>NC_092713.1:217684889-218884889 GCF_047496885.1 Scyliorhinus torazame | reverse complement strand
TCTCCGTTGGCACCATTACTTAGCCTCAGAAACGGAGAATCCAGCCAAATAGGAAATGGAACGATGCACATTACAAGCAGGACCCAGTGAATTCAATAAGTCAGAATTTTCCGATTCCTGCTCAGATGATGACCAGAAATGGAATTGCTTCCCTTGGCCTGGGCCAGCTGATTAACACGGATGCATTAGATCAATTTCCTGTTACGATTGACATGCCCAGAATAGCTGCTACTGGATCAGCCATGACAACATAGCTCTGTATATTTGAAACATTAACTGGGTTAAATTGCCGAGAGAACTAATAGATCAATGGTTACGTTTTGTTTTTACTAAACTTAGTTTTGAAGACAAATCTTTACGAAGTATGTCTGTCAGTTAAAATATCTGTAGGTGGAGTGGGTGCGGTTTAGAGCTGAATTCTGTTGACCTATGTGCATTGATTTATATGTAATGCAGACTGATATAGCAGTGATATTCAGCTATATCTAGTAAAAAGAAGATAAGGGGCGAAATTCTCCGTTATCGGCGGAAAGTCCGCCGATCGGCGCAAAAAACGGCGCAAATCCGACTTGCGTCACGTCGGAAAAATGGGTCGAAAGTCTCCGGCCCGAAATGGGCTAGCAGCGACATAACGGGATCCGCGCTTGCGCAGTGGTTCACGCCGTGCAGCGTCATATGCGCTGCACGGCGTGACGGCTCATAAGGCCGCGCTGCTCCCCCCCACCCGACCGGAACACCCGACTGGAACACCTGACTGGATGGCTGGCCGCCGCTCAGCCCCGAGGTTCGAGTCACGGGATGTAGAGGCGCTCCTGGACGCGGTGGAGCAGAGGAGGGACGCCCTGTATCCCGGGCATGGCCGCAGAGTTGCCCCACGCCACAGCCGGCGTCTGTGGAGGGAAGTGGCAGAGGCCGTCACCGCTGCGGCCCTGACACCACGGACAGGCACCCAGTGCCACAAGAAGGTGAACGACCTCGTCAGAGCAGGCAAGGTGAGCCTCCCCCATATCCCCCCTCCCCATATCCCCCCTCCCCCATATCCCCCCCTCCCCCATATCCCCCATATCCCCCCTCCCCCATATCCCCCTCCCCCATATCCCCCTCCCCCATATCCCCCTCCCCCATATCCCCCCTCTCCCATATCCCCCTCCCCATATCCCCCCTCCCCCATATCCCCCCTCCCCACATCCCCCTCCCCCATATCGCCCCTCCCCATATCCCCCCTCCCTCATATCCCCCCTCCCCCATATCCCCCCCTCCCCCATATCCCCAAGTGAATCCAGCCCTAACCTTAACCTCTGCAATGCACGCGCAACCGATGGCGTGCATTCATATACCTGCCTAACAGTGTTGCCTTTTACCCCTGCCACCCCCCCTACCCCACAGGAGAAGCACGCACACAACAATAGGGAGCATGTGAGGACTGGAGGAGGGCCCGCTGATGAGAGGCCACTGACGGAACACGAGGAAAGGGCCCTGGAACTGGTTGGCGGACCTGACGACCGGGAGGTTGCTGATGCAGAGGTCGGGGGCGTACTAGCAAGTGAGCCACCGACAGCCGGTCCCCATATCCCCCCTCCCCTATATCCCCCTCCCCCATATCACCTGATCACTGCCTGATGTCTAACCATGCATGCTTCATTGTGTATCGCAGGACCAAACATCCAGGCACCCATCCCCGCAGATGCAGACCGCCCGCAGGATGCCCCTCGGAGGCCATGGGAGACGGAGAGACACGGACCCTCCAGCATGCGCCGTCCGCAGGATGCCCCTCGCACACCACGGGAGACGGAGAGACACGGACCCTCCAGCATGCGACGCCCGCAGGATGCCCCTCGGAGGCCACGGGAGACGGAGAGACCCGGACCCTCCAGCATGCGACGCCCGCAGGATGCCCCTCGCACACCATGGGAGACGGGGAGACCTGGAGCAACAGGGAGACGACACCCCCGTCACGTGCGGGAGCGACCACCCAGCAACGAGGGGGGCAGCCACAGGCCCCTGTCACATCCGAGCCAGGACACCACTACCCAGGACACCACTACCCAGGACACCACTACCCAGGACACCACTACCCGGGACACCACTACCCGGGACAGCACTGCCCAGGACACCCCTACCCGGGACAGCACTACCCAGGAAGACGAAATATCGGACAGTGACTCAGAGTGGATGGGTGGAGACGAACCCCCACCCCAAAGTGCCATGGACTCAGAGTGGGACGAAGAGCACGACACAATGCCACTGCTGTCACCAACACCCTCCACCATCGCAGAAACACTCACCTCGGTTGGGCACTTTAGTGATGAGGCGTCTGCTACACTCACTGGTGCGCACAACACAGCCGTCCCGGTACAGCAGGTGGAGGTAGGAGCAGCAGAGGGGCCGGGCGGTCGGAGGGCAGCCCAGCCCAAGCGAACATCTGCCGCCCAGATGGATCCCGGGTTCCTGGAGTTACCACACCCACACATAGATCCGATGCAACCACCGACCCGGAGACGAGCGAAGAGGGTGACGGCCGGCTTGCGGCGGCTGCAGTCGCAGGTGGAGGAGTCCACCCGCGTCCAGGAGCTGGGAGTGGTGCCGGTCATGTGTGCCACCCAGGCTGACACCGCACGGGTGGCGTCCGCGGTGGAGGCAATGGGTGCGACGGTGTCAGACATGGGGAACGGTTTGCGAGGCCTGGGGCTTTCCGTGCAGGCTGCGTCTGTGGCCCAGGACATGGCTGCCCTCTCACAGGAGGCCATGAGCCAGTGCCAGCGCCAGATGGCAGAGGCGCTCAACCCCATAGCCCAGTCTCTGCAGGCCATGGCCCAGTCTCAGCAGGCCATGGCCCAGTCTCTGCAGGCCATCGCTGAGGGCATCGGCGCCAGTGGCCATGTGCGAGCCGGCGTCGCACTGTCACAGACAGGGTTTGCCAACACCCTGGGCTCCATGGCTGCAAACCTGCAGACCCCTGTCGATACAAGCACGGGCCTCCAGGACTGGCAGCGCCAGATGTCGGGGGGGGCGTCGGATGGCCAGTCCGTTCGCATCCCCCACCCATGTAGAGGCCTGGGGGCCATCGGGCACCCCGAGGGAGGAGGAGGTGGTGTGGTCCGTCCCGGCTCCCCCTGTAGGGGAGGTCCCGGTACACCACGACACCTCGGACTCCCCCCTTCCATCCCAGGTGCATCGGGTGGGCAACGGGCAGGACAGGCTGGCAGCTCGCCATCCCAGTCGCCCGGGCCGCAGCCTGGCCCATCTAGGCCAGGACGCCCCAGGAAACGGCCGCCAAAGGGATCCAGTGTCAGAGGGCAGGAATCACAGGAGTCCACCTCCAGTTCTGCTGTACCGTCTGGGGAACCACATAGACATAGTCAAAGGGCCCGTAAGGCCAAACAATTAGACACTGAGTAAGTTGGCACGGGTGCAGGGCACAGATGAGTTTTAGGGGCTAGGGCACGTGCATGAACTCGTTTGGTTATTAAAGTCAATGTTACACCTACAGAAGCTGCCTTTGTGCTCTGTCCAAAGCGTGCGGGGGTGTCATGTACGTTGAGCGCAAGTGTGTGTGTGAGGGGTGGTCTTACCTCAGCCCCAGGTGAGTCTGCCCCCTTCCCCCTGGGCCGCCATCAACATCCCCCGGGCAGAGGACGGGACCGTGCGCTGCAGTGTCACAGCCGCATGCAGGGATGGTCCGGGTGGATGGTGGTACTGTGGCCATGGGTCAGACATAGTCCAACGATGTGGAGCCAGGAGCTCACCGCAAGGTGGGTTGTCATCATCCTCCATGGCCTGCAATAGACACGCGTCCACCCGCAACTGTGTGAGCCCGGCCTGTTGTGCCGCAGGTGGATCGGCAATGGGGGGGGCGGGGGGTGGTGTGCATGCGGGTGGGGTGGGTGGGGTTGGGGAGGGGGGTGAGGGTGCTGGGTGGGTGGATGGGTGGGGGGTGTGGGTGGTCGGCTGTTGCCATGGTGTGCAGTCTGTGGCCATACTACCCGATTCCCACGCCCATCTAGTCAGTGAAGCGGGCGGCTATCAGTCTGTCCCGTGCCCGCTGGGCCAGCCGGTAACGGTGGACAGCCACCCGCCTGTGTCTACCCCGTCTGCCCTGACCATTACCCCCATCCCCCTCATCTGGGGAGGACTGCGCCTCTTCCTGCTGCTCCTCCACTCCGCCCTCCTCTGCCTGCGGCACATCGCCCCTCTGCTGGGCTATGTTGTGCAGGACGCAGCACACCACAATGATGCGGCTGACGCTATCTGACCGATACTGGAGGGCGCCCCCAGAGAGGTCCAGGCACCTGAAACGCATCTTCAGCACGCCAAAGCACCTCTCTATCACTCCCCTTGTCGCTACATGGGCATCATTGTAGCGGTTCTCCGCCTCATTGCGTGGCCTCCGTATAGGCGTCTTCAGCCACGATCGCAATGGCTAGCCCCTGTCGCCCAGCAACCAGCCCCTCAGCCGGGGATGGCGTCCCTCGTACATGCCGGGGATGGATGACCGTGACAACATGTATGAGTCGTGTACACTGCCTGGGTAACGGGCGCAGACGTGCAGGATCATCATGCGGTGGTCGCAGACCACCTGTATGTTCATCGAATAGGTCCCCTTCCTATTGGTGAACACGGCCCTGTTATCTGCAGGTGGCCGCACGGCGACGTGCATCCCATCGATCGCGCCCTGGACCATGGGGAACCCGGCCACGGCAGAGAAGCCCACGGCCCGGGCATCTTGGCTGGCCCGGTTCACGGGGAAGCAGATGTAGCGGTGCGCCATGGCATATAGGGCATCTGTCACTGCCCGGATGCACCGATGCACCGATGTCTGCGATATGCCGGACAGGTCCCCACTCGGTGTCTGGAATGACCCCGTTGCATAAAAGTTCAGGGCCACCGTCACCTTGACGGACACAGGGAGAGGGTGTCCCCCGCCAGTGCCACGCGGTGGCAGGTGTGCCAGCAGGTGGCAGATGTGTGCCACGGTTTCCCGCCTCATCCGGAGTCTCCTCCTGCATTCCCGGTCCGCGAGGTCCTGGTATGACTGCCGGGGCCGGTACACACGGGGCGCCCTCGGGTGCCTCCGTTGCCGTGGGGCCGCGACGTCCTCCTCCCCCTCCTCGTCCTGTCGGTCAGGTGTCCCTCCAGCCTGGGCGGCTGCCGCCTGTCCCTCTGCGGCAGCCTGCGCCGCCTCTCTGGCATGCTCCTCCTCCTCCTCCTCCTCATCCAGGGCAACATAGACATTAGCGGCTGCCGCCACGGCGGCCAACATCGCTGGATGATCGGAAAACATGACGGCCTTGTGGGGGGGGAGGGGAACGACGACATGTCATCATTGCCCATATCCCCTCCTCCCCCCAGCCAGGTGGCATGGACCGCATGGGTCCAACTGTTGGAGGCTGGCACCTGGCCAGGTGGACCAACTCACTTGCCCTCGCATCCCCCTCCCCGGCACGGACCCCCCCCCCAACCTCCTCCCCGGCACGGACTCCCCATCCCCCTCCCCGGCATGGACACCCCCCAAACCTCCTCCCCAGCACGGACCCCCCATCCCCCTCCCCGGCACGGACCCCCCCAACCTCCTCCCCGGCACGGACCCCCCCCCCCCACCTCCTCCCCGGCACGGACCCCAACCTCCTCCCCGGCACGGACCCCCCCCCGCCCACCTCCTCCCCGGCATGGACCCCAACCTCCTCCCCGGCACGGACCCCCCATCCCCCTCCCCGGCACAGACATCCCCCATCCCCCTCCCCGGCACGGAACCCCCCCATCCCCCTCCCCGGCATGGACCCCTCCCAAATTCCTCCCCGGCACGGACCCCCCCCAACCTCCTCCCCGGCACGGACCCCAACCTCCTCCCCGGCACGGACCTCCCATCCCCCTCCCCGGCACAGCCACCGCCATCTCCCTCCCCGGCACAGACCCCCCCCCAACCTCCTCCCCGGCACGGACCCCCCCCAACCTCCTCCCCGGCACGGACCCCCATCCCCCTCTCTGGCACGGACCCCCCCCAACCTCCACCCCGGCACGGACCCCCCCATCCCCCTCCCCGGCACGGACCCCCCCCCATCCCCCTCCCCGGCACGGACCCCCCCCAACATCCTCCCCGGCACGGACCCCCCCCCAACCTCCTCCCTGGCACGGACCCCCCCCCAACCTCCTCCCCGGCACGGACCCCCCCCCAACCTCCTCCCCGGCACGGACCCCCCCCAACCTCCTCCCCGGCACGGACCCCAACCTCCTCCCCGGCACGGACCCCCCATCCCCCTCCCTGGCACAGATATCCCCCATCCCCCTCCCCGGCACGGAACCCCCCCCCATCCCCCTCCCCGGCATGGACCCCTCCCAAATTCCTCCCCGGCACGGACCCCCCCCCAACCTCCTCCCCGGCACGGACCCCAACCTCCTCCCCGGCACGGACCTCCCATCCCCCTCCCCGGCACAGCCACCGCCATCTCCCTCCCCGGCACAGACCCCCCCCCAACCTCCTCCCCGGCACGGACCCCCCCCAACCTCCTCCCCGGCACGGACCCCCATCCCCCTCTCTGGCACGGACCCCCCCAACCTCCACCCCGGCACGGACCCCCCCATCCCCCTCCCCGGCACGGACCCCCCCCATCCCCCTCCCCGGCACGGACCCCCCCCCAACATCCTCCCCGGCACGGACCCCCCCGCCAACCTCCTCCCCGGCACGGACCCCCCCCAACTTCCTCCCCGGCACGGACCCCCCCCAACCTCCTCCCCGGCACGGACCCCCCCAACCTCCTCCCCGGCACGGACCCCAACCTCCTCCCCGGCACGGACCCCCCATCCCCCTCCCCGGCACGGACCCCCCTCCCGGCACTCCCCCGGAGCCCAGCCCACTCTAACCAGCCCCCCGCCGCACACACACACACACAACCCGAGACACACCTCTCCCCACACATTCAGACTGCGGCCACGCCATCGCCTGCCCAGCGGCCAACCCCCCAGGCCGTCACTCACCTCCACGCTGGTCGGCGTGAACCTGGAGCACAGGGTCACGCCGATGAAATGGAGGTTTAATTTATGTCGACGTGAACGGTCATCACGTCGACGGGACTTCGGCCCATCCGGAAGGGAGAATATCGGCAGGCCGAAAATCGGCTGCCTTGCGCAGACCCGTGACATTCTCCGCGGCAGCGGCGCCATTAACGCCCCGCCGACTTTTCTCCCTTCGGAGACTTCGGCAACCGGCGGGGGCGGGATTTACTGCGGCCAACGGCCATTCTCCGACCCGCTGGGGGGTCGGAGAATGACGCCCCTGACTTATTATTCTCTTCAATGATGTTCTGTACATTTTTGGAAAGATATGCAGCTACATCTGAATAACGTGCCTGCACAAATAACAGGGACATAAAGGTACAAAGCAGAAGTTTGATCTTATAAATCATCTACAATGGCTTAAAATTGTCAACCTGTATTAGACAGATTAAGTTTCCATTGCACATAAAATTTGAAGTGAACGAATCAGCAGACAGATTCTCCTACACCCGCCGGGTCGGAGAATCGTTGGGGGGGGGGGGGGGGGGCGTGAATCCCGCCCACGCCGGCCGCCAAATTCTCCGGCACCGAAACTCGGCGGGGGCGGGAATCGCGCCGCGCCGGTCGGCGGGCTCTCCCCGACGATTCTCCGGCCCGCGATGGGCCGAAGTCCCGCTGCTGTCATGCCATCCCGCCGACGTGAATCAAACCACCTACCTTATCGGCCGGACTGGCGGCGCGGGCGGGATCCGGGGTCCTGGGGGGGGCGCGGGGCGATCTGGTCCCGGGGGGTGCCCCCATGGTGGCTGGCCCGCGATTGGGGCCCACCGAAACGCGGGCGTGCCTGTGCCGTGGGGGCACTCTTTTACTACGCGTCGGCCGTGTAGGTCTCCGTGATGGCCGATGCGTAGGTGACCCCCCTGCGCATGCGCGGGGATGACGTCAGCAGCCGCTGACGCTCCCGCGCATACGCGGACTTCCGCCGACCGGCAAAGTCCCTTCGGCCTCGACTGGCGTGGCCAAAGGCCTTTCCGACGGCTGGCAGCGCGCCAACCACTCCGGCGTGGTGCTAGCCCCTCAAGGTGAGGGCTTGGCCCCTAAAGGTGCGGAGAAATCCGCACCTTTGGGGCGGCCCGACGCTGGAGTGGTTCACCCCACTCCATCCCGCCGGGATCCCCCGCCCCGCCGGGTCGGGGAGAATCCCGCCCCAGATATGTGCACACATGAAAAAGATTTGTGGCGGAATTCTCCGTTCCTGAGACGAAGTGTTGACACCGGGGCAGGATTCATGGACTTCTACGACAGCAAAACTTGCGCCACATCTGGACCATTGAGGATCTAGCACCAGCGCCATGTGGAACACAATCGATTCCGATGAGGAAGGGTGCAGGATTTGCCGTATTCGTGATTGATTCTCAGGTGGCTGACAAGCTGCAACCACATATACACACTTCACTCCCCGCACACACCATCCCACCCAACAAGATGGCAGCGAGGAGAGTGGCACCCTGTTTTACAGGCGCTGAGCTTGAGACTGTGGTAGTCTGTATAGAGGTATTACGGTACTTGGTAATGCTGGAACACCATTGGTAGATATTGTATGTTTCCTATTGGTCAAGCTGTATGGTAGCTCCGCCCTGCAAGGTGGGGTATAAGAGCCGTGCTGCCCCAGCAACCTTCTTTCTGTACCTGAGCTGCTGGGGGAAACATCTAGCTTATTAAAACCTTCAGTTGGACTACAACCTCGCTTTAGTGGTCATTGATCGTGCATCAGAGACCCTGCCAGATGCCTTAAAGGAGAGGTAGGCGACACTGTACCCCGGCCCAGGAAGGAGGCCACCAGCCATGCCTTGGCGCAGGTGGCAGAGGCCGTCAGCTCAATTAAGCAACACCAAACTGATGGGGAGCAAGGCCGTAAAAAACTACATGACCTCCTCAGGAGGACCAGGGCGAGTAGGCTGCCCCTGGCACCAACTCCCGTCCCACACACTCGTAAGCCAAGCCCCCCCACCCAGAGGGCGTCTAAACCCCCACCCTGCACCACATGCCAGCACCCATACCGGCCGCCATGGCCAGGTGCCCTGGCCACTGAAGCCACCAGCTACCCACCCTATGGGTGCATGTGTCGGGCTGTCTAACACTGTGCAATTCACCCCCCTCCCCAACCAGGAGAACCCTGCCCATAACCGCCGGGAAACTGCTGGATTTACGGCCCCTCATTGTGGAAGAGCAGAGGGCCCTGAACGTGATCGACAGGCCCAAGGAATGGGCCGTCGATGGGGTGGAGATCGGTGTCAGGCAAGAAAGCGAGACCCCGCTGAGTTGTGGTCCCCCCTAACACCACCACCCCCGCCACCCTCACACCACCCCCCCCACCCACCTCACACCAGCCCCCCCACCACCCTCACACCACCCCGCCCACCACCCGCACCACAACCACCCCCTCCACCATCCTCATACCAACCCCCCAACACCCCCTCCACCACCCCCCCACCACCCCCCACCCCCCCACCACCCTCACACCACCGCCCCCACCCCCCCACCCCCCCCACCACCCTCACACCCCCCCACCACCCTCACACCAACCTCACACCACCCTCACACCACCCCCCCACCACCCTCACGCCAGCCCTCCCACCACCCCCCCACCACCCTCACACCATCCCCCCACCACCCTCACAGCACCCTCCCACCACCCTCACACCACCCCCACCACTCTCACACAACGCCCCACCACCCTCACACTAACCTCACACCACCTTCACACCCCCCCCAACACCCTCACACCACCCCTCTCACCCCCCACCACCCTCACACCACCCCCCCACCACCCCCCCCACCACCCTCACACCACCCTCACACCACCCTCACACCCCCCCACCACCCTCACACCACCCTCAATCCCACACTACACACACCACCCTCAATCCCACACTACACCCCCCCCCCCCCACACACCACCCTCACACCACATCACCCACCATCTCAATCCCACACTACAAACACCACTCTCCCCTGCCACACCACCCTCCCCGCACACCACCCTCACACCCCCACTCCCCACTAGCCTGCGGTCTAATCATGCATCTTGTCTGTGTCTTGCAGGAACTGCTGGTGATGGGTCGAGTCCTTCTGGTGTCCCCTGCCTCCAATCACAGCCAGAGCCGTGGGTGCCCGGCAGTGACAAGGACACCGGCATGGACGAGATCCCTCAAACGGAGACTCAGGACACCCCGGTGCTCCGGGGATGAAACTGATTTCGCATCACTGCTGTCACCAACACCATCCCAGAGAAACTCACCTCAATTGGGCACTTTAGTGAAAAGGCTCCTGGGACACTATCTGGTGCACACCACACCAGTATAGCAGAGATAGGAACTCCTGAGGGGGCAGACGATTGGAGGGTGGGCCGACCCTCGGGGCTAGCTGCTATGATGTCCAAGGTCTGGGGCAATCTGTGCAGCTGGTGCCGAGGCCCAGTCAGGGCTGCCCTCTCACAGGCAGCAATGTGCCGGAGCCACTTGGACATTGCAGACGTGCTCCTGAGCATCGCCCAGTCACAACGGGCCATGGCTGAGAGTGGCGGTGGCATTGCCCAGGCACTGAGCAACATGGCACAGACACAGAGGGAGGTGGCCCAGTCCCAGAGGGAAATGACGCAGTCACTGGCTGATGTGGCACAGACCCAGAGGTGGTGCCACAGTCAATGGGTGATGTGGCCCAGTCCCAGATAGACGTAGTCCACTCCCTGTGCTCCATGGACGTGAGCGTGCAGACTCTGGCTGAGACCAAATGGGTCCCACGACTGGCAGCGCCAGGTGGCGGGGAAGCCTCAGGAGATAGCTCTGCTCGCATCCTCGTCCCATGGATTAGCCCGGGGGCAATCGGGCTCCCCGAGGGAGGAGGTGGTGATGGGGCCATGTTGGTGACTTCTGCAGGGGAGGTGCCGGAACACCGCAGCACCTCGGACTCTCTCCTCGCCCCCTCCATTTCCTGGCGCAACTGGTGGGCAGCGGGCAGAACAGGGCAGCACCACACCAAATCCAGGCCCAATCGCCCTATAAAACGCCCGCCAAATGGGACCCAGGTCGTAGGGCGGAATCACAGCAGGCCGCCTCCACTCCTGATGCACCATCTGGGGATCCACCTAGACATAGTGTTAGGGCCCGTAAGGCCAGAAAGTTAGACACCAGTTAAGTTGGCACAGGTGCAGGGCACAGTTTAGTGATAGGGGCTAGGGCACAAATCTGCATATATGTTTTCACATTAAACACCTGTGAACGTAGCACGGTGGCGCAGTGGGTTAGCCCTGCTGCCTCACGGCGCCGAGGTCCCAGGTTCGATTCCGGCTCTGGGTCACTGTCCGTGTGGAGTTTGCACATCCACCCGTGTTTGCGTGGGTTTCGCCCCCACAACCCAAAAGATGTGCAGGTTAGGTGAATTGGCCAGGCTAAATTGCCCCTTAATTGGAAAAAATTAATTGCTTACTCTAAATTTATTTAAAAAAAACACCTGTGCACACTGTTGCAACCTGTCTTGATTTTCTGTCAGGATGGTGTGAGGGGTGGGCAGGTCTGGGCTGGCCGCAGAGTGGGCGCGTGTGGGGGCAGGTGGGGAATGGGCGGATGCTGGGGTTGGGCCTCGCTCAGGGACCGCAGCTCAGCCCGCGTTACCACTCCGGTATCCCACCCCCATTCCCCCCTTCACTGTCCCCACCTCCGCCACCCGAGGGAATTCAATGGGACCGTGTGATGGAATGGCCAGCTCGCATGCAGGGATCATCCAGGTGTACGGTGGAAAGTGCTACAGTGGGCAGGAGTCAGACATTGCCAATCAATGCAGGCCACCAGAGCTCATTGCAGAGCAGTTGCCATCGTCCTCCATCTCATGGACCAGACCCGCTGTTAGGTCCAACCCAGGGCCTGCGCTCCATGTTGTGGCAGGTATATATCACGAAGGGGGTTCGCAGCCGGTGGGGGGGAGGAGGGGGTGGCCAGAGAAGTTGGGGGGGTGGGGGGTGTGCGGGTGGGATGCGGTGTCCATGCCTCTAGTCGGTGAACTTGGAGGCGTTCAGAGCGTCCCGTGCGCATTGGCCCTGATGCACACGCCATGCGACCCTACTGTGCCTGCCTGGGCCCCATGTCCTGTCCATCCACAGAGTAGCACAGCTGCTTCACAGCTCCAGGGTCCCAGGTTCAATTCCCGGCTTGGGTCACTGTCTGTATGGAGTCTGCACGTTCTCCCCGTGTGTGCGTGGGTTTCCTCTGGGTGATCCAGTTTCCTCCCACAGTCCAAAGACGTGCAGGTTAGGTGGATTGGCCATGATAAATTGCCCTGAGTGTCCAAAAAAGGTTGGGTGGGGTTACTGGGTTACGTAATTACGGGGCTAGGGTGGAGGCGTGGGCTTAAGCGGGGTGCTCTTTCCAAGGGCTGGTGCAGACTCGATGGACCAAATGGCCTCCTTCTACACTGTAAATTCTATGAATCCTCCCCCTCCCCGCAGCCGCCTCGCCAGATGAGGTCTGGTACTCACCTCCCTCCTCCAGCACCTTGCTCCTCTGCTGGGCCGTGTTGTGGAGGGTGCAGCAGACCGCCCAGTTACAGGCGATCCTCCCAGCGCCTTACTGGAGGGCCCCTCCAGAGCGGTTCAGTCACCTGAACCGCATCTTCAAGAGGCGAAAGCTTGCACATGTCCCTGGTCACGGCATGGGCATTGTTGTAGCGGGTCTCCGCGTCGGTCTATGGCCTCCGGATAAGCGTCATCAGCCCCGATGAACCCTGTCACCCAGGAGCCAACCCCTCAGCTGCAGCTTCCTCCTCCTCCTCCTCGAGCAGGTCCAGCTCGTCCAGCCGCAGTGCATTCCCCAGGGCTGCAGCGACTAGGAGGACAGCCACCATTGCTGGTAAAATTCTAATATCCATTGTCTGCAGGGGGTGAAAGGTCGACATGTTAGCATAGTACGTACCCCCATGCCCAGCTAGGTCCAAAAAGCTTCACGATGGTTCCGGTTGACACTGTAGATTCTGTTCCCGCATGTACCCATTGCCCCCATCCCCACACCCCTGGCCCCGTCGGTGCCCGATACCTTGGGTCCGTTGGCACTGGCACCCATCCCTGCTGCCAGGGATAGTGTCGGCTGGCACTGCCCTTGCCAGTGGTACGCTGTAGGAACTACTGTGGCCGTTGCCCTTGGGTGGGTCGCTTGATGCCCCACCTGCAGGTGGCGGCCGGTTGGGAGGGTGGTACGGGGGATGGTGGGGTGGAGGGTGGGGGCTGGGGTAGCAGGGTGGTGGGGTGGAGGCAGGAGTGCGGGGCGTGGGGCATCTAAACGGCCTGTGTCACTCTGTGGAACCAGGGGCCAATCTGGGTGGTCAGTGAGGTGCACAGCAAGGTGGCTGCCTTGCAGGCTGCGGCAATGGCGGTCTGTACCTGGACACCGCCCCAGTCACATGGGGCATCACCCCAGCCCTACGACCCGTCCCCTGATCACCCCCCCTCCTCCAACCCTGGCAGTGCCCCCCCCCAGCCCGGCCAGTGTCCAGCCCGGCAGCCCATAGTCACGCCTCTCTGTGTCCTACCTCCTCTCTCTCCCTCAACAGCCATGGCGCCTGATTCTCAATTTTTAAAAGCACAAGTGAAACTCGCCGTGGGGAATACCTGCCAGTGGAGGCGGAGAATCGCGGAGGCCCTTGACATATGGCCTTACCTTTTTCAGTTGTGAAGTTTTCAGCTGTTGTGCTGTGGTTAGGAAAGTTCATCAGTGCACCTCAAGCAGTGGGGGTACTTGCCGCCCCGGGCATGCAGCCCATCAGGGTCCGAGTGAAGCCTATGAGACATTTTGGTGACTGTTACAGAATTGCCACATGCTGCTGGTTTCCATCCACATAGCTTTTTGCCGACCAGTATGACTGAAATGATACGTATGTATCATTATCACTAGACACAAGGACTGGAGGAATGCAAATGTGCTTCCGTTTTTAAGAAGGGTATTATGGAAATGTCAAACACTTATTGGCTGCTCAGTCTTACTTCAGTAGTGGGAGGGCAGCACAGTGGCGCTGTGGTTAGCATTGCTGCCTCATGGCGCCGAGGTCCCAGGATCGATCCCGGCTCTGGGTCACTGTCCGTGTGGAGTTTGCACATTCTCCCCATGTTTGCGTGGGTTTCGCCCCCACAGCCCAAAGATGTGCAGAGTAGGTGGATTGGCCACGCTAAATTGTCCCTTAATTAGAAAAAATCTATTGGGTATTCTAAATTTATTTTTAAAAATTTCAGTAGTGGGAAAATTGTCAGAATCAATCCTGAGAGATTGGATAAACTGTCACTTCGAAATGCATGGACTCGTCAGGGATAGTCAGCATGGCTTTGTTAAGGGAAAGTCATGCCTTGCAAATTTGATTGAATTCTTCAGGAAGTGACAAGGAGGATCGATGAGGGTAATGCAGTGGATATTGTTTGCATGGATTTTAATAAGTAATTTTACAAGGTCCCAATTGCAGACTGGTCAAAAAAAAACTATGGGATACAGGGTAATGTGGCGCATTGGATCCAAAGTTGGTTTAGTAACAGGAAACAAAGGGTAATAGACGATGGCTGCCCTTGCAAATGGAAAATTGTTTCATATGGTGTTCCGCAGGGCTTGGTGTTGGGATCCCTGCTGTTTGTTTTATATATTAACAATTTGGGCTTGAATGTGGGGCATGATTAGGAAATTTACAGATGACACAAAAAGTGGCCATGTAGTGGAGAGTGTAGAAGGTAGCTGTAAGCTCCAAAATGATATAGATGGGTTGGTGGTGTGGGAAGGAAAGTAGCCGATGAAGTTCAACTCTGGTAAATGTGAGGTAAGGCATTTAAGGAGGTCAAACAATAAAAGGGACAAAACAATAAATTGGATTAAACTTGAAGAAGTAGATGCAGTGAGAGATCTTGGCATGCAAGTGTTCCTTAAGCTAACAGTACAGATATGGTTGTAAAGGAAACATTTGGAATGCTTTTCCTCATTCACAAGTGTATAGAATGCAACAGTACAGACAGAATGTTGGAACTGTACAAGACACTGGTGAGGCCGCAACTGGAGTATTGTGTACAGTTCTGGTCACCACAATACAGGAAGGATGTAATTGTTCTGGAGAGAGTGCAGAGAAGATATACTTGAATGTTGCCAGGGCTGGAGAATTGTAGCTATGAGAAGAGATTAGAGAGGTTGGGGTTGGAACAGAGATGGGTGAGGGAGTGACATGATGGAGGTATGCAAATTTGTGAGAGGTAGAGATAAAGTAGACAGAATTAACATGATTACCTTGGCAGAGAGTTCAAAAACCAGGGATCATAGATTCAAGCTAAATGGCAAAAGGATTAGAGCAGACATGAGGAAAAACATTTATGTGCAGAGGGTGGTGGATGTCTGGAATTCTCTGCCTGAGTTGGTGGTGAAGGAAGAGATCCTAAACTCTTTAAAAAAGTACCTGGATCAACACCTTAAGTGCTGTAAACTGCAGGGCGGTGGGCGATGTGCTGGAAGATGGGATTAGAGATATGCACTTGGGTGTCTTTGGGTTGGCATGGATAAGATGGGCTGAATTGCCTCCTTCTATCCTGTTGCAGCTAGTAATTAAGAAGATAAATGGAATTTTGACCTCATTGTTAGAGGGATGGAATTTAAAAGCAGGAAGGTTATGTTGCAGCTGCATAGGGTGCTGGTGAGGCTACAACTGGAGTAGAGTGTACAGCTTTGGTCTACTTACTTGAGAAAGGATGTACTGGCAGTGGAGGGGATGCAGAGCAGATTCACTAGGTTGATTCCGGAGTTGAGAGGATTAGCTTATGAGGAGAGACTAAGTGGACTGGGATTATACTCATTGAAATTTAGAAGAATGAGGGGGGATCTTATAGAAACATTTACAATTATTAAGAGAACAGATAGGGTAGAAGTAGGGAGGTTGTTTCCACTGCCAGGTGAAAGCAGAACTAGGGGGCGTAGCCTCAAAATAAGGGGGAGCAGATTTAGGACTGAGTTGAGGAGGAACTTCTTCATCCAAAGGGTTGTGAATCTGTGGAATTCCCTGACCAGTGAAGCAGTTGAGGCTACCTCACTAAATGTTTTGAAGGCAAAGGTAGATATATTTTTGAACAGTAAAGGAATAAAAGGTTACGGTGGGCGGGCGGGTAAGTGGAGCTGAATCCACAAAAAGATTAGCTATGATCTTATTGAATGGCGGAGTGGGCTCAAGGGGCCAGGTGACCTACATCTGCTCCTCATTCCTATATTCTTATCATTTCTATGGTTCTACAGTAAAGCAAGAGCACATGAAGTGAGGTGTGTGCTGATTGCACACATTGATCATGAGAGCGGTGCACTCCAATCTGCATCCAATCAAGTTTTTACCAATTAAAGTTGATAGTTCTATCAATATATGAATGATTAAGATTTTTCTATAATTTATGGAATATTCAGTGTGTATGAAATGTATTCAACTGTATTCAAGGGCCATAGTTAGTGAACATGCCCGATTTCAATCCTGTGGCCCACTGGGATAAAGGAGGGCCACTCATGTGGCCCATGCACTAGCCTAGATTTCCCATCAATGATCTAAATGGCAATGTGAATCTGTATGTATTGAGTTTGGAAACTTTTCTCGGAAAATCACACACGTACTAAATGTTGCTAAAAGTACGATGATTTGCAAATTGTTATGGGTCCGGACCAGAACCCCAATTGTAGTTAAGATCCTGGATTAGAACCCATCTATTTGCATTTGGTAAAACTGTGAGGAAATGTTACTGCATCACAGGAGTGATAACATTGACCAGTAGATAGTTTTTATGTGAAAGAAACTTTAATTTGAACACAGAATCAAGCACATTAGCAACAAAGAAATAGCTTTATAGTTAACAGTTACAACATATTAACTTGTTTCCTGAAACCTATCCCAATATTCCAATTAAGCAAACCCATATATACCACATATGTATAAACAACCAGGTCTTACTTGCTTATCTTGGTGCAGAGTCCTTGGAGAGAGAAAAAGTTTTTTAGGACCAAGCTGAAACCTTCTGCTCAGCTTGGAGCCCTGGAAGCAAATCTTTGGCGGGATTCTCTCAGCCCAGGGACGGGACGGAGAATCCCCGCGACCAGCGCGAATCGTCCTATGCGGCCCCCCGCTGATTCTCGGCCCGGGATGGGGGCCGAGGGGCCGCAGCAAAATACCCGAGTCCCACCGGCGTTGTGCTAATCTGCTCTCAGCCGGCAGGACCTCGGCGTGGAAGGATCAGGGGGCGGCCTGTGGGGGAGGAGGGGGGGATCGACCCCGGGGGAGGCCTCCGTTGTGGCCTGGCCCGCAATCGGGGCCTACCGATCGGCAGGCCGGCCTCTCGGGCTGGAGGCCTCCTTTCTTCCGCGCCGGCCCCTTTAGCCCTACGCCATGTTGCGTCGGGGCCGGCGGGAAGAAGGGAGCCACTGCGCATGCACGCGTTGGCTCCGGTGCCACTGCGCATGTGCGGACCCCTTGACGCCGGGATCAGCAGCTGGAGCGGCGAGGGTCGCTCCAGTGCTGTGCTGGCCCCCTGTAGGGGCCAGAATTGCAGATCCTGAGGCCGTGTTGACGCCGTCAAGAAACGTGACGGCGTTTCCGACGGCGTCAACACTTAGTCTCAAGATCAGAGAATCCCGCCCCCTTTGTCCAGGCAGACCTGGCGCCTCCCATTAGCTACACCAGCTGCACTCAAAGCACACAGCATTTGTTTGTCTCTTGTTACAAGGTGTGCCTTGCCTTGTTTAGCCAGGCTCAAACTGTTATAAAATTACATTAGCTATCAGCAAACAGGTAAAATGCCTTTAATATCTATGAGCAAAATCACTGATTACCTCACTTTTAATCACAGCTCTAGCAGACATACTGTCAGTCTGCATTCTAACCCAGGTTTTTAATAACATTACTACAAAAATACAAACGATAAATTACAGCAATTTCTTATATTCATGACAACATGTATGGCACTGCAGCAGCCAAAACAGCATTTCATGTTCTACATGTAGCTCTTGTAAGGGTGAAATGTGAAATAGGTAGGTGCCTCATTAATAAGTGCAAATTGGGGTCCCTGTGATATGATTAGGACTCTGAAGCAATTTTAACTACAAATCAGAGGTGTCAAATCTATTGAGTAAAACTTTACAAGATTGGTTTCGCAAACTGACTAAAAGTTGGATTTAAAGGGGCACTCACCCACAGGCACACAAATTGGTAAGATTGATGTGCTTATAATAATTAGTGTGTTTCCAAGACTTGGAGATTGCTTCTTTCAGATTTTTCCTTCCACGATTCCTAGATAACTACTCACTGTTTATCATGGGTGCTTCATTTCTTTGGATGGTGGAACAGAGGAGGATAGGTTTGCCAACCCTCCTGGAATAGCTGGGAGTCTACTGGATTCACCAGGAGATATTCAAAAGATACTTTGAGCAAATAATGTTCATAATTCATACAGAATCTCTGGCCAATCATTGTTCGTTGAAAATGGCGATTGGATTGCATTCGCAGCATTATGATACAAACTGTAAACCGACAGGCACACGTACTGTGTTCATGCGGATTGCTGCGCTCCCTGTTTTCCCTTTGGCACAGAAGCACCACTCGGAGCTCAGAAGGAGGTTTAACTGGGAGCCAATGCTGCTGCAAGGGCAACCTGGCCGAATAGTATTGCTTGGTGTCTGATTGTTTTTTCTACCAAGTGTTAGGGTCATCAACTGTGATTAAATGTGTTCCTGGAGGTTTTGTCAAATGCCTTGCCCCCCATGCTCCAGCCATTAGTCAGCCAACACATCCAACCTTGTGACGTGCTGTCTTCCCGTACCAATTGGAAAGCAAAAAGTCCCATTACCCCATTCAATGATATTTGACAGTCAGCCAAACAGCCTTTTTGCTCCCCTATTTTCAATATTTTTATATCCAATGGAGGGAAACGATCAAAAGAAAATGACAAAAAAAACAATATTTTTAGATGCCGATGATTTTTCTGCAGGGTTGCATGCGGCAGTGTTCTGGAGATTGAGCTTCAATTCCTGGAGACTCCAATCCAACCTTGGGGGATCAGCAATCCTATTGGGTGTTCTGGTGTTAACAATGTGAAATAATAGCCAAAAAGTTCAACTGGATTCACTGACTGGGAGAGTTTACAGCATTTTTCACTAGTTTCTATTTGGGGCAGGCTCCTCAGTCTCTGCCCCCTGCAATACTCACAGAGAGGAGCTGGATGCTGAGCCATGGACGGTGCAGAAGAATCACTGTCCCCCGCTCACAACAGTGACTGGGGCTCTGAGTGAATGCAAGTGATTCCAGGATGGAGATGGGATAGAAGTTAATCCTATTGGGGTTTGTTTGGGGGACTGGGGGAAACAAAGTTTGATTTAAAAAAAATAAATTTTGAGTATCCAATTATTATTTATTTTCCAATTAAGGGGCAACTTAGCATGGCCAATCCACCTAACCTGCACATCTTTGGGTTGTGGGGGTGAAACCCACGCAGACACGAGGAGAATTTGCAAACTCCACACGGACAGTGACCCAGGGCCGGGATTCAAACCCGGGTCCTCAGCACCGCAGTCTCAGTGCTAACCACTGCGCCGCGTGCCGCCCAACGAAGTTTGATTTTAATGGGACTTTTGTGGAGAAGCCTGTTCTACCAACGCTACAGAATTACGTCGATCCTCTGGAGAAAGACAGCTTTATACGGCATCTACAATGAATTAATTGAGTGCCTGTCCCTGGAGAATTGATGTAAATTGGCAGTGCTGGTCGAATGCATTTCTCTCTCTTTCTTTTGGGCAGAATCTGATTCGAATGGGATTTTATTTTGAGGGGAGGAAAATTACGAACGTCATGGGATTTTAATGCCGGCAGAAATTGGAAGCATTTACTTTTTTTTTAAGTTTCTACTTTAGGGCAAGGTGTACCTCAGGACAGTTAATTGAAATCCTGCTTTATTGCAAGTTTTCACAAAGCTGCAGTGATTGGACAATGTTGAATTGTCAAGCCTGCACTGTATAAAAGGGATACTCCCCACTCTCTACAAACAGAGACGATCACGATAGGAATCTTTCTCCACAGTTGTGTTTTCCTCTCTTGGGTTCCTTTAGAACCTTCTTGGCCACGCCACTCGATATCCACGATGCCACTTCTGCCACCATCTCCTGGAATATATCCAGCCAGAGTTTGTAACCATGTGGTGAAGTGAAGCAGCAACATCAGGTCAAGGAACATTCTTTGTTGAAGCAGTGGAGAGCTTTGGTTAGTGTGGTTGATATTGTGTGTATGAACATTTCTGATTAATGACCTTTCACTAGAACTGGTGAGTGGGAAGTCTTACCTTGACTATGTAGCAACTGGAAAGGGAAGAGCTATCTCCAGGACAGGAATTTAAATGCTAGCGGCAAGAAGGCAATGACCTCTCGCAGCATCCCATCAAGATTAACAACAAACTGCCTTTCAAGCACTTTGAACAGAGAAAAAATGGCTCAAGGTGCATCACAGGAGCATTATCAAATACATTTTGACACCAAATTACCTAACGAGATGGTAAGGTGACCAAACGTTTGGTCAAAGAGGTTAGTTTTTAAGGAGTGTCTAAAAGGAGGGCAGAGAGGTAGACAGTTGGAGAGGTGTAGGGAAGGAATTCCAGTGCGTAGGACCGAGGCGACCAAAGGCATGTCTTCCAGTCGTGGAGCAATTAAAATTAGGGATGCTCTAGAAGCCATAACTGATAAACTGCTGGCATCTTAGAGAGTTGTAGTGTTGGAGGAGGTTACAGAGGTAAAGAAGGACATAGCCATGGAGAAATTTTAAAACAAGAGTTTGAATTTAACTTTGACGGACAGGGAGCTAATGCAGGTCAGTGAGCACAAGGGTGATGGGGGAGCAGGACTTGGCGCAAGTTAGGAAACAGGCAGTAGAGATTTGGATGACCTTAATTTTTCTGAGGCCAGAAAATAGGAAGGCAGTAAGGAGTACATTGGAATAGTCAAGTCTAGAGGTCATAAAGGCATGAATGAGAGTTTCAACAGCAAGTGAGCTCAGGCAGACGTGGAAGTGGGCCATGTAACTGAAGTGGAAATAGGCAGACTTACTGATGATGTTGATATGTTGTCATGTGAGAGTACCTTTAAAAAATGGGTGTTTAAGAAATGTACCTTTAAGAAATGTACCTTTAAGAAATGGGTGTTTATCAGTGATGTCAGAGTGTGGGTGGAGCTGGGCTGTCTGTCAGCTTTTTACTTTTGTTTTAGGCTATGTGCTGTAGGGTGTGTTTTAGTTTTGTTTTCAGTGTTTGAGCTGAAGCCAGACCAAGCAGGTGTACTGATGTTCTCTCTGCCATCAAAAGACTATCTCTTGGTCATTTGGTGGATTCAGAATTATAAATGTTCTCAGTAGTGAATGTAAACCTAATGTGCTTCTGGTAAAAGGTGTTTTAAGTCATATGGATGTTAAAAGGAAAGCTTAAAGGATTACATAGTGTTGTATTCTTTGGGGGTTGTTTTTGAATTAATGGTTGCTAAGATGTTCACTGTATGTTTTTAAAAAAGGTTAACTTGAGTGCATAGAATAAACATTGTTTTGCTTTTAAAAAATACGTTTTCCATTTCTGCTGTACCACACCTGTAGAGTGGGTCGTGTGGTCCCCATACCACAATCTATTAAAAGTTGTGGGTCAGGTGAACTCTATGATACACTTTGGGGTTCTCTAAACCCTGGCCCATAATAATGTGGTATAAGCTCAAACATGGTCAAATAATACACCAAAATTTCAAAGATCCTGGCTCAGTCTCAGCTATTTGACACGGAAGAGGGTGGTGCCAGTGCCTCAGGAACCGACTTGCAATGGAGCACAAAGACAACGACCCCAATCTTCCCAAAATTTAGTTGGATGAAATAGCTGCTCATTCAGCACTGGATGTCAGTCAAGAAGCCGGACTATTTGGAGACAAATTCCTGAATATCAATCACCTTATAGCTGTTTGCCACAATAATAGGCTCTGGTATTGCAGCATGATTGCTAATTTAAAAGTGTATCTTTGTAGCCCCGTTAAAGGGATTGTGCACCATTAGTCCGGTGGTGACGGCGGCACTGAGGATCTGGGGCAGTAGAGGAGACACAGGGGAGAGGACGGGGCCTCGGTGTGGACCCCGATACGGAATAACCACAGATTTGCTCCGGGTAGGTTGGATGGGGGATACCAAGGCTGGTATAGGGCAGGTATTAGGAGGATGGGGGACCTGTTTATAGACGGGACTTTCCCTAGCATGCAGGCGCTGGAGGAGAAGTTCGGCCTGCCCCCAGGGAATGCGGTCAGGTACCTCCAGGTTCGGGACTTTGTTAGAAAACAGGTGGGGACATTTCCGCTGCTGCCCCCGCGTAGGATCCAGGACATGGTGGTGCCTGGCATCTGGGTAGGGGAGGGGAAGGTGTCGGACATATATCTGGGTACTGTTGATATAATGTGAGTTGGGCATGGAGACAAAACCACCTGGTTCTGTTTAAAAAAAAAAATTCTGTTGTGTAAATAGTTTCACTGAAAGCTTTGGGATATGTTTATTGTTATTTTTTATTACTATCTGTATTTCTATTTTTGTTATGTAAAAACGCTCATTGGAAAAACTTTAATAAAACATTTATTTTAAAAAAGGGATTGTGAAGAGGATGAATTCCACTTACAGCTATTACCAAGGGCAACAGCCTGTACCTGTTGCCTGTAAATGAAATGCTGCTTACAATCCTATCACTAGTACTATTTATGAAGTGTTGCAATGAAACACAATTCTAACAAGGAATAAACTGTGAGGTGGAATTTCGTTCCAGGAGTTGGTATTAATCAAGTGACAGCAAATAAGTAGCCCATTTTACATTTGGTCTGATTTTCTTTTCCAGTGAAGAAAATTACGCTATTGTTCAAGACAGATTTCTAGCCCTGACATAAGAACGCAGAAATAGGAGCTGAAGTAGGTTATTTGGACCATTGAGCCGGCTCCATCATTCATAATAGCTGACTTGAAATGGTCTAGCTCAGTTCAAGGGAAATTAAAGATGGGCAACACATGCTGGTCAACGACTCTCAAATATCATGATTGATTTTTTAAAAATTCTCCATCTCAATTGCACCGACTCTCACTATCTCCATATTCCTTAATTTCTTTAGTACCCAAAAATCTATTGATTTCTGCTTTGAATATATTCTACGATTGAGTATGCAGAGAATGGGTGGCACAGTAGCGCAGTGGGTAGCACTGATTGGGCAACACGCGGCGCAGTGGTTAGCACTGGGACAACGGCACTGAGGATCCGGGTTCGAATCCCGGCCCTGGGTCACTGTCCGTGTGGTGTTTGCACATTCTCCCCATGTCTGTGTGGGCTTCACCCCCACAACCCAAAGATATGCAGGTTAGGTGGATTGGCCATGCTAAATTGCCCCTTAATTGGAATACAAAATAATTGGGTACTCTAAAAAAAATGTTTTAAGTACTGTTGCTTCACAACTCCAGGGTCCCAGGTTTGATTCCCGGCTTGGGTCACTGTCTGTGCAGAGTCTGCACGTTCTCCCCGTGTCTGCGTGAGTTTCCTCCGGGTGCTCCGGTTTCCTCCCACAGTCCCGGAGGATGTGCAGGTTAGGTGGACTGGCCATGCTAAATTGCCCTTTGTGTCCAAAAAGGTCAGGTGGGGTTACTAGGTTAGGGGGATAGGGTGGAGTTGTGGGCATAGGTAGGGTGCTCTTTCCAAGGTCCGGGTGCAGACTTGATGGGCCGAATGACCTCCTTCTGCACCGTAAATTCTATTCTCTTCTACCCTATTTTATTTTATTCTGCGATAGAGAATGCCAAAGATTCATGAACCTTTGAGTGAAGAAATTTCTCCTCATCAGTGCTAAATGGTTGATCCCTCATTCTGACATTATGACCCTGTGATCCAGATTCCACAGCGAGGGGAAACATTTTCTCAGCATTTACACTGCCAAGCTCCTGCAGAATTTTATATGTTTAATTTGGTTCACCTCTCATTCTTCTAAACTCCAGAGAATATAGGCATAGTATAATCAATCTAACAAATCAATAACTTTAATTATTGCCTTTTGTTTGTTCATTTTCAGATTTTCCTTCTTTCCTGAAGAAGTTGATCTGTGATTTATTGTTGGGATATAGTTCTGATGATACTGATGGTCCGTGAATCTCTCAATGAATGTTGGCAGGTCATTCAAATGGAGGGCCATCACAGTCTATCCCAGTTCCACTTTCACTCAGGAACTCAGGCCAGGTTCCTCCCTCCAAACTCAAGGGTATTGTGTAACCCATTTTAGCAACACTGGGCGGAATTTCCCGGCAGGATACTCTGGTCCCAACGACAGCGCACGGATTTTATGGCGACGAATCCTGTTGACAACGGCGGGACCAGAAAAGTCCGCTGGCCTTCGCCGGCAAAAATCGGGCGACGGTTTGGTTGGTAAATCCCGCTCCCTACCTCTCCCTGGACGAGGTTAGCCAGTTTAATAGCATTTAAAGAGGTGATGGCATTGTGGTATTGCCAATCGCTGATTGCTCGTAGACGGGTCCTGCTGGGGTGGAGGTCAGTTTCACCGCCCTGTGCCTCGGCATGGGGAGGGGACCTGCTGGAATTTGTGACCTTGGAGAAGATGAAATTTCAGCTAAGGGGGGGCAAAGGAGGGGTTCTACAATTCATGGGATTTGTTTCGGGAACTTGCCGCCATTGAACACTAAGTGGGGGAGGGAGGGGGGGTTTCGCTTGTTTTTTCTGCTAACTTATTTTTGGAATTTGTGAGTCGACGTTTCAGGCTGTATATTGGGGGTTCGTATTTGCTTTTGTTTCTTTGTTTTTCTTTTGTTGTTTGTATGATGAAAATGTAGCGAAAAAAAAGATTTTAAAACAGTGAGCAGAGGACAGCTGAAAAAACAATAAGGGGGAAGATGAAATATGAGTGTAAGCTAGCTAATAATATAAAAGGCGATAGCAAGAGTTTTTTTCAATGTACAAAAGGTAAGAGAGAGGCAAGAATGGACATTGGACCACTGGAAAATGAGGCTGGAGAAGTAGAAATAAGAAACAAAGAAAAGGCAGACGAACTGAATGGTTACTTTGCATCAGTCTTCATGGTGGAAGACACCAGTGGGATAGCAGAACTCCTGGAGAATCAGGGGGCAGAGCTGAGTTTAGTGGCCATCACTAAGGAGAAGGTTCTGAGGAAACTGGAAGATAGATAAATCATGTGGACAGGATGAACTACACCCCAAGGTCCTAAAAGATATGGCTGAGGAGATTAGGGAGGCATTGGTGGTGATCTTTCAGGAATCACTGGAAAATGGCTAATGTAACACCACTTTTTAAGAAGGGAGGCAGAGGACAGGAAATGATAGTCCGGTTAGCCTGACTTCAGTCATTGGTAAAATTTTAAAGTCCATTATTAAAGATGAGATTGTGGAGTACTTGGAAGTACATGATAAAATAGGGCTGAGTCAGCACGGCTTCATCAAGAGGAGGTCATATCTGACAAATCTGTTAGAGTTCTTTGAGGAGGTAACAAAAATGTTAGGCAAAGGAGAACTAGTGGATGATATATTTAGATTCCCAGAAGGCCTTTGACAAGGCGCTGTATAGGGGGCTGTTAAATAAATTAAGAGCCCATGGTGTTAAGGGTAAGATACTAGCATGGATGGAGCACTGGTTGACTGGCAGAAGGCAGCGAATATGGACAAAGGAGTCTCTTTCAGGATGGCAGCCAGTGACTAGTGGTGTGCCTCAGGAGTCGGTGTTGGGACCACAAATTTTCACAATATACATAAACGATCTGGAAGAAGGAACTGAAGGCACTGTTGCTAAGTTTGCAGATGATACAAAGATATGCAAAAGGACAGGTAGTATTGAGGAAGCAGGGGGCTGCAGAAGGACTTGGACAGGCGAGGAGAGTGGACAAAGAAGTGGAAGATGGAATACAATGTGGCAAAGTGTGAGGTTATGGGAAAAGGCTTAGGAAGTCAGAAGCACAAAAGGACTTAGGAATCCTAGTTCAAGATTCTCTTAAGGTTAACGTGCAGGTTCAGTCAGCATTTAGGAAGGCAAATGCAATGTTAGCATTCATGTCGAGAGCGCTAGAATACAAGAGCAGGGATATACGTCTGAGGCTGTATAAGGCTCTGGTCAGACCCCTTTTGGAGTATTGTGAGCAGTTTTGGGCCCCATATCTAAGGAACGATGTGTTCGCCTTGGAGGGGTCGAGAGGAGGTTCACAAGAATGATCCCTGAAATGAACAGCTTGTCATAGGAGACGAGGTTGAGGACTCTGGGTCTGTACTTGTTGGAGTTCAGAAGGATGAGGGGGGATCTTATTGAAACTTACAGAATACTGAGAGGCCTAGATAGAGTGGATGTGGAGAGGATGTTTCCACTAGTAAGAAAAACTAGAACCAGAGAGCACCGCCTCAGACTGAAGGGACAATCCTTTAAAACTGAGATGAGGAGGAATTTCTTCAGCCAGAGGGTGGTGAATCTGTGGAACTTTGCCACAGAAGAATGTGGAGGCCAAATCACTGACTATCTTTAAGACAGAGATAGATAGGTTCTTGATTGATGAAGGGAACTGGCTATTTCTGATAGGTAAGAGGGTCATTAATTTAGCCTTTTGTTTTAATAAACATTTTATTGAGGTATTTCTTTGGCATTGTAACAGCAACAAAATAAACAATGTACAGAGTGCAAATACCACTTCCCTCTCCCACAGGTCCCACCATTACTTACGCCCCTAATCTACGCTAGCCTAACCTCCACCCCACCTTCTGCTGACGATCAATTCTCTGCGAAGAAGTCGACGAATGGTTGCCACCTCTGGGCAAACAGAGACCCTCTCATGGCGAACTTAATTTTCTCCAGGCAGAGGAAGCCAGCCATATCCGATAGCCAGGTCTCCGATTTCGGGGGCTTCGAGTCCCTCCATGCTAGTAATATCCGTCTCCGGGCTACCAGGGAAGCAAAGGCCAGAACATCTGTCTCTTTCTCCTCCTGGGTTCCCAGATCCTGCGACACTCCGAAAATCACTACCTCTGGACTCATTGCCACCCTCGTATTTAATACCTTGGACATGACGTTGGCAAACCCCTGCCAAAATCCCCTCAGCTTTGGACATGCCCAGAACATGTGGACATGGTTCGCTGGCCCCCCCCAGCACACTTCGCACATCTGTCCTCCACCCCAAAGAATCTGCTCATCCGGGCCACTGTCATGTGAGCCTGGTGAACGACCTTAAATTGGATCAGGCTGAGCCTGGCACATGTTGCGGTCGCGTTGACTCTACCCAACACGTCCGCCCAAAGGCCCTCCTCTAACTCTCCTCTTAGCTCCTCCTCCCACTTTTGCTTCAGCTCCTCGGTCTGCATCTCCTCCGATCCCATAAGCTTTTTATATATGTCCGAGACACTCCCCTCTCCAACCATCCTCTAGAAACCACCCTATCCTGAATCCCCCTTGGCGGCAGGAGTGGGAAGGTTGATACCTGCCTCTGCAGAAAGTCCTGTACCTGTAAATATTGGAGTTCATTCCCTCCAGCCAACGCAAACTTCTCCTCCAGCGCCTTCATACTCGGGAAGCTTCCTTCTATAAACATGTCCCCCATCCTCTCGATCCCCGCTCTCCGCCAAATTCGGAAGCCCCCGTCCACCTCCCCGAGGCAAACCGGTGATTATCGCAGATTGGGGACCACACCGATGCCCGCTCTGCTCCCACATGTCTCCTCCACTGCCCCCAGACTTTCAGGGCCGCCACCACCACTGGACAGGTGGAGTATCACGTCGGCAGGAACGGCAGAGGAGCTGTTACCAACGCCCCCAAACTTGTGCCCTTGCAAGAAGCCGCCTCCATGCGCAGCCACGCCGGCTCGCCCCCAACCAGCCACCTCCTCACCATGGCTATATTAGCCGCCCAGTAATTATTGCTAAAATTCGGCAGAGCCAGCCCACCATCCCCCCTGACTCCGCTCGAGCATTGCCCTCTTCACTCGCAGGGACTTGCCCCCCCCCCCCCACACAATGCCCACAATAACTTTATTGATCTGCTTAACAAAGGACCGCGTGATGAAGATGGGGAGGCATTGGAAAACTAATAGGAATCGCGGAAGGACCGTCATTTTTACTGATTGAACTCTACCTGCCAGAGACAACGGGAGCGCATCCCATCTCTGGAAATCCTCCTTCATCTGATCCACCAGCCGGGCCAAGTTCAATTTATGTAGCCTGTCCCATCCCTCGCCACTTGGATACCCAGGTACCTGAAACTGTCCCCTACCACTGAACGGCAGTTACCCCAGTCGCCTCTCCTGACCCCCTCGACGGGACCACAAACATCTCGCTCTTCCCCATATTGAGCTTATACCCCGAAAACCGGCTGAATTCCCCAAAAATTCCCATAATTTCTTCCATCCCCTCCATTGGGTCTGAGACATACAAAAGCAGGTCATCTGTGTACAGTGAGACCCTGTGCTCCCCCCTCCCCCCCCCCCCCCCCCCCTCCCCCCGGACCAGCTCCTTCCAGCCCCTTGAGGCGCTCAGAGTAATTGCCAGCGGCTCTATTGCCAGCGCAAGCAGCAGTGGGGAGAGCGGGCATCCCTGTCTCGTCCCCCGGTGCTGTCTGAAATAGTCCGAAGTCGGCCTGTTTGTCCATACACTTGCAACTGGAGACCGGTACAGCAACCTAACCAGATCAATAGTGCCCCTCCCAAACCCGAACCGTTCCAGCACCTCCCATAAATAATCCCACTCAACCCGGTCAAAAGCTTTCTCCGCATCCTCACAACCACTACCTCAACCTCCCTACCTTCCGGGGCATCACGATCACGTTTACCAGCCTTCTTACATTGGCCACCAGCTGCTTGCCCTTAATGAACCCCGTCTGATCCTTCACAATAATGTCCGGTATACAGTCCTCAATCCTGGAGGACAAAATTTTGGCCAACAGTTTGGCATCTACGTTCAACAAGGAAATCGGCCTGTAAGGCCCACATAGCTCCGGGTCCTTGTCCCATTTCAGGATGAGCGGGATCATGGCCTGTGACATCGTCTGGGGCAGAACCCCTCTTTCCCTAGCCTCGTTAAAGACCTTCATCAGCACCGGCCCCAATATTCCGGAAAACTTTTTATAGAACTCAACTGGGTACCCGTCCGATCCCAGGGCCTTACCCGACTACATGGCCTTCAAACCCTCCACTATCTCCTCCAGCCCGATCGGGGCCCCCAGCCCTTCTACCAGTTCCACGTCCACCTTTGGGAAAGTCAGCCCCTCCAAGAGGTGCCTCAGCATCTCCGGCCCACAGGGGGTTCCGACCTATACAACCTGCTATAAAAGTCCCGGAAGGCCTTGCTCACCCCTGCCAAGTCCCCAACTAAGTTCCCATCCCCGTCAATAACTTTCTCTATTTCTCTTTCTGAGCTGTTGTGCAAGCATCCTGCTGGTCTTCTCGCCGTGCTCGTATATCGCAGTCCTCGCCTTTCTGAGCGGTTCCACTGCCCTCCCTGTGGTTAACAAGCCAAATTCCACCAGTAGCCTCCGCCATTCCCTTCAAAGCCCTACCTCTGGAGCCTCCGCATACCTTCTATTAACTCGTAGAATCTCTTTTACCAGTCAGTCCGTCTCTGCCCTGTTCGTCCTGTCCCTGTGGGCCCGGATCAGAATCAGCTCACATCTCACCACTGCCTTCAGCGCTTCCCAGACCATCGCTGCTGAGACTTCCCCCATATCATTTACCTGCAGGTAATTCAGCATGCAACTCCTCAGCCTCTCGCACAAAGCTTCGTCCGCAAATAGCCCTACATCTAACCTCCATTGCGGGCGCTGCTTGCTCTCCATACTCACCTGCATTCCACCTAGTGCGCAGCATGGCCCGAGATCTTGATCGCCGAGTACCCCGTGTCTACCACCCCAGCCAGTAGGGCCCGACCCAAAACGAAGAAATCGATCCGAGAGTACACCTTATGTATGTGGGAGTAAAAAGAAAATTTGTTCGCCCTAGACTGCCTAAATCTCCATGGATCCACCCCGCCCATCTGCTCCATGAACCCTTTCAGCTCCTTTGCCATTGCTGGCACCCTGTCTGTTCTCGAGCATGACCGATCCAGGCCGGGATCAATAACTGTATTAAAATCCCCTCCCATGATCAGCTTGTGTGAGTCCAGGACCGGAATCTTCCCCAGCACCCTCTTTATAAAATCCCCATCATCCCAATTTGGCACATATACATTGACCAGCACTACCTTCATCCCCTGCAGCTTGCCGCTAACCATGATATATCGGCCTCCCACATCCGAGACTATTCTTCCCACCTCAAATGTCACCCGCTTATTAACCAAGATCGCAACCCCTCTAGTCTTTGTATCCAGCCCTGAGTGGAAAACCTGACTAATCCAGCCTTTTCTCAACCTGACCTGGTCCACTATAGTAGGTGCTGCGTCTCCTGCAACATTACCACGTCCGCCTTCAGTCCCCTCAGTGCGCAAACACACGTGCCCTCTTTACCGGCCCATTTAGCCCCTGAACATTCCAGGTGATCAGCCTAGTTGGGGGACAAAGTGCCCCCCCCCCCTGCCGATCAGCCATCCCCTTTCTTGGGCCCGCCTCCAGCCCCTGCGCCGCACCTCCTCAGGCCCGTCCCACGGCGGCCCCCACCCCATACCTCCTCAGTTCCCTCGTCAGCAGAACCCATCCCCCCCCCCGAGCAACACTTCTATAAAACCTAACCCATCTAGTACTAAACGTATGCACACACCCCACCGTGCTTCCATGAGCTAGCTCACCCAGCTAGCTTGGTGGACCCCGCCCCTGGCGCCAAGAAGTCTCCCACCTATTGTTCCCTCGCTCCCCTCCCCCCGCTCATACAAACAAATTTCCTCATCTAACAATCCCCAGACAAACACCCAACAGCAAGAGAACCCAAATACAAAAACACCACCCACTGAAACTCTAGCAGGCATGTCTCCATCCCACAAAAGTGCACATCAATAAAAACAAAAGGACTTCCAGGTGCGGCGATGCTCAGCTAAGCCGCGCGTTTCAGCGGCTCCAGCTCCGACGGACTTTCGGGCTCTTTTTGAGAGCCCCAATGGGAATTTCTTTTGGCAAAACCCGGTGTGGGGTGAAGAAATAAGGAGTCCCCCCCCCCCCCCCAGTGTGCAGAAAAAAGATTGGTGGCGGTGGCCAGATCACGAAGGATCCTCGAGGGCAGCAGCAGAGGGGAGAAAAGAAAAGAAGGAAGCAAGGTGGCGTCGGAGGGAGGCCGGGCGACATGGGGACCTGATCAGGAGGAATTCCTCAGAAGGTGTGTGGAGGAGTTAAAAAAGGAAGTGCTGGCCCCGATGTTGCTGGCAATCGATGGGCTCACAGAAACACAAAAGGCCCAGGAGATAGAGCTCTGTGTGGTGAAGGAGAAGGTAACTGAAAACGAGGATGAGATCCTGGGCCTAGCGGTCAAAATGGAGATGCACGAGGCGCTACATAAGAAGTGCATCGAAAGAATTGAAGTCCTGGAAAATAGATCAAGGAGAAAGAACCTCCGGATCCTGGGTCTCCCCGAGGGAGTGGAGGGAGCTGACGGCGGGGCTTACGTGAGCACGATGCTACATTCGCTAATGGGAGTTGAGGCCCCCTCGGGCCCCTTGGAGGTGGAAGGGGCTCACCAGGTCCCTGCGAGGAGACCAAAGGCTGGAGAACCACCAAGGGCGATGGTCGTGAGATTTCACCGCTTCAAGGACAGAGAGGTTGTTTTAAGCTGGGCCAAGAAGGTACGGAGTAGCAGATGGGAGAATGCGGTGATACGAGTGTATCAGGACTGGAGTGCGGAGGTGGCGAGAAGAGAGCGAGTTTCAATCGAGCCAAGGAGGTGCTGCATAAGAAGAAAGTAAAGTTCGGGATGCTGCAGCCGGCGCATTTATGGGTCACGTACCACGATAGACATTTTTATTTTGAAACATCGGAAGAAGCATGGACCTTCATCCAAAAAGAGAAACTGGACCAGAACTGAGGGACTGATGTTGGGGGAGAAACGACAATGTTGATGTATAGAAATGTAAATTGGGGAAAGGGAGGTTCACTGTATCGGGACGGTCTTTGACCGGGGGGGGGGACACTGAGAAATGTGGACGCTGGTGGGGGAAAAGGGACATAGGTGGGGGATGGGGAATGGAAACGGGGCTGTAGGGGGAGCTGCGCCATAGGGGGCAGGACGGTTCTAGGAAAGCCCGGGTCTTTTCCCGCGCTAGAGAGATGATGGCGGGAAGACAGGCGCAAGGAAGGTGGGAGTTCCACACACGGGGGGGGGGGGGGGTTCAAGGAGAGAGCGGGAGAAGCCGGGGTCAGTTGAAGTCAACTGACTTTCGGAAGCAATATGGCGTGAGTAACCATGCTAGATGGGGATCTAGCGGGGGGGGGGGGGGGGGGGGGGGATAACTGGGTTGCTGCTGCTGGGATCGAGAGGGAGCTGGTAAGGGAAGAGCTGGTAAGGGAAGAGGTGGTCGGGGCGGGAATGCGCCGCCTGGGGACTGGTGGGTGCGCCGGACCTGGACATGGGACTAGCCCAGAGTGGGTGATGGCTAGTCGACGGGGGGTGGGCAGCCCCCCAATCCGGCTGATCACGTGGAACGTGAGAGGCCTAAATGGGCCGATTAAGAGGGCCCGAGTGTTCGCGCACTTAAAAGGACTGAAGGCAGACGTGGCCATGCTTCAGGAGACGCATCTGAAGGTGGCGGATCAGGTTAGGTTGAGGAGGGGATGGGTGGGACAGGTGTTCCACTCAGGGCTGGACGCAAAGAATAGAGGGGTGGCCATATTGGTGGGGAAACGGGTGTCGTTCGAGGCTAGGAATATCGTAGCGGACAGCGGGGGCAGATATGTGATGGTGAGTGGCAGACTGCAGGGAATGGAGGTCGTGCTGGTAAATGTATATGCCCCGAACTGGGACGATGCGGAATTTATGAAGCGGATGCTGGGACGAATCCCGGACCTGGAGGTAGGAAATTTGGTAATGGGGGGGGATTTCAATACCGTGCTGGACCCAGGGTTAGATAGATCTAGATCCAGGACCGGAAGAAGGCCGGCAGCGGCCAAGGTGCTTAGGGGGTTTATGGACCAAATTGGGGGAGTGGATCCGTGGAGATTTGCTAGGCCGCTGGCCAAAGAGTTCTCCTTTTTCTCCCATGTCCATAAGGTATACTCCCGGATAGATTTCTTTGTTTTGGGTAGGTCACTGATTTCGAGGGTGGAATGAACGGAGTACTCGGCCATAGCTGTTTCAGACCATGCCCCGCACTGGGTGGATCTGGAACTAGGAGAGGAGAGGGAACAGCGCCCACTCTGGTGACTGGATGTGGGATTATTGGCGGATGAGGGAGTCTGTGGAAGGGTGCGGGGATGTATCGAAAGGTACCTGGAGGCCAATGATGATGGGGAGGTCCAAGTGGGGGTAGCATGGGAAGCGCTGAAGGCGGTGGTGAGGGGAGAGTTGATCTCCATCAGGGCTTACAAGGGGAAAACAGAGGCCAAAGAGAGGGAGAGATTACTGGGGGAGATTTTGAGTGTGGATAAAAGATATGCGGAGGCCCCGGACGAAGGACTATATAGGGAGAGGCGAAGACTCCAGACGGAGTTTGACCTGCTGACCACAGGGAAGGCAGAGGCACAGTGGAGGAAGGCACAGGGGATGAGATATGAATATGGGGAAAAGGCGAGTCGGCTGCTGGCCCACCAGCTTCGTAAGAGGATAGCGGCGAGGGAAATAGGGTGAGTTAGGGATGAAACGGGAACTACGGTGCGGAGTGTAGGGAAGGTAAATGAGGTGTTTAAGACCTTTTATGAGAGGTTATATAGGTCCCAACCACCGGAGGGAAAAGAGGGGTGCAGCAGTTCCTGGACCAACTAAGGTTCCCGAAGGTGGAGGAGCAGGAGGTGGCAGGCTTGGGGGCGCCAATTGGGGTGGACGAGGTGACTAAAGGGCTGGGGAACATGCAGGCAGGGAAGGCCCCGGGACCAGACGGGTTCCCGGTGGAATTTTATAGGAAATATGTGGACTTGCTGGCCCCGCTGCTGGCAAGAACCTTTAACGAGGCCAGAGAAGGGGGGACTCTACCCCCGACAATGTCGGAGGTGACAATATCACTAATCCTGAAGTGGGATAAAGATCCGCTGCAATGCGGGTCTTATAGGCCTATCTCGCTCCTGAATGTGGACGCCAAGTTGTTGGCAAAAGTGCTGACAATGAGGATAGAGGATTGTGTCCCGGGGGTGGTGCACGAAGACCAGACAGGGTTTGTAAAGGGGAGACAATTGATGTCAACGTGCGGCGGCTATTGGGGGTGATAATGATGCCCCCAACAGAGGGGGAGGCAGAGATAGTGGCAGCAATGGATGCAGAGAAGGCATTTGATAGGGTAGAGTGGGAGTACTTATGGGAGGTGCTGAGGAGGTTTGGGTTCGGGGAGGGGTTTGTCAGCTGGGTTACACTCCTCTATGGAGCCCCAGTGGCAAGTGCAGTCACAAATCGGCAAAGATCGGAGTATTTTTGGTTACATAGGGGAACAAGGCAGGGTTGCCCTCTGTCCCCATTACTGTTCGCGTTGGCAATTGAACCACTGGCCATAGCGCTGAGAGACGCTAGGAGATGGAGGGGGGTGGTTAGAGGGGGAGAGGAACACCGAGTGTCACTCTATGCAGATGACCTACTGCTGTACGTGGCGGATCCAGTGGGGGGGATGACAGAGGTTATGCAGATATTGAGGGAGTTTGGAGACTTTTCGGGATATAGGCTTAACATGGGAAAGAGTGAGCTTTTCGTAATACACCCTGGGGACCAGTAGAGGGATAGATGGCCTGCCGCTAAGGAGAGTGGAAAGAAACTTCCGATACCTGGGGGTTCAGATAGCCAGGAGCTGGGGAACTTTACACAAACTCAATCTGACTCGGCTGATGGAGCAGATGGAAGAGGATTTCAAAAGGTGGGATATGCAGCCGCTGTCACTGGCGGGCAGAGTGCAGGCGATTAAGATGATGGTCCTCCCGAGGTTTCTATTTGTGTTTCAATGTCTCCCCATCTTGATCACGAAGGCCTTTTTTAAGAAAATAGATAGGAGCATTATGAGCTTCGTGTGGGCAGGGAAGGCCCCGAGGGTAAGGAGGGGGTTCCTGCAACGTAGCAGGGACAGAGGGGGACTGGCGCTGCTGAATTTAGGCGACTATTACTGGGCCGCCAATGTGGCGATGATCCGCAAATGGATGATAGAGGGAGAGGGGGAGGCGTGGAAAAGGCTGGAGATGGCGTCCTGTAAAGGAACAAGCTTAAAAGCGCTGGTGACGGCGCCGCTACCGCTCTCCCCGAAAAGGTTTACCACAAACCCAGTGGTGGCGGCAACATTAAGTATCTGGGGGCAATGGAGGCGACAGAAGGGTGTGTTGGGAGCCTCGGTGTGGTCCCCGATCAGGAACAACCATAGGTTTGCCCCAGGAAGGTTGGACGGAGGGTTCCAGAGCTGGCACCGGGCAGGAATTAGGAGAGTGGGAGACTTATTTATAGATGGGACGTTTGCGAGCTTGGGAGCGCTAGAGGAAAAGTATGAGCTGCCTCCGGGGAATATCTTTAGGTATATGCAGGTGAGGGCGTTCACGAGACAACAGGTGAGGGGATTTCCGCTGCTCCCGACACAGGGGATCCAGGATAGAGTGCTTTCGGGGGGTGAGTCGGGGAGGGCAAAGTGTCTGAAATATACCGGGAGATGAGAGAAGAGGGGGAGGAGCTGGTAGGAGAGCTGAAAGGAAAATGGGAAGAAGAGCTCGGGGAGGAGATTGAGGAGGGTTTGTGGGCTGATGCCCTAAGTAGGGTAAATTCCTCTTCCTCGTGTGCCAGGCTTAGCCTGATCCAATTTAAGGTGCTACATAGAGCACATATAACGGGAGCGAGGTTGAGCAGGTTCTTCGGAGTGGAGGGCAGGTGCAGGAGGTGCGGGGGAAGCCCGGCGAACCACACACATATGTTTTGGTCGTGTCCAGCACTGGAGGAGTATTGGAGGGGAGTGGCAAGAGTGATCTCGAAGGTGGTGAAGGTCCGGGTCAAGCCAGGCTGGGGGTTAGCTATATTTGGGGTAGCAGATGAGCCGGAAGTGCAGGAGGCGAAAGAGGCCGATTTTGTGGCCTTTGCGTCCCTGGTAGCCCGGCGAAGGATTTTACTCATGTGGAAGGAAGCGAAACCCCCCGGCGTGGAGGCCTGGATAAACGATATGGCAGGGTTCATAAAACAGGAACGGATGAAGTTTGCGCTGAGAGGATCAGCTCAGGGGTTCTCCAGGCAGTGGCAACCGTTCCTTGACTACCTAGCGGAACGTTAGGGGAAAATAGATAGCCAGCAGCAGCCCAGAAAGACGGGGGGGGGGGGGGGGGACGGGGACATGTTTTTGTTCTAGTTGTGGGGGAGGGGGGGGGAGAGAGCACCATTTCTTGTTACTTTGTTAGTTCACTACTTAACTTAAACAATGTTATCTATTAGTTATTGTGTTACCGTTTTTGTTGATTTGTAAGGGGGGAAAACTGTGTTTGAAAACTTTAATAAAATATATTTTTAAAAAATAAAATAAAAACAAAAGGGACATTGCCAACATCCACCGAGAAAAAGCACCCAAAAACGAAAAAACAACTTTCTCCCCCCTCCCCTTTTCTTAAATATAACCCCCAAAACAGACACAAAACAGTAAGAGAAGACATAACCAATTTAAAAACAGGAAAACAAAATCCAAAAAAACAAGGGGAAAAAAAGGCCCAATATAGGCCAACAAGTTGTCTCAAAGTTCGATTGTTCTAGACCCTCACCAGTCCTTTTCTTTTCGCAAAATCCAGCGCCTCATCGGAATAGTGATGCTGGTCCTCATGCGTGACCCACAGACGCGCCGGATACAGCAGACTGAACTTCACCTGCTTCTTGAAGAAAATAGACTTGACTTGGTTAAAGCCTGCCCTCTTCCTCACCACCTCCACGCTCAGGTCCTGGTACACCCGCAGGATACTGTTTTCCCACTTACAACTCCGCGTTCGCTTGGCCCACTGAGGAATGCATTCCTTGTCCGGGAACCTATGGAATCTCACCACCATTGCCCTCGGAGGGTCCCCTGCTCGCGGCTTCCTTGCAAGCGCTCTGTATGCCCTGTCCACCTCCAATGGTCGGGGGAATGCCCCCTCCCCCAGCAGCTTTTCGAACATACCCGCTATGTATGCCCCATGTCTGCTCCTTCAGCCCCCACCAGAAGCCCGACAATTCTTAAGTTCTGCCGGCGGGACCGGTTCTCAAGATCCTCCGTCTTCTCCAGGAGCCTTTTCTGCTGTTCCCAAAGCATCCCCACCTCCAGCTCCATCGCTGTTTGATGCTCGTCCTGCTCAGCCAGCGCCTTCTCAACCTTCTGGATTGCCCGATGCTGGGCGTCCAATCTATGCTCTAACCGATCGAGCGAGTCTTTAATCGAGAACATTTGATTTGTAACCACAAGATTTCAGTCTCTCAATTATAATCAATAGACACAATAAAAGATTTCTATTTTGCATCCGAGAAGTATAACTTAAATTTCTACTGAGTTTTGAAGTGTATATGAGACTACACTTAAACCGCATGGTAGATTACTACAATTAATAAGGGATCAGGGGTTATGGGGAGAAGGCAGCACTGGGCAGCATTTAGGGGCAGCACGGTAGCACAGTGGTTAGCACAATGGCTTCACAGCGCCAGGGTCCCAGGTTCGATTCCCGGCTTGGGTCACTGTCTGTGCGGAGTCTGCACGTTCTCCTTGTGTCTGTGTGGGTTTCCTACGGGTGCTCCAGTTTCCTCCCACAAGCACCGAAAGACGTGTTGCTAGGTAATTTGGACATTCTGAATTCTCCCTCTGTGCACCCGAACAGCGCCGGAATGTGGCGACTAGGGGTTTTTCACAGTAACTTCATTGCAGTGTTAATGTAAGCCTACTTGTGACAATAAAGATTATTATTATTAAGGCAGAAAAATGGGGATAAGAAAAATATCAGCCCACTTTCACCTTCAGGATCTTGTTTCCCTCCCCCACCAACGGGATCCCAGCCTCCACTGAGGAGTTTCGATCGCTGTACCTCGACAAGGTTTCCTCCACTCCCTTCACCACCTCTCCTTGCTCTTTCACTGTCTCTGAGATTTTTGCCACCTTCTCCCAAATCAGACCAAGCACCTCCTCAATTGATTTTTTGAGCGTTGCCGTCATCACCTGCCCTTGTTTCTCGAAGTGCTTCCTAAACTGCTTCTCAAACTCCGAGGCCACTACCCCCACCAGCATGTATCTAATTCCTTTAAGGAAGGAACTCTGCTGTCCTTACCTGGTCTGGCCTCCAAATCCTCAGCAATGTGGATGACTCTTAACACTCTCTGAAATGGCTGAGCAAGCCACTCAATTCTAGGGCAATTAGGGATCGATAATAAATGCTGGCCTCAGCCAGCAATACCCACATCATAGATCATAGAATTTACAGTGCAGAAGGAGGCCATTCGGCCCATCGAGTCTGCACCGGCTCTTGGAAAGAGCACCCTACCCAAGGTCAACACCGCCACCCTATCCCCATAACCCAGTAACCCCACCCAACACTAAGGGCAATTTTGGACACTAAGGGCAATTTATCATGGCCAATCCACCTAACCTGCACATCTTTGGACTGTGGGAGGAAACCGGAGCACCCGGAGGAAACCCACGCACACACGGGGAGGATGTGCAGACTCCGCACAGACAGTGACCCAAGCTGGAATCGAACCTGGGACCCTGGAGCTGTGAAGCGTTTGTGCTATCCACAAGGCTACCGTGCTGCCACATGAAAGAATTTTTTTTTAAATGATGTAGAAGTTTATGCAAAATATTTCCTTTTGCCATCTTGAATAACATTATCCAATTGCTCAAAATTCATTCTTATTGGTCTACAGTCCAATTTTTTAGCAGAGTATTAAACTGAGTAATCTTTGAGTTGAGTATTATTTTCCTGTGTATTGCTTCTGCACAAAGAATTAGCCACGGTTTTGGAGGCTAAATCATTCAAGCACCTTGAGGTGATAATGTGACTCCAGACAGATAGAAAGCTGCTGTTGCAATTTATAAATAAACAGAAAATATGGAAAAAATTATATTTTTCCTACACATCACATGGTGAAAATTAGAACCAAGCCCTCTAACCAACATGAAGTTCTTTAGTTATACAGATCTGAGCTAACACCCTTTCCAAATTAAGTAGCCTATTATCTCATTTTATTTTAAGCAGTAGCCTATTTTCCAGCCTCACTCACACTCTCGTGCCCCAGAAACTGGACTACTATTGATCTTCTGATGGCTAGTAGCCTGACAGATCCTCTTTAAATGGGTGAGCTGCCTTTGAAGATACAGGCACGGGTAGCTCACCCAAATAACATTAATGAGGCCTGTGGGCCAATCTTGTACTGGCTCCAGGCCTCCCGTTTGGAAGTACTTTGCATGACTGGGACCACAGCTAGAGTAATTAACATAGAACATAGAACATAGAAAATACAGCACAGAACAGGCCCTTCGGCCCACGATGTTGTGCCGAACCTTTGTCCTAGATTAATCATAGATTATCATTGAATCTACAGTGCAGAAGGAGGCCATTCGGCCCCCTGAGTCTGCACCAGCTCTTGGAAAGAGCACCCTACCCAAACTCAACACCTCCACCCAACACCAAGGGCAATTTGGACATTAAGGGCAATTTATCATTGGCCAATTCACCTAACCCGCACATCTTTGGACTGTGGGAGGAAACCGGAGCACCCGGAGGAAACCCACGCAGACACGGGGAGGACGTGCAGACTCCGCACAGACAATGACCCAAGCCGGAATCGAACCTGGGACCATGGATCTGTGAAGCAATTGTGCTATCCACAATGCTACCGTGCTGCCCTTAAGAACAAATAAATCTACACTATATCATTTTCCCGTAATCCATGTACCTATCCAACAGCTGCTTGAAGGTCACTAATGTTTCCGACTCAACTACTTCCACAGGCAGTGCATTCCATGCCCCCACTACTCTCTGGGTAAAGAACCTACCTCTGATATCCCTCCTATATCTTCCACCTTTCACCTTAAATTTATGTCCCCTTGTAATGGTGTGTTCCACCTGGGGAAAAAGTCTCTGACTGTCTACTCTATCTATTCCCCTGATCATCTTATAAACCTCTATCAAGTCGCCCCTCATCCTTCTCCGCTCTAATGAGAAAAGGCCTAGCACCCTCAACCTTTCCTCGTAAGACCTACTCTCCATTCCAGGCAACATCCTGGTAAATTTTCTTTGCACCTTTTCCAGAGCTTCCACATCCTTCCTAAAATGAGGCGACCAGAACTGTACACAGTACTCCAAATGTGGCCTTACCAAAGTTTTGTACAGCTGCATCATCACCGCACGGCTCTTAAATTCAATCCTCTGTTAATGAACGCGAGCACACCATAGGCCTTCTTCACAGCTCTATCCACTTGAGTGGCAACTTTCAAAGATGTATGAACATAGACCCCAAGGTCTCTCTGCTCCTCCACAATGCCAAGAACTCTACCGTTAACCCTGTATTCCGCATTCATATTTGTCCTTCCAAAATGGACAACCTCACACTTTTCAGGGTTAAACTCCATCTGCCACTTCTCAGCCCAGCTCTGCATCCTATCTATGTCTCTTTGCAGCCGACAACAGCCCTCCTTACTATCCACAACTCCACCAATCTTCGTATCATCTGCAAATTTACTGACCCACCCTTCAACTCCCTCATCCAAGTCATTAATGAAAATCACAAACAGCAGAGGACCCAGAACTGATCCCTGCGGTACACCACTGGTAACTGGGATCCAGGCTGAATATTTGCCATCCACCACCACTCTCTGACTTCTATCGGTTAGCCAGTTCGTTATCCAACTGGCCAAATTTCCCACTATCCCATGCCTCCTTACTTTGTGCAGAAGCCTACCATGGGGAACTTTATCAAATGCCTTACTAAAATCCATGTACACTACATCCACTGCTTTACCTTCATCCACATGCTTGGTCACCTCCTCAAAGAATTCAATAAGATTTGTAAGGCAAGACCTACCCCTCACAAATCCGTGCTGACTATCCCTAATCAAGCAGTGTCTTTCCAGATGCTCAGAAATCCTATCCTTCAGTACCCTTTCCATTACTTTGCCTACCACCGAAGTAAGACTAACTGGCCTGTAATTCCCAGGGTTATCCCTAGTTCCTTTTTTGAACAGGGGCACGACATTCGCCACTCTCCAATCCCCTGGTACCACCCCTGTTGACAGTGAGGACGAAAAGATAATTGCCAACGGCTCTGCAATTTCATCTCTTGCTTCCCATAGAATCCTTGGATATATCCCGTCAGGCCCGGGGGACTTGTCTATCCTCAAGTTTTTCAAAATGCCCAACACATCTTCCTTCCTAACAAGTATTTCCTCGAGCTTACCAATCTGTTTCACACTGTCCTCTCCAACAATATCGCCCCTCTCATTTGTAAATACAGAAGAAAAGTACTCATTCAAGACCTCGCCTATCTCTTCAGACTCAATACACAATCTCCCGCTACTGTCCTTGATCGGACCTACCCTCGCTCTAGTCATTCTCATATTTCTCACATGTGTGTAAAAGGCCTTGGGGTTTTCCTTGATCCTACCCGCCAAAGATTGTTCATGCCCTCTCTTAGCTCTCCTAATCCCTTTCTTCAGTTCCCTCCTGGCTACCTTGTATCCCTCCAATGCCCTGTCTGAACCTTGTTTCCTCAGCCTTACATAAGTCACCTTTTTCCTCTTAACAAGACATTCAACCTCTCTTGTCAACCATGGTTCCCTCACTCGACCATCTCTTCCCTGCCTGACAGGGACATACATATCAAGGACACGTAGCACCTGTTCCTTGAACAATTGTTTTTCTTTACAAGCCAGAGCCTGAACAGAGTGGACCTTGATATTTATGTTGTTGTCTATTGCAAATCTAGGTAAATTTCGGTGCTCGAAGATTTAAATGATGTAATAATCAGCTTCTTAAAATGCGGATCTTATAGTGTTTGCATGCATATTAAAAATAGGAGCAAGGAGTAAGGTAACTGTAAAGTCGCCATAGTCCCAGATGACCAGAGGCTACTTTCCCCTTTGAAGGGGAGAAGCAAGGAAGCTATGAAGAACTTTTATAAAGCACTCGATTGCAACTGGCGTATTGTGTCCAATTCTGGGCACACACTTCAGGGAACATGTGAAGGCATTAAAGAGGGCACAGCAAAGATTTATGAGAATTGTTCCAAAGTTGAGGGACATTAGCTACACAAATAGATAGAGACACTGTGGCTGCTCTCTTTGGAGAAGGATAAGGGAAAATTTGAAGTGTTAAAAATAATGAAGGGTGTCACAAGTATATGCCCCTTTATTTTGAAAATGTGGGTATGATTTACCGGTCGCATCCCGTTGGAATCGGGGCGGGACACAGTAGGTAGATCCTGGGAGAGACCTCCCCTGGGATTCCCGACGTCCTCACGAGATTCCATCAGATCTCACGACATGTCGTGATCGGGATCCCGCCCACAATGGGCGGGACACAGCCTCGGATGGTTAAGTGAGTTTAATAACCCACTAAGCCGTGCTGATACCGATAAAATGGCCATGCAGTAGCTATTAGCCTCACCGAGGAGACCCCAGCCAAATTGCCACCCAGGTTGATAGGGTTGTGAAGAAGGCCTATGGAGTGTTGGCCTTTATTGGTAGAGGGATTGAGTTCCGGAGTCGGGAGGTCATGTTGCAGCTGTACAGAACTCTGGTACGGCCGCATTTGGAGTATTGCGTACAGTTCTGGTCACCGCATTATAGGAAGGACGTGGAGGCTTTGGAGCGGGTGCAGAGGAGATTTACCAGGATGTTGCCTGGTATGGAGGGAAAATCTTATGAGGAAAGGCTGATGGACTTGAGGTTGTTTTCGTTGGAGAGAAGAAGGTTAAGAGGAGACTTAATAGAGGCATACAAAATGATCAGGGGGTTGGATAGGGTGGACAGTGAGAGCCTTCTCCCGCGGATGGATATGGCTGGCACGAGGGGACATAACTTTAAACTGAGGGGTAATAGATATAGGACAGAGGTCAGAGGTAGGTTCTTTACGCAAAGAGTAGTGAGACCGTGGAATGCCCTACCTGCTACAGTAGTGAACTCGCCAACATTGAGGGCATTTAAAAGTTTATTGGATAAGCATATAGATGATAATGGCATAGTGTAGGTTAGATGGCTTTTGTTTTTTGACTTCCCATGTCGGTGCAACATCGATGGCTTTTGTTTCGGTGCAACATCGTGGGCCGAAGGGCCTGTACTGCGCTGTGTTGTTATATGTTCTATGTTCTAAATGTCAATTAGTACTGGTTCCCACAAACTGGTCCCCAGAGGCACTTGGGAGGGACTCCCGGTCTATTGGAGGCCCCAAGGTGGTCAGCGCCTGGGCAGGGTCGCACCCTGGCACTTCGGTGCCACCTGGGTGCCTTGGTACTGCCAGCCTGGCACCCTGACTGTGCCACCTGGCACCCTGGCACTGCCAGAGTGCCCAGGTGACACTGTCAGGCTGGCAGGGGCACTGCCAGGGTGCTAGGCTGGCAGTGCCAAAGTGGCAGGCTGCCATTTTGCCCACACTGGGGTTTGGGCCCAGGGGTGCCCTGCCCGTGTGAGGTTGGGTACGGGGAGGTCCCCTCCCGAGGACTCCCTTATCGTTGCGTTGAGGCATTGCGAGGTTTCTGGGGGTCACATCGGGGGGTCGAGAGATTAAATGGCACCCCGATCTCTTCCTGCACTGACCAGAGCTGCTCTGTTCAGGAAATTATGCCAAGTGCGGCCTTAGGGGGTCTACCCCGCCGGGCCCTAAAATATCAACAGAGTGCCATTCGATAGCAGGGATGACCCCACTAATCCCGTCCAGAACGGACTCTGATTCTTTTGGGTTAGACAGCACCCCATGACTCAACTGACTGGAAATTTTACAATTTGAAAGGAGACAGAACAAACTACTTAAAAATGCAAGGCCACCTTCCGGGTGAAGGTGTAAAAGCAAACAAGTCACCCTCAGGAGAGTGTGGAGAGAGAGACTTTTCCTATAATTGAAAGATCCACCAGAATTCATCACTGTCTAAGGAAGAGACATTAAAATGCAAATTGCTGGATACTGAAACAATGGCTGCCACAGATAGACCCACCCAATACCCTTTGGAAATACATAATGGGGGTGGGGTGATGTGAGGGGGAATTTTCTGCTGGTGTTTGCTGTGGGTGAAATTGATGCTGTTGGTGGAAAACCTTGTGAGACCGTGGGAACGAGAATCTTGGTGGAGAGATCCTGTTCACTGATTTCCCCCACCCCTCACTGGTGACGTAACAAGGTACCCAGCCCTTGAACTTAATTTAAATCACTTAAATAAATTTACATATGTTTAAAGAGCCTCCCCTTGGAATGTTCCCGCCACATAAGAAAATCCACCCTCACCGCCTGCATCAGTAAAGTTTACAACGGGTATTTTCAAATGTGAAGCAGTCGAGGAGAACCCACCGGGAGTGCTAAGTATAGCCATGTGGGGAAGAGGAACACGTTTGGCATGGTCCTCCGACACCATGGCAGTACCACCCTGGAAGTGCCAGGGGTGGAGCCTCTGGGGAGCTCCTAAGGGGGGAGGCTACCATTATGCGAGGGAGCTTGTGGGGACGGATACCCCTTATCCATGGTTAGGGGTGGCGAGAGTTGTCCCGGTGCTTGTGGGGGTTGGGTTCCCTCTATCCATGGGGGTGGCGTACTATTTTAACGTAGATTGGGGCACCTTTTAAAAAGGGCACCCTGATCTCTGTGGGGCCCATGTTGCCAGTTCTATCAGGCCCCACCCTGCCAGCGTGACAACAAAAACTACATCCCCATATTTTCTGTGCATAGAATGCCAGAGAATCTGGAGCGAAAACTCGACGGTGCAGCTGGGGAGCTGCATGTCGGCTTTCTCGCCTCAACCAGAACACTGTACACAGAGTGCAAAATTCCACCCAGTGGGTGAACTGCCGCAGCCACTTCAGAGAGATTGCAAGTGATGCAGGGAGTGCCAAGGAAGGTTTCAGCAGAAGAAACAATCTGAAAATCTGTTTGCTCACCCGCCCTCTCTCTCTATTCTGAAAAAGGTGAATGTCACCTGGTTGGAGAAGTCAACTATTCGAAAGCTACAAGTGAACCGAGGTCTCATAATAATTGCAAGTTTTTTGACATCTGATCGCACCAACAAAATGAGCTGATCGAAATTGACCACATCCATTAATATATATGCCTCCAAGGCAATAAAAGGACACTTAACTGTATATTCTGTCAACCTTTTTTCTATTGGATTCTAACCTTTTTTCTGATATCTTTGTGTGTGTGAGATGTCATATTTTTATTATTTTTTTCTCAGGTTTAGTGGTTAACACATTTGTTCTTTCTTTAACTCAAGAAAATCTTGTTTTATTGATTCTTTCTTGCTCACTGTTTAATTAGTTAAATACTTTTCACTGTACTTCGGTACATGGGACAATAAATCAAAGCAAATCAATCAACATTGGGTGGAATTTACCAGCTGTTCAAGCTGGCAGGATATTTCGGTCCCACCGACGCCGCACCCCCTGCCTCGGGTTTCCCGGCAACGAGGTGTGCATTCAGCGGGAAATCTCGTTGAAAATGGCGGGACCAGAAAATCTCACTGGCGAGCTGCCTCCGCCGCCAAAAAACACGCGGCGGGTTGCTCGATAAATCACGTCCAGTAGGATGTGGGAAAAGCACATCCTCTTGAGAAAGAAACTTGAGAAAGTTAGATGTGACCAATGAAGGGGGCTGAATAAATGGGAGCCAGTTCATACCTTCTCCCCTGGTCATAACAAGGGCCTGGACAGAGTAGGCAGGGGAAACTGTTCCCTTTGGCAGAAAAGTCAAGAACAGGAGGACATTAATCGGCAAATGAAATAATCGTGACATGAAGTAAAACTGTTTTATGCGGTGCATGGCTAAGATATATGTGGTGGGGGCGGCATGTGGCGCAGTGGTTAGCACTGGGACTGCGGCGCTGAGGACCCGGGTTCGAATCCCGGCCCTGGGTCACTGTCGGTGTGGAGTTTGCACATTCTCCCCGTGTCTGCGTGAGTTTCAGCCCCACAACCCAAAGATGTGCTGGTTAGGTGGATTGGCCACACTAAATTGCCCCTTAATTGGAAAAAAAAAAATTTGGGTACTCTATATTTATTTTAAAAAAGATATATGTGGTGGCTTGAGGCAATACTGAAAAACAAAGTATTTATTGATAACTAACAAGAATAATTTGTACACAAGCACAGAGTCTCTAATGTAGGTGTTAATACTCTGGTTCCTGGGTTCACTCTGACGATAACCCCATTCCTGGGACCCACACTAATCCCTCATTGGTCGACGCTAACATGCTCCCGCACATAAACTCTGAGCCAGTCACATGGTCTGCAAGGGCACCCCCCTTAAAGGGGCCAATCTACCACAATCTGGAACTCACTACCTGAGAGTGTGGCAGAAGCAGATTCAATCGGGGGCTTGAAAAGAAAATTGGGCAATTCTCTGCAGCAATAAAGTTTCAAGAGTTATGGGTAAAAGTGGGAATAAGGACTCAGTGGCTGTGATCTAGCAGCCGTGCTAGATGGGGCCACCAATCCCGTAATGGCCGCTAATTCTCAGAGGCCCAAAATGAGATTTGTGCCGGCGGGATTTCGCTTTGGAATCTTCCCCGCTTCTCTTCGATAATGCGATCAGATCCACGCCCAGGAAGGGCCTGAGCCTGACTTGCATTTAAAAATATAAATTTATATCTAATTACTGGACTTGCTGCCGCTATGTCCGCCCTATCCGCATTGCCCCACCCAGCTGACATGAGTTCACCCTGGCGTAAATCACAACTGGTTTTAAAAAACAAAAAACAGCTGTGATGACCTTGCCGGGGACGCACAAGTATTGCCCTCAGGTGGTGAGGGACATGGCTGGCAGTGCCAACCTGGCAGTGTGAGGTGGGGAGGTGGGAGTGCCCCAATAATTGCATGGGGGGGGGTGTCGCCCCAATGCTTGTGGAGGAACCTCTGTGTCCGTAGTGGCGGTGGTGGTGGTGGTGGTGGTGGTGGTGGTGGGGGGGGGGGGGGGGGGGGGGGGGGGGGGGTGAGTTTATTTTTATCACAGATCGGGGTGCATTTTAAAGATCGAGTCCTGATCTCTGTCGAGCTGGCCTTGACTGCTCTATTAGGCCAGGCACCACCAGGGTAATGGCACAAACAATGCTGAGTGCTAGAAAATCTGGCATGAATATTCATCTGTGCATCTGGAGAGATACACAGTGGTTTTCAGTCAGAATTTGACACTCTTGACAGATTTCAGACAAAATTCCACCAAGTGAGTCATTCATCTAGACAGGCACAGGGAGAGGATGGGCCAAATGGGTTCCCTCTGTGATATAACCACTTGTGTGATTCTCTGATTCAATATCAGATAGATTGATAAATCGTGTATTTGTACTCAAATATGTAGGGGGCGATTCTCCAATATGGAGCCCAAGTGTTTGCGCCGTCGTGAACGCCGTCGCCTTTCACGACGGCGCGAACCAGGCCCTTGTACGACCAATTCTGATTCCCATAGGGGGCCAGCACGGCGTTGGAGCAGTTCACTCTGCTCCAGCCTCCTTTTGCGGCGCCAAATGGGCACCGCGCCAACCCGCGCATGCGCGGGGGACTTCTTTAGCGCACCAGCCCCGACTCAACACGGTGTCGGTGTTCAGGGGCCGGCCGTGCCAGAAAGTAGGCCCGGGGGGCAAGAGGCCGGCCCGCCGATCAGTGTGCCCCGATCGCGGGCCAGACCCCATCGGAGGCCCGCACGGTGAAGGAGCCCCCCCCCCCCCCCACAGGCCACCCCCCGACCGTTCGCCCAGAGTTCACGCCGGCAGCGACCAGAGGTGAACAGCGCTGGCGGGACTCTGTCGTATCGGCACGGCTGCTCAGCCCATCTGGACCGGAGAATCGGCGGCCCCATCAATTCCAGCGATCCGTGGCCGGCGCTGCACCAAACGCGCCGCCGCAAATGGCGGCGATTCTCCGCACCTTGGAGAATCGCGCACCGGCGTCGGGGTGTCGGGCGCGGTTGCGGCGATTCTCCGGTCCGGCGCGGGGCTCAGAGAATTGCCCCCATAATGAATGGACCTGGTATTTCTCAATAATGCAAGAGGGTGTAAAGTAAAGAGCAAATTATTTGAAATACAATAGGGCACAAAACATATCAGTAACAAGGGCCTGGATAAACTTGAAATACTAGTATATAGAGAAAGGATCAGCATTTGTGTTAGTGGAAATCAGGATTGCAACCATCATTAATACCATCATCAATTCCTTCCTTTGTAAAACTAACACTCAGACTGAGTTGGAGTTCAGGGCTTTCTTTCAGTTTACGTTTCTCTTCCTAATACCCTTGAGATTATTAATGATGTGGAAAAAGTAAATGTTGAAAATTACATTAAATTAAACTGTGAAAATAGAAAAAGAAAAAAAGAAAAGACTTGCACTTATATGGCAACTTTCATGACCTCCGAGCTTGACAGGGTAGATAGTGATATTCCCAGACTCGTGAATCTCAATCTCGGGGTCAACCAGTTAGGACTGAGATGAAATGAAATTTTTTCACCCAGAGGGTTGAAGCTTTGCGGCTGTGGATCCCACGCCGTTCGACTTTTTCAAGACTGTGATTGATAGATTTTGGGGAACTAAGGGAATGAAGGGATATGGGGCTAGGGCAGGAAAGTAAAGTTAATGTAAACGATCGCCATGAACGTATTGAACGATAGAGCAAGTTCAAAGGGCAGTGTGGCCTACACTTGCTCCTTTTATTCTCAGGACATTCCAACACATTTTACAGCTAATGAACTAATCCTGAAGCACAGTCATATATATTTTTTAAAACACAGCAGTCAATTTACACAGAGCAAGGTCCCATATACAGCGATGTGATAATGACCAGATCATCTGTTTTTGTGATGTTGAATGACGGATAAAAAATAGCCAAGGCACTGTAAAGACTACCCCTTCTCTTATTTGAAATAGAGCCAGGTGATCTTTTCCAATTATTTCAGAGAGCAGACAGGGGGCGAAATTCTCCGGAAACGGTGCGATGTCCGCCGACTGGCGCCCAAAACGGCGCAAATCAGACGGGCATCGTGCCGCCCCAAAGGTGCGTAATGCTCCGCATCTTTGGGGGCCGAGCCCCAACCTTAAGGGGCTAGGTCGGCGCCGGACGAATTTCCGCCCCGCCAGCTGGCGGAAAAGGCCTTTGGTGCCCCGCCAGCTGGCGCGGAAATGACATCTCCGGGCGACGCATGCGCGGGAGCGTTAGCGGCCGATGACGGCACTTCCGCGCAAGCGCAGTGGAGGGAGTCTCTTTCGCCTCCGCCATGGTGGAGACCGTGGCGGAGGCGGAAGGGAAAGAGTGCCCCCATGGCACAGGCCCGCCCGCGGATCGGTGGGCCCCGATTGCGGGCCAGGCCACCGTGGGGGCACCCCCAGGGGCCAGATCGCCCCGCGCCACCCCAGGACCCCGGAGCCCGCCCGCGCCGCCTTGTCCCGCCGGTAAGGTAGGTGGTTTAATTTACGCCGGCGGGACAGGCATTTTAGCGGCGGGACTTCGGCCCATCCGGGCCGGAGAATTGCGCGGGGGGGCCCGCCAACGGGCGCGGCGCGATTCCCGCTCCCGCCGAATCTCCGGTGCCGGAGACTTTGGCAACCGGCGGGGGCGGGATTCACGCCAGCCCCCGGCGATTCTCCGACCCGGCGGGGGGTCGGGGAATCTCGCCCAGGGCTTTTGTTTAACAATTAATCCAAAAGATAGCAGGCGCGATTCTCCACACCCACGCCGGTTGGGAGAATCGCCTGGGCCGCCAAAATCTCCGGGGACGCCGGTCCGACTCCCTCCCGCGATTCTCCCAAGCGGCGGGAACGGCCCGGTCGAGTTTCGCGGGCCGCAGGCCGGAGAATCGCCGGAGACACCGAAAATGGCGATTCTCCGGCACCCCCGCTATTCTGAGGCCCGGATGGGCCGAGTGGCCAGGCCAAAACGGCGGGTTCCACCCGGCGCCGTCCGCACCTGGTCGCTGCAGTCATGGGCGGTGCATGAACGCTGGGGGGGCGGCCTGTGGGGGGGGCGAGGGGGGATCCTGCACCGGGCTTCACCTGGAATGTGGGGTGGCCCGCGATCGGTGCCCACCGATCGTCGGGACGTCCTCTCTGAAGGAGGACCTCCTTCCTCCCGCGGCCCCGCAAGATCTGTCCCCCGTCTTCTTACGGGGCGGACTTAGAGAGGACGGCAACCACGCATGCGTGGGTTGGCGCCGGCCAACCCGCGCATGCGCGGATGACATCCGTTATGCGGCGCCGGCCGCGTCATCTATGCGCCGCCGCTTTTACGCGGGCGACAAGGCCTGGCGCGGGTAGATGACGCGGCCCCGATACTGGCCCATTGTCAGGGCCTGAATCGGTCGGGACCGGGGCCGTTCCGCGCCGCTGTGAACCTCGACGGCGTTCACGACGGCACGGCCACTTCGGCGTGGGAGTGGAGAATCCCGCCCAGCATGTCTGGCAGTGCAGCATTCCCTCAGTATTGTACTGAACTGCTAGCCTAGACTTTGTGCTAAAATCTCTGGAGCAGGGCTTGAATCCATAACCTCTGGCACAGAGAGAAAAGTGTTATTCACTGAGGCACAGTTAATACCATAATAAGGAGTCACTGGTTTAAACCAGTGAAAGTACAATTTAAGGCTTACATCAGTAAGCTCTTTTTCACAGAAAAAGCAAGCTGCAGATTCAATGAGCTTCCAGATAGAATAATGAAAGTGGAAATCCTGGAACTAATAACAACTCGCATTATATAGTGCCTTTAATATCGTAAAACATCCCAAGGTGCGTCAAAGAAGCGGAAGAAAGAAATGGATTCAGAACCAAAGGAGATATCAGTGAGGTGAACAAAACATTGGCCTAAGAGGTGGAGTTGAAAGAACTATTAACTATTTAGGGTCCAGTTTTATGCTGCAAGGAGACATTAGGGTATTTCTGGATAGATAAACTGCGTCAAATGGATTTCCTCATCTGTAATTGCCCTGAGATCTTGAGGTTCATTTTGATGACAGTCAGGGTTACTGATCTCTGTGGAAGAATTAGAGAGAGTGGCTTATGAGGCTTATCGATCGATATTAAATTTGGCTATGGAGTCTGGAATTTTGTCATGATAAATGACATCCTATTCAAGAGCCAGTCTTTGCAAATGTAACTCTCTCAGCAGTGCTTGCAGCATGAATAAGACCATGGGAAGGAAATTATCTTTATTATCACGTGAAAATAATGAAGGGCTTGAACATGACATCGAACAAATAGATAAATGGATTATTTCCAAATTAAGGAACTATTGTAAATCCACTGTTGCATAGTAATGAAAAACAATAAACATCTGCTCATTTAACTATTTGAGGGAAGGACAAAGTTAGCTGCATCTTAGGCAAGTTTTGTACAGTGATAAGCAAATTATATCTCAAATATTTTATCTGCACTTTCAGATGTCAGTAAACTATGTAATCACTTTAATTCATCAATCATGCAATATCTTGTGTTGCAGCCATGGATGAAGTGCTGTTGGGTTTATGTTGCACTGGGACTGTGGTAAATACAGAAATTACATTTCAAGTCCAGTAAGCAACATTCCAGATAATTTAGCAATCAATTTTAATGCGGCTGAACAAATCATTAATTATAAAGCTGTAAATGTAACGAAGTGCAGTAGCAATAACAATAAAAGGCTTTTTAATGCACAACTGTTTTAACAACAGGTTTTCTCTCAGACAGATGCAAATACAACTGTACCGTTGTCATCCAGTTAATATCATTGCACATGCCCCTGTTTATAGGGCATTAAATTAAAAATAGCATTCAAATTATTAAAACAAAAGTAAGATTACATTTCTGTACAGGAGTAAAGAAGTCTCGCTATAATTGTTTGGAGCTTTGATGAGACCACACCCAGAATACTGTCTGCACGTTTGGTCACCATATTAAAAGAAGATACAGTTGCATTGGCAACAGTACAATGAAGGTTCATTAATTGTTCCTTGGGATGAGAGGGTTATCTTATGATGAGAGGCTGAGTCAATTGTGTCCATATTCTCTGGGATTTATAAGAATGAGAGTTGAATGAATATATTTAAAGCTGATACAGACACATTTTTGGTCGCTCGGGGAATCAAGGGATCTGAGGAGAAGCCAGGAAAGTATAGTTGATGTTGTTATCGCACTCTGGGCAAGAGCGTGGTCAATTCCATTCCGACTCATCCTGGAGTCACAACATAAGTGAATTAACCAATAATTCTTATGAAAAATTTCCAAAGTCTTTGGCCCTTGGCTGTCCAATAATTACAGTCACCAGGTTTGTAAGTTGAAACACAACTACTGTTTATTTGTACCAAGAACTATCATGAAATATGCAGTAAATTCAACTGGATAACAAGCTAATACATACTACCCACTTTAACTGTCCCACCCTCTACCCACACACACACAAGATAGACAAACACAGAGAACAGAAGACAGTTAATTATCGGCTGGTTAACCTGACTTTGGTCGTTGGTAAGATTTTAGAGTTCATTATTGAGGATGAGATTGCAGGGTACTTGGAAAAGTTTGGTAAAATGGGGCTGAGTCAGCATGGCTTATTCAAGGGAGGTCATGTCTGATAAATCTATTAGAATTCTTTGAGGAGGTAGCGAGGAAGCTAGGCAAAGGAGAGCTGGTGGATGTGGTCTATTTGGATTTCCAGAAGGGCTTTGACAAGGTGCCATACAGGATTCTGTCAAATAAGATAAGAGCCCATGGTGTTGGGGGGAAGGTACTGGCATGGATAGAGGATTGTCTGGCTGGCAGAAAGCAGAGAGTGGGAATACAGGGGTCTTTTTCAGGATGGCAGCTGGGGTCAGTGTTGTGACCACAACTATTCATGATATACATGAACGATTTGGAAGAAGGAACTGAGGATATTGTTACTAAGTTTGCAGATGATACAAAGGTTTGTAGAGGGACGGGTAGTGTTGTTGGAGTCGGGGAGGCTGCAAAAGGATTGTCAGGCTAGAAGAGTTGGCAAAGAAATGGTAGATGGAATACAATGTGAAAAGGTTTGAGGTTACGCACTTTGGTAGGAAGAATATAGGCATAGACTATTTTCTAAATGGGGAAAGGCTTTGGAAATCAGAAGCACAAAAGGACTCAGGAGTCCAATTCAGGATTCTCTTAAGGTTAACTTGCAGGTTCAACTCGCAGTTAGGAAGGCAAAAGCAACATTAGCATTCATTTCGAGAGGGCTAGAACCCAAGAACAGGGGTGGACATCTGAGGCTGTATAAAGCTAATGACAGACCCCATTTGGAATATTGTGAGCAGTTTTGGGCTCCATATCTAAGAAAGGATGTCCTGGTCTTGGACGGGCTCCAGAGGAGGTTCACAAGAATGATCCATGGAACGAAGGGCTTATCATATGAGGAGTGGGTGAAGACTCTGTGTCTGTGCTCCATGGAGTTTAACAGGATGAGGGGGATCTCATTTAAACTTAAAGAATATGGAGAGGCCTAGGTGGAGTGGACATGGAGAATATGTAGGAGAGACTAGAACCCGAGGGCACAGCCTCAAACTGAAGGGAGAATCCTTTAAAATTGAGATGAGGAATAAATTCTTCAGCCAGAAGTGTTGAAACAATGTAACTCATTGCCACGAGGTAGCACAGTGGTTAGGACTTTTGTTTCACAGCGCCAGGGTCCCAGGTTCGATTCCTGGCTTGGGTCACTGTCTGTGCAGAGTCTGCACATTCTCCCCTTGTCTGTGAGCAGCCCGCGACTGGCGCCGCGCCAACCACGCTGGCGCCAATGGCGCCGATTCTCTGCAGAGAATCGTGTGCCGGCGTCGGGAGGGCGTAGTCGGTCGCGGGGATTCTCCGGCCCGGCCCCGATCTGAGAGAATTCCGCCCCTGATGATGGCCAGTCTACAATCACAAATTTAAAACAGCACAGCTTTCTGGATCCTTCTGTTTGAGTTAAAGATACAGGCTGTCTTAAAGACACATGTCCACAAATCATCCATGGATCAAAGATGTAACGACAAAAATAAAGGAGAAATAAGGGTATAAACAGGAACAAGCTGAAAGAACCCTTATTGTCCAAGGTCAGACATGATCATGTTAAATAGCAAAGACAATCAGCAGGCCATATGGACTTCTCCTTTCCTTATTTCTTATGCTAAGTACCATTGAACTATTATAGACTCTTCCACTTGCTCATGACGCTGATACTAAGTATAGAAGAAGCACAGCATGCAAAACAGCTCCAGCAACCAGAGTACTGTGAAGACTGAGTTGTCACATCCTGCCAAGATTGAGCTGTCATACTCTGCTTCTATCTAGAGTGCCACTCACAATTTGTTCGTGAAATACAGATTCAATTACATGTTCTGTTATGAACATTTTCTATTTCTTATATGTAAGAAAAACCTGGTTTGATAATTTCAGAATAATTGTTGTAGTTAATATCCCTAGTTGCAAAAAGATCTTTAAAAAAACAGCAATCTATTATCTTGATTTCCCTCTCTGGTAATTTTCTTGCAGTATTCCTCAGCTGAGACACCAGTTCTGTAGTTTGGTGACTTGCTTCCAGGCCTGTGGGACAGTTGGGAGTTCAGAAATGGGATGGAAGGTTGGGGTGGGTGGAAAGTGCAGTGTGGAGGTAATAATGTCCAGCAGAAAAGGTCTACATTTCCCTTATTGGGATTTAGAGGAGCACTCATGTTTCTCCTGGTCTGACAGCAGAACGTTTTAGATGTGCCTTACAGAAAAACTCACTGCCATTCATGTAGCCTTCACTACAAACCTTTTTGTTTTTTTTTATAAAAGAATATCTACCACAGAAGGCTGATGAAACCTATTGTATCCCGTACTTTGCTTATCTGCTTAATCTTTGCTCACAAAACAATTCTCCGAGCTAAGACATAAAGCTGATATCTGTGCCTTGCTTCACTGACACACTACATATTGGACAGCAATCAGTAACCCCAACAAAACAGCCTTATTTTTGCATTTGAGCAATAGGCGAGGAGCAGGGGCGTCATTCTCCGAACCCCCGCTGGGTCGGAGAATGGCCGTTGGCCGCCGTGAATCCCGCCCCCGCCCCCGCCGAAGTCTCCGGTACCGGAGATTGGGTGGGGGTGGGAATCGGGCCGCGCCGCATTTCCGCGCCAGCTGGCAGGGCAACAAATGCCATTTCCGCCAGCTGGCGGGGCGGAAATCCCTCCGGCGTCGGCCTAGCCCCTCAATGTTGGGGCTAGGCCGCCAAAGATGCATTCCGCACCTTTGGGCCGGCGCGATGCCCGTCTGATTGGCGCCGTTTTTGGCGCCAGTCGGCGGACATCGCGCCGTTGGGGGAGAATTTCGCCCGAGATTCTCATATTAGCACAGTATGGGTTCCCTTCTAGTTTTGGAGCTAGGACACATAAATAATGGTCGAGCAATTGTTAATTCTGCACAGATGGGTAACACTTGATTTGAAAATGCTGGATGCTGACATTGAACATCTGAAATAATGAAATTACCCCACAACTGATACCAGCCATCTTGGTGATATATGACTACAATGCTGTCAAAAAGTATCAAAACCATGTACAAACAGAAGAAGCCTCTTGGTTGATATTGTTTACTTTGATTGTGGCACAGGAATTCTGAACATGACCACCTCAGCAATTCACTGGCCACCAATTCTTCCTTTACAAGGACAAGCCATTGGAGTAGAATTTGTCTTTGTGTAAAAGTGTAAAATGGGTGATACGAATCAGCAGCCTATTTTGCATCTCTCTCGATCATTGACTTCAATGGATAAATCCATTTTGATCTCGGCAAAACAATTTTAAGATCAATTTATTGTTTGAACCACTTGTTATTTTCCCCATTGACATCCTTTTTTAAATGTTTGCAGAACACTGCAGACAGATTCTGTGAGCAGTACATTTGACAAAAACAAAAAATAGGCAAAGTGATACAACTTTAATTACCATTTGCAGAAAGCACATCAGGATGCTGAGAAAATCTCTTTAATTGTAGGATTGCTTGTGAAGTGATTAAAATAGATTCTTGCTTTACGAGGTACCGTGGTATAATGTGCTGTTTGGCACACTCACAACACTGCGTTATTGTGAAGCCCACCAGTTCTTATTTATCAGTATTTCTTCCACATTCTATTTTCCAAGGTCAGTATAATTTTATTGAGGTCCGGTGCCCAAAACTGAATGGAGGACTCCAAATGAGGGCTATTGTATAAGTGTACTTTTTTTCCCCCTGTGACAGCATCCCTTACTTTGATATGCCCAAAAGTTCACCCAAACTTAAAACGCAGAGTGGCTTCTGTGTGGGAGGTCTCTTCAATAGCATGAGTCATTTTTCTCATCTGTGACATGATTAAGATTGTGCTTTCTCGATCACAGTATCCATTTATATGGAAACCAGTGCTCAATTCAGGTTGAGATCTGGAACTGGAGGGGCGTCATTCTCCGCCGGCGGGAGTCTCCGTTCTGCCGGCACCGGGGGGTTTCCCGACGGCGTGGGGCTGCCCCACAATGGGAAACCCCATTGACCGGCCGGTGTTACGGAGACTCCCGCCGGCCGGTCGACGCAGAAATGTGGCGGGGCGGGTAGGAGAATTTCGGCCGAGATGTCTGAACGGAGCAAAGTTTATGCCAGTTGAATAACCAGCAGCAATGATCTGTTTGCAGCTTTTTCAAGTTCAGAGCTTTCAAAGCAGTATCCATGTGGTCCAAAACACCAACCTCTGTAGAATGAATGATAATGGTCCAAGAAATCTGCAAATCAGCCCTTTGATCCAAACCATTGAAGCGAGCCTGAGGTCAAAATGCAAAACCAACTCAATGGGGAGAATAATGAAACAAAGTGAATCATCAGATTAAAGTTGTTCCCTGCAGGGCAAGAGATATTTTTTGTGCTATTTTTAAATAACCTGTCTATATGCACTGAAAATGCCGTGATTGGAGTTTCCTAATTCTAATAATGTAAATAGAAGCTAAAACAAAATTCAGCTGATGCTAAATAGTTCAGACTGTAGTATCATGCTCTGTATCTTCCCCTTTCCCTCCCTCCCTCATAGACACACAATGATGACTTTTATGTGGATGCGACATCAATACGCTGGCTTCCCATAATCCAGAAGTTGGGCAGACGCCGAAATCAGCTGCCTTCCTGCCATTTGTAAAAAAGATCATTAAAGGGCAATTGAGTTTGTTAACAAGGCAATTGATCCGAATAATACATTGCTCATGGGAAATATGCTGGGTGGGAAAGTGCTGTAGAGGCGGATAGAAAGGTTGCAAGCAGCACTGTGGATGTCTTTACCAGAACAAGTCAAGTGTACTTCGGTATTGCGGTTAAATTTATTTTTCTTTCAATTTAAAACTCCATCAGGCCTTTCCTGAGGAAATGGGGAACAGCCAGGAAATATTGCAGGCAAAAATTGGGGACTGCAACATTTTTGGTGAACATTGCATCACCCAATGGAATAGTCCATTTTGTGGAAGGTTCCTTCTCCAGTGAGGAGAGGAGAGCAGCTGCCCAAGGACAGGTGCACCCTGTGGTCCAGAAAGCTGGCTTACCTAATGCTGAGCAAGGGCCTGCAGAGAGGAGGCCACAGCAGATACCAGGTGGACGGAGGATAAGGCAATATCCAGTCACTAGAGTCTACCAGCCAAAGTTCATCATGTACTTGCAAATAGCAGAGCTGCAGCACCAAGAAACATCTCACTATCTTTTTTTCTGTGCTCTGCCGTGAATGCACTTGCCAGCAGGAAAGGCTACTCGCAGATCGGGGCACTATTTTGCCTGGCAGCCCCAATCTATCCCCCCCCCACACTTTATTGAGCCTTCCTCACCCCTCCATCCCAATTCCCTTCACCTGGCAATGCCCCCCCGGGCCTGACCCCTGGCAGTACCAACCTGACACCGTTGCACACTAGCACTTCCATCCTGGCTCCGGTGCACACTAGCACTTCCATCCTGGCTCCCTGGCAATGCCTGACACACGGACAGTGCCAGGGTGACACTGCCAGGGTGCCCTGGTGGTGCTGCCAAGGTGTCAGGCTGACAGTGCCAAGTTGCCAGGGGGAGTGCCAGGGTACCACTCAGAGGTCTCCAATGGCCTGGGAGACCCCCAAGGTGCCGTTGCACCTGGTTTCCGTTTGCATGGACAAGTACTAAGTGGTGTTCAGTGAGGTCTCCCAGGCGTGGCCGTTGAGTACCAGGCACTGGGTGAATCTGGCGTCGGGTTTTTAAATGAGGCATTAGGCTCTTTTAAATATTCAGATATGGATCATGTCCAGCGAAGGTGAGATCTAGATTGCGCTGGGCAGAGTGAGTTGGGCGATTGGCCCTGCGCCTGGCGCAGAGCCCAATATGGGTTCTCGCGCGATTCACCCATTGCACAGATGCTGCCAGACTTGCTGCGTTTTCCATTAAGAACAATGTCAGCATGACATTGGCCATCCTAATTCCTCTGCTTCCCTCACCCACTCGAAACTGTCTCCCCCTGAACTTGTTGCACTCTGTTCTCTTACATCCAACCCTGACTTTGTTATCAAATCCACTGACGAGGATGGTCCTGTTGTTGTCTGAAGTATTGACCACTACTTCACAGAGACTGAGAGCCATTTCCCAGTTACTTCTTCATACTTACCCCTGGACCATGAACCCACCACCGAACATCAAGCTACCTACTTCCGCCTTAAAAATATTCAGTGATACCACCTCCATTGCCTTCGGAAGCAGTGAGTTCCAGATTCACAAATTCTGGGGAGAAAAACAATTCTCATCTCTGTCCTATAAGGGTGACCCCTAATTTTAAAACAGTGCCCTTAATTTGGGACTCACCCATAAGAGGTAACATCTTTACCACGTTTACGTTGTCAATATTATTCAGGATCTTATACACTTCAACCCCTCACTCTTCTAAACTAGTGGAAACAAGCTCAGCCTTTCCAACCTATCCTCATTCCAGGTATCAATCTAGTAAACCTCCTCTGAACCATCTCCAATGAATTTCCACCGTTCTTTAAATAAGGAGACCAAATTGCACACAGTATTCGAAATGCAGTCTCACCAGTGTCCTCTATAACTGAAGCACAACATCCTTACCTTAATATTAAATTCCTCTTGCAATAATGAGTAGGATTACATTACTGTTCTTGATTACATGCAGAGTTGGTGGCTAGGGAATGGAGTTTGAGGTGGAGTCAAAAGAGAATGAGGTAATAAAGTATGTGCATGGTTCCATTTCAAAGCATACTCATAGACTTTGTGATTCCCCATGGATGGACACAGTCCATTTACTACACAGTGTTCCTCAGCAATATCATTGCAGAAACTTAAGTCTGAGTCTGTGCAATCGACGTAGTCGATGCAGGACTGTTTTGAAGTAACACTACCTGATCAAATTTTTAGCCCAATGACTGCTTTTCCAAATATTTAATTGGAGGAAATTTCTGCTTATTTGGGACTGAATGTCAGACAATCAGAGTGGAAGGACCGAGAAAGGTGATGGTGAAGTCGAGACATCAGCATTAGACAATACCCAAATTACAGTGTATTTCGGTGACACTGGGGTTCAGATGGTATTATTTGCAAACAGTTCATTGGATTCGATTACATTAAAACACGATCAGGCCTATTATTCTTTATAACAAATGAAATTTGGAACAAGTGAGGAAAGAAGAATCATTACATTTTCAATTATGGTTGTTTGATTCCTGCCATCTTTCCTGATGGACCGACAGCAAACTGACTATTTGGGCTGAAGTGCTCTTGTCATCATTGTCAGACTATGTGATATCAACTTACTGTTTTGCTGTGCATACAGCATATCCTGTATATATTGGTAAAATAATAGCTACATTCTTCTGTATAAATTGATCCTATTATCTTGCAACGTGACTACTGGCACTGAGAGATCAATTTTTGGGTTCTATTTACACACAACGGCTAAAAGTTTTTATTAATTATTATTTGTATTGCATTATATTTGGCAATAAATGTGTGCTAAAATAGGATAGCACAGAATATTCTTGAATTGTCATGTTAATTGGCATACTATAAATATACTGTAGAGCCCAAGGACAATTCCTTAAAATAATCCCAACAATTTACACTGCATTCATTGTACAAGGCACCTCACAAACAGAATTAGTACAATTATTAGTTTGACTAATATGAATGCGTGGTTCACTTGACAAATGAATATTAACACACTGATTATTTGGGGCTATTCAACCATTGATTTAAAGGCACTAGTAAGCAGGTTCAGGATGATATGCTTTGAACAGGCTATTCAGAGTTCTTGAAGTCACGGAGACCCAGTACGTTCCATCAATACATTTTCCAGTGTTTTACATTGATTTTGGAAGACTGCCTGTCGCACAGTCCTAATATGATCATTATTACACCTTAGAAATAATCAATGAAATTTGAGGATTATATCAGTCACACAGGGAAACAATTTTGTAATATCCATATCCATAGAAATCCATGGAATCCCAGCAGTGAAGAAGGAGGCCATTTGGCCCATTGAATCCACACCGAACCTCCAAAACAGCACTCCATCTAGGCCCACGTCCCTGTAACCCCACCTAACCTGCACATCTTTGGACTGAGATGGGAAACCGGAGCACCTGGAGGAAACCCATGCAGACACGGGAAGAATGTGTAAACTCCACACAGTCACCCAAGGCTGGAATTGAAAGCACGTCCCTGGCACTGTGAGGCAGCAGTGCTAACCACTGTGCCACCATGCATTTAATTCTTTTTAACCGCTCTTTGCCAAATCAGCTCCAAATCTTGGAGTTCCGGCACAATTGGCAACGCACTCATTCATAGTGTCGTCCAGAAATAATTTTATGTTAATAAAGCCATCTCATAATTTTAACAGGTTATAATCACGGGAAAAGCTTTCCCAACAAGCTTAGCCATTGGATGTTTTGCTGGAGATGGAAGATCCAGTGAGACAACAACTACAGCTTTTCATTAAAGAGAGCATTGTGATGGTGGCAGGAAAATGGACTAATTGTTCACAGTGGCACAGTGGATATCGACCAGTTGCTGCAGGAAATGGACCAACTTAGCACAACTTCACTGTAGTTCCAAATAGCCCAGGCCATAAAAGCAAAGGTGTCAGATGAATGCAGGGAAGTCACCATCGGAGTCAGTGTAGACACCCAGTTGATTTTTTTAAATTTACCATGGGTGTCACTGGCTGGGTCAGAATTTTTTATTTTAAATGTTTTGCATTGGGTTTTTTGCATTTAAAAAAAAAGAGTTTTTTATTGGGTTTTTGCACGGGGCCAGAAATTATTGCCCATCCCTAATTGCTCTTGAACTGAGTGGCCCACGAGACCAAGGAATGGAGTTTGTAGCAGAGACCAAAGACAATGGCCAGGATTATCCAGCCCCGCCATGGTGGGACTGTCGTAGGGGATGCGGCGGGCCAGCCAAAGGTCCACTGACTTTTGGCGGGACTGGAAGATCTCAACAGTGGGCAGGGCTGAAAAATCCCAGACAATGACTTTGATCTTCCCAATATTATGCTGGAGGAAATTTCTCCAAATGTCAGAAAATCAGCAAGATAAATCAGAGACAATGATGGGGCTGTGAGGTGGTAGTAAGATAGATGCTGCATTGTCAGCATAGGGCAACATCCAGATTACAGTGTGTCTTATTAGGAACCCAAACCCCGTGGTGTCAATGGCCCAAAAATGGATGGAAAGTGGCTTTGGAGCAGAAGGCCTCAGCTGTGACTCATTTTAATTTATTTGCCGAGAGCAATTAGAGACTGATGTCTCTGCTAATGCTTGCCTCGATGGCAGCTGCTACCCTCTCACAGAAGATGCCTTTATGGTGCAGCTCCTGCTCCTTGTGATTACCCACACTGCGAAGCTGGCTGGTCGTAAAGGGGCACGCTGATTGGACCTCCCAATTCAAGGAACCTGGCCATTGTCTCTAATTTGACTGGGCTCCTGGAGATGGTTTCTGGAACACTGCCACCAGGAACATTGTGTCCATCAACTCACCTAGTAACTGCTGGGTTCCCATCCTAGAATTCGCCCTGACGTTGGAATCACAACCCACCCAGCAAAATTCAGCCCATCATGTTACACATGATGCACAATCTGTGCCTCTTCACACAGGATAGCCTAGCTCTCATAAGATTCATTTTCCCAATATTTGTTTCCATCAAATAGTAGAAGCAGCATTGAATGCAGCACAATGGCGGTATCATGGCTACTTCCTTGTTAAGAATCACTGACACTCAATCTTTGGTGAGATAGCGCATACATATTATTTTCACAAGGGACTTGGGGTTGTTATGAAGTGACCTGATGCCCCTATGGACATTGTGTCTTTACACTCAGTGGATGGATGCCACCCGATGATAAGTATATTTTCCTGCCGAGTTGATACTACCTTCCCTTAGGATAAGCGATTAGAGTGCAAACACGTTGATCTCATTTCCACAATACGTGCATGTATACTGACCTGCCAGATATACCCTGAGGATGTGTTCAGTAGCATTAAAGCTTCATGCTATGGTGGCTTTTACCCCAGTGCAAGACTCCAGTTCCAGTTCCGAATGCTGCGTGCAAATAGCACAATTCTTCTTGTATTTCTGAAGTCAAGGCAGCAAAGACAGAATTCTTCTGATATGTGTCCAGTTCCCAAGATTCCACATAGAATCCCTACAGTGCAGAAGGAGGCCATTCGAGTCTGCACCGACCCTTCAAATGAACACTCCACCCATGTCCCTGCAACCCCATAATGTACCCTACACATCCCTGGACACTAACGGGCAATTTATCATGGCCAATTCACCTACCCCATACATCTTTGGATTGTGGGAGGAAACCGGAGCACCCGGAGGAAACCCACGCACACACGGGGAGAACGTACAAACTCCACACAGACAGTGACCCAAGGCTGCCATTGAACCCGGGTCCCTGGAACTATGAGGCAGCAGTGCTAACCACTGTGCCACCGCGCCACCCTGACAGTTATGAGGGAAAAAACACCCTAAAGGTTGCTGTAACTGCATTTGCTGGCAGTTTCCAACTTGATCTTCCTCACCTCAAATTAGCAATGTACTTAATCACCAAAAGATTATGCAGGACATCTGGAGCCCCCATTCCTACCCCTGTGTAAAGCACTAATCCAAAGCCAACAAAAATCAAGAATAATGAAGAAAGATATCCACAGGGAAGAAATCTAAAGGATGAAAAATGAAGGCCCATTAAACTACCAAACAGGAAAATCTTCATATCACTGCAGGACTGCCAAAGGGTAATGTCCAAGGCACAACCATCTTTAGCTACTTCATCAGTGACCTTTCCTCCATCATAAGGTCCAAAGTGGGGCTTTTTGCTAATGATTGCACAATGTTTTGTACCATTTCCTTAGACACTGAAGTAGACCATGTCCACATGCAACATAACCTGGACAATATTCAGCCTTCAGCTAAAAGGTGGCAAGTAATATTTGTGCTATATAAATGCAGGATAATGACTATCTCCAACAAGAGAGAAACTAACCACATGCCCTTGACATTCAATGGCATTGGCATCACTGAATCCCCCATCATCAACATTCTGGGAGTTATCATTGACCAGAGACCTAACTGGACCAGCCAAATAATTTCTGTGGTAAGTAGAGCAGGTCAGATGCTGGAAAGTTGACAGCAGGTAATTCACTTCCTGGCTCACCAAAATTTGTGTTCCATCTACAAGGCACAAGTGTGATGGCATGTTTACTCATTGCCTAGATGACTGCAGCTCCAATAACACTCAAGAAAGTTGATGCCATCCAGATCGAAGCTTGATCAACACTTCATTTTACCACCAATGCACAGTGACAGCAGTGTGTGCCATCAACAATATGCACTGCTACAATTTGCCAAGCCTCCTTCGTCAACACCTTCCAAACCCACAGCCTCTACTACCCTAGAAGGGGAAGGGCAGCAAACACGTGTTAATACCATAACCTGCAAGTTCCCTTCCAAGTCACAGATCACCTTGATTGGAACAATACTGTTCCTTCACTGTCGCTGGAACGAAATCCTAGAACTCATTCTCTAAAGGGACGATGGGTGTACCTTCATTACATGGACCTCAGTGGTTCAGGAACCACCACTAACTTCCCAAGGGCAATTAGGAATGTAAGCTGTCTTTGCCAGTGATGCTCATATCCAATGAGCATATAAAAAAAGCCAGTTAATGAGGCGTAGGACCTCATTAACTGGCCCCTAATTGTGTCTTGTAAATGAGGTATGTAGTGACTTCAAACTGCAGAATGCAAAACTCCTCCAACAACTAAGGTCCTTGCAAAATTCATGCCAGAGACTTAGGGTGAGATTGTCCCAAAAGGGAACAAAGTCCCCGAGTGAGCGCATTTAGCCATGTGTTTCCCGGCACGTGCAGTGCCGAGAAACACATGGTTATTCAACGCTAATGGCGTTGAATAAGGGGCCTAAACGAGGAACGCACGGCCAGGGCTGCACATAGCCCGTTTTTGTACAACGAGGAGCTCCGCTCGCCGGAAATCCCCGTTGTAGCGAGAGATCGCGACGCCATTTTTAAATGGTGTCCCAATGTGCGAGGCCCACAAAAATAAATCCCTGACCTCCACCCAGCCCGAACGCAATATAGGAGGATTCCCCATAGGGATTGAATCCCAAAGCCTCAGGTAGCTTGGGAATCTGCACATTAGAGTACGGCTTACTGCCTCGCTCTAATATGCAGATTTGCAAAAACCTGATCACGCCTATTGTGGGCGGCATTCTCCTTGCGACGTCTCATGAGATTACGTTGAATCTCAGGAGGAATTGCACGACTGGTGGATCCCGGGAGCAGGATCTCCCGGCTTTCACCAGCCAAGCTGCACCGCAAGGAGCTGCTTTTCCAGCGCAGCAATGCTGGAAGATCGCGCCCTTAGTATTTTGCTTTTTAACGCAGTCACTTGTAAATTTATGTTTTTTAAACTAAAAAGAGCTTTACTGATAAATTTAAAGCTTGAACCATTGGTAAATATGCTCCAGGTACTTTAGTATTTCTGACACAATGTAGGTATCAACTTTAATGCCGTGGTCACGTGGCAGTTTTTGTTTAGTCTTGCTCCTTAAACTAATCATATTCTACATGAAATTCAGAGCAAGTACATTAGTGAAGCAGGGCAAAGTAAGAATTGCAAAATGAATTAAAACATTTAGTAAAAGGGAAATTAAGATTAAAATGGTGCAATTATTTGTTCAGGAAGCTTCTACAAAAGGTCAAAAAAGATTAGGGGTGCCAAGAGACATGGAAAGTGACACAAAAGCAGATGCAATACAACATAAATACTTTTGGTAATATAATAGCAAGAATATAATCATTGTGGGAAGCTAAAACCTTCAGAGACTTTAATAAGGTTGTAAATGAGGATGAACAAGAGACACCAAACAAGCTTCTTGGGAGATTTTTGAGCAACAAAGACATTAATATACTGGCCAACTTCAAATACATATTACGTTTGCTCTGAAGCTTTGACTTAGGTGAAGCAGTGGTTTTAGATTGCTTCAAGAGACTGAAAACAATAAACTTCATGGATTAACCAAAATCTCAGAGCGTAAAGAGAGAACATTGCACAGTCCAAAAATGTGCAGGTTAGGTGGACTGGCCATGATCAATGCGCGGGGGTTACAGGGATAGGGCAGGGGAGTGGGCCTGAGTAGAGTGCTCTTTTGGAGGGTTGGTGCAGATTGATGGACTGAATGGCCTCCTTCTGCGCTGTGGGGTTCTATGGATTCACTGACAACCATTTTGGGTGAGCCAACGAGCACTCGTTGGCAGACTGGAAATAGGCACACACAGATGACCATTGAAATTTCCTGTTCCCGCTGACAGTGCACGTCCGCCCATGGGTTTCCCGGTGGCGTACCGTAGGGTGGCTTCAATGGGAAGTTACATTGACAAGTGATGAAAGTGGAGAATCCCGTCGCGAGCGAACGGTGTACTGCTGAGAAATATGCGGCTGGGGGACCGGAGAATCCCACCCACAGTTTCCATACTCAGGAAGCACAGTGAAGCCATATCTGACAAGAGACCCATTCGTTTGATCTTTATCATTATAAAACTAATGAGATCAATAGTCAGAAGCAAACTGGAAGAGTATTTGAATGAATGCAGCAAAATAAATGATAGCCAATATGGTTTCACAAAAGATGGATCTTAACTCAACAGCTTTGCATGCTTTTTAAGATGACACAAAATGGGAAATGCTTTAGGTTTGGGAAATTTGTTCTTTACAGTGAATATGTTTCCTTCGTATATAGTTATAACTTTTCATAACAAGCAACAGTGAAAACCTTCCCTCAATGTGTGTAGGGCGAGGAGCCTGGGAGAGAGGGTGTGGGGGAAAGAGATGGGTGAAATGGCACAAAGCCATATCATGACTTCCAACATTCTTAAATGAAATACTGCTTTACAAATTAAAATTGATATATAAAATCTGCATATTGGTCTTACCTGACTATGGAGGTGGGAGGCAGAGTTGTATTGTCACTGGACTAGTAATCCAGAGACCCAAGGTAATGCTCCGGGGACCCGGGTTCAAATCCCTCCACTGCAGATGGTGACATTTTTATTCAATAAAAATCTGGAATTAAAGGTACAATGATGACCATAAAACCATTGTTGATTGTCATTAAAGCCTATCTGGTTCAATAATATCTGGTATTATTATTATTAATAAATACCCACAGTATTGGCGACGCTGTTGGGACCGAAACAGAGCAACATTATTGGCGACCTCTGATGGGACTCGATTAGAAGTGACTTTGTCACTCTGAGAGAATCCACAAACGTTGAATCCAATTGCGAGAAAGAGAAAGAACCACAAGTGCACATCCCATATTGACCAAATAACTGAATTTGGGAAGGGTGTACTAACCCGCAGGCGTACCTAACAGGAAGAGTAACATCAACTCGTTAGAATTGTGCACAACTATCGAGGGATTGTGAGCCGGAAAATAGCTTAAGCCATACCCGCTGTTCAAATTGCCGCCTTACTCCCCTGACCCAAATTAAAAGTAGCGAAAGACATAAGAGAAGTAATGGCCACTAAAGCAATGGAAGGATTGAGGAATCCATAGGAACCCGAGGTCACAGTGACCAACAGAACAGAGCAATGCCCCATATGGAAGGAAGAGTTAAGGAAATACTTAAAGGGGCAAGGATGGCCCCTTTGGTCGAATTTTTGCGCTAATGATGAGTCAGGTCCAGGAAAGATAGGTCAGACCTAGCGAGGTCCACAAGAAAAATGTACGGAAAGTCAGAAAGTTGTTGGCAATAGTGTCCTGTTTGGCACTGTTGCGAGGCACAGAGGAGGTTGTGAAGACGCTCCGTAGGCAGTTAATTGAGAAGGAAGAAAAGAACGAGGGAAACAGTAACGAAAGCGAGAAGATAATTGAGCAACTCCGGGAACAATTAGCAGCTAAGGACAAGGAAATGGCCGATGTGAAATGCGCACATCAATCTTGTCTTAGTAGCTTCCAGACCCAGTAAGATAAAGCCTACCAAGATACACAGCGCGCAGTCCTGGTAAGAAAGGAAACAGAACAGGTCGCCCAGCTAACTAGCAAATGCGCAGATTTAAAAGCAGCTTTGAGAGCCCTCCACAACTCAACTAAGGAACAGAGGCAGAGTACCGTTGACCATGTTAAATGTCGAAAGAAGATAGAAAAGTTACAGTCGCTACTCTCAGTACAGAATGGCTTCAGGTACACTTTTGGGCAGGATTTAGATGAGGAAGATGCTCCCGATTGGCAAGAGTTAAATGAAAGCACCCAAAGATACGTAGAGGACACGGGAAATCAAAATCGAGCCCCCCACGCCCCAAAAAGAAAAGCACCCACAGCATCGACTGCACAGGCAGCAAACACCCCCACTCTCAATTCGGCCCCCATGAATCCGGTTACCACACAACGCAAGTCATCGGATCAGGAGAGCCTGATTTCGTTTACACCACCCCACTATCCATAACCCAATTAAGAGAAGCTTGCATGAAAATTAGTCCATTCCAGCCCACCGCACAGCTTCTTTGAGGAGATGCGCCAACAAAAGGTTATGTATGGCCTAGACGAGAGGGAGGAAGTAAAGCTAATAGTTATGAGCCTTAGCCAGTCCGTAAGGTCAGCTTTGCCAGAACGCCAAAATGTAGCAGGAGGAATCCTACAGGAAATGAAAACAGCCATATTAGATGCCATCATGTATAACAAAGGAGGTCCAGTTGAGGGTTTAAATCACTGCAGGCAAAAGAAGGGAGAACACCCAACCGCATTTGCTGGTTGTCTATGGATTCATTTCATGGCAGTCTATGGACAATTGAACCGCGCACACCTAAATGAGGAGGACGCCACTAAATGGTCCTGCACCTTAGTCTCACATGGCACAGGCGCAGGTCAAAAGGCTTGTGTAAACTACGACCCCGCAGACCACACACACAATGAAGTTTGGGTATTGAAACGACTTTCTAGAGCATGGGAAAAAACCCTACACCAACGGACAGAGAAGGACGATATAGAAGCAAACATGCACCCAGTTAGGACTAGCCAGGACCCAGCATGGATAAACGAGGGTAGACACGAGGGACAGCACCCCAGAGCACAGGCACCAAGAGGTTGTTACAATTGTGGCCACATAGGACATTAAGCCCACGATTGCCGACAAAACCCCCCAAACCATCAACGATACCAACAACCAACCCCCCATCCAGGGACAATGTTAGGCCCATGCATAATGTAAGCGCTTGTTCAGATGACTTAGCGTTTAACTCCCTAGATTGACGGTGTTCAGACTTCCCAACTTGGGTCTGTGACACACGCTGGGACAAATCAGGCAGACCAGTAGTTACAGGCACAGTCCGGGAACATACAGTCGTTTTTCTTTGGGACACAGGAGGGCCCCGCACCACTTTAAACTCCTCCACCATGTTTCAACAGGACAAATGGCCCACCACAGACACCATCACCCTGAGTGGATTCACAGGCCACATGCAACAAGAATATATCACAGCTCCCGTACCCATGCACAAACACCCCGTTCTTTTAGTTGATTTACGCCAAACCGCAGAGCACATCTTAGGCATTGATTTTATGAGCTTCCATAACCTTTCGTTTGACCCAGTAAACAAATGTATCTGGCGAATGGCTAAAACAGCTAGGGCTCCCGCTACGCTCACAGTAGGGGATTATGAAAACAGGATTTGCTCAGTAGGAGACTATTGGTTTAATCCGCAAACAATTAGTGCAGACCAGACGGTTTGAGAGGTCCTCAGGAATCACAAAGCTTTGTTCGCACAACACAAAAATGATTGTGGGCAGATTCCAGGCACAGTGAAGATTACAGGTCCCGATCCAAAGCCGCAAAAACAATATGGTTTTCCACAGCAAGCTGAGGGTGTGATTTCGAAGGTTATTAACAGTTTGTTAAACCAAGGAGTTATTCAACACGTAGCATCCACAAATAATGTCCCAATTTGGCCCATAAAAAAGCCCAATGTTTCATGGCGACTAACGATCGACTGCCGAGAACTTAATAAGGTAACCCCTTTAGCAGCCCCCACTGTTGCCATGGGTCCGGCGACCATGCTCAAACAGGGAGTACAGGCAAAGTATTTCACAGTGCTGGACATCAGCAATGGCTTTTGGTCCATCCCGTTAGACAGGGCCTGCCAGTATAAATTCACATTTACGTTTCAAGGGCAGCAGTACACGTGGACATGCTTCCCACAAGGATTCCATAACTCCCCCTCCATTTTCCACCGATAATTGGCCAACGGACTTTCTAAATTTTCCCGACCCGAATGCCTAATACAATATGTAGACGATCTGCTCTTGCAAACGGACACAAAAGAGGAACACGTAGAGCTCTTATCTGAATTACTAGGCCTACTGCAATCAATTGGATGTAAGGTGAACCCCCAAAAGGCCCAGATTTTAAAGGAAAAGGTTCTTTATTTAGGCACCATCATCACCCACGGGAAGAGAGAAATTGAGCAAAAACGGATCGAGTCCATCGTTAAATTACCCCTCACCCAAAATGTCACTGCACTCCGGTCATTCCTAGGTTTGGTAGGATATTGCAGAAATTATATAGATGGTTTTGCCACAAAGCAGCCCCACTCTCAGAGCTCCTTAAAAAGAATGTCCCATGGGAATGGTTTCCGCAGCACACAGACGCCATTGATGATTTAAAATGGGCCCTAGGCACTGCGCCCGCTTTACAAGTTCCAGACCCAGATTTGCCCTATGCCATCGAAGTAGCAACCCTATCAGCAGTACTCCTGGAAGAACGACACGATCACTTAGGACACGTAGCCTATGCCTCAAGAGTATTAGACCCCGTAGAGCAAGGATTCTCAGCCTGCTAACGGCACTTGCTTGCAGTCTTTTGGGCAGTCACAGTACTTTGCGTACATCACAGTCCTCAACCCAGTCACGATCTTGACCGAGCAAACCCCCACGCAACTATTACTAGACGGTAGATTAAAGGACGGTTCAGTCAGCCAAATCAGAGCAGCCAAAGCAGGATCACGCCATGGTCACTTCTGGCAATCACCCGAAGTGAATCAAACTCAGTCCAGGTTTCCCAGACCAATATTGAGGATCTATCTCAAGCCCAAAAAGCAGACGACACCCTCAAACAGGTTTTAGACGGCACCTTCCCAGCCCCCTATGATAAATGGAAGGACGCACTGACTGTACAGGACGGCATAGTTTTAAAAAACAGAATTTATGTGGTCCCCACCCAGGACAGAAACCAGCTCATTTACCAATTTCATGACAGACACGGACATCAGGGGATAGACAATACCATTGCCCATTTAAGACCTTTGGGTTGGTGGCCCGATTTAAAAAGCGATGTAACCCATTATGTTGAGAACTGCCTTACCTGTGCTCAGAACAATCCTGAACGTTACTCAGAGAAAGGACAATAAAGACACACCCGACCTGTGAATGTCCCTTGGACAAATTTGCAAATCGATTACATCGACCCCCTTCCCCCTTGCAGAAACGGTTTCAAGTACGTGCTGGTTGTAATCAACACCGCTACTAAATGGGTAGAAGCATTTCCCTCACGGACAAACACAGCAAAGGCCACCGCTAGATTTTGACCCAACAGATATTCACATGCTGGGGTCTCCCCCGCAGCATTGAGTCAGACCAAGGTTCCCATTTCACTGGCAGAGTCATGCAAAATGTTTTAACAATTTTTGGGATCAGGCAGAAATTCCATATAGCATATCACCCTCAATCCAGTGGCATTGTCGAGAGAATGAATCGAACTCTAAAAGCGACCATTAGGAAGATGGTGCAACAGAACAATACCCTGTGGGACACAGTCCTCCCATTTGCTCTCATGTTTAATCGGAACACCGTTTCCAGTTCAACAGGTTTCACCCCCCCACACTCTCATGACCGGACGGCCCATGAAGGATATTGAATATTTATTAGGCCTCGATCTTGCAAGCCTGACAGTAACTGCCCTCACCCACGAAAAAGCAGTCCAACAGGTTACAGATAACATTAAAGCGGCACAACTCGCTGCAGTGTCCGATTAGGCGCTAGAAAAAAGCAGAGTAAAACCTGCTTTGACAAAACCGTCCAACCCGTAGAGTACACAGTCGGTCAGCAAGTAATGGTTTCACTTTACAACTCCAGTTCTTTCCTCTCCCCCAAATTTGCAGGACCCTACTCCATTTCCGACAAACTGAGCCCCTCCGTGAACAAGATAACGTACCCCAACGGCAAAACTGGTTGGTTCCACATCAACCAACTCCAAGTCTACGGATCACAATGTAGCCACTCCCACCACATCTCGCTGGCAATAGGAGACGATTATGCCCCGCCCATCGACAACCTAGTCCAACCCCTACGTGAACCCTCCACCAGCCATGCCGACATTTCTCCTTTTTTAATTCTCTTCCCTGGACTGTGAGGTTCGATACGCAGAACCCCTTGATCTCTACAGAGTGAGACCTGGAGGCCAGGGAGATTCTTTGGTTAACTGGGTGTATGGGAAGAGAACAGTGCATTACCGTGTTGGGGTGTATGAAGCTCTCTATGCTCCCGGAGTCGATTCAGGCAGGATGTTTTGCGCCCGTTGATGAGCACGGTCATCGTCGCGGTCGAGAGCGTTCGGGGCCGAGACTGGTCCAGGGTCACCGAGGTGAGTCGTGGTAAAAGTTGAAGATTTTCCTCGGGCGGTGTGTGATCATCTGAATCGGGGTCCTGAGACTCCAGCCAAGATGGCGGCGCCCAAGGGTTCGCGCATGGCTGGGGGTGGGCAAGATGGCGGCGCCCACGCATCGCACGTGGTCCCTGGGGAACAAGATGGCGGCACCTGGGGCCCGCACGTGGCTCGGGAAAATGAAGATGGTGGCGCCCGTGGCCCGTGGAGAGAGTTGTCGTGGCGGCCCCGGTTCGCCCCCGGAGACAGCGGCGACCGCCTGGGCCTGGCATACCGCCACGAAATGGCCCTTTTTGCCACAACCTTTGCAGGTGGAGCAGCAGGCCGGGCAGTGCTGCCGGGGGTGCTTGGCTTGCCCGCAAAAATAACAGCGGGGGCCCCGTGGGTTGCCTGGTAGCCGCGCGGCACAAGCTTGTGGGGGGATGGGGATGCATCGGGGTCGGCCGCGGGTGGGTTCCACGTTGCCCAAGGGGCTGCCGCGTGGTCGGGGACGTACGCGCGAGCGTTTCTGGAGGCCACATCCAGGGAGCTAGCAAGGGCCCATGCCTCCTTGAGGCCGAATGTCTCTTTCTCCAGCAGCCGCTGACGGATTTGAGAGGACAGCATGCCTGCAACAAATGCGTTCTGGATTAAAAGTTCTGTGTGGTCGCTGGCTGAAACATGCGGGCAGTCACAGTTCCTACCTAGTACCAGGAGCGCGCGGTATAATTCAGCCAGCGATTCCCCCGTGATTTGTCGCCTTGTCGCTAGCAGATGTCGGGAGTAAACCTGGTTCACTGGGCGAATGTAGTGTCCTTTCAACAGGGCCATTGTGGCCTCGAAATCATTCCGCATCCTCGTTGAGGGTGTAGATCTCTGGGCTCACCCTCGAGTGGCGAACTTGCATCTTCTGGTCCTCCGAGGGTGCAGTCGTGGCGTCCTGAGGTACCCGTTGAAGCATGCCAGCCAGTGTTTGAAGGTTGCCGCTGAGTTTGCAGTGTGGGGGCTGAGTTGCAGACACTCCGGCTTGATTCAGAGCTGCATTCTTTAAAATCTAGTCCAATAAATTGATGCTCGATCAATGACTCCAGAAGCAAGATTGGATGACAATTGAAGGCTTTATTGGACTAGATGTTTCCCCCACTAGCGCAGGTACAGAATGCAGCTGCTAGGGAGACCAGACTCTTATACTCCGCCTTACTGGGCGGAACCAGCAGGCAGGCTTCACCAATGATCTTCCTGTCTCAGGTACCTCCCACACCAATGATCTTACAGCCTCAACCTAGGTACAGTAATACCCCTAATACCGACTACCACAGCACCTGCCCCTTTATTCGCCAAAATCAAAGAGAGTGATCAGAGCCCTGTTGAACTATTGGGTCCAAGGTTAAGGACCACCCCCAAAGAGCACAAAATCCCAGGGGGATAAAAGAGAGCACAGCCATGTGTTCTGTCTCTTTTGGTTCCGCCCTGTGCGAACCCAATTGCAGTAGGAACAGCCAGCTAAATTCAAGACCAACGATCGCTACCTGATGGATGAGCCCAGCAGAGTCAGAGCCACTTTCTTCGAACCAGCCTAGGGCAATCCAGATAAAGGCCTTATCCATTTGCACAGTGCCGGTCGCCCTGAAGTTAAGTATAGGTTATTGGAGCTGATAGGTCTAGTTTAACTCGTAGTAGATATTGTGTTTGCATGTTGAGATAACTCTTGTGTATGTAAATAAATCATCTTTTGAACTAACTAACTGGTTGTGTGGTCATTTGATCGATATAAGGGAAAGACTGTGGTTCACTAAGATAAATAGAAGTACCCACAGTATTGGCGACGCTGTTGGGACCGAAACAGAGCAACACAAGCCTCTAGACCTCTTCATGAGGTAACACACAACCTTATATCAGTAAGGGCATCTGATAACATCATTTCTCTTCCTGGCTGTTTTTTGGAGTGAAGTCATAGCTCTGAAGCCTCAAGAGTAACCAGTCCAGGTGCTGTGTATAGATGTTTCTTCTGGATCTGTCCTAGTGGCCAATAATCACTGATGAACGTTCTCCACTCTAAATTTTCTCCGATAGAGTTGTCTATGGAGTTTCTGAGATCTATACACAACTGCTAAATGTTATTTTTCTATGTTGCTTTGGCTGCAAATGCTGATTTTCCCTCATTTACCAGGACATCTCCCAGTCCTTTTGTAGAAATGGCAGAGTAACAAGTTTCTTTTTGTTGTTGTATGACAGACTGGTCTCCTTGCATACTACTTTGTTGTCTTTATTGAAACTCCTCTCATGGGACTCTAATCATTGGGATTCACCATTTTCTATCATCAGCTCTCTAGATTTGTATTTGTTCTGACATGTGAAGTATACTGGATCAAGCCCAAGAAACTTCTCAACTCTTGACTTTTGGAGCTTTCATTTCAAAGATGGATGTGGCTTTTTAAGTGCAGGTCTACTCAGGGTGGATCACCAATGGCAGAGCACACTTCACTTAATTAGTGATCAGGTTTTTTCGAATCACTAGCTTTCCGACAGCAGCTCCTTCCTCAGGCGAGGAAGGAGCTGCGCTCTGAAAGCTAGTGATTCGAAACAAACCTGTCGGACTTTAACCTGGTGTTGTAAGACTTCTTACTGTGTACACGCCAGTCCAATGCCGGGATCTCCACATCTTGATTATTGATGACATTGGACAACTTTTTGTAGTCCATGTTAAGCAGTGAAATAGGTCACCAATTTCTGATTTCCTCCCCCTTCCACTTGTAAATGAAGACAATAATGTCTTTCCTTGTGGATTCTGACATGCTGCTGGCCAGAAGCACACTCTTGCACACATCCAGCAGGTCTGGACTGATCCAATCACTCTGAGATGAATGGAATTCCACTGGTAAGTCGAGCGTCCCGGGGTTTTACTGTTTTTGAAGGACCTGCCAGTCTTTTTCAGCTTGTTTAGAGTTAGAGATTTGTATTGACTCTCCCACATACTGTTATCGAAGACCTCTATAATAGAGGACAGGAAGTTCAGGGATGCTCTCTGTGAACTTCATGTCATACAGTCCGGCATAGAAGGATTTACTGATCCTTAGTATGTCAGGCTACAGTGATGTTATTGAGCCTTCTTCTCCCTTTAGGCTAATGATTACAGGCCTCTCTGGATGTACCTTTTGGAAGGAGAAATGTGGTCATGTAACTTCCTGCTCCAGCGAATTGACTCTGAAGTGGAGAATGATCTTGAGGCCTCCATGTCAAAGAGTGAGGCTTACTGACACTTCATCTCTTGAGATCCTCCTCTACATTGACCTCCATCAAATGCAGTAGGTGTAGATTCTGCATGCTTTTCTGGATTCAGGACATTTCCCTCAGTCCCTCTTTCGCCTTATGAGCAGCTTTGAGGATGAGAAACTTTTAGAATTTTGTTTTGAATGCTTCTCACCAGCCATTCAGGGACTCAATGAGGATTTTTCACAGTTCTCTAACCTTTGTAATCCCCTTTGTCATGTTTTCTGGATCAACAATTTCCAGTTCAGTTTTCATGGCTCCTGACCAACCCTATAGTCTTGCTGTCGGTGACAGACAGCCAGTAAGAGGCAGTGGTCAGAGAAAAGTGCCAGTTTGATGTTAGTGGATCATGAATGCTTGGGACACAAACAGGAAGTGTCTTCAAGAATAGATGGGCCCACCTGGCTTCAACCAGGTGTATCTGTGCAATGATCCATCTGCAGGGTTGCTGAAGATGTCATGCATCTTCAGGTCTTTTACCAGTTCCATTAGGAATCTGGTCATGGTATCCAGTTTGCTTTCTACTCTGCCAATTGCCCAGCTGCATCGATAGTGTGGTTGAAATCACTGGCTGGAATGAACAACCTTGGTGTTACCAGCAGCAGTGGGAGCTGCTGAAGGATGTTCGCTGTTTTGAACCAGGCGCACAGATTAATTAACCAGAACGGAGGGTTTTTATGCATTACATCTGCTGTGAGGAAGTGCCCAACTGCAACCTCCTTGACTTTAGAGATGGTGATGTTTTCTCCCACAGCAGAACACCAGGGCTGGAGGAATGGGAATAATTTCCTTCTAACCAGATTAATAGTCGATGGGAGCAGCATCAGGATTAGTACCTTTCAGAGCTGAGGTGTGATATGCTGCACTCTTGTAGAAACAACAGGTCAGCTTTGATCTTGGCAAGGTATCCAAGGCTGAAACACATTGCGCTGTAGGCTTAAGGCTGTGCATGTTAATGGATGCAATTCTTAGACTTAATTTGAAGCTGTTTTATCGCTTCCCAAACCCATTGTCTTTGATAGTGCCGAACCTTGTGTGTGTTCCTGCAACAAAGGAGACCGAAACCACCCTAAAATCGAACTAAAAAAGCCCACAAACGTACACTTGGAATCTTCATGATCACGGTCTCTTCCCTGTCAGAGAGTAGAATATAGCCAGTGTGGAAGACTTTGTTAAAGGGTCACTCATGGGCCAACTTTCAGACCAATATCAAAATATCTATACAATCATTCACAACATGATTAAACATGGTAAGAGGTTTGTTTGCAAGTTTGTGGCAAGCATTCTGGAGGGAAATGTAGAGAGGGTTGGTGATGGTTGATCTGTGGGTACAGTCCAATATGATGATGGTGTTGGGCAGTGTAAGTGAAACTGATAGAAAATTTGAATATTGCGGCAGAGAGACATGGTACCAAAGCTTTTCACCTTGCACTTATCAGGACAAATGCAAGAATGATAAATTTCAAATGATTACGATAATTTATGCTACTGGTGAAAAGGGCGCTGATTGGTTGGCAAATTAACTTTAATTAGGTGAGGTATTGCCATGGGGAAAGCAATGGAAAACTGTAGGCTACCCAAAATTGAAAAAAGTTGCAAGGCTTGAACATATTCCTCTTCTTTTCAGAGAATGAATCACTGCATCTGAATGTATGGTGCTCCCAAAATTGAAAAAAGTTGCAAGGCTTGAACATATTCCTCTTCTTTGCAGAGAATGAATCCCTGCATCTGAATGTATGGTGCTGCTAGCAAGTGTAAATGAGCCATATTAGGAGCTTGACTCATCATCTTAAATTGGTTATTCGTTTCACTATTAGCACACTCAGGACTGTTCAGCAGGTGCTGCCCAATCACAGAATCAGTTCTAACAGTCGATGGGCTGGATGAGTATAGTCTGTACTTTGCCTATTACGAACAACTGTAGGAACATGCTTTTTGATTTGATCAACCAATTATTGGGACATACAACCTATGTACCTGGCATTGCACTGGCACTAAAATTCATGCATGACGTTGCTCAGTTATGTGGTAGACAGAGTCCATGAGTGGCATTTTCCACTAACAGGATGATGTTGTCAGTCCAGAAATTTAAGGCTGGAGTTGCAAAGCCAGAGGAGCTTTCAGATCCAAGGTAAAGCAAAGAAATGTGTCTGTAGGCAGGAGGGTGGCTGTGGGAGGGGACATGGGTAGTGCTTACATCATAAACAAGGAAGTAGATTTTGCAATGGCAGAATACCAGAAGAAGTCAATGGGGACAGATGCAAAAGGTAAGCAGTCAAGTGCAGAATAGGATTTAGATGGCCGAGTTCTGAATGAATGGGGAGCTTGTGTGGAATACAGCTCAAACTACATAAGTGAGCACAGCAGTCAATTTTCAGGGCGAGATTCATTTTTACCTGCTGAAAAACACATTTTTTCCTGTGAGTAAGAAGCAATAGCCAAGACTAAAAGCAGGACAAATGTATTCTCCAAAGGTGGGATAGGAAGAGGCCAAGAGGGAATTCAAAAGACTGAAGGTGTTGGTTAAGTAAATAATGTGAGATGTCAAGCAACACATGATTAGACTTCCACATTACATCACCCAATGAGTTAAATCCCAAACCTCAGAGATTAAGTTGAGATTATACAGGACTCTGGTCAAGATGTACCTGTCGCCTGTATAGAGTTCTGGACAATGTGATCTATATAGTCTATTCAGGGGCTGATTCTATGATTGAGCTATAAAAAAGTGCTAGATAGGCTAGGGATGCTCTGTCTCAAAGAAATGCATGAGTGAGGACTTTATTATTAAAATTCACAACAAAACAACTTGCATTTGCAGAGTGCCTTTAATGTAGTGAAAAATGTTGCAAGAGACAGATAAAGACATAGGTGACTACTGGTCTAAGTAGCCAATTTTAAATAGTGATGTAAAGGAAATAAGAGCGCTGTGGAGATGGAATTGCAGACTTCAGGCCTTAAGCAGGCGAAGTAATGGTCGATAGTGGTGGAACAATGGAACTTGGGAAGTACAACAAGCCAGAATTGGAGTTGGAGAAGGAAAGGAATGTGGCCATGAAAGGATTTGGACACAATGAAAGAGGTAAAAAAACACAGAACAATACTATTGAGTTATCATAGTAAGCCTAGAAAGAGGTTTTGGGACTGTGAAGCTTAGTACAGATGTCAGGAAGTATTTATTTAAAAAGAGGGCGATCAACAACAAGAATAGGTTGCAAGGAATAGGTTGGGCAGCACGGTAGCACAGTTGCTTCACAGCTCCAGGGTCCCAGGTTTGATTCCCGGCTTGGGTCACTGTCTGTGTGGAGTCTGCACGCTCTCCCCGTGTCTGCGTGGGTTTCCTCCGGGTTCCTCCCACAGTCAAAAGATGTGGTGAGGTGGATTGGCTATGCTAAATTAGCCTTAGTGTCCAAAAGCGTTGGGTGGGGTTACGGGGATGGGGTGGGGACATGGTCTTAAGTAGGGTGTTCTTTCCAAGGGCTGGTGCAGACTCGATGGGCCGAATGGCTTCCTTCGGCACTGTAAATTCTATGATGGGGATTGAATCGTAGACTCAATTATTAATGTTATAAGGGGGATGAACCAAATAAAATGGACTGGCTTGTTCATTTGAATTTGTCTAACAAAAAATGCAATATCACTGTGTGAATATCATTCAAGAAACAAATAGAGTAATTTTAGCATCTGGCAACTTTTTAATGGTTGTGGGAAGAATGATTTCTTTACCTGATACGTAATTAGTTCACCGAATTTAATTACTATAGTTTAACAGCTCTGACATAGTAAAACAGTTCCATAATTTTATTGGGTCAATCTTATGCTGAGTGTTTACGCATATGCAAATATTAATGAATGGAAACTGAGAGCAATCTGCTGAGAGTAGGCATTTGCATTCCTAAATATCTACAGACACCAGAGCCTGGCCTTGTTTCCACATTAAATACCAGTTTTAAAGCAGTTGGTACACTCCCCAACCCTGCTCTGTACTGGAGATATTGCTGCTCAGTAAATCACGTGCTCAGATTCCTGATTGCAACTTCAATGTTTTCTCCCCCTTTCATTTAACCCATGATAACAGTTTCTAAATCAATCATTTAAAGGCAGTAATAAGTCCCCCCACTGCTTAAAGAAACACAGCAATGCATTGAAACAAGGGGCCAGTTGCAAAGGAGAAGACAAGGATATTCAACAGCCCATCTGACCCTGGATTTTTTGGAGATCAAAGCACCATATCCTGCGAAACTCAATTTCTCACAAGCAACAAATGTACTAAACTTTGTATCCTGAAGCTCACGCACTGCGCCATCTATTGTATTTAGCTCAAGACCATTCGAACTTTACTGAAAATAGTTCACATGGGAAAAGAGGTCAAAGCTTTGTTCACACACGTGGGAGTGAGGCAAAGTACAGTAATGTTATTAATAGTTATTATTTGTAAAACACTTGGTTTCAGTAATACATTTAATAAATAAACCGCTATAGATTCCAATCAGTTACAGCAGATATCGCCTTATTTGCAACACGGTGCACTTTAATTGCGAATAGTCTCACGAGTTAGCAGCTGCTGTGAGTGTCAAGGCTGAGGTTAGTGATTGACAGTCTGTCCATCCATTCACAAATCTTCGGCCGTATCAGAGTGGTGCGGGTTCTCATGCAAACACCACGGCAAATCCAAGACAGACAGTTTTCCCAGCCAATCGCCGCCGCCCATACCATCACCAGACTGACAGACGAACCGACCAATCAGCGTATCGACACGACAATAGAGGCTCCCGGCACGGCTGATAGACAGCTCGAAGAGGCGAATAGAAGAAAGAAGATGTCGGGCACCGGCCAATAGGGGCGCAACAAAGAGGCGGGTGGTAGGCCGCCGTCCGCCCCGGAGCCAGGCCGGGGAGCAGTGGATCGGGTGCAGTAGAGAAACGGCGCTCAGGAGCGGGGAGGAAGCAAAATGGCGGCCGCGGGTGTTGGCGTCGCCGCCGCCGTGAAACTCCTGGCGGGTTCCGAAGTGAGGGTAACGGTGGATCACGTCGTCGACGATGCGTTGGTCGTATCCCTGCTCTTCGAGGAGAAGCTCTTCTCAGGGGTTCTAATGGATATTTCTAGAAGGTACAAAGAGGAACCCCCCTCCCCCCCCCCCCACCACCACAATAAATAAATTAAACGCCAAAGATAAGCTCCCTCCCACTCACTCCCCGAGAGGCGGGTGAGGCTTGAAGCTGCACCTGGAGGGTGGGTGTGGGCCAGGTGAGGTGGGACCCGAGAAGTGGCCGGCTGTGGGCCTAGGTGGGAGAGGGGGAGGCGCTAGCGGTCCACCCTTTCTCCGCGCTCTGCTGCATCTGGAGCTCTTGTGGCAACGCAGCGGCCGCAGGACGTGCGTTGGGAGAGAGGGGGGCACTGCCCAGCCAAGGCTCCAGCAACTCCTGCAGCACCGAACCCCGCCGAAATTCAAAGCACCCATCCTAACTTTTAATTTAATTCTGGAACTGCGGAGAAAGCACACAAATATCCCCCTTCGGATGACCACCTCCTTTCATTACTTTTTCTTAAATGTAGGGCTCATCACCATCTCTTAAACAAAAAAAGGCCAAACATACCAAATGAAAGGTCGCAACATGGTTTTACGGATGAACCAACTTCTATCTCCAAATCTAAATGCGTTGAATAGTTGACGTACGTCTAACTGGTCGCATTATCATTTGGAATAATTATATTTCAATTTCCATTGAAGGTGAAATTGAGTAACTTTATTCTTGTGTGGCAAGAAAAGTGATACATAAGACATTGGGCAGGATTTGTGTCTACATCAAAATAGTGTATTCCACATAAATAATTAACCAGGCTAATAAAATAAATAACACTCTATTCGGGTGAACTTGGCAATGCACATCTCTTAAAAACAAACTGTTCTTTTGTAACAAACAACTTTTAAGAGAAATATATTTTAGCTGTAGAGTCTCAAGCTATTCATTCAGGTAAAGGTCTTGAATGTATCGCAAGGTTTTTTCTGGCCCTCAGATTTGCGTTCGAAGCCCACCTTCCTGCGTGCCCTTCTCTCAATCTAGCGAGAGCTCCAAGAAGCCCCAACATAGTAATATGTGCAGTGTTTGGATCAAGAATTGGAAATTCTTCTGGTAGGTGGGGCAGCTCAAGCCTCCCATGCAACGTGAAACCAGTCTATTCCCAGATAAAAGAACACATTTTCATAAGGTTCCCGATGCATTTAATTCACAGGGTATCTTCTTTGTATTTTTTGAGATATGTTTTTAAAATAAATTAGATAATTTACCCAATTCTTTTTTCAATTAAGGGGCAATTTAGTGTGGCCAATTCACCTACCCTGCACATCTTTTTGGGTTAGGGTGAGACCTGCGCAGACACGGGAGAATGTGCAAACTCTACACTGACAGTGACATGGGACTGGGGTAGAACCCGGGTCCTCCGTGCTACGGTTTTAGTCACTATAATATTTAGTATTCCTAGATCAGATACACCATAGTTTGATAAGACAGTAAGGTCCCAGCCTCAAAAGAATAACCACCTATCTAATTCTGCCAATGTGACATTTGTCCATTTTGCATAGCAGCCATCCTTGAGTGAAGTTGATTAATGTAAAATTAAGATATGAGAACTAGATTCAGACTGCTACGATTTAACTGGCATAAAACAGAGGACGGTACAGTGGTTACCACTGCTGGCTCAAAACCAAGGAGCTGGGTTCAATTCTGACCTTTGGTGACTCTGGTGATTGCACTTCCTCACCGTGTGTGTGTGTGTTACCTCTGGGTGCTCTGGTTTCCTACCAGTCAAAAGATGTGCAGATTAGGTGGGGTTATGTGGCAAGGGTGGCGGAGTGAGCGTAGGAATGGTGCTCTTTCAGAGGGTCGATGCAGACTCAATGGGCTGAATGGCCTCCTGCACTGTAGGAATTCTATGATTCTTCTATGATTATATGGAGACCTTACAACCAGCAGACAGAGCATATCTAGGCTATATTGCAGAGATAGCTGTAAAATGAAGAACCATTTGTCCCTCCCAAGTATATTTTAGTTTTAATAATACATGTTGAAAGGACTTTATAAGTGTCTATCTGCTCCAATTATTGAAACTATATGAAATCTATTTAGAATTTATTTTTGTCACAGCTTAGAAATTGATTTTACTGGCCATATCACCCCCCCATCATTGCCAGGATTGGTATTTTGGGAGTGACATGACCATGGTATTTAGCAACAATTCTGAGAGCCAGGATGCAGTTGCTGCAGTGTTACAGAAACCTATATTTATATAAGCGAAATTAAATAGCCACAGGAAAGCGTTTCAAGAACTCGAAGTCAAAAGTCTTTCGATTGCATCTATAGTATACAAAGTTAAGAAATTTATGTAGGTACACCATAATCTGTCCCAGCCCGCCCCATGGCATTGAGGCCACAATCAGATCAGCCATGATCTTATTGAATGGTAGAGCGGAATCAGGGGGCATACTGTTCCTAATATGTGTGTTCATAAAACACTAGTTGGTCTAATGTCAAAATATTTACCCTCAATGGTATTGGCAAAAGTGAAAAATTGCAATTAAAATTCACTGGGAATGGAGGAAGTGAACCAAATTATACATGGTTTTACTGTCAATGATGGCCTTTATCATGCAGGAAAGGTGAACATTTGAAATACTCAACTTTTGGAAGATTACCTAAAAGATGGGATTCTGAAAATTAATTTCTTCTGCCATTTCTAATGGTAGATGAGAACTGAAATATTCATTTGGCTTATCTTTGCTTCTAAATGAGGGAATTAATGCAAAACCTTAAGTAACAATAAGCAGCTGTTAGAAATCATTGAACTAAGAATGTACTAAATGGTAAATATATTTTCTCTTATTAATGGAGTAATTTGGAAATTGAAAAAAACTTTGAAAAAAAAAATTTGAAAAAACAGTGGATGCATTTATTTACTAGCCAATCAATGTAGTTGAGAGTTCCATTAAATAGCCTAGCATGGGAAATAAGTTTATTTAGCTCATTCCATTCACTATACTGCAACTTTGTACAGCTTTGTCACTGCTGAGATGTGTGATATATAAAAAAGTTTGTGAATGAGAAATGAATTCCAAATACTGTTTTAACGGTATTAGTCCAGAAAAATCATAGGTGAGTGAGTTAAAAGACCATCTTTGAGCGGGAATGAGCTATGTGCTTGAAATTTTGTCATTCTTTCCATATTATTCACAATGCATTATTGTGTTGCATAAGTTTGAAACATTAATGCAAGGACAGCAAGAGCACTTCTGGGGTTAAATGCCAGCAGAAACATTCAAAGCTCTGCTTTAATTTGGATTTGATCATTCTACTCAGCAATTGGCTATCAGCATTGTAATATTCTGCTACTAGTGGTCTCGGGTTCGAACAATCTAACGTGGTTTAAATTAATCCTGTCCTCTAATTGTGGACAGATATATGCTGAAATGTAAAAATCAAAAGTAGATGTTTAATAGCCATCACCTGGGAGAGGATGCATGTGAGCTGAAGTATGCCATTTTTGTGGGAGTGGGGGGGCAGACACATCTGTTCTCGAGCCTGCCACCACAATGGACTTTTTTCATGTTTATGAAGAATGATTTTAAGATGGAGAGACTAGAATTCCACGTGCATAACATCCCAAAGTGGGAATAAACAATTTAGCAGGTAGTTATTTTTGAATAAAACACCATCTCTAAGAATTTGCAAGGAGGACAATTAGTTCCTTGATGTTCTGAATTAAATCTCCTGATTGCAAGTTATTAATTTACAACTAAAATTGGACTAGGAAGTCCATATTTAAAAGTCACTTGATGGATGAGATGCTAAAGCATTGTACCAACAATCTGTTTATTGCTGCATCTCCATTTTGGACTTTCTAGCTAGGGCTCAAATGAAAGCTTGTTTAATTGATTTTATAAACCAGTGTAAATGATGGTAAACTTGACAGCTGCTGTTCCGCTCCAATCACATCTGCTTGTTAAACAAGAGGGTCATTTACCAGGTAAGCAAACACCCAGAAAGGCCATTAACTGCAACTCTCAACAAATTGAAATAAGTTGTGCAAATCTCTTTTCTAGATAATATTGAGAACGAACGGAACTGAACTTTATTTTGATAGACATCTTTTAAGTCTGTTTGGTATAGGACCTTGAATTAGGATGACCGTTTCATTTTAAAAGCCATATTCTTGAGCTGTAACAGTTTTTCCTAGGAGGTTTGACCATGGAATGTTTTTTTTTGGCAAGTTACATTGTAATCCATATATACACGGCAAAGAAGATTTGAGTCCAGTTAAATTCTGCAGCAAAACTAGTCTTTCCTGTCTATTTAAAAAAGTGTAGCTCTAAACTCTTATTTTGAATGTGGGTTGTATATTACTAATAGTTTAACGTCACTTGTATTATCACTAGTCATCAATTTAGTATTTTTAAGCTTATTTGGTCGAGTTGAAAGAGATCCAAATAATTCAGGAATAAAACAGTGCTTGAAGATCAGTGCTTTTTATTTTGGCAGTAAGGTTGGGGCAAAATGTGAAAACCTGATTTTAGGACTGAACACATTTGTGCTATACCTTCTCAGGTTTGGGCCCTATGGAATTCCTGTGACTGTGCTTCCAAAAAGGGAATACAAGGATAAAGCTGACTTAATGCAACTTCAGTGTGAACAATTCCAGCAACAGACCCAGCAAAATTCAAAATCTACAGGTACTTGTGAAACAGCATCTTTGGTACCCTCTGCACAACCTAGTGTAGCTGAAAACCTATGGACTGCAAAACCTGCACCATTATTTTACGAAGGAGCATCTTATCCTCCTCCATTGTTTATTAGACATACGTATAACCAGTCTATACCTCAACCTCCTCCAAGAAGGATTAAGCGGCCTAAAAAGAAAATGTTCAGAGAAGAGTCTACTTCCATAATGAACTCTATTAAACTTAGACCAAGACAGGTTCTGTGTGATCGATGCAAAAATAGTATTTCTGCAGATAAAAAGGAGTTGAGAAGGGGTGGCAGCACAAATGACACTTCTCGAAATGAGGACAAGAAACGAAAAAATGATGGTATGCCTGCAATGTCAAAGAGACTGAAAACTGACCACAAAGTGGAAGCGAAAACTCAGTATGATGGCCAGAAGCGAAACACTGTTATTAAAATTTCAAATCTATCTACAGGCAAGGGCAAAGTAGTCAAAATTTCTTCTCAAGTGCACAATTCCAAAATGCAGTTAAATCCCAAGAAAGTGCTACAGAACAAGAATGTAGACCACACTAAAGCCAGGGAAGTGTTGAAAATGGCCAAAGAGAAAGTTCAAAAAAAACAGCAGAGGGAAGTTTCATCTTCTGGTAATAGCATTCCGAAAGTTCATTTTACACGGCGCTTTCAAACCTCCAGCTCTGTCCCTCTCCCTCCACGGATTCGTTTAAAGCCACAGCGGTACAGGAATGAAGAAAATGACTCTGCTTACAAGGCGAAACTTGAGAGACTACGCATCTGCAAGACAGCCTCCAAAGCGCTGCCTCGCTGCACTTCTTCCTGCTCAGCAGGTGAGCAGCCTTCTGAAAAAGATAGTCCTACAAAAGAGTTGGAACAGTCCACTGATGAGAATAAAGACACCAGGGAAATAAAATGGCCTTGTGAGCAGGATGAAAAGCAATTGGGGAAAAGGGGCAGAGGAGGCAATATAACTGTTTATATGACCTACAGTCAAAATAAATCTGACTCTTCTGCCTTTTCAGTTTGTAGTAGTGATAGCACAGATGATATAAAATCCTCGAACTCCGAATGTAGTTCCACTGAAACATTTGACTTTCCTCCAGGCAGCATACATGTACCTTGCTCCTCCTCCTCAAAAGAAGAAAAGCTCACTAATTCCTTGAAAGTGAAAATCTTTACCAAAAATGTCTCTAAATGTGTGACTCCAGATGGCAAGACCATATGTATAGGGGACATTGTTTGGGCCAAGATTTATGGCTTCCCCTGGTGGCCTGCCCGCATACTTACTATAACTGTAAGCCGGAAAGATAATGGCTTTTTAGTAAGACAGGAGGCCAGAATTTCATGGTTTGGGTCCCCAACAACATCTTTCCTGGCTCTTTCACAAGTTTCCCCGTTTTTAGAAAACTTCCAGTCACGCTTTAACAAGAAGAGAAAGGGCCTTTACCGTAAGGCCATCACAGAGGCAGCCAAGGCTGCAAAGCAGCTGACACCTGAAGTGCGGGCCCTGCTGACACAGTTTGAAACATGAAAACATCAAAGAAGGTAGGCAAGTCAAGCGGTTGGGGTTCCACTAAACTGATGCCCAAATTTAAATATGTCTGACTAATTGAAAAACTTCAAATTAGGCTCATTGGTTTAATGAGTGCAATTCAATAGAAGTTAGTTTTAGACTGAGGATGGCTTACTGGCCATTAAAAGTGTCGAGGGGAAAAAAATAAAATTTAAAATATATTAATTTTCATTACTCCAGCATTAAGGGCAGGAATTTGGTAGACAGTAAAAATAAACCAAACTTAAATCCAAGAACAACCCCAATTTCTTTAGGCCCAGTTGCACTGGAAATCTTTCCTACATTGGGTGTGTAGGAGCTGCAGCCTTGATGGACTGTAAGCTAACAGTAGAACTGTTTCTAAGTTCCTGCCCTGTTGATGTACAGTTTGGATGTTTTAAGATGGAATTTCTGTTTCAAGGTCCACCAGGGAAAAGCATATTTAAATTGGTTCTATAACTGCCAATATGTTGAGATGGCCCTTGTATTTGCTTCTATATAATTTCTAGTGCTAACGATCAAAAGAAACCATGGAATTGATTGATACAGATATACTTCGGGAACTTATTGTCAAATCCTGTTATTTTGAATAATGGTCCTGTTAAACTGGCGTAAGCATATTGGTTCATGGATAATCTCTATTGTATGGATGCTTTATATTAATTTTCCTAATTATGTTTCTTTAAATACAAATCCTACAACTGGTGTGTAAATCAATGATTCATGGTGGATGACTTGTACCTGAACTGAGCCATTGCCTAAATATAGGTGGGTAGGCAAGACATCGCCAACTCTGGACCATCTATTTTATCCAATCAATGGCTGAGCCATGCAGCACAAATTAAAGAACTAGGTGATTGGATGAGATGAGTAGGGGGTTTGCCCAAAGTCCAAGGCAACATTTCTGAAGCAACATAAATGAAAATGGTTTGCTGATTGTGGAACTAGAGATAAATATTGCTACCTGAATAATGTTTTAAAGAGAGACATGTTGCTGAAACATTTAAAGCCCTATCAGGACCACTATAAGAGTGCTAAACTTCAAACCATCACAACAATTTATATGACATGAGGTGGTGACTGGCAAATTAGATCTAGCTGAGATGTTGCCATGGAGAAAGCAATGGAGAACTATTGGCTCTCTGAGCTTCTGGGTAATTCAAAAAAGGTGCAAGGCTTGGACATCCATTCATATACAGGGTTTGTCACTTCTAGCAAATGTAAATGAGCTACTAGGTATCTTAAATTGGTTGTTAGTGTAGCTATTATTGCATTCAGGATTGTTTAATTCCTGCCCAATTGCAGAATCACACCTCCGATGTTTTATTTTGGGTTTTGCAAGTGAAGTCTGATCGAGTACGATCTGCGCTCAGCATGTTTCATTGATTGCTCATTATAGGCAGTTTGATTTAATCAGTCAATTGGGAGGAGTGTCCAATGTATCTGCATTTCACTGGTACTCATTGCAGGGTAGGTAGCAAGTCTTTTTTAGACTGATGGCAAGATACTGTTGGTGGAAAACAATTTGCTTAACCTGTTCAAACTTTTGAGATACTTTGGCTTTCCAGGGTAATTTGAGGTACACTGAGCATTTCTCAGGCTCAGGTCTGAAAATTGTGGCCTTTGGCCTATTTGAAAGCTTGTGCAATATATCATGAATAATAATCTGATTGGGATAGCTCTGCACTCTATTTCTACATCAAGCTTGCAAGATGAGCAAATGGATCTGGGCCCTAAATGCAAGAATGCTGATAAGACCAATCTTATAGTGAGTGCATGGAGCTTTATGAATCCCAACATGTATACAGAGTGGTAAAGTTAAGCATGCAGTAAACAGTGAAGAACACATTAGCAGATTTCTCAGCTAGCACGTCGAGCAAAGGGAGCTCCATTTCAAAATCCTGAGTGCACTAATAGCTACACTAGTCAAGCGTGTAACTCATTGCTTGCTAGACGTACTGTAAATTCACATGCAAGGACCGTGCTCCTTTTTTGAATTACCTGGGCGTTTAGGGAGCCTATAGTTGCCTGTTGCATTCTCTATGACAATACTTTGACCAACCAGAGTAGACTTATCAATCAACCCTTTTCTCCCATTGTATAAATTGTGATCATTTGAAATTTGGCATTGTATGTTGTTCTGACGAGCGTAGGATGGACAGCTTCAGCAACATGCTTCTCAACAGAAAAATTGAAGTCCTGTATGACCAAGCAACTGATTGTGGAACCTTGCTACGTGTGAAATTGATCGGTGGGTTTGTCTTTCTACCATTGACTGCACTTTGACTTTACTTCCATTGTCATGTTCTGAAGTCTGAAAGGACACTACATCAATAAAAAATGTTTTACTTCCATTTTGTTCCTCTATAAACAGTGGTTCCAGGTGCAAATCCTCTGGAAATATAACCGGGATATCTGAAGTTTTCAAAAACTGAACCCAAAGTGTTTGTCTTTCGACAGTGGTCACTTTAGAGATGACAATGGAAACATACAATTCTTGCAGCTGTTACCTAAATTCATTTCTGTGAAAAATTGGGAGCTTCCGTTCCTGCCACCATCTTTGTTTGCTGGTGTCTCATGCTCATCATGAAACTCATATTCAGGAACCCAATGTCAGAATCAAGCACTTCTAAATGTATAATCAGGGTATGGGCAACATTAGTAGCCATGTTAATTACCCATTCCTAGTTGTCGTAAACGCAGAGAGCCCTGTCAGTCCTATGTTGAAATTGGAAATGTATGTTGATCAGACAGGATTGTGGTGGTGGAGCTTTTCAGCAATCCAGATTAAAGCTCCCTCTTATCACAACATACCACAGCCTTAACCTCAGAATAGCACTTTTACTGTGCCAGCAGAGGCTTCTGAGGGAAATTGTCAATTTAAGGACAACTTTGTGCTCCAGGCCCAAGCTTGCTAGTCACTGGGTTCACACTGTCCATAACCATTTCACACACGGCACTTGTCAGCAAACCAAGAATACTTTGATTTGAGATGAATTTGAACAGAACTGTACCATCTAGTTCCCTCACCACTTGTTACTATATGTTGTATTTTATCTTGCTACACGTTACATTGTGCAAACCAAGCCTGAAAGTGTGTACAATGAATGGACCAGACCTTCACTTGCAATGTAGAAGAAAATGTTATTCTATGTTTCCCTTGCAAAATATTGACAATTAACTGATTAAACTTGACAGATCTCATGTGCCGTGAAACAACTACCTTTCTGAATATTTTTTGCACAAAACATGCCTTCCTAAGTTAAGTATCAACATTACCTTGTAAGCAGTTTTATTTTACTGTGCGTTTTACAGGTTTTGAATTATAAATAATTTCAATTATTTTGGGGAGCAATATCTTTCATCTGCCTAATTCTAAGCTTTCTTTTCTCTGGGGCTGATGGCGAACCTATTCCATCTGTCGCAGTTCCCACATGCAGCCAGGAGATTAGGGCCAGGTTGCAGAACATATAGACTTGTATATAATCCTAACATGGAAGTGAAGTACTACTTAATTTTCTTCCTCTTAACAAGCTGCAGTATTTTGAGCTGCATTTCTAACAAAAAATGGCAACATTTGATATTTTAAAATGGTCAGATTAAGAATGCTTGCTATTAAGAGTGAAGGAATTTGTTGCATAACAGGGAAACTTGCCATGGGGATAAAGGGATGTTTTTATTGAATCCCCGTTTGTACAACTTTCATGTCAGGAAAAGAAAATGGCTGCAGCAAAAATATTCCTGAAAAATGCTTGTTCAATTGATTATATATTCATAAAGTTATGCCCAAGTAATAAGGGGCAGCATCAGAATTGCCCAGGATAATTTAAAAAAAAATCAATGTTTGCTTTGGCAAGACATGCATTACTTTGGAGGGGAATGCTGAGTTACTCTTACAAATGTTGGATAATCACTTGCTGATTCATTGATAATTGACTATACCCTGCTGTTTCAATAGCTTTGAATATATGACTACTGCACATGCTTACCAGTTCTAAATCTTAATAGGAAGAGGAATTAATATTTGTATATCAGCACTGTTGTCTTCCAAATGAAACTAGCTTAACAAGCCATCAAATCAGCAGTGTTCGAAAGCAGTGCATTGAGACCTAAAGGCTTCCACATCATAGAATGCACAGCTGTAACCATATTAAATGGATAAAAGCAAGATAAGGACTGAAATACATGTTCAACAAGTAATGGAGAAAGTAGGACAACATTGCAGCCTAGACACCAAGATGTCTTTCTTTCCACTTCCTTTAGCTTTATGTACAGTTCCCCACGTCATTTAATATTTAAATGTAAAATAAAATTTTAATTATACAATTGAATAAGGAAGATTGGTAAAACTTTAATACCACTATCAAAACATCATCTGAAATTCGGTACTCTAATCTACCACGTTGTTTGGCAAATTACTTTTTCTCTCTTAGTATGTAGGTATTGTACTATGTAGGTTGTGCAAAGCTTAACACGATTGTGAAAAATAAAATATGCTGCAAAAAACATTTTCTTAGATATAACAATTTAGTCACTATAGCAGGATGTTCAACCCAATGAACTGCTGCTCTCAAGCTAGCATGGAGCTTAAGACCTGCTTCAATTAGTCTCAAAGATGCAATAATGCATCTCTTGTAGTAAGAATGTATGTCTCCAAGGTCTGAGAAGGTGAGTATATAACAGAAATAGAAGGGAGAATTGTGTCACGGTGATTGATACTCTAGAGACCTGGATTCAAATCCCACCACTGCTGACAATGAAATTTGAATTCAATAAAAATCTGTAATTGATGACCATGAAACCATTGTTGATTGTCCTGAAAGCCCAACTTGGTCCCTGGTCTGACCTACATGTGACCCCAGATCCACAGTAATGTGGTTGACTCTTACATGCCCCCTGAAATGACCTAGCAAGCCACCCAGTTCAAGGGCAATTAGGGATGGTGGCCCAGCCAGCGATGCTCACATCTCATGAATGTATGAAAAAATATATATAAGCAATGGGCTTTTAAGTTTGATTTGTACTATCAAGTGGCTAAATGTAGACATTGGAGTTGGGAGAGAATGAGAATACTGTCATCAAATAGAACACCCCCGCATGCATTGTCTGGGTTCACAAGTCACTATCTTCACTTGAGAAATGGGATTTAAAAAGGACAGAAAGTAAACCAATCGTATTTATGGTGTGAAATGTCTGGCAAATCACATTTGTTGTCATGATACTTATATAATCTGCTGTAATTTTATATGAAAACATAAGAAGGTTGTCTTCTGTGGGGTGGTTATTAGCTCAACTGAAAATTGTATAACTATTCTTAAGTCTAGTATTCTCTACATTCGGAGACAGATGCTCAGTTTCTTGCATTCCATTCTTTCTCCGGCTTCCCTTCCCCACCCACTGTTGACAGAACATTTTTACTGACAGAGCGGCCAGTGATGCACTTTTACAATGCTTACCGAGCAGGGCACATGGTTTTCATCACTAGTGCTAGAAAATCAATTAGCACTAAGGACAGTTGTACTTATTGTTTAATAGTCTTCCATCCAATACAGCCTGTAAATACTTTGGCCAGGGGGGTGGGGGGGGCGAGATTTGGATTTGCATTCTTGGAGCAGCAACTTCTCAAATGGTTGGTAGGTTATGATGCCTGTATTTGTACTTTCAGTCAAAGTAATTTTCAACTTCAGCTTGTGACGATGTTATGACCTAATCAATTTAACTATTTCTCTGTGTACAATTTCTTAGTGCTGTCAAAACTTCAGTTAAGGTTTCTTTCCACTTTCCTTCCTTAATGTCAAATGTTGAATAATTGGAAGAGACAGTCAACCACTAATTATTTTGTCCCCTCAAATCAGGTGCAATTTTTTCTGTGTCCTAGGTTGGAAATCTTGGAATTTGCTTTGTCAGCTTGTCCTTTGATTAGAGGATGACTCTTTTGCTATTAAAGACTATATCTCCAAGGAAAATTAACCATGGGTTAATGTTTACACTATTAGCTACAAAAATACTATTACCATTATCTCAAACTGTCCCTTTTCACTTGTGTGCACACATTAGGTGACTTCAGTTTCAAGTAGTGATCAAAGGGAAAAAATCTTAAACATAAACCAAAATAAGTGCTGTGTACTTAAAATGCAGTGTGACAATGTAATTTTGTAACATGACATATGTAATCCTGTTTTGCTACTTTAATTGAATTATACTTATTGTGACTCTAATTTGTTTATTTTCCCTTTTACTTTTTAGCCCAACGACACTAAGGCTGCTGTTTCCTAAGATGTCCACTACACTGCCATTTGTTGGCTGCGACATGCAGACACCCAATATGCCATCTTGTCTGGGGGTAGGGGAGGGTGCTGGAGAAAGAAAAATTAAAAACCAGACAGGTTATTCATAATTAAAGTAAACCTGACACTTGTACTTACTGTACATTGCTTTCTCACGTGGAAGATGGAAGATATTTTTTAACAAAGATTTTGCAATTCTTAATGCATGTTGAGATTTTTCTGACATATATATATATTCAGTATATAATGACCCACTTGAAATGGCGAACTCTTTCTTAGAAATTCTTTTCATGTGATGTGCCCTGTTTAAAATGTGGTCACTGGATGAGTCCACAGTTAATGAATTCAGACATTTCTTACAAGTACTGTAGTCCTTTTTTTATTTTTTTATATAAATCCTGAGAGTTGGATTTTAATTATGAATTCAGTTTTAGAAATTGAACCATTTGTGTCAGGGATTTTTTTTACATGTAGTACTGTATTTGCTCTCCACTGGTTTTTGCTTAGTTGCTTAATATTTAAGCTATGGTCCACATTTTAGTTTTGTCTTCGTATCAAAAGGAGCCCAGTGTCAATTATTTTGTGGACTTCAATACATTTAATTATGTGATTCAGCTTTAAGGTTTGCATAAAATTGAATGTTTTAAGAATGTGGTGTAAAACAATTATTCAAAAGAGATTAAAATTTAGATTGTATTATGGTTGATGTTGGTCTTTAAATCACTTCATGACATTGTTTTCAAAATATTTCACCACCATAAATGGGAGTCTTGAGATTCATGTGGCCCAAATTGCACAAGAAATATTTCAAAGAACTTGCCTGCAGCTAGTGTCTAGATATTGCTGTGATCAGCTAAATATTACTAGCCTTTACTCTGACGATAGGTTAAGTTTAAATTGAGTAGCATGCAAGACTCAAATCCAGGCTTGGGACCACAATATAGCACTGAAATCTATTTAGTTTTTGATGGTTTGAATTATAGTTCTAATGAGAACAACTAGAAAATCTGTACATAAGAATTAGGAGGAGTAGGGCACCATGCCCCTCGAGCCTGCGCCACCATTCAATAAGATCACGACGGATCGGATTGTAATCTCAATTCCACATTCTGCCTATTCGCCGATAACCTTACACCCCTTGCTTATGTAAAATATTGAAAGACTCTGCTTCCACCACCTTCTGAGGAAGAGAACTGCAAAGACTCATGAGCCGAAGAGAAAAAAAATGTCTTAAATGGGTGACCCCTTGTTCTAGATGCAAGATTCTAGACACGAGAAAACATCCTTTCTGCATAGACCTTGCATGTTTTAATCAAGTCACATCTTACTCTTCTAAACTCCAGCAGATTCAAACCTAGCCTGTCCAACCTTTCCTCATAAGGCAAACTGCCCATTCCAGGTATTAATCCAATAAATCTTGAATTGTTTCCAATGCATTTACATCCTTCCATGAATAAGGAGACCAGGACTGTATATAGTACTCCAAATGAGATCTCACCAATGCCCTGTATTAACTGAAGTATAACCTCCCTACTTTTGTATTCACAATAAATGATAATATTCTATTAGCTTTCCTAATTACTTGTTGTACCTGCATACTAGTCTTTTGTGATTAATGCACAAGAACACCGAGATCCCTCTGCAATCTGACTATTTAGATAAAAACTTTTCGTTCTTCCTACCAAAATAAACAATTTTGCGTTTTCCCACATTATACTCCGTGCTAGATCTTTGCCCACTATCGACATCCCTTTGTAGACTCCTTATGCCCTCGTCAAAACTTACTTTTTAACCCTATCTTTGTCATCAGTAAATTTAGTAACCATACCGTCTGTCCCTTCATCCAAGTCATGAGGCCCCAGCACTGATCCCTGCGGTATACATTTGTTGCTTCTTCCCAACCAGAAAGTGATGCATTTTGCCCACTTCATCCACAAGATGTATTCAAATTTTACTGATTATAATACTTGTACTCATTTCACATGGTACAGTAACTAGGAACCATTGTCCCTCAGAATACCAGTATTGTTACTACCTTCACCTCGACTGCAGAAGGGTGTTTTAGTGCCTACAGCCCATTCGGCTCTTCAATTAAATAGTGGCTATATACATCATAGACCATCTCGCAGCTCCTTGCCCACATTGTTAAGGCATATAATTTCTCATGCTTGTTAATGACCTTGGGCCTGTGTTTGCAAATCATTTATGGGGAAGCTAGCAGATGCTGCATGCGCTGAGTGACATGCACAATCTTCTAACCTAAAGGAACAGTTACCAGATTGAGAGAACTTTGCAAATGCCTGAACTATAATGGGGCAATTTAGCATAGCCAATCCACCTAACCTGTACATCTTTGGACTTTGTTCTCCTCATATCGACCATGAGTAAATAAATCAGTATCTGCCATTATAGCCTTTGACTGCTGTATCTGAAATAGGATGGAACAACATGAATGGACACATGAATTCCATTGATCAGTTACATCAATTGTTCTCACTGGATTCTGGTTGGTAAAGAACACCCAAAAACAAAAAGAATTGGTAATAACGGGTGTTTTTATGAATATTCCTCAAAGTAAATATTTGAAATAAATTCTAGCTGAAAGGCTGATTTGGAACTCAAACATCAGTGTACAGGAAATTAAGTGAGGACAGTTGAGCAGAAATTGAGACTCCAGCACAGGAAATGAACCAGGGAATGTGTATCAAAAAACAATCAATAGACAAAACAAAAAGATCCAACAATAAATGCAATTTTATACATGACAAAGAAATGCCTTGAATTCTGTAAATTAACATTAAATAAAGGATAACCATGAATAACCCACAGCAGACATCGAGAATTAACAGCCTGGGAGTTAAGTTTGTAGTATAAAGATATTTTAGGAAATTGCACGCAGAGAACAATTTCGCTTATTTCTTTAAAAAGTAATATTATAACACAAGAGCTGCCGCAATTAAACTGAGTTAGGCCGATGAACTAATACGAGTATGGAATGAAGCATCAGTATGATATGTGCCATTCAGAACAGGTAATTCTGAACATGGAAGACATTTTTCCTGGAAATCAACTACCACAAAACATTCCTGATTGCCTGAAAGTTCAAATTCAGAATGGGGTTGCCTTTTAAGGACCTTGTTTAATGCTCCACAAAGGGCAGGTGTACCATGCAGGCTATATATATATATATATATATATATATATGATATAACCTACACGTATATACTTCCTTAATTAATATTAAAATTATGCTGCCCAACTCATTTCCCATAAATGCTCTGACTTCTAGTTCACAACCGACATCATTCAGAACACAGTGATCCAGTTGATGGGCAACCCATCCACCACCTTAAAACATTCACCCCTCCACCATCCATGCACTGTGGCAGCACTATCCACCATCTACAAGGTGCACTGAAGCAACTCACCAAGGATCCTTCGACTTCCAAGCCCGTGTTGTCTACCACCTAGGACAAAGGCACCAGATTTATTGGAACACCACCACCTGGAAGTTTCCCCTACAAGTCACACTATCATGAATTGAATTATATCACTGTTCCTTCACTGTGGGTGCAAATCCTGGAACTCCCTCCCTAACAGTACCATGGGTGTACCTATGTGACATGGATTGCAGTGGTTCAAGATATTGGCTCCTTACCAATTTCTCAAAGGGAATTAAGGATAGGCAATAAATGCTGTCCTTGCTAGCGACATGCACGTCCCTTGAATGACTAAAAAATCTCTATGATCTCAATACGTTCCTCCATAAGTGAGAAAATCGCAGTGACTTTACAAAACTGATGCATTCTTCTGAAAATAAAATAAACAGAATTAAGAGTGGTGAAGGAGGCCATTCGGCCCCTCAAGTCTGCACTGACCCTCTGAAAAAGCACCCTAACTGACTGTCCCCAATCCTATCCCATAACCCCACCTAACCTGCACATCTTTAGACACGAAGGGGAAATTGATTAGGGCCAATCCACCCAACCTGCCCATCTTTGGACTGGGAGGAAACCGGAGCACCCAGAGGAAACCCATGCAGACATGGAAAGTGCAAACTCCACACAGACAGTCATCCAAGGCTGGAATTGAACCGGGGTCCCAAGCGCTGTGAGGCAGCAGTGCTAATACAAACAACAAAGGTCAATGCCATAAAGTGAATGCACCCACCTGGCTGTCTGCATCTTTCATTGTTCCTCTGCCAGTTCCTCTTGGTTCTTGGTATCTAGTTGCAGTTCCAATTGTTTTGTGGGAAGCATGCTATAATGTTGCTCTTTTAGATTAGTCGCTTAAGTAAAGGATATTGCAAACAAATCTGGTGTTTTAAAAAAATGTTGTGCTCTTTATAAAAAGAGCTCTGCAGCTTCAAGTGGGCCTTTTGTGATAACATCAATCCTTGATATTTAACTAGGGAAAAGGCTTAAAAAGTTGCCTCAGCCCACATGAAGCAACCCACATTATGACATTAACTGCAAATTTTCAGATCACTAAACGTAAATAATTTAAAATGTCAACTTGTCAAAATTATACCAATACTTTAGATTAGAATATGTGGAATGAGAGATTGGTTTTCCTGAAGAACATATTTGTTGCATAAAATACAGGTTATTTTTGGCAAGAAAATCCAATGTTCTCATCCCTTAGCTTACAAAACAGCAAAATTAAACTTCTTCCACGGACATTTAAAATATATGAAAGGTTAACACCTCAACCTTGTGCATGGGACTGGGGCTGAAAAAGCTAAAGGTTGTGCACAGGGTCCACTTGACGAAGTTGAGACGGTTGTTTGAGGGGCTGGAGGATATTTGTGAGCGGTGTGGGAGGGGTCCAGCCAATCATGTACATATTTTTTCATCCTGCTCAAAGTTGGAGAAATTTTGGAGGTTTTTTTTTTAAAGCATGGCAGCGATCTTGCACGTCGACTTGGAGCCCAGGCCCTGGGGCCATATTTGGGGAGTTGGACTTGTCGGAGCTGGAGACGGGAGCAAGGGCAGATGTTTTATCCTTGCTGATTGCTCGCAGGTGGGTCCTGTTGGGGTGGAGGTCAGCTTCTCCACCCTGTGCCTCGGTATGGCTGGGGAATTTGATGGAGTTCCTGTATTTGGAGAAGGCCAAATTTATTTTTAGGGGTTGGAATGAGGCGTTCCACAAGAGATGGGGTTTGTTTATACTACATTTTAAAGAATTGGTTACTGTCAGCTGCTGGGGGTGGGTCTTTTGTAGGGTGTTATCGAGATGTTGGGGGGGTGGGGTCAGGGGGTTTTGTGGTTTGAACATAGAACATAGGGTTTTGCTTTGTTGGGTTGTATGTTTAAAATGTTAAAATTCAAAAAAATATATTTTTTTAAATATGAAAGATTATAAAATAGTTTCCTTTGATGTTAATTACTATTCATGCAAAATCCTTGCACTTTACTGCACAGGTGGCCATTCATCCCATCAATCAGTGCTACCTCTCCAAAATTTCTACTTGCTTCATTCCACTTCTCTGCTCCATTGTCATACACATACTAATTCACTTAGTTTTAGAAGTGACAATGGATTCTGCCTCCACTATGTTCTCTTCTGACTGACAAGGCGCCATGGGAAATTATACTAAAAGCCCAGAACCCATTGTAACGCAGTAATCCCAACATACGATCTGCCAACTGTGTAGTTAGTATCTGTATGTGCACTGGTGCAATACAAAATTTGTGGAAGATGCATAGTTAGATCAACATAAAAAATTAGGTTTAATCTTTTTGAATAAGTGCTGATTCACAGTTAAATTTGAAAGCAGGTATAAATTAAACAGAAGGCCAAAATGGGGCTTGATGCAACTTAGAGGTTGACAATGAATCTCTAACATTTTCAGATGCAAGCGTCTTGACAACAAAGCGGTGGAGGTTGAAATTCTGGAGCTTGCTGCTGCAGTCAGTAGTTAGGTCCAATTGTAAAATAATCTTGGATGTATACTAAATCAGCTTGAGAGATGCATTAGATTAAAGCACTATTTTAGCACAAGCAAATCTCTAATGAAGTTTAGAAAATTACACAATTTTTAAAATGTGGGTTAGAACAGCTGTGGTGATTTTTTAACAAATGATTCTTTCCAGGGATGTGGGCATTGCTGCCTCGGTCAGCATCTCCTGCTCATCCCTAATTATCTTCGAGAAGATGGTGATGAGCCACGTTCTTGAACCGCTGCAGTCCATGTGATGTACATACACCACAATGCTGCTGGAAGGGAATTCCAGAACTTTGACTGTGAGGAAATGACAATATAGTTCCTAGTCAGGATTGTGTGTGGAGGAGGGGAACTTGCAGTTGGTGGTTTTCCCATGGATCTATCACCCTTGTCCTAGGTGGTGAGAGGTTGTAGTTGTGGAAAGTGCTGTCGAAGGAACCTTGGTGAGTTGCTGCAGTGAATTGTGTAGAAGATGCACACTGCTGCCAGTATGCATCGATGGTAAAGAAAGTGAAGGTTTAAGATGGTGGGTGGATAGGATGCCAGTCAAGCAGGCTACTTTATCCTGGATGGTGTCAAGCTTAATAGACTGGTAAGCAAAACACTGCGGATGCTGGAATCTGAAACAAGAACAGGGAATGCTGGAAAAACTCAGCAGATCTGACAGCATCTGTAGGATCTTACAGATGCTGCCAGATCTGCTGAGATTTTCCAGCATTCTGTTCTTGTTAATAAGATTGGTACATCGGCCAAAATTGCAGATAGTTCCTCTATCAACATAAAGCAAGCCCAGTTCCATCTAATGTCAATATGAAAGACTCATAAGCAAAAGTTTTAAAATCCTATAATTTATTCAAATAAATTTCCATGACCCACGATAAGAATACATCCCTTCACATACTTGTTTTTTTCTCATTTCAATCCTATTCCCATCCTTATGGCCATGCTGAGTTAGGTTGGCAATCAAGTGCCGATATGTGCTAAATTAAAGGTGTTTTGTGTCATAAGCCTCACCAATTAGTCATTGGATTCTGACTGAAGTTCATTTTGGGGGCAGCCTCAGCCAAAGAATGGATGAGACTTTTGTAAAGTCAAACTGAATACAGAGGGATGAAAATCACCATTAACACGCATAGTATGTTCTTGGACTACCCCTCTCCACATCAAAACAAGGTTTCAATTCATTTTGCCAAAGTAAAACAGCTTTGTAAAGCCTACTTACTCACTCTCAAAGTGAACAATTGATGAATGTGAAGGAGACAAAATGCAAACCTTCGGCCAAGTTATTCCTTCTTTGCTCACAGCCTAATTTCCACATGAAGTTTGGTTCTGAAGTCAAATGCTTGGCTCCACCACACCCCCTCCCGTTGTTCTTGTTTCTAGAGACTGCCAGACAATTTATTTATAATATTGATTGGCTTGTGGAGTCTTGTTTCCCTTCATGCTTAGTTTGAAAAATTCTGCAGTCCATAAAACTGTGTTTCAGTTGCATTCATATTTTCTAAAGCCTTGATTGGGTGGGGAAGGCTTTTAGACCCTATCAAAGCTTAGCACCAGTTAACTGCTTAGAATTACCTAAACAATCTTGTAACCTTTTTACCCCATATCCTATCATTTCAAAGTTAAATGCTGACATATGGTGGCATTGCTCACGTTGAAATCAATGCATTAGGAGGCGAAAATAAAGTTGTCAGAGTAAATTCAAAGGAAGTGATTTGGATCCAATCTGAAATACAGTGAAGGAACAGGTAGCCCCAATTAGTTAAGATTACAGTACACATAGTTAATCTAATGGATGATTTTTCAGGGACAATAAATATTATTTTCCACCAAGTGGCTTCCCACCTAACCCCACTGGACACTAAGGGCAATTTAGCATGGCCAATCCACCAAATGCAGATCCTTGGGCTGTGGGAGGAAACCGGAGCACCCGGAGGAAACCCACGCAGACGTGGAGAGAACGCGCAGACTCCACACAGTGACCCAAGCGGGAATCGAACCTGGGACCCTGGAGCTGTGAAGCAACCGTGCTAACCACTGAGCTACCGTGCTGCCCTATGGCATGCATTATAGTCCCCCTGTTTCAAAGGGGACCTATGTACCCTGTTTCAAAGGGGACTGGGTACAAAGAAGAACAATAAAAATATGATTGTAGGAGGTGGGGATAGAAAAAGTTGGAGCATATAAAGTATTGACATTTATTGACAATACTGCTTTGAAATAAGACCTAAAGCCATATTTTCTGGGGTTTCATATTTTGAATTCAGCAACACCTCTTAAAGTAGCTTGTCTTTAAGTTTTGTTAAAAAAAATCAAAGGGGGATCTTATAGAAACATATAAAATTATGGAGAGAATAGATAGGATAGATGAGGGCAGGTAGTTTCCACTGGCGGGTGAAAGCAGAACTAGGGGGTATAACCTCAAAATAAGGGGAAGTAGATTTAGGACTGAGCTTAGGAGGAACTTCTTCACCCAAAGGGTTGTGAATCTATGGAATTCCTTGCCCAGTGAAGCAGTTGAGGCTCCTTCATTAAATGTTTTTAAGATAAAGATAGTTTTTTGAAGAATAAAGGGATTAAGGGTTATGGTGTTCGGGCGGGAAAGTGGAGCTGAGTCCACAAAAGATTAGCCATGATCTCACTGAATGGTGGAGCAGGCTCGAGGGGCCAGATGGCCTACTCCTGCTCCTAGTTCTTATGTAACAGCAAATAACTGTGAAATGACAAAAAGTCAGAGATGAGCCTCCAACCACATATCTGCTTACTTCACCTTTGTAACATTGCCAACTCCATACCTGATTTAACCCATAAAACCCTCTCCATGCCTTTGTTATCTTTAGACTTAACTATTTGAATGCTTTCCGCCCACCCTCCGATTGTCCACCAGTCATAAAATGGAGCTCATCCTAACTGATCACTGACCAACATTGACTCCTGATCTGGCAAAGCCTCAATTTTAAAATGTTAATCCATTTTTTAAAAATACCCCCAGGGCCCTGACCCTCCCTAGTTCTTGCAGCCCGATAATCCTCCAAGGCACCTGCACTCTTTTAGTTCAGGCCTCTCATTCATCCAATTTTAATTACTCCACCTACACCTGTGCCTCGACTTGCCTTGGCCCAAAGCTTTGGAACTCCCTTCCCAAGATTCTCTACCTCCTTCTCCAACCAAGCTTTTGGTCATTTACCCTGATATTTCAGTGTCAAATTTTGATCAATAACACCCACAAACACATTGGGATATTTTGCTACATTGAAAGCACTACTATAAATGCAAGCTGTCATTGTTGATTAACAATAGGATTCCTTCCAGAGTTAAAAAGACCTGTCTTCATGAATTGTACACCATTATTCTTGCCTTAATACCACTTCTGCTATTGTGAGCGTCATACGTTTTAAATGGCTGCAATATTACATTATTAGCTAGAATTAAGTACATTATGAAATAAGAGGGCAGAAATCAATAAAACTGCTTTATTCTGGATAAAATGTCATATAATATTCTAAAATAAAATACTAAATATTTTTAAAAGCTTTAGAAAGAGAAATCTAGCTTAAATAGTTTTGAAAAGGCTCTCATCCCTTGTGGACGTCCAATACATTGTAAGGTATAAAAAGGGTTCAGCACAACAGACTCAAACATCACTTAACAGTGTTGCTTAACTCGACTTGGGAATGGAAGAGGCTGCAGATTTCCACACTGCGTAAATACCACAGTGGCAGTGCTCTTATGATTTTTGCTTAACTTTATTATTGGCTTCATACTAACTATTTACCTCACATTTGTATACTTTTAAATACCTGTAGATGCAACACAACTCCTGCAGCCCTTCAATCCCTTTAATAGCAAAGTCAAAATACAAGCAGTAAAAATGAAAGGCAAGCTCTCTCTTCAAAATGGTTTTAAAGAGATGTTTTTAAAAATGCACTGCAAATATTTGCTCCTGCTTTTAACACAAAAACTTACTTTGATTAATGTGTTTTTATATTTTATAATTGTTTTACTAAGAAGCAATGCCATGCTGCTTTAAAAACTGATGTTCAGCAACCTCTGGAGACCATAACGGACAGAACATTAAGGTGTTTTATAATCGCCCCTCTCACTCCCACCCCCACCCCACCACACAATTTCCAAATATCACAACAATCACATTTGCCACTTTTACTTCACTCTGTGCAACAACATCTGGCCCCTGTTTAGCACTTTCCCGATAGATGGGTACACGTTGGATCCTAGGCTTGCACCAAACCTTGTTGTTTCACACACCACAGAATTTTTCAAGAGTGCATGATGGCAGACATGAGTGAAGTCTAGAGTTGTTGGAAAGGATCTTTGGCATTTGCATGCATGAACTGGTATTGCACCTATGGTTGCATGGCAGAATTCAGTATCAATCAACTGAGAAACACCTCAAGTTAACACTGATGAAAACAACATTTAAAAAATGCAAAACTAAGTGACAATCTTACAATTTAATTGACTTCAATTAAGTTTCTTTCTAATAAGAGTTCATGAGGGGACTAAAATTTTATACAAAAAAGGCAACTTCCATAGAAACCCTACAGTGCAGAAGGAGGCCATTCAGCCCATCAAGTATGCACTGACCTCCGAAAGAGAGCTCTACCTAGGCCCACTCCCGCATCCTGTCCCCGCATTGATCATGGCCAATTCCCCCATTCTGTGCATCTTTGGACACTATGGGGCAATTTGGTATAGCCAATCCACATAACATGCGCATCTTTGGACTGTGGGAGGAAACCGGAGCACCCACAAGAAATCCATGCAGACAAGGGGAATGCGTGCAAATTCCACACGTCACCAAGGCTGGAATCGATCCCTAGTGCTGTGAGGCACTAATGTTCCACCCACTTGGTGAGTAATACAAGAAACTGCTGTTGAAAGACAGGAAAGGGAATTGGTTGGAAAAAAAGAAGCGGAGAGCTTGACCTCATACTGTTGAGCAGGAATAAGTTCAAAACACAATTTTCTTAAATAGGAAATGTCCAGTACTGATCTATGATTAGTAAATGTTCATGAGTTTTGGAAAATAAATCAGATCTAAATTTCTTAGAAAAGGATCAGTGCCATAGGATTGGCAGACAGTAAATATGATTCCTATCTGATATGAAGACAGAATAAGCCCAAGGAACTATAGACTAAATAGATTAACATTGGTCTTAGCAAAGATAATAAATCCTTACTCAATTATGCAACTCAAAACATCGAGAAACGAAATATTAAAAAAGCATGGGTTACAAAAGGAGGTTATGTTTGATTAACCTTAGGGGCGGCACGGTGGTTAGCACTGCGCTTTCACAGCGCAGAGTACCCAGGCTCGATCCCAGCCCCGGGTCACTGTCCGTGTGGAGTTTGCACATTCTCCCCAAGTCTACTCGGTAGGTGGATTGGCCACGCTAAATTGCCCCTTAATTGTAAAAAAATAATTGGGTACTCTAAATTTAAAAAAACAATGTTTGATTAGCCTTAATGAATTTTTGAAGTAGTAATAGAAGGAATAGTTAAAGGTACTATAGCGGATGTAATCTATTTAGACTTCCAAAAGTCCTTTGATAAAGTATCATATAGTAAACTCATGAATGAGGTCAGAACATGTGGAGTGAGCAGCAGAATGAGTAGTAAGCTGGCTATAAAACTGAAAACAGATTAAAAATATTATTCAGATATCAATCAGCAAGAAGTAGTATTCCTCAAGGATTGGAGCCGAGACCAAATTTACAGAAACAATATGGAATCAGAATTAGGATTTCAAAATTTGTGAACAATACGGAATTGGAGTATTCAGTTAACACAGGAGGACTGAAGCAAAATACAGGAAAACATGAATAAACATACAGATTAGACATGAAATTGGCAAATGAACTACAATATAGAAAAGCGTGAGGTGGTGTATTTCGAGTAGTAAGAATAAGGTGGTCATATATTCCTGGGTTACTAAGTATTTAAGGGTGGAGTAACAGAGAGATCTGGAGATACAGATACACTAATCATGCAGGTTAATAAAACTGTAAAAAGGGAGAAAAAATACTGGGATCCATTTCTAGAGGGTTAGAACTGAAAAGCAGAGAAGTTAGTTAAACTTGTATATAACCTTGCTTGGATCACTCTTCATCACAGCAAACAGTTCTACTCTTCATATTATACAAATTATTGAAAAGGTCTAAAAAGGTTTACTATAATAATACCAAAACTGGAACCAAACCTATCAGTTAAGAGTGAACATGCTGGAGCTCTTTTCTCCAGAAAAAAAGACTAAGGGATGACCTAATGAGGCAGATGTAGAGAAGATCCGTCGCCATTCAGTGAAGCCAGAACTACAGGCCATGAACATAAGATAATTATTGGGAATTGGGAATTCAGAAGAAACCTTCATCTAGAGAGTGGTTAGAATCTTGACCTCGCTTCTTCAAAGAGCAAATGGCATAGGTGCATTTCAGAGAAAGTTAAATAAACAAAAGAGGGAGAAAACAATAGAAGCATATCTTTGAAAAGGATTGGAGGAGGCTTGTGACGAGTATAATGTCAGTATGGATCGGTTTGGCAGAATGGCAAGTTTCTGCCTTGTGAACATAATGTAAGACACACTTTCAAAATCCATCTGGATGGTTCAATTTCATGCAGTTCTGTCAAAACTCCTGTTTTTATCTAGCCAAGTTAATTCCAATTACATATTGGAGCAATATATGTTTCATGAAGTATAATTTTGATATTTTTATTTTTAGAAGGTTCTTAGCAATGCTGATTCATTTTCTAACTTTATTTTTTAAAAATCCACAGAAAATAAGGCAATGTGTATTAATGATATTTTCAGCATGATCAACAGTACACAACTAGATATCAAGCATCAGTAGTTTGCAGATTTCAAATGTTCATGGTAAACAAAATGTCTCCGCAGTGGTTACCTGCAATTAGTGAAACTGATGAAGTATTTCACTTTCCAAACACTTTATCATACTTGGGTTAACACTTATCCAGATGTCATGACAAAATAAAGCTTATAGTTTAACTCCTGACCTTTTTTACCGTCAACAAGCAGCTCAAACCAAATGTCTTAAAACTTGTGCAGACTCTAATTGTAAACAAATATCTGCTATAGTGTAGCAAAGGTTGGAACAGATCAGTTTCTTGAGTGACGAGAAAAGCAATACTTTACAATTATATAACTAAACTTTACTACAGTGCTTCCTTGGGCTGAGCTGTTACCAGAAAAAACATTATCTATTATTGTTATTTGGATTCTGCACAAAATTGATGGAATATGAGCCGGAGTTTGGATCCTTGTTTAACAGGAAGTTTTCAGTGGACAGGCCAAAGGGTCGCAGAACCATGTTGCCAAGATCTTTCAGCTTGCCTACAACAAAAAAGAAAATTGACTGTAGGGCGACATTTCAAGTTAACATCAAAGGGCATGAGCTACAGTCAATTTAAAAAGGACAAGATCAGCAAGAATTTGTTTTTGAAATAGACACAAATCCTTGTCCCAAAACATTCCACTGTCAATATTCAAATACTAAATCGCCCTACTACAAAATCATGTTGCAACAGATACATTATTACCTCAAGCTGATGCAGCACAGTTCATAAGCCAGTTCATAAGAAACCCAACAAATTGAATGAGTTTGCTGTAAAAGAATCATGACCTGCCATGGTTTAGTACAATCAACTTTCTTCACTTCACACTTGAGGGAAGACAGGCAAGAGAGAGAACTTGGATTATGAAAGATTTTGCACATAAAACCAGCAAGTTAGATAAATGGCATTTATCATGAAATTGTATCTGTTATTTCAGTGTCTTTTGCAGAAGAAGGGATTAAAAGTAATAAACGGAATCCATCAATACTAACAGCTGAGTAAGAGAGAGACTAGAACAAATAGGAATACAGTAATATTAAATGTCAACATCACAGCTAACAAGGAAAGGGCGACTGGAAGGAAGTGGTTAAACAAAAAAAATTGAGAGATTTATACTTCTCCTTGCCCCAATTCCCCAACTCACATCGCTTCCACTAACCCACCTCTCTTTAACTCCCCGACATTTCTTCCATCCTTTTTTTCCAGACTTGATTCCTTGGTAGGATATGATCCTGAAGTATAGCGGCAGTCAAGACTTAACTGATTCCGTGCAGAGGGCAGGAATTAAAAGTCCTGCATGCTTTGGGAATTTCTGCAAGTGCTGTGTGGCTGCGTGGGGAAAGGTGGTGGGAAAACCCAATTATGGGACCCAAGAGTGGGTGATATAATAGAGAGGAGCCCAGGACAGTGGACAGGGAGATGTCCAGGGAGAGATCAAAAAGAAGGAACTCAGGAAGAGGAGAGATGGAGAAGTCCCAAAGAGAGAGAACCCAGGAATGAGCCAGTAAGGAAACAAAAACTGGGTATGTGGCAGTGATGCTCCCTCTCCGTTGCAGATAAGAACCTGGTTATACGATGTGAGGCACTTACGGTGTTGCTGTACAACAGGTCTGACCCATTCGACACTCCTGCACTGTGGTCATCACCCAAGCCGTTTTCCGGTTCATCTGGGAGTCAGAAATGGGCGCAATGTACAAACCTACAGATAAAGGGGAAAAACATGCCCAACATTGCACTAATCCTGTTGGGCACTTTTGTGTATGGCAGCACCAAGCTGTGCGTAGATTCTTGGTATGCAAACACGAAGTGTCACGATGTGCTGAGGCTCTACCCGTCACAGGTGCTGCTAAGTATGGGTCTGGCCACTCTGCCATGGAACGCTATGAATAGTTGGACCGTGTTGTACTTCCTGCCCTTGGTGGAAAATATTATGCAGAGATATACTTTGACCACAAATTAATCAGGCAGTGTCTGCGCATAACGTCCTAGAGGCTCTACGAGAAAAGGAAATGTAAATCCTATCAAATGGTTCCCCGAGCAGACTATCAAAGCAATTTGGCAGAATGCCCCATCACCAAAATTTTCAAACATGCGCCAAGACTCAGCTTAGCTGGTGGTGAGAAAGGTCTCCCCAGTCAGATCCTAAATAACTACAAGGAATTTCTTCAGCCAGAGGGTGGTGAATCTGTGGAACTCTTTGCCGCAGAAGGCTGTGGAGGCCAATTCACTGAGTGTCTTTAAGACAGAAATAGATAGGTTCTTGATCAATGAGGGGAATCAGGGATTATGGGGAGAAGGCAGGAGAATGGGGATGAGAAAATATCAGCCATGATTGAATGGCGGAGCAGACCCGATGGGCCAAGTGGCCTAATTCTACTCCTATGTCTTATGGTCTAATGGTCTTACACGCCCATCTGCTCATTGCCCTCGCGTTGACTGTGGTGTGGAAGAGAGCATTGTCCACCTCCTTATGGAATGTTTCTTTGCAAAGAAGGTCTGGCGAGGGAGGAGATGGCTTTTGGCGAGGTTCATCCCGAGCAACTCAATGTGCAGGACCGTGTGTTCTACAGGCTGTTTCAAGGGACACACACCAGGACAAACATTAGTGTTACTGGAGGATTATCAACTCAGTGAAAGGTGTTCTTTGGTCCACCCAAATCCTTTTGTTCTTCCAGTGCAGAGTTGTCCCTGACGGAGTGCTGCAGACTGGCACATTTCAAAGCCCAGGACTATGTGCTGAGGGGTGCACTAAGGCATGGGGCAGTTGCAGTTGGGGCAGATGGAAAAGGTCACTCTCTAAGACATTTCAGCTATTGCGAACCGAGGGGCTGGGAATTGTATGATTTACAATAAATGTATACAGTCAACATTACATGCATCACATGTAAATTGAAGCAGCCCAGAGTGCAACTTGATCTATGTCGATAACCTAAATACCTTTGTATCATTTGTAATGATCATTTTGAAATGTCTGTAATGTTTCTTTGACTGTATTGAAGCACCTCAGAGTGCAACATGATATATTAGAGAACCTGAATATTATTGCACTGTGAGATGACCATTTTGAAATGTTTGCAATGTTAATTCAGATATTTTTCACATTTTTGCAAGAAAAAACAGGGAAGGAGCCACTAGGAGACCACCATCCAGTAGGTACCACCGGGGAGAGGACCAAGGAAGGATGCTATTAGCAGTAAAAGCGCTGCGATTGGCAGGCTCCAATTAGTGAGAACTCAGAAGAAGTCTTGGAGATTTGAGAAGGCAGCAGCAGAAGGCTGGTAACTCTATGCTGTGGGCCATTGGGGCATAAGTACCCCTTTGGAGCAGTGGTGTTCTGCTCGACATGGCTGAAGAGCAGATTCTGGAGTGCAGACTCCAGAATCCAGGGGTGCAAAATGCTGAAGCCCTGGGAGGTGAGCAGTCGTTGAGGCAGTCGAAGTTGGAGTGACCTCTGGAGGGCACTTAGATCTTTGAGAGTAGTGAAGACTGGAACCTTTGTGAAAGAGACAGAGTTTCAATGAGATTGGTTGATTCACAGTGTTTACCCACTTATGGGTGGGTTGCTAAGAAATCCGTGGTTGTGTCTTGGTCGAATTTGCCATTAATTGTGTGGTGTACTGTGCTCGTCCACAATTTGCCTATTAATTCACGTGTACCTCATGTTAATTCTCAATGCTAGATTACAAGATAGATATTGTGCATGCTTTTACTATACTAACTTTGTACAGTAAAGTTTATTCTGTTTGGTCAGAACCGGTGGAATTTTGTGGTTTTATTCTCTTATTAAGTACCTTGGATCTCAAACTTTGCCTGCTTTAAACAAAAATTACTTGTCCCTAACTGGTTCGTATTGGAAATTTGGGGTCCTGGGCTCGGATCATAACATAAAGATTTAAAAAAAGATAAAGATCCTTTATTGTCACAAGTAGGCTTACATTAACATTGCAATGAAGTTACTGTGAAAAGCCCTTAGTCGTCATATTCCGGTGCCTGTTCAGGTACACAAGAGGGAGAATTCAGAATTCTCAGCTGGTACGGGAATTGAACCCGCGCTGCTGGCCTTGTTCTGCATCACAAACCAGCTGTCTAGTCCATGGAGCTAAATCAGCCCCGATGGTAACTCCCCAGTATAACAGCAAAGAAATAATTCATGACGTTAGAAATTAGTATTAGCCAGCTCAAAAGAGAAAACCCTCATATGAGTAAACTATTTAAATTTTATTTATCAAATTGAGTTTGTTTCAATCATAATCGTAATATGATCCCCTGCTGGCCACATTAAAAACTGTGGTGCAACAGTTGAAATTGTTTATTTAATTCTTTCATTGGACGTGTGCTTTGCTGACTATGCCTGCATTTTATTGCCTGTTCACAATTGCACTCGAGAAGGTGCTGGTGAGCCAGCTTCTTGAACCGCAGCAGTCCATGTGGTGCGGGCACACCCACAGTGATGTTAGGGAGGGATTCATCTTTGTTTTAAATTCATGGATAAAAAGTAGAATGAATATTGAATCAAAACAACTCAGTTAGAATTGCATCAGGATAATCCACATGACAATTTTACTCGACATTTGAAGCTGGAGGCCAAAATCAGCTGACATTCATCATCTTGACTAACACATTTGACTTGGGTGCTAGAGTACTGCCAGCATTAATGGAACAATATTCCAGTACACATTGGCGTGTTGGAAGATCAAAAATAGAAGACATTGGAGGAGGAACAGGAAGAAAACTGCTCTCTTATTTTTAGAATCTTTATTTTAAACACACCGTACACTGATGTGACCAATATTTATTCTGCAGAATCTTATCTAAATTGAGTTTAGCAGAAGATATGGTTCCATGGCACTTAGTTGAAAATCTGGTTCAGCAAGTTAAAGGAATGGTTGGTGTGGAGAGAACAGCATGGAAATTGCAGTCATCATTTGCTCTATTGGCTCTTTTGAAGAGTAATCCAGTTGGTCCCACTCTCCCCTCCCCCCAACCAACCCACCCCACCCATATTTTTACTATTTTTATTCTCCTTCAAGTCCTTATCCAATTATCCTTTGAAGGCTACTGTTGAATCTGCATTCACCACGCTGTCAGTCAATGCATTCCAAATCCTAACCACTTGTTACACAAAACAAGTTTTCCTCATGCCACCCCTGCTTCTTTTGGCAATCACTTTAAATATATACCCATCAATGCCACCGCTCCGCCCACATTAAATCTCCACATGGCATTCTTTACTGAAAACAACTCCAACTTCAGTTTATCCACACAAGCATTCCCTCTCTTTCCCACCTTCTCTAAAACCTTCGCATTCACCCCGAAATGTAGTGCCCAGAATTAGACACATTGCTCCAGCCGAGATTCAACTAGTGATTGATACAGGTTGAACATTGCTTCCTGGCCTTTATACTATATAATAATAATAATCTTTATTGTCACAAGTAGGCTTACATGAACGCTGCAATGAAGTTACTATGAAAAGCCCCTAGTCGCCACATTCCGGCACCTGTTCGGGCACACAGAGGGAGAATTCAGAATGTCCAAATGATCTAACAGCACTTCTTTCGGGACTTGTGGGAGGAAACCGGAGCACCCGGAGGAAACCCAGGCTGACACAGGAAGAACATGCGGACTCCGCACAGACAGTGGCCCAAGTCGGGAATCGAACCTGGGACCCTGGTGCTGTGAAGCAACAGTGCTAACCACTGAGTACCGTGCTGCCTCTATTTGTAAAGCCCAGGATCCCTTATACTTCGCTAACTACTTCCTTTATCTGGCCTGACAATTTCAAAGGTTGCTGCCCAAACTCGTTCCCCAGGTCCTTCACCCCTTTAAAATTGCATAATTGAGCTAGCTCGGTCTCTCATCAAATATCCTACCAAAAATGCATCATCTTTCACTTTTTCACGTTGTAATTCATCTAATAATAACCTTTTATTGTCACAAGTATGAAGTTACTGTGAAAAGCCTCCAGTCGCCACATTCCGGCGCCTGTTCGGGTAAGCTGGTACGGGAATTGAACCCGCTGTTCAAAACAAGCTGTCTAGCCCACTGAGCTAAACCAGCCCTTATAATAATCTTTTTAATGTCACAAGTAGGCTTACATTAACACTGCAATGAAGTTACTGTGAAAAGCACAGAGTCACCACATTCTGGCACCTGTTTGGGTACACAGAGGGAGACTTCAGAATTCTCAGCTGGTAAGGGAATTGAACCCGCGGTGCTGGCCTTGTTCTGCATCACAAACCAGCTGTCTAGTCCACTGAGCTAAACCAGCCCTACATCTATCATGTGTCCCCCATTTTACCAAACTGTCCATGCCCTCTTGAAATCTATTACTATCTCCCTCACTTACAAATTTTATGTCATCTGCAAATTTCTAAATTGTGCTCTGTATTTTAAAATCCAAGTCATTAATGTATATAAAAAGCAGCAGCAGTCCTAGTACTGAACCACAGGGAATTCCACTGTATTCCATCTGGCCAAAACAATGCCAGATTTCCTATCAATTAACCAATTGTATCCATGTTGCCAGTGTATCTTTTATCAGGAGCATCAATTCTGCCGATAATCTTATCAAATGCTTTCTTAACATTCTGTCAATATCAATTACTCTGCCTTCATCCATCTAAAAGAAAATAAATCAAATTTGCCTAACATGATTTGCTCGGATTAAACTTGCGCAGACTCTCCTTTTTTAACCCATTCTTGTCCAGGTGGCTGTTAATTATTCGTAAGAAAATTCCTAAAAATTTCCTACGCAGTACTAAACTAAATGCTAGGTTTATCCTTGCCCTGTTTTATGAACAAGGATGCAACATTTGTAATCTTCCGTTCTCCTGGTGTCACCCACGTATCCCAGAAGAATTAGAAGATTATGGTCAGCAATTCCATCTTTACTTCCCTCAGTGATCTAAGATGCATCCCATTCAGACCAGATAACTTCTCATCTTTCGCTAATTCATGGTTAGCACTGTTGCTTCACAGCACCAGGGACCCAGTTCGATTCCCGGCTTGGGTCACGGTCTGTGCGGAGTCTGCACATTCTCCCCGTGTCTGCGTGGGTTTCCTCCGGGTGCTCCGGTTTCCCCTCTCGGTCCAAAGCTGTGCAGGTTAGGTGGATTGACCATGCTTAATTGGCCCTTAGTATCCAAAAAGCTAGGTGGGGATACTGGGTTGCGGGGACATGGTAAAGGTGTGGGCTTAGGTAGGGGATGATTCTTTCAGGGGCCGGTGTAGACTCGACGGACCAAATAGCTTCCTTCTGCACTGTAAATTCTATGATTCTATTCTATGAATATCCTGACAACCTCCTCATGTACCATTGCTTTGGCAAAATCCTCTTCCTTTTAAACACGGATGGAAAGTATGCATTTAGTACCTCAGCAATGCCTGATGCCTTCACCAACAGGTCACCCCTTTTGTTGCTAATCCACACCACCACTCGTCTGACAACCCTTAATGCAGGTGTGGGAAACCTTTAGAAATAGATTTCTTGTGGATAATTAACAGCCACCTGGACAAGCATGAATTCATAAAGGAGAGTCTGAAGTTTTTTTTCTAAAAGGCAAATCATGTTTGGCAAACTTGATTTACTTTCTTGTAAATGGAGGATAACCCTTTCATTGTTAATAGTTTTGTACTTTTATCCTAGATTGCTCCTAGTCCTTCTCCAGAACAACTGTAACCTCTACAATAATATAAAAGCAAAATGCCGCGGATGCTAAAAATCTCAAATAAAAACGTTGGAAAAACTCAGCAGGTCTGGCAGCATCTGTGGAGAGAAACAGAATTAACATTTTGAGTCTGTATGACTCTTCTTCAAACTTGATAATGCTGTGATCACTATTCCAGAAATGCTTCTTCATTGTGGCATTCTCCACTTGACCAAGAACTCAAGAACTAGATCCAGCAATATTTCCTCCAACATTAAGAGTTAAGAACATAGGGCAGTTCGGTGGCACAGTGGTTAGCATAGATTTTATCATAGAATTTACAGTGCAGAAGGAGGCCATTCGGCCCATCGAGTCTGCACCGGCTCTTGGAAAGAGCACCCTACCCAAGGTCAACACCTCCACCCTATCCCCATAACCCAGTCCAACACTAAGGGCAATTTTGGACACTAAGGGCAATTTGTCATGGCCAATCCACCTAACCTGCACATCTTTGGACTGTGGGAGGAAACCGGAGCACCCAGAGGAAACCCACGCACACACGGGGAGGATGTTCAGACTCCGCACAGACAGAGACCCAAGCCGGAATCGAACCTGGGACCGTGGAGCTGTGAAGCAATTGTGCTATCCACAATGCTACCGGGCTGCCTCTCACGGCACCGAGGACCCGGGTTCAATCTCAGCTCTGGGTCACTGTCCGTGTGGAGTTTGCATATTCTCCCCGTGTTTGATGGGTTTCACCCCCACAACCCAAAGATGTGCAGGGTAGGTTAATTGGCCATGTTAAATTGCCCCTTAATTGGAAAAAAAAGAATTGGGTATTCTAAATTTATTTTAAAAGTTAAAAACATGTGAATTATGAAAAATCTGCTGAAAACACTTCAGAAATTCCTTCCCTCATTCACCCGTCACATAATAATTGTTCCATTAATATTCAGGTAGTTGAAGTCTCTCATTATCACTACTCTAGTCCTTGCACTTCCCGGTAATTTCCAGCTCCTCTTTCTCCTTCCCACTATTCTGTGGCCTATAAAATATACCAAGTTTCATAATAACTTGCTTATTGCTTCTGAACCCCAACCTATTAGATTTGGCTGTTGACCCCTCAAAGACATTCTTTCTTTCCAACACAGTGGATAGTAAAAGAAGCATGTACAGATATCCCTCACTTTGACCAGCACAATTTGTTTTAAAATATGAAATTACAAAATATATGTTCATAGTTGTGAAACTATGAAATTATATACTCACATAATGAAAGAGGAAAAATCATGGCAGTAAAACTACTGGTTGAAAAACACTAATTTTAGCCAATGCTGCAGAAAATCTCCCAAAGGCATTCCCCTAGTAACCACGCTGCCAAAGAACAGACCTAAACAAAGCAATTAAAACCGTCCCTGTATTCACAGCCATGACAACCAAAGAACCATTTTTTGCTTCTCCAAAAAGATATCAGATCTTTTATAACATCACAACATGACTATATATATCACCTTGATGTGCAACACGTTTGGATCAGTCTTAGTTGCACTTAATTGAACCAATATAAACTATAATACCTGTCATATACATGGAAAGCGAACTATTCCAGTAAGAATAGTAAAGCGATGCAATTTTAAAAATAACTGCCACTTAGCAACAGAAGACAAAATACTTCCCTGTTTACTGAAGCAATTACTTCTCTTTTCACAGAAAGTCAATGTATTTATGCATGGATTCAATGGCAAAATACATCACTTTATTACCAAGACATATTTTTAGCTAGTCAATATAATATTTAACCATCGGTAGACCTAAATCTCTGCATCCTTCATAAAACTTTGGAATAAATTCTCATTCATTTGTTCTTTCCCTTTAACTCATCTCCATGTCAAATGAGATGACCCAAAGTTTCTGCCACTGCTGGAAAATGGCTGCCAGGGAATTACAAGATCAAAGTAAAATAATTTTTTTTGGACTGTGCCAATTCAGATAGGAAAGCATTGCTTTGTTCATAATCCAGTGACTCTTCTGAGATAGGGTGCTCAATCTACCTACAGCTTTGGCTGCAAACATTTCACACATCCTTCTGCACTGTAAATTCTATGAATTCTATGTCATAACAAAGCAAGTTAAATATACTTGTGCTCCAAAATCCTACTCCCAAAACATATATTTTCTAGCTGTTCCTCCCTCCGTAGATGCTGCCTGGCCTAGTGAGTATTTCCAGCATTTACTGTTTATAGTTCAGACTTCCAAAATGTACAGTATTGTGCCATTACACATTTTCCCTACTGTTTTGTTCTCTCTCTTTCTTCGGGCCTAGTTTCGGGAGCCGTTCGGAGGAGGAGGAGCAGCCTCTGTGAGTATAAAAACCTAACGGAAACTTCCTGTTTTCCAGTTTTTTTTCCAAAAGTGACGTCAGAGGGAAGCTGTGATCTGAGTGGTTGATAGCAAATCTGCCGCAAATTTTAAAAAAAACACAGCTAAACTCATAAACTAAAATTAAACTAATTAATTAATTAGTGATGGCTGGTCAGGTGATGTGCTTGAGCTGCTTGATGTTGGAGCTGGCAGATCCCATTGCGAGCTGCAGCGACCACATCTGCAGTAAGTGTTGGCTGCTCGAAGAGCTCCGGCTCAGAGTTGATGAGCTGGAGTCTGAGCTTCAAACACTGAGGCACATCCGGGAGGGGGAGACTTACCTGGACACTGTGTTTCAGGAGGCAGTCACACCTGTCAGAGTAAATAGTTTAAATCCTGCCAGTGGCCAGGGACAGCAGGGTGTGACTGCAAGTCAGGCAGGTAAAGGGAACCAGCAGTCAGAAACTCAGGAGCCTCAGCCCTTGACCCTGTCCAACAGGTATGAGGCACTTGCTCCCTGTGTGGATGGCGAACAGGGCTGCAGGAAGGATGAGTCAGCTGACCAAGGCACCATGGTTCAGCAGGCCATTCAAGGGGAGGGAGTAAATAGGCAAGTTGTAGTTGTAGGGGATTCTATTATCAGGGGGATAGATAGTATCCTTTGTGAGCAGGATAAAGAGTCCCGCATGGTATGTTGCCTGCCCGGTGCTAGGGTGCGGGACATCTCTGACCGGCTTGAAAGGATACTGGAGAGGGAGGGGGAGGATCCAGTTGTTGTGGTCCATGTCGGTACCAACAACATAGGCAAGTCTAGGAAAGAGGACCTGTTTAGAGATTATAAAGAGCTAGGATTCAAATTAAAAAACAGGTCCTCAAGGGTCATAATCTCCGGATTACTGCCCGAGCCACGTGCAAATTGGCATAGGGAGGCAAGAATAAGGGAAGTTAACACGTGGCTGAAAGAGTGGTGTGGGAATGAGGGGTTCCTTTTCATGGGACACTGGCATCAGTTTAGGGACAGGGGGGACCTATACCGTTGGGATGGTCTCCACCTGAACCGAGCTGGGACCAGTGTTCTGGCGAAAAGAATAAATAGGGTGGTCAATAGGACTTTAAACTAAAGATTGGGGGGGGAAGGGAAAGTCAGGGAACCAAGAGGTGAAGTAATCAGTGGGAAGCGTAGCTGCTTAGGAATACAAAAAGCACGAAAAGACAAAACTCAGGAGAGGTTACGATAGTCCCCATCCCACAAAATATGACACAGTGTATGGAAAGGCTCAGTAAACCAAGGTCCACCACACTAAGAAAACAAAAAAGGACGGTCAATAGAGAATTAAAGGTGCTATATTTAAATGCGCGCAGTGTACGGAACAAGGTAGATGAGCTTGTGGCCCAGATTGTGACTGGCAGGTATGATGTGGTAGGCATCACAGAGATATGGTTGCAGGGGGTTCAGGACTGGCATTTAAACATCCAGGGATTCACAACCTATCGAAAAGACAGGGAGGTGGGCAGAGGGGGCGGGGTTGCCGAGTTAATTAGGAATGAAATTAAATCAATAGCACTAAATGACATAGGGTCAGATGATGTGGAGTCTGTGTGGGTAGAGTTGAGGAACCACAAAGGCAAAAAAACCATAATGGGAGTTATGTACAGGCCTCCTAACAGTGGTCAGGACCGGGGGCACAAAATGCACCACGAAATAGAAAGTGCATGTCAGAAAGGCAAGGTCACAGTGATCATGGGGGACTTCAATATGCAGGTGGACTGGGTAAATAATGCTGCCAGTGGACCCAAGGAAAGGGAATTCATTGAATGTTTACAGGAGGGCTTTTTGGAACAGCTTGTGATGGAGCCCACGAGGGAACAGGCCATTCTGGACTTAGTGTTATGTAATGAGCCAGACTTGATTAAAGATCTTAAAGTAAGGGAGCACTTAGGAGGCAGTGATCATAATATGGTAGAATTCAATCTCCAATTTGAAAGAAAGAAGGTAGAATCAGATGTAAAGGTGTCACAGTTAAATAAAGGTAACTACAGGGGCATGAGGGAGGAACTGACGAAAATCGACTGGGAGCAGAGCCTAGTGGGAAAGACAGTAGAACAGCAATGCAGGAGTTTCTGGGAGTAATTGAGGACACAGTGCAGAGGTTTATCCCAAAGAAAAGAAAGGTTATCAGAGGGGGGATTAGGCAGCCATGGCTGACAAAGAAAGTTAGGGAATGCATCAAAGCAAAAGAGAAAGCCTATAATGTGGCAAAGAGTAGTGGGAAGTCAGAAGATTAGGAAGGCTACAAAAACAAACAGAGGATAACAAATAGAGAAATAAGGAAAGAGAGGATCAAATATGAAGGTAGGCTAGCCAGTAACATTAGGAATGATAGTAAAAGTTTCTTTAAATACATTAAAAACAAACGGGAGGCAAAAGTTGACATTGGGCCGCTCCAAAATGACGCTGGTAATTTTGTGATGGGAGACAAGGAAATAGCTGAGGAACTAAATAAGTACTTTGCGTCAGTCTTCACAGTAGAAGACATGAGTAATATCCCAACAATTCCGGAGAGTCAGGGGGCAGAGTTGAATATGGTAGCCATCACAAAGCAGAAAGTGCTAGAGAAACTAAGAGGTCTAAAAATTGATAAATCTCCGGGCCCAGATGGACTACATCCTAGAGTTCTAAAGGAGATAGCTGAAGAAATAGTGGAGGCGTTAGTTATGATCTTTCAAAAGTCACTGGAATCCGGGAAAGTCCCAGAGGATTGGAAAATTGCTGTTGTAACCCCCCTGTTCAAGAAGGAAACAAGGAAAAAGATGGAAAATTATAGGCCAATTAGCCTCACCTCGGTTGTTGGCAAGATTCTAGAATCCATTGTTAAGGATGAGATTTCTAAATTCTTGGAAGTGCAGGGTCAGATTAGGACAAGTCAGCATGGATTTAGTAAGGGGAGGTCGTGCCTGACAAACCTGTTAGAGTTCTTTGAAGAGATAACAAATAGGTTAGACCAAGGAGAGCCAATGGATGTTATCTATCTTGACTTCCAAAAGGCCTTTGATAAGGTGCCTCACGGGAGACTGCTGAGTAAAATAAGGGCCCATGGTATTCGAGGCAAGGTACTAACATGGATTGACGATTGGCTGTCAGGCAGAAGGCAGAGAGTTGGGATAAAAGGTTCTTTTTCGGAATGGCAACCGGTGACGAGTGGTGTCCCGCAGGGTTCAGTGTTGGGGCCACAGCTGTTCTCTTTATATATTAACGATCTAGATGACGGGACTGGGGGCATTCTGGCTAAGTTTGCCGATGATACAAAGATAGGTGGAGGGGCAGGTAGTATGGAGGAGGTGGGGAGGCTGCAGAAAGATTTAGACAGTTTTGGAGAGTGGTCCAAGAAATGGCTGATGAAATTCAACGTGGGCAAGTGCGAGGTCTTGCACTTTGGAAAAAAGAATAGAGGCATGGACTATTTTCTAAACGGTGACAAAATTCATAATGCTGAAGTGCAAAGGGACTTGGGAGTCCTAGTCCAGGATTCTCTAAAGGTAAACTTGCAGGTTGAGTCCGTAATTAAGAAAGCAAATGCAATGTTGTCATTCATCTCAAGAGGCTTGGAATATAAAAGCAGGGATGTACCTCTGAAGCTTTATAAAGCATTAGTTAGGCCCCATTTAGAATACTGTGAGCAATTTTGGGCTCCACACCTCAGGAAGGACATACTGGCACTGGAGCGGGTCCAGCGGAGATTCACACGGATGATCCCAGGAATGGTAGGCCTAACATACGATGAATGTCTGAGGATCCTGGGATTGTATTCATTGGAGTTTAGGAGGTTGAGGGGAGATCTAATAGAAACTTACAAGATAATGAATGGCTTAGATAGGGTGGATGTAGGGAAGTTGTTTCCATTAGCAGGGGAGACTAGGATCCGGGGGCACAGCCTTAGAATAAAAGGGAGTCACTTTAGAACAGAGATGAGGAGAAATTTCTTCAGCCAGAGAGTGGTGGGTCTGTGGAATTCATTGCCACAGAGTACGGTGGAGGCCGGGACGTTGAGTGTCTTTAAGACAGAAGTTGATAAATTCTTGATTTCTCGAGGAATTAAGGGCTATGGAGAGAGAGCGGGTAAATGGAGTTGAAATCAGCCATGATTGAATGGCGGAGTGGACTCGATGGGCCGAATAGCCTTACTTCCGCTCCTATGTCTTATGGTCTTATGATCATGAGATATTGATTAGCATTAAGACTCTCGCTTCTCCAACTCAGGACACTGACACCGAATGCAGTGTTCCAAGGCTGCCTGAGCTGCAATCTGCTCAGCCCACCCTGACCAAGGATCAAATCTAAGATCGTCTTCTTCTTATGTTTGCTCATCATCATTGTCAATGTATTTATCAGGGAGTCAGTTAATAAAAAGCGAAGATATAAGAAATGGGAACACACTAGACATAGAAACCTGGTGCAAAGTGCAATGTGGGCAGTAGTTTTCTTTTGAGCTTGAGTTGGGAGACCAACCAGGAAAGCACTGGAACAGACCAATTTTGAGCTAGCAAAATCATGGATGAGGGTTTCTACAGCAGATAGGCTGAGGCACGGACAAAGGCAAGTTACAGTGATAGTGTATAAAGGGTTAGAGGGATAGCTCAAAGTCAAATAGAACACTTAAGTTGCTAATCCGTTCCCCCAGACAGTGACCAAGGAAGGGATTGGAATTGGTGATGTGGGAACTGAGTTTCTATTGGGGCCCCCAACACAATAGCTTCAGTCTTCCCAATGTTTAATTAGAGAAAATTGAGAGTTATCAAAGATTGAATTTTAGCTAACAAGCCTGACACTCCAGGGGAATGAAGGAGTTGAAAGATAGCAAGCCCAGAGGAAGTAAAGGAGTTGAAAGATGGCAAAGTAGAGCTGGATACCATTAGCATACATATTGAGCTTGTGTTCATGTCTACGGGTGATGGTACTGAGGAACAGCATACATACAAATTAGAAGGGGGTCAAAGGTAGACACTTGGACAATTCTACAAGCAATAGTGCAGGTTAAGTAAGAGAAACCACAGCAGGAGATACAAGACCAAGTAAAAGCAAGCAAGGACAGTCTCACTTAACTGGCTAGGGGAAAGAGATGCATTAGACAAGATGTAGACAAGCCCAAAAAAGAACAGGTTGTTCAGATCAATGGAGAAGAGGAGGGTATGCTGTCAACCTCAAACTAAGGAAGTTCTTTTACAAGGTCAAGATAAAAAAATAATTTCCGGTTCGAAGTATGTTTTTAGCACTAGATTACAACTATTGTAGGTGAGCTCTACAGGCATACCTTATGCATAGTCTACATGGTCAATAAACAAAATGAAAGACATATTCCATTTCACACCACTCAAACACGTACATACTGTGATGGCCCATGTGCTTTTAGGTGAAGAAAACCCTGGGCTCGATTCTCCGCTCCCGCGACTAAGAGTCCACGCGTTGAGAACGCCGTCGAGGTTCACGACGGCGCGAAACGGCCCCGATCTCGACCGATTCAGGGCCCGAAAATGGGCTAGAATCGGGGCCGCGAGAAACTCGGGGGGCGTGTCGCTAAAGCAGCGTCGTCAGCGCACGCCGGGCATTGGCGCCGCATAAAAGCGGTGCCACATCATCCACCGCCTAACTGGCGTCACCCGCGCATGGGCGGGTTGGCCGGCGCCAACCCATGCATGCGTGGTTCCCGTCCTCCCCGAGGCTGCTCCTCAAGAAGATGTCGGATGGATCTTGTGGGGCGCGGAGAAAAGGAGGTCCTCCTTCAGAGAGGACGGCCCGCCGATCGGTGGGCACCGATCGCGGGCCAGACCCCTTTTGAATTGTACCCCGGTGAAAGAACCCCCCTCGCCCCTCCACAGGCCACCCCCCCAGCGTTCCCGCACTGTTCCCTCCGGCAGCGACCAGGTGTGGATGGCGCCGGCGGGAAGCCGTCATTTTGGGCAGGCCGATCGGCCCATCCGGGCCTGAGAATAGTGGGGGTGGCGGAGAATCGCCAGTTTGGGTGTCTCGGGCGATTCACCGGACTGTGCCGCGCAGAACTAGATAGTGCCGATCTCGTCGCTTGGGGCGTCGGACTGGTGTCGTGTGAAAAAATGGCGCCCCAGGCGATTCTCCCAAACGGCGCGGCATCGGAGAATCGCACCCCCTATATTTTATGTTGGGGTGATGGTCCTTTTAAGAACTGGGTTTTTCTGAGAGAAGAGTTTGTGTAAAAAGCACCTTGTTTCCAGTGAATGATCTTGTGACCAAGTTACATCGGCGATAAATAATTTTAAAAACAGGTCAACAAAAGGTTAATTGTAAAGGTGAGTAGATTGTGTGAATGGTTCTGTTTTCAAACATGGTTTTTTGACTTTAGAGCAATATGGTTACAGAGTAAGGAACATGTCTTTCCAGGAGAATTGAGGTGAAATTCTGTGTATTGGTTCTAAGTGTTGAAAATAGTTTAAATGAAGAACTCATAACAGTGAGTTGAAAGTTTAGGTATAGCCAAGTTGAGGAAAGAGGGAATACTTGATAAAAGGGTTCAGAATGAAAAAGAGTTCAGAATTAAAGAACATTAGAACCAGGAGAGTTCTGACCGGAGGTCCTTATTTAAGATGTGAGCAACACCTGTGTTGAACCAAAGTATACACTGTGGGACAGTTGGAGATTTGCAGGGACACCCTTACTGGAAGTTAGCGCAAGGCCCAAGAAATCTCATCCCTTATACAAATATTTGAACTAGTACTCAGACTAAGTGGTTAACATTCCAATTTCAGCTAAGTATCGGATTTGAGATTTTAGGGTGCAAGTCAAAAGATGTAGAAGGAAATTTCAGTTAAGAAGTTTGGTTTAATGAATAAGTAACTGTGTTCAGTCAAATTTTAATATCTTTAATGGAATCACTATTTAAGATAAGAGTGCAGTTAGTAATATCCATGTTCTTTGATGTAGAAGAATTATTTTGTTTTAAACCTTGAACCATGTGGCTTCATTCTTTTCGTAAATACCTGGGTTTTCAGATTTTCAAACCAAAATATCATAAAATGTTACTGGTTTCTGCCAAGATCATAATACAAAGAAAAATAGTACCGTGCATAACACGGGCTCTTACTGAAGATGTACTTTAGGGGTATTATGCCATTGTAAAAGTATTTACCTAGCATTTCTTCCTTCATTTTCTCATTTCTTTCTTCAATCTGTTGTGGTAATCGCTATAAAGGAAAAGAGCAAGAGTTAGCGAACGTTTTTGCCTTCCCCAATTGTCATTCAAACAGCCACATATTTACTATCATCGTGTGGAGGAATACAACAGAACAAAGGATCAAACTTACCTAGTCTGCAGGTTATGGAGTCACAAGATAATATATTAAACTATTTTTATTTGTTCAAATTAAGATTTGGAGTCTGATAGAGGTCATAGCAAAACACATTACAGACTTTGCATCACAGTTCAGTTTTACAATCTCTGCTTAGCCTGTTCTCTGCAGTTGGTTCCATTTCAAAACTCTATTTTTAACTAAAAATCTGATTTCAAAAAGTCTATTTTTCATGCCCCAGTTCCAGACTAGTTGTAAAAGGCTGGTTTTCTTCCAATTCTTTCAATTACTTAAACAAAAGCTGTAAAACAGCTGAACAAAATGCTTCACTGCTGGTTCTAAACTCCATTTCTGTTTGAAGTGGTATCATTATTTATCTCGATCAGTGCATTTCATAATTAAAATTAAATTGATTTTGCTATTTGGAGACTTTTAAGTTTGGAATATTGGTATTCCAACTACTACAATTGCAATGTTACCTCAAAACAAGCTGTCAAGTATATGGTCAGTAATTTGAGACTCATCCCATGCCACCACAATAAAGTGTAGCAATCAGCACAAACAATAAAGCTATACATTGGTCCAAACCCATCATCATGGTTCAATTTTAAACAGCTAACAAGGTTTTTACAATGATGTAAAAAAGCAAAATACTGCAGATGCTGAAAATCTGAAATAAAACTGAAAAATGCTGCAAACATTATTCCAAGCAATATTCCCATTGCCAACTCGGGGAATTCACTTGCAATGGTATTTATTACAAGACCACAATTATCTTGATTACACCTCTTCCCTCCCATTTAACTCCCTGTAAGTATTCCTTTCCTATCTTCGCACCTGCACAGACTCCACTACTTTCTCTACTGGAGCTTCTGAAACATCCTCCTTTTCCCTCAGCTGAAAATTCCCTTCCACCATTGTAAATAGTACCAATGTTTACAGGAATAGAAGTTGTGAGTTGGTACTTCTGATGGGAGTTATCCTATCGGTCGACAGCCGATGTAGTAACCTGCACTACTGGTATCACCTGCCTTTTCTGCCATTAACCTTTTCCACCGAGCTTGATTTTCTATACTTTCACGGTGCTCCACTATTCTGCCATCAATATTTATACGTCCTCTCGGTCTCAAATACATTTTGTCACACCATCATCACTTGCATCATTCAATCATTTTTGCCCTCCATCTGTCAGTCTTTTTTGTTTTGCCTCCTTTTCACTGACTCAGATTCTTCTTCTAAGTTGCTCATCTGTGACATTTTTCGCAGTTCTGATAAAAGGTCATTAACTTGAAACGTTAACCCCAATTCCTCACTCCGTAGATGTGGCCCAAGTAGAGTGCTTGTAGCATTTTTGCTTGCATTCAATGCTGCTGCAGTAAGAGCTAAATTCATCATCACAATTCCCCATCTAGTTTTTCATCTCAACGTGGTCAAATTGTGTTAATTTTAGAATGAAAGTGAGATTGTGTTCCATGGAGAGGAGTGATGCTGCACCAACACAATTTGACCTGGTTGAGATGAAAACTGCTTTTAGTGAGACAGATGAGTTAGATTACATGAACACACTATGAAGGACCACAGGATAAAGCTAGACATGGGATATTAGTTGATGAAGGTGCTCCAAGGATGGGCTTTATAAGTTTGGTGGGGAGAAGTTGGTTGCTGAAAAATAGAGTGACAGGGTTAGGTTAAATAAGAGGATTATTGGGAGCTGTGGTGGAGAAGAGGATGGAGAGATAATGTCGGAGGCAGCATAAATGGTGTCAGCCTTACAAAACAAAATTGTGGCTCCTTGCACTTGGGTGCTAAGAGATAAGTTGGGGAGACAGGAGAAATTGGGGAAGTCCTTCCATAATAACTAAAAAGGGCTGTCCGTTGACTCTGCATTCAGGGGGATTTAGCTGAGGAGACTGAAACACATTGGAGCTTGATTTGGTCAAGTTCATTGTGTGTCATGTGCATTCAGGTTTGTGGCCAACAAATTTAAGGGAGCAGAGGAATGCATTGCACTAGGTTATCAGGAGTGGCAAGTTAAGAACCGATAATATATTGAAACCGAGAAGGCATTAGCGAAGTCTCTGATATAGATTGCTCTTAAATTAACTACCAGGATTTCAAATAACTTACATTTTTATAGCGCCTTATCTGTACTTAGTTGTTCCATAGTCAATGGATTGCTATTTACACAAAACCTTACGGAAGTTAAAATTTTGTTTAGAAGGTGAATTTTTAAATATCTGCAGTCATTTCAACTTAAATTTCCAATTTAAAAAAATCATTTTTAATTTTCATAAACAGGTTACATTACAACCAATTTACTTCATAGAATGAAATGTAAATTTGCTACTGTAAGCAGTGGTGTCAAATAATTGTCTGCACATTTATAAATTATACCATCAATTTTTAAACTAGTTGCAAATCAACTGATTTAGAAACTAGAAATATTTGTGTACTCCAAATAAAATACTGATAGCTTCAAACATAATTTCACAATACTCTTGTGATTTTTTTGAAGGATTCAAACAGAAGGGCCATTGAGAAATGACCTTGCTTGTTTTATTTCAAGGAATGCATTACGATAAGATTTGTAGTGAAAAAACAAGACCAGGATAAGGTCAATGTCAGGAAGTTTCAGCACACTTCTATAGTGCCTGTTGCGGGATGATTTCCCAACAGGCTGGAAGCAAAATATCTCTGATGGAGCAAAAACGATTTGGATACTGTAACAATAAGAGAGGGCTATGTGCTCTCCCAAAGTGAATGAGCTAATCAGAGCCAAATGGTCTTATTTGTATCCATCTTGTGAAGCAATAAGGTTGAATAACAGTGGCCTTGCCTCTTAAAAGTCTGCAGTAGGTCGGGGAAGACTTGAGGGTTTAAGGAGCTCCAAAAAAAAACCATACAAGGGAGTATGCTGAAATCAATACACCGTTTAAGTGCAATTCTTGTTGAATGCTATTTTGCAAACTACGGGTCGTGGTGGGGGAGGTTATGGAATGATCGGTCGCGGCATTCCTGATTGCAGGAGAAGTGCCCAACTGCTGCGACCGGCTTCTAAAAATTGAGAATACCCATCGTGACTGGCTTTTAAAATCGAGAAACGACCGGCCAAAATCACGGAGGAGATTCAATTTTCAAGCTGCAAGCAAGGCAGCAGGACTGTGAAGAACTGAAGATGAATTGTTTTGTTACAAGGTAGAGAGGGTAAGAGTCACGAACCGGCCAGGATCTCACTGGGCAGGAGAGTCCACGGCAGGACAAAGCAGTGCTAGTGTTAGCCGAAATCGGGAACAAAGCAGTATAAAGATGGTTTTCTGAGATATGGCTTTAGTTAATTGTCCCAATGCAAATCAGGATGCAAAGCCCTTGTGTGTTATGTGCAGGCAAGTACTGGAAAATTAGAGTTTAAAAGCTTTAAAACATCAAATCATTTGAAAACTAAGTATGTTGAGTTCGAGGACAACCTCTTGATTTTCAATCGGCTGGTAAGCCTTATTCAATCACATCTGGCTGCGCTGATGAACAAGCTTTTGTCGCTACTTCCCAGAGGAGAAGTTTTAGATTTCGAAAGAGAACTGCTGGGTAAAAGATCCTTTTAATTTTGAGACCCAGAATCAATTATTAACTTACAGCTGACTCCAAATGAAGAGACTGATCTTCTGCACCTCCCCTGTGACAGCACATTGAAAACACACCGCAAGTCCATGAGGCTGTCAGCATTCTGGAGTAGCGTTGCTGAGGAGTAGCCAGTGCAGAGCAAAACAAGCATTTTGTTGCTATTGCCCTTCACAATGACCCACATGTGCAAGGTTGGGTTTTCCATCCTCACAAAGATGAATAGGGCATAAATTAACCGGTTGAAGTCTGCACCGGATATGTGCATTGCCCTCTCCTCTTCCGAGCCTGATTGGAGTGAGATCATTAAGGCCAAGCAGGCTCACCGGTCACATTAAAGGTTAGTGAAAATGGTGTGCTGCGAAGGTCGGCCAACATGGGTTGCGCAGTTCGGCGAGCGTTGGTCAGTCGGTTGGTAAAAATGGATCCAGGAAAAAAAGTTTGATAAACACAGTCACACTGCCGTGTTGCCAAGCTCTACTTGAACATTTTCCCACTATTTACATGTTTGAAACATTTCTTTGTGTATCACTTGAAAAATTACAACTTCAGAATCTGATGTAACACTGAATTGCAATTGAAGAATATCATCCATATATTTTTCACCACCTCACCACCATTCACTGTAAATCATAAAATAGGCATGCTGTTCTCGTGGGAACAGTTGAAACATTTCTCTCGTAACATTACTTCTAGTTAGCTGCTCCCATATACATCTAAATGTATGAATGCTGCATCAAGCACTCTTCTTCACATCTATAGACAGACTGGATAACACATCATAACCCCAATTGACAATGAAACTAGGTTCTTTCCGAAATCTGACATTTACAATTAATATCCAAGAAAATCTATTTGCCCCCCAAAAGTTACAAAGAGTGATGCAAATCTGTAGTAATTTTTCCATGGTTCAAATTAGTGATGACTGGCCAAGAAAAAAACTATCCCATGAAATTGTTAACCAATACTAGTGAAACAATGGCATGAGACACTGACATTGGTGCATTTCCTAAACAAGATATAGAAAAAAAATACAAAAATTCTTTAAACGAGCTGCATTACGCAAACATTTCACAAATTCAGAGTAATCAATCCTTTCCTGTGAGTAAACCTTGCACTACTCGCCCTATGACTTGCCACATTTCTAGGAAAACAAGACCAAGACCAATTGATCACAACAGAGATCCTTTACACAAGCTATTGAAAGGAATCAAGCATCACTACTTGATTCTTCCTTATGCAACAAGCGGCACAGTGGCAAGCACTGATGCCTCTCAGCTCCAGGGTGCCGGGAGACTGTGTGGAGTTTGCACTTTCTCTCCATGTCTGCTCCGGTTTCCTTCCACAGTCCAAAGATGTGCAGGTTAGGTGGATTGGCCATGCTAAACTGCCCTTGCTGCCTTGGGCAGCACGGTAGCATTGTGGATAGCACAATTGCTTCACAGCTCCAGGGTCCCAGGTTCGATTCCGGCTTGGGTCACTGTCTGTGCGGAGTCTGCACATCCTCCCCGTGTGTGCGTGGGTTTCCGCCGGGTGCTCTGGTTTCCTCCCACAGTCCAAAGATGTGCAGGTTAGGTGGATTGGCCATGATAAATTGCCCTTAGTGTTGGGTGGGGTTACTGGGTTATGGGGATAGGGTGGAGGTGTTGACCTTGGGTGGGGTGCTCTTTCCCAGACTCAATGGGCCGAATGGCCTCCTTCTGTCTGCACTGTAAATTCTATGATCTATGATAAAAGGTTAAGTGGAGTTACTGGGTTACGGGGATAGGGTGGAGATGTGGGCTTAAGTCGGGTGCTCTTTCCAAGGGTCGGTGCAGACTCGATGGGCCGAATGGCTTCCTTCTGCATTGTAAATTCTATGATAAACATAAATGTATAAAAATATAAATACATATAAATATTAATTATTCATTTACATATTTTACAGTGGCACGGTAGTGCAGTGGTTAGCATTGCTGCCTAACGGCGCTGAGGCACCGGGTCACTATCCGTATGGAGTTTGCACATTCTCCCCTTGTTTGCATGGGTCTCATCCCCATAACCCAAAGATGTTCAGGGTAATAATAATAATAATCGCTTATTGTCACAAATAGGCTTCAATGAAGTTACTGTGAAATGCCCCTAGTCGTCACATTCCGGCGCCTGTTCGGGGAGGCCGGTACCTGCATTGCAAGCCAGCTGTTTAGCCCACTATGCTAAACCATGCTAAATTGCCCCTTAATTGGAGAGAGAATTGTACTCTAAATTTATAAAAATATACATACACAAAAACCGTATATACATCATACTGACAACAGAGAAGAGTTAGAAGTAGCCAGCATGTACTTCAAAAGGCACCACTCTGCTTGACAAACCTCATTATGATTATGAGGTATAAGTTGTAGAAGAGATGGAAATTCAGTGCAAGTGGACTTCAGGAAAATCTTTGAAAGGGGTCTTTATTAGGGAAGATTAAAGGGTCTGGAATTAGGACAAGCTAGAAAACGGAGTTGAAAATTGGCCAAGTGGAAGCAATTTAGGAATAAAGACAATTCCTCCCTAGAGTGATTGGAAGACCGTGTATGTGTGGAAGCTGTGTTCAGCATTCGCTTGGTAGTATAGAACTAGAGTACTGATGAAAAAGAGAGATGCTGTTAAGCTTTTTTTCTTGCACTCATCGGGACAGATTTGCAAGAACACCAAATCTCAAAGGGACCAACAATTTTAATGCACGAGAAGAGGTTGTTGATTGGTTGGCAAGTGGACTCTGATTGGTAGGGCCATTGTCATAGAGAATGCACCAGACAATAGTTAACTGCCAAGCTTTTGCTCAAATTCATACCAGGCAAATCAACTTATTGGTCAAGTCATTGGAACATTTGAGGACTCTGGGTCTCTACTCGTTGGGAGTTTAGAAGGATGAGAGGGGATCTTATTGAAACTTACAAGATACTGCGAGGCCTGGATAGAGTGGACGAGGAGAGGATATTTCCACTTGTAGGAAAAACTAGAACCAGAGGACACCATCTAAGACTAAAACAGAGATGAGGAGGAATTTGTTCAGCCAGAGGGTGGTGAATCTGTGGAACTCTTTACCGCAGAAGGCAGTGGAGGCCAATTCACTGAGTGTCTTTACGACAGAGATAGACAGGTTCTTGATTAATAAGGGGATCAGGGGTTATGGGGAGAAGGCAGGAGAATGGGGATGATAAAATATCAGCCATAATTGAATGGCGGAGCAGACTCGATGGGCCAAGTGGCCTAATTCTGCTCCTATGTCTCATGGTCTTATTGCCATGGGGAATGAATCAGGGAATGCCTGTTACTCAAGCTTTTGTTTTGTTGAAAAAGTTGCAATGCAAGGATATATTCTGAATATATCCTTGTTCTTTGCAAAGAACGTATATGAACAAAAAATGTTGCTTCAAGCACACACAAGTGAGTCACACTACAAGCCTGATGGGTAATTTTAAGTTGGTTGTTCGCACAATCAGGATTGTTTAGTAGGTATTATTCCATTGTGGAATCTAATGTAACCTTGTACATTATGTCCTGAGTTATGCAAGTACAGGCTGGTTGAGTTCCGTTACGCCACCCTGGGCAGGTGCGTGGTCAATTCCAGCCCCATGTACCCGGTGTCACAACGCGAATGAATTAACCAATAATTCTTATTAAAATTCCTGATGCCTTTGGCTACCCAATAATTACAGTCGCCGAGTTTGTAAGCTGAAACACAATTACTGTTCATCTATACCATGAACTATCATGAAATATGCAGTAAATACAACTGGATAACAAGCCAATACCTACTATCCTCTTTAACTGCCCACTCTCTACCCATACACAAGACAGACAAACAGGTGGGGGGGGGGGGGGGGGTTGTGTGGGTTTGTGGTCCGAGTCTGCCATGACTGTCGGCGTAGCCGCTGGAGGGCGCGCCATGCACATGCGCGGTCCCGGAACCGAAATGCGGGGTCCGTTTCCACAGCCGAAGCTGCGTGAAGCACTCCAGGTCCCTGCTAGCCCCTTGAAGGTAAGCGAATTGCCTAGTATTTGTTTCTGGAAACTCGTGAGTGCAATACCTGCGTTTTCACGCCGGGGTAGAGACAAAGCCCCATTTTGGGAGAATCCAGCCTGGAGTCTTTGCTTCAACTGGTGGTTCTGTAGCATATTTTCCTCATAGCATGCAGGCTGATTAACATCTCTGGTTTATGATCTTGCAGGGTCCCTACAGGTAAAATTCAGTACTCACAGGCAGCAGGCATTCTGGAGAGGTACTTTAGGTCTTATCAAACTGGGCCTTCAGCTTGAGGTTCACCTTCAAGCATATATCTTTCTGGAGAGACACTATTTCAGATCAACCCTCGCTTCCATAGAACATACAGTGCAGGATGCCATTCGGCCCGTCGAGTCTGCACCGATCCACTTAAGCACTCACTTCCACCCTATCCCTGTCACCCAATAACCCCATCTAACCTTTTTTTGGACACTAAGGGCAATTTAGCATGGCCAATCCACCTAACCTGCACGTCATTGGACTGCGGGAGGAAACCGGAACACCCAGAGAAAACCCACGCAGGCACAGAGAGAACGTTCAGACTCCGCACAGACAGTGACCCAGCAGTGAATCGAACCTGGGACCCTGGTGCTGTGAAGCCACTTGTGGTACCATGCTGCCCTACTGGTTTGACTCCAGGCATTTGCAGTCTCAGAGAATGTCACCCAGATATGCTGGAGAGAGTCAGCCCTCGCAGGAGCCTTCTGAAGAGTGTTTAGCTGAATCTTTCTGGAGAGAATTAGTTAGAACCCTCTGTCCAGGCTGCCAGAAACTAAAGTGAAACCAAACTGGAACCTTGTGACACTGAAAACATTCCAGTGGGACCAGATCCAATCACCACCTGTTACTGGGCAAAGCACAAACTTTTGGGACAATTAATTGGCCACCAGCCAAATCAATCAAATCAAGTCATCACGGATGCCGGCCAATCTGCAATCACCAGCCTAAAACAGTACAGCTTCTGGAATCTTCTGTTTGAATTAAAGGCACAGGCCACTGCTTTATTCTGCTTGAATCAAAGATACAGGCTGCCTTAAAGAAATAAATCATCCATGGAAAAAACATGTAACCGCATAAATAAAAGAAAGGAGAATTAAGGGAATAAACAAAAAGAAACCTTACAGTATGGTCAGAGTTTTTCCTGTTGTGAACAACCAAATGGATATGCTTTTTGATATGGTCCACCAGTCTTTGGGACCCAAGGCCTACATATCTTCCATCATACAGGCATTAGAATTCATATACCACATTACTCTTTTCTATGGTCAGCAGTATGTCCTTTTGGCTTGTCGGCAGTATCCTGTTAGAGGTGAAAACCATTTGTGTTGCTCCTACATTGTAGCAGCATTAAACAGCTAGCTTCACCATAGAACATGCAGTACAGAAAGAGGCCATTCAGCCCATCGAGTCTGCACCGGCCCACTTAAGCCCTCACTTCCACCCTATCCCCGTAACCCAATAACCCCTCCTACTTTTTGGACACCCAAGGGCAATTTGGCATGGCCAATCCACCTAACCTTCACGTCTTTGGACCATGGGAGGAAACCGGAGCGCCCGGAGAAAACCCACGCAGACACGGGAAAACATGCAGACTCCGCACAGACAGTGACCCAGCGGGGAATCGAATCTGGGACCCTGGCGCTGTGAAGCTAGTGCTAGCCACTTGTGCTACCGTGCTGCTCTTCACCAGTTGTTCAAATCTTTGAGACAGCTTACCCTTTCAGGAGGATCTGAGATAGATTGGGACCAAAGGTGGCAGCCTTAAGTACATTTGTGAGTTTGCACAATATACACCAGGCAATGATCTGAAAAAGCCATTATACCGTAGGGTAACTGTGACACACCCTATTTTGGTTCCAAATGATAACAGTGAACAAATGGCTCCAGTCTAATTCGGGGGCGACATGGCAGCACAGTGGCTAGCACTGCTGCCTCAGTGCCAGGTTCAAATCCAGCCTTGGGTAACAGTCTGTGTGGAGTTTGCACTTTCTCCCCGTGTCTGCGTGGGTTTCCTCCAGGTGCTCCGATTTCTTCCCACAGTCCAAAGATGTGCAGGTTAGGTGTATTGGCCATGATAAATTGCCCTTCGTGTACAAAATTAGCTGGGGTTACTGGCATGGGGTGGAGGCACGGGCTTATGCAGGGTGCTGTTTCCAAGGGCCGGTGCCGACTCAATGGGCCGAATAGCCTCCCTCTGCGCTGTAAATTCTATGAGGTTAGGTGGATTGGCCATGCTAAATTGCCCCATAGTGTCCAAAGATGTGTAGGTTAGGTTAAAGGGTTATTGGGCTAGGCCTGGAGAGCGGGCTTGGGTGGAGTGCTCTTTCAAAGGGCTGGTGCATGCTTGTAGGGCCAAATGGCCTACTTCTGCACTGTAGGGATTTTATGATTCATATACTAGGTTGTTGATAATGGCACTCGTCGAGCACTTGGAACTGTAGGAATCCTAATCCATATTCTGACCAGTGAAGATGAGCTTGCAATAGATAGTAGTAGCGAACTAGCAAGTCGAGGAAAGGGAACTTATTTGACTGCATCATTTCAAAGGTGAATTTGGTCGCAGGATGGAGTCCATTAAGGTGTGTAAGAAAACTCTTGCAAGCTGCTGCAGATTCAATTATAGCAAACCCTATCATCTACGTATCAGAAACATGCAAGGGTTAGGAAGTTAGGACCTTCCATTAAAGACGTGTTTATTTTTACGTTTTTCAATTAAGGGTCAATTTAACGTAGCCAATCCATCTATCCTGCACATCTTTGGGTGTGGGGGTGGGATCCATGCAGGCATGGGAGAATGTGCAAACTCCACATGCTCAGTGACTTGGGCTGAGATCGAACCCGGGTCCTCGGCGCCTTGAGACAGCAGTGCTAACCACTGCGCCACCGTGCTGCCCTTTAAGACGTGTTTCTCGTGGAAATGAACTTGATGTTGCAGAGGGCTGGGCTTGGAGGGTGATCCATGGCAACCCCAACTATTTTGGCATACATGGTGTTGTTAGAACTAAACTCAAGTTGCTGAGTCCATAAGTTCAACAAAAACGGATTCAAATAATGTCTAGATTGCCATGATATAGTGACATGATGCAAATATCTATGGCTTGGGCAGTAAATTAGTCAATAGGCTAACAATGTTGAAATGGCAAAAGGACATGCCATTGCTATTGATATGCAAGTCCTGTGTGGTTTCCCCAAAAGTCAAGGAATCCTACACCGTGTGTGGAAAATCTGCTCAGAACTGGCTGCAGCAACTACTCAACCATTTAGCCAATTCATGTTGTGCAGTACCAGTAACAGATAAGGCATAAAGGGACAACATTTTTGTGTCTTGTGCAGCCCATACATATGTAGATGCAGTGAACAATGAGAACAAATTTTACTATAAAAACCATCAGGCAGCTCAGCACTTTACACAAGTCCAATTTGCTTTCAAGTAGGACTATGTAGTCATACTTAACTGCAGTTACAATAACTGAATTTGGACTCATCATTAAGAACGGTGTACATTTTCGTTATCGTCACGCTTGTTAAGGATGACTACACCAGTCCCTTCTGTTGGGCTCAACGATACGTATATCTGTGTTGACTTAAGTTTTGCCAGCGCTACCAGATATTTGCGCTACTTGTGAAAAATCAGTCAAGTCATTGGGTATCTCAAAATATGCATGCGCTAGATTAGTTAGGCACGCTTTCAAGGACTCAGCATCTTTATTGGATACTGGTTTATGGCGGGATAGCTAGGAATAGAGGAGTTTGAACTCAGCAAATACCTCTTCCAGTTTGACATGGAACAAAGGCACCCAAAATTGAAGCCCTGCACGAGAAGAAACTCCTCACTTTCAAAGAGTACATAGTCAGGGATATGTGCCATGTGATGCCAGGTATGTAGGCTGTATGTCTGTGACTGGTGGGCCAAATAAAACAGCATGTCACACAGACAAAGTTCTGAAGATACTCAACCAGCTCATGCTTGCAAAACCCAGAACATAGTGTCCAATGTTAGATGGTTCATTCACCATGGCAATGCCTTGCCCAGAGTTGACCTTAAACAAAAGCTTGGTAGTTAACTGTTCCCCGCTGCATTCATGGTAATAGCTCTACCAATCAGAGTTCACTTGCTAATCAATCAGCGCCCTCTTCTCATCCAATCTAAATTGTTGCTTCCATTGAGATTTGATATTCATGTGAATTTCTCGATGGGTATGAGACAAAAAGCTTTGGCTGCATGTCACTTTTTTCACCGTACTCTGTTCACAACATATATCAATGATTTGGATACAAGTGAAGAGGGAGTGATTTTGAAATTTGCGCATAATACAAAGGTAGAAGGCATAGCTAGTTATTTAGAAAATCAAAGAAGTTTTAAATTTTAAAAAAATTTTTTTCCAATTAAGGGACAATTTAGCGTGACCAATCCACCTAGCCTACACATCTTTTGGGTTGTGGGGGTTGAGACCCACACAAACATAGGGAGAATGTGCAAACTCCACACGGACAGTGACCCGGGGCCGGGATCGAACCCGGGTCCTCAGCGCCATGAGGCAGCAGTACTAACCACTGCACCACCATGCCACATGCCACTCCTAAATCGAAGAAGTTGCAAAGAAGATATCAGTACTGATAGGATGACAGAATGGGCTAAAAGTTGACTAATAGTGTCCAACATCATTAAGTACGAGGTGACACATTTTGTTTAAACAAATAACAGTAGTAATTATATGTCATGCTAAGTGGAAGTAGAATCAGAGGGACCCTGATGTACAGGTTATCATGAAATTAAAAACAGCACCTCAGATTGATCAGGCTGTAAATAAAGTCAATAGAATTCTAAATTTGATCTTGAGGGATATAACATAAAAAACACAAGGTAATAGCAAGCCTAAAAAGAACCTTAATAAACGTATTTCTGAAGCTTCATTTGGTCCTCAAAAGAAATAACTGCCCTCTTTGATGTGAAAGACAAATTTTAATGAACTCACTTCTGGCCAAATAATTGATATACACAGTGAACCGAAACCACCAGGAACTGAACCCTGCGTACAGTATTGAAGTTTTAGAAAGGGTATAATAAAAATTCATTAGGTTGTAGAATTCACTTCCAGGGTGAGTGAATATTAGTAGAACGATTTACGATACGATTGATTGGGCTAAATGGTCTGCATCCATATTGTATTTCTATGCATTACCATTGTTGGTAACTACCTAAAAAGCAGGGAAATAAACAGCGAATCATGCCTTCTATTAAATAACAGACACCACTCACTCTCTAAATACTTCGAGAAGCATCTTTTTCTTAAAACACTGATGTCTCAAACTGATCTAATTAGTCTGCCAATCTGCATAACCTTAAACACATAAACTTAGCACAGCTGAAACGGTCATTGGGTGAACAATACAAACATAACTGTAATTCCTCACAACTGGACGAGAATAGCCACACACATTTTATTAGTTATTGGGAATGATTGCTAGCTACAAATGCCAATTGTAAAGAACAGAAACCTTTTTTTCAGCCAGAATCCTTACAACCAAAGTATCCAGCTGAGCAAATTGAACAGAATAACAAGGCAACAAGGTGCCACCCACTGCTCAAGAACAATACATCTCAAGTGACACCATTTGCATGACAACAATATCAATTGCCCCCATCTCGTAGAAAATCAAACGTCTGGTTTTGAACCCAAGAGACAGTGATTTTTTAAAAATCCCTTGTGCTGTTTCTAGCTGCAAATAAAATCCTAATCAAAAATGACATTTTCGTCACATGCTGTCTGTAGGACTGAAAAGCAGCTGGTATGTGCAATCATATTTTACATGACAAATTCCCAATATCTTCCAAGACAAAGAAACCTGAGCATTCCCAGGTGTCAAGTTTGAAAGAAAAGGTGCTGAGTGATTGGAGGAGCAACTTCCTTTTTAAACCTCTTTAAACGAAACCCAGCCCCTACAATCCTTTTCCTCTGTCGAGAGAGTTTTTGTGGTCTGTTTCATAAATGCACATCATTTGAGATCTCATCTATGACTTCCTCTGGTGATGTAACATACAAATGCCCTAGTTTCATGAGTTTCCATGGGAGCTTCTGATCAGTCGGGGTGTCCAAATTCTCGATGCACTAAATAGCAACGTTTCCTGGTTCAAGCATGTCTCATGGCAATTTTGAAGTATCTTTGAGAATTCAGTAAAGACATACTACATCACAGCTCTTCCCAAGTGACTTGAGTAGAACATCTCTAACTTATGCCAATCTGAACTGGCAAAATACACAGTGCACCAGGATATCTGGGCCTATTGCCTGGCAATATTTTCCTACAGTACAAAAGTAACTGTACTTCAAAATTTCTTCATTGACTGCCAAATATTTCAGATGTCCAGCAGTTGTGAAAGGTGCTATATAAATGTAAGTTTTTTCTTTTCAAAATATTTATCTAAGTCTACCGTATTGCAGTCCTGTGAGGGAACATTAATATTTAGAAAAATCAGAATACGAGCAATTAACTGATAGAATTACACCACAGGACTTCACATTATTAAAGACTAACTGTAACATGTATCAAAGAATTAAACAAAGCAAGCACTTGAGTATTGCTGAAAAAGAGACATGTTGTAGCTTTTGGTCTTGCACTCATCAGACAGGCATAAAAATGCCAAATTTCAAAGGGAACAACAATTTATGTATGTGAAGAAAGGGTCAGCTCTGATTAGTTGAGACTTTGCCGTGGTGAATGCATGAGGGAGCCCCCTATGTTTCTTTATTCAAAAAAGGTGTAATGTTTGGACATGTCCCTTTTGCCTGCAGAGGACAGGCCGCTGCCTATGAATACATCTAGCTTCTAGCAAGTGTAAGTGAGCTACATTGCAGGGCTGACTAATAATCTTAAACCGGTTATTGATGTAACACTTGGTACACTTGGGATTGTTTAGGAAATGCTGCCCATTTGTGAAATCACATCTAACGCTTGGCCAAAATCTTCTGATCACGTTCCGTGTTGGAATTTTTTTTTTTTTTTGAGGTCCCAGAGAGGGGAATTGCCCATCACAAATTCAAACTTCCTCAGTAATTTCCATGGATTCATTGCGTTGGGAGTTTTAAAAAGTTTTTTATTTTGAGTACCCTATTCATTTTTTCCAATTAAGGGGCAATTTAGTGGCCAATCCACCTACCCTGAACATCTTTGGGTTGTGGGGGCACACCCACGCAAACACGGGGAGAATGTGCAAACTCCACATGGACAGTGACCCAGAGCCGGGTTCGAACTTGGGACCTCGGCGCCGTGAGGCAGCAGTGCTAACCACTGTGCCACCGTACTGTTGGGAGTTGAGGAGTTCCGTTGTGCATCTTGAACTACCTGGAAACCAGAATATCTGAGCCATTAGTTTTGCAAGCATAGGTACATTGAGTAGAGTCGATACGCTGCCAAATAGGAACAGCTAAAGGGGCATAAAGGTTTGATAAGATTCACCAGTCGTGGGACATATGGCCTACATACCTGGCATCACACTGGCACTGAAATTCAGAAACCACAGTACTCAAGTCGGCAGAATGCCTTTTTGGTTTGATGTCAACATCCTGCAAGTGGAAAACACTTGTGCTGCCATGCATAATATTGGTGTGAAACAGCTAGCTTCACCTGCTGCTCAAATTTTTGAGGCAATTTATCCTTCCAGTGTAATTTGAAGTAGACTGGGCACTTTACAGATCTGAAAGTAGAGGCCTTAGGCTCATTTAAGAGAGTACGCGTGATACACAGTGAGCAATGATCTAATCAAGATGGCCATTGTCCTGCGGGATAGTTTTGGTAGGCCCTATATTGATGTCAAGCTTCTGCAGTGAGCAAATGGTTCAGGCCCTATTTATGAGATTGCTGATAGTGCCAATCTTGTAATGAGTGAAGTTGTCGGAATTGCAACACCTATTTTGACCATTGAAGGTACGGTTGTGGTCGGCAGTAGTAGAGAACCAATGAGTGAATTTTTCAACTAGCACATCGAGGAAATGGAGCTGGCTAGACTGCTCCATTTCAAAAATGAATGCGAGTGCGGGATGAAGTGCAGTAAGGTGTGTAAGGAAATCCTTAATGCAGCTGCAGATTCAAAGATAGAAACCCTGTCATCTATGTATAAGAAATATGCAAGGGGTAGAAAGTTAGGATCCTTCCACTGAAATGCATTTCTCATGGAAAACGATAAAAAACGTGAGAAAGAGCTGGCCCGCGAGGTGAATCCATGCCAACATCATCCATTTGGACACAAGTATTATTAAAACTGAATTCAAATGCACAAGTTACCAAGTTCACAAGTTCCATGAATCCAGATTCAGAATATGCAGTGCATCTAGATTGCCTATGGCTTCCTTTACACATTAGCAAATAGGCTCGCTAAGCCGAAGGAGCACATAAACACGACATTGCAGTCGGTATGAAAGTCACGCAGAGTCTTGGCCAAAGTAAAGGAAACTTTCACCGCTATGTGGAATACTCACTCAGCCATCTGGCCAATTTATGCTATGCAGAACTAGATACTATACAGCGTATTGAGGTATTTGCCTTGGGCATAGTGAACCATGAGCACGGATCAATGATTTACACATGGCAGCTCGTTACTCTTATGCAAGTCTATAACAAACATTTTTGTAACTTGCTTTCAAGCAGGGCTGTGCGCTCATGGTTAGTGGCAGGTACAGTATCCATTCATCTTTCTTTACAGACCACATATGTGTGAATGTCACAGCTCCTTGTTTGGGTTGTCGGCAGATACTCAACTGCTTTCCAAGCTAACTGTGCTGACTGTTTCTGTTACACTGTGCTGCGAGAACCACTGCAGGTTTCTTCTTCTGGCTGCAAGGTAGAGAAAATCCAGCTGTTTTTCCCTGGTAAAATCCAAACCGAGATTCAACCCATGGTGAGGAGTCACTAGAAGGGGATAGTGTAGTCAGTCATATCAAAGACTGCAGACAGGTCAAGAAGTGAGGAGACTGTCACAGTCGGATAGGATGCAATTGGTGACTTAGATAAGAGCAGTTTCAGTACTATGATGCAAGCAGCAATCCAATTGGAGTAGTTCAAACATGAAAATCAGGGAAAGGTGGGCATGGATTTGGAAGGTGATAACGCATTCAAGAACTTTGAAGATGAGGGGGAGGTGGTAGATGGGATCGTAGTTTTCAAGGATGGGGGAGGGATCAAGAGTTAAGTTTTGTGAATGGACTGATGGCAGATTGTAAACAGATTGAGACAGTACCCAAGAAGGAATCGTCAACAATATCAGCCAATATAGGAGTTAGATGGGAATTACGTGGTTAGCAATGTAGTGCAAATAGGATCAAGGAAATAGGAGGTGGATCTCTTGGACAGGTTGAGCTTGGAGAGAACATGAAGCGGTGGAGCCATCTGGGATGGCCACTTACAACCAGTGTTATGGGCCAGGGTTTAGAGAACCCCAAAGTGTATCATGGAGTTCACCTGACCCACAACTTTTAATAGATTGTAGTGTGGGGAGCACACGGCCCACTCTACAGGTGTGGTACAGCAGAAATGGAAAAGTATTTTTTTAAAGCAAAACAATGTTTATTCTATGAACTCAAGTTAACCTTTCTAAACAAATAGTGAACATCTTAGCAACCAGTAAATCAAATACACCCCCCCAAAGAATACAACACTAAGTAATCTGTATGCTGTCCTTTTAACACCCAGAAGACTTAACAAACCTTTAAACAGAAGCACATCAGGGTTTACATTCAATACTGAAAACATTTATAATTCTGAATTCACCAAATGATTAAGAGATAGTCCTTCATGGCAGAGAGAGCAACAGTACAGCTGCTTTGTCTGACTTCAGCTGCAACACTGAAAAACGAAACCAAAGACAGACACATCCAAGCTTTTCTCAAAGTGAAACTAAAAAGCAGAACCAGAGCTGAGCTCCACCCACAGTCTGACATCACTGCAGTAACATGAGCAGCCAAACATTTCTTAAAGCGACATTCTCATGACACCTCCCCCCAAGAAAAAAAAACCCATCAACTTCAAGATGGTTTCATTTTTCACCATCCTTTAAGAAATGCACACAATAAATATACCTTTATCGTTTCAAAAAACACACGCAAACAGGTATAATAATATAGTCCATTTTTTTCCTGTTTCTCTTCCTCCAAATGAAATCCTTCATGATTGACAGTCTCTTTGAACAAGGTCTCTGCACGATCCATCCATTTCTCTACGCCTCGGCATTTCTCTTTGAAGTCAGATACTTTAATTCAATCTGATCACAGAGTCCCTTGTAATTCTCCAACACAGGAGCATTGGTTATCACAGCTTTCAGGCTGTCAAATGCCTGTCGAAAGTCTGCTGTCCATTGACATTTTCAACGTTTCTTCAGCAAGTCCATCAGTGGAGCAATCACGCCACAAAACTTTTGCACAAATGTTCGATCAAATCCACTCATGCCAAGAAATCGCATTATTTCCCTTCGTCTTGAGGGTATCGGAAACTCCTCAAGGAAAGTGACTTGGGCCTTTCCAAATTCACTTTTGGTTAGGTTTAATCACCAAACCTGCCTCCTGAAGTCGATCGAATAACTCCATCAGATGTTTTAAATGTTCTGTCCATGTCTGGCTGAAATTACCAGATCATCGATGTGTACCGCACAATTGGATAATCCTGAAACAACTTTGTGGTAATCGTTGAAATGTGGCTGGGGCCTTTTTCATGCCAAATAGCATAACTTTGAATTGGTATATACCATCTGGAGTCACAAAAGCTGAAATCTCCTTCGCCCTTTCGGATAAAGGTACCTGCCAGTAACCTTTAAGTAAATCCAGTTTGGAAATAAAAACTGATTGTCCCACTTTCTCAATGCAATTCTCCAAACGTGGGAAAGGATAAGAGTCCGTTCTTGTAATTGCATTAACCTGTCTATAGTCCACATACAACCGTTGGGTACCGTCTGGTTTTGGTACCATCACTATGGGTGAACTCCATTGGCTGCAACCCACTTCAATTATGCCATTTTTAAGCATACTCTCAATCTCTTTGTTAACCTGTGCCAATTTTAAGTCTGTATGGATGTTGTTTGATCGGAACAGCATTTTCCACATCTACACATCAAGTATAGCCATTTTAGTACTTCCCAATTTATCTCCACAAATATGCCCATGTGATAGCAAGAACTCTTTCAGGTCAGTTCATTTTTCCTCTGGAAGGTAACTCAACAATTTATCCCAATTTTAAAGAACCTCCTCATTTTCCAATTAAATTTGAGGTATGTCAAATTCACAGTCATCTGGATTTGGTTCATCACTTTGGGTTTGAATCATAAAACCTCCTTTTTCCCTCCTTCCCTTTCAAAGTACCTTTTAAGCATATTCACATGACACACTCGGTGAGTCTTCCTTCTATCTGGTGTTTTTAACCACATAATTCACCTCACTTAATTTCCTTTCAATCTGATAAGATCCACAAATCCTAGCTTTTAAAGGTTCACCTACCACTGGCAACAACACTAAAACTTTATCCCCACTGGCAAAACTACGAACTTTGGATTTCTTGTCCGCTACCCGTTTCATCACATTTTGTGCAACGTTTAAATGTTGTCTAGCCAATTCACCTGCTCTATTTAATCGTTCCCTAAAATTTGACATGTAATCCAATAATATAATTTCCGATTTCTCACTCACCAATTTTTCCTTAATCAATTTAAGTGGTCCTCTTACCTCATGAACAAAAATTAGTTCAAAAGGACAAAATTTGGTTGACTCATTAGGTGCATCCCTAGTTGCAAATAGTACAAATGGAATTCCTTTATCCAAATCCTCTGAATAATTGTGACAATAAGGCCTCAACATTGTCTTTAATGTCTGATGCCATCTTTCAAACGCTCCCTGTGATTCTGGATGGTACGCAGTTGATTTAAATGGTTTTATTCCTAAACTATCCATAACTTCTTTGAATAACCTCGAGGTAAAATTTGATCCTTGATCCGATTGTATTTCTGTGGGTAGTCCATATCTCGTAAAGAATTTAAGTAATTCCTCCACAATCTTTTTACCTGTAATATTACGTACTGGAATGGCCTCTGGAAATCTAGTAGCACATCCATTATAGTCAAAAGATATTGATTCCCACTTTTCGTTTTAGGAAACGGTCCTACTCAATCAATTAGGACCCTTGTGAAAGGTTCCTCAAATGCTGGAATGGGTATTAAGGGTGCTGGTTTTATCACTGCTTGAGGTTTCCCTATCACTTGGCATGTGTGACATGATTGACAACATTTAACTACATCTTTATGTAGTCCAGGCCAATAAAAATGTTTTTGGATCTTAGCTTGAGTTTTCTTTATTCCCAAATGACCTCCCACTGGTACCTCATGTGCAACTCGCAACACCTCCTTTCTATACCCTACCAGCAATACTACTTGATGAACTTCTACCCACTTTTCATTCGCCTGCATATGTAAAGGTCTCCATTTTCTCATCAAGACATTACTTTTACGGTAATAACATTGGTATACATTCATATTTCTCTTCTGTACATGCTTTCTGATACATCAGTTTTATTTCCATATCTTTCTGCTTTAACTCCACCAATTTTCCTGAACTAAAAATATCCGCCTCATCCTCCACCTGTTCTTATTCTTTTCCAACCATCTGATCAAAAATCGTTTCTGATAATTGCACTTCCACTTCATCTTCACTCTTTGATTTCTCCTTTTGTCTTAACCTGTAACTTTGCGACCTTATTACTACACAATCCGGAAAAATCCCAGGATATTCGTCCTTCAACACTTCAGTTGTCTGATTTTCTACTGGCTTATCAACCACAGTAGGCATCACTCCCACCTGCGATCCAGCTGTATCATTACCCAAGATAAACTGTATTTCTGGACAAGATAGTTTCTCTATTACTCCTACTACCACTCACCACTCTTCACTGGACTTTCCAACCTTACCTTACATAATGGAACACTACTCCTCTCACCCTGAATTCCACATATTACCACCTTTTCTGGCAACATTCTTCCCAAACTACATAACTCCTCATCTCTTACCATTAAAGATTGACTAGCTCCCGTATCTCTTAAAATTGTGACTTCTTTACCTACTCCTCCTGATACACATGAGTAAACTTTACCCACACAAGTAAATTCTTTAAAGAGATCTGGCACCTTCTTATCAATCGTATCTTGATCAGGCTGTACAATCTTTCGCACCTTCTTCGCTGATCTGGCACCTTCTTATCAATCACCTCTTGATCAGGCTGTACAATCATTCGCACCTCCTTCGCTTCACTTGGGCTTTCCTTTACCACTTTAACAAACCCCACTGTCTTATCCTGTTTTACCACATCAGCCTTCCCAGTGCTTTACTTCAACCACCAACACTGTGACTTTACATGGCCTAGTTTATTACAGTGAAAACATTTGAAACTTTTCATTTCTTTTCCACCCTCCTGGATTTCTTTTTTAATCTGAGGTACACTCTCCTTATTATCTCCCATCAGATCACCTTTACTTTTACCACTTGAGTGTTTCTCATGTCCCCAGTTTCTATCCCTCACAGGCTGAAACTGATGTCGGAAACCAAGCTTTGATTTATGAACTAATTCATAATCATCTGCCATTTCTGCTGCTAACCTCGCAGTTTTCCCACATGAGTTCTCACTACATCAGGAATTGAATTTTTAAACTTCTCCAAAAGTATAATTTCTCTGAGAGCTTTATACGTTTGGTCTATTTTCAAAGCCCTTATCCACCTATCAAAATTACTCTGTTTGAGCCTTTCCAACTCCATGTATGTTTGACCAAATTCTTTCCTTAAATTTCTTAGCCTTTGTCTGTAGGCTTTAGGCACAAGTTCATATGAACCCCAAGGTGGATTTTTTCACCTCCCTCATATGTCCCAGATACCTCCTCCGGTAGTGATGCAAACATTTCACTAGCTCTACCTATCAGCTTTGTTTGAATCAGTAATACCCACATGTCCTGTGGCCTTTTTCATTTGTTTAGCTACCTTCTCAAATGAAATGAAAAAGGCTTCCACTTCCTTCTCGTCAAACCTTGGCAATGCTTGGACATGTGTAAATAGACCCCCACCAAGCCTTTGACGCTCTTTCTCACTATCCTCATCACTACCATCCAACTGTACATTTCCCTTTACGTCTGGCAATTTTAACTGACTGTTATGTTCCATAGCCATTTTCTGAAGTTGAAACTCTCTCTTTTTCCCTTTCCCCTCTATCTCTTTCTTTTTGTTCTGCTAGGGCTATTCTTTCTTTGTTTCTTTCTTCTCTCCTTTTCTTTTTCCCCGATCTGTATCTCCCTCTCTCTTTCTTTTCCTCTCATTGCATATTCAAGCTGCTTTAATTCTTTTTCATATTCAAGTTGCTTAATCTGCAACTGGATCTTTGCCATTTCTAATGAGTCAGATTGTATCTCAGGCAACTTTAAATGCTTAGCCACTGCCATAATTACCTCATCTTTCGCATTTTGTCAGGTAATGTTAACTGCAATATTTTTGCCAAATCTAACAGTCTGCTTTTAGTCTCTGTCCGTAAGGTACTGCGTGTGACTGACTCCACTCCCAAAAACTTCAGAGCATCTGAAAGAGCCATTGTCCACAACACACTCCCTACTTAACTGAAATACCACACCTGAAAAGCAACCACAATATGCTCACCCCTCACTGTCTTTAAGTTCACTAAGCCAATCCAATAGATAGACTTTTATCCCGGAGCCCCCAATTTGTTATGGGTCAGGGTTTAGAGAACCCCAAAGTGTATCATGGAGTTCACCTGACCCACAATGTTTAATAGATTGTGGTATGGGGAGTACATGGCCCACTCTACAGATGTGGTACAGCAGAAATGGAAAAGTATTTTTTTAAAGCAAAACAATGTTTATTCTATGAACTCAAAGTTAACCTTTCTAAAACAAAGTGAACATCTTAGCAACCAGTAAATCAAATACACCCCCAAAGAATACAACACTAAGTAATCTGTATGCTGTCCTTTTACACCCAGAAGACTTAACAAACCTTTAAACAGAAGCACATCAGGGTTTACATTCAATACTGAAAACATTTATAATTCTGAATTCACCAAATGATTAAGAGATAGTCCTTCATGGCAGAGAGACCAGCAGTACAGCTGCTTTGTATGACTTCAGCTGCAAGACACTGAAAAATGAAACCAAAAAGATAGACACACCCAAGCTTTTCTCAAAGTAAAACTAAAAATTAGAACCAGAGCTCAGCTCCACCCACACTCTGACATCACTGCAGTAACATGAGCAGCCAAACATTTCTTAAAGCGACATTCTTATGACACCAGGAACAGAGAAGCTCGCAAAGCATGGCAGATAAAATGGACAATGCGAGATTCAGGCAGGCTCAGAGCCTGAAATGTATATTTGCGAGTGAGGAATCCAGACGGTATCGAAACCCCGACCGATTGGCATTTGATGGACCGATTAGTATTTGGTGGCCCAGCTCCGTCAAAGGACTATACTTGAGCGACCGATACATTCCCAGACATTTCGGCGCCACTCCCTGTACTAGGGAAGCGTAAACAGCAGGGTCAGTGAGCGCTTGGGACACGCCCAGCCATCCAGGCACCCGCCCATTTATTGGTTTGAATCGAACATAGTCATCAGGGATCACCCAATTAGTGGGGTCCAAACTGAAGGACCGCCCAAAAGAGCGCATATACTCCCAACCATAAGAAGAGAGTCCACCATGTGTTCGTCCTCTTTTATGCCTGGCGCCCTGACAACGACCATCTCCAATCGCAGCACCACCAGAAGCAAGTCCAAGTTCAACACTCGCTACCAGACGGATGAGCCTAGCTGAGCAGCAGTTACTTCTACACACCCGCTAGATCCAGAATCGAACAACGGCCACTGTTCCTCTGACCTAAGCCGGGTGCCTGAAGTTAAGTACAGGTTGTCTTAGTCGCTAGATGTAGTTTAACGAGTAGTGTTTATGTTGCATGACTAATTGTATGTAAATAAAGTACCCTTGACCTTGAACTAACTAACTGGTGTTTGGCTTTTTGATCAATAGCCGGTTGAACCTTGTGGTGGTATCATTTGATAGCTGGCGACTCTGAGCATTAGAATATAGATATCAAAAGGAAGGAGGGCAACCTCACTGACTGCCATATTTACAGCAGACCCACAGAAAAAGCAACAGAAGAAAAGGAGAGAAACTAGAGAACAACGAGAGTTCAGAGCTAGGGCCAAGAATCAATTTACTGAACCTTTGTTGCACCCACACAAAAGTAAATACATGATATATGGGTAAAGAAATCAAAACCATACACCTATTCCAGGTGTGGTCTTAGCCAAGCCCTCTACAATTGCAGCAAAACTTCCTAACTCTTATTATACTCCAATCCCTTCAGAATAAAGACCAACTCATAATTTGCCTTTCAAATAGTTTTCTGCACCTGCATGTTAACTTTGTGATTCACGCACAGGGGCCAGAAAATCTATCTGCATTTCAACAATTATGAGTGTTTCACGTTGTAAAACAAGTATTCTACTTTACTGTTTTGAATAGCTTTAATTCTCTCATCTTAAGAAACAGTCACTACACTGCCTCATAATAGCTCAGCTCAACCTATACAACCCCTCCAAAGTTAATTTCTCAATCTCCATGGTCCTAGATCATCTGCCTACCTCTTTGTTTCAGTACCCACTATCAATTATTTTGAATTACCCTATTCAATTCCATCCTTTTATCAGCACTGTGCAAAAGTCATACTCCAGTCAATGACATACTCTGCAGCGTTGACATTTTATCCTCCTTAGACCATTTGTGCAGCATTACAGACCATCCTCCTCCATACTATTCCTATCTGAATACACCAAGCACATCCCCAGAAACAGCTTCTATACCAAAAACAATATCCATCCCCCAATATTTATCATTCTCGGATTTTGTCAAACGATTTCTCAATCACTTTAGCTACATGAGGCCCCTTGGTGATATAATTTGCAAATATAGCCTCAATTTTCACATATATACTGATAACATCACTGCTTCTTCCAAACCCTTGTCTGGCTTAGTGTTGTCACACTGCCTAGCCCAAAGGTTTGAATGAGTTGCAACTTCTTTCAGTTCGACATAAGAAAAGATAAAACCAATATCTTCAGCCACAACCATAAACCCTAATCCAGAGCCAGATTCCATCCCTCTACCTAACTAAATCTTATCATATGCATATCATCTTGATATTCTGTTTGATTCCAAGTTGAAGTTTAGACACCATTTGTAAGCCATTGCCAATAGGCCAACCTCCACAACACTGCCCAACTCTCCGCCAGTCAATAAAGACCCTTACCGATACTTTAGTGGCCTTCAGACTTGACTATTCTAACACTCTCCTTGCGAGCATTCCTCCACCCTCTCAAGTTTCACGTCACCTAAAATTCTACAATCATTTCTTACTCTGCAAAGTCTCGCTCGCCCACCAACTGCATCCACATTAAGATACAGAAGCTCCCAGTTTTTCAAGGCATCACTTTTAAAATCCTTTTCATCTGCAAATCCTCTCACAATGAAGTGTCACTATATCTCTTGGAACGTTACATTCGTTCCCAAAAATTACACTCTAACTATGACCTTAAGAGTTTGCCCTTTCTTCGCTAAATCATTGTTGGTAGGACTTCCACACACTCCAGGGCTACTCTTGGAACTCCATCCCGAGACTTCTCTCAACCTCCAACCTCTCAACCTCCAACCTCAGGTTTGCACTGAGTGCTGAATTTGGTGATTTTTGAGTGCGATAGTGAGAGTTTGGTGACGGAGGGAGTTAGGTGAGGAGGGAGTAAGGTGCTCCTTTCATTTTGTTTCCGACATTTCCGCAAAGAGAGCCAGGAGTTTACAGGAAGTGTAGCTGACTGGGAGCAGAGTCGGAGGGCGGAGATCTAGTTAGTCCACACAGCAGCTATATTCTGTAAGGTAAGAGGGGATGGAGGCTAGGCCAGTTACATGCTCCTCCTGTAGGATGTGGGTGGTGAGGGATACCACCGGTGTCCCCACTGACTATACCTGCAGGAAGTGCACCCAACTTCAGCTCCTCAAAGACCGTGTTAGGGAACTGGAGCTGAAGCTGGATGAACTTCGGATCATCCGGGAGGCAGAGGGGGTGATTGAGAAGAGTTACAGGGAGGTAACCACACCCAAGGTACAGGACAAGAATAGCTGGGTTACAGTCAGGGGGAAAAAAACAAACAGGCAGACAGTGCAGGGATCCCTCGTGGCCGTTCCCCTTCAAAACAAGTATACCGTTTTGGATGCTGTTGGGGGGGATGACCTACCGGGGGAAGGCCCTAGCGGCCAGGTCTCTGGCACTGAGTCTGGCTCTGGGGCTCAGAAGGGAAGGGGGGAGAATAGAAAAGCAATAGTTGTAGGAGATTCAATAGTTAGGGGAATAGATAGGAGATTCTGTGGTCGCGAGCGAGACTCCCGGAAGGTATGTTGCCTCCCAGGTGCCAGGGATGTCTCGGATCGTGTCTTCAGGATCCTTAAGGGGGAGGGGGAGCAGCCAGAAGTCGTGGTGCACATTGGTACCAACGACATAGGTAGGAAAAGGGGTGTGGAGGTAATAAACAAGTTTAGGGAGTTAGGCTGGAAGTTGAAAGCCAGGACAGACAGAGTTGTCATCTCTGGTTTGTTGCCGGTGCCACGTGATAGCGAGGCTAGGAATAGGGAGAGAGTGCAGCTGAACACGTGGCTGCAGGAATGGTGTAGGAGGGAGGGCTTCAGGTATTTGGATAATTGGAGCGCATTCTGGGGAAGGTGGGACCTGTACAAGCAGGACGGGTTGCACCTGAACCAGAGGGGCACCAATATCCTGGGAGGGAGGTTTGCTAGTACTCTTCGGGAGGGTTTAAACTAATTTGGCAGGGGAATGGGAACCGGATTTGTAGTCCAGCAACTAAGGTAGCCGATATTCAGGACGCCAAAGCTTGTAACGAGGCAGTGGGGAAGGGAACACTGACAAAGGAGAGTATTTGCAGGCACGGAGATGGGTTGAAGTGTGTATACTTCAACGCAAGAAGCATCAGGAATAAGGTGGGTGAACTTAAGGCATGGATCGGTACTTGGGACTACGATGTGGTGGCCATCACGGAAACTTGGATAGAAGAGGGGCAGAAATGGTTGTTGGAGGTCCCTGGTTATAGATGTTTCAATAAGATTAGGGAGGGTGGTAAAAGAGGTGGGGGGGTGGCATTATTAATTAGAGATAGTATAACAGCTGCAGAAAGGCAGTTTGAGGAGTATCACCCTATTGAGGTAGTATGGGTTGAAGTCAGAAATAAGAAAGGAGCAGTCACCTTGTTAGGAGTTTTCTATAGGCCCCCCAATAGTAGCAGAGATGTGGAGGAACAGATTGGGAAACAGATTTTGGAAAGGTGCAGAAGTCATAGGGTAGTAGTCATGGGCGACTTTAACTTCCCAAATATTGAGTGGAAACTCTTTAGATCAAATAGTTTGGATGGGGTGGTGTTTGTGCAGTGTGTCCAGGAAGCTTTTCTAACACAGTATGTAGATTGTCCAACCAGAGGAGGGGCAATATTGGATTTAGTACTGGGTAATGAACCAGGCAAGTGATAGATTTGTTAGTGGGGGAGCATTTTGGAGATAGTGACCACAATTCTGTGACTTTCACTTTAGTAATGGAGAGGGATAGGTACGTGCAACAGGGCAAGGTTTACAATTGGGGGAAGGGTAAATACGATGTTGTCAGACAAGAATTGAAGTGCATAAGTTGGGAACATAGGCTGGCAGGGAAGGACACAAGTGAAATGTGGAACTTGTTCAAGGAACAGGTGCTACGTGTCCTTGATATGTATGTCCCTGTCAGGCAGGGAAGAGATGGTCGAGTGAGGGAACCATGGTTGACAAGAGAGGTTGAATGTCTTGTTAAGAGGAAAAAGGTGACTTATGTAAGGCTGAGGAAACAAGGTTCAGACAGGAGGGATACAAGATAGCCAGGAGGGAACTGAAGAAAGGGATTAGGAGAGCTAAGAGAGGGCATGAACAATCTTTGGCGGGTAGGATCAAGGAAAACCCCAAGGCCTTTTACACATATGTGAGAAATATGAGAATGACTAGAGCGAGGGTAGGTCCGATCAAGGACAGTAGCGGGAGATTGTGTATTGAGTCTGAAGAGATAGGAGAGGTCTTGAATGAGTACTTTTCTTCTGTATTTACAAATGAGAGGGGCGATATTGTTGGAGAGGACAGTGTGAAACAGATTGGTAAGCTCGAGGAAATACTTGTTAGGAAGGAAGATGTGTTGGGCATTTTGAAAAACTTGAGGATAGACAAGTCCCCCGGGCCTGACGGGATATATCCAAGGATTCTATGGGAAGCAAGAGATGAAATTGCAGAGCCGTTGGCAATTATCTTTTCGTCCTCACTGTCAACAGGGGTGGTACCAGGGGATTGGAGAGTGGCGAATGTCGTGCCCCTGTTCAAAAAAGGAACTAGGGATAACCCTGGGAATTACAGGCCAGTTAGTCTTACTTCGGTGGTAGGCAAAGTAATGGAAAGGGTACTGAAGGATAGGATTTCTGAGCATCTGGAAAGACACTGCTTGATTAGGGATAGTCAGCACGGATTTGTGAGGGGTAGGTCTTGCCTTACAAATCTTATTGAATTCTTTGAGGAGGTGACCAAGCATGTGGATGAAGGTAAAGCAGTGGATGTAGTGTACATGGATTTTAGTAAGGCATTTGATAAAGTTCCCCATGGTAGGCTTCTGCACAAAGTAAGGAGGCATGGGATAGTGGGAAATTTGGCCAGTTGGATAACGAACTGGCTAACCGATAGAAGTCAGAGAGTGGTGGTGGATGGCAAATATTCAGCCTGGATCCCAGTTACCAGTGGTGTACCGCAGGGATCAGTTCTGGGTCCTCTGCTGTTTGTGATTTTCATTAATGACTTGGATGAGGGAGTTGAAGGGTGGGTCAGTAAATTTGCAGACGATACGAAGATTGGTGGAGTTGTGGATAGTAAGGAGGGCTGTTGTCGGCTGCAAAGAGACATAGATAGGATGCAGAGCTGGGCTGAGAAGTGGCAGATGGAGTTTAACCCTGAAAAGTGTGAGGTTGTCCATTTTGGAAGGACAAATATGAATGCGGAATACAGGGTTAACGGTAGAGTTCTTGGCATTGTGGAGGAGCAGAGAGACCTTGGGGTCTATGTTCATACATCTTTGAAAGTTGCCACTCAAGTGGATAGAGCTGTGAAGAAGGCCTATGGTGTGCTCGCGTTCATTAACAGAGGGATTGAATTTAAGAGCCATGAGGTAATGATGCAGCTGTACAAAACCTTGGTAAGGCCACATTTGGAGTACTGTGTACAGTTCTGGTCGCCTCATTTTAGGAAGGATGTGGAAGCTCTGGAAAAGGTGCAAAGAAGATTTACCAGGATGTTGCCTGGAATGGAGAGTAGGTCTTACGAGGAAAGGTTGAGGGTGCTAGGCCTTTTCTCATTAGAGCGGAGAAGGATGAGGGGCGACTTGATAGAGGTTTATAAGATGATCAGGGGAATAGATAGAGTAGACAGTCAGAGACTTTTTCCCCAGGTGGAACACACCATTACAAGGGGACATAAATTTAAGGTGAAAGGTGGAAGATATAGGAGGGATATCAGAGGTAGGTTCTTTACCCAGAGAGTAGTGGGGGCATGGAATGCACTGCCTGTGGAAGTAGTTGAGTCGGAAACATTAGGGACCTTCAAGCAGCTGTTGGATAGGTACATGGATTACGGGAAAATGATATAGTGTAGGTTTATTTGTTCTTAAGGGCAGCACGGTAGCATTGTGGATAGCACAATTGCTTCACAGATCCATGGTCCCAGGTTCGATTCCAGCTTGGGTCATTGTCTGTGCGGAGTCTGCACGTCCTCCCCGTGTCTGCGTGGGTTTCCTCCGGGTGCTCCGGTTTCCTCCCACAGTCCAAAGATGTGCAGGTTAGGTGAATTGGCCAATGATAAATTGCCCTTAATGTCCAAATTGCCCTTGGTGTTGGGTGGAGGTGTTGAGTTTGGGTAGGGTGCTCTTTCCAAGAGCTGGTGCAGACTCAAAGGGCCGAATGGCCTCCTTCTGCACTGTAAATTCAATGATAATCTATGATTAATCTAGGACAAAGGTTCGGCACAACATCGTGGGCCGAAGGGCCTGTTCTGTGCTGTATTTTCTATGTTCTATGTTCTACAAAGCTTAAAGCTAGTCCCAATCTCTCCTTTATTGCTCAGCAATGTTTTGTCTGAGCTGTATGGTAGGGCAGCAATCCCTGCAGTGCAATGAACAGCCTGTGCACAACCAATGTTTCCTTAAGATGTACACATGCACAGCAAACAGCAAATACATATTTGAGGGAACGTTGCTGCTTAGGGGCCAATTTTACTTATTTGTGGGACTGGAGACATTTTCTGTGTTAAACCACCATATACTAAACCACTATATAAATGCAAGTGTTTTTAGGAAAAGCATTAGGTTTATTAGTAAGAATTGTGCTGTTTTCAGCAGTACCATTTCTCAATATTAAAATACAATTAGCGGTAATAGGATTCTTTAAATCACTATCTGCCCTGGGAAAATGTCACCCATATTGGTCAGTAGGTTAAATAAACATTCGCTTAATGAAAAAAAATTAAACTGTACAATAAAATTTGACAACAGCTTTGGGGCGATGATGGTACACCATGATATACAATCAACGTGTAATCCAGGGATTCTCAACCTTTCTGCTTCTGATGTCCCCTCCCTTATTACAATTCTACGTTACACAGCAATTTTACCTATACTAAACATTAGTTACACAATGAAACAGACTTATTACATTTATTTTACACACCTAATGAGACACTCATTGCTGGTATGGAGCAACAATTCTGTTAAAACGTGGAAATATGTTGAACAACCACATGCTTCCTGGGTCCAGTGATTGTCGTTCCCTGCCTACCCATGGTCTCAGAGCTCCAGTGACACAAGGTAACACTTGGCTGTCAACCCAGAGCAATGTCCGGGAGAGGGCAATGAACACCAGATCTCTCTCATAAGGAACAACATAACTTGGCTAAAAGTACATTTGACTATAACTGGATGCACTGGCAGACACCATAAATTTGGGAAATTTTGATTGAAACGTATGTGTTCAGCATTTAATCTTCTGTGCAATAAGGTCTCTGAAGTTTAAAATCTTGTTTGCAATGAAATGACATACAAGGGAAGCTTCTATCATATAGTTAGAATATTAAAATCATGATTGTTTCAAACACTACCATGCAAATATTACACCACAGTGTGACTTATTACTAAAGCCACATCTATTGCAAACCTTTTTCACAAAAACCTTTTTCATGCTGCGGCAATCGTTAAATTCACTCACTAAAATTAAACGACATTTAAGCTCAGTGGAATACAATGTATACTTTGCCAGTCATTGGAACCAGTGTCCAATTAATTCAGAAAATATCACTTGTATACTGGTTAAGAGTACACGCTACTGGCATAGCAATGATTTTATTTCCTCTCCGAACAGGCGTTTGTTTTGATCATTTCAAGCATACGACATAGGGTGGGTAAGAATTTGATCCACTGAAAGGCTGTTATAGAATGTCAAGACCCAAGTAAAAAGGTACGCTTGTTTTGGAAAGGTGATACAGGCATGTGAATTGGCCACACAGGCCAAAAGGTGCCCGATTAGAATTTTAGTCTGTACCGAGCTAACTGATAGAACATAGAAAAATACATAGAACATAGAAAAATACAGCACAGAACAGGCCCTTCTGCCCACGATGTTGTGCCGAACTTAGCTAAGATGCCACTCGAGTCACTACAATTCATGTCATCACATTTAACTCTCCAAAAATACCAGGATTTGCATTCCTAATTATCAATGAAGCCCACTGTGCTGCCCACCTGGCGTTAAGTGTCTGCAGTAGATATCGCTGGAAATACAATCAGGCTCAGCAATGGAATTTCTAGTCCCACCTCCTGTTAAGTAACATAAAAAATATAAAATGACACATCAAGAATGTCCACTGTGAGGGGCGGCATGTGGCGCAGTGATTAGCATTGGGACTGCGGCACTGAGGACCCGGATTCTAATCCCGGCCCTAGGTCACTGTCCGTGTGGTTTGCACATTCTCCCCGTGTCTGCATGGGCTTCACCCCCACAACCCAAAGATGTGCAGGTTAGGTGGATTGGCCACGCTAAATTGCCCCTTAATTGGAAAAATATATACTCTAAATTTAAAAAAAAAGAATGTCCATTGTGATTTATTGGAGGGCTACTGGTACTGCTGGTATCCCTTGATTGCAAATCAGCCGCTCCATTCAGAAAACTAGGTGAGGGAAGAGGAAGATGCAATTACCTGCAGTTACCTCTGTTTAGTTAACAATCTTCCCCACAATGGAACTGCACAACAGTCGCTTTTTTCCCTATTATTTGCAAGGGGGTGGGGGTGGGAACGGTGACAGAGAGAAAACTAGTCAGGAGTAGCTTCATATAACGCTGAAGTGTTTAAAATTGGGATGTAACTGTTTTAATGATTTCCAGTTTGAATTTCTAATGTAAATTACATTTTGGAGAGCAGCTTAAAGAGCAACCAAGTTACACTTGTTGCATATCTCAAGTGAATATCAAGCACAATGCAAGTTGTACATTATATATACTTGTATTATATAAACACATTTATATAATACAAGATAATCAGTGGAATTGCAAATGGGAAGCCAAGAACAAATCTTCTGAAGTGAGTGAAAGAGCAAGGAATAATAGTGCAAAGGTAATTTGGTGTCTCCCTGAAATCTGCATAGTTTTGTGACACTTTCATTTGACATTCTTCATAGATGAGTAACAAACTCAAAAATTGTTTCAGACGTAAAGATTTTCTGCAAAGGAACAAATGATGGCGGATGCAATTTTTAAAATTAATTTTCAGGAATTTAGAATGGAGAAAGTGGATACAAAAATATAATAAAAAGTGACAAAAAGTTGTCTCTTGGCTGCAAAACCTCACACAGACAAGATTCAACACAGTTAAATTTCCTTTGCTGTTGTACAGAGGAGGGAGAATAGATGCTGGCCCACGTGCCAGTTTCCTGACGCAATTCCTAGTACCAAGCATATTCACCAGGCAAAGGGGATCAAGGTCGTGATCCTGCCAACTCCCTTATCAAGGCCAATAAAGCTGATCAAGGAGATCATGAAGAACACTTGATTGGGGAGTGTTGTGATTTTTGCAGATGCTCACTGGGGATTGTGGCATATGCTCACTGGGGAAGAGTAGATGCAGAGCGACGTCACCCTGCGCGCAACTCTTTTCCTGGCAGTTGTTATGTCTCCTTCATCCTCCACCAGTCGAGGCTACCACAACATTTCACTCCACCCACCAAAGTCCATGATGGGATCTTGGGGAACAAGAGAGGGTGTTTCTTGTCCCTTGAAGAGACCACATGCCTCTAAGAGAGCCCCAGACAGAGACAAAGAGACGATACAACCTCACTGAGACAACCCCAGGGAAGGCCATCAGGCTTCTTACGATGTGCTTCTTTGCATCCCTCGCCCACAATGGCTTATGATTTTCCCGTCTTGCTTCATGCACATTGTAAGAGTCTGCCTCTTTACTCCCTTTGTTCCCATTTCTTTTATTTTATTTTAATATTTTGGTGCGTCGGCTCATAAGATGTGCCCTTAAGCAGAAGATTCAAAGTTGAAGCAGCCTGCTAGCAGAACATGGTGTTTCCAGGTTTGGTATTTTGGAAGGAAACGTCAGACTCTTCGGCACCGAGTAAATCTTAGGAACCAGCTTTGGAGGGACTCATTCAATTGGTTAACTGGCAACCAGTGGTATGGCTAGGAACAGTGTTCTGCCTGGCAATGGTTAGTTTTTCAAAAATAAATTTAGAGTACCCAATTCATTTTTTCCAATTAAGGGGCAATTTAGCGTGGCCAATCCACCTACCCTGCAAATCTTTTGAGTTGTGGGTGTGAGACCCATGCAAACACGGGGAGAATGTGCAAACTCCACAGGGACAGTGATCCAGGGCCGGGATCGAACCTGGGACCTCAGCGCCGTGAGGCAGCAGTGCTAAACACTGCGCCACCATGCTGCCCATGATAATGGTTAGTGATTGGTTCCCGCGTGATGCTTTTTGAGAGAACTGGACAGAAGCAAAGTGAAAGAAACACCCTCTCTCCTGCTTGCTAAATTGAAAGAACTGCTCTAGTATTCTGAATGTAGAGATGCCGGTGTTGGACTGGGGGGAGCACAGTAAGAAGTTTTACAACACCAGGTTAAAGTCCCACAGGTTTGTTTCAAATCACTAGCTTTTGGATCACGGCTCCCTTCCTCAGGTGAATGAAGCGGTAGGTTCCAGGAACATATAGATAGACAATCTTTGTCTATATATATATATATATGTTTCTGGAAGCTACTTCTTCATTCACCTGAGGAAGGAGCAGTGCTCCGAAAACTAGTGATTTGAAACAAACCGTTTGGACTTTAACCTGGTGTTGTAAGACTTCTCACTATTATTCTGAAAGCAGTGTGTGTCTGGCACACCCCTTACTGTGAAACAGAAATGATGCTAAGTCTGTAGAACAGGTAGACAACCTTGCCAGAGAAAATCATCTCAAGCCTAGAAGGAAGTAGCACCAAAATGAAAGCCTGAACTTCAGAAAGATATTAAGTGGAAGTCATCCCGTGCCTCAAGGGTTCTTATCCTTTTATATTGATTTATTATTTTTCCCTTTCTAGCACCTTTCCTGTGTCTGTGTGATACACACACACACATAAAAAATAGAGTGGGCTAGTTAGAAACAAGGGTTTGGGGAAGGAGTAGTAGGTGTAGGAGCAGCCAGTTACATTTTATGTCCGTTTAAATATAATAGTCTACATAATAAAAGGTTCATTGTGTTTTAAAGTGATAGACCTGGTGACAGCAGTTTAATGGGCTCAACCAAGGACTTTGGGTATTTTTAATAAAATTAAATTTCACCTGTGTTGCGATCCTGGGTCAAGTGGGGCTGGAATTGACCACACACTAGCCTAGGGTGTCATGACATAGTTTGGGGGCTTGCTGGTCTTTGAAATGGTGGACAGCGACGATTTGGGAGGCACCAGGTTTGTATTGGCATAACAGGATGGCTCCGGAAACTGCTAAACCCTTTTTTCAGGTGGAGGACTTGTCTTTGGTTTATTTGCAAGGATTTGAAAAAGACAAGTTAATTGAATTGGCAGGTGAATTAAAAGTAGAGGAACCGGTTAAAGCTAAGAAGGCAGAGAAAAATGATCTATTAGTTGAGTCCATTCGAAACACAGGAGAGACTACGGGCACATAGTCCAGGTAATGCAGCATTAGAAGCACTTTCTGGTGGAGAAACTGATCTAGAGAATTTGGTGCAGTGCAAGCATGAGGGAATTTTTAAAAAATGGACATGCTAGAAAGAGATTTGGAGATGCAGGAAAAAGATAAAGAAGGAACTTCTCAAAAGGAAATTGAAAGAAGCAAACATGATATGGAAATATTAGCAAAAGAATATCAATTTAAAAGGCTGGAGTTAAAGACAGAAGTTGAGGAAAGTCAAGAGGGAGGAGTAACCCTTCCATATCAAAATCCTAGTGGGGATATGTTTAAATATGTACAGGCCCTGTCAAATTTTGTGGGAAAGGATGTTAGGATATTCTTCATGGCATCTGAGAAAATATCAACTCAAATGGAGTGGCCAAAGTAGACATTACCCATGTAAAGCAAACTGGCGGGGCAGGCAAGGGAAATTTATGCTTCCCTGTCGGAGGGGGTGTCCAAGAATTGCGGCATGGTAAAAAAAAGACTATTCTGGATGCATATGGATTAGTTCTGGAGGTATATAGGCAAAAGTTTCAGAATATAAGGAAACAGTCAGGATAGACACATTCTGAATTTGAAATGGTCAAGGAGAACAATTTTAATATGTGGGATACAAGCATTGTGAGTTGGAACTACCAATGAGACTCTCTTGGAAGAATAAGAATTCACTACCCTCTGTGTTAAGAACCCATGTTGAAGACCAAAAGGTGATAACCACTAGACAAGCAGCAACAATGGCTGATGATTAGGAGCTGATCTATGAATTTAAACTTTATTTCCATCCCCCATAATTCTGAAAAGGATAGGAAGAGGGAGAGTGAAAAGAAGACAGGTAGCCCAGGTAAGGAATGGAGAGTTGGGAATGCTCAGAGATCTCCTTCTCAGACCAGGATGGAAAGTACTGAGGGTGGAGGTGAGATTCGAAGATCTAAGTGTTACCATTGCAACAAAGTGAGACATTTGTTCAGCATGTTGGAAGTTGCGAGGAAGGCCCATGGGATGTTTTTAGGGTTCATAAGTAGGATTCTGTAAAGGCGATGCAAGGTGAATACTACAGGGCAGACTGTAGCTCTAGCGAAAACTAGGTGCCACGAGGTGTAAACTGCTGTGGGAGCAGGTGTGGCAAATGATGTAGATGGGAAATATGCAGCATTTTTGTCTAAAGGGAAGAACACCCCATTTTCATCCAATGATGTAACCAAACCCATAACTATTTTAAGGGACTCAGGTGCTACAGAAACTCTCTTACTGGAGACGGATTGGGTCTTCCCTCCTGATAGTTCAATGAAAGCGAAGGTGTTAGTGAATGGGGTAAGTGAAGATTAAGTAGGGTGCCCTTTCCAAGGGCCTGTGCAGACTCGATAGGCGAATGGCTTCCTTCTGAAGGGATTCTATGATATGGATTCTATATCCCAGTTCCCTTCTATAAAGTACAATTGGAGTTTGTTATCAGGTGCAGTAGTTGTCGGAGTGGTTAAGTTACCAATAGACAGAGTAGACTTACTTTTGAGGAATGATTTGGCATGGCTGATGGTTGTAGCTTCATCCATAGAGAGTCAGAGGGAAGATAAGGAGACAGAATAGTTACAGGAATTTTCCAGTTATTTGTGTCATGTCTGCTGACCAGGCAATGGCTAAACCAAATCCACCACCAGAGATGGAAGTTGTGCCGCCATCAGATGGTAGATTTGCAGAAACGATCCTGGAGGATGAGGAAAATACCAAGGATGTTTTGGTAGGACTTCATTAATTAAGGCCCAGGAGGCATCTCTCAAACATACGGAGGCTGAGGGGGTTCTAGAGTGCTATTAAGTTAAGAGCAGAGTACTGATGGGGAAGTGGAGACATCCTCATAGAGCTGCAGACGAAGAACGGACAGTTGTTCATCAGATAGTGGTACTGCCCAAATATCAGAGGAAAGAAAATAGAGTGGAACAAGTGTGTCACGTGGTAGAAGTAGTGGAAGAGGACAGACATAATAAAAGTAAGGTAGGAGAAATGGTTGACTGTTCAGAGACCTTCTTGTGGTATGACTAGCAAATGCAGTAATACTAGAACAGTTGGATACTAAGTTTGCATAATTAGAAGACGAGCAATGAGAAAATCTCATAAGCCTACCGCAAAAGCATAAGATGATTTGACACATGGGTGCACTACATTAACTGAACATGATGTAGTTACAGGTGACTGCAACCCAATAAAACAGCATCCATATTGACTGAACTCACAGAAACTAACTCAGATAGAAGCAGAAATCCAATACATGTTGAAGAATCATTTAATTGAGCTGAGTAAAAATGTCTGGAGATGTTAGCATCTAAGCTGGATGGGACATCCTGGTTCTGTATAGGTGACTGTAGTTCAATGTCATCACCACAACGGATTTGTATCAGATTCCCAGGTTGAAGGACTGTATCGATAGGATAGGCAATGCTTCGCACCTTTTGGATTAAAAAAGACACCAGCTACATTTCAATGACTCATACATCAAGTAGTGGCTTGAGTGCCGAATTGCGTCATTTATTTTGACTTATGTGGTAGCTTACAGTTCTTTACAGACACATGGAAGGAGCATGTCGGACAATTGGAGGAGTTTTTTAACCGATGGCCGATTTAGTCATCAATTCGGCCAAAAGCGAGTTTGCCAAAGCAAAAGTGACCTACTTAGGGCACGTTGTGGGACAGGGATTAGTGGTACACAGAACAGCTAAGGTAAGGGAGTTATTTGATTTCCCCCTTCTAAACACTAAATGGGAGATCATGAGGTTTCTAGGCATGTGCGGGTTCTATAGAAAATTTGTATCTAACTTTAGTACATTGCAATACCTTTGACTAATATATTGCAGAAACAAGCACAATTGCAGAATGCCAAACAGCTTTTGAGAAATTGAGGGCCATATTGGCAAGCATAACCAGTGTTGGCCGCCCCTGAATTTTCTAAATCCTTTAAAGTAGCCAAGGATGGCAGTGAACTGGGGTGGGGCAGTGTTACTATAGGATGACAAGTCAGAAATAGAGGGGCCAGTGGGATACTTTTCAAAGGAACTAAATCTGTGCCAAAGAAAGTACTTCACCATTGAGAAAGAAGCTTTAGCATTACTACTAGCCCTTCAGCAGTTTGAAGTTTATGTCTGGCACAATAATAAGCAACGCCTAGTCTATACTGACCATAACCTGCTTGCATTTGTGATTGGAGTTTATTGTTGCAATCTTTCAACATAAAAATTGTGCATATTCCTGGAAATTACTATATAAATTCAGATGCATTGTCGCGGGCTTAAGTGCTGCTAAGTAACAGATGCAAGATTAGGGGAACTTAAGTGGTGGGAAAGGAAGGATAATTGGATATTTGTTTTGTGGTTGTGTCACATACCTTCTGAGAAATGTCCTTGCAATGACTTTTCATCCTTCGGGGGCAGGGGGGAATAGAGAGAGACGAGTAAAGGTATACAAGAGTCCTTCCTGTTTATTTCCTTTGATTCCATGTCTTATTTTATTTTTATTATTTTGATCTGTGGACTCGAAATCGGGATGTGCCTTTTTAAAAAATATGTTTTTATTCTCCTTTTTCACATTTTCTCCCAAATTTACACCCAACAGTAAACAATAATCTGTAACGAATGTAATGTCAATCCCCATATCAATAACAACGATCCCACCCTCCCACCAAACATTAGCCCGCATGTTAACATAAACAAATGACAAAGAGGAATCAGGAATCACCCACAGTCACCATTAACACACACAGTCCTTCTCCCCCCAACCCCCCGAATGTTCGATGTGATCCAATTCCTGAAAGTGCATAATGAATAACACCCATGAATTGTAGAACCCCCCCATCCTTCTCCTCAGTTCACATTTGACCTTTTCAAGCGTCAAGAATTCCAGCAGGTCCCCCCGCCACAGGGTGGAGAGGTTGATCTCCACCCTAACAGGATCCGCCTTTGGGCGATCAAGAGGCGAAGGCTACAACATCTGCCTCTGCGCCCGTTTCCAACTCCGGCTGGTCTGACACCCCAAATATGGCCTCCCGAGGGCCCAGGTCCAGTTTCACGTGCACCATTTTAGAGATTACCCTAAACACCTCTTTCCAGTAATCCTCCAGCTTTGGACAGGACCAAAACATGTGAACGTGGTTTGCCGGGGCCCCCCCCGCAACGTTCACATACATTTTCTACCCCCTCAAAGAGCCGGCTCATCCTCGCCCTTGTAAGGTGCGCTCTATACACCACCTTCAGCTGTATCAGCCCCAACCTCGCAACCTCGTTCACCCTCTGGAGCACCTCTCACCAGAACCCCTCCTCCATACCCTCTCCCAAATCTTCCTTCCACTTTGCCTTGATCCTTTCTGGCGGCGCCTTCTCCTCCTCCAAAATAGCCCCGTAAACCGCCGATACTACCCCCCTTCTCCAGTCCCCCCATCGTCAGCACCTCCTCCAGCAATGTGGAAGCTGGCTCTACTGGGAAGCTCTGTATCTCCTTTCTGGCAAAGTCCCGAACCTGCATGTATCTAAATATTTCCCCCTGCTCCAGCCCATACTTCGCTCCCAGCTCCTTCAATCCCGCAAAACGACCCCCAAGCAACAAATCTTTTAGTGTCCTAATTCCTTTCCCCTCCCATTTTCGAAAATTTCCATCCCACTTCCCTGGCTCAAATCTATGGCCCGAATCGGCATTTCCCTCGACTCTGCCCCCAACCCGAAGTGCTGTCAAAACTGCCTCCAAATTCTCAACGAAGCTATTACTACCGGACTCCCTGAGTATCTCCCCGGGGCCTTCGGGAGCGGCGCTGTCGCTGGTGCCTTCAATTTCGACCCCCTACCCAAACTCTCCTCCATTCTGACCCATTGGGAGTCAACCCCTCTGACCCAGCTCCGTACAGTCTCCACATTCGCCGCCCAGTAATAATACATCAGGTTCGGAAGACCCAAACCACCTGCCTGCCTTCTTCTCTGTGGTAGCACCTTTTTAATTCTGTCCACCTTCCCTCCCCATATGGACGAGGTTATCATCCCTTCAATCTCTCTTAAAAAAGCCTTTGGCAGGAAAATCGGCAGGCATTGAAAAATAAACAGAAATCATGGCAACACATTCATTTTAACCGCCTGTACCCGACCTGCCAGTGACAGAGGGAGACCATCCCACCTTGCCAGATCAGCTTTCACTCTCCCCACCATGCTAGAAATGTTGTACCTACAGAGCCCCCTCCAATCTCGAGCAACCTGCACCCGCAGGTATCTAAAGCGAGTCCCTGCCTTACGGAATGGCAACCCCCCCATCCCTGCCCTCACCCCTGGCAGAGACACCACAAAATATTCACTTGTCTAGATTTAAGTTGTACCCTGAGAAAGACCCAAACACCCGAAGCAGCTCCAGTATTCCCCCTATTGACACACTTGGTTCCGACATGTTTAATAACAAGTCATCGGCATATAAGGACACCCTATGCTCTATTCCCCCCCCCCCGCACTATCCCTTTCCATACTCCCAAACTTCTTAATGTGATGGCCAATGGCTCCACCACGAGTGCAAACAGCAGGGGGGACATAGGACATCCCTGCCTAGTCCCACGGTGGAGAGGACAGTATTCTGAGCTGATGTTATTTGTGCGGACACTGGCCCTCGGTTCCTTGTATAATAGCTTTACGCAGTCCACAAATCTGGGTCCAATTCCAAACCGCTCTAGAACTGCCATCAAGTACCCCCATTCTACCTGGTCAAACGCTTTCTTGGCATCCAAAGCTACAACGACCTCTGTTTCCTTCCCTGGGGATGTGCCTTTAAACAGAAGATTCAAAGTTGAAGCAGCCTGCTTGCCGGACACAAGTGTTCCCAGGTTTTGTATTTTGGAAGGGAGGCGCCAGATACTTGGCACCGAGCAGGTCTTAGGAACCAGTTTTGGAGAGACTCAGTTCAACTGGCTAACTGGGAAGCGATGGGTTCTTGCGTGATGCTTTAAGAGAACTGGGCAGATGTGTTTAGACCTTGGAACTGAAAGGACCGCCCTCTCTCTCCAGCTTTCTGAAGTGAAAGAACAGCTCTACTGCTCGGAAAGTAGTGAATACCTGGCATACCCTTTGTCGTGAACCTAAAATGATGCTGAGTCTGCAGAGAAAACAGACAACCTTGCCAGAGAAAACTATCTCAATCCTAGGAGGAAGTACCATCAAAACCAAAACCTGAACTTCAGAAATACATTAACTGAAAGCCATCCCAGTGCTTCAAGAATCCTTATCCGTTTATTTATATATTTTTTCCCTTCTTTTGTTGTCTGTGTATGACATATTTAAGATGGGTGAGTTAGAAACAGGGGGTTGGGGAAGTGGTAGTAGATTGTCAGTTATATTTTCTGTCCTTTTAATTATAATACTGTACATAACAGAAGGTTACTTGTGTTTTAAAGTTACAAACCTGGTAACTGCAGTTTATTGGGCTTAATAAAGGACTATCTGCTCGGCACATTGGACATTTTCCTTGAAGTTGGAAGGGGCAGAAGTCCCCTTACCATATCTTGCATCCACTACTTGTTATTCTCCCTTTTATTTATTTTCTCCAAGAGGCTTTAGCTGCTTTTGAAATGTAATGTTTATTCTAAAAAATAAAATTAGAATGAGGAAAGATACGGTACCTTTTCACTATCATGTATAAGCAATTTTGAGTATTTACCTTTTTTAATTGTCAATAAAACAGCAGAGATGATCAATTGGTCTCAAAATTCAACCTTTTTGAAAAATTCAAGATTACCATGAGGATACATGAATATAGAATGCACCAGTTATAACAGGTGAGGAATGTGTAATTTAATTCTCAAAGACTTAAAACTAAAAAAAAGTTCTCAGAATAAAACTGTCAAAATTTGTTCTCAAGCTTTTCTTCAAATCACTTTGAAAAACTTAGCAGGGACCGCTAGACATTAGAAGTAAATTCTAAAACAATGCATGGTCTGATGCATCTTGGAAAACTGCTTTCATGTGATCAGACTGCGTAATCTAAATCCATTTTACAACGTCTTAGCTCTAGGCAAAATTATTGGCCTGGATTTTGCCATCAGCAGTGCAGCACCAGCGCTCAACGCTTCCTTTCCCAACATTAATCGGAATTCGGTGTCATGGCAGGGGGAATATCTAAGCATCTAGCAGTGATATTATAAAGCAGGGTAATCCGTCAGTCACAGTGAAAATTTCTCTCAGCCAACAAATCAGGAAGCAAAATACACTGATTACCATTTGCTTTTTATATAAATTTACACATAGAAATAAATACACACTAACATAAATATTCAACAAATTTAAAATACAATTATATTTAAACTGTGAAATTTCTTTTTTAATGGAAAAGAGTTGTCATAACATACAAATTTAAAATTAGTTTCCAGGGTAAAGTGGTGATTCAGGTTAGCACATTGTCAAAAATCCAGATAGACCTTATTGACAAAGCATAACTTTATCAGAGTTTTAACAGTGTTACGCAGTGTAAAAGGTGCAGTTCTCATTAGTTCAAGGATTGACATCTGTGGGGACTTCATCAGCATGCACTGTGGAGGAGCAGAGAATCACTCATCGCAACCTCTGGATTTGCAAATGCAAACATCAGAAGTTGCTGGCAGGTTCACAAAGTAATGACGGCAACTGCTGACAGTCTTAAAAAAAAACTTAAACTGAAGGAATCACAAGACAATAATAAATTAAATCAAGTTGTAAACTACGTAATTTTATCTTGTTAAATCCTTGTTTTGGACATTTGAAATTTCAATTATGGAGGACAAATTTTGTGATTCGAAATATTTCTCGCAAAGCAATTGGAGGTGAAAGCGCAGTGCCACCCAGAGGCCAAAGCTTCTAACTATAGATGTCAGAGCATTCTTACTCGAAGCTTCACAACCAAAAACTGGAGGGCACTTTTCAAATGAAAATGTGGGCAGATATACTAATTATGTTGCTAACAGCTGGACTTTGTTTGTGGAAGCAAATTTTTGTTGTTCTAACATTTGAGCCCTTTATTGCAAATAACACTTCTATGGCATAGGATGACAGTGGAAATATCTTATAATAATGGGCAGCACAGTAGCACAGTGGTTAGCACAGTTGCGTCACAGCTCCAGGGTCCCAGGTTCGATTCCCGGCTTGGGTCACTGTCTGTGCGGAGTCTGCACGTTCTCCCTGTGTCTGCATTGGTTTCCTCCGAGTGCTCCGGTTGCCTTCCACAGTCCAAATATGTGCAGGTTAGGTGGATTGGGCATGCTAAATTGGCCTTAAGTCTCCAAAAGGTTAGATGGGGTTACTGGGATAGGATGGAGGTGTGGGGTTAGGTAGGGTGATCTTTCCATGGGCCGGTGCAGACTCGATGGGCCGAATGGCCTCCTTCTGCACTGTAAATTCTATGATCTAATCTTTATAATATAATCTTTATTATTGTCACAAGTAGGCTACATTAACACTGCAATGAAGTTACTGTGAAAATCCCCTGGTCGCCACACTCTGGCACTGGTTCGGTTACACAGAGGGAGAGTTCAGAATGTCCAATTCACCTAACAGCATGCCTTTCGGGACTTATGGGAGGAAACTGGAGCACCCGGAGGAAACCCACGTAGACATGGGCAGACTCCGCACAGATGTAACCCAAGGATTGAACCTGGGACCCTGGCGCTGTGAAGCAACAGTGCTAACCACTGTGCTACATCTCTGGAAGTCTATACAAGGTTTGCATAGGATAGACATAGATTTATTTTCAGTGCTCACGTTGCTGGTGCATTTTTCCTCACTTACATAATGCTTCATGCAGAACATTCATTCCTGCTACAGACATGCATATTTCTCTGTGAAGTCCTCCATGTAATGCTGAAGTGGAAACAGAAAATGCTCAAGGAGCTCTGGCAGCATCTATGGAGAGATTCCTGTTTGTTGAACTTCGTTTCCAGCCTGAAATGTTGACTGTTTCTCTCCTCAGATGCTGCCAGACCTGAACTTTTCCAGCATTTTCTGCTTCATTTCAGATTTCCAGCAGCCGCAATATTTTGCTTCTGTGTATGTGAGGCCTTAGCATATTTTACCATTTACTTTAGTATAATGAACAGACTGGTAAATTTAAAATGAAAACAGATTTGTTGCTGGTCCCAAGGGTGATCCATTCGCTCAGCCAGCATCCCCATTAACTCTACCACGTCTTACTTGATCATAAATAAAATATACAAAAATCGATACTGAAGAGGTAGGACTCAGTCACACCTATAATTTTCTCCTAACAGCAAATTGCCCACATCGGTCATATAATTTGGCAAAAATTATAAATGAAGAGAAATTTGAGAACAAAAAAATATCATGGCAGGTTGAATAAGAACAAACAATGCATTCTCAAATACCAGGACTGTGACATGTGAACGCAATCTCTAGTGAAAAGTTTGAAACAAAAAAGAAAACCACTCAGCCCAGAAACATTTCTGAATGGGAACTTGACAAACCCAATATTCATGTTAGATTTTAAAACTAGTTTGCTTTTTAACGCTTCCACTAAAAGCACAATATTCAGCACACCATGGGCGAAATTCTCCCCCAACGGTGGGATGCCCGCCGACTGGCGCCAAAGCCGGCGCCAATCAGACGGGCATCGCGCCGGCCCAAAGGTGCGGAAGTCTCCGCATCTTTGGCGGCCTAGCCCCAACATTGAGGGGCTAGGCCGACGGCGGTGGGATTTCCGCCCCGCCAGCTGGCGGAAATGGCGTTTGTTGCCCCGCCAGCTGGCGCGGAAATGCGGCGCATGCGCGGGAGCGTCAGCGGCCGCTGTCAGTTTCCCAGCGCATGCGCGGGAGCGTCAGCGGCCGCTGTCAGTTTCCCGCGCATGCGCAGTGGGGAGAGTCTCTTCCGCCTCCGCCATGGTGGAGGCCGTGGCGGAGGCGGAAGGGAAAGAGTGCCCCCACGGCACAGGCCCGCCCGCGGATCGGTGGGCCCCGATCGCGGGCCAGGCCACCGTGGGGGCACCCCCCGGGGTCAGATCGCCCTGCGCCCCCCCCCAGGACCCCGGAGCCCGCCCACGCCGCCTGGTTCCGCCGGTAAATACCAGGTTTGATTTACGCCGGCGGGACAGGCAATTCCTGGGCGGGACTTCGGCCCATCCGGGCCGGAGAATCCAGCGGGGGGTCCCGCCAACCGGCGCGGCCGGATTCCCGCCCCCGCCCAATCTCCGGGAGCGGAGACTTCGGCGGGGGCGGGATTCACGGCGGCCAACGGCCATTCTCCGACCCGGCGGGGGGTCGGAGAATGACGCCCCATGTTTGGGTTCACTCCAAATGCAGACACTATTTCAAATACACCAAAGTAGTTTTCTTTATTTAAAAAAATACAACTGAAAATTAAACCACCATGGCATTCAAATCAGCTTTACTGTCATCATCCTCAATGCATGTCTCAGTTCAGTTTAATCAGTACTTTTAAGAGTTCTTCATCCTCTAGAAGTAACTCTAGACAGTATTAGTAGGGGACTTCAACGTCCATCACCAAGAGTGGCTCAGCAGTACCACCACAAACCAAACTGGTGGGGTCCTAAAGGACATAGCTGTTAGACTGGGACTACAGCAGTTGGTGAGGGAACCAATAAGAGGGAAAAACATACTTGACCTCATCCTCACCAATCTGCCTGCTGGAGATGCATCTATCCTTGACAGTATCTGCAGAAGTGACCATCGCACAGTCTTTGTGGAGACAAAGTCCCGTCTTCACATTGAGGACACGCCCCATCGTGTTGTGTGGTATTACCACCATGCTAAATAGGATAGACTTTGAACAGATCTAGCAACACAAAACTGGGCACCTATGAGGCGCTGTGCACCATTAGCAGCAGCAGAATTGTATTCAACCACAATCGGCAACCTCATGGCCAGACATATCCCACACTCTACCATTACCACCAAGCCATGGGGTCAACCCTGGTTCAATGAAGAGTGCAGGAAAGCATGCCAGGAGCAACATCAGGCATTCCAAAAAATGGGGTGTCAACCTGATGAAGCTACAACTCAGGACTATTTGTGTGCCTAATTGTATAAGCAGCAAGTAATAGAGAGATAAGCAATTCCACAACGAACGCATCCAATCCAAGCTCTGCAGTCCTGCCACATCCAGTCATGAATGGTGATGGACAATTAAACAACTCACTGGAGCAGCAGGCTCCACAAATATCCCCATCCTCAATGATGGAGGAGCCCAGCACATATGTGCAAAAGACTTTCGCAACAATCTTCAGCTAGAAGTGCTGAGTGGATAATCCATCTTGGGTTTCCTCTAGAGGTCCCCAGCATCACAGATGTCAGTCTTCACCCACCACAATTCACTCCACGTGATATCAAGAAACGGCTGAAGGCACTGGATACTGCAAAGGCTATGGGCCCTGACAATATTCTGACAATAGTATTGAAGACTTGTGCTCCAGAACTTGCTGCCGCACCCCATGCCAAGCTGTTCCAGTACAGTTACAACACTGGCACCGACTCGTGGAAAATTGCCCAGTGTGTCCTGTACAAAATAAACAGGACAAATCCAACCAAGCCAATTACTGCCCTATCAGTCACCACCCTATCAGTCTAACCTCCATCATCAGCAAAGTGATGGAAGGGGTCATTAACAGTGCTATCAAGCAGCACTGACTCAGCAATAACCTGCTCACGGAAGCTCAGTTTGGGTTCTGCAAGGCTCACTCAGCTCCTGATCTCATTACAGCCTTGGTTCAAACAAGAACAAATGAACTGAATGCCAGAGGTGAGGTGAGAGTGACTGCACTTGACATCAAGGCAGCATTTGACCAAGTATGGCATCAAAGAGCCCTAGCTAAGTTGGAGTCAATGGGAATCAGGGGGAAAACTCTCCACTGGTTGAAGTCATACCTGGCACAAAGGAAGATGGTTGTGGTGGTTGGAGGTCAATTATCTCCGCTCCAGGACATCACTGCAGGTGTTCCTCAGGGTAGTATCTTAGGCACACCCATCTTCAGCTGCTTCAACAATGACCTCCTTTCCATCATAAGGTCAGAAGTGGGGATGTTTGTGGACTGCACTATGTTCAGCACCATTCACAACACCTCAGATAATGAAGTAGTCCATGTCCAAATGCAGCAAGATCTGGACAATATCCAGGCTTGGGCTGACAAGTGGCAAGTTACATTCGTGCCACAAAATGACCATCTCCTACAAGAGAGGATCTAACCACCCCCATGATATTAAATGGCATTACCACCGCTGGATCCTCCACAATCAACATCTTGGGGGTTAACATTCATCAGAAACTGAACTATCCATATTAATATGGTGGCTACCAGGTTAGGTCAAAGGCTAGGAATCCTATGGCGAGTAACTCACCTCCTGACCCCCCCAAAGCCTGTCCACCATCTACAGGGCACAAGTCAGGAGTGTAATGTAATACTCTCCACTTGCCTGGATGAGTGCAGCTCCAACAACACTCAAGAAGCTCAACACCATTTAAGACAAATTAGCCCACTTGATTGCTCCCCCTTCCACAAACACTCAAACCCTCCACCACCGACGAACAGTGGCAGCCACGTGGACCTACAAGATGTACTGTAGTAACTCACCAAGGTTCCTTGGACAGCACCTTCCAAACCCACAACCTATATCATCTAGAAGGTCATGGGCAGCAGACACCAGGGAACCCCACCATCTGGAGGTTCCCTTCCAAGTCACTCACCACCCTGACTTATCGCCGCTCCTTCACTGTCGCTGGGGCAACATCCTGGAACTTCCTCCCTAATAGCCCAGTGGGTGTACCTACACCTCAAGGACTGCAGCGGTTCAAGAAGGCAACTCACCACCACCTTCTGAAGTGCAACTAGGGATGGGCATTAAATGCTGGCCTAATCAGCGACACCCACATATCTTAAATTAATTTTTAAAAATTTGGTGGTACATGTATATCTCTCGATAACCTACAGATATAAAGCCTTGATATTAACCCTTAAATAACAGTTGGGTTAAACCGCCAAATGTAACAATCCATTCTGCCATACACATTCCGCTTTTATGCTGGCTGATAGTGCGGTGTCACAAAGTCCACTGCAGAGAAGCATAATCTAGTTTACAAAATTAAATTGAACCACCACAGGGCAATTAGAAACCAGATTTAAAACTCTCTGCAGCTATGCATGTTTTTTAGAAGCCACAAAGCCCAGCTGTGAAAGGGAGGCAGGTGCTGCTGATTCCACAGGACAAATATTTAGTCCGCCTTGTGGGCCAGGGATATTGCTTCCCCTGGTCAGTCAAGAGCTTTTGGTCTCCCTGTGCCATTCTGGCCTCATTTTCCACTCCATAGCTCATTTCTATGACCTTTCTCCCCACACAACCCTCAATCTGCAGCCACTGACTTTATCCTTTCCCAGCCATGACTGCTGGTGTTCCTCCTTCGACTGCCCTCCTAAGTACTCTACCCAGTTTCAGCCTTCTTCTGTTGGTTCCCTCTCCCATTTTAGCAGGTTGTCAATTTGACCATCTACCAGGCACAAAATGATAGTCAGGTCCTGCCTGGCAGGGCTCCTTGGTTGTTTTTGGTAACCCCGCATCCACATAAATAATAGGTGCAAAAGATCTTTGGAAGGATGAGAATACATTTCGGGGTTGAAGTGAGAATATCTATATAATGGCAAGTTACGAAAGGTGCTGTATATCTGGATCAAATTAATGGAGAAATTATAGTGATGAGTGATAATTTATCAAAATTCACTAGACTCTGGGGTGGTCCCAGAGGATTGAAAAGTAGCAAACGTGACACCACTGTTTAAAAAAGGAGGTCGGCAGAAAGCGGGTAATTATAGGCCGGTAAGCTTAACTTCGGTTGTAGGGAAAATGCTGGAATCTATCATTAAGGAGGAAATGGCGGGGCACCTGGAGGGAAATTGTCCAATTGGGCAGACGCAGCATGGGTTCATAAAGGGTAGGTCGTGTCTGACTAATTTGGTAGAATTTTTTGAGGACGTTACCAGTGCAGTAGGTAACGGGGAGCCAATGGATGTGGTATATCTGGATTTCCAGAAAGCTTTTGACAAGGTGCCAGACAAAAGTTTGCTGCATAAACTAAAGATGCATGGCATTGAGGGTAAAGTGGTAGCATGGGCAGAGGATTGGTTAACTAACAGAAAGCAGAGAGTGGGGATAAATGGGTGTTTCTCTGGTTGGCAACCTGTAACTAGTGGGGTCCCTCAAGGATCAGTGTTGGGCCCGCAGTTGGTCACAATTTACATAGATGATTTGGAGTTGGGGACCAAGTGCAATGTGGCAAAGTTTGCAGACGACACTAAGATGAGTGGTAAAGCAAAAAGTGCAGAGGATACCGGAAGTCTGCAGAAGGATTTGGATAGGTTAGGTGAATGGGCTAGGGTCTGGCAGATGGAATTCAATGTTGCCAAGTGTGAGGCTATCCATTTTGGGAGGAATAACAGCAGAATGGATTATTATTTAAACGGTAAGATGTTAAAACATGCTGCTGTCCAGAGGGACCTGGGTGTGCTGGTGCACGAGTCGCAAAAAGTTGGTGTGCAGGTGCAACAGGTGATTAAGGCGGCTAATCGAGTTTTGTCTTTCATTGCTAGAGGGATGGAGTTCAAGACTAGGGTGGTTATGCTGCAATTGTATAAGGTGTTGGTGAGGCCACATCTGGAGTATTGTGTTCAGTTTTGGTCTCCTTACCTGAGCAAGGACATATTGGCACTGGAGGGAGTGCAGAGGAGATTCACTAGGTTGATCCCAGAGTTGAGGGGATTAGATTATGACGAGAGGTTGAGTGGACTGGGACTGTACTCATTGGAGTTTAGAAGGATGCGGGGGGGATCTTATTGAAACATATAATATTATGAAGGGAATAGATAGGATAGATGCGGGCAGGTTGTTTCCACTGGTCGGGGAAAGCAGAACTAGGGGGCAAAGCCTCAAAATAAGGGGAAGTAGATTTAGGACCGAGTTTAGGAGGAACTTCTTCACCCAAAGGGGTGTGAATCTCTGGAATTCCTTGCCCAGTGAAGCAGTTGAGGCTTCTTCTTTAAACGTTTTTAAGAAAAAGATAGATACCTTTCTAAAGAATAAAGGGATTCGGGGATATGGTGTACGGGCCGGAGAGTGGAGCCGAGTCCACAAAGATCAGCCATGATCTCATTGAATGGCGGAGCAGGCTCGAGGGGCCAGATGGCCTACTCCTGTTCCTAGTTCTTACATTTAGCGTCAAATAAAAAGCTTATTGTGGCAAGGAATTAAACTAAACAAAATTACAGAAAATTTATGCAAAAATCTTCCTTCAAGCAAGAACCAAGATGGAATTACTGAAGCTTAAATTTATAAACTCCCAATCATAATTACCATGCTGATTACAGAATAAGGATTCAACAAAAATCTTGAAATCAACAATCACTGAATAGGGCATCATTTAAAACCAGTCCAAAAATATTCCAACCTTTTTAAAATCTTATTAGAAGATTCTAGTTCCAGGTCCAGGACAAAATGCATTTCTGATGCCTGAAACACGTCAGACAAATGTAGAATGGCAAGAACATGTACAGTGCAGTCATTTTTACAGAAATTTGAAACTTCGGAGCTTAATTCCTTACATTAAATCGAAGCATTTTCTCTCAAGATCCAAGTGCTCAGACTTGAGTACCAATGCATGTGAAACGAATTACCAATCTTTGGATCCTTTATGTAGAATAAAAAAAATTCAAGGGTGGCCTGAAGCAATGGTGCTATACTGTGCATTGCAACGAAAGGAAACAGATTCACAACTGTATTCCTCCAAACTGCAAGACAGGATAGATGCTGAGAGGATGCTTCCTCTTGTGAGAGAGCCTAGGAGCACAGCGCATAATCAAAGAGTAAAGGGTCACCTATTTAAGACAGTTCTCTCTGATGGCAGTGAATTTGTGGACTTCTTTACCGCAGAGAGCTGTAGAGGCTGGGTCGTTAAGTTATGTTCAAGGCGTAGTTAGACAGATTTTTAATCAGTAAGGGAATTGAGGGTTATGGGGATAAGGCAGGTGAGTGGAGTTGAGGATCATATCAAATCAGCCATGACCTCATTAAATGGCAGAGTAGACTCGATGGGCTGAGTGGTCTAATTCTACGTCTTATGGTTTCCTAATTTTCATCAAACTATTATACAAACACAAGGAGCTTCTCGATCCCATGCATTTCCCCACACTCCGGAGGAGCATAATAGCAAATTGTTTGCTCTGTTTCTTGGTAAAGGAAGTGTTCTACAGTTAAAAATACAATATTTCTAGGTGTCAAATCCAATAGTCACTGTGTGAGACAACTGTAAATTGCCAAACAAAAAATCAATATTTGCTTGGTTATTCTATGATACAATGAAAGGTCTGATTATTGATTGCAACTGATTATTTCATTTATATCATACTTACCATACAGGCGTCCCTGGCTTGTCCTACTGATGGATCTTTTTCGAGAATAGTTTTGTAGTCTTGTAGGGCTTCATCAAGTTTTTCAGATTTCTCATACAGCTCTGCCCTTCTCAGTATAGCACGGATATAATTGGGATTTAACTCAATTGCTATAATTTGAAAAAAGAATATGCCTCAAAATTGTATAAATTACAATTCACCATATTCCGTTTCAGGGAAATTAGTATAAAAATGAAACCTGAAAGCTGTACATTTTCAGAAGGCTCCAAAATCTAAGATGCTAATCTCTTTGTAACAATTTGTGATGTGAGGAAACAACTTGAGCGTAAAGTTTACCTTTGGTACAATCAGATATGGCTTCTTCCTTATTATCCTGAAATAGAAAGAATACCAGGAGTAAAAATCTGAGAATATTGGTTTACTTAAACAATGCTTTAAAAGAAACTTTCTGTAAATTTTAAAAAGATTTCCACATACTTTCTTTCTTTCTACCAAATCTATCGAAACTATAGAGTACACAAAAATAATCAAAACTTCAAATTGGAGATTACAGGACCGAGTTCAGCTGGTTATCAGAATAACCAGTCCGCCATTTGCTGTATTGTATTACCCTGCAATTAGATTATGGTTGTCTTTCATTAGCTAACATATTTACTTTAATGTAGAAAGAGAAGAAAGCATTGCAAGGAACTTATTTTTTAAATCCACTATTACCTCATATCTAAAGCTGATCTTTCCTGAATAGTAAAATCAACCAGTTGTATACAAAATATTCACATGTTATATTCTAGCAGGTCTGTGCCAATTTCTCAAATAAATGACCAATCCACATAAACACCAACATTTTAATATTACATGTACAAAAAAATTAAGCATTCCATTTTCATGTGTGCTCCATGTAGTAGCATCATAGACAGATTTTCAAAATGCGTAAACATTACGCATTTCCCCAAGTAAAGGACAGGCTCACACCTAGCAGCCACGTGCATAAAATGCTGGAATATAGTTGATGCCAATGAAAACCATGATCCAATAAGAAGTTAGATAGGTTAAACATTATAACTACTTTAAATTTCCCATACACCAGAATAATGAGTTCACTTCTCGGAAGAAAATCCAATTTGCACATCAAATGTTGCCACAATTCTTATTTTTCCCTTAGTAATTTTCCAGTACCTCATTAACATTAACTTTTTCTGAACTTTGGGGAGAAAGTCCGTTTTGCAGATTGAAAGGCACTGCAGTAACTAACGATTTCACCGTAGGTCAGTGTTGGTAAGTAAAATTATTTTATCTCATAATCCACTCTTATGTTTTCATTTTGAGAACAGTGAAACAGCTGAAGCATTTGTGCCAGAATATTTGCAAAATGAAACAGAACCAGAAAAGACTATTGATCTTATAAACATTTTTGAACAAGTCACTGTTTGGAGGCACTGGTATATTATTATCTAGTTCACACAAAATCTGGACACCATCAAACAGTAGATCTTTCATCCTCGTGTTCACACACAAATTCCATCCAAATTCTTGGGGGAAATCCACAGAATCACTAGTGAAGGATGCCATTTAGCCCATCTAGTCTGCACCGACACTCTGAAAGAGCATCCAACCTAGATCCACTCCCTACCCTATCCCTGTGCATTGATCATTGCTAATCCACCTAACCTGCAATTAGTAAACTAGGGGCCGGTTTAGCAGTGGGCTAAACAGCTGGCTTGTAAAGCAGAACAAGGCCAGCAGCGCGGGTTCAATTTCCCGTTACCAGCCTCCCCGAACAGACACCAGAATGTGGCGACTAGGGGCTTTTCACAGTAACTTCATTGAAGCCTCCTTGTGACAATAAGCGATTTTCATTTCATTTCAATTTAGCATGGCCAATCCACCTAACCTGCACATCTTATGATTGTGGAGGAAGCCAGAGCACCCAGCTGAAATCCACAGACACAGGGAGAACATGCAGTCTCCACACAGTCACCCAAGGCTGGAATCGTAATCCGGATCCTTGGCGCTGTCAGACAGCAGAGCGAATCGCTGTGCCATTGTGCCAGAAGATTGTTAATTTTGTTATATTTATGGAACAGACATCAATAACTGCCATTCATGGATTTACTAAAAATGGAATTTCAATACAGGATTAAGCAAATGACCAGGTCCATAATCAGGTGCCTGTCAGGGAAGGGCAAGTAAATGTTGAGGAAATCTGTGTCAACAGGTTTCTATGCAAATGATAGTAATCACACGCTTGGCCTCTCACAGCCCACAAATTCAATTTTTAAACACTACATGTCAAAAGTTCCCCTGCATCATTGTTCTTGGTGGCATATCAAAAAAAAAAAAACAAGAAAGCTGCTTAACAAGTCAATTTGCTACAAATATCAGTCCTTCCTTAATAACAGATCACCTGTGTTCACCTGCATGTCTACAAATTTAACCTGCAGAACACTATTTAGACATGACCAATTAGAAGTGCTTACCAGTTTCATTCTAGCAGCAGCCCGATTGGAATAAAGGATAGACCTGTCCTTCTGGTAATAAGCTGGACAAACACCAAGAGCCTCTGTGTAGGAGTTTTCAGCCTCTGTATACTCTACAAGAAAGAGATAGCATAGGTAGCTTATGGTTGTTTTTCAGTAAATATGTAAAATATTAAATGAAGAGAATATAAGGAAAAGTTGGCTTTGTAGAATGGATCCAACTTGCATCAAGTTTTCTTTTGTTGGCCTGTAACACTGGATGTGGCAACAAGATGTTATTTCCACAAAAAATAAAAAAAATTGCTTCCCCTTATAGGGGCATATTCACCAACAAAAAATAATTTTCAAAGCACTTTAATTTGCATTGTTTAATGAGCGCAACTTCAATATTCCTACTGTCTGAATTGTTAACCATGTTTTAAGCTAAAAATTTGGGAGCTACAGGCTACGACGTCAAATGACAACATTGTGCCTACTTAACATACTCGTGGATGTGTAGGAGAACTGTTTTAGCCAACTGGGAGTTAAATTCAGGAAGTTAAGCTCTGTAATAGCAATACATTTGTATTAGGATGCGTGGAAAATAAAACTTTACAAATCCCTTTACAGAGGTCAAGAAATAATCGGAACTGAAGTGGAGGGAGTAGAATTTTGGATGGTGATTGAAAGGGGTGATTTTAGGAAGCTTTGAAAGAGTCACATGAGAAAGCAGAGGATTATGAAGTGAGCTTTCCAGAGTGTCAGAATCAAACAATTGAAAGGTCAACAGGTAGAATGCAGGGTGGGGGGAATCTAGAGGTCAGAAAGAGCTGAGCACAGGGCTGAATAAAGTTGCAGAGGATATGACTGACAAACTTTAAGAATGGCTTCGCCAACGACAAGGATTTTGTTAGTACTATTAATTCAGGAGATGTGCGGGTCATTGGCAAGGCCAGCAATTAATGCCCATCCCTAACTGCACTTGATGCAGCAGAGGCAGTGAGCCACTTAGAACCATAGAACTGCTACATTGCAGAAGGAGGCCATTCGGCACCTCAAGTCTGCGCCTAAAAAAGCACCCTACCTAGGCCCACCCCCACCCTATTCCCGTAACCCCCCCTAACTTGGACACCAAGGGACAATTTAGCATGGCCAATCCACCGAACCCACACATCTTTGGACTGTGGGAGAAAACCGGAGCACCCGGAAGAAACCCACACAGACACAGGAAGAAAGTGCGAACTCCTCACAGTCACCCAAGGCCGGAATTGAACCAGGGTCAGGAGTGCTGTGAGGCAGCAGTGCTAACCACTGTGCCATCCTTGTTGAATTGCTATAGTTCATGTGGTGCCGCTACACCCACAGTAATCTTCGGGAATGAGCGCAAGGATTTTTATACAGTATTAGTGAAGGAGCAGCAATATATTTCCAAGTCAGGATGATATGCAACTTGGAGAGACATTTGCAGGAGGTGGTGTTGCTAAACATCTGATGTCCTTGCTCTTATAGGGGATTAGTTTGGAATGTGCTGTTCGGCAGTACGGTGCTAAGTTACTTGTCACAGACTTCCCAGCCTCTGACATGTTCTTCTAGTCACCGTATTTATATGGCTAGTCCAGTTACATTTCTGGTCAATTGTGAGGGTTTCAATTATGGTAATGCTGTTGAATCTCAATAGGAAATTGCTATGCACCACACAAGTGCCAGGCAATGTTACTTGCCACTTTATCAATGCCTTCACTCCATCCTAAGGTCAGAAGTAAGGATGCTCGCAGATGACTGCACCATTGAGCACCATTTGTGACTCAGATAATGAAGCAGTCGATGTTCATTTGTCTCAAGATCGGCACAACATTCAGGGTTGGGCTCGTAAGTGGCAAGAAACAGGGCATCCTATCTGAACCACAATCAGGGTGACACGGTAGCACAGTGGTTAGCACTGTTGATTCACAGCGCCAGGGTCCAGGTTTGATTCCCGGCTTGGTCACTGTCTGTGCGGAGTCTGCACGTTCTCCCTGTGTCTGCGTGGGTTTCCCCTGGGTGCTCTGGTTTCCTCCCACAAGTCCCGAAAGACGTGCGGTTATGTAATTTGGACATTCTGAATTCTCCCTCTGTGTACCCGAACAGGCGCCAGAATGTGGCGACTAGGGGCGTTCCACAGTAATTTCATTGCAGTGTTCATGTAAGCCTACTTGCGACAATAAAAGGTTATTAAAACAAAAATCAGGAAATTATGAAATATATAGTGTTTTATTCTCAGTATTAACATTTTTAGTCTCAATATTAATAACTACCAACATGAACAAATGAATAAACAATTAATTGACAGAACTATTTCAAAACTACTCTGAATCACGATCATGTTTAGTTAAATGACTATTTGGCTAATTTCAATACACTTGGACTAAAACATGCTGTGAACAAAACCTACCTCCTTTTTTAAATTGCCCATTTCCAACTTCTTTCAAAGTTAGACTCTCACCTTGCCTTCGCTGTAAGACAGAATGTTTATCAAAGTCTAAGAACCTATTGCATGAATATGAAGTGCAGCACTTCCAAGTACAACGTCATAACAGTGAAAACTACATGCAATTAGATACATACCCACACACGCACCTTCATGTCTTAGCTCACCATCCCTTTCAATAACCTTCCCTTTCAATACAGGAATTAAAGCTTTTAAATTCTAGAATCATATGTTTTTATTACAGCAGTAGCTACTATATAAACTAATAGAAAACTCAGAGTTCTCCAATACTATGCTTCATTTCCCAGAACCTTCCTAAAAAGGATGTTCAAAATTTCTACTATAGCCACTGGAGCACTGTTACATAAGAACTAGGAGTAGGCAATTCAGCCCCTCCCGTCCACTCTGCCATTCAATACGATCATAGCTGATCTCACCCCAGCCTCATCTTCACCTTCCTGCCCACTCATCATAATACTGTATCCCGCTACTAATTAAAAATCTATCCATCTCCTCCTTGAATTTGTTTTAGTGTTCCGGCATCCATTGTACTCTGGGGTAGAGAATTCCACAGATTCACGACACTTCGAGTGACGTGATTCCTCCTCATTTCTGTTTTAAATCTGCCACGACTTAGCCTAAAATTATGGCCTCTCATTCGAGAATGTTCGACAAGGGGAGGCATCGGCTCCATGTCTATCTTGTCGATCCCCAATAGCAGCTTAAATACCTCAATTAGAACTCCTCTCATGCTTCTAAACTCCAACAAGCAGAGGCCTAAACTGCTTAGTCTCTCTTCATCCCTGGAATCAATCCAGTGAACCTTCTCTGGAACAGCCTCTCATGCATTTACATCCATCCTCAAGGGGACCAGAACTGTGCGCAATACTCCAGATGCAGTCTCACCAATGTCCTACACAGTTGAAACAGCACTTCCCTACTAGTCCATTCTATTAGCAATGAATGCCAAAATTCTATTTGCCTTCCTTTATCTGGTGCACCTGCATATTAACTTAACTGCCTGCGATTCATTCACGAGGACGTCCAGATCCCTTTGCACTGAAGAATTTTGAAGTTTCTCTCCATTTAGATAAATTGTCTTTTGTTCCTCTGACCAAAATGGATAACCTCACACATCACATTATATACCATCTGTAAACTTTTGGCCCACTCAATATCCATTTGCTTTCCCACCTAATGCAGGTTAGGACATTCTATCCCTGCATCCAAGTCATTAATATAGATTGTAAATAGTTGAGGCCCGAGGTCCAAACCCTATGGCACACAACTAGTCAGTTGTTGAGCATAAACTGACAACTAACTAGAAGGTCCCATATATATGACTACTTTTCAAGTTCCTTTTATCCTGCAAACCCATAGTGAATTGCAAGAGAACATTTAGTGATCTGACTAAAGGATAAATCTTGTGCATTTCCTAGTAGTAGCCTCAAGAGCAGTAGGCTGGGAACAAGTCATCTGTTTATCTTCTGAGTAGTGGATGAGGTATCAAGAAAAAAAAAATTACATTACAAATGCTTTCCAAGTTTTAATTGTCATACCACCATGTATTTTGTTGTTTTTTCTTATTAATAAATTTAAATTCTTAAGATTTTACTAGTTTTTCTTTGTGTGACACGTACAAAATAATTTAAGTCATGGTATAATTTCTCTTTATAGCATGCTCCATTTTAGAACATAGGATGGGTTTGATGTGGTAAAAACTGAAATCTTCTGGAAATAACGCTGACTTTAATAGCCTTCGTGATATTCGACCGAGATGAGCTTCCGATCAGTTCCCCAACATCACTCTGACAGCCTATTTCCATCTCCATACCAGTGCTCAACTCTGCCCCTGCCTCACATTATCTGATGTTGAAGCCCTCATCCATGCCTTTGTTACCTCTAGACTTACACTATTCCAATACACTTCCACATTCGCCCCAGCATCAACTCAAGACCATCCAAAATTCTACTGCCCGCCTCCTGACCTACATCAAATCCTGTTTACCAATCAATGCACAGGGTTTACTGACCTACACTGGCTCCCAATTAAACAATACAAATTTTTAAATTCTTTTTGTCAAATACCTCATTAGTCTCACCCCTCCCTATCTCTAACCTCCTCCAGTCCTACTTATTGCTGAGATATTTATGAACTCTAATTCTGGTCTCTTGGGCATCACCTATTTCAATCACTCTACCATTGATGGCCTTTGGTTGCCCAAATCCTAAAGTCTGGAATTCTCTCAAACCTCTCCTCCACTTTGCTTTCCTCTTTTAAGACACCGTTAAAAACTTACCTCTTATCAAGCATTTGCTCATCTGCCTCAATATCGCATTAAGTGGCAGAGTGTAATATTTGATTGTTACAAAAGACAGACTTACCTATGCAGAGAGCCAGCACCGGTAACGCCAAGTCCCCACAGTCCTCGGGGGTTTGGGCACACACGTGAACCAGGAGTCCACTGCACATGGGCAGTACAGCACCTGAAGTTCTTTGGGTCAAAGACATAGGCCACGTGCGCATGCCCAAAAAGAAAATGGTACGAAAATCGTATTTGTGTGACTTGGAGCAGGGCACCATTTTCAGAGACGAGGTTAGGTGGGGTTATGGGGATAGGGCAGGGGAATGCAACATGGTGGAGTGCTCCTTCGGAGAGTCGGTGCAGACTCAGTGATTCGAATGGCTTCCTTCTGCAATGTAGGGATTCAATGGATTCTTTTTTCTAAGAATCCCAATTCAGGGACAGGGGAAGGTCCCAGTTAAGATGAAAGAGGTGTGGAGAAAGAGGGTTGTATATAAAGGGCTGTGGCTGGCAGACTAAGTGGTGAAGGTTCAAGAGAAGCCCCAGTGATCAAAGGCAGCAGAAGGTTGGTAACTCTGCTGTGGGCCGGACTTCCGGGTGCGGCGATGACCAGCTGAGTCGCACGTTTCGGCAGCTCCCTGTGAAACGGACTTTTGGGCTCTTGATAGGAGCCCCAACGGCAATTTTGACGGCTAAAAACACTGTGCGGTAAACCAGAAGGGAATCCCCCCTGGATACGGATGGAAAAAGGAGAGAGTGGCCAGATTGCAGTGGATCCTTTAGAACAGCGGCAAGGAAGGCAAGCAAAAACCAAGATGGCGTCGGAAGGTGGCAGTTTAACATGGGGCCCTGAACAACAAGAGTTCTTGAAATGCTGTGTGGAAGAGATCAAAAAGGAAATGAAGAAAGAGCTGTTGGCCCCGATACTACAGGCGATCGAAGGGCTAAAGGAGGAACAAAAGACCCAGGAGCGGGAGCTTCGGGTCGTGAAGGCAAAGGCAGCCGAGAATGAGGACGACATACAGGGCCTGGTGGTGAAGACGGAGATGCAGGAGGCACATCAGAAACGATGTGTGGAAAGGTTGGAGGCACTGGAAAACAACGCAAGGAGGAACAACCTGAGGATTCTTGGTCTTCCTGAAGGTGTGGAGGGAGCGGACGTCGGGGCATATGTGAGCACGATGCTGCACTCGTTAATGGGAGCGGAGGCCCCGGCGGGTCTGTTGGAGGTGGAGGGAGCATACCGAGTGATGGCGCGAGGACCGAGAGCAGGAGAAATTCCCAGAGCCATAGTGGTGAGATTCCTCCGTTTTAAGGATAGAGAAATGGTCCTTAGATGGGCGAAGAAAACTCGGAGCAGTAAATGGGAGAACGCGGTGATCCGCGTTTATCAAGACTGGAGTGCGGAGGTGGCGAGAAGGAGGGCGAGCTTTAATCGGGCCAAGGCGGTGCTTCATAAAAAGAAGATAAAATTTGGAATGCTGCAACCGGCAAGACTGTGGGTCACATATCGAGGGAGGCACCACTACTTTGAGACGGCGGATGAAGCGTGGACTTTTATTGTGGAAGAAAAACTGGAATGAGCGGGTTATTAAAAAGAACGTTCGAACGAAGTGGTGGGGCGAATGTGGGGGGCAAAGAGGGGTTTTATGTACTAATCCTGCGATGTGGTAACTTTTCTCTCTCCCACAGGTGGTGATGGGGGAGGAGGGGAGGTGGAGGAGATGGGGCGTTGGCCATTGGGGGCGGGGCCAAGGGAGAAGTGCGGGCTTGGTTCCCGCGCTGTGATAATCATGGCGGGAATAGAGAAGCAGGAAGGAGGGGGCGTCGCACGGTGCGAGCCGAGGTCACGGGGGGAAGCCGAGGTCAGCCAGAGTTTGCTGACTTCTGGGAGCAACATGGGGGGAGTAATTACGCTAGCGGGGGATCTAGCGGGGGGGGGGGGGGGTGGGAGGGGGGAATTACTGGGTTGCTGCTGCTGGGGAGAGGGGGGAGCTGGTATGGGAGAGGATGGGCGGGGGGGCACCACCTGGGGGAGATACAGCTGCGTGGGAACCGGGTGAGGAGCTGGAAAAAGGTGATGGCTAATCGACAAGGGGGGGGGGGGGGTAGGAAGCCCCCCAACTCGGCTGATCACGTGGAACGTGAGAGGGCTGAACGGGCCGATAAAGAGGGCACGGGTACTCGCACACCTTAAGAAACTTAAGGCAGATGTGGTTATGTTACAGGAAACGCACCTGAAACTGATAGACCAGGTTAGGCTACGCAAAGGATGGGTGGGGCAGGTGTTCCATTCGGGGCTAGATGCGAAAAACAGGGGGGTGGCTATATTAGTGGGGAAGCGGGTAATGTTCGAGGCAAAGACTATAGTGGCGGATAACGGGGGCAGATACGTGATGGTGAGTGGCAAACTACAGGGGGAGACGGTGGTTTTGGTAAACGTATATGCCCCGAACTGGGATGATGCCAATTTTATGAGGCGGATGCTAGGACGCATTCCCGACCTAGAGATGGGAAAGCTGATAATGGGGGGAGATTTTAATACGGTGTTGGAACCAGGGCTGGATAGGTCGAAGTCCAGGACTGGAAGGAGGCCGGCAGCAGCCAAGGTACTTAAAGATTTTATGGAGCAGATGGGAGGTGTAGACCCGCGGAGATTTAGCAGACCCAGGAGTAAGGAGTTCTCGTTTTTCTCCTATGTCCATAAAGTCTACTCGCGAATAGACTTTTTTGTGCTGGGTAGGGCATTGATCCCGAAGGTGAGGGGAACGGAGTATACGGCTATAGCCATTTCGGATCATGCTCCACACTGGGTGGACTTGGAGATATGGGAGGAAACAGGAGGGCGCCCACCCTGGAGAATGGACATGGGACTAATGGCAGATGAGGGGGTGTGTCTAAGGGTGAGGGGGTGCATTGAAAAGTACTTGGAACTCAATGATAATGGGGAGGTCCAGGTGGGAGTGGTCTGGGGGGCGTTGAAGGCGGTGGTTAGAGGGGAGCTGATATCAATAAGGGCACATAAAGGGAAGCAGGAGAGTAAGGAACGGGAGCGGTTGCTGCAAGAACTTTTGAGGGTGGACAGACAATATGCGGAAGCACCGGGGGAGGGACTGTACAGGGAAAGGCAAAGGCTACATGTAGAATTTGACTTGCTGACTGCAGGCACTGCAGAGGCACAATGGAGGAAGGCACAGGGTGTACAGTACGAATATGGGGAGAAGGCGAGCAGGTTGCTGGCACACCAATTGAGGAAAAGGGGAGCAGCGAGGGAAATAGGGGGAGTGAGGGATGAGGAAGGAGAGATGGAGCGGGGAGCGGAGAGAGTGAATGGAGTGTTCAAGACATTTTATAAAAAATTATATGAAGCTCAACCCCCGGATGGGAGGGAGAGAATGATGGGCTTCTTGGATCGGCTGGAATTTCCCAAGGTGGAAGAGCAGGAAAGGGTGGGACTGGGAGCACAGATCGAGGTAGAAGAAGTGGTGAAAGGAATTAGGAGCATGCAGGCGGGAAAGGCCCCGGGACCGGATGGATTCCCAGTCGTATTCTATAGAAAATATGTGGACTTGCTCGCCCCGGTACTGACGAGGACCTTTAATGAGGCAAAGGAAAGGGGACAACTGCCCCCGACTATGTCTGAAGCAACGATATCGCTTCTCTTAAAGAAGGAAAAGGACCCGCTACAATGCGGGTCCTATAGACCTATTTCCCTCCTAAATGTAGATGCCAAGGTAATGGCAATGAGAATAGAGGAATGTGTCCCGGGGGTGGTCCACGAGGACCAAACTGGGTTTGTGAAGGGGAGACAGCTGAACACGAATATACGGAGGTTGTTAGGGGTAATGATGATGGCCCCACCAGAGGGAGAAACGGAGATAGTAGTGGCGATGGATGCCGAGAAAGCATTTGATAGAGTGGAGTGGGATTATTTGTGGGAGGTGTTGAGGAGATTTGGTTTTGGAGAGGGGTATGTTAGGTGGGTGCAGCTGTTGTATAGGGCCCCAGTGGCGAGCGTGGTCACGAATGGACGGGGATCTGCATATTTTCGGCTCCATAGAGGGACAAGGCAGGGATGCCCTCTGTCCCCATTATTGTTTGCACTGACGATTGAGCCCCTGGCGATAGCGTTGAGGGGTTCCAAGAAGTGGAGGGGAGTACTTAGGGGAGGAGAAGAACACCGGGTATCTTTGTATGCGGACGATTTGCTACTATACGTGGCGGACCCGGCGGAGGGGATGCCAGAAATAATGCGGATACTTGGGGAGTTTGGGGATTTTTCAGGGTATAAATTGAACATGGGGAAAAGTGAGTTGTTTGTGGTTCATCCAGGGGAGCAGAGTAGAGAAATAGAGGACCTACCGTTGAGGAAGGTAACAAGGGACTTTCGTTACCTGGGGATCCAGATAGCTAAGAACTGGGGCACATTGCATAGGTTAAATTTAACGCGGTTGGTGGAACAGATGGAGGAGGATTTCAAGAGATGGGATATGGTATCCCTGTCACTGGCAGGGAGGGTGCAGGCGGTTAAGATGGTGTTCCTCCCGAGATTCCTCTTTGTGTTTCAGTGCCTCCCGGTGGTGATCACAAAGGCTTTTTTTAAAAGGATTGAAAAGAGCATCATGGGTTTTGTGTGGGCCGGGAAGACCCCGAGAGTGAGGAAGGGATTCTTACAGCGTAGCAGGGATAGGGGGGGCTGGCACTACCGAGCCTAAGTGAGTATTATTGGGCCGCTAATATTTCAATGGTGAGTAAGTGGATGGGAGAGGAGGAGGGAGCGGCGTGGAAGAGATTAGAGAGGGCGTCCTGTAGGGGGACTAGCCTACAGGCTATGGTGACAGCCCCATTGCCGTTCTCACCGAGGAACTACACCACAAGCCCGGTGGTGGTGGCTACACTGAAGATTTGGGGACAGTGGAGACGGCATAGGGGAAAGACTGGAGCCTTGGGGGGGGGTCCCCGATAAGAAACAATCATAGGTTTGCCCCGGGGGGAATGGATGGGGGATATGGAATGTGGCAAAGAGCAGGAATAACGCAACTGAAAGATCTGTTTGTGGATGGGAAGTTCGCGAGTCTGGGAGCGCTGACCGAGAAATATGGGTTGCCCCAAGGGAATGCATTCAGGTATATGCAACTGAGGGCTTTTGCGAGGCAACAGGTGAGGGAATTCCCGCAGCTCCCGACACAAGAGGTGCAGGACAGAGTGATCTCAAAGACATGGGTGGGGGATGGTAAGGTGTCAGATATATATAGGGAAATGAGGGACGAAGGGGAGACTATGGTAGCTGAACTAAAAGGGAAATGGGAAGAAGAGCTGGGGGAGGAGATCGAGGGGGGGCTGTGGGCAGATGCCCTAAGCAGGGTAAACTCGTCGTCCTCGTGTGCCAGGCTAAGCCTGATTCAGTTTAAGGTATTACACAGGGCACATATGACTGGAGCACGGCTCAGTAAATTTTTTGGGGTGGAGGATAGGTGTGCGAGGTGCTCGAGAAGCCCAGCGAATCATACCCATATGTTTTGGTCATGCCCGGCACTACAGGGGTTTTGGATGGGGGTGACAAAGGTGCTTTCAAAAGTAGTAGGAGTCCGGGTCGAACCAAGCTGGGGGTTGGCTATATTTGGGGTTGCACAAGAGCCGCGAGTGCAGGAGGCGAGAGAGGCCGATGTTTTGGCCTTTGTGTCCCTAGTAGCCCGGCGCAGGATATTGCTAATGTGGAAAGAAGCCAAGCCCCCGGGGGTGGAGACCTGGATAAATGACATGGCGGGGTTTATAAAGCTAGAGCGGATTAAGTTCGTCCTAAGGGGGTCGGCTCAAGGGTTCACCAGGCGGTGGCAACCGTTCGTCGAATACCTCGCAGAAAGATAGACGGAATGGGAAAAAGAAAGCAGCAGCAGCAGCCCAGGATCGGGGGGGGGGGGAGGAACCAGAAGGACTCTCAGGGTCGTTAATATATACTGTATAGTATGTATAGGTCGTTGCTACAGATAATTATATATTGGACTGTTAAATTATATTTTTGGAGAGTGTTACTTGTGACAAGGCAGTTGCCAATTAGGGCTAGTTTTCATTTTTGTTATTTATTATTTATTCATTTTTTGTTTATAAAATAGGTCATTGTTATTTGTGTTGTTATAATATTGTGTAAAGGATGCACAATGTACTGTGTTGGTTGACCAAAAATTTTCAATAAAATATTTAATAATAACTCTGCTGTGGGCCATTGAAGTAAAGGTGCCTCTTATAGAGCAGTAGTGTTCTGCTCGATGCGTCAAAGATCTGAAGCTGTTCTTGTCGGTTAGTGTTGGAGTGTAGACTCTGGAATCCAGAGAAACGGAATCTCGGGAGACGAGATGAAAACCCTGTAAGATGGGCCGTCATTGAGGCTGTCCACGTTGGAGCAACTTTTGGACAGAATTCCAAGGTCAGATATAAAATGTTTTTTCTTTTTTAAAAGGTACCCAATTATTTTTTCCAATTAAGGGGCAATTTAGCGAGGTCAATCCACCTAACCTGCACATCTTTGGGTTGTGAGGGTGAAATCCACGCAGACACGGGGAAAAGGTTAGATATTCAAATGGGAAGACTTGAATCCCTTGCAAGAGAGAGAAAGTTTCAATGAGATTGGTTGACTCAGTGTTCACTGATGTCTGGTGGGTTATTGAGAAATCTGTCTTCATCGCACCTGCCATTTATTGTGTAGTGGTGGCATGTTTGACCACCATTAGCCTGTTAATTCACATGTACCTCATCTTAACTCTGAATATCGTAGTACAAGGTAGATATTTCAAATTGTTCAATTTCTCTAACCTTTTATGATAGTTTATTTTTGTTCAAAGCCCATGGAATCTTGTGGCTTTAACCTCTGAGCAAGTGTCTTGAATCTCAAACTGTGTCTACTTTAAACAGAAGGTTACTGGCCCCCTAACCAGAACTTAGCAGAAAGTTGAGATCATAACAGTTTTAGAATGCACCTGTGAAGTTCCGTGATATATTTATGCTCAAGGTACTAAAGTGCAAATTGTTAGCATTTCAATTTTTGCAGCCATCCTCTCTCTCTTCCTCAACATTTCACCATTTAACTTTGGAAAGTATGCTCTTTTCTGTCTTTGCTATTTGCAAATTCTATTTTGTGTTATTATAACTATTACATATGAGAATTTTATTTGATCCGACGTGCTCCTGATTTTGTTAAACTACCCCAATCCCAATTTGTAACTGCAGTACATTTTCCAGTGCATCCTTCCTCTCTCCACCCCTTTCTTTGGCCACCTTGGTCTTCAGTTGTGAAAGACAATAATTAAATTGTGATTTTGTTTTCTCTTTACAGCAGCTAATTGCTCTTTTATGCGCTTCTAATATTTTCTAATAAAGGGGGCAGGAAGAAATTTACAATGGGTTTTAGTGCAGATTTTGTGGATGTAATGAGTCAAATGAATAATACCACGGTTTTAAATTAAATAGACATACTAGTCCAGATTTTGCATGTGTGTTTGACAGCAACTGTCTGTGCTTGCCATTATTATCCCTCTGTATCGGACTGCAACTTCAGGCGTTAGCAAAAGCAGATTAATATGGAGATCCTGAAGTTGCAGTCCATCACTTAATGCACTGCCACAAGCTTCACCGTGCCCAAGCCACCATCCAGTGAAATCAGTTGATGTGGCAAAAACATCCCCTTTTCAGCTCTCACATTGTTGATAAGACACTCTATTAAAAAAAATGACACCATGTTCAGTCAGGTATAACTGCGTTTTAACAACCATGAATATAAACATTGCTGTACAACAGTTCTGGTCCTTAAAAAAACCTATTTGTGGAATCTTGTTAAATGTTAACATTCTGATTAGTTACTATATTTTTCAACTGAACATTAAATAAATGTTGAAAAAACTTTTCATACTATTTCAGCTTCCACCATGTGTATTGGCCAATTGTTATTTTACTCTCTTGTCAATTTTTTAAAAAATGATTTGATTTTAATGCTGTTTCTGGTTGGTGCATTCTTTTATGTGATTGGCAGCTCAATGACATTACTGCAGGTCCACTCTGGGAATCCTTATTGAAGGATGCTACAGCCTACTGCACGAGGTGGTAAATTTTCACCACAAAGCTTATGAGGTCTCCGTGTGGCTCTAGAGGTCAGCAGCAAGGGCCTATGATTTAGCTCTGACCCCAAAATCCAGACCATTGTCACAGATGACAGCATGCTGCATCGAGGTATAATATGGCTGTTGTTATGGGCACATGGCAACTGTGCATCTGCATTTTAGAGCAAGAGCAAAATAGATATCAAAACATTTTATTTGGAGTCCTAGACTGAAAGCCTTGCTTATATTTAGATTACAGAATTTGAAACACTAGCACACAAATAGCAGCAATGTCAGTTAAATGACAAAACAAACATATCCTGGTTTATGGTCCACAAAACAAATTCAGGACTCGGTTCAAAGTTAAACCAAATCCCAGTACGTGAAGTCATATGGATTACCTTTTTTTCTTCTTCAGGCAGATCTTTTTCCAGTTCTCGTAAATATTCTTCATCAAACTCCAGCTTTTTGGCTTCCGTTGTTTCAGAATCGTCCTCCAACTCTAAATTCACTACATCATCTTCCATGCCCACAAACCCATCAGTTCCCAGTGATTCTCGACATTCAAAGAAGTGGTCTTCTGCTGTCTCACCATCAGCAATACATGGCTTCTCAGCATTGCCACTGGCTCCTGAAGGATCAACCTTCACAGGTGATAATTCGCCTGAATCTGACTCAAAATTTAAATGTTCAGTTGGCACTGTCTGCTTCTCTCTCTCATCAGCTGACACATTCAGAACAGTCCCCAATTTTTCAGAAAGCTCTGCGTCTTCTGACTCTCGATCCATTTACAGGTCTGATCTATTGAATTAGGAAAAAAGAAGCTTACTACTACCAAGTGCATAACCTAATATTCTTATCTGTGTGAAGAAATAGGACTATAAATACAACAGTATGCAAAGCTTTTTAATGGAGACATGGTCAAAAATTTATATTGTCTGAAGAGGAGCTCTTAACTTGATGGGCAGTGTAATTTAAAATATCACTACACACTAAATTAGTTTTCATTGAATCATAGAATCTCTACAGTGCAGAAGGAGGCCATTCAGCCCATCAAGTCTGCACCAACCCTTGGAAAGAGTAACCTACCTAGACCCACATTGTGACCCTATCCCCATAAGCCATTAACCCCATCTAACCTTTTGGACACTAGGGTAATATTTAACATGGCCAATCCACCTAACCTGCAAATCTTTGGGCTATGCGAGGAAACCGGAGCACCCAGAGGAAACTCATGCAGACACAGGGAGAAAGTGCAAACTCTACACAGTCACCCGAGGCAGGAATTGAACTCAGGTCTCTGGCGCTGTGCGGCAGCAGTGCTAATCACCCTGCCGTTCTTGCAACTGTTCCCATACATTAAAATTTTTCTAACTATGAACACCAGCAAATAATTGTTCTTCTCTGTTTTCACCCTTCAATATTAGAAAAAAATGCATAAATAATTTTCATAAAATAGTCAAGATGATTTGAGAAAGATGTCCTGACAAAGGTGCCATCTTTCAAATTAGGCATTTAGCAGAGATCTCAACTGTTAGACAAGCATGAAAAGTCACAAGGCACTATTTGAATGCACGGAAACTCCCACTGTCACGACCAACATTGGTGGTGGAGTCTTAATGCAATATTTCCAACAGACAGGATTTGGAATGTTATAGCCCTTTGCAACCTTAAAATTGAGTGATTACTACTTAAAAGAAAAACTGCTGAGGGTTTATCCACAGAAGATCAGGGTTAGAGTTTAAAGACAAATAACTGTGCAGTGCAGGAACAGGCCCCTTGGCCCTCCAAGCCTGCGCCGATCATGTTGCCTGTCTAAATAAAACCTTCTGTACTTCAGGGTCCTATTACCATCCTATTCATGTATTTGTCAAGATGTCTCTTAAACGTCGCTATCGTATCTGCTTCCACCATGTCCTCCAACAGCGCGTTCCAGGCATTCATCAACCTGTGTAAAAAATCTTGCCTCGCACATCTCCTTTAAACTTTCCCCCTTGCACCTTAAACCTACGTCCCCTAGTAATTGACTTTTCTACACTGGGGGAAAAAAAACATCTGACCATGCACTCTGTCCATGCACCCCTCAACCTCCGTCGTTACAGTAAACACAATCAGAGTTTATTCAACCTCTCCTGATAGCTAATACACCCTCCAGACCAAGCAACATCCTGGCAAACCTCTTCTAAACCCTTGCCAAAGCATCCACATCCTTCTGGTTGTGTGACAACCAGAATTGTACACAATATTCCAAATGTGGTCTAACCAAGGTTCTGCACAGTTGCAGCATTTGCATCTGCAGATATTTGCCAAGTTTTCAATGCAGGCTTGATTATATGTCAAAGAAAATATTGGCCTATCTATATACAGGAGACAAGAACCTTTTGGGACATGGCCTTCTTTGCAGCCATGTATTGTTGATTAAAAGTAGTATTCATAGAAAAGATGGATTCGCTTGCTGCTGCTTTCATATTTTCTTCCTCAATGTGAGTTAGCCGACAACTACTGGAACAAGCTGACAACTACTGGAACAAACCTATGAGGAGCGAAGTGAAGCTGGGACTAAGTCTCCAGCATGTAAGTCCGGTGCTCTGTTTTGGGCTAGGTTCCATTTCAGGATATAAGTTTACAAATTCACACCAGCACCAAACCAATGCTAAACTGTTTTATTTTAACAAGAAAAAACAAACTTCAAAAACAATGATTACCCACACTACAAAACAATGAAACAAATTAATCTATCTTTTCCAACATTAGCACCATTTTCTGTTTAAAATTTGATCTAGGTGCCCATTATGCCCCTTTTATTTGATGCACCCTTCCCAGTGAATTAACATCCACCATCTGCAATTGAATTGTTACAAGTTCATTCGCAAATATATTTAGAACTGCCATTATCCAATTTCATGCCAGTTATCGGCGTAATCGAATTCTTACCGAATTTTGCAATATTAGTTTCAGTTATTAATAGTCTCAACAGGTGCAATAATGTAAATAAATGTGGATCAGGTGGTCTTTGTACTGTTGGTAGATGAAATTGTACAGGCCACTCCGCAAATAGCCTGGGCGATTCCAGATTTGATCCACATCAGGGTGCGCGTTTACTTTCATTCCGGATTTTGGGGTGAAACCTCGCACACAAAGGTAAAATACCGCGGAAGTGCTGCAAGTGTTCAGCAGGTCTGACAGCTCCTGTGAAGGGAGGGACAGAGCGGACGTTTTGAGTAGAATAGCCTTCTTCTGGAAAGCATTTCCAGCCCAGGAAGAACCGAGGCTTCTGCCGCTATCGGCTGTTGGGAAGCCGGTTAGGGTCGAAGATTATAGAAGGAATGTGGGCCGCGGCCTCACCCCACCAGCCTCCTGAGGGGAAGGGGGGGGGGGGGGGGGCTGTCGCCTCGATTCTTAGGAAAGACAACAGCTAAATATGTTAACGCAGCGGAATTCGACATCCAAGAGCTTAATGCACCTCCAGATGGTGGCGGGATCCCCTTGATGGATAAACCGAAATCAGGGCCCTGAACCGACTTCACAGTCGGCTCATACCACGGGCTCGCGCGCATTACAGCTGCCAAGCGCCCCACACTCACCTGCTTCAAACCCTTTCGATAACTGCGCATGTCCCGGCCGTACGGAAGGACTGGCTCCTTCACTTCCGGTCCTAATATCCAATCAAAGCGGGAAGGGGCCAGTTGCAAGCACGCCGGGAATTGTAGTGCCAAGGTTTGAGGAATCGCATTGAACTACAGATCCCGGCGTCCTTTGCAGTTACACGGGCACGCTCCCTTTCGGACACCCGCCCACCCGGACGCCCTCTGTCGATGAGCACCAATTTCAGCTTTCTGCCAACAGTTTTTTCAGATCAACCTGGATTATGCATGGCTTTCTTGAAACTTTCTGAAATGTGAATCAATTTCTGGTTAACCTTTCTATTTGCATCAACACCTTATGATATTGGCGCATTAATAATTTTGCTTTAATGGATTTACCAGGCATAGTAACAAACGTGGAAAAGTACCAAACACTATCTTAACTGATATTGTTGCACCTGTATGTTGTTAACAAGATGTGCAGGTGCAAATTTTATGTGTCAAGTGACAATGCTGTATGCAGCCTGTTATATTCAGGTATTGTAATATAAATATTACTCTTTTTGTCTTGCCGAGTTGTGTTGAATTCTGATGAGAAACAGTCGAAGTTTTCCAGATGATGACAAAATGTTTATTGAGTAATATATAATAAACTAATGAGTTCTTTCACTTCAATACTAAACTAGTAAAACAAATAAGTAAGTTTATATTAAATTAACTATTATAATAATACACTACACTCTGATCTGATCACGTCTTCACTCTAGCTGTTCTCCACATACGCACCAACTAAGAAAGAGCAGGAAACTCCTTTTGTAGGTCCTGTTAGTGTTGCCATCTAGTGATCATCTGTCTGACTTTACATTAACTGAACATGTATTAACACATACAGAGATCATTACATCCCCTTTTTGTGTTACACTTTTCTATTTACATAAAATATAAGAAAATTGTACATGAGAAAGGCAGTATTCTGGTATGCGTAGTACAGCAAATTATGAATCACTTATATTTTAATCCTCCAGATAAAAAGGCCAGCATAGCATTACCTTTTGGATTATTTTCTGCACATTTTAATGATGTGTATCTGGACCACAATTCCCTATGGATCTCCATTGTTCTAGCTTTTCACCCCTGGCAGACTACCCTGCTATATGCTTTTTAGCTCCAAATTGGATGACCTATCATTTGCCTACTTTGAAATTAATTTGCCACGGTTTTGTCCATTTGCTTCATGTATTAATATCCCTTTCCGATGTTATTCTTTCAACTGCACTGCTTGCAATGTTATTTATCTTTGCATCATCAGGAAAATTTAGATATGTCGTTCTCCAGCCCATCATCTAATTCATTGTTAAATACGGGAAATGGTTGAGGCCTGAACACGGTTTGATGTAGAACAGCAGTTCCCATATCCTGCTAATTCAAGCACTTGGCCATTGTTCTCACTCTCTGGGCTGAATTTACAGGTCACGGATGGGACGGGTCCCAAGTCCAGCGGCTGCTTAAGGAGGGTATTATCGAGCAACAGCCCCTGGAGAGCCCAAGTGGTAGTGGTTAAAATTGGGGAGAAACACAGGATGGTCGTGGACTACAGCCAGACCATCAATCGGTACACGCAGCTCGACGTGTACCCCCTCCCATGCATATCTGATATGGTCAAACAGATTGCGCAGTACCGGGTCTTCTCAACAATTGACCCGAAATCCACCTACCACCAGCTCCCCATCCGGAAGTCGGACCGGCCATGCACTGCCTTCGAGGCGAACGGTCGCCTCTACCACATCCTTTGAGTCCCTTTCAGTTTCACAAATGGGGTCGCGGTCTTCCAAAGAGAGATAGACCGAATGGTCGACCAGTACGGTTTGCGGGCCACCTTTCCGTACTTAGATAATGTCACCATCTGCGGCCATGACCAGCAGGACCACGATGCCAATCTCGATAAATTCCTCCGCACTGCCACTCTTCTCAACCTGACCTATAACAAAGAGAAGTGTGTGTTCAGCACGACCCGGTTAGCCATTCCCGGCTAAATAGTCCAAAACGGACTTCTAGGACCCGATCCCGACCGCATGCGCCCCCTCATGGAACTTCCCCTCCCCCACTGCCCCAAGGCCCTCAAACGCTGCCTGGGGTTCTTTTCCTACTACGCTCAGTGGGTCCCAAACTATGCGGACAAGGCCCGCCCACTCATTCAGTCCACCCAATTCCCCCTCGCGGCCGAGGCCCAACAAGGTTTTGCCCGCATCAGAGCAGACATCGCCAAGGCCGGATGCGCGCAGTGGACGAGCCACTGCCTTTCCAAGTAGAAAGCGACGCTTCAGACGTCACCCTTGCCGCCACTCTAAACCAGGCAGGCAGACCCGTGGCATTCTTTTCCCACACCCATCATGCCTCTGAAATTCAAGACTCATCCGTCGAAAAGGAGGCCCAAGCTATCGTTGAAGCTGTGCGGCATTGGAGGCATTACCTGGCCGGTAAGAGATTCACTCTCCTTACGGACCAACGGTCGGTAGCCTTCATGTTCAATAACTCACAGCGGGGCAAGATCAAAAATGATAAAACCTTGCGGTGGAGAATCGAGCTCTCCACCTATAATTACGAGATCTTGTATCGCCCCTGTAAACTCAACAAGCCCCCAGACGCCCTCTCCCAAGGTACATGTGCCAGCGCACAAGTGGACCAACTCCGGGCCCTACACGGCAGCCTTTGTCACCCGGGGGTCACTCGATTGTACCATCTGGTCAAAGCCCGCAATCTGCCCTACTCCATCGAGGAAGTAAGGACAGCCACCAGGGACTGCCAGGTCTGTGCCGAATGCAAGCCGCACTTCTACCGGCCAGATCGTGCGTGCCTGGTGAAGGCTTCCCAACCCTTTGAACGCCTCAGCGTGGATTTCAAAGGGCCCCTCCCCTCCATCGACTGTAACACGTACATTCTCAGTGTGGTCGATGAGTACTCCAGATTCCCCTTCGCCATCCCATGCCCTGATATGACGTCTGCCACCGTCATCAAGGCCCTCAGCACCATCTTTGCTCTGTTCGGTTTCCCCGCCTACATCCACAGTGACAGGGGATCCTCATTCATGAGCAATGAGCTGCATCAGTTCCTGCTCAACAGGGGTATAGCCTCCAGCAGGACGACCAGCTACAACCTCCGGGGAAACGGGCAAGTAGAACGGGAGAATGGGACGGTTTGGAGGGCCATCCAGCTGGCCCTACGGTCCAGGAACCTCCCAGCCTCTCGCTGGTAGGAGGTCCTCCCTGACGCTCTACACTCCATCCGGTCACTATTGTGCACTGCCACTAATAACACACCCCATGAACGTGTTTTTACCTTCCCCAGGAAGTACACATCCGGGGTGTCGCTCCCGACTTGGCTCGCTGCTCCAGGACCGGTCCTTCTCCGTAGGCACGTCTGACTCCACAAGGCGGACTCCTTGGTGGACAGGGTTCACCTGCTCCACGCCAACCCTCAATATGCCTACGTTGAGTTCCCCAACGGCCGCCAAGATTCTGTCTCACTCAGGGACCTGTCACCTTCAGGTTCCACCCCAACACACACCCCCACCAATTCGCCCCCCCCCCAACCTCCCACTGCGCCGCCAATATTGACCCCACCAGACCACCCCCCCTCCCCTTTTCCGCACAAGAGGATGAAGAGGACTTCGGCACGCTCCTGGAGTTCCCCGATGACTGGCCAGCATCAGCACCGCCACCACCGCCATCGGTGCCACCTCCACCATCGCCAGCACTGACTTCGCCGCCACCGTTACGCCGCTCCCAACAAAGCACCAAAGCACCGGAACGGCTGAACCTTTGACGGACTCCGGACCGTCAACATGGACTTTTCTTTCCCTACCACTGTACATAATTGCACTAATTGTAAATAGTTTCACGTCACCCCCACCGGACTCATGTTTAACAGGGGGTGAATGTGGTGAACCACTGTAATAGGAGATGTAAGGTAGGACCGGCACTACAGGTTCGCCGGTAGCTCCTGCCGGCTGGCTCCGCTCACGGAGAACTGCATCAGGAGGCCACGCATCTGACTGTAATAAAGCCACAGTTGTACCCAACTTTAGTCTTTGTGCAATTGATCATGCATCAGTGACATAAGATAATAACATTAGTAGTGAGATAGGATTTTGTCTTATAAGATCATGAAGTAGTATCACTCTTGGTGGAGATCAGGAATACAAAGAGAAAAGGTTTAAAAAATGCTGATAGGAGTAGTTTATAGGCTGCCTGACAATAGTTACATCATTGGACAAAGAGTTAAGCAAGAAATAATTGGAGCTTGATAGAACAGAAATGTAAAGAATGATAGGGGACGTTATCGTGATATAGATTGGATAAATACATTATTTTGCCACAGTTACCTGAAACGACACATTGTGGAATCAACTGAGGACAAATCTATTTTAGATCTAGTATTGTACAATGAGGCAAATTTAATTAGTACTCTTACAGGAAAAAAATCCTCTGGGAAAAGGTTATCATAATATAATTGAATTCCACATTAAGTTTGAAAAAAGCTTGCATGATCTTAAACTTTAAAAAAAATATTTTTATTGGCATTTTCCAATTTTTACAGTGTAACAGTTTAACATATAGTGGACCTGATATTTACGGTATGATGTTTCTTATTTACAAATTTTACATACCTTCTCTCTGTCTGCCCTCCCCCTCCTTGCCTCCCCTCCCCCCTCTGCTCCTCTCCATTTTGCCTGCTCTCCTTGGTCCCACCCCCTCTCCTCCCTTCCTAGTCACTGTTGGTCATGGAACAGACTGATAAATAGCCCCCATGCTTTGTGGAAGGCCTCATCCGACCCTCGGATGGTGAACTTGAGCTTCTCCAGGTGGAGAGATTCCGACTGGTCTGCCAGCTAGTCTGCAGCTGTGGGTGGTGCAGCTGATCACCAGCTGAGCAGGATTCGCCATCGTGCGATTAAGGAAGCAAAAGCTAGGGCTTATAGTTCTGGCTGGTCTGAAACCCCGAAGACTGCCACTCTTGGCCACGGCTCCATCCTCACCCCCACAACTTTGGAGTGCAGGAATAAGGAAGTTGATATACCATCAATTATGACACGACAGAGAGATCAAGTGAATGAAGGCTTTAATACGCAAAGAACTTAGCTAGCCAGAGACTTCAGTACAAACTGAGCACCACCCACTGGACGCAACATTATATACAGCCCTGGGGAGGTGGAGCCAGAGGCGGAGACCACCGGGATTCCAACCCAAGCCTTAGGCATATCATACCAAATGTTAAAGGCATATCACTTATCTGGTGAATACATTCACCACCTTCACCCACTGTTTAAAAAAAACACAAAGTCCATCGGGAGTGGCGTGGGATCAAACATTCAGTCTATTAGGAGGCCTGATCGTCCTCTTTGACCTCCTCGGCTCAGGCGGTGGTGCGGTGGGCACAGACATCATCGATGATGGTAAATCCGGGAGCACGGCGGTCGGAGCTTCCGTCTCGCGTGTCGAAGAAGGTTGGGGAGCAGGGGCCAGGTGCGTGGCTGGGGGCGACAGTGCAGGCGCGGGGGGGGGGGGGGGAATGGAGGCACGGGAGGGGCGCGGTTGGTGGCGACTGGTGACGCGGGGATGCAGGGAAAAATATTGGCGGGGGAACCAGCGGGCGCTAGGTCCCGTAGGGAAACCGTATCTTGCTATCCGTCAGAATGCGCGACGTAGGCGTACTGGGGGTTAGCATGTAGCAGCTGGACCCTCTTGACTAGGGAATCCGTCTTATGGCTCCTCACATGCCTCCGGAGAAGAACAGGTCCCAGAGTTGTCACCCAGGGTGGAAGCGAGACCCCGGAGATGGACCTCCTACGGAAAACAAACAAACGGTCATGAGTGGTCTCATTCGTGGCTGTGCAGAGGAGTGATCTAATGGAATGGAGGGCGTCGGGGAGGACCTCCTGCCAGCGGGGAATCGGGAGACTTCTAGACCGCAGGGCCAGAAGGGAAGCCTTCCAAAGCGTCGCATTCTCCCTCTCCACCTGCCCGTTTCCCTGCGGGTTGTAGCTGGTCGTTCTGCTCGAGGGGGATGCCCTTACCGAGCAGGTACTGACGCAGCTCATCGCTCATGAATGATGTACCCTGGTCGCTGTGGATGTAAGCGGGGAAACCAAAGAGAGTGAAGATGCTGTGCAGTGCCTTTATAACAGTGGCCGAGGTCATGTCGGGGCAGGGGACAGCGAATGGGAAGCGGGAGTACTCGTCAATGACGGTTAAGAAATAGGCATTGAGGTTGGTGGACGGAAGGGACCCTTTGAAGTCGATACTTAGGCGCTCAAAGGGTCTGGAGGCCTTCACCAGGCGAGCCTTGCCTGGCCGATAGAAGTGCGGTTTGCACTCCGCGCAGACTTGGCAATCCTTGGTCATGGCCCTGAACTCCTCGGTGGAGTAAGGCAGGTTGCGGGCCTTAATAAAGTGGGCAAGCCGGGTGACCCCCGGGTGACAAAGGTCATTGTGGATAGCCTGCAGTCGATCCTCTTGCGCGCTGGCACATGTACCGCGGGACAGGGCATCTGGGGGCTCGTTGAGCTCCCCCGGACGATACTTAATATCGTAAGTGTAGGTGGAGAGTTTGATTCTCCACCTCAAGATCTTATCATTCTTGATCTTGCCCCACTGTGCGTTGGCGAACATAAAGGCGACCGACCGTTGGTCGGTGACGAGGGTGAACCTCCTACCGGCTAGGTAGTGCCTCCAATGCCGCACAGCTTCCACAATAGCTGGCGCCTCCTTCTCAACAGCAGAGTGTCGGATCTCGGAAGCGTTGAGGGTTCTAGAAAAAAACACAACTGGCCTGCCCGTCTGGTTGATTGTAGCAGCCAGGGCGACGTCTAACGCATCGCTTGTGGTAGTCACCACTGTTGTATTATATTGTATATACTGCACTACATACGAGGGTATTATGGTAAGGCCCCTGTACTACAGGTACGGGGGTAGATCCCTGTCTGCTGGCTCTGCCCAGTAGGTGGAGTATAAATGTGTGTGCTCTCCGAACTGCAGCCATTTCGGCGGCAGCTGTAGGAGGCCACACATCTCTGTGTGATAAAGCCTTGATTGCTCTCTACTCTCGTCGCGTCGTAATTGATAGTGCATCAATTTATTACACAGAGATTTTACAAAGATGGATCTCCGCATCAAGCCGGATCGCCTGCAGTTGCATCCTCAAGCAGACAACGCCAAAAAGGACTTTGCACATTGGCTAGCTTGCTTTGAAGCATACATCGGATCTGGGACAGACCCAATCCCAGAAGCACAGAAGCTCCAGATTCTGTACACGCGGCTGAGTTCCGATGTCTTTCCCCTCATCCAGGACGTGCCTACCTACACAGAGGTCATGGCGCTACTGAAGGAGAATTACGCTCAGCAGACCAACAAGATCTACGCCAGGCACCTCCTGTCTATGCGGCAGCAACTTGCCGGTGAGTCTGTGGAAGATTTCTGGCGTGCCCTGCTCGCCCTGGTGAGAGACTGTGATTATCAGGCTGTTTCGGCCGCTGAACATTCTAACCTGCTAATGAGAGACGCGTTCATTACGGGTATAGGGTCAGCCTACATCTGCCAGCGCCTCTTAGAAGAGGCTACGCTTGACCTCGCAGCGACCAAGAAACTAGCGCTCTTACTCACAGTCGCCTCACGCAACGTACAGATGTATGCCCCCGACCGCACGGCTCACCCCTCCTGGGCATCGTGGACCCCGCCAGCGGCCACCCCATCGTGGACCCCATCAGCGACCGTCCCCAGCCAACCCCAGGCCTGCACCGCGCGGCAGCCAACCAACCCCAGGGGACCCAAGTGCTACTTCTGCGGACAGATAAAACACCCCCGGCAGCGCTGCCCGGCACGGAGCACGCTCTGCAAGGCCTGCGGCAAGAAAGGACATTTCGCTGCAGTGTGCCAGGCCCGCTCAATCACCGCCATTGTCCCTGCACCCCCCGCGTGTGGCCAGTGGCCGCCGCCATCTTCCTCGCCTCAGACCACGTGTGGCCCGTGGGTACCGCCATCTTGCTCCCCTCACAACACGTGGGGCTTGTGGGCGCCGCCATCTTGCTTGCCTCACAACCAATGGGTGCCGCCATCTTGCCTGCCTCAGGACACGTGCGGCACATGGGCGCCGCCATCTTCCCCGCCTCAGGACCCCTATCCGTCGGGCACTTCATCGGGCCGCTCATCGCCTGCAACCGCCGCCGACCAGCCGCGTCTCGCCTCTGTCACGATCGACCAGTCCCGACCGCACAACCTCGCGACCGCATCGACAAAGGTGAAGGTCGACGGGCACAAGATATCCTGCCTTCTGGACTCCGGGAGCACTAAGAGCTTCATCCACCCCGATACGGTAAGGCGCTGCTCACTCGCGGTACACCCCATTAACCAAAGAATCTCCCTGGCCTCCGGATCCCACTCCGTGGCAATCCGGGGGTACTGCATCGCCACCCTCACCGTCCAGGGCGTAGAGTTCAGCGGCTTACGGCTCTACGTCCTCCCCAACCTCTGTGCTGCCTTGCTAGTCAGCCTGGACTTCGAGTGCAACCTCCAGAGCCTAACCCTGAAATTTGGCGGCCCCTACCACCCCTTACTGTATGTGGCCTCACGACCCTTAAGGTCGACCTGCCTTCTCTGTTTGCAAACCTCACCCCAGATTGCAAACCCGTCGCCACCAGAAGCAGATGGTACAGCGCCCAGGACAGGACCTTCATCTGGTCTGAGGTCCAGCGGCTGCTGTGGGAAGGTATCATCGAGGCCAGCCACAGCCCCTGGAGAGCCCAAGTGGTAGTGGTGAAAACGGGGGAGAAAAACAGGATGGTGGTTGACTACAGTCAGACCATCAATCGGTACACGCAGCTCGACGCGTACCCCCTCCCACGCATATCTGATATGGTCAATAAAATTGCACAGTACCGGGTCTTCTCGACAGTGGACCTGAAATCTGCCTACCACCAGCTCCCCATTCGCAAGGCGGTCCGCCCGTACACCGCGTTTGAAGCGGACGGCCGCCTTTACCATTTCCTTAGGGTTCCCTTCGGTGTCACTAACGGGGTCTCAGTCTTCCAACGGGAGATGGACCGAATAGTTGACCGGTACGGCTGCGGGCCACTTTTCCGTACCTGAATAACGTCACCATCTGCGGCCATGACCAGCAGGCCCAAGACGCTAACCTTTCCAAATTTCCCCACACCGCCAAACTCCTCAACCTAACCTACAACAAGGAGAAGTGTGTGTTCAGCACGAACCGATTAGCCATCCTCGGCTATGTGATTCAGAACGGAGTTCTCGGGCCCGACACCGATCGCATCTGCCCCCTCATGGATCTCCCCCTTCCCCACTGCCCCAAGGCCCTCAAACGATGCCTGGGGTTCTTTTCGTATTACGCCCAGTGAGTCCCTAACTATGAGGACAAGGCCTGCCCACTCATCCACTCCACCAGTTTCCCACTGACGGCTTAGGCTCACCAGGCCTTCAACCGTATCAAGGCCGACCTCGCCAAGACCGCGATGCAGGCGGTCGACGAGACGCTCTCCTTCCACGTCGAGAGCGATGCATCAGACGTCGCTCTGGCCGCCACCCTCAACCAGGCAGGCCCGTGGCATTATTTTCCCGCACCCTCCATGCCTCCGAAATTCGGAACTCCTCCGTCGAAAATGAGGCCCAAGCTATCGTTGAAGCCCAATATGCCAGCGCACAAGTGGACCGACTCCGGATCCTGCACGACGATCTCTGTCACCCAGGGGTCACCCGCTTTTATCACTTCATTAAAAGGCCCAAAATCTGCCTTACTCCATCGAGGAAGTCAAGGCTACCACCAGAGACTGCCAGGAGTGTAAACCACACTTCTACCGGCCAGACCGTGCGCGCCTGGTGAAGCCCTCCCGCCCCTTTGAACGCCTCAGCGTGGACTTCAAAGGGCCCCTCCACCGACCACAACACGTAGTTTCTCAATGTGGTCGACGAATATTCCAGATTCCCCTTCGCCATCCCATGCCCCGATATGACGTCTGCCACCGTCATCAAAGCCCTCAACACCATCTTCGCTCTGTTCGGTTTCCCCGCCTACGTCCACAGCGACAGGGGATCCTCATTTATGAGCGATGAGCTGCACGAGTACCTGCTCAACAGGGGCATTGCCTCGAGCAGGACGACCAGCTACAACCCCCGGGGAAACGGGCAGGTGGAGCGGGAGAATGGGACGGTCTGGAAGGCCGTCCAGCTGACCCTACGGTCCAGAAATCTCCCGGCCTCCCGCTGACAGGAGGTCCTCCCCGACGCACTTCACTCCATTCGGTCACTCCTGTGCACGGCGACTAACGGAACCCCCCATGAACGTCTCTTTGCCTTCCCCAGGAAGTCCACCTCCGGGGTATCGCTCCCAACGTGGCTGGCAGCACCAGGATCCGTTCTCCTCTGCAAGCACGTGTGGCTCCACAAGGCGGACCCGTTGGTTGAGAGGGTACAGCTACTCCATGCAAACCCGCAGTACGTCTACGTAGCATACCCCGATGGCCGCCAAGACACAGTCTCCCTCAGAGACCTGGCACCAGCTGGGTCCCCACATCCCCCCCTTCTGCCCCGGCGCCACCCTCCCTTCCCCCAGCGCACCACACCACAGCCCCCACTCCAGGACAATCCGTCCTCCCCTTGGTCCCACCCGGGGATGAAGAGGATGTCGACATGCTCCCGGAGTCACCGACGACCGAGCCGATACCTGATTTGCCACCAGCACTGCGACGCTCTCAACGACGGATCAAGGCGCTTGATTTCTCTGAAATTTGAATGACAACCTGTATGTAAACACCCCCGCTGGACTCATTTTTAACAGGGGGTGAATGTGGTAGTCACCACTGTTGTATTATACTGTATATACTGCACTGCATACGAGGGTATTACGGTAAGGCCCCTGTACTACAGGTACAGGGGTAGATCCCTGCCCGCTGGCTCCGCCCAGTAGGCGGAGTATAAATGTGTGTGCTCTCCGAACTGCAGCCATTTCGGCAGCAGCTGTAGGAGGCCACACATCTCTGTGTAATAAAGCCTCGATTACTCTCTACTCTCGTCTCGTAATTGATAGTGCATCATCGCTCTCGACCTGGCAGGGAATGGTCTCGTCCACCACGTGCATAGCGGCCTTAGTAATATCGGCCTTCATACGGCTGAAGGCTGGACGGGCCTCAGCTGTCAGGGGAAATGTCGTGGTCTTAATAAGTGGGTGGGCTTTGTCTGCATAGTTGGGGACCCACTGGACATAAGATAAAAGCCCCAAGCACCGTTTGAGGGCCTTGAGGCTGAGGGGAAGAGGGAGTTCCGTGAGGGGGCGCATGCGGTCGGGGTCAGGCCCTAGGACCCCGTTTTCCACGACGTAGCTGAGGATGGCTAGCCGGATTGTGCGGAAAACACATTTTTCTTTGTTGTAAGTTAAGTTGAGGGCCCGGGCGGTCTGGAGGAGCTTCTCAAGGTTGGCGTCGTGCTCCTGCTGATCTTGGCCGCAGATGGTGACATTGTCCAAGTACGGGTAAGTAGCCCGCAGCCCGTACTGGTCCACCATTCGGTCCAACGTTCTCTGGAAGACCGAGACCCCATTAGTCACGCCAAAAGGGACCCTAAGGAAGTGGAAGAGCCGGCCAGCTGCTTCAAAAGCAGTGTAGTGGCGCTCTTCCGGGCGGATCGGGAGCTGATAGTAGGCGGACTTCAGATCGACCGCGGAGAAAACCCGGCATTGTGCGATCTGATCAACCAATTCCGCAATGCGGGGAAGCGGGTATGTATCAAGCTGCGTGAACCGGTTTATGGTCTGGCTGTAATCCATGACCATCCGGTTCTTTCCTCCGGACTGGACTACCACCACCTGCGCCCTCAAGGGGCTGTTGCTGGCCTCGATGACCCCCTCTCTCAAGAGTCGCTGAACCTCTGACTTGATGAAAGTCATACCTTGGGCACTGTACTGCCAGCTCCTGGTGGCGATGGGCTTACAGTCGGGGGTGAGGATCGCGAAAAGCGAGGGGCAGCGGACCTTCAGGGTCGCGAGGCTACAGACCGTGAGGGGGGGTAAGGGTCCGCCGAACTTCAGGGTCAGGCTTCGGTGACTACATTGAAAATCCAGACCAAGCAGTAGGGGCGGGCAGTGGTGAGGGAGGACATAGAGTTTAAAGCGGGCGTATTCAGCGCCCTGGATCGCGAGGTTCGCAATACAGTACCCCCGAATTCGGACCGAATGGGACCCCGAGATGAGGGTGTGGTGAACCACTGTAATAGGAGATGTAAGGTAGGACCTGCACTAAGGGTTCGACGGTAGATCCTGCCGGCTGGCTCCGCCTATGGAAAACTGTATAAATATGCATGACCTCCAGTGCCCTGCCATTTTGCCAGCTGCAGCAGGAGGCCCCGCATCTGACTGTAATAAAGCCACAGTTGTACCCAACTTTAGTCTTTGTGCAATTGATCGTGCATCAATTTATTACAGTCAGATTTTCCACAGAATGGATATTAGAATTAAGCCCGATCGCCTGCAGTTGGATCCACACTCGCCCAACGCCAGAAAACACTTTACTCACTGGCTAGCATGTTTTGAGGCCTACATCAAGGCTGCGGACCCCAAGCCAACGGAGGCTCAGAAGATAAACGTCCTGTACTCCAGACTGAGCTCCAGCGTGTTCCCGTTGATCCAAGACGCCACGAATTACACAAAAGCAATGGAACTCCTGAAGGAACACTACGCGCAGAAGGCGAACACGCTCTTCGCCAGGCATGTACTCGCCACCCGCTCGCAACTACCTGGTGAGTCCATCGAAGACTTCTGGCGGGCCCTAGTTCCACTCGTCCGGGACTGTGACTGTCAGGCCGTTATGGCCGCCGAACACGCAAATTTCCTCATGCGCGATGCCTTCGTGACGGGGATTGCGTCGGACCGCATCCGAGAACGATTATTGGAAGGGGTCACGCTCGAACTGGCGGAGACGAAAACCTTGGCGCTCTCCATGACGGTCGCATCCCGTAACGTACAATCGTACCCCTCCCGCCGCGCTGCCCACCCTTCTACTCCTTCCTACCTCTCCTGGACCCTACCGACGACCTCCTCAGCCGGGTCCCTGCCTTCCCAATACGCCTGCGCCGCACGCTGATCCGCGCACCCCGGGGGTCCCCGCTGCTACTTCTGCGGTCAACAGAAGCACCCCCACCAACACTGACTGGCCTGCACTGCAGTTTGTAAAGCCTGCAGTAAAAAGGGCCACTTCGCGGCTGTGTGCCAGGCCCGCACAGTCGCTGCGATAGCGCCCGCTATCACGCCCTCCCCCATGCCAGACGCATAATGGGAGCCGCCATCTTCTCCTCCCGGGTCCATGTGCGACCAATGGGCGCCGCCATCTTGTCCCCCTTCGACCATGTGCGCCTCATGGGCGCCGGCATCTTGTCCCAACCCCGCAATTTGCGCACTGTGAGCGCCGCCATCTTGTCCCGACCCCGCAATGTGCGCACCATGGGCGCCGCCATCTTGTCCCCCACAGGGTCTCTGGACATCCCGACATCGGAACCGCACATGCTCGCCACCCGAAGCATCCGATGGCTACCCGCAGCTTGCTTCGATGACGCTGGACCAATCTCGCCCGCACAACCTGGCCACCGCGTCGGCGGCGGTTAAAATCAACGGTCACACGACCTCGTGCCTGCTGGACTCCGGGAGTACTGAAATCTTCGTTCACCCAGATACGGTAAGGCGCTGCTCCCTCGTGGTCCACCCTGCCAATCATAGGATCTCCCTCGCCTCCGGATCCCACTCCGTCCCGATCCGAGGCTTTTGTACAGTCACCCTCTCGGTCCAGGGTGTAGAATTTAGTAACTTCCGCCTCTATGTCCTTCCTAATCTCTGCGCTGCACTCCTGTTGGGCCTGGACTTCCAGTGCAACCTCCAGAGCCTCACCCTCAAATTCGGCGGGCCCTTACCCCCTCTTACAGTTTGCAGCCTCGCGAACCTCAAGGTCGATCCCCCCCCTTCCTTTTTGCCAATCTAACTGCGGATTGCAAACCCGTTGCCACTAGGAGCAGACGGTACAGCACCCAGGACAAGACCTTCATCAGGTCCGAAGTCCAGCGGCTGCTTAAGGAGGGTATTATCGTGGCCAGCAACAGCCCCTGGAGAGCCCAAGTGGCAGCGATTAAAACTGGGGAGAAATACAGGATGGTCGTGGACTACAGCCAGACCATTAATCGGTACACACAGCCCGACGCGTACCCCCTCCCACGCATATCTGATATGGTCAATCAGATTGCGCAGTACCGGGTCTTCTCAACAATTGACCTGTAATCCGCCTATCACCAGCTCCCCATCCGGAGGTCGGACCGGCCATACACTGCCTTTAAAGCGGACAGTCGCCTCTACCACTCCCTTAGGGTCCCTTTCGGTGTCACAAATGGGGTCTCGGTCTTCCAAAGAGAGATAGACTGAATGGTCGACCAGTACGGTTTGTGGGCCACCTTTCCGTACTCAGATAATGTCACCATCTGCGGCCATGACCAGCAGGTCCACGATGCCAACCTCGATAAATTCCTCCGCACTGCCACTCTTCTCAACCTGACCTACAACAAAGAGAAGTGTGTGTTCAGCACGACCCGGTTAGCCATTCACGGCTATGTAGTCCAAAACGGATTCTCGGGCCCGCCCCCGACCGCATGCGCCCCCTCATGGAACTTCCCCTCCCCCACTGCCCCAAGGCCCTCAAACGCTGCCTGGGGTTCTTTTCCTACTACGCTCAGTGGGTCCCAAACTATGTGGACAAGGGCCGCCCACTCATTCAGTCCACCCAATTCCCCTTCGCGGCCGAGGCACAACACGCTTTCGCCCGCATCAGAGCAGACATCGCCAAGGCCGGGATGGCGCGCAGTGGACAAGTCACTGCCTTCCCAAGTAGACAGCGACGCTTCAGACGTCGCCCTTGCCGTCACTCTAAACCAGGCAGGCTGGCCCGTGGCATTCTTTTCCCGCACCCATCATGCCTCTGGAATTCGACACTCATTCATCGAAAAGGAGGCCCAAGCTATCGTTGAAGCTGTGCAGCATTGGAGGCATTACCTGGCCGGTAAGAGATTCACTCTCCTTACGGACCAATGGTCAGTAGCCTTCATGTTCAATAACACACAGCAGGGCAAGATCAAAAATGATAAAATCTTGCGGTGGAGAATCGAGCTCTCCACCTATAATTACGAGATCTTGTATCGCCCCGGTAAACTCAACGAGCCCCCAGACGCCCTCTCCCGAGGTACATGTGCCAGCGCACAAGTTGACCAACTCAGGGCCCTACACGACAGCCTTTGTCACCCGGGGGGTCACTCGATTGTACCATCTGGTCAAAGCTCGCAATCGGCCCTACTCCGTCGAGGAAGTAAGGACAGTCACCAGGGACTGCCAGGTCTGTGCGGAGTGCAAACCGCACTTCCACCGGCCAGACCCTGCGCGCCTGGTGAAGGCTTCCCGCCCCTTTGAACGACTCAGCGTGGATTTCAAAGGGCCCCTCCCCTCCACCGACCGTAACACGTACATTCTCAGTGTGGTCAATGAGTACTCCAGATTCCCCTTCACCATCCCATGCCCTGATATGATGTCTGCCACAGTCATCAAGGCCCTAAGCACCATCTTCGCTCTGTTCGGTTTCCCCGCCTACATCCACAGTGACAGGGGATCCTCATTCATGAGCGATGAGCTGCATCAGTTCCTGCTCAGCAGGGGTATAGCCTCCAGCAGGACGACCAGCTACAACCCCCGGGGAAACGGGCAAGTAGAACGGGAGAATGGGACGGTTTGGAGGGCCATCCAGCTGGCCCTACGGTCCAGGAACCTCCCAGCCTCTCGCAGGCAGGAGGTCCTCCCTGACGCTCTACACTCCATCCGGTCACTATTGTGCACCGCCACTAATAACACACCCCATGAACGTGTTTTTACCTTCCCCAGGAAGTCCACATCCGGGGTGTCGCTCCCGACTTGGCTCGCTGCTCCAGGACCGGTCCTTCCCCGTAGGCACGTCTGACTCCACAAGACAGACCCCTTGGTGGACCCCTTGGTGGACAAGGTTCACCTGCTCCACGCCAACCCTCAATATGCCTACGTTGAGTTCCCCGACGGCCGCCAAGATACTGTCTCACTCAGGGACCTGTCACTGTCACGTTCCACCCCAACACCCCCACGCACCAATGCGCCCCCCCCACCTCCCACCGTGCCGCCAATATTGACCCCACCAGAGCACCCGCCCCTCCCCTTTTCTGCACAAGAGGATGAAGAGGACTTCTGCACGCTCCCGGAGTTCCCCGATGACTGGCCAGCATCAGCACCGCCATCGGTGCCACCTCCACCACCGCCAGCACCGACTTTGCCGCCATCGTTACGCCGCTCTCAACGAAGCACCAAAGCACCGTACCGGCTTTGATGGACTCCGGACCGTCAACATGGACTTTTCTTTCCCTACCACTGTACATAATTGCACTAATTGTATATAGTTTCACGTCCCCTCCCGCCGGACTCATTTTAACAGGGGGTGAATGTGGTGAACCACTGTAATAGGAGATGTAAGGTAGGACCTGCACTACAGGTTCGCCGGTAGCTCCTGCCGGCTGGTTCCGCCCAGGGAGAACTGTATAAATATGCATGACCTCCAGTGCCCTGCCATTTCACCAGCTGCAGCAGGAGGCCACGCGTCTGACTGTAATAAAGCCACAGTTGTACCCAACTTTAGTCTTTGTGCAATTGATCGTGCATCAGAGGGAGATTGTTTGGGAGGCGGGGTTGGTGCGGAGGGAGCAGCGCCTTACCGTTTCTGGATGCATGAAACTCTCCGTGCTCCCAGAGTCAAAGAGGCAGGGGGCCTCGTGCCCGTTGACCTGGACGACCATCACGGAGGTCCGCAGGTGCTTCGGCCACGACTGGTCGAGGGTGACTGCTCCAAACTGCGGGTAGTCTGCGTCATCCGGGGAATCGGAGTCACAAAATGGCCGCCCCATCGGTCGCACGTGTCGGGTTGAGCAGAAAGTGGCGGCCAAGATGGCCACCCCCACGAATCGCACAAGGCCGATGACGTGTCAGAAAAGGGCGTGTCCGGTAGGCACGCAGCCACGTTGCGGGGCCTGCGAGTCTGTTGGTCGAACCTGGTGAGTTTTCTGCTTCTGGGCCTTCGGTCTGACCAGGCAGACTCTCGCGAAATGCCCCTTCTTGCCGCAGTCACTACATATCGCGAAGCGGGCTGGGCAACGCTGTCTTGGATGTTGGCCCTGACCACAGAAGTAGCACGATGGTCCCCCGGTCTGGGCAGGCAGCCGTGCGGCACAGGCCTGTGGCGTGGTCGTGTCCGGTGAAGTCCGCGTGTGGCTCGCAGGGTCCGCGGGACACGCGCCGAGGTTCTGGTAAGCCACCTCTAATGACACGGCTAATTTTACCGTTTCCTGTAGGTCGTGTGCCCCGTTTTCTAGGAGTCGCTGCCTGACGTAGTTCAAGCGGATTCCAGCCACGTAGGCGTCCCGGATCTGCAGCTTCATGTGGTCCTCCGCCGACACGGCTTGGTAATCGCAGTTTCTGGCGAGTATCGTGAGCTTTTCCAAATACTCGTCCAGAGTGCTGCCGGCGGGTAAAGAGTAGATGCCGCGCGAACACCTCATTGACGGGCTTGATGAAGCGCTTCTTTAGAATCTCGACCGCAGCGTCATACGAGACCGCCTTCTCGATTAAAACGGAGATTCTGTGGCTCACCCGGGCGTGAAGGAGGTGCAGCTTGCGAGTTTCGGGGATAGGTGCTTCTGAGGACCCGATATATACCTCGAAGCAGCGAAGCCAGTGCGAGAAGATCTCCTTGGCTTCTGGCGCACGGGCATCTAGATCGAGTTTCACTGGCTTGAGCGCGGGGTCCATAGTGTCGTTGTTTGCGTATTAAATTGATATACCATCAATTATGACACGACAGAGAGATCAAGTGAATGAAGGCTTTAATATACAAAGAACTTAGCTAGCCAGATACTTCAGTACAAACTGAGTGCCACCCACTGGACGCAACATTATATACAGCACCGGGGAGGCGGAGCCAGAGGCCGAGTCCACCGGAGTTCCAACTCAAGTCTTAAAGGTATATCACACCAAACCTTAAAGGCATATCACCTATCTGGTGAATACATTCACCACAGAAGTCTTACTTTATGGTACAGAGCTTAGTGAGATCACACCTTCTGTTATGTGTGCATTTTACGTCTCCATATTTGAGGAAGAATATTTTTGCATTTAGAGGCAAAGATTCAGTAGTGAGAAGTCCGAGAGGTCATCCTGTGACAAGAGTTTGAGTAAATATTTATAGTGCTGTTAGGGAGGGTGTTCCAGGATTTAGACCCAGCAATAGTGAAGGAACAGCGATATATTTCCAAGTCATGATGGTGAGTGACCTGAAGGGGAAGTTCCATGTGGTGCAGTTCCCTTGTGTCTGCTACCCATGTCCTTCCAGATGGCAGTGATTCTGGGTTTGGAAGATTCTGCCTATGGAGCCTTGGTGAGTTCCTGCAGTGCATCTTGTAAATGGCATGCACTGCTGCTTTTATGTTTTGATGGTGGAGAGAGTGAATGTTTCTGGAATACTCTTGTGAGTATGCAAGTGAAGAGTATTCCATGACACTCTCGAAGTGGGGGGGGGGTGGTGGAAATCAAGCAGTCTGCTTTGTCTTTGATGTAAAGATGTTGGAGCTGCACTCATCTACGCAAGTGAAGAGTATTCCATGTCATGTGAGAGTACCTTTAAGAAATGGGTGTTTAAGAAATGTACCTTTAAGAAATGGGTGTTTAAGAAATGTACCTTTAAGAAATGGGTGTTTATCAGTGATGTCAGAGTGTGGGTGGAGCTGGGCTCTCTGTCAGCTTTTTACTTTCGTTTTAGGCTGTTTGCTGCAGGGTGTGTTTTAGTTTTGTTTTCAGTGTTGGAGCTGAAGCCAGACCAAGCAGGTGTACTGCTGTTCTCTCTGCCATCAAAAGACTATCTCTTGATCATTTGGTGAATTTAGAATTATAAATGTTTTCAGTAGTGACTTTAACCTGATGTGCTTCTGTTAAAGGTTTTGTTTTTAAGTCATATGGATGTTAAAAGGAAAGCTTAAAGGATTACTCAGTGTTGTAGTCTTTGGGAGTTATATTTGAATTGATGGTTGCTAAGATGTTCACTGTATGTTTTAAAAAGGTTAACTTGAGTTCATAGAATAAACATTGTTTTGCTTTAAAAAATACTTTTTCATTTCTGCTGTACCACACCTGTAGAGTGGGCCGTGTGCTCCCCATATCACAATCTATTAAAAGTTGTGGGTCAGGTGAACTCCATGATACACTTTGGGGTTCTCTAAACCCTGGCCCATAACATCCATTTCACTCTTGACTTGTAGATGGTGGACAGGCTTTGGGGAGTAAAGAGGTGAGTCTCTCACTTCTAGATTCCTAGCGTCAGAACTGCACTTGTAGCCACGGTATTTCTGGTGAATGGTAACCCCCAGGATGTTGATAGTGGGTTTTGCAGTGATGGAAATGTAATTGAATGCCAAGGAATGATAGTTAGACTCTCCCTTTTTGGGTATGGCCTTCACCTGCCACTTGTCAACCCAAGTCTGTATATTGTCCAGACCTTGTTGCATTTGGACATGGACCACTTCAGTATCTGAGGAGTCGCGAATTGTGATGGACATGGCTTACAGCCATACTCGTCTGAAAATGGCCAAAATCATCTGATCTCGGAAGCTAAGCAGACTCAGGCCTGGTTAGTACTAGGGCGGCACAGTAGTTAGCACTGTGGCTTCACAGCGCCAGGGTCCCAGGTTCGATTCCAGGCTTGGGTCACTGTCTGTGCGGAGTGTGCATGTTCTCCCTGTCTCTGCTTTTGTTTCCTCCAGTTTCCTCCCACAAGTCCTGAAAGACGTGCTGTTCGGTATTTGGACATTCTGAATTCTCCCCCCCCCACCCCCGTGTACCCGAACAGGCGCCGGGATGTGGCGACTAGGGTCTTTTCACAGTAACTTTATTGCAGTGTTAATGTACGCCTACTTGTGACAATAAAGATTATTATATACATGTTTGCTAGTAAGCATGCCCACTTCTGGCCTTATGACGAAGCAACTGAAACTAGTTGTGCCTATGTCTCTGGAATTTAGAAGAATCAAAGATGGTCTCATTGAAATGGACACGTTTATGAAGGGACTTGAGAGGATAGATATGGAATGGTTGTTTCTCTTGGTAGGGGAATCTAGAACCTGGGTCCTAATGTCAAGATAAGGGGGTCGATCATTTAGGGCAGAGATGAGGAGAAATTCCTTTTGAGGATTGTGAATCTTTTGAATGGTCTGCTTCAAAGGGCTGTAGCTGCTCCATCATTGGGTATATATAAGGCCGAGATAGATATTTTAGTCTCAGTGAATCAGAAGATATGGAGAGTGGGTGTGAATGTGGAGTTGAGGCAGAAGGTCAGCCACAATAATATTGAATGGCGGAGGAGTCTCAAAGGACCACATGATCTGTTCCTGTTCGTATTTCTTGTATTCTTATTGATGAGTGGAATGTGGGAGGTCGACCAAGAGAGCCTTGTGTAGTCAAGTCTGGAAGCAGCAAAAATCACATATGATGGTTTCAGCAAAAGATGGGCTGAAACAAGGGGACGTATATGATCTTGATAGGGTCCAACTCTGCATGGGAAGTATTCATAAAGGTTTGATCATGTGACTTTCTTACTGTGTGACTTGTCTTACAAGAAGTTTGGTTTCCCTGTGCTAGGGGATGATCAAGGACACCCTCCCTTGATTGCTGACTCTTCAGCTTCTCCTGACTGTATTGCACACCAGCACAGCCCTTTTGAGTCACATCAACGAGACGGAGGCTTCTCCAACAGCTGTCAGTAAGAACATGGCACTGGGCCAGCACACTGCTGCTGCAGTGAAACAGAAAAAAATGTTTCTTTTCTTGGGCTGCTGAAGACGGTGCTTGGTTGAGGAAATCCAGATTACAAGAAACTCACTACCATTTCAGGAGGTTTGGGAAACAGAAGCCTCAAGTGATAAAAAGTCTGGGTCAGAAGCTCCTTTCAGGACCAAAATAGAGTGTTGAGGTTACAAATCATCTGCCTGAGCTTCAGGCAGTAGCTAGTGCACCCTGTTTCCATGACAACTGTGTCGCTAACTCCATATCCAATCTAACCTTGAATGTTGTCGCTTTCTACTTCATATGAAAGAATAATGTTTTAAAAAGCAGGTGGCCACATGCCCCTTTTAATTTGCTCTACCATTCAATAAGATCATGGTTAACTTTGATCTGATACACTTCCCTGCCTGACCTCCATTTCTCTCAATTCTCCTCGAGCCCCAAAGTCTCTTTTTCTCAACCTTATATGCATCCAACAGTCAAGCAGCCACAGCTCTTGGAAATAGAGAGTTCCAAATATTCAAAAGTCACCTATTCATTCAAAGTCTCTTCCACAGAAGTACAACTTTCTAAAAGAATTAAAAATAAAAACAAAAATAATGCTGGAACTACTCAGATCAAGCAGCATCTGTGGAGAGAAATAGAGTTAATACTTCAGGTCGAATCAAATAGGTCTGGCGAAAGGGCATCTTGACCTTAAACGCCAATTTTGTTTTTCTCTACAGATGGCCTGCTGATTATTTTCAGCATTTTTTTGTTTTCAAGTTTAGATTTCCAGCATCCACAGTTTTTTTGCCTTTGTCACCAAAATAATTTTCATATGCAAATTGAACGTTGAATGTAACCAACCTTGGATCAACAGCTTCTCCTAACATTTGAAATTAAAATGAATGAGATAAACTAATTACCCTACCTTTTATAATTTATGCATTCCCTCTTAATTGTATTGTGCACCATTCCCCAGCCAGACAACCACTGGCCTATTCAATGGGCTGCTGCTTAATGTTGCTGTATACCACCACGTGACCTCAGCTCAGGATGACATGACACTAAAATGTTCACTCGCTTCCCATGGAAAATCCTTTCTCTTGAAAACTGTCGAGTGTCAGCTCTGGCTCAGTTGACAGCACTTTATCTCTGACAGAAGGTTATGGTTTCAAATAACACACCTGGTCTTTTGTGCTCCCAACCAGTGCAATAATGAAGGAGCGTTGCACCGTCAGAGGGGATGTTTTTGGATGAGACATTAATGCCATATTTTCCCCCTCGGATGGGTGTAAAAGATTCCACAGCACTATTTCGAGGAAGAGCATGAGCGTTATGCCCAGTGTCCTCAATATTACTCCCTCAATCAACATTAGAAAAAATGATTATCTGGTCATTTTGGAATGGATGTACGGAGTACAGGAGTGAATATACATCCGCACCACGCCGGTATGTACAACACTTGGCACATCATGGATTCCTGAGCCATTCTTGTTCTTAAGCAAGTGACAATCTGAATAATCAACCATTCAAATTGTGCAAATTGGGGTGGCCGTGTTGCCTAGATGGCTCCGTAGTCAATGTTTGTTGTTTTAAAGGGGCAGTGTGTAACCACAAGTCTCTTCTTAAAAGAAAACAAATTTTATTTTGGAACCGATGTGGCGTGTGCAGGAGCAGATACACATCCGCACCACACCCATCTTTCAAAGAGCACTTGGCACATCGTTGATTACTGCACTATTTTTGTTCTCATGCAAGTGACAATGTGAATAATCAAGCATTCCACAGATAATGGTTCAAACCCACTAAACAAACTAATCACTCGCTATTTTCATGAATATATTCAAATATTTCCTTGTTGGAGTTCAAAGATCTGTTTTGGTTTCTGTTAACTTATGTTCTCACAAAATAAATATTGCCTTAGAAATCTAGCTGTGACCGACAACATCACATGAGACACAGAAACTATTTAACCACATGGCTCCATATCCCTAAATCATTTGAAGGGAAGACAACTGTGGATTTTTCAGCATCTGTCAGCACAAATGTCATCAGCAAGCAGAGGGTGATGGTCGAGATATGTTTCTGTGGCTGGAAGTTGGTTTCCAGTGGGGCCCTACAGGGCTCAGTGCTGAGGGCCTTGCTATTTGTGGTGTACATTCGTGATTAGGACTTAAATGATCAAGAAGTTCAGAAATGACACAAAAATTGGTAGGGTGTGTGGTAGTCACCACTAGCAGTATTATATGTATTATGGTAAGACATGTATAATAGAGGTACATGGGTAAATCCCAGCCTGCTGGCTCCGCCCAGTAGGCGGCGTATAAATGTGTGTGCTCGCTGGCGCTGCAGCCATTCTGGTGGCAGCTACAGGAGGCACAACATCTTTGCTCAATAAAGCCTCAATTATTCCACTACTCTCGTCTTTGTGGTAATTAATAGTGCATCAATTTATTGAGCAAAGATTTTTAAAACGACGGATCTTCGTATCAAGCCTGATCGCCTGCAGCTGAGCCCTCAAGCAGCCAACGCTACATCGCTTTTGACCACTGGCTAGCCTGCTTCGAAAGCTACCTCCGAACATCCGCTGAGGAACCCTTGGACACGCAGAAGCTCCAAGTGCTTTATTCATGGGTGAGCCCTGACATCTTTCCTCTCATCCAGGATGCGCCCACTTACTCCAAAGCGATGGAGCTCCTGAAGGGACATTACATTTGGCCAGTCAACCAACTATATGCCAGACACCTCCTGTCCATGAGACAGCAATTCCCTGGTGAGTCTCTGGACGATTTCTGGCCTGCCCTGCACGTCCTGGGGAGGAACTGTGACTGTCAGGCAGTTTCGGCAGTCCAGCACACAGAACCTTTAAGCTGAGACGCCTTCGTTACGGGCATGAGGTCTGCGTACGTCCGCCAGCGCCTACTGGAAGGGAGTACGCTTGATCTTGCGGGAACGAGGCAGCTCGCGAACTCGTTAGAAGTGGCCTCCCGTGATGTCCAGTCGTACGCCTCCGACCGCACGGTACCCTTGTGGGCATCGTGGGCTCCACCAGCTGCCGACTCCTGGGGGGTCCCCAAGTGCTATTTTTGCGGGCAGAACAAACACCCCTGGCAGCGCTGCCTGGCGCGCAACCTGCAACGGATGTGGAAAGAAGGGACACTTTGTTTCTGTTTGCCAGGCCCGGTCAGTCGCTGCTGTTTCCAGGCCCAGCGTTCCTGCACACACCACGTGCGACCCAGGGCGCCGCCATTTTCCTCCTCGCAAGCCACGTGCGGCCCGTGGGAGCTGCCATCTTCTTCTCAGCAGGCCATGTGTGACCTGTGGGCGCCGCCATCTTTGATACCGTCCGCCATGTGTGCCCTGTGGGCGCCGCCACCTTCGGCACCATTTTGGACGCGCCTCAGGACCCCTGCTTATCTGGCCGTTCATCGCCTGCCACTACTTCCACCACCGCTGACCAGCCTGGGACCTCCCAGCATCTGCCGCAGCTCGCCTCGATCACCTTGGATCAGTCCCGGCCCCGCAACCTCGTGACCGCAACAACGACGGTGAAAATAGATGGGCACGAGACGACCTGCCTTTTTGACTCCGGGAGCACAGAGAGCTTCATCCACCCCACGATGGTAAGGCGCTGCTCCCTCGCGGTACACCCTGTTACCCAGAAAATCTTCCTGGCCTCCGGATCCCATTCCGTGGAAATCCGGGGGCAACTTCCAGCTCTACATCCTTCCCCACCTCTGCGCTGCCCTGTTACTCGGCCTGGACTTCCAGTGCCACCTCCAAAGCTTAACCTTAAAATTCGGCGGACCTCTACCCCCCTCACTGTATGCTGTCTCACGACCCTTAAGGTCGATCCACCTTCCTTGATTGCGAACCTCACCCCGGATTGCAATTCCGTCGCCACCAGGAGCAGACGGTACAGTGCCCAGGACAGGACCTTCATCAGGTCGGAGGTCCAGCGGCTTCTGCGGGAAGGCATCATTGAGGCCAGCAACAGCCCCTGGAGAGCTCAAGTGGTAGTAGTAAAGACTGGGGAGAAGCACAGGATGGTCATTGACTACAGTCAGACCATCAATCGGTACACACAGCTCGACGCGTACCCCCTCCCACGCATATCTGACATGGTCAATCAGATTGCGCACTACCGGGTCTTTTCCACATTGGACCTGAAGTCCGCCTACCACCAGCTCCCCATCCGCCTGGAGGACCACCAATACACTGCGTTCAAAGCAGATGGCCACCTCTATCACTTCCTTAGGGTTCCCTTCGGCATCACTAATGGGGTCTTGGTCTTCCAATGTGAGATGGACCGAATGGTTGACCGGGACGGACTGCGGGCCACCTTCCCGTACCTAGATAACGTCACCATCTGCAGCCATGATCAGGACCACGACGCTAACCACCAAAAATTCCCCCAGACCGCCAAACTCCTTAACATCACGTACAATAAGGAGAAACGCATGTTCCACACCAACCGCTTAACCATCCTTGGCTACGTCTTGGAAAATGGAGTTCTAGAGCCCGAACCCGACCGCATGCGCCCCCTCCCCCACTGCCCCAAGGCCCTGAAACGATGCCTGGGGTTTTCCTCCTATTATGCCCTAATTATGCGGACAAGGCCAGCCCACTCATTCAGTCCACAGTTTTTCCCCTGACGGCTGAGGCCCGCCAGGCCTTCAACCTGGGCAGCACGGTAGCATTGTGGATAGCACAATTGCTTCACAGGTTCAGGGTCCCAGGTTCGATTCCGGCTTGGGTCATTGTCTGTGCTGAGTCTGCACATCCTCCCCGTGTGTGCGTGGGTTTCCTCTGGGTGTTCCGGTTCCTCCATCAGTCCAAAGATGTGTGCGTTAGGTGGACTGGCCATGATAAATTGCCCTTAGTGTCCAAAATTGCCCTTAAGTGTTGCGTGGGGTTACTGGGTTATGGGGATAGGGTGGAGGTGTGGACTTTGGGTAGGGTGCTCTTTCCAAGAGCCGGTGCAGACTCGATGGGCCGAATGGCCTCCTTCTGCACTGTAAATTCTATGAAAAACCGCATCAAGGCAGACATTGCCAAGGCCACGATGCACGCGGTCGACGAGTCCTTCCCCATTCAGGTCGAGAGCGATGCATCGGACGCAGATCTGGCCGCCACCCTGAACCAGGTGGGCAGGCCCGTGGCCTTCTTTTCCCGCACCCTCCATGCCTCCGAAATTCGGCACTCCTCTGTCGAAAAGGAGGCCCAAGCCATTGTGGAAGCTGTGCGACATTGGAGACATTACCTGGCCGGCGGCGATTCACTCTCCTCACTGACCATCGGTTGGTTGCCTTCATGTTCAATAACACACAGCGGGGCAAGATCAAAAACGACAAGATCTTGAGGTGGAGGATCGAGCTCTCCACCTATAATTACGAGATTTTGTATCGCCCGGGGAAGCTTAACGAGCCCCCTGACCTAACCCGCGGTACATGTGCCAGCGCACAAGTGGACCAACTCTGGGCTCTCCACTATGACCTCTGCCACCCGGGGGTCACCCGGTTCTTCCATTTTATCAGGGCCCGCAACCTGCCCTACTCCATTGAGGAGGTCAGGACTGTCACCAGAGTCTGCCAGATCTGCGCGGAGTGCAAGCCGTACTTCTACCGGCCAGATCGAGCACACCTGGTGAAGGCCTTCTGCCCCTTTTAGCGTCTCAACATAGACTTCAAAGGGCCCCTCCCCTCCACCGACCGCAACACATACTTTCTGAATGTGGTTGATGAGTACTCCCAGTTCCCTTTTGTCATCCCATGCCCCGATATGACTTCTGCCATGGTCATTAAAGCCCTCCACAGCATCTTCACACTGTTCGGTTTCCCCACCTATGTCCACAGCGATCGGTGATCCTCTTTTATGAGTGATGAGGTGCATCAGTTCCTGCTCAGCAAGGGCATCGCCTCGAGCAGGACGACCAGCTACAAACCCTGGGGAAACGGACAGGTGGAGAGGGAGAACGGGACGGTCTGGAAGGCCGTTCTGCTGGCCCTGCGGTCTAAAAATCTCCCGGTCTCCCAGTGGCAGGAGGGCCTCCCCGACGCGCTCCACTCCATCCGATCGCTCCTCTGCGCTGCGACTAACAAGACCCCTCATGAACGTCTCTTGGCTTTCCCCAGGAAGTCCACCTCCGGGGTCTCGCGCCGATAAAATACATCACGTCATGTACCTAATAAACATTTTGCAAAGAAGCTTTGCAACAATGCAACATTAAAAATAACAGCCAACAGCTGGGATTTCCAAAGTTGCACAATTCACACATTTTAACAGGAACTTAAAATGAGAATAGATAAATAACTCTCAATTTATAGCCTCTGGCACTTCTGTCTCTGTTGACGTGCTAACATAATGGCAATAAAAGTTTGGGGAATGAAATCAATACGAGTAAATACAAAGACACATAATAACTGAATTTTCTATGCTCACTCCATTTTGGATTGATGAGATGTCCTTCAATTAGCTTTGCCAGATACCTATTTTTAAAATTATTTATGTTACACAGCTTGGGAAGCAAGGACTGATTGACAATGAATTAATACTCCCAACTGTGCAAGGGATCGCCCCTCATGAGACGACCTCTACAGCTACAGCATTTAATCCAGAGGTGACATGCAAGTCCATCGTCTCAAGATAGATGGATGCTTGCTATGTTACATATAACTTGAGAAGCTAGAACTTATTGACTCACATTTGATAATCCCCTGGACCTCTACATATCATGGATTGGTTCTTCCTAATTTTTCCTTCAAACACCATCCTTCCAACACACACGCGCGCGCGCACGCACGCACGCACACCAACCCCCCCCCCCCATCCCTGACACCAGACAGAAATCAATACCATGCCTGCTCCCTTAATCTCTCTGGAGAAGGTATAATTAAAGAAACGGTCATACTTAAAGCCCTTTCAAACTAAGCAGAAAGCAAAATTAATTTAGGATCTTGCTTTTGTGGCTAGCTAGTATTGTGATGAATATAGGAATTTCAGATATATTGTACTATAGGCATTTGGTGAAGGGTATGATGTTCAAGATATTTTATGCTATGTTAGGAATAATGTTTGTTCCAATATACCATGGGTGGGATTCTCCGATTTTGAGGCTTGTTGCTCTTTTTAGCCTTAGTTTATTAGCTCTGATTATGTCACCATTGCTCACGAGTCGCCAGGTATCTTTCTGATACCGCCACGTGGTTCAAGCTCGAGTTATGATTAATAAGTCAGCACACCGCTTAGTAAGATTGAAATCAACGGTCATTTATTATATACAACAATTAATGCTTACACAACAATCCTACTATCTATATCAAAACCTACCACTACTGGCCAATACTTAACTTTAGGAAGGGCCCACCAGGTCAGGGAAACGAATGGCTTATCGAATCGGATCTGGGCCGCGGGATTCAAAAGGCTGATACGGGTCGATGGCTCGGAGTCGTTATCGGGTAGCGATCGCTGGAGTCAAACTTACAGTTTCTGGTCAATGTTCTTGCGAAGGTCGCGAGCAGGAGAAGAAAGGAGAGAGAGCGAGATCTGAACTTGGCCCCTCACTTTATAGGGCCCAGGGGCTTCCCGCCTCTCGGGGCGGCCCTTGACCCTGAGTCCCAAGTGATTGGACATGTTCCCAATCACTGGGTTCGATATGTCCAATAACGGGGCGATTCCTCGATCGGGGGGTGGTCATTCACCTGTCTTTGTTTCGGCCACTGCAGGCGCTGACAGGTCTGGCCCAGCATTCAATTGCTAATATGTTGCAATTGTTCCCGGGGATAGCCGATTAAACTGCAGGTGTCTGGGTTGATGTGCTGCTAATAGTCTTGAGTATCGATCTGGGCCGACTTCCCCAGAGCCGAATACGCTATTCTGTCTGCAGCTGTCTGTTTGTGTCCTGTTGGCTGCTTTTCCCATCAGCCTTTTCGGTTACCCATTTTAAATCGGGCTTTGGCCAAATGAATAGGGAATCAGCCATTTTAGGTGGCTACAGACCCTCCTTGTGATCCTAACGCGAAGCATGAAGGATCACATAAATTTTGTCCTTTCCATTCCCTGACCGGGGTGGGGGGGGGGGGGGGGGGGCACCTCCTACATGGCCACTACTCTGACCCTAGCTATGCACAAAAATTTACCTAAACAATTCTTGAGGGCGCTATGTCAGGCAGGGGCATGTATCTACAAAATAAAAACTTGGAACCTCTAATTTTACCTAAATACACTCATCAAGCATTGCATCATCCTATCTCTCTAAAACATACAACAACAATCATAACATTCCATATATTCTTTCCTGGCTTGGCAGTCAAGCTCAGGATCATACATTTTTTTTTCATGAAAGTTTTGTACATCTTTTTATTTACAGGAAAACGCAAGTGCTTGTTCTTTATTTTTGTGTTATAGGTCGCGGGGTTCTGGGGTCTGGTCATACCCGAACATAGGGGATTGGATCCGATATACCGGGGTTCGAGCGTGGTACGCTTTCCTTCTCCACTTGCGGAGGCGCATAGTCTGTACTGCACAGCAGAGTATGGCCAATAGTGCTTCAATAACGTACAACAGGGAGTACCAAGTTATGAACTTGGCACACCAGGATAATGCAGCGTGGCTGGTGACTGGGCCCTCGGTACTGCGGGGCAGTGAAACATTAACGGCAGGGGGGTTTGAAGTAATGGGGTCCGCGTTCCCGCGCAACCAAATGTCCAGTATAAAACTCTTGATCATGATGAAAGAGGTCCTCATGGCTGTCCTCCTTCTTTTTCTTTCTTTGTGTTCTCTGTTTTCTCCGGTCCTGGAGCTTCTGGAGTTCTATAAAACAAGCATAATACCTGTAACTACCTTGGTATAATACCCGGTATGTTAGTGTGTCTGTCCTGCGGGGCCAATTTTCCCCTTATAATTGGTTACTATATGTGACTCCCTCATTTTTTTTCCAAAACAAATGTTAGGACATGGCACACTTCCCAATGGTGGACCAGTGCTGATTTATCATCCAAATGTTCTAGGATGTAAATAGCATTTGGCAGCAACCCAAAGGTTGCCTAAATAAATAAAACTGTTTTTCAAAGGAAAAGGTCGAATGAGGTGCGTATGGGCCGCGACGGGTAAGATTTGGATGGAGTCCCCGGGTAGGATGGCTACCAATACCGTATCTCCCCTACCTGAGCGTTTTTGACGAACGGGGGGGGGGGGGGGGGGGGGGGTCCCCAGGCAGGGCGGGTCTCATGCCGTTTCTCCACTGCTTGAGCAACCGACAAGAACGGGCAAAAATGTAGTCATCATGGTGGGGTTGCTGCTGTGATTCTCCCGTCAAATCAGAAGAGCAGTTACGATCGAACGGGCGTCTGATACCCGAACAAGTATCAGCTGAAAAGCTAGTTCCTCTGAACAAGCGTCTGGTCTGTTGACCAGGTATCTGCAGATAAGTTGGTACCACTGAACAAGCCTCTGGCCGCGGTGGGTCTCTGAGGCAAGTCCTCAAAGGTTTCGGCAGAACGGGCGTGTGAGAAAAATTCTCCGTCGGACGAACAACACTTAAACAAACATACAAACAACGTAAAACATCCTGCAGGTTCCATCAGGAAGGACAACACTTTTCCCCAAGTGTCTCCTTTAAATCATCATGTGGACACCTCAGTTCTCTGTTGCGAACAGGGTCGCAAAGGGGTTGGCAGATTGGGGGTCAGAGTCGGGGTCGTCCCCTTCTCCCGGGTGCCAAATTCTGGAGTGAATTAATGTTGAGAGGGCTGCATGGTATGAGTTGGGGTTGCTCTCGTCGTTGCGGACGAGTCTGTAGGAGTTGTCGCGGTGCCAATGGCGTTCGTCAAGTTGAGTGGGGATAAAGTCGGGGTCGTCCGTGTGGTTCGGTGGTCGGTGGTGTGGTTTGTTTAAGAAAGTGATGAGGAAGGGGTCACTGGAGTCGAACTCGGAGTCATTGGGTGTGGGTCCGGTTGTATGGGGATAGTAGGGAGGCGTGCTGTGGCTATCGTCCGAGTCACAGTCGCTGACTCTGCTGCTGCAGTCTGTGGGCGTTCCGGGGCGGAGTGTAAAGTTTGTGGGTGGAGTCGGGGGCGAGTCCTTGTCTGGGCTGGACGTGGAGGGGGTTGGTGTGGTCACGTTGGCTGTGGGCGGGGTTTGGTCTGCTGCGTCAAGCATGACGTGGTGGGCGTGGTTTGACTGTGCTCCATAAGCCTTTAGCTGGTTTATGTGAAACCACGCAGCCGTACCATTTTGGTATTTGATTTTATATACCGATGGGCTTACTTTATCCGTAATGGAGTACGGACCCGAGTATTTCGGAGACAGAAATGTGCTGGGGTTATACACAGACAACATCACTTGTTGTCCTATATTATACTCCGTTGCATGTACTGCCTTATCAAAACAGGCCTTGCTCTGTTTTCTTTTAGTGCCCAGTTTAACAGCGGCTGCTAACTGAGCCGTTTTTACATTTATAAGTAATTGTTCAACGGCTTTCTCGTGGGTGAGTGCCGTAACTTCAGGGCTGGTCAGGTCTAAACCCAACAAGTATTCTGTCCCTTTCATGGGGCGTCCGGTCATGAGGGTGTGCGGGGTGTAACCTGTGGAGGTGGAAATAGTGTTACGCAAAAACATCAGCGCAAAGCGGAGGACCGAATCCCAAGTGGTGTTGTTCTGCTGGACCATTTTTCTAAGGGTGGTTTTTAGGGTCCGATTCATGCGCTCCACTATACCACTCGATTGAGGGTGGTACGCAATGTGAAAGTTTTGGGTTATGCCAAATATCGTGAGGACGTTCTGCATGACCCGTCCGGTAAAGTGAGAACCTTGGTCCGATTCAATACTGCGGGGGAGTCCTCATCTTGTAAAAATGTGGTGGGTTAGGATTTTGGCTGTGGTTTTCGCGGTGTTGTTGCGGGCTGGAAATGCTTCCACCCACTTTGTAAAAGTGTCAATGACCACCAGAACATATTTATAGCCATTCCTGCAAGGGGGCAATGGACCTATAAAATCGATCTGGAGGTTAGTCCAGGGGCCGTTAACGGGTCGGGTGTGGCTGAGATGTGCCTTTTTGGCATATCTATCTGGGTTGTTCTGAGCGCAGATGAGGCAATTCTCAATGTAATGGGATACATCCTCTTTGAGATTAGGCCACCAACAAAGCTGTTTGAGGTGGGCTGCGGTGGGTTCGATTCCCTGGTGTCCATGACCATCATGGAATAAACAGATTATTTGGTTCCTATTCTGCTCAGGAACCACATAAAGGGTGTCCTTTAGCACCACACCGTCATGTGTGGTCATTGTATTTATGTACCTCTCGTATGAGGCTGGAAACTTCCCTTTCACGATTTCAGTGAGAGCGCTATCTTGCTTCTGGGCCTCTACTAGATCTTCGATCCTAGTCTGCGCGACCTGAACTGCACTCACTGGCGCACTCTCTGGGGGCTTCCAAAAATACCCATGCCTGGATCCTGCCTTAGCCAGTGCGTCGGCTTTTACAGTTCCAGGGAGGGAGGAACAATGGTGGCTGCAGGCTTTTATAATGCCAAAGGTCCGGTTCTTGGCTTTTTTCAAAATATGGCGGAGTAATGGAGCTGAGGGGAGGGGTTTCCCATCCGCGGAAACAAATCCTCTCGTTTCCCAGAGGGGCAGAAATTCAGTGAGGCTGTTGCACACGTATAGACTGTCTGAATATATGTCTGCTGGGCTGGGGAAGGAATCTGGGTGCTCTACAATGTAAGCGATGGCCGCAAGCTCTGCTGCCTGCGCGCCTAAGTGTCCGGGTAATTTTAATGCGATTTCCTCGAGGGCGCGTCCCTGCGCGTCCTCAACATAAATCCCACAACCTGTTATGCGTTGCCCATCCAGGACTGTGGAAGATCCATCCACATAGATCCTAATGGGGTCACACGTGTCCGGGTGAGGAGGGTTCTGAGATGGAGTGGCTAGTTTTCTGGGGGGGGTTTTGGCTATAAAGGGGCTTGTATTATGGTGGGGGCGAGATGATTTCACACTCATGGGGGGTTCCCGGGTACTGTAGATTGTCCGCTAAGTATGTGTGTGTTTTGGTCCGTTTGACTGTGATGTCCCGTCCTTGTAAGAGAAGAGTCCACGTGGCAGCGCGGATTTGGATGACGGTACCGTCTTTAAGTCGTCCGTCTAGTAAAAGTTGGGTGGGGGTGTGCTCGGTCAGAATGGTGATGGGGTTCAGTCCGGTAATGTATGAGAAGTACTGGACTGCCCAGAAAACTGCGAGCAGGTGCCTCTCACAGGCTGAAAATCCCTGCTCCACATCATCTAAAATTCGGGAGGCATAAGCCACAGATCTTAGCTGGTCGTGCCGTTCCTGCAGGAGAACGGCTGAAAGGGTGAGGTCTGTGGTCGCTACCTCTATTGCGTAAGGGGAAAGCGGGTCGGGAACTTGTAGTGTGGAGGCGGCTATGAGCGCCTGTTTTAATGATTCCACAGCATCCGTATGCTGCGGAAGCCATTCCCAGGGGGCTCCTTTCTTTAGGAGGTCTGAGAGGGGAGCTGCCTTGCTGGCAAAACCGTCAATGTGGTTCCGGCAGTAGCCAACCAGTCCTAAAAACGACCGGAGGGCTGAAACGTGTTGGGGAAGGGGCAATTTAGCAATCGAGTCAATTCTTTTGTGCTCGATCTTGCGTTTGCCGTGTGTGATAATAGTACCCAAATATACCACTTTCTCTTCCAATATCTGGGCCTTTTTGGGGTTTACTTTACAGCCAATGGAATGTAGTAATTCCAGGAGTTCGGACAGAAGCTCAATGTGCTCTTCCTTCGTGTCTGTCTGCAGTAGTAGATCGTCTACATACTGTACCAGACATTTGGGGCGAGAAAGTTTTGCTAGTCCATTTGCCAGCTGTCGGTGGAAAATGGAGGGGGAGTTGTGGAAGCCTTGTGGCAGGCATGTCCACGTGTACTGCTGCGCTCTGAAAGTGAAGGCAAATTTATACTGGCACGCCTTTGCCAATGGAATGGACCAGAACCCATTACTGACATCCGAAACCGTGAAATATCGGGCATGGAGTCCCTGTTTGAGCATGGTCTCGGGACTTGTTGCAACGGTGGGGGCTGCTACGGGGGTGACTTTATTGAGCTCCCGATAATCTATGGTCAAGCGCCATGATCCGTCGGGTTTCCTTACTGGCCAAATCGGGGCATTATTAGTTGAGGCTACCGATCTTAGGACGCCCTGCTCGAATAAACTTTCTATAACCTTTAGGATTTCTCCCTCTGCTTCTAGGGGGAATCCGTACTGCTTTTGGGGTCTAGGGTCCGGTCCTGTTATTTGTACGGAACCGGTCATCCGTCCACAGTCGTGTTTGTGGGTTGCGAATGCTGCCCTGTTTTTTTGCAGGACTGCCCTAACCTGTCGGTCCGTGCTGAGTGTGGTGGGGTTGAACCAAAACTCGCCTACTGCGTTAATGTTGTTCATATAATCCCCTATATTGAGCGTTGCGGGGGCTCTAGCGGATTTCGCCATCTTGCAGACACACTGGTTGACTGGATCGAAAGAGAGATGATGAGAATTCATGAAGCCGATCCACAAAATGTGCTCTGCTGTTGGGGGCAGGTCGACTAACACTACGGGGTGTTTTGTGTTAATGGTTCCGATTTGGATAGGTACAGGGGTTGTGATGTGTCCCTGTTGTGAGTGGCCAGTGAAGCCGCTGAGGGTGATAGTGGCTGTGGTGGGCCACGTATCCTTACCAAGGGTGGAGGAATTTAAGGTGGTGCGGGACCCTCCTGTGTCCCAGAGAAGCTCGATCGGCTGTCCCCTAACCTTTGCTGCGACTACGGGTTGTCCTGACCCATCCCACAGGGTATCGCAGACCCAACTGGGGGAGCCTGTACACCGTCAGTCCGTTCAGGTCAAGTCCGTCTGATCGGACTGGGCGCTAATGCTATGTATGGGCTCTGCCTTTTTCTTATTGATAGTGCTCGTCTGTTGGGCTCTCTGTGGCTTTTTAGGGCCATTGCTTTCTTTGGCAAAATGTCCCAATTGTAGCATTCTTACGGTTTTGCTGGGGGGGCTGCTCTTTCCCTCGTTTACCCAGGCGGGGTTGTGAAGAGTGGTTCTTACTTCCTGCACGTCTGCGGCGGCTTGTTTTTCCTCGGGGGTTCTAGCGGCGGGTTTACTGTGAGCCGCTTGTTCCCAAACGCGGGACAATCTTTTGACCACCCACTTCTCATTATGAGCCTCCTCCGAGGGGTCATAATTACTACAGGCATTCTGTCCTGCTTCCGTGGCATGGGAGATAAGGGTGCGGGTCCATTTGGCCATATTGTCTGCGGACAAATGGGCACGGTCTATGTTTCCGAAAACGGCTTCAAAGTGAATCCACAAGCATCCTGCGAACGCTGTGGGGTGTTCAGACTTTTTCTGTCTGCACTTATTTAGGCCATCTACGGGCTCGCCCCGGTTGTACCCGATCGCATCCAGGATCGCGGTATGCATTTCTGCAAGGGTGCCTCCTCCTACATTCTGTGGGTCGGGAAGGGCTGCTGCGACCGATGGGTCTAAGCTGAGGACCGTGAGCTTTACCTGCTCTTTCTCATCCAGGCCGTACATGGTCGCCTGGTGTTTGACGGTGGCAAAGAAATGGTGTGGTCTGAAGCGGGGAGGAACGGTGTGATTTTAGCACACGCGTCCCGTAATTGGGTCACTGTGAGGGGGGTGGAATATAAGACTTCCGCCTCGTCTGCTGTGGCTGTGCGGTGGGTTGTTACAGGGTTCATGGGAGCCTGTATTAGCTGCTGTGTGGGGGGTGGGGTTGCTCTCCTCCTTTGGGGCTTTCCCTGTGCACATGTTCCCTGAACATAATCTGCGCTGTCTCTTGCAGTTCTTCCCAATCAGGGCCGTCTTCCTGTTCTAAACTTTCCCCAAAGGTGTCTTGAAATCCCTTTTGGACAGAAAGCATTGATTGCAGGTCTGCAATCTGCTTTCGGCACTTCGCGTGGTCTAAGGTACTCTGCCTTTGTTTCGTGGTTGCAGCGTGGAGCGCTCTCAAGGCTGCCTTGAGATCACTACATTGCTTCTGTAGCGTCTCTACCTGCTTCTCTGTCTCTTTCTTAACCAGGACGGCATGCTGTGTGTCCTGATAAGCCTTCTCATACTGGGATTGAAAACTGCTTAAATGCGCCAGACAAGACTGGTGACCCCGTTTGCCGTCAGCCACCTCTTCGTCCTTGGCTTCTAACTGCCTTTTCAATTCCAGGTTCTCTTTTTCCATCTCGCATACATCGATTTTACTCATACGATGTATGCCTTCTATTTCTTTTTGGAGCGTCCTGACGACCTCCTCTGTGCCTCGCAATTGTGCCATGCAGGACACGACTGCCATTGGCTTGCGTGCTTTTGCTAAGCTTTTCTTATGGATTTCACTCATGTTCTCCCACCAAGTATGCCCTATACTTCCAGGACCACATAAACCGCTCCACACGGGCCATCCTTTGCCCTGCAAAAATTTGCGAATTTCCACTTCCCAAATGGGACACTGTCCCACTTTAATGCTGCTGATCGGTGCGACCGCGAATTCTTCGGGGTTCATGAGGCATTGCATTGCCTGCATGGCCATCTCTCCTATCTGCTCGCTACGTTCAAATTTGGAACAGGGGGCTAAGGTGGTGTCGTAGATGCGGGTACGGCTTGCGCTAATTTCCGAAAATACCGACTTCCGACAGTTTTGATGCAACAAAAATCTATCAGTTTTACCTTATAACCCTGTTAGTTACGCATGCATACACACACTTCCGAATTGTGGATTATTACCCAGAACCGCTTGAACACTTGTGGTTTTTTTTGGTTTATGCTTCCGATTGGATTCTATTCAAATTTCTGGGGTTCTCCCGGAGTGGTTTTCCACTTCTATGTCGGGTCCCACCAGAGTCGCCAATTATTATGTTGCTCTTTTTAGCCTTCGTTTATTAGCTCTGATTATGTCACCTTTGCTCACGAGTCGCCAGGTACCGCCGTGTGGTTCAAGCTCGAGTTATGATTAATAAGTCAGCACACCGCTTAGTAAGATTGAAATCAACGGTCATTTATTATATGCAACAATTAATGCTTACACTATAATCCTACTATCTATATCGAAACCTACCACTACTGGCCAATACTTAACTTTAGGAAGGGCCCACCAGGTCAGGGAAACGAATGGCTTATCGAATCGGATCTGGCCCGTGGGATTCAAAAGGCTGATACGGGTCGATGGCTAGGAGTCTTTATCAGGTAGCGATCGCTGGAGTCAAACTTACAGTTTCTGGTCGATGTTCTTGCGAAGGTCGCGAGCAGGAGAAGAAGGGAGAGAGAGCGAGATCTGAACTTGGCCCCTCACTTTATAGGGCCCAGGGGCTTCCCGCCTCTCGGGGCAGCCCTTGACCCTGAGTCCCAAGTGATTGGACTTGTTCCCAATCACTGGGTTCGATATGTCCAATAATGGGGCGATTCCTCGATCTGGGGGTGGTCGTTCACCTGTCTTTGTTTCGGCCACTGCAGGAGCCGACAGGTCTGGCCCAGCATTCAATTGCTAATATGTTGCAATTGTTCCCGGGGATAGCCGATTAAACTGCAGATGTCTGGGTTGATGTGCTGCTAATAGTCGCAGGTATTGATCTGGGCCGACTTCCCCAGAGCCGAATACGCTATTCTGTCTGCAGCGGTCTGTTTGTGTCCAGTTGGCTGCTTTTCCCATCAGCCTTTTAAAAAAAAATCGGGATTTGGCCAAATTAATAGGGAATCAGCCATTTTAGGTGGCTCCAGGCTATTTAAGGAGGAAGTGTTTAGTTTTACAATGAAAATGTCGGCGCCGCTCCCGCACCAATGCTCCACCCGTTGGGGGGATAGCAGCCGTGCTACATAACTCCCCGGCATCGTTCCCGACTTGCCGGGTCCCTCGCCGCACATGTGCACGGTGACGACCTGCAGCGGTCGTGAAACATGGCACCGGCTGCGCGCGGACCTGGCCCGCCAAATAGCCCGCCTTGGACAACCCTCACCAGTCCCCCCAGCCCTCACCGAATACCCTCTTCCAGCAGCACGGCTCCTGCCTGACTGTGGCGGTGCTGGACACAGTCCGCAGCCGCCACGCCGGGTTTAGGAAAACTCAGACCATACGCGATACTCAAGGTCGGGATCTCGGCCCATCGCGAGCGAGCCTCAAAGCAATGCGCTGACGCCATTGCAATGGCTTGCGGCGCGTGCCTCGATGTCGCTGACTTGTAGGGACTGGAGCATCTGAAAAACAGCACCGACCTGATTGCAAACGAGGATCCTTTCCTCAGTCTTACAGAACTAAAATAAAATATTGGGGTTTCAGGACAGTATCCTAGCCACTGTCCTACCTTAAATAACATTTTGCCGAAGCCAGACCTAATGGAATCTTGAACAGTTGAGCACCATTAAGTCATGATTGGAACGTAGCCAAAGAAAGCAAAGAGCAAACAGCAAAAGGAAAGGCACTACATGCTTTCCAGACAAGTTTTGATATTTGTTTCTAGAATCATGAAATAGTTGTGTTCATGCGGAAGTTGGAAAGTTATTGCATTATTTATTTTGCTTCTGTGAGACATACACATTAAGTCAGACACTTACTGTAAAACTGTAAAACCAACATGTCAACAATCAAAACCCTTTCTACTGATACATTTGGACCCAGTTGCAGGGGTCTGACTGTTCTATCAATTTTTGCCAGCAAGCAAGCCAAAATACTATGAAATTTATTTTCACCATTTATTCTTCAAAGTCAATTAGCAAATATAAACCTTTGGAAAGTACACAGTTCCAATATCTGGACAATAAGGAGTTTAGCGAAACGTTAAAGGGCATGTAAAGTGAATCCTGTAGTTCTCCGATGATCACGTTGTTCATGGCCGAACGTTTTATTAGTCTCGTTACAAATTAAATTCTGCCTACCATGGTAGATATAAATTTGCATACATATGTTCTCAGGTCCACTTGCAGGCAACAAATTTTAGATAAAATATGAACATTTATGAACGTAAAAGGTTAAATTAAGGACAGTCAGCTGACATTTGTTAAAGATAAGTTTGGATTTGTTAAATTCATTTTGCGTTTTGTTTGGAGACATGGTTTTGGATATTGAATTTTCAAAGGTCGTCTAAAAAGCTGGTTAGAAAAAGTGTTCCAAGAAATGTAACAGCAGTAGAAAATTGGTTGATGGGTGGCCAGAGAACTAGGACAAATTGGCATTGCTTGTACCAATGAAGGATTGGAAGTTATGTTCCCAGAGGTCAATATGCCAGGTGTACGTTGATAAGTAATGTGAACATCAACGGCGGAAACCACAAGAGGGGGGGGGGGGGGGGGGGGGGGCGACTATAGACTGATCCAGAGGGCAGCAAAATGTACATAGAGTCAGTTAAATGAAGGACAAAATAAACCTCTGTACAATAAAGTAAATTGACGTGGGCAAGAAAAATGTATATACACAACTGTTTATAAATGATAAATGCCAATAAATAGATTTCCCCCCCCCCCCCCCCCAAAAAAGTACAATCTCAAAATTTGCTAACACTCCAAAAGAAATGATTTGATAAACAGCAGAGAGGGGATAGAGCAGAATTTGGCAAACAGCAAATTGAGCAGAGTATAACATTTAGGAGTAAAAGACAGAACCATACATATTGTACAAAACATAGGTTTAGGTCACAGGGCTGTGTGTGAACGTTTGAGCAACCATTGTTGAATGGGCTGAGAATGAAACTATAGGTTTGAGAGAGTTTCAACATCATAAATATTTCTCCAGACACAGATTGCGCCAACGGTAGTTTTTTTATAGCGTGGATTGACCACAAAGAACAATTCCTTCTGAGAGCACGGGTAGGATTGTCAAAAAAATCCAAACAAATTTAGGAGAATTTATTTTCATGCAAAGAGCTGGAACTGTTTATGGAAGACATGGAAAGGGATTAATTTGTCTTTCAACCACAATAATTTGTCAACAACGTGTCAGCACTAACAATTTAGGTTGCTAATATTGATAGTTCATATAACAGCTTCCTTTAAATCACTCCATTTAAAATAAGAGTATAAAATACATTTTTAATAGAATCATCAGCAACCAACAAGTTGTATTTATAAAGTGCCTTTAATGTAGGAAAACATCTTGGAAGTGCTTCACAGACAAAAATAGATACCAAGCTAAAGGAGACATCAAGAACTTGAACAGAGTGTAGACAGGCTAAACAATACAAGACCAGCTTGACACCACAATAAATTTATATCCCATACAATTTCAAAGTCAAACAGTTGGTTGTAACCTCCTTTAAGGATTTTCACATACCTACATTCTGGAGTGAAATTAAGAGTAGGCTCCATTGTGATGCTCTCATTCTAGGATGAGGTACATGATTACTCCTTAAAAATCATACTGGGAATATTTCTTTAAAAATTCAATTGGAATGGGCATGGAAAAATGAGATCAAAATATTTATCAACTATTTCACAAAGAGATCCAAATTATGTAACAAAATGAATTTTGAGCGACAACTATTACGCTTTATTTTCTACTGATCCACATTTAGAGAACACACCTCAGGACGCCCTGTTGCATGTATTTTTGGCTGCGTTGTTCTTTGTAAACATCCCATTGAAAAGGCCATGAACAATATTCCATGACGTTACACATACACAATGTCCCCGCCATCCCCATAAAATGATGGCCAATTCCCCACAGATTTTCATTTTAGAGAAAAAGGTAAACTATGCAAGAAGTTAAAAAAAACTCGTTATTACAGTCAAAGCACATTAAACAGCAGCTATGTCCGACAGTCAAGTTACTTCCCGCTCCTTTTGCTGGTTGGGCTGATGGGGCGTCCGCACGATTTAACGTGAAAGTGTGGCTAGCTGTGTATTCCGCCTGATGGTGGGGTCTGACAAATTGTTATTTTGGCAATCATTGGTAAATATCTTACAGCCCATTATCAGACAGAACGCTCGCCGGAAAGATTTATTGAAGAAAGCGTACAGTAAAGGATTAAACGTTGAATTAATATAACCCAGCCACAAAAAGACTTCAAGGAGGTCATGGTGCATTGGGTAGCCAAGCAAAGGGTTAGCTATATTTGTGATGAAGAACGGCAACCAGCAGAGGAGGAAACAGCCAATGATGATGCCAAGAGTTTTGGCCGCTTTCCTTTCTTTCTTCATGGAACCACTTTGGCGCGTCCTCGCAGAGTTTCCTTGGAAACCATTTCCAATGCTGCATGTCTGTTTGGCTTGCATCCTGGCTACTTGGAAAATTTTTCCATATGCCATCAGCATCACTAACATGGGGACAAAGAAGGAGACCAGGGAAGCAGAGACAGCATAAGGAATATTGACGATAAACATACAGCCATGGGGCTCAAGCTGTAAATCCAATCCTCTTAAGTTGACATCCAACAACAAGGGCACAATTGACACGGAAACGGGCAGAATCCAACAGATCAGGAGGAGGACGGTCACTCGTCTCTGGGACATCCGGAATCGATACTTCAAAGGGTAGCACACGGCATAGAACCGATCGAAGGCAATGCAGCTGAGGTGGAGGATGGACGACGTGCAGAGCAGCACATCCATGATCGTGTGGACTTTACAAAAGGTCTTCCCAAAGTGCCACCCAAACACCACCTTGGACATGCTGAAGGGCATCACGGTGACGCCAACCAGGAAATCTGCGGCAGCCAGGGACATTATAAAGGCGTTAGTTGGTGTCCGCAGTTTGGTGAAGTAAGCGATTGAAATAATTATCAAGAGGTTGCCGAAGGTGGTCCCGACTGTGATTATGGCGAGAATGCTGAAGGTGGCAACGTGCTCCATAGTTTGCCATATTGTAAGCGGCGTCTTTCCTGAAGAGTTGCCGTATGTGCTACAATTGTCAAGATGTGCACTGTTCATCTCCTGTGATGAAATGCTAACTGGATAAGTTGCAATGACCATTTACTCCACTCATCTCTCCTCCCCTCCACATTTCAAATACTTTTTGTTAAGTGATTCATTCTTCCTAATGTTCTTTTTTTGAGCTCTTATATTCGCTCAACATGGGATCCAGGGAAAAAACAAAAAGCCAAACGAGTTATCAAATCGTCAGCCTTACTCGAAACACCAAGAATTACCGGTATCGTTGCCCATCTGCTATCACCGCCTGTTTAACATACTCGCTGGGTGAAGCGAGGCTGTAAATCATTAACCTTAGTGGCAATTAGTACTCTCCCAGCCTACAACAACTAGTTTAGGAGATCATAAATGACTGTTGGCGTTAACCCTGCTATATAAATGGAAAAAATCGAGAGTTAACGGTGGCCAACACACTAATCAACACTCACATCATACAAGTCACCTGCACAATTCGTCCTCGAATAGTTTGCAAATCAATTATGTTGGGAAAATACTTAAAACGGGAGCTTGAAATGGCAGCTGGTTGAAATCAGCAGGGAAGCCAAAGTTAATATTTATAAAGTCGGTGTCGTTTATTCAGATACGTCCTAGTGAGAATGCACAAATTGAAAATCAACCACATTGCAATTTAATAAGATTTAAAAGGGAAACATTTTGAACCACTGTTTAGGGGCTGGCAGCTGTTATAATCCCAAAGGAGGTCCCACGATCAGGACCATACGGTTTCCCATGACGTCCCCGGAATATGAACTTCCCCAAGGGGCGGGGCGGGGCTTCGCTTCCCCTTAACAAAGAGAGCCTCAGGGTGTATACAAAAAGCCGCCTGGGCATAGGTTGAGGAAGGAGACTTGGAGTGGGGTGGGATTGGATTTGTAGTGTAATAAACTTTGTTCATTTCTACTCATCATCTATGCATTCTGCTTACCACAAATTCAACACTGGCGATGAGGATTCAGTGGAGCTCCCATTGACACTGGTTGCTGTGGTCCTGGTCCACCTTGTCTAGTTTTTGGGATGCCCCACTATTAGCCACTGAAATACCTCATATTGGAAACCTGGATCCTTTTAATGCAGGTACAGACGATCGGGGACAATACATAGAATGCAAAATATTTTTTGAAACCAATGTGATTACCGGTGATGAGACAAACTGTGGTATTGCTAATGGCTGGCAGAGGGCCTACCTACAATGTGATAAAGAGTCTGACTCACCCCAACGCCCCCCCCCCCCCCACCCCTCAGGTACCGATCGTTCGCAGTCCTGATGGCCCTAGTAGGGGAGCATTTGATCCCAAACCACCGCTCATCGTACACTTCCGGTTCCACACGGCTGCTCAGGCCCAGGGTGAGTCAGTGAGTGACTTCTGGCCCACCTCCGAAAAATGGCTGAGTCTTGCGAATTCGGAGCAACATTAAATGAAACACTCTAACACCTTTTGGTATGTGGACTCCATGAAGTGGGCACAGGGCGGAAATTACTAGCTGAGGCCCACCTGGATCTGCAACATGCGGTGGAGATAGCCAACTCCAAAGAAAGTGCCAAACAAGGGGTCCAGGAACTCCAGGAGATGGCAGTGTTCAGTCTGGGATGCCAAAGCGAGCACCAGTCACACTTGGCTAGACCTGAGGAAGGCAGGCCCTGGCAGTGGGACACCTACTGGAGGACCACTGGCCGTAATAGAGACCAGGAACTCTGCCGGACGTTCTCCCCTGACTGTAAGGAACAGGAATACAACCACCGACCAGCGGGGACTGCAATAGGCTGCAAAGACCTGGGGAACAGGAGGCCCTGCAAGGACCTATACCCCCCCCCCCCCCGGAGCAACCACCCCCACATGATAGGACTATGTGGGAGACGGCGACAGCACCTACAAGCAATTACACTGCGTGGTTGCACCCAGCTTGGATTCCACCCAGATCTCTCTGCAAATTAATTGACACCCAATCTTCATGGAGCTTAGCACTGGGGCAGCAGTGTCTGTAGTCAGTCGGCGTACATTTGACCGCATCCAGTCTGGCCTTCAATCACTGACCCTGTTGGACACCCATATGGGGGAGCCGCTGGCAATAGCGGGCACTTTGACTGTTCCGGTTGAGTACAGTAAACAATCTGCAAATCTTCCTCTAGCGGTGGTCCACGGAAATGGTCAGAGCTTGATGGGGCGTGACTGGGTATGTCATCTGCTCCGGGGCCAAGATTTCCCACGCCGACACTTTGAGCCGACCAGGCCACCTACACCAGTGGTGGCCGGTGAGATCATTGCCACCCTCCATTTTATGGACTCATTACGAGTCACAGTGTCCCACATACGCAGGAGGACCCAGACTGACCCTCCACTATCCCGCGACTGCCATATGGTGCAGTATGGGGTTCAACACTGGTCTTTACAGCAGGACCTGAAGGCCTACACCACAAAGATGAAGAAGCCAAGCATAGAAGACAGCGTGCTCCTTTGGGGGGCCCGCGTTGTAGTCCCCGAACTTGGATGTGGCCCGTGGATGGAGGTCCTCAAGATACAGATGATGATGGCCCAGGCTGCCATAGAGAAACTCCGGCACATTTTCAGCACGCAAGGCATAGCCGAGGTGCTGGTATCAGACAACGGTACGGCATTTACAAGTGTGGAATTTGTGGCATTCGTATCCGTCATGTGAGGAAAAGAAGAAAAAGATGATAAAGGAAGGATCACCTAAATGCCCTCTAATCTTTGACAAAGAGCCATCCAGACTCAAAACATTGGCTCCCTTCTCTCTCCACGGATGCTGTCCTGTATTTTCTGTTTTTGTTTTTCGCAAAATTAGTTCCATAATATCTGAACCTTTTCCTTCTCACAAACAAATGGTTCTAATCTGCAGCTGGGTCTGTATCTCACTCAAGGATTTAGTTCAAGAATGCCAAGTAAGTGCCTCTATGAATCAGACACTGCACCAGAAATGTTCTGCATGATCGAAACATCTGCATAGCCTATTGGAACTCCTTGGCCTATTGGAACTCCTTGCACAGGCTCACCCTGCTTAGCTATGCATCTAACATCCCCTCTTAATTTTTCAAATTCTTCTCCACTCTTATTTTTCTTACTATGCCTGATTTCACATTTAATTCACCCACCATTTCAGCCCTTCCTCTGTTTATGCCCCTAATCCTTCAATCCTTTTAGTTAAGTGATATATTATTTGTCCCGTTGTTCACCCAGTCCCTGGTGCTATCCTGCTTTCGCAGCGCAGTTAACAGGTTACACTTGGGCAGAATTTTCAACAACCCAGACATACACGAACAAGCCTAACTACCAGCAAGCCACAAGATGCCCGGCTCTCCCAGCCTTTGCATCCAATTGTTTAGAATCAATCCCAATCTCCTTTCTTCTGTTGGCAGTGTAGCCTCCTGTTATTTAATGAGCAAAGACATGGAAAATTTCTGAGCAATATATTGGAATAACACAACTGGCTCCTCATTCATCTCATGCCATGCTTATGACATCATTTTGCTGGTTATGATTATGTGATAGTGGGGGGTCATAGATTCCCTACAGTACAGTGCAGGGCATTTGGCCCATTGAGTCTGCATTGACCCTCTGAAAGAGCACTCTACCTAGGCCCACTCATCTGCCCTATCCCTAACCTACACATCTGTGGACACTTAAGGGGCAACTTTGCATGGCCAATCCACCTCACCTGCACATCTTTGGACAGTGGGAGGAAACCGGACCATCCGGAGGAATCCCACGTAGACATGGGGAGAATGTGCAAACTCCACACAGACACCCCGGGCTGGAATTAAACTTGGGTCTCTGGTGCTGCGAGGCAGCAGTGCTAATCACTATGCTGTCATGCCACCCCATCAGGGAGCTTGTTCAACCTGGAGCCAATGGTTTCACATGCAGGCTAACCACAGAACACACAAGCTGGGAGCAGATGCCATAATTCAGCGAGGAGCATTACATAGAGGTGTAAGTGAGGTACAACTTCTGAAATTGACTTAAATAACTTCAAAAAAGTTAATTTCAATTAAAGAACTTCATAAAATGTGTTACAAGAAATCTCTGGTGTCTGCCCATCCCCTTTTACATTGGGATAATGCAAGAAGAACGTAAGAAAGGATCTATGTGCCCTCTTAGATGAGATGGAGTGCCAGCGAAAATGGTTGCTGGGGACTGCAAAGATGAGGGCCGGGATTCTCCCCCAATCGGCACCAAAGAGTGGCGTTAACCACTCCGGCGTCGGGCCGCCTGGAAGTTGCGGAATCATCCGCACTTCCGGAGGCTAGGCTGGCGCTTGAGTGGTTGGTGCTGTGCCAATGACGCCGAAGGGCCTCCACTGGCCGGCGCGAGTTGGCGCATGCGTGGTTGCGCCAGCGTGTTCTGGCGCATGTGCAGAACCGCTGGCGTGATCACTGCGCATGCGCAGGGGTTTCTTCTCCACGCCGGCCATCACGGAGCTTTACAGAGGGCGGCGTGGAAGGCAACAGTGCCCCCACGGCACAGACCCGCCTGCAGATCGGTGGGCCCTGATCGTGGGCCAGGCCACCGTGGGGGACCCTCCCGGGGCCGGACTCCCCCGCACCCCCCCGAGGACTCCGCGGGCCACCCTCAGAGCCAGGTCCTGCCGGTATGGACCTTGTGTATTTCACGCCCGCGGGACCGGCCGAAAATGGGCGGCTGCTCGGCCCATCGGGGCCCGGAGAATCGCCGGGGGGTCACTGCGGCTCCCGATCGGCGCGATGTGATCCCCGCCCCCGCCAAAAAACAGGCGCCGGAGAATTCGGCAGCTGGCGTCGGAGTGGCGGGGCGGGATTCACGCCACCGCCCAGCGATTCTTCGACCCGGCGGGGGGTCGGAGAATCCCGCCCGTGGTCTCCTACAAGATGAGTCTGATGGCAATGAGAGAGGAGACCAAAGCATGAAATAGGCAACCAGCACTGCAAAAATGTGATGACCTGACTAGAGCAGGCAAGGTAAACATTCTATAGGCCTCAATTCAGAACTCATTGTTTTAATAGGTGATCAAAAGTTGTCTGCCTTTGTAAACTTGTAAATTTGTGACGTGCATCACACAAGTGCCAGGCAATGTCCTTCTCCAATAAGAGTGAATTAACCATCTTTGACATTCAATAGCAAACGCTGAATCCACATTTTAGACATCCTGGGAGTTACCATTGACCAGACACTGAACTGGACCACACATAAATACCACGGCTACAAGACCAGGTCAGAGGCTAGGAATTCTGAGGCGAGTAACTCGCCTTTTGACGCCCCAAAGACTGTCCACTATTTACAAAGCACAAGTCAACAGGGTGATGGAATATTTTCCACTTGCCTGGTTGAGTGCAGCTCCACCAACACTCCAGAAGATTGACACAATCCAGGACAAAGTATCCTGCTTGATTGACACCCTGTCCACCAACATAAACATTCACTCCCTCTACTACCAATGCATCGCAACAACAGTGTGTACTGTATACAAATGCATTGTAGCAACTCACCAATGCTTCATCGTCAGCACCTTTCAAACTCACAACCTCTACCTAGAATGAGAAGGTCAGCAGATACATGAGAACACAACCACCTGTAAGTTCCACTCCAAGCCCCACCATCCTGACTTGGAACTGTATCATTGTTTCTTCACTGTTGCTGTTGCTGGATCAAAATTCTGGAACACCCTCTCTAACAGGACTGTGAATGTACCTGTGCCACAAAAGTCGCAACGGTTCATCAAAGCAGCTCATCGCCACCATCCCAAGAGGAATTAAAAATGAGTAATAAAAGCAGGGGTTACGATTGGCACCCATATCCCAGGAAAGAATAATAATAAAAAAAGAAGGGCATATGTCAAAAGACATTCGTTCAAATTGAGTGTTTGTATAGTGAAGGGAAATTAGATTCCTTCAAGACGCAAACTTTCTGTTACTGTGGGAGACTGAGTTGAAACTGCAGCTTCATATCTCTCTTGTCACAGTTTTAAAATGTTACCTTTTATTGTCCGTGATTGAATAGACTTGTATATGGATGTGTGCATTTTATTACCCTCAATATGATTGAGTCAATTTAAATACTTCAACAGCAAGCTATTGTATTAAAAAAAATTAAGAAGGTACATTCATTTCTCACACACTTGCACTGGAGGTTAACAGAAGGCCTAATCACCACACAAGATTACACAGACAAAAACTAGATAAAATAGTAAAATGGAATTTAATTCAAGTCTCTGATGTTTCGTAGTTGAGTTGTTACTTTAGCTTAAGCGAAGGATTCAAAAATACTGAGATTTCTCAATAGTTATACTGGTTCCTAGAGTTGATCTGCTTGGAAGTTGTTTTCACAGGTAGGCTTGAAGATGAAACACGCTGGAAGAGAGGAATTTGTCGGTAGTTGTTTTGATGCTTAATTGTCTGCAGCAGTCAATGGCCTTGTCTGTCAGACCCTTTCTGTCTGCCTGTCTCTCCCACTGATTGAATTTGTCTGCTCTCTAAAGATGCCTCTGAAAAGCATTTGAATTTCCTGCTACATCTTTAGCAGGGAGGCAAATTGGACACTGTTGTGTGACCTCATATCAGTGTCATGTCATGGTCCCAAATAATGAATTGTGGTAATTTAATTAACAGTCTGAAGCCTTCTTCCACCTCTGATTTTCTTTAGGTGGCCAAAGCCTTTAGATTTGACAAGGCAAATTTACATTTTTACAATGAAGGTTTTGATAGAGTTTAATTTATCTCCTACCCAAAATCACGATGAGTCAGTATTCAAAAAAGTATCTTTGTCCTCTTGAGAGATAAAATGGTTTAATCCACAAAAGGTGTCGGTAACTCTGAAGAGTCATCTTATATTGCAGGTTTATTTATTTTAAAACATAGGGTGGAATATTCTACTCTGGAGTTTAAGAGCGATGGTGGGTGGGAATACAGTGAGTTTCCTGTTGATTGGTGGGTCAAGTACTCAGAACTGTTGCAACTTTGTTAATTCTGAATAGGAGAGCTGCTCGCTGAATCACCAGGGCGGGCACTGATTCATCTGCCTGCCATTAACTTATGGAGTCCAAGATCCTGATCCTTAAACATCACCTGAACACAGCTATTACTCTCTGCAGTCCAGCTGTGTGTTGGAAGTTCCGTAGATGGTACCAAGGAATGAAAGGACTGAATCAAGGTTTTGCCCTGTGTGGTATTATAGGTATTATGGTACCTGATAGTCTAAAGCACCCATTGGTGGAAACTGTGTGCTTTCTATTGGTTAGAATGTATGATAGCTCTGCCCTGCTAGGCGGGGTATAAGAACCCGTGCCGCCCCAGCAGCCTTCATTCTGTACCTGAGCTGCTGGGGGAAACATCTAGCTTATTAAAGCTTTCAGTTGGACTACAACCTCGCTTTAGTGGTCATTGTTCGTGCATCAATTTAATAAGCTAGTTTTTTAGGAAGAAAGGATGGAGCTTCAAATCAAGCCGGAGTATCTGCAACTTAGCCCCCACGCGGCGAACTCAGCGGCAATCTTTAAGCACTGGCTGGCGTGCTTTAAAGGGTATCTCGGGATGGCCGAAAACGCACCCACGGGGGAGCAGAAACTGCACGTCCTGCATTCAAAGGTGAGCCTGGAGATTTACACCCTCATCGAAGAAGCGGAAGACTTCGATGCAGCAATAGAGCTGCTAAAAGGACACTATATTCGCCCGGTAAATCAGGTCAACGCCCGGCACCTGCTTGCAACAAGGCGACAAACCCCTGGGGAATCGCTGGAGGAATTCTACTGTGCATTCCTGGTGTTGGGAAGAAGCTGCAGCTGCCCGCAAGTTTCAGCGAGCGAACATACGGAACTCTTAGTCCGGGACGCTTTCGTGGCAGGTATGCTATCTTCACAAATCCACCAGCGTCTGTTAGAAAAGGACACCCTGGGTCTCAGGGAGGCACGGGCCCTTGCAGGCTCCCTGGACGTGGCCTCCAGGAACGCCCGCGCTTACATTCCCGACCGCGCGGCAGCCCCCTGGGCAGCGTGGAACCCCTCCACAGACAACCCCGAGACTTCCCCCATTCCCCCACAGGCCTGCGCTGCAAGGCGGCTTGGCAACCCCGGGGGGCAGGCCAAGCACTTTTGCGGGCAGGCCAAGCACCCCTGCCAGCGCTGCCCGGCCCGCGCATCCACCTGCAAGGGATGTGGCAAAAAGGGCCATTTCGTGGGGGTATGTCAGGCCTGTGCGGTTGTCGCGCTCCGGCTGCGAATGCGGACGGCAACCACAAACTTCTCCACGGGCCCCGTGCGGCCAGCGGTCGCCGCCATCTTCATATTCCAGGGTCACATGTGGACCCCGGGCGCCGCCACCTTGTTCCGTGGACGTCACGTTGGAGGGATGGGCGCCACCATTTTGTGCACACCCAGCCATGTGCGATCAATGGGAGCCGCCATCTTGGATGAACCCCCAGGACCCCAGCTCGGCTGACCACGCACTGCCCGAAGAGAACTCTCAACTGCTGCGATTAGCCTCGGTGACTCTGGATCAGTCTCGGCCTCGAACACTCTCAACTGCTATGACGACCGTATTCATCAACGGGCACGAGACGTCCTGCCGAATCGACTCTGGGAGCACGGAGAGCTTCATACACCCCGACACGGCAAGGCGCTGCTCCCTCCTCATCCACCCCATTAATCAAAAAATCTCCCTGGCTTCCGGTTCACACTCAGTGGAGATAAAGGGGTTTTGTGTAGCAAACCTCACAGTCCAGGGACGGGAGTTCAAAAATTTCCATCTCTACGTCCTTCCCCACCTCTGCGCGACTACACTCCTGGGTTTAGACTTCCAGTGTAACCTTCAAAGTCTGACCTTCAAATTTGGCGGCCCTATACCCCCCCTTACTGTCTGCGGCCTCGCGAACCTTAAGGTCGACCCGCCTTCCCTGTTTGCGAACCTCACCCCGGATTGCAAACCCATCGCCACCAGGAGCAGACGCTACAGTGCCCAGGACCAGATCTTTATCAGGTCAGAGGTCCAAAGACTACTGAGGGAAGAGGTCATTGAAGCCATAACAGCCCCTGGAGAGCTCAAGTAGTGGTGGTAAAGACCGGGGAGAAGCATAGGATGGTCATCGACTACAGTCAGACCATCAACAGGTTTACGCAGCTGGACGCGTACCCTCTCCCCCGCATATCCGACCTGGTAAACAAGATTGCGCATTATAAGGTCTACTCCATGGTAGATCTCAAGTCCGCCTACCACCAGCTCCCCATCCATACTAGTGACCGCAAATACACTGCCTTCGAGGCAGATGGGCGACTCTATCACTTCTTAAGGGTTCCCTTCGGTGTCACCAATGGACCAAATGGTTGACCGGTACGGTTTACAGGCAACATTCCCGTATCTCGATAATGTCACCATCTGCGGCCATGACCAGCAGGACCACGACACCAACCTCCGAAAATTTCTGCAGACCACTAAAATCCTTAACCTTACATACAACAAGGATAAATGCGTGTTTAGCACCGACCGCCTAGCCATCCCCGGCTACATAGTGCAAAATAGAGTTATAGACCCCGACCCTGAACGCATGAACCCCCTTATGGAGTTCCCCCTCCCTCACTGCTCCAAGGCCCTGAAACGTTGCCTAGGGTTTTTTAGCTACTATGCCCAGTGGGTCCCCAACTACGCGGACAGGGCCCATCCCCTGATCCAGTCCACAGCTTTTCCCCTGTCGATAGAGGCCCGCCAGGCCTTCAGCCACGTCAAAGCAGACATTGCAAAAGCCACGATGCACGCCATCGACGAATCCTTCCCCTTCCAGGTCGAGAGCGATGCGTCCGACGTAACTCTGGCGGCCACCCTCAACCAAGCGGGCAGACCCGTGGCCTTCTCTCGTACACTCCATGCTTCCGAAGTCTGCCACTCCTCAGTCGAAAAGGAGGCCCAGGCCATAGTAGAAGCTGTGTGACATTGGAGGCATTACCAGGCCGGCAGGAGATTCACTCTCCTCACGGACCAACGGTCGGTTGCTTTCATGTTTGATAATGCACAACGGGGCAAGATAGAAAATGACAAAATCTTGCGGTGGAGGATCGAACTCTCCACCTACAATTACGAGATCTTGTATCGTCCCGGGAAGCTAAATGAGCCTCCTGACACCCTGTCCCGCGGCACATGTGCCACCGCACAAGTGGACCGCCTGCGATCCCTCCACGAGGACCTCTGCCACCCGGGGGTCGCTCGCTTTTTCCATTTTGTCAAGACCCGCAACCGGCCCTACTCCATCGAGGAGGTCAGGACAGCCACCAGGGACTGCCAAATCTGCGCGGAGTGCAAACCGCACTTCTACCGACCAGAGAAAGCGCACCTGATAAATGCTTCCCGTCCCTTTGAACGCCTCAGCATGGACTTCAAAGGCGCCCTCCCCTCCACCGACCACCGCACGTACTTCCTGAACGTGATTGACGAGAACTCCCTGCCCCGACATGACTGCATCCACCGTCATCAAAGCACACCACAGCGTCTTTGCACTGTTCGGGGTCCCCGCTTACATACACAGTGATAGGGGGTCTTCCTTTATGAGTGACGAACTGCGTCAATTCCTGCTCAGCAAGGGTATCGCCTCGAGCAGGACGACCAGTTACAACCCCTGGGGTAACGGACAGATAGAGAGGGAGAACGGAACGGCCTGGAAGACCATCCTACTGGCCTTACGGTCCAGGAACCTCCCAGTCTCCCGCTGGCAAGAAGTCCTCCCTGACGCCCTCCACTCCATCCGGTCAGTGCTTTGTACGACCACCAATCAGACACCTCACGAACGTCTCCTTGTCTTCCCTAGGATGTCCTCCTCTGGGACCTCGATCCCGACCTGGCTGGCAGCACCCGGACCCATCCTGCTCCGAAAACACGTGCGGGCGCACAAGTCGGACCCGTTGGTCGAGAGGGTCCATCTGCTCCATGCTAACCCCCAGTACACCTACGTGGCGTACCCCGACGGCTGACAAGATATGGTCTCCCTACGGGACCTGCCGCCCGCCGGAACCCCACGCACATACCAGCCACCAGTCCCACCCTCCCCTCCACCGCCGCACCTTACAGGAGGATCGGTCCTTCCGCCGGCCCTGTCTAGGCCCCCCCACCCACCGACGCCCCCCGCAGGCGCCCAGGTCAACTGTTTTCCCCACCAGCGCCGTCTAGGGGTGCCGAAGCTGCCATGGTGATCGAAGCCACGCTCCCGGAGTCACAGATGCCCGAGCCTCCGGAGTCACCACCGAAGCTCCGACGATCACAAAGGCTGACCAGGGCCCCCGATCGACTGATTGCTTCATTTTAATTGTAAACTGTAAATATAAACCATCAAATGTACATAGCTATCAGAATTGTAAATAGTTATTAAACACTGTACGGTGGTATGATGGTACCTCCATAACTAATTATACCACGTTGCCATGTTTTGTAGTTTCAGGCCACCACCCCCGCCGGACTCTTTTCTAACAGGGGGGGAATGTGGTATTATAGGTATTACGGTACCTGATAGGCTAAAGCACCATTGGTGGAAACTGTATGCTTTCTATTGGTTAGAATGTATGATAGCTCCGCCCTGCTAGGTAGGGTATAAGAACCCGTGCCGCCCCAGCAGCCCTCATTCTGTACCTGAGCTGCTGGGGGAAACATCTAGCTTATTAAAGCCTTCAGTTGGACTACAACCTCGCTTTAGTGGTCATTGTTCATGCATCACTCTGGTTTCCCAGAGGCTTTTATTAGAGATGTCTGCTGGCACTGGGAGGTTCTTTTTCCCAAGGATGGATCCAGGCAGTCTACTAATCTCACCTCACCAGCCAGAGAGGCGGTTGCGAAGGAGGTCAGCTCCACAGGCAATCACCAGAGAAATGCCGTCCAGTACAGGAAGAAGATGAATGATCTCATCCACTACGCCAGGGTAAGTCGACCTTTAGCTCATTTCAATTTCACATTCTCATCTTGGCATTACTCACTGAAGTGTCACAGAGCTCAGGGAACTCACGTAATATTAACAGGGGAGATATCAGTACTGAAAGCCTATTCAGCACCATCTCTTCTATCATCCTGCACAAACGGCTCTTGAACCCGTACTGGGGAGGGTTCAGTGCACACAATAGGCATACATGCTTGTCAACCTCTGTTCCATCCCTTCTCTTTCCACTCCATTCCTTTGTCTTCATGCAGGCCAAGCTTGCCCACAACAAGAGGGAGAGATTCCAGACTGCAGGAGGGATGGCCGACATCCAAGAGCTACCTAAATTCAAGGAGGTTGCCACTGAGTTGATAGGGGAGGACAGAGATTTCTCCTGTGGCGAAGGCAAGTATGGCTTCTCCCAGAAGGCAGTATGGATGAGCCCTCCATGTTGATCAGATCCTGACATCCACAGTGAGTGACATACAATGTTGTATTCAGGCTGTTCGTGAACTAAATGTATTTAAAAAAAATATCTTACAGGCAGTAGCAGGTGCAGACAGACCACACATTCAACATAAGCCCCAGATCTGGGCCATCTCAGAGGAGAATTCTGGAGATCCATTTGAAGAAAACCTGTCACTGCATTAATCTTCACTCCCCACCAATGTAGAGACACACACGTCAGTGGGTCACACATCTGAATTAGGCTCGGGGATACATTCTAGGCAACACCTCACTGACGCATCTCCCCAGCAGTCAGAGGCAGTGACAGCCCAGATCTCTGGCACTCAGAGGACTGCTGGGGTACAAACCCTTGCTGAGTCCGAGTCTGATGATGAATGTCTGGGAACAGCTGTGCCACAGATGCTGGAGATGCGAAAACAGGTGGCGAAAAGTTAGTTGCAAGAGCCAGTCAACAGACTAGTGTGAAGGATGGAGGAGTCTGTCCTTGTTCTATCTGATGTTTTTGCTTCAACATGCGAGCTCCTAGAGGTCTCCATATGCAGGTTGGTAGCCACCTTGGATATCTTGGTCTCGCAGCTTCTGCTGGATTTGTGCTCGGGACCTGCGTTCCATCACCATAGGCATTGTGGCATCTATCAGTGGCTCAGTGAAAGGGAGCCTGGGCACTTCAACCTCACTCTTGGTGCCCCTTCTCAAGGAATCTGGCAGGGGCACCTTCAGGGAGGAGGACTATCAGCTGGACACCTGGGGCTTTCCACCCAGGTGACTCCAGGTATGTCCAGCTGAAACCCAAGCCCTTGCCAATGACCCGGTCACCTCCAGCTCTAAAGGCTGAGGAAGGTGCACCTATCTCAAAGCAGGCCAGGGCCCTCCAGGCCTCGGCCCTCCAGAGGACACCTGCCAAGGTCATCATAGATGTCAGAACATTGCAGCCAGCAGGCTGCCTCCACATTTGCAGCAGGTGTCAAGGATGCACCTAGACATAGAGGTAGGGTTAGAAAAATTAAAAACATTGATCTCACTATAGGGGCATAAGTCGTCCCTCACTATATGTAATGCATCTTTGTAAGTGGATTTACTATTCATGGCAATGGCCTCATTATTTGAATGTGCCGTACATATGCATCTTATCGCAAGGGTGATTTAAGCTCATTCCATGAATGGCTGCCTTTGTGAGCCTCAGATTCATGTGATGTCTGGCGTGTTCATCTTTGTTACTTGCCCCTTGTGTAATATCAGGGAGGTGTGTGCAGCTCTTTCCTCAAAGTGTCTGAACTTTGAGTGCTTTGGTGGGTTACCAGAAATGGTATCTCATCGACAATGAACTGTCATAATTGTTTGTGCCAAAACACAAGATGTTCACACCTTTATTGCTTCAAAAATGTCTCATTCAAATGGCCACAACCACATTGAGTCCAGTAGATGCAGGGTTGTGCTGGATTGCTGCCTTCCACTTACCAGACTGCCCAAATGCAGGTTTGGCTGCTGACCTTTCCAAAGGTTTGGGCCTGGTGATATATGCGGGTTGCAGGTCCAAGGCGGTATGAAGACCTTGCTCTTGATGTCACTGTTTGCAAAGACCTTTCCAAGCACTGTCATGGCACTGAGGGGCAGGAGATAAGTGCTTGATTCCGTTCGCCTGATCTACTCCTACTGAAACTTTGTGGCTATCAGTGTTTCCCAGGCTTATCTTCTGCATTGGTCTGTTTCAAGGACATCATCATGTGGAAGGTAATCATCATTGTCCTGTTCAGGTTCCTGCATTTCCATGTCTTCATCAGCCGTGGAGTTCTCAACCTCCTCTATGGGTTTGAAATGACAGGCTGTGCAGGGCGCAACAGACCACGATGATGCACAGCACAATCTCTGAGAGAGTGCTGCAGAGTCCCACCTGAACAGTCCAAACATCGGAAGCACATCTTCAGGATGCCAATGGTCTACTGAATGATAAATTTTATTACACTGTGCACTTTTGTATCTCTCCTCAGAGGCACTTGGAGGATAACGCACAGGTGTCATGAACCATCTTTTCAGCAGACACCACTTATCATCCAGCAGCATGCCGTGAGCATGCAGCCCTCCAAATATCTGTGGCACCTGGGAGTGACTCACGATGTAGGAGACAGGGGAACACCCAGAGTATCTGGCTCAAATGTGCATGATGTGCCTCTGATGTTCGTAGGCCAGCTGAATGTTGAGGGAGTGGAACCATTTCTTGTTATTGAGGATCAGGGCTGCTGTTAGGGAACTCTTAAAGCAACATTTGTACAAGGGAACATAGAACTAGAACATAGAACTTACAGTGCAGAAGGAGGCCATTCGGCCCATTGAGTCTGCACCAGCTCTTGGAAAAAGCACCTGACTGAAGCCCCACACCTCCACCCCATCCCCGTAACCCAGTAACCCCCCCATAACCTTTTGGACACTAAGGCACAATTTATCATGGCCAATCCACCTAACCTGCACATCTTTGGACTGTGGGAGGAAACTGGAGCACCCAGAGGAAACCCACGCAGACACGGGGAGAAGGTACAGACTCCGCACAGACAGTGACCCAAACCGGGAATCGAACCTGGGACCGAGGAGCTGGAGCTGTGTAGCAACTGTGCTAACCACTGTGCTACCGTGCTATCTGAGATCACCATGATTCCAAGAAACCGAGCAGCCTGGTTAGCTTCACCCATTGTCAAATTCACATAATGATGAGCATTATTGTAGAGGGCATCCACAACCTCCTTGATACATATCCGTTGAGGGCTGGCAAATGCCACATAGATCCCTGTGGATCTCTGGAATGAGCGGCTTGTAAACAAATTGAGCATGGCAGCAACCTTTAGGAGCACTAGCAGAGGGTGGCCTCCCAGTCCATGCGACATTTGATTTTCCCACAGAAAGTAGCAGATGTGAGCCACTATATCTCTGGATAAGTGTACACATGTGTGGCACTGTCTCTCACTCATCACTAAATAGGAAAGGTATCTTTGGTACATGCTTCTTCATGCCATTATTCTCTGTGAAATACCTCTGACCTCCACATCCTGTGTTTTTTCTTGGGGAGGGGGATTTCTGGACCAAGCACTTCAGACAGTGTTGCTCTCGAAGCTGAGCCAGGCAGAGCTGGCTTCTCCTCCTCAGTAGCAGAACCGCAATCAAGTACACAGCTTTGAGCACGCCTCCACCTTGCAATCCTCCTTCCTGTGTACTGAGAGATCCAACCGCTTAATGAGAAATGCCCAACTATAATAGACATCTCACACTCAACCAGAAAACCACTGTCATGCCCTGGCAATGCATCTGTTTACTCATCTTCCCCTACCCCAGCTTGTAGAGGAGGTGCTACCACACAGATCCAGGTGCCTAAGAAGCCACCCTCGAGAACAACACAGCTCAATCCCATTAAGGTTGAAAGAGCTAGAGCACAGCCATGCCATGTTCATCCTCACTGAAGGCAATGCAAGGTTGGTATACTAATGATGCGAAACTTGCACTTTTAGAATGAGTGAAAGTCCTTTGGCCTCTGAAAGATGTCAATTGGACAAAACACTTCTCAGGGTTTCAGTGATCACCATGCAGGTATCCAGCGGCCTTTCTCCATTAGTGGTTGGCTGTCTTTACCTTTCCGGCATTCCTCTCTTTAAATGCTCACATTAATCACCTCTAATGTGACCCCAATGAATCTCACAATCTTGTGTTAAATTGCACCATATGTCAGGTGTTCAAAAGCTATATTCTCAACAAAGTGCTTCTCAGGGTCCTTCCTGTTTATTTTCTTTGTTTTTATTTGTTTTATTTTATTTTATTGTATTGTTTTGGTCCGTGGACCTGTAATTGGGATGTGCCTTTAAGCAGAAGGTTCAAAATGAAACAGCCTGCTTGTCAAGGCAGTGTTCCCATGTTTTGTATTGTACGGATGAGAAACAAAACTCCTCGGCATCAAGTGGATCTTAAGAACCAGGTTGTGGAGGGAGTCGGTGTGGCACGGGACGGGGGTGAGGGCCCAGGTCGGCGGCTCCGGCGGGTCAGTCGTGGGGCCGCGAGCGCTGGCACCGCGCGGAGCTCCCTCGCCGGGGACAGCGGTGGTCGGGGTCAAGGTAGGTGGCGCCGGCGGGTCAGGCGTGGGGCGCGGGACGGGGGTGAGGGTGGCGTTCGGGATACGAAAAACCCCTTCCTCTCCGTGGAGAGTGTTGGCCGGCACCCAAATCGGGAGCGCCGGCGGCGGGTCATACATGGGCTGCGGGGAGGGGGGTTGGGGAGCGTAGGCGGCGTGCAGGGCTCCCAGTTCTCCCGGGGCCGCGGTGGTCGGGACCCAAAATGGCGGCGCCTGGGGGTCGCACATGGCGTGCTGGGGGGGTTGGGAGGCATAGACTGCCTGTAGGGCTCGCTGTTCTCCCGGGACGGCGGCGACCACGCGGGACCGGCACACCACCGCATAGTGGCCCTTTTTCCCGCAGCTTTTGCAGATGGCTGCGCGGGCCGGACAGCGTTGTCGGGGGTGCTTCGCCTGGCCGCAGAAATAACAGCGGGCGCCCCCGGTGCGACTCGGCGTTTGGACTGCGCAAGCCTGTGGGGTGTCCGGGGGGGGGGGGGGGTAGGGGGTTTGCCGCGGCGGGTACGTACGGGGCCCAATGGCCTGCCGCGCGGTCGGGGCCGTAGGCGCGGGTATTACGCGCGGCTACGTCCAGCGAGGCTGCCAGGGACCGTGCCTCTGAGAGTCCTAGTGACTCTTTTTCTAGAAGTCTTTGGCGGATTTGGGAGGATTGTATACCTGCAACAAAAGCATCGCGCATTAACATGTCCGTGTGTTCGTTTGCGTTCACCGACGGGCAGCTGCAGGCTCGTCCCAAAATCAGCAGCGCGGCGTAGAACTCGTCCATCGATTCTCCGGGAGCTTGCCGTCTCGTCGCGAGCTGGTAGCGAACGTAGATTTGGTTAACTGGGCGAACGTAGAGACTTCTCAGTGCTGCGAACGCCGTCTGGAAATCGCGGGTGTCTTCAATGAGGGTGAAAATCTCCGTGCTCACCCTCGAGTGCAGGACCTGCAGTTTTTATTCATCTGAGACTCGGCCTGTGGTCGATGTGATGTAGGCCTCAAAGCAAGTCTGCCAGTGTTTGAAGGCTGCTGCTGCATTCACTGCGTGGGGGCTGATCCTCAGGCATTCTGGAATGATCCTGAGCTCCATAGTCCTTTTTAGGCACGCTTAATAAATTGTGGCGCACAAAGACTCCGTGAGACAAATAGAGTGAAGTCGATGAGGCTTTATTAAGCGTGTCTGTTCCCCAGCAGCCCGATAGTAAACTGGCATGCGGGGGAAGGCACCGGCTTCTTATACTTCGCCTTCAGGGCGGAGTATGAGGTCAACGGCCAACCAGGACCCGGGATCTGTCAGCCAATGACATTAGGGCTTCCAGTCCCACATGACCCCCAATACATACTACCACAGTCTGTTTGATTGGGTAACTGGCAACCAATGGGTTGGCTAGCGGCAATGTTCTGCGTGACAACGGTCAGTGATTGGTTCCTGCGTAATGCTTTGTGAGAGAGCTGGGCAGTAATGTTTCAACCTTGGGAGTGAAAGGAGTGCTCAATTGTTCTGAAAGCAGTGAGTGCCTGGCAAACCTATTGCTGTGAACCTGAAATGATGCTGAGTCTGCAGAGAAAGTAGGCCACCTTGCCAGAGAAAACTATCTCAAGCCTAGAAGGAAGAAGTACCAAAATGAAAGCCTGAACTTCAGAAATACATTGACTGGAATTCATCCCAGTGCATCAAAGATCATTATCCTTTTATTTTTATTTATATATTTTCTTTCCCTTTCCACCATTCTTTGGAGACTGGAGTAAGTTAGGAAGGGGGGTTAGGAAAGGGTAGTAGATAGTCAATTACATTTTCTGTTCATTTAATTATAATAGTGCACATAATAAAACATTACTTGTATTTTGAAGCTACAAATCGGTGGGCTCAATCAAGGACCTCGGGTATTTTAAATAAAATATAATTTCACTTATGTTGGGACTCCAGAACAAGTGGGGCTGGAATTGACTGCACACTAGCCTAGGGTTAGCATCATTTGGGGGCTCAGTCGTGGGATCTGTGGAACGGTAGACCGTGACAATTTGGGGTACGGTGGCAGAGTGGTTAGCACCGCTGCCTATGGCTATGAGGACCTGGGTTCAAATCCCGACCCTGGGCACTGTCCGTGTGGGGTTTGCAATTCTCCCCTTGTCTGCGTGTGTTTCACCCCCACAACTCAAAGATGTGCAAGGTAGGGTGGATTGGTGATCCTACAATTGCCCTTTAATTGGAAAATAATAATTGGGTACTCTAAATTAAAAAAAAAAACAAGTTAATTGAATTTGCAGGTGAATTAAAAGTAGAGGTTCTGGTGAAAGCTAAGAAGGCAGAGAAATAAGATATATTAGTTGAGTACATGGGTCTGTTAAAAACACAGGAGAGATGACAAGCAAGTAGTCGAGATAATATAGTATCAGAAGCACTTTCTGTGAAAAAACTGATCTGGAGAGAATTTAGTTGCAGTTCAAACATGAGAAGGAATTTTTAAAAATGGACATGCTACAAAGAGTTGGAGAAGTGGGAGAAATAAAAAGAGTTTTTCCAAAGGAAATTGAAATGAGGAAACTTGATGTGGAAATGGAAAGATTAGCAAGAGAAGAAAGGGAAAGGGGGAGAGAGAGAATATCAACTTGTGGTGAATGATATCTGTATACATGTGTGCCCTTAATGCGTAGGCCCCTTTAATACCGGGTTTGGAACCCTGGGGGACTCCGCCTCCGGCTCTGCCCCCAGGAAGCTGTATAGAAGGTTACGTTCAGTAGGCAGCGTGCAGTGAGCACACTGTCTGGTTTTCTGGTTATTAAAGCCTTTGTATTATCAAACTCCTCCCCTGAGTCGTAATTGAGGGTATCTCAATTTAATAACCAGACTACATCATGATGGACAGCGGTCTAAAGCTGGAGAAGCTCAATTTGGACGCTCGGTCACCGGAAGCCACTGAAATTTTTTAATACTGGCTCCGGTGTTTTGAGGCCTATCTGAATTCCTCAGAGACTGAAGGTGACGGACCTCGCAAGCTGAGCTTACTACATGTCCGGGTGGGCCACCGACTATCCTCCGTGATCAAGAAAGCTACGATGTATGAAACGGCGGTTGAAATCCTACAGAAGCGCTTTGTAAAGCCGATAAATGAGGTACACGCCAGGCATTTGCTCTTGACCTGCCGCCAGTGCTCCGGCGAAACACTAGATGAATACTTGGAGAGACTCACCGCGCTCGCCAGGAACTGCGATCACAAGGAGGTGACGGCAGAAGTCCACATGAACTTACATATTCATGATGCTTTCGTGTCCGGTATCCGATCCACATACATCCGGCAGCGGCTCCTAGAAGACGGAGCAAAGGACCTCCAAGGCACGGTAACGCTCGCCTCTTCCCTGGAAGCGGCCCACCATAACCTCCGCACGTACTCCGCGGACCTTGCAAACCCCTCTCGATCCCCTCCAGACTTGGCCACGCTTCAGGCCCGCGCCACGCGGCAACCCGCTCACACGGGGGCCCCCAATGCTATTTCTGTTGGCTAGGCCAGCACTCACGCCAGCGTTGATCGGCCCGCTCCGTTATCTGCGGCGAATGCAGAAAGAAGGGGCACTTCGCGAAGGTCTGCCTAGCTGGGCCCAAAGGCCAGAAACAAAAGCTTCATCGGGCCCAGAAATCGAACTCCCGGGACCACAGGCCCCGCAACGTGGCCCCACGGTGGCCGGACACGCCTACTTTCGACACATCATTAGCCTCATGCGAGTCATGGGGGCGGCCATCTTGGCGGTGGCCATCTTCAAAACTCAAAATGTGCGACCGACGGCGGCGGCCATTTTGCGAGTCCGATTCAACCGAGGACTCTGACTGCCTGCAACTAGGAGCCATCACGCGCGATCAATCTCGGCCGAAGCACCTGCGAAACTCAATGATGCAGGTTCAAATCAACGGCCGTGACAGCCCCTGCCTTTTTGACTCCGGGAGCACGGAGAGTTTTATCCATCCAGACACGGTAAGACGCTGCTCTCTGCGCACCTATCCCACCTCCCAAACTATCGCCCTCGCATCTGGGTCTCACTTATGTCCAAATCACAGCGAACCTCGCTATCCAAGGTGCCAAATACGCCCGTTTTAAACTTTATGTCCTCCCTCACCTCTGCGCCCCCCTGCTGCTCGGTCTGGACTTTCAGTGCAGCCACCGAAACCTGACACTGAAGTTCGGCGGACACCTGCCCCCGTTCGCGGTATGTAGCCTGGCGACACTCAAAGTTGCACTACCCCTCCTCTTCGCGAACCTCGCCCCCGACTGTAAGCCCGTTGCCACCAGGAGTCGGCGGTACAGTGCCCAAGACATGACTTTCATCAAGTCAGAGGTTCAGCGGCTACTAAAAGAAGGGGTCATAGAGGCTAGCAACAGCCCTTGGAGGGCACAAGTACTGGTAGTCCGCTCCGGGGAAAAACAACGTATGGTGGTGGACTATAGCCAGACCATAAACCGCTTTACGCAACTGGATGCGTACCCACTTCCCCGCATGGCAGAAATGGTGAACCAAATCGCCCAGTATCGAGTATTCTCCACGGTCGACCTAAAATCTGTCTATCATGAACTCCCTATCCGCCCAGATGACCGACCCAATACAGCCTTCGAAGCAGCCGGTCGGCTCTTCCATTCCTCAGGGTCCCTTTTGGTGTCACAAATGGAGTCTCCGTTTTCCAAAGGGCCATGGATCAAATGGTGGACCAGTACGGCTTATGGGCTACATACCCGTACTTGGACAACGTCACCATCTGCGGTCATGACCAGCAGGACCATTACGAAAACTTGAGGAAGTTCCTCCAGACCGCCCCGGGCCCTCAATCTGACATACAATAAAGAGAAATGCGTGTTCCACACAACCCGACTAGCCATCCTCGGCTACGTCGTGGAAAACGGGGTCCTAGGGCCAGACCCCGACCGCATCCCCTTAAGGAACTTCCCCTCCCCCGTAGCCTCAATGCACTCAAATGGTGCCTGCGGCTCTTTTCCTATTATGCCCAGTGGGTCCCCAGATATGCGGACAAAGCCCGTCCACTCATTAAGACCACGGTTTTTCCCCTGACGGCTGAGGCTCGGTCGGCCTTCAGTCGTATCAAGGCCAATATCATCAAGGACGCCATACACGTGGTGGGCGAAATCATTCCCTGCCAGGTAGAAAGCGACGCATCAAACGTCGCCCTGGCTGCTACCCTCAACCAGGAGGGCAGACCGGTAGCGTTCTTCTCCCGAACCCTCACCGCCTCGGAAATTCGACACTCTGCAGTCAAGAAGGAGGCACAAGCCATAGTGGAGGCTGTGCGGCACTGGGGACTATAAGAGTGAAGCCCCAAGTTCAAACCTCTCTCTCTCTTCGTCCTGCCTGGGTCACCCAGCAACACGAATCAACATTGACCGTGACCGGTGCAGTGACCGCCGAAAGAAGTAAGTCGTAATTCAACGCTCGCTACGAGATAGGCGCTCCTAGCTACCAATCCGTACCAACTTCGAATCCCGCAGACTCAGAACCTGAATGAAAGGCCATTTGTTCCCCTGACCTGGTGGGCAAGTCCGAAGTTAAGTATAGGCCTGTTAGTTGTAGAAGTAGCTTAGACGTAGAATTTGTTCATGAGTAGTGATTACTGTGTATAATAAATGTGCTTTGAATTGAATCTTACTAATCGGTGTATTGAGTTATTGATCATTACTTGGACTGAACCTCGTGGCGGTATCATAAAGATACCTGGTGACTCGAGAGCAAATGTAATAAAACAGAACAATTGAACCAACCGGAAAGTTAGCAACAGGGTACATCGTTCATGAGCGATGAGCTGCGTCAGTATCTGCTCAACAAGGGCATCGCCTCGAGCAGAACGACCAGCTATAACCCACGGGGAAACGGGCAGGTGGAGAGGGAGAACGCAACAGTTTGGAAGGCTGTTCTTCTAGCCCTACGGTCAAGAAGTCTCCTAATCGCCTGCTGGCAGGAGGTCCTACCCGATGCCCTACACTCCATTAGGTCGCTCCTCTGTACGGCCATGAACGAGACTCCCCACAACCGTTTGTTTCTCTTCCCCAGGAAGTCCACCTCTGGGGTCTCGCTCCCAAGTTGGCTGACGACTCCGGGACCAGTTCTACTCCGGAGGCACGTGAGGAGCCATAAGACAGATCCACTGGTCAAGAGGGTCCAACTATTACACGCAAACCCTCAATACGCCTACGTCGAGCACCCCGAGGGCAGGCAGGACACCATTTATCTGCGAGACCTGGCACCCGCTGGCTGCCCCACTGACGCCCCCCCTTCCACCGACGCTCTCCTCCCCGCACTGGCGGTCGACTCCGACAGCTCCCCCCCCCCATAGCACCCCCTCCCCCCAGCCAGCGCCGGCACCTATCACCCTGGTCACCCCGGAAACCCCCCTGCTCCAACGCGGGCAAAGGCTCAGACAACCATGCTCCCGGATATACCACCGCCGAGGACGACCGTATCCGCCGCACCACCGGAGCTGAGAAGGTCGACACGGGCAATCAGACTACCCAAAAGACTGAACTTGTAATTCCACTTCACCCCCGACGGACTATGCATTTTTTTTTTAAACAGGGGTGAATGTGGTGAATGATATATGTATAGATATGTACCCTTAATGCGTAGGCCCCTTTAAGACCGGGTTTGGAACCCTGGGGGACTCCGTCTCCAGCTCTGCCCCCAGGAAGCTGTATATAAGGTTACGTTCAGCAGGCAGCGTGCAGTGAGCACACTTCTCGGCAGCTGTCTGGTTTTCTGGTTATTAAAGCCTTTGTATTATCAAACTCCTCTCCTGAGTCGTTATTGAGGGTATCTCACAACTTAAAATGTTTGAGTTAAAGGCAGAAGTTGAGGAAAGTCAAGAGGGGGGAATAATCCTTCCCAGTCCAAAACCTAGTGGGGCTATGTTTAAATATGTACAGGCTCTCCCAAAATTTGAGGAAAAAGATTGAGGCATTCTTCATGGCATTTGAGAAAATAGCAACTCAAATGAAGTGACCGAAGGAAAAGTAGACATTACCCACGCAAAGTAAGCTGATGGGGCGGGCGCAGTAAGTTTATGTTTCCCTATCAGAGGGGATATCTAAGGATTACAACAAGATATAAAAGACTATTCTGGGTGCTTCTGAATTATTTCTGGAGGTGTATAGGCAAGTATTTTGGAATTTTAGGGAACAGCAGGGACAGTTTATGTTGAATTTAAGAGGGTTAAGTAGAACAATTTTAATAGGTGGGTATGAACATTGGGAATTGAAACTATCCATGAATCTCTGCAAGAAATCAATCTCTTGGAAGAATTTAAGAATTCACTACCTTCTGTGATAAGATGTTGAAGACCTAAGGGCAATAACTGCTACACAAACAGCAATAATGGCTGATGATTATGAGCTGATCCATAAATTTAACCCTTTGTTCTATCACTCCCATAATTTTGAAAAGGATAGGAAGTGGGAGAGTGAAAGGAAGGCAGACAGCCAAGGTAAGGAATGGATAGTTGGGAATGATCTGACGTCTTTCTTCAGACCAGGAAAGAATACACTGAGGGTGGAGGTGTTACAACTGCAATAAAGTGGGACACGTTCGTTCAGCACGTTAGAAGTTGTGAGGAAAGCCCATGGGACTTCTTAGGGTTCATATAAGGAGGATTCTGAAAAAAGAACAAAGGCAGAGAGTACTAGAGGACAGACTGTAGTTCTAGCTAGAACTAGGTGGGGTGAGGTAAACACCTAGTTTACCTAGTGGGAGGAGGTGTGGTTAATGAGGTAGATGAGTGATATGCAAGCTTTTTGTCTAAAATGATGTAGCCAACACCATAACTATTTTAAGGGACACAAGTGCTACACAAGCTCTCTTACTGGAGAGGGATTTGGTTTTGCCTCCAGAGAGTTCAATGAAAGCTAAGGTGTTAGTGGATGGAATAAATGGGGATTATATCCCAGTTCCATTGTATAAAGTACAATGGAGAGTGATTTATTATCAGGTGCAGTTGTCAGAATGGTTAAGAAGTTACCAGTAGATAGACTAGATTTACTTTGGGGGAATGATTTGGCAGGAGTGAAGGTTATAGCTTCACCTATGACTACAGAGGGTCTGAGGTAAAATAAGGAGACAGAACAGTTACATGAAGAGTTTCCAGATAATTTTCCGTCATGTGTGGTGACCATAGCAATGGCTAAACAAAGTCCACCACCAGAAATTAAAGTCACACCACTATTGAATGGTAGAATAACTGGAATTATCCTTGAGGACAAGTGTTTGGTAGGACTTCATTAATTGAGGTCTAGGAGGCAGACCCAGAGTTACATAGATTAGCACAGTCAGCTCTCACAGTAGTTGAGACTGAGGTCTCCAGCTTTTATGTTAAGAAGGAATACTGATGAGGAAGTGGAGACATCCTCATAGACTTATGGACACGGAATGGACGGTTGTTGATCAGATAGTGGTATCACCCAAATATCATGGGGAAATAGTACAGGCAGCATATGAGGTACCAAAGACAGGGTTAGGGTAAGGGGAATGTGGGAATTTGTAAAACTCAGGCATCAGTCAACAGGTATTTGTCCTGGCCAGGGCTGCATAAAGATGTAGTGCAATTCTGTAGAACTTGACAGACATGTCAGATAATAGGTAAAGCACAACATGTGATTAGATCAGCATCTTTGATACCCATACCAGTGTTTGAAGGACCATTTAGTTGGGTATTGGTAAATTGTGTAGGACCATTGCCAAAAATGAGGGCAGGACATCAATACATTTTTACGGTCATGTATATGGCCACATAATTTCCAGAAGCTCTACCTTTAAGAACAATTACAGCTAAGATAGTAGTGGAAAAATTGACGCAGTTCTCAACACACTATGGCCTACACTTGAAAGTACAATCTGACCAGGGTTCTAACTTTATGTCTAAAAATTTCCACTGCATAATTTGTAGTTTAGGTGTTGTTTTGACACACTGGGCTAGTGCACGGTCAATTCCAGCCACGCTTGACACAGAGTCATAACATAAGTGAATAAACCAATAATTCTTAGAAAAATACCTGAAGTCTTTGGCCCTTGGCTACCCAATAATTACAATCACTAGGTTTGTAAGTTGAAACACAATTACTGTTTATTCATAACTTGAACCATAATGGAATATGCAGCAAAACAACTTGTTAACTATTATCTAATTCCTAATTCCCCACTTTAACTTGCCCCCATCCTCTACACCCACACACAACATACAGACAACACAGAGGGGAAGAAAGGAGGTAACATAAACATAAGTTAAAGAGAAAAATATTTTTTGTGTCAAATGGGTGTTTCCAGAATCTTACTCCTCTTCAGACTTTGCTTTCAGTTTGAGGTTTTTACTGTGGATTCATTCAGGCCTCTGTAGTTTCAGGAATACAGCACTCACAGCCTTTCTAGAGAGAGAGAGATAGAGAATTCTGGTCTTTGCTTGCAGCGTGTAATGGTTTTCCTGTAGATTCATTTATTCAGGTTCTCTGCAGAATCAAGAATATAACACTCATAGCCTTTCTGGAGAGGGAGAGAAAAGCAGGTCCTTCTCATTCTGTGTCTAAAAACTGAGCTTCTTGGGTCTCTGAAAACAATTCCACTCAGGCAGGATTCTGTCACCACTGATTACCAGGCAGAGTATGACCTTTTGGCCAATCAATCAAACCGAGTCCCACCGCATCTCGCTCTCCATGCCAAAAAGCCTGACGCTCCAGTTGAAACTAGCAGAGATTAGTAGAGTATTGTCTCCTGTAACTTCTAAATTCCTCATTCTCTCTGCTGCTTGACATAAAGCTACATGTCCATTATTCACTCATAGATAAAAAATGATTTTGTTTTTTTATAAATTTAGAGTACCCAATTATTTTTTTCCAATTAAGGGGCAATTTAGCGTGGCCAATCCACCTACCTTGCATATCTTTGGGTTGTGGGGGTGAGACTCATGACCCTTGTAGACACAGGGAGAATGGTGGATAAAAATGATGATGGCAAAATAAAAGAAAGGGGAAATAAGGAAATAAACAGAAAGGACTGATACATGTATCAAGCAAATGAAGTCAACCATCTATCACCCATAAATTCAGGGAGCTTTGGAGGGATATCATCAGACTCTCAAAATCATGATTAGGGCTATTGCTATAAATGTCCAAGAGATTTGTAACCAAGAATTCTCCAAACGAATCTACTAGGTTTAACCTGATCCTGATAATAAGGTTTTATGCGAAGATCAATCCAACACAGGATTGTTAGTAACCATTCCAAAATTCCTACATTCTTATTTACCCCAGCAAATTAAAAAATCTCATGCTCACATGTGCGACTCTGCATTTGGATTAAAATTCCCACAGGTTGATCAAAATATCCTGGAATTATGATTCTGGCCAGTAACCATGGTTCCTGGTTCATAACTTGAAAAATAATTACATGTCTTTCTTGACTGCTTTTGACTGAAATCACTTAAACTGCTATTACAAAATCACAATGTCAGGCAGGAAAAGATTAAAGCTTGAAGTATACAACACACAAATATAATCTATTCACAAGCAGAAAAACATAGCACCTGCTTTAAAACAAAAATAACCAAAATCAATTACGTAAACGTTCTTGTGGTTCTGTTTTTAAACTTTCAAAATGCCTGTAATTAAAAGCTCACGATAAGATTAGTTCCCCAGAAAGATAAACCTCAGCATATGTAGCCCGGAACAATGATAAGACAAATCTATGAACATCCACATAAACAAACAAAACACAGAGGACGCGATTTAATGGCTTAGTCGCTCCCGACTTGGTGACATGAAAAGGCTGTTGAATCAAGCAAGTGGACTCCTACGCGATTCGCGATGCTCAATGCTCGAAACGCCTCGCGAGATTTAACAAAAATCCCGTGAGATGTCACGATCAGGCTCTTGCCCTTGCTGGATGAGTTTCAGAATAATATATTTAAGTAAGCCGTTAGGTTCATTTAAATAAGTCTGTGCACTATTATCCCGAGGCCCGGGATCTAATGGCCCGTGGACTAGGAGTAAAGGCACCTGGAGGGGTTTCCCAGGCCTTTAGATATCCCTGGGTGATTGAGCTCTGGCCATGGTGGTATCCTCATACCCCCGCTGTCACCCGGGAACCTTGGCACTGCCAGGCAGGCAGGGCACTGCCAGGGTGCCAGTCTGGCAGTGCCAAGGTTCTCGTGCCAGCTGCTCATGTCAGGGATCGAGCTCGGGGGTGCCTTGCTCCTAAGAGATGGGGTGTGGGGGTCTCAAGAACCCCGTAAGAGGTAAGTTGGGTGCAGTGGGGGGGATCTGGAGACTGTGGTGGATGGCCGAGAGGGATCGAAAGATCAGGGCAGCATATAAAAATGGCCGCCCGATCCTCGAATACTCTTCCTGCACTGGCGAGCTGAACCCATCAGTGCAGGAAATGATGTAAGTGTGGACTGGATAGGGCGTTTCTCACCAAGGGCCAAAAAAAATGGCAAACAGCCGATAAATAGTGGCATCGTTCTTGGTGGTGCAGGCCAATTCTCAGCTATAACTTCTTAAAGAGACATAGCACTACAATCTCACAATATCTTGATTAAAATAAAAAACAGGATCCTCCATTCACCTTCATTATAACAATTTGTTTGTTCCATTTAAGCTAATTTCCAATGCTTGATTTTATCATCTATTTTTGGTTGATTCAAAATCTCAAACGCATTCTCGCCCACTTGTTACCACTTGCCACTCTCAGTCAAGTGTTTCCTGGCAATGGGAGGCGGCGCGTCATTTGCAGGCAGTGAGGTTCTCCCTTCCTGCTGCTGTCAATGGGAATTCCATTTGAAGCTACCCCACGCTGCCGGGAAATCGCAGACGGGGGTGCACTGCCAATGGGACATGAGAATCCTGCTGCCAGCGAACAACCTGTGAATTCTGGCCCTTAATTATCAAAACCTTACTGCAACTTAATTTGCAAGAAGTTACATGCAAAAATACAAAAGCTGTTTGATGATTTTAAAACAAATTAACTGTCTGCTGAAAGGCTTAACTTTGCTGCAGAACCTAAAGAGGCGGAGCTAAACATTCTTGGAGTTACACAGCCATCAAACCCTCTGTAACTTTCTTTTAACAAGTTCTAAACACCATATTGAACTCCACTTTCGGAAATGTTATACTTTTTTATTAATAGGGAATGAAGGTATCAGCGATGATACCTCTTAAAACTGAATCGTTAGCATGCACTAGAGTAGTTTTGCATAAGTTATTTTATTAAGGATTGAGATGAATTATAGGACTGAGTAATTATTATTAACCATTAAACATGAATTTTTAGGACATACCAGTAATAAGTAATCAAATGGGATTTAGGATAGCTAACTTGACCAAAAGGACATTACTTCTGACATCTTGTCTTTGTGAAACAATTCAGGGTGCTGGTTCTGTTGTTCTGTTCCTCACAAACAGTCAACAAGCTGCTGGGATTGTAAGCAGCTGTCAGGATGAGGATCAATCATGCACTGCTTGCAATTCTATTGGGTAAAATTTAAACACTGTTTGCGATTCTATTGGATAAGTTTAAAAGTAGCAGCTTCAGGGATTGGATCGCGTCCAACTGGGATGGGCTATTGATTTTAAAACGTTGTTTAAGTACTGTGTTCTATTCTTTGTTCGGCAGAACAGGTCTTGGCTGATATCCAGTCTGTTCTCCGTGTACGCGTAACAAGCTTGATTAAATAAGCCATCTCCGTCCAGGTTGTCGTGTTTGTTCCTCTCTGCACTGAGCTGAGCCACAGGGAATAACCCCACGTGGAAGCTGACTCAATACACAGGTCTTGAAACCGCTCCTACATCAGGTAACTAAACACAACGATGAAAGTCGTACTCGGTATTAACTCAAAAAAACCCGATAAACTTATTTGTTATGTTTTAGCTATAACTGACTCAGCAATCACAGCCATTTTCTATTTACTTCACATCCTTAACTGTTCCTATAACTGATATAAGACCCAGAGAGACTTCACAAGTCGACTCAGAGCTGGATTCAAGAATTATTTCATTTACAGTTTGGCCAACCTGATTTTAAAATTTTATCAAACTACTCTATCCCAGGTCCCCTTATCCACTTTCGCTTGAAGTCGGGCACGAACCTTTTGCAGCTCATCTATTTTCTGCCAGAAATCTATGTTTCCACTATTTTTCTTAGGGATGGATAAGTCCTGTAATAATATTTGTCTCTCTGCAGCAGTAAAAGGCACTGTTACGACATTCCTTATCTGTGTCCCGGCATACCGTGCCTTCACCACTGTTTGATAAGGGGCCATCTGTAAAGGGGTGGGGGAACTGTAGGTTCATTATACAGAGGTGGATGCCCCCCTCTTTTTTTCAATTTTCCCATTTTTCGTCATACTTAGCTAAATCCCAATCAGTGTCAGCTGTTTCTGGGGCGAATCGGTCAGCTGCAACTACCTCACCCGCAGCTAGGGGAGCTTAAGTTCCCATATGCTTCTGCATGAGTTTTGTTTGTTGTCAACACAAGCTCAAGATAAGCACATTGGCCTTCTCAGTTTTTATCACTTGTTTGAGCATTCCATAACTTTTTACTGTACCGTGGCGTGTCTGTTGGAACCCATCCCTGTTTTTGCATTTTGCTGAATAACTTCCGACACTTGTGAGCGAGATGTAGTGACATAGGCCGCTCATCTGCCCACTCTGTGGCGAACTCGAGTTCAGCATTCTCAGCACATTTCGCCATTGTAAAATCCGGATTTCTGAGAATAATCTCATGATTAATACCCCTTTGCAAAATAATGGGCGCAATTCTCTGGAAACATTTCTAAGTGTGGCAGCGAGCGGGAACTGCAGTGAGCTTTCCGGCGCTTGGCCCAGCGAGGCCGGCAACGCTATTCAACGATAATTGGTCCATTTAACGAGGCCCCACAGGCTTCTCGCCGCATATGAAGGCTCACTAGCCGATTTGCCGGCACCGCGCTCGCCAGTCCCCCGCTAACAAGTCAAAAAGCATTTAAGTTGCACTTGCTCAGCCAGCTCGCAACAATGGCACTGAGGAGACCAGCCCAAAGATACAGGGTTACAGACTTGGGGAGGCTGCTAAACGCAGTGGAGGCAGGAGGGACGTCCTGTTCCCCAGGGGGTCCCAGAGGGTTAGCTATAGAGCAGACAGAGCTGCCTGGGACGAGGTAGCGGCAGCTATGAGCGCTGGGACTGTGATGAGGAGGACTCTGCAGGAAAAAGGTCAATGACTTACATTGGGCAGCATGAGTGAGTAGATACCAACCCCCAGACCTTTCTGCACCCATGGGAGTATCCACCCCACCTCTCCATGCAACCTCCAAACCTCCCTCCACCCCCACTCTCCCTTCAAACCCCCCCAAACCCTTCCGTCCCAACAACCCCCCTCCCACAACTGTGAATGGCGCATGTGGCTAACGATGCCCTCTCTGTGTCCCCTCAGGAAAAGTTCTCCCACAATTGCTGGGAGAGGGCCCAGACTGGCGGAGGCTTAACAGACATAGGAATCCTCACCTGCTTTGAGGAGCGTGCCCTGGAGGTGACTGGTGTGGCCGAGGACAGGGCGGTCACCAACGTGGAACTGGCAGATGCCGCAGAGGCGAGGATCCACCAAGCCCAGCCAAAGCACCTGTCAAACATGAGTTGTTATTCCCTTACTGCCTGACCCACATGTCCATTCTCCCACAGGTCCTCCAGCCAGTGGCGCCGGCCCATCCCGGGTGGCCCCCTCACCAGCCTCCCAGGAGAAACCTCGGATGATAGCTCTGAAGATGCCATCATTTTAGTTGCATCACAGCTGTCATCTCCACCCTCCACCGACGCAGATAAACACACCTCGGTGGGAAATGTTAGTGGTCAGGCCTCTATGGCACAATCTGGTGAGCACCTTACTACTGTTGATACACACCAGGTGGAGGCAGGAACCCCCAGGGAAGACAGCAGTCGGAGGTCTGCTGGATCCCAGGACCCAGCTGGGTCCAGGCCAGATGATGAGCCTGTGGAAGAGGTCACCCCGGAGCTGATGGGAATGTTAGGGTGCAGCCAGGACATTCAGAGAGAGGTGCCAGCATCACTCCAGCAGATCCATTGCTGCTTGGAGAAGTCCCAGAGGCTACGGGTGCAGGAGATGTCGCCGGCAATGTGCGGCACTGAGGCCAACACTGCTAGGGTGGCGATCGCAGTGGAGAGCCTAGTGCACGGCGAAGGAACCATTAATAAAGGTGTCCAAGGTGTCGCGCAGTCGGTAATAGCAATGGCTGAGGGTCACGACAGAATGTGCGCCTCGGGGCATGTCACCCAGTACCAGGCTGACCTTGATGAGGTTCTGTGTAGATAGAGTCAATGGATGGGAGGCGGGTTCATGAAATGGACTGGGCGGTGTTGACAACTCTCTGAAGTTTCTTACAGGTCTTGGGCCGAGCAGTTGCCATACCAGACTGTGATGCAGCCAGATAGGATGCTTTCTATGGTGCATCTGTAAAAGTTGGTGAGAGTCAGTGTGGACATGCTGAATTTCCTTAGTTTCCTGAGGAAGTATAGGCACTGTAATGCTTTTTTGGTGGTAGCGTCAATGTGGGTGGTCCAGGACATATTTTTGGTGATGTGGAATTTGAAGCTGTCAACCATCTCCACCTCGGCCCCATTGATGCAGGCTGTGTACAGTACTTTGCTTCCTGAAGTCAATTACCAGCTCTTTAGTTTTGCTGGCATTGAGGGATAGATTGTTGTTGCTATACCACTCCACTAGGTTCTCTATCACCCTCCTGTATTCTGACTCGTCATTGTTCGAGATCCGACCCACTATGGTCATGTCGTCAGCAAACCTGAAGATGGAGTTGGAACCAAATTTTGCCACGCAGTTGTGTGTGTATAGGGAGTATAGCAGGGGGCTACGTATGCAGCCTTGCGGGACCCCGGTGTTGAGGATTATCGTGGAGGAGGCTTGAGCAGGAGCGCAACAAGGCCGGAGAATCATGTACAATGGTTCCTCACCTTGTTCCTTGAGACACATCCCTCACTCTCTAGGTTGCCAGGCCCCTGGGTACTGATCCGCTTTTGACACAGCTACTGATCTAGTCTGGCAGCACTCGATCGGAGTGTATCGTTAAACAACAGATAGTATTGACAAACCAGAGCTCTGCCTTCACAACTAGCCTGGGAAGATCCCATTCTCATCGCCATTTGTTAGGGGAGTTTCACAGCTATTCAACTATAGTGTACCTCAGTCCCCTAACTGACCAGACGACACTTCGAGTTCCATCAAGATCTTTATTCAAGCTATAGCAGGGAAGCCAATCTCCACTAGGGTTGCTCACAGACATCCAGAACGATACATTGCAACAATAATTATACCTTTAGCTTATCTTACAAGTGATTTGCATATACCAATCAAGAGTATACATTTGTTCTAAGATAATCAATATCCAATTAATAATAATAATAATAATAATAATACTTATTGTCACAAGTAGGCTTCAATGAAGTTACTTCAATGAACTTTACTGTGTAAAGGCCCCCAGTCGCCACATTTCGGCGCCTGTTTGGGAGGCCGGTAGGGAAATTGAACCCGCGCTGCTGGCCTTGTTCTGCATTACAGGCCAGCTGTTTATCCCACTGTGCTAAACCAGCTATTAATTACAGCTAATAGTTCTGAGTAATTCATTAATATCATGTGAGTACACGTAACCAATTACAATTTTTCCATGCTTACCTAATTACAAAATCCAATTACTAACAAGGCATGTTATAGATAGTTTATACTATCAGCAAATACACAGATCTGTGGTCCTTGACTCTGTTATTCTATGCAGGTGTTTATTGTGGTCTATCAAAACATGTCTGTAGTCCTTGACTATTATCTGAAGTAGAGATTCAACAATGGTGTGTCCCTGTGGTCGATCCAAATCCTCCCCGTCCCTTGTTTTTGTTGCTCCCATGGTGGTGTTAGTTTGTCAGCCTTCACAGTCTCAGAGTAGAACTCTGCTAGACCCTTTCACACCCCTCAAACTCCACTCTCAGGCAACTGATTAAATGATGACTCTTTAGATTTGTATTGTTTACTAAACTGCTGTTAAATGAGAAACAGTCTTGATTTGGTGCCTACTCTTGCTCAGCTTTGTAGCTGATGTTCCGTGTGCTACATTGAAACATGAAACTAACACTGATGATACTGCATGCTCCTGGGGTCCACAGTATGGATGTAGGATATTCCTTCTAAGAAGGTGTGTCGACCATGATCCTGAAATTCCTGCGGCCAAGCAAGCTGCTGCGGTACTGGACAGCCAGGAAGGCTATTGGGCTGGTGCTGGATATTGCCATGCAACCCGGCTTTAACAAAGTTTTTCTGCTTTTCCACGCATAAGATGACTGTCTCAAATGGACATCTTATTAAAGATGGAAATGAGTAATATACATTTTGCACCTTGCATTCCATGTTTAAGCCTGTTGTGTGGCTGGATCTTAGGGATGATTAGGTCCCAGGACTCATGACAGCCGTGACCATCGCGCCATCAAAATCTCACAGAATTTCAACAAACTGTTGAGTCGAACACCACCACCCCACCCACCAATTCCTGAACTGTCTGCACTGTTTAAAAATCAGCAGCAGCAACATTTAAGCGCCTTTTCTGATGCCCGTTCACAATCTGTTAAAAATGTAAAGTATCACACGTGTTCTTGTGGCTGCCTTGATGGACACGGTGTCCAAGTGGTTATTGTCGTGTTTACGTTACTTCATGTAACACAGGCTGCTACTTGATGCAGTCTTAACTAAAGGATGCTCCAGACTTTGAAATGAGTTCAACGTGTTTATTGAGCTATTAACACAGTTCTTAAATGCGTTTGACTCTCTGCCATTCTAGCTGTAGTAACTCAGTATAACTATACCAGCTTGCTCTTAGCCACGTGCTGGGGTGTGATGCTGCTGCTGATCAACCCTGTCTTACTCTCTAGGTGTCTGTCTGTGGAAGAGGCAGAGTCTGTGTGCCCTGTCCTTTTATATGGGTCGTGTAGTGCCCCCTTGTGGTAATGCCACCTCTGGGTGTCCTGATTACCCATTGGTTGTGTCCTGTTCTAATGACCCATTGGTTGTATGTCTGCATGTCATGACATCTCTGGTGTTCCCTCTAGTGGTTACTTAGTTGTAGTGTATTTACATTAACCCCTTGTGTATATACAGTGATGCATATCAGAACAATTATGTCACTGACCAAGCGAGACTGAGATTGAGTTCAAAGCCTGGTAATTTCTGGACGAGCAACAGAAAGCGTACACTATTGTACTACTGTAAAAACCCAGTTGTTTCACAATGTACTTCATGGAAGGGACCCAGTAAACCCGACGTTGTGTCAGTGAATCCTGTTCCACACTGCACGGTTGACACAAAAGTAATTTTAAGCCCAAGAATGGGTGGGTTTGGGCCAGGTAAGAAGTGATTAAAAAAAATATATTTCAGATCTCTGATTTTAATGGAGATAGAAGGAGGATGGGGGAATTGGATGACCAATCACACTCAGGAGATGGGTCAGTGGAAACAGATTTTCAGGAGGGTGTGTGCCTTAATTTTTCCAGGCTTTTCTATTGTAACCTGTGTTGCATTCTGATATCTCAAGTCTTGAAAAAGGAGACGAGAAGGCCCAGACACATAAAGTGAGGGGATCTACATCCCTGCTGGGTCAGGGGGAGTGTTTCCCACTGACTCCTGGGGCTGGATTCTCTGATTTTGCGGCTATGTCCGGAGGAAGCGTCTGGCCTTATGACCAAAATGTCGACGCCGCACCCGCACTGATGCTCTGCCCAATGGGGGGGCTAGCAGCTGCGCCACATAAAGCCCCCGGCTTTACCTGCAGATGCGGATGAAGAATGGCCGAGTCCATGGCCGCGCACGCACACGGCGCCGGCCTGTGGCGGCTGCACCGTACAACGTGGCGCTGGCCACACGCAGACCCGGCCTGCCAGATAGGGTCCCCCTGTAACCCCCCTCGCCACCCCCGGACCAACCCCACCTGTTCCCCAGCCCCCGCTAAAGCCTCCCCCGCGAGCGTAATGGCCCCGCCCCCACAGACTGAGGAGGCGCTGGACACTATCTGCAGCTGCCACGCGAGGTCCCTAAAATTGAGAGGCCAATCGACCGACGCCGTCGGAAAGTCGGCGCATCAAGGGCGGAGCATCGGGGGAGGGCCTCAGGTGACGTCCTGAGGCTGTCCCAATGGCATGTAAGTACGCCATTTCTGAGGGGGCGGAGCATCTGAAAAACAGTGCAACCCCCGATTCCGGTGTGAAATCGGATTCTCCGGCCAATCGCTGAATGCGATTTTGACGCCGACAATCAGAGAATCCCGCCCCTGATCGCCTACATCTTCCAGATTCTCCCTGTCGTGTTATTCACCCTGCGGTAACACGGACTGCAACACGATGCAGTTAAATGATCAAGCATACACCAAACGTAGGTTCAATAAAATTTATTGAACTTCAGTAACGAAGCACACAGCTGCCTGTGGGTTGACTCTCTACTACTCTAAGTAAACTAACATTAACTATCTAGACCAGGCTAGCTCTGATCCACATGTAGAAGGTGTTGAATGATTTGTACACCCTGACTGTCACTACAGTTGTCACCAGTGGAAAGAGGCAGAGTGCTGATGCCTCGTGTGTTTTATAGTTGGAAGCCCCCCTCTGGTGTTCTGTCTGGTGATTGGTTGTGTTCTGTTCTGTATGTTGATTGGCTCACCTGGGTGTCTGTCACTGCCTGCTTTTACCTCATGATGTGCATGGTTGCATATTATGACATTCCCCGTTTAAAAAAAAAAGTTGTCGGCTGCTTAGAGCATATACGACATATTTACAAAAGTAACTAAATACAACAATTGGTGAGTGAATGGATATGTTCATGTAAGGTGTCTAGTGTGCAGAAACATAACAGTATTTATACAAAGGAACTATTTATAAGTCCAGTCGTTGGGGCTGTCATCGGATTGTTGTGGACAGCCTGAGAGGTGGAGGCGGGGATGATGGTGTCTTAACTGGTTGGCATGCAGCCAGATTGGTGGCCTCGTGGAGCAAGATGTCCGGATAAGGCAGAACGACATCTGGTAAAGTGAGATCTGGTGGTGGGCAGGCAAGTTTGCGTAATGCCCTTCTGTTGCGCCGGACAATAGATCCATCAGCCATGCAAACCACACACGTCCTGGGAGCAGCCTGTCGAACAACAACAGCTGGAGCTGACCAGCCTCCACCAGGCAACTTGACGCAAGCAGCATCCTTCGGAGAGAGCACGGGCAGATCAGTAGCATGAGCATCATGGGCGAGATTCTCCGACCCCCCCGCCGGGTTGGAGAATCGCCGGGGGCTGGCGTGAATCCCGCCCCTGCCGGTTGCCGAATTCTCCACCACTGGAGATTCGGCGGGGGCGAGAATCGCGCCGCGCAGGTTGGCGGGCCCACCCCCCGCGATTCTCGGGCCTGGATGGGCCGAAGTTCTGCCGCTAAAATGCCTGTCCCGCCAGCGTAGATTAAACCACCTACCTTACCGGCGGGACAAGGCAGCGCGGGCGGGCTCCGGGGTCCTGGGGGGGGGATGCGGGGTGATCTGGCCCCGGGGGGTGCCCCCACGGTGGCCTGGCCCGCGATCGGGGCCCACCGATCCGCGGGCGGGCCTGTGCCGTGGGGACACTCTTTCCCTTCCGCCTTCGCCACGGTCTCCACCATGGCGGAGGCGGAAGAGACTCCCCCCACTGCGCATGCGCGGGAAAGCCGTCAGCGGCCGCTGACGCTCCCGCGCATGCGCTGCCCGGAGATGTCATTTCCGCGGCAGCTGGCGGGGCACCAAAGGCCTTTTCCGCCAGCTGGCGGGGCAGATATTCGTCCGGCGCAGGCCTAGCCCCTTAAGGTTGGGGCTCGGCCCCCAAAGATGTGGAGCATTCCGCTCCTTTGGGGCGGCGCGATGCCCGACTGATTTGCGCCGAGTTCTGACCTGTTGCATCTTTTGCAGCACTGGAAGGTGATCCAGGTCAGGTACATGAATGGCCGGAACAGTCGTCCGCAGGTTACGATTCATAAGGAGCTGTGCTGGATACATACCATTGGACAGAGGGGTTGCCCTGTATGCCAGAAGAGCGAGATTAAAGTCCGAAGCTGAGTCCGCAGCCTTACAGAGCATCTGCTTCACGATATGGACCCCTTTTTTGACTTCCCATTAGATTGCGGGTAATGCGGGCTCGAGGTGATGTTCTGGAAGTGGTATTGCTTTGCGAAGTTGGACCATTCTTGACTATAGAAACCGGGACCATTGTCGCTGGCAAATGCCTGGCAAATGCCTCCTTGCAGGCCTTTATGACAGTCCTGGTTGTTAGGTCAGACAGTTTCACTACCTCGGGGTAACTGGAGAAGTAATCAATTATCAGGACGTAGTCACGCCCGTTGGCGTGAAAAAGGTCAACTCCAACCTTGGACCACGGTGAGGACACGATCTCGTGCTGCTGGATTGGATTGGATTGGATTGGATTTGTCTATTGTCACGTGTACCGAGGTACAGTGAAAAGGAATAAAAGAAAATACATAATAGGGCAACACAACATATACAATGTAACTACAAAAGCACTGGCATCGGATGAAGCATACAGGGTGTAGTGTTAATGAAATCAGTCCATAAGAGGGTCATTTAGGAGTCTGGTGACAGTGGGGAAGAAGCTGTTTTTGAGTCTGTTCGTGCGTGTTCTCAGACTTCTGTATCTCCTGCCCGATGGAAGAAGTTGGAAGAGTGAGTAAGCCGGGTGGGAGGGATCTTTGATTATACTGCCCGTTTCTTTGGGCTGAGCAGGCTGGAAGTGCTGGCAGGTCGTGCAATTGAGGACCATGTTTGATATATCCTCATTGATGCCAGGCCAATAGACAGCCTGCCGGGCCCTGCCCCTGCACTTCTCAATACCGAGGTGTCCCTCGTGTATCTGCGTGAGCACCAAGCTCTGGAGGCTGAGCGGAAATACAATGCGATCCAATTTCAGGAGGATCCCCTCGACAACAGTTAGGTCATCCTTTACATTATTGGGGGCATTGCCCTTTCTGCCAGCCATTTGTGAGGTGATGTATGACCCGCTGCAGAAGAGGGTCCTTGGCGGTCTCTTCTCGAATGATGACGAGGCGTTCGTCGGATATCGGGAGGGTGCTGGCACACATTTGCACCTGGTGCCTCAATGTCGTGTATGAAGTCTACCTGCTCACATGGCGAGGTGATGGCACGCGACAGGGCATCTGCGATGATTAGCTCCTTTCCAGGTGTATAAACCAGTTCAAAATCATACCTGCGGAGTCGAAGGAGAATGCGCTGGAGCCTGGGTGTCATGTCATTTAAGTCCTTGTGTCTAATGTGGCACTAGAAGTCTGTGGTCCATCTCTACTGTAAAGGTCGGGAGATCATACACATAATCATGGAATTTCATGATGCCAGTGAGAAGGCCCAGGCATTCTTTCTCTATTTGAGCATATCGTTGCTCACTGGGGGTCATGGCCCTTGACGCGCAGGCCACTGGGGCCCAGGACGAGGTGTCGTCCTTAAGGAGGAGCACCGCCCCAATGCCGTCCTGGCTGGCGTCTGTGGAGATTTTAGTCTCTCTCGCTGGGTCAAAAAAACTGGAACAGGAGCGGTGGTTAGCTTCGCCTTCAACTCAAGCCACTCTGCTTGATGTGCGGGTAGCCACTGGAAATTGGTGGACTTCTTCACCAGGTGCCTGAGGGCCGTGGTGTGTGACGCGAGATTGGGAATGAACTTCCCCAAAACATTTACCATCCCCAGGAAGCGGAGGACTGCCTTCTTGTCCTCTGGGGTCTTCATTGTGTTGATGGCCTTGACTTTGTCCGAGTCTGGTTGCATGCCCTTTTGGGAGATCTGATCACCCAGAAACTTAATTGACGACATGCCAAAGGAGCATTTGGTTTTATTTAATTTCAGGCTGTTGGCATGTATGCGCCTGAAGACTTGTTGCAGATGAGAAATATGTTCCTTCAGGGACGTGGACAATACGATGATGTCGTCGACATAAATCCGCGCACCGTCAATGCCCTCTAGTATTTGCTCCATTATTCGATGAGAGATTTCGGAGGCCGAACCAATACCAAACTTCATGCGGTTGTAGCAATATCTGCCAAAAGGTGTATCAAACGTGCAGAGCTTCCTACTGGACTCGTCCAGTTATATCTGCCAGAAGCCACGCAATGCATCCAGCTTTGTAAAGAATTTGCCATGTGCCATCTCACTCGTCAGCTCCTCCCGCTTCGGGATCGGGTAGTGTTCCCGCATAATGTTGCGGCTCAGATCCGTGGGATCGATACAAATGCACAGTTCTCCAGAGGGCTTCTTGACACAGACCATCGGGCTGACCCAGTCAGTTGGTTCCGTCACCTTGGATATTATTCCCTGATCTTGGAGCTCCTGCAGCTGCGCCTTTAGGTGGTCTTTTAGGGACGCCGGCACCCGGCGTGGCGCATGGATGACAGGCGTGGCGTTAGGCCAAAGCAGAATGTTATAGCGATAGGGCAGCGTACCCATCCCACTGAACACATCCGGGTATTACAATAGTAGCTCCTTAATGTCGGCCTGAAGAGTGCTGTTGGCAGAGGACATGGCATGTACACGCTGGACGAGATGGAGTAGCTTGCATGCATGGGCACCAAACAGAGAAGCCTTGCCGGGCTTGACGATCTCAAACCACAAAATGGCCTTGATGGCCTTGTTAGACACATGCAGGTGACAGGACCCTAACGCAGTGATGGCATTTCCATTGTAGTCGAGCAACTGGCAGGCCGGCGGAAGAATTGTTGGCTGCCTTTGGATACGAGCAAGATCTGCTTGGGATATCAGATTGACCGAAGCACCGGTGTCCAGCTTGAACCGGATGCTACAATCGTTGACTTGTTCTCAAGCACGCAAGTCCGCATAATCCACATTGAGTATGGGTGTGTGTGTTGCTGAATGCGAGGAGGCCTTGTCATGCATGGTGATGATGCCCACTCGATATGGGGACTCCGGGCAGTCGTCCTCTGGATCCGTGACGAGATCAGGTTCCAAATCCAGCAGCCCTTGCTACACACTTCGAACTGCGTCTGCGTTGGAACTGGGATCACTGGCCCCCTCTCGGAGGTGCAGACCTGCACAAAGCCTCATAATGGCCAAGCTTCTTGCAGTTGAGACATCGCCTGCCTCTTGCAGGGCATTGCCGTTTTAAATGAGCGGTGCCGCAGTTAGGGCATGACATCACGTCGACGTCGTGATGCTCGGTGCGTTGTCGCACATGCGCAGTGAGGTCAGCCACTGCTTGCACCTGCGCAGTGTAGTTTCCGGCCGCTTCGTTCTCCCGACCGTGGTGCGCATACGTGGGACCCCTGGAAAAGCGTGCAAAATGGCCGCCCTCATCGATGCTCAGGCACCACATTCAGGCGATGGCCTGTACACTCTCAGCCTCGTGGGAGGCAAGTTGGTCCTGCTCTGCCGACTGAAGGCGGGAATAGCAACTTTTTGCCTGTTCGTGGACTTTGCACGTCTCGATGGTCACTAGCAGGGCCACATTTTTTATTTTTAGAAACTGCTTCCGCAGGGCGTCGGAGTGGACGCCAAACACGATCTGATCCCTGATGAGGGATTGCGCTAGAATGCGAAGATGAGTGAGAAAATACTGGAAAGGCTCATCCTTACCCTGAAGGTGCTGCTGGAAGACATAACGCTTGAAGCTTTTGTTCGTCTCGACCTCACAGTGACTGTCGAATTTGGCTAAGATGGTCTGGAACTTGGTCTTGTCCTCACCGTCAGCAAAAGTGAGCGAATTGAAGATTTGGATGGCCTGGTCCCCCGCAGTCGACATAGCAGCGCGATTATTCGGGCACGGACACACTTTCGAGGCCCGAGACCTCAAGGCATAGACTGAATTTCTGCTTGAAGATCCACCAGTTGGCGCCAAGGTTCCCGGAGATCCGGACCTCTGGAGGTGCCTGGATCTTTTCAATGCCGCTGGAAGGTAGTTGCTGGTCGTCAGTGAATTTTTGAAGGTAAATAACTTAGAAGCAGTAGCCACTCCTGGTATCATGTTGTGTCATTCACCCTGGGGTAACACGGACAGCAACACGATGCAGTTAAATGACCAAACATAGGCATTGGTTCAATAAGACTTATTGAACTTCAGTAACAAAGCAGACAGCTGCCTGTGGGTTGACTCTCTACTACTCTAAATAAACTAACATTAACTATCCAGACCAGGCTAACTCTGATCCACGTGCAGAAGGTGTTGAATGATTTGTACACCCTGACTGTCACTACAGTTGTCACCAGTGGAAAGAGGCAGAGTGCTGATGCCTCGTGTGTTTTATAGTTGGAAGCCCCCCTCTGGTGTTCTGTCTGGTGATTGGTCATGTTCTGTTCTGTATGTTGATTGGCTCACCTGGGTGTCTGTCACTGCCTGCTTTTACCTCATGACGTGCATGGGTGCATTTTATGACACTCCCCTCCCTTCATTTTATGCCCCCCACTCCCCTGTTGCAATTTCTGATGTTCCAAACACAAATGGTGCGATTTAATGGCCAGGTTGTGCTTGAACAAGAGTGCAACATGGGCATTAGATTGCGGAAGAGGCCAAAATCAAGAACTGCGCCGGATGCTAATCAGTTTACAATCTAACCATCCAGCACCGTTGGCAAAATTAGGATCCTACCGAAGCATGGCAAGAAATCAATAATCACCATTTAAGGCCAATTTACATGCAATTAATGGGAGCAAACCCCTATCTAATAGCCTGTATGATCTAATCGTCTCATTCGCAAGTGGTCATATGGCGCCGATTAGTACACTTTTAAAAAAATGTAAAGCTGGCGGAATGGATGCTGAGATAGAATCATACAATCATAGAATTTACAGTGCAGAAGGAGGCCATTGGGCCCATCAAGTCTGCGCCGGCCCTTGGAAAGAGCATCCTAGTTAGGCCCACACCGCCACCCCACCCCCGTAACCCAGTAACCCCACCTAAACGTTTTGGACACGAAGGGTCAATTTATCATGGCCAATCCACCTAACCTGCAGATTTTGGACTGTGTGAGGAAACCGGAGCACCCGGAGGAAACTCATACAGACACGGGGAGAACATGCAGACTCCACACAGACAGTGACCCAAGCCGGGAATCTAACCTGGGAACATGGAGCTGTGAAGAAACCGAGCTAACCACTGTGCACTGTGTCGGGACTCGAGGATGTGAGTAGCCATCTGCACCCAGGCAATGAGCCCGGGGACACTGGAATTGCTGCTGCTCAGGTGCTCGGAGATGGGGGCTGTGGAGTGTGTCGGGGGGGGGGGGGGAGCCCCCAGGAAGCTAGCCTCGATCGGGGTGGACCTTCATCAGTTGGGGGGGTGCCATGGGCTGCGGGAGATAGGTGTCACAATGGCCACGACTCTGCCATGCCATCCCTTGGATCATGTGCAAACCCAGCCCCTGCCTGTCTGCCGCACCAACCACCCATATAGTGGAGGCCTCTGGCCATGCGGCTGAAGGCTACTGCTAATAGGGAATTGGCAATCATAGTTAAGTGAGCACTTCCCAGCTCCCAAGGGTCTTCCCGTGGGTAGGCATGGCATGTGGTAGTCTTTGCCTAGAATCTCAATCAGATTGTGATGCCTGGACACTGTGCTTGAGCACTGCAGAAAGCAACACCACAGATGCAGCAGCCAATATCCGAACACCCAGAGGCCTGGCACCAGCACCGGGGACATTTCCGTGAACTGGTGAGGGGACCAGCGCCCGGTACAGGTAACATAACGTTACATGTGCGTGTCTGGGGTACAGAGTGTTGGGTCCGGTGAATAGGGCTAGCTGGGGTGCATGGGCTAGGCTTGTCCGATGACAGGGGATCTGGGGGGAGGGGGGTGGAGGGAGGCGGGAAGGGAATCCTCGCAGTGCTGTTGGCCAGGTGGCCAGACGTTGGAGAAGGTGGTGGCAGCAGTGTTTACTGAGGTTCGATGTGGCGGCCCATGTCCAGGGCCACACCCACACCCTGAGGACTTGGCCGCCCATCAGGCCAGTGAGGGACCCAGAGGTGAACAAGCATTGCTGGACTTTCGAAGGGGATGTGTGGCACCTGTGCTATGTCCTCACAGACTTGGCACCACGTGGAGGAGGAGGATCCCTGCTCCTGGGGGCTATCAAGGTCACTGCAGCCCTGAACATCTAGGCCTTAGGATCATTCCAGGGTTCGAGCGGGATCTTCTGCGGCATCTCACAATCAATTGCCCATACATGCATACATGAGGTCACGGATGGCCTGTTTGTCCAGGCATCTAATATTATACACTTTTACATGGACCAGGCCCAACAAGATGACCGGGAGCTGGATAACCTGCCATCATCGGAATGCCCCAGGTCCAGGGGTAATAGACGGCATGCATGTCACCTTGCACTCACTGGGCCTTCAGGGAGTGCCCTATCAACAGGAAAGGGTTCCACTCCCTGAATATCTAGCTCATGTGTGACCACCACCTCAATACCATGCATGTGTGTGCACGCTTCCCATGGAGTGTGCACGACAGCTACATCCTGAGACAGTCGGACATCCCTGGCCTCTTCCAGGACCACCCCAGGTTGGCCAATTGGCTCTTGGGGGATAAGAGGTACCCGCTGAGGACCTGGCTAATGACGCCGGTGCGGAGTCTGGTGACCAATGCGGAGATCTGGTACGACAAGGCCCATGCAGCCACCCGGGCTGTCATTCAGCGGTGCATTGGATTACCCAAAATGCGGTTCCGACGCCTCGACCACTCTGGAGCTGCACTGCAGTACACCCCCCAGAGGGTCGCCCACTTTGTGGTGGTCTGCTTTGCCCTCCACAACCTGCCACAGCAGTGGGTGATGTGCTCAAGGTGGAGGGGGCAAGGAGGCGCCGGACCAGGAGGGGCTGGAGGACGAGCCCGGAGAGGACGCACAGAACCAGCTGGAGGATGGAGGCCCTCACACTCATCGTTTCACATAGGACATGACCGCCTCCGTCATCCTACCCGCCCATCCCTCCCCCTTCTCTTCCCCTCTCACCCACCCTCCCCATCCACCTACCCCCTTCTTTCCCCCCCCCCTCCCTCCCTCCCCCTCCCCTCCCACCCTCCCCTCCCCTCTCCCCTCCCTCTCCCACTTCACCCTCTCCGTCCTCCCCATCCTACTCCCTTCCCCCTCCCTCTCCCCATCCCACTTTACCCTCTCTCTCTTCATCTCCATTCCCCCCCACCCAGGGATTGTGTCACATCACTCCAGGGTGATGGATCTGTGTCGGCAGTGGGCCACTGTCAAGGGCAGGTAATAACCTGCAGAGAGCTGAGGTCTGGGGCTCCTCAATCTATGCCACAGTCTGACTCCTGCCTGTCTTCTGAGTGCTCGATCACACCCATCGCCTGCATGGGTAAGAGGGGGGGCGGGGGAACATCCAGGATCTCCATGCTCAGGGGGCTGGGGCAGGGGATTGATGGTCGGCCTGCATTGCTGATGAAAGTGCCAGAGGCATCATATTTCTTGAGAATAATGTTTTTTTAATGCTGCACGTGTCCCCTGTGGTAAACCACGGTATTGCATTGTATTGCATTGTGTTGTGTTGTACATGCCTGGGCTTGTCCAGGCTGGCTCCGCCTGTGGCTCCTCCCCTCGGGCTCATGTACAAAGGTGGCAAGTCTCCGCCTCCGACCCAGTTCGGATCATAGGCCAGGAGGCTTGCTGTTTCGTGTATTAAAGCCTCAGTTACATTCATCACTCGTCATGTGCTTATTGAAGGCGTATCTCCAACTCGCTGGAGGAGGCCTCCCAGAACATGGAGGCCGACACCTCCGACCGCGCAGCACCCTCGTGGGACTCGTGAGCCAGACCATCAACCGGTACACGCAGCGCGGTGCATACCCCCTCCCCCGCATATCTGACATGGACAATCAGATTACGCAGTATCGAGTCTTCTCCACAGTCGAATTGAAGTCTGCGTACCACCAGCTTCCTATCCGCCCGGAGGACCGCCAATACACTGCCTTCGAGGCAGATGGCCGCCTCTACCACTTTCTCAGGGTCCCCTTCGGCATCACCAATGGGGTCTCGGTCTTCCAAAGAGAAATGGACCGAATGGTTGACTAGTACGGGCTGAGGGCCACGTTCCGTACTTAGACAATGTCACCATCTGCTACCATGACCAGCAGGACCATGACGAGAACCTCCGGCACTTCCTCCACACCGCTAAACTCCTGAACCTCACCTATAATAGAGAAAAATGCGTCTTCCGCACAACCCGCCTAGCCATCCTCGGCTATGTCGTGGAACACAGAGTTCTAGGGCCCAACCCCGACCGCATGCACCCACTCCTGGAACTACCCCTCCCCCACTGCCCCAAGGCCCTGAAGAGATACCTGGGATTCTTCTCGTACTATGCCCAGTGGATCCCCAATTATGCGGACAAGGCCCGTCCACTGATCAAATCCACCGCTATTCCCTTGATGGCTGAGGCCCGACTGGCCTTCAACCGCATCAAGGCAGATATTGCACTATGCACGCTGTGGACGAGTCCATCCCATTCCAGGTGGTGAGTGATGCATCTGACTTTGCTCTGGTCGCTACCTCAACCAGGCGGGCAGGCCCGTGGCTTTCTTCTCCCGTACCCTCCATGCCTCCAAAATTCGACACTCCTCCGTCGAAAAGGAAGCCCAAGCCATCGTAGAAGCTGTGCGGCATTGGAGGCATTACCTGGCCGGCAGGCGATTCACTCTCCTCACTGACCAACGGTCGGTTGCCTTCATGTTCAATAACACACAGCGGGGCAAGATCAAGAATGACAAGATTCTGAGGTGGAGGATCAAGCTCTCCACCTACAGCTATGATATCTTGTATCGACCCGGGAAGCTCAATGAGCCCCCAGATGCCCTCTCCCGCAGTACATGTGCCAGCGCACAGGTAGACCGACTCCAGGCCCTCCACAATGACCTCTGTCACCCGGGGGTCACCCGTTTTTTTCACTTTATCAAGGGTCACAACCTGCCTTACTCCATCGAGGAGGTCAGGTCTGTGACCAGGGACTGCCAGGTCTGCGCGGAGTGGAAACCGTACTTCTATCTGCCAGACAGAGCACATCTGGTAAAGGCCTCCCGCCCCTTTGAGCGCCTCAGCATCGATTTCAAAGGGCCCCTCCCTTCCGCTGACCGTAACGTGTACTTCCTCAACATCGTTGACGAGTACTCAAGATTCCCTTTTGCCATCCCGTGCCCTGACATGACCTCTGTCTCCGTCATCAAGGCCCTGCATGGTCTTTTCACCCTGTTCGGGTTCCCAGCCTACATCCACAGTGATAGGAGATCCTCCTTCATGAGCGATGAGTTGCGTCAGTTCCTGCTCAGTAAGGGCATCGCCTCCAGCAGAACGACTAGCTACAACCCCCGGGGAAACGGACAGGTGGAAAGGGAGAACGCGACGGCCTGGAAGGCCGTCCTCCTGGCCCTATGGTCTAGACGTCTCCCAGTCTCCCATTGGCAGGAGGTCCTCTCCGACGCGCTCCACTCCATCCGGTCGCTCCTGTGTACAGTCACCAACGAGACTCCTCACGAGCATATGTTTGCTTTCCCCAGGAAATCCACCTCCGGAGTCTCGCTCCGGTCCTGGCTGGCAGTCCCAGGGCCAGTCCTTCTCCGGAAGCATGCGAGGAGCCATAAAACCGACCCCCTCGTCGAGAAGGTCCTGCTCCTCCATGCCAATCCGCAATATGCCTACGTGGCACATCAGGACGGGCGACAGGACACAGTCTCCCTTCGGGATTTGGCACCTGCAGGTTCCCCAGCGACCATCACCACCACCCCCGACCCTACACCGTCTTCCCCCGCCCCTGCCAACCTACCTCACGAACTTGCCCCCGCAGGCCCACCAGCGACAATCACCACCACCTCCGCCCATACACCGCCACCCCCTTCACCGACTCAACATCTGGGTGAAGAAGAAGACAACACGCTCCCGGACGTGCAGGTCTCGACACCGGTGCCCACACCACAGCCGGGACTGAGGCGATCATGGCGGAAGGTCAAGGCCCCCGACCGACTTGACCTTTAAGAGCACTTCACCCTCGCCGGACTCTTTTTTAAACAGGGGTGAATGTGGTAAACCCCGGTATTACATTGTATTGCATTGTGTTGTGTTGTACATGCCTGGACTTGTCCCGGCTGGCTCCGCCTGTGGCTCCTCCCCTCGGGCTCATGTATAAAGGTGGCAAGTCTCTGTTTCCGACCCATTTCGGGTCAGAGGCCAGGAGGCTTGCTGTCTAGTGTATTAAAGCCTCAGTTACATTCATCACTTGTCATGTGCTTATTGAAGGCATATCACCCCCAACTGCCCTTGACCCCCGTTGGAGCCATCTCATCCTCCCAAGCCCTCCCCCCACCCCTTCCCTGCCTGAGACACCACCACTCATGCTGCTGATATCATGCACTAGGCCCTCCACTGCGGTTGCCACCCTAGCAGTGGAAGCATTGCTGGCGCTATCTCCTTCAATCTGCTATGGACCAGCTGAAGTGTCGCTGACATCCCCCTCTGACTATCATGGCAGCACCCTATTGACTGTATCAGCTCTGGGTAAACCTGATCCAGAGGCTCGGCTTCAAACTGGGACCCAGCTGGGTCCTGGGATCCAGTAGACTGTCATAATATACACCAGTATATCGTGGTGCAGACACACACCACAGCCAATCACCAGTGAGAGCACACGCACTATAAAGACAGGGGGCATCAGAGTTCCCGCTCATTCGAGTAGCAGCTAGCTAGGAGCACAGAGCTCACAGCCTGCAACACAGACATTCACCATGTGCTGAGTGCATCGACTGGTTAGGAGAAGGCAAAGGTCTTTAGTTAAAGCTGGTATCGTATTTACCCGCAGTTCAAGTATGTTTAAATAGTTAACCTTTTAATAAAATAGTGTTGCACTACTTCAAGTGTTGGTGACCTGTATGTGATCCAGAACACCCAACACATCACAGACCTCCAGCTGCTGTCTCCCCTGGTCGTTCCTTCCTCCACCTGATGTGTATCAGCAACTGTGAGTGCTCACCAGACTGTACCCCAGAAGCGTGTCCACCACTGTTGCCCACCGAGGTGTGTGTCTCTGCACTGGTGGCAGCTGGGGATGACAGCTGTGTCCCGATTATAGTGGTCTCCTTGGAGCTCTCCTCCGAGGTGTTCTCATGGGAGGCAGTGGGTGGGGGGGGGGGGGGGGGGGGGACCACCCCGGATGGCCGGCAATGTCGGTTGGAGGTCCTGTGGGGAATGGACATGTGATCAGTGGGAGGGATGTGTCTGTCTGTATGGCATTAGAAACTCATGTGTGACAGGTCACGTAGATAGGGGGTGGTGGATCCTCACATGTACGCTGTACACAAACCCATTAATGTCAATTACACATCTGTCCTCGGCAACTCCCGCGACCTCCAGGACCTGTTCCACGTAGGGGGTGAGGACTCTGATGTCCAGTGCCACGCCGCCCGTCTGCACCCTCTACTCTCTTTTGTGGGCCAACCTCTCCTGTGGGAACACAGAGGAAGCATCATGAGCCACCCGCATCATTCATCATGGGGGTTGGGAGGCCGTTTGCGAGGGGATGGTATAGGGTATATGGGGAGGATGGGGGGGGGCGGTGGATGGATCAGGAGTATGGGGGGGACGGGTGGGGAGCTTTCGGGCGTGGTCCCGGCGAATCGGCCAGCGGGACCATTATTTGCGGCCTTGTTAAGTGGCCTAATCAACGTTTGATACCGGTGACGGCCTCGCCAGGCCGAGTGTCGGGAAGCTGGCGACAGTTCCCGCTTGCTACCACACTTAGAAACAGTTCCATTAAATTGTGCCCAAATCATCTCTCAAACCCACCCCTATCAATCAGGCTGACTGTTGGTTGGAAAATCCGCTGAAAAAATATTAAAAAGCATCCTGCATTTAATAACCGTACCTGTCCTCCCCTTTACTCTGAACATGCGTCCTTGTGAATATCAGAGCCTCAATCTGCTCAGCGTATCTAGGGATACACATATACCTTTGATAATTTGTTTTACCATTTATATTTTCAGAACCAGTAAGGATGGCTTTTTATATTAGTTCAGAACGTAAAAAATGTAATTGCTGAACTTCTATCATTTTTGTGACTTTCTAAATTTTTATCAGTAATACTGCAGTACAAAGAGACCATTGGTAAAATGATTATGAATTTGTGGAACTGGTGTTAACATACAAATAATACGAACATGAAATTTTGAACTTTAATCATTCTATTTGTTATTTTCACAACAGAAAGAAAAGAAAGTGATTATTTTATATTGCATCTTTTCTAGCTTCAGGTTGTTCGGAAGTACTCTATAGCCAATTAAATACCTTTGAACTATAGTCATTGTTCCAGTGTTGGAAAAACAGCAGCCAACTTGCACACAGTGAGGTTCTACAAGTTCTTGTATTTTGCTTTTTGTTCTGATTCTAAATATCTTCAGTTGCGTAATTTAAATAGATAATGGGCAACTATGAGAAGGGACGTGGTTAATGTAGGACTGTGGATGTTCTACGTATGTGCACGCTGTATACAAAACAAGGTAAATGAGCAGGTAGTGTTCATTGAAATTGGCAGGGACGATGTTGTGGGCATCACAGAGGTTCAGGGCTGGGATCTAAATTTCCAAGGATATGTGTCTTATCGAAAGGACAGGCAGATGAGCAGAGGGGACGGAGTTGCCTTGTGGGTAAGAAATTACATTAAATCGACAGCAAGGAGTGATATAGGGTCGGAAGGCATAGAATCTATGTGGGTAGAGTTGAGGAATCGCAAAGGAAAAAAGACCCTGATAGGAATTATGTGCAGTTCCCCATGCAGTAGTCAGGATGCGGGGCAGAAAATAAATCAGAAGAATGAAAAGGCATATAAGACAATATTACAATAACCATGGAGACTTCAATGTGCAGGTGGACAGGGAAAATTAGCTTGGCAGCAGATCTCTAGAAAAGGAATTCACGAATGACTACAAGATTTTTTTGGAGCAGGTTGCGGTAGAGCCCACGAGGGAACAGGCAATTCTGGATTTGGTGATGTGTAATGAGGCAGACATGATTAGAGAACATAAGGTGAAGGAACCCTTAAGGTGAAGGGGGCAGTGACCACAATATGATAGAATTCACCCTGCAGTTTGAGAGGGTAATAAGGGTAACTACAAAGACATGAGGGAGGAGCTGGCCGAGTTGATTGGAAGGGGAGCTTGGCAGGGAAGACAGTGGAACAGCAGTGGCAGGAGTTTTTGGAGATTATTTGGGAGGCACAACAGAAATTCATCCGAAGGAGGAGGAAACATGCTCAGAGGAGGATTAGGCAACCATGGCTGACAAGGGAAGTCAGGGACAGCATAAAAGGAAAAAAAAAAGCATACAATGTGGTGAAGATTAATGGGACGCCAGAGAATTGAGAAGCCTTTAAAAGCAAGCAGAGGGACAACTAAAAAGCAATAAGAGGGGGAGGAGATGAAATATGAGTGTAAGCTAGCTAGCAATATAAAAAAGGATTGCAAGAGTTTTTTTCGATAGGTAAAAGAGAAGCAAGAATGGACATTGAACCACTGGAAAATGAGGCTGGAGAAGTAGTAGGGGGAACACTGATATGGCAGAGGAACTGAACAGGTACTTTGCATCAGTCTTCACTGTAGAAGACACCAAAGGCATATCAGAACTTCAAGAGAGTCGGGGACATGGCGAGTGTAGTGGCCATCACTGAGCAGAAGATGCCGGGGAAGCTGAAAGGTCTGAAGATGGATAAATCACCCAGACCGGATGGACTACACCCCAGGGTTCAGAAGGAGATAGCTGAAGAGATTGTGGAGGCATTGTGATGATCTTTCAGGAATCACCCCTGTTTAAAAAGGTAGGGAGGCAGAAGATGGAAAATTATAGGCTGGTTAGCTTGACTTTGGTCGTTGTTAAGATTTTAGAGTTCATTATGAAGGATGAGATTGCGGAGTACTTGGAAGTGCATGGAAAAATGGGGCTGAGTCAGCACGGCTTTGTTAAGGGGAAGTCATGCCTGACAAATCTGTTAGAGTTCTTTGAGGAGGTAACGAGGAAGTTAGACAAAAGAGAGCCAGTGGATGTCATCTATTTGGATTTCCAGAAGGTCTTTGACGAGGTGCCGGACAGGAGGCTACTGAATAAGATAAGAGCCCATGGTGTTAGGGCCAAGGTACTGGCATGGATAGAGGCTGACTAGCAGAAGGCAGAGAGGGGGGAATAAAGGGGTCTTTTTCAAGAAAGCAGCCAGTGACTAGTAGTGTTCTGCAAGGGTCGGTGTTGGGACCTCAACTATTCATGATATACATTAACGATCTGGAAGAAGGTACTGAGGGCATTGTTGCTAAGTTTGTAGATTATACAAGATATGTAGAGGGACAGGTAGTGTTGAGGAAGTGGGGAGTCTGCAGAAGGACTTGTCAGGCTAGGAGAGTGGGCAGAGAAGTGGCAGATGGAGTATAATGTGGAAAAGTGTGAGGTTATGCATTTTGGTAGGAAGAATAGAGCATAAACTATTTTCTAACTGGGAAAAGGCATCAGAAATCTGAAGCTGAAAGGGGCTTAGGAGTCACAGATCAGATTCTGTTAAGGTTAACGTGCAGGTTCAGTTGGCAGTTAGGAAGGCACATACAATGTTAGCATTCATTTCAAGAGAGCTAGAATACAAGCAAGGGATGTACGACTGAGGCTGTATAAGCCTCTGGTCAGACCCAATTTGGAATATTGTGAGCATCTAAGGAAGAATGCGTTGGCTTTGGAGGGGGTCCAGAGGAGGCTCACAAGAATGATCCTGGGAATGAAAGGCTTGTCACATGAGGAGTGGTTGAGGACTCTGGGTCTGTGCTGGAGGAGTTTAGAAGAATGAGAGGGAATCTCATTGAAACTTACAGAATACTGAGAGGCCTAGATCGAGTGAACTTGGAGAAGATCAGCGGGATTCTCCGACCCCGTGCAGGCTCGGAGAATCGTCGGGGGGGAGGGGCGCAAATCACGCGACGCCGGTCTGCCGATTCTTCGGTGACCGGAGAATTGATGCCAGTGGCGCCAGCGCGGCGCCAGTCGGGGGCCGCTCAATGCGATTCTCCCCGTGCGAAGGGACAAGTGCCTGCTGAGTTCGACCGAGTCCCGCCGAGTCTCGTGTGGTCCTACCCGCTGGGACCTCGCCGTTCTGGCTGCGGGGGTGGCCTGGTGGGGGGGGAGGGGGGATCCGACTCTGGGGGGGGCCTCCACGGTAGCCTGGCCCGCGACCGGGATCTACCGATCGGAGGGCGGGCTTATCCCAATGGGGGCCTATGTTCCTCCGCTCCGGGCCCCTGTATCCGCCATGTTGCGTCGGAGACGGCAACCCACGCGCAATCGCGAACTCGTACCGGCCGTGGCAAGCATGCGTGGACCCGTGCTGATGCCCATATCGGCAGCTGGAACAGCATGAGGCTCTCCAGTACCGTGCTGGTCCCCTGTGCGCCGCAGGATCGCTGATCCTAGGGGCCAGATGACACCGTCGTAAAACGCTCCGGCGTTTATGATGGCGTCAACACTTAGACCCAGGATCGGAGAATCCCGCCCGATGTTTCCACTAGTAAGAGAGTCTAGAACCCTCAGCCTCAGACTGAAGGGATGATCCTTTAAACAGAGGTGAGGAAGAATTTCTTCAGCTAGAGGGTGGTGAATCTGTGGAACTCATTGTCGTAGAAGGGTGTGGAAGCCAAGTCACTGAATATCTTTAAGACAGAGATCGATAGGTACTTCATTAATAAGGGGATCAGGGATTATGAGAAGAATGGGGATGAGAAACATAGCAGTCATGATCGAATGACGGAGCTGACTCAATGGACTGAATGGCCTAATTCTGCTCCTATGTCTTATGGTCTCAAATGAAAATATGTTCCAGTAACACCATGTAATCAGGAATGGCTTATAAAGGATTTTATCGAAGTTATCAATATCATCATTTTGTTTTAAAATATGTTTTTCCTGACCTGCTCCTGTAATTGGGTTTTATAACTCCCCCAAAAAAATCAGATTCGGTGCAATGCTTTTGTCCATATTTCTTCATGATTCCATTGACTGCTGGCTTTCAGTCTATAGCCGATATATAGTAAGGCTTCTCATGTCCCTTAACACACTGAATTCTTTTTATTAATTATCCAGTTCATAAATGTTGCAGCTAAAGTCAGTGTAAAAGCATTCAGCTATGTGAAACATTTCACACAAGATTAATATGGTATTTCAAAGCAACTCAAAAATAGTTGACTACAACCCAAAAACAGTTCCAGTAACATCCTGTAATTTTTCAATGAAACAATATATAAAGCTTTGGGTTCCTTATCTTCACAAGGACATTGACATATTGAAATAAACCTATTTTGGCGTCAAAAAGCCCTTATTATTGTTCCCAATCCCAGCTGGTTGTGCCGTGCTGTTTGACCAGAACCGAGATTCATATCCTCTAATTCATCCCTCACCTTATTTACATTTCCACAGCATTGTTACGTTTCCAATGCCTGCAATCTTGCATGGATTCTGCTCTTTTGATTCTGGCCTCTTTAGCATTTCTGCTTCTGCCTATTGCACAGCCCCATCAGTGGCACAGCTCTCAATTACCTTAGCCCCTACAATGTTCTCCATAAATCCCTTACCTTGCTATCTGTCTCTCCTCCCGCATTAAAAGTGCTGGTTGAATGCAATGTATTTCATGTGACTCTATTCACAGAACAGCTGTACGAAGGATCCCATGGCTCACGTTAATCACAGCTTGTACCAAAATGAAGAAGAAAATTGTATTATCCAAGTCTTTAGTATTCTGGAAAAGCTATATATAAGATAGATGTATGTTAGCTGTTTACAAAGACTATGCGGGGACTCTACATTTGAAGTGCTATCTCCATTCATTCTCTTCCCTCAGCCATTTTATCAGCAGTGGACAAGGGCAGTGGCTCAGTTGCCCGCTAACTAGAGGCAGGCACCCAATTAAGATAATTAAAGACCCATTTAAGGACTACACCACATGCAAAATGCTGGTGGTGGAGTGGCCCAACATTGCATAAGGAGGCCGGCAGCTGCAAGGGGGCACCCTCCCAATTGCTTCCTAGGGTGGGGAGAAGGGTGAAACCTTGTTTTCTCGGGAAGGACCCCAGGAGGGGGAGCCCTGGTCATAAAGGCTGCCCATGTGGCCCTATTGTCACTGCTGAAGAGATATTTTTAAGTACAGGCTTACAGACCACAAATGTACAAAAGAAACAAGAGATTTATTGGAAGGGTGTTTCCTCACAGGCTGCTAGAATAGAGTGACTGTTGTCCTGCCCAAACATGTCGATGGCTTCATCAGTACATCACGTGATAGAACTCTTAAAGTGACCTTGTTCCAACTGGAAACAAACATGAATGCACAACATTTTCCTCCCCCGTTACATCAGAGATTTCTACAATGAAACACAGTATAATGTTATCAGTCCAAATTTACAATTTGAACAATTTACAAACACAACAGTCAATAAGTTAGATGTTTTGGAGGACATTGATGCCTGTGTGATTTTCGGTGAACCTCAGGTGTCTGCTTTTTCATGTTGACTGTAACCTCTGGTGTTTTTGGTTGCGTTTGAACGTCATCAACATTTGTCAATGTTGGATCCAATTAGGATTTGGAGGTTGTCTTGGTGTTGAAAGGTCCTCAACTGAGCTACTGCCTTCCACAGTTGTTTCAAGCATTGTCAGGTTCTCAGGTATGTACAGGTTTTCATTTGGTACAGTTGAAGACTCTCAGTTGACACTGTCTCCAGCAGCCTTGTTCTAGCTGCTAAAAGTTTGTTAGCATGTCTTCTCCACACTACATTGTCCCGAGTTTGAATGGTGTAGGACAGTCATTTTCAAACCCAGGGTTGCAACCCATGGGTGGGTCACGGGCAGGTGCCGGGGCCATGCATTGTGGCGTTCCTGATCGCGGGAAGTGTAGTGATCTCTGTATATGTAAATACATGATTGGTTAATGTACAGTCAATACAATCAGATGATCACTAGATGGCAACACTAACAGGAACTATATAAGGAGTTTCCCGCTCTTTCTTTAGGTTAGTGTGTGAGTATTGCAGCTAGAGGATAGACGTGACCAGTTCAGAGTGTAGTGTATTATATTAATTGTTAATTTAATCTAATCTTAGTTAATTCTATTACTACTACTAATAATAATAATAATCACTTATTGTCACAAGTAGGCTTCAATGAAGTTACTGTGAAAAGCCCCTAGTCGCCACATTCCGGTGCCTGTTCAGGGAGGCCGGTACTAGTCAAAGTATTAAAGTAAAAGAACTCACAAGTATATTATTTTGTCACGCAATAAATAATCTGTCATCAACTGGAAGACTTTGACTGTTTATCATCAAGTTAAATACAACTCAGCAAGACAAATGTGTAGCATATGTACTATATCTCTGTAATAGAACAAGAAGTAGTGCCCAACAGCCGCGATCGGCTTTTAAAAATGCTGGCCGTGGCCAACTTTCAGCACATCGGCTGTCCCGCGCAGGCGTGCCCCCTTAGCAGTGCGCAGGCCCGAAACCCAGCGGGGCAGACCACCTCCTCCTGACATCAGTGCGCTGACCCACGAGAAGACTTTTTAAAAAAACTCGCTGCAGTCTCCTTGCCTGGAGCGGCAGCAGAGAGCAGGTCATGCGCCTTGATCACTGATGTCACGTGCTGTGGGCTGAAGAGAGACAACAGACATTTTGTTACCAGCAAACAAGCAACAGGATTGAAGAAATTAAACAAAGAAGAGAGGGCCAGAGATACAAACAGGCCAGGATCTCACAACAAATTCTGCTGGAGAGAGCGGCTTAGGACAAAGGCAGTGGTGGTGTGAGCTCCATGGCCTCTGGTGAACAGCCCATTATGAAGAAGCTGAAATCAGCAATAAAGCTTTATAAAGATTATTTTTTAAGGTATGGCTTTATTAATTGTGCCAATGCAAATCAGGATGCAAAGCCCAAGTGTGTTATATGCAGGGAAGTTTAAAATCTTCAAAACTTCAAAGGCATTTGAAGACTAAGGATGGCGGACATGTGGACAAACCTCTTGATTTATTTCAATGGAAGCAGTGGGAACTTAAATCATCAGCTGAAGACCTTAGCAGAAATGTAACATTGAATGACAAAGCAAGTGAAATCGTGAAGACCAAGCAGGCTCACCTGTCATATTAAAGGTAAGTGAAAATGGTGGGTCGCGAAGGTCAGCCGGCGTGGATCACAAAGGTTGGCAGGCATGGATCACGAAGGTCAGCCAGTATGGGTTTGAAAGGATGGCCAGTTTGTAAATATGGGTCCCGGGCAAAAATGTTTGAAAAGCACTGGTGTAGGAGAACGGTCCTGCCTGTGCTAATAAGATGGCAGGTATCCACTTCTCACTGGTGGCCATAAGGAAACTCTCACTTGCCAATACTTCCTGACCTTTATGAAAAACACAATGTTTAGCCCTGTCGCAAAACCTGATTCATTTGCTTTTTCAGAGCTTTGACTTCAGTGACTATGAACCTTCATTCGCATTGCTGCGTGTGGTATACCCAGGTAGATCTTAGCTGGAGTAGGTGGAGTTGGCTTTCTGCGTGTATTGGAGTTCTCTGACTTCGCCCAAGTACCATTTCCAGCCTCTTTAGTTCTTGCCCCAGGCTGTTGTTCTGTTTTTTGTTACCAACCATTGCCCCTCCAGGCTGCATACCAGGGCCTCCTTTACCTGAATCTTGAGGCACAGCATCTGCCATGCCTTCACCAGATTGTGGCGTGCCTCCGTCAGACACCTCGAGGTTTCATTTGTGCTGCATTCAACCACGCGTTTTAGGTCTTGTTTCTGGAATGCAACTTCTAACCTCTTCACTTGAAGCTGCAGCTCCTGAAGAATTTCAGAAGGGTCTTCGCAGTTTAAGAACATATCAGATTTAGTCTTTAGGGTTGGTTTGTTCAGCAGTCAGGTTACAGTATTTCTTCTTGCTGTTGGTATATTAATTGGCCTTCAGGTACTGCTGTACAAAGTGAAACAAGAAAGAAATATCAGTGTTGCAGACTGCACCCTGAGAGCTCCACCTCTGTTCATTTGGTCATGTGGAGCAACTCCCATCCAAACATCCTTCATGAGTTTCTATGCTGGCTCCTTTTGCTCCTGTTGTTGCTGTTGTTTCCGATCTGCATTATTTTTATTCTTGTTGACCATTGATGCATGAAGGAAGTCAGCAGCTCGTTTTCCAAACTGAATGTTCTTTTCGATGAACTTGAGAGTTTCCTTATGGTAAGGCATTTCGTGATGCGCCTCAATTTCTTGTTCCTCTGTGGTTCGGAATTTACAAAGAGAGCATTCTGGACATGCTCGTCAACTTTTTCAATATACTTTTGACCTTCATTATTGTCAATGCATCCGTATGCATCTTCCCTCAGCTCTTCATCCTTTGTTTCTCGATACTGAATCACATTTGTTCCAGCATGCTGAGCTTTTGTCATCTTGGTCCCAGCACTGCTAGCCTGAGCCTTGACCGCAGCTGCTTTTAGAACCTTTTCAGCAGCTGTTCCTTTAGAACATAGAACATAGAACATAGAAAATACAGCACAGAACAGGCCCTTCGGCCCACGATGTTGTGCCGAACCTTTGTCCTAGATTAATCATAGATTATCATTGAATCTACAGTGCAGAAGGAGGCCATTCGGCCCCCTGAGTCTGCACCAGCTCTTGGAAAGAGCACCCTACCCAAACTCAACACCTCCACCCAACACCAAGGGCAATTTGGACATTAAGGGCAATTTATCATTGGCCAATTCACCTAACCCGCACATCTTTGGACTGTGGGAGGAAACCGGAGCACCCGGAGGAAACCCACGCAGACACGGGGAGGACGTGCAGACTCCACACAGACAATGACCCAAGCCGAAATCGAACCTGGGACCATGGATCTGTGAAGCAATTGTGCTATCCACAATGCTACCGTGCTGCCCTTAAGAACAAATAAATCTACACTATATAATTTTCCCGTAATCCATGTACCTATCCAACAGCTGCTTGAAGGTCACTAATGTTTCTGACTCAACTACTTCCACAGGCAGTGCATTCCATGCCCCCACTACTCTCTGGGTAAAGAACCTACCTCTGATATCCCTCCTATATCTTCCACCTTTCACCTTAAATTTATGTCCCCTTGTAATGGTGTGTTCCACCTGGGGAAAAAGTCTCTGACTGTCTACTCTATCTATTCCCCTGATCATCTTATAAACCTCTATCAAGTCGCCCCTCATCCTTCTCCGCTCTAATGAGAAAAGGCCTAGCACCCTCAACCTTTCCTCGTAAGACCTACTCTCCATTCCAGGCAACATCCTGGTAAATCTTCTTTGCACCTTTTCCAGAGCTTCCACATCCTTCCTAAAATGAGGCGACCAGAACTGTACACAGTACTCCAAATGTGGCCTTACCAAAGTTTTGTACAGCTGCATCATCACCTCACGGCTCTTAAATTCAATCCCTCTGTTAATGAACGCGAGCACACCATAGGCCTTCTTCACAGCTCTATCCACTTGAGTGGCAACTTTCAAAGATGTATGAACATAGACCCCAAGGTCTCTCTGTTCCTCCACAATGCCAAGAACTCTACCGTTAACCCTGTATTCCGCATTCATATTTGTCCTTCCAAAATGGACAACCTCACACTTTTCAGGGTTAAACTCCATCTGCCACTTCTCAGCCCAGCTCTGCATCCTATCTATGTCTCTTTGCAGCCGACAACAGCCCTCCTTACTATCCACAACTCCACCAATCTTCGTATCGTCTGCAAATTTACTGACCCACCCTTCAACTCCCTCATCCAAGTCATTAATGAAAATCACAAACAGCAGAGGACCCAGAACTGATCCCTGCGGTACGCCACTGGTAACTGGGATCCAGGCTGAATATTTGCCATCCACCACCACTCTCTGACTTCTATCGGTTAGCCAGTTCGTTATCCAACTGGCCAAATTTCCCACTATCCCATGCCTCCTTACTTTGTGCAGAAGCCTACCATGGGGAACTTTATCAAATGCCTTACTAAAATCCATGTACACTACATCCACTGCTTTACCTTCATCCACATGCTTGGTCACCTCCTCAAAGAATTCAATAAGATTTGTAAGGCAAGACCTACCCCTCACAAATCCGTGCTGACTATCCCTAATCAAGCAGTGTCTTTCCAGATGCTCAGAAATCCTATCCTTCAGTACCCTTTCCATTACTTTGCCTACCACCGAAGTAAGACTAACTGGCCTGTAATTCCCAGGGTTATCCCTAGTTCCTTTTTTGAACAGGGGCACGACATTCGCCACTCTCCAATCCCCTGGTACCACCCCTGTTGACAGTGAGGACGAAAAGATAATTGCCAACGGCTCTGCAATTTCATCTCTTGCTTCCCATAGAATCCTTGGATATAACCCGTCAGGCCCGGGGGACTTGTCTATCCTCAAGTTTTTCAAAATGCCCAACACATCTTCCTTCCTAACAAGTATTTCCTCGAGCTTACCAATCTGTTTCACACTGTCCTCTCCAACAATATCGCCCCTCTCATTTGTAAATACAGAAGAAAAGTACTCGTTCAAGACCCCTCCTATCTCTTCAGACTCAATACACAATCTCCCGCTACTGTCCTTGATCGGACCTACCCTCGCTCTAGTCATTCTCATATTTCTCACATATGTGTAAAAGGCCTTGGGGTTTTCCTTGATCCTACCCGCCAAAGATTGTTCATGCCCTCTCTTAGCTCTCCTAATCCCTTTCTTCAGTTCCCTCCTGGCTATCTTGTATCCCTCCAATGCCCTGTCTGAACCTTGTTTCCTCAGCCTAACATAAGTCACCTTTTTCCTCTTAACAAGACATTCAACCTCTCTTGTCAACCATGGTTCCCTCACTCGACCATCTCTTCCCTGCCTGACAGGGACATACATATCAAGGACACGTAGCACCTGTTCCTTGAACAAGTTCCACATTTCACTTGTGTCCTTCCCTGCCAGCCTATGTTCCCAACTTATGCACTTCAATTCTTGTCTGACAACATCGTATTTACCCTTCCCCCAATTGTAAACCTTGCCCTGTTGCACGTACCTATCCCTCTCCATTACTAAAGTGAAAGTCACAGAATTGTGGTCACTATCTCCAAAATGCTCCCCCACTAACAAATCTATCACTTGCCCTGGTTCATTACCCAGTACTAAATCCAATATTGCCCCTCCTCTGGTTGGACAATCTACATACTGTGTTAGAAAAGCTTCCTGGACACACTGCACAAACACCACCCCATCCAAACTATTTGATCTAAAGAGTTTCCACTCAATATTTGGGAAGTTAAAGTCGCCCATGACTACCACCCTATGACTTCTGCACCTTTCCAAAATCTGTTTCCCAATCTGTTCCTCCACATCTCTGCTACTATTGGGGGGCCTATAGAAAACTCCTAACAAGGTGACTGCTCCTTTCCTATTTCTGACTTCAACCCATACTACCTCAATAGGGTGATACTCCTCGAACTGCCTTTCTGCAGCTGTTATACTATCTCTAATTAATAATGCCACCCCCCCACCTCTTTTACCACCCTCCCTAATCTTATTGAAACATCTATAACCAGGGACCTCCAACAACCATTTCTGCCCCTCTTCTATCCAAGTTTCCGTGATGGCCACCACATCGTAGTCCCAAGTACCGATCCATGCCTTAAGTTCACCCACCTTATTCCTGATGCTTCTTGCGTTGAAGTATACACACTTCAACCCATCTCCGTGCCTGCAAATACTCTCCTTTGTCAGTGTTCCCTTCCCCACTGCCTCATTACATGCTTTGGCGTCCTGAATATCGGCTACCTTAGTTGCTGGACTACAAATCCGGTTTCCATTCCCCTGCCAAATTAGTTTAAACCCTCCCGAAGAGTACTAGCAAACCTCCCTCCCAGGATATTGGTGCCCCTCTGGTTCAGATGCAACCCGTCCTGCTTGTACAGGTCCCACCTTCCCCAGAATGCGCTCCAATTATCCAAATACCTGAAGCCCTCCCTCCTACACCATTCCTGCAGCCACGTGTTCAACTGCACTCTCTCCCTATTCCTAGCCTCGCTATCACGTGGCTTTTCGTTGGGCCTGCTTCAGAACCTGATATGAGATTTACCTCGGCCCAGTTTAGTTTGATTCTCACCAGCCAGTTTGCCCCCATTAGGGCTGGATAATTACCTTTAACAATATGAAGCGACAAGTCTGTGGTCTACCCATTTAGCTGCACATTTACGCCAATACGGCCCCTCAAACTCATTACTTCCCCTGTATAGCTTTTAAGTGTTATCTTTGAGAGTTTTAAGATGACATGTTGTAGTTCCTCTTGGTAAACAGTTTCTGTAACCAATGAAGCAGCTGCGCCTGTGTCCACCTCCATTTTTACCAGTTGTCCTCCCATTAAAGGAGTGACCCAGTTAAGGCTCATTATGCCCTCAATGGCCAGTATGTTCAATGAGAGGTCATCACCGGACTGTGACTCTGATCCTTTTTAATGCCCTTTTCGTATCACATGGATACTCTTCCCTGGATTCGATTTTTCATTTGGTACACTTGGGCTTTTTATAATTCTTGTTTGAAACTTGTTTGTTTCTTTCTCCAACATCCTCGTACGATGTGCCCCTTCTTACCACAATTCTTGCATTCTGCAACTTTACTCGAGCAATCAGTTGCTGTGTGCTAAGTTTTTGCACATCAATGGAAATTTTGAACCTCTTGTCGATGTTTGGGACTCCGCCGCCATTTTATGGATTTTTAGTGCTCAAGCTTAATTGTTGCTGTTCCTTAACTACTAGTTGCAAAGAGATCACAACTTCGAAAGCTTTCTTTAGGCCTATGTTGCTTTCTGCTGACAGCCTTTTTTGAATAGATTCACTTTTTAACCCTCACCACAGGTCTGTCTCTAATGGACATCCCCAAATTCACGTATTCGGCTAATTTCCTCAAAGTAGCTTCAAATCGTGTGATTGATTCGCCATCTTGTTGGAACCTAAATTTCTCGCAATGACCAAGGGTTTAGGTGAAAAGTAGCCCTGCAATATCACTGCTATTTCACCATAGGTTTTCCAGCCTGGTTTTTAGTTGGACCAGGCTTGGCAGAGGTTGAAAGGCCCCCTCCCCACTCCTCCCCCCATCAAGCTCAGGAAAGTTGGGACTACTATGTCTGCTGAAATGTTGTTCACTTGGACAAAGTATTTGATCTTTCAATGTATGAGCTCCAGCGCGCAGTCCTTTCATCATATGGTCCCATGGTGCCAAAAACATCTGCCATTTTGCTTTGGGAAGGCTTGCATAAACCCAGAAGTGCAACAAAGTTTTTAGCACCATCTTGCTGCTTTTTTCCCCTTTCAAGCAAGGAAACTCCGAGCTCAGCCTGCTCATTTCCCAGTTTGGGACAGCCCAGCTCGAAACTATTGTTGCAGCGTATTTGTTACTTTACTTGCTATTCACAGTAGAGGGAGCACTCTCACAGAACTTTCCGCACCAAGCACATGGCAAGTTTCTTTTGAGGTTGTTTTCACCCAAATCTTTGTTTAAATTTCTGTTCCTTTGATGGTTGCTGCTATTATTCAGCACCTGTCTGTTACCAGCTTTGGTGTTGCAAAATTTTTAGCTTCTTAATTTTTTTTGGATGGCTGCAGCATGGATCAATGATTTTTCTTACTCCACTAGATTTCTGCAGTTCTTTCTTGGGTGCTTGCAGTGTGGATCCTATCCTCGTCGCCAGTCTCTTTGTGGTATTTTTAAAGTACAGGCTTGCAGACCGTAAAGGTACAAAACAAACAAGAGCTTTATTGGAAAGGTGTTTTCTCACAGGCTGCTTGAACAGACTGACTCGTCCAAACTGCCAATGACATCATCAGTAAGTCACCTGATCAAACTCTTAAAGTGGCCTTGTTCCTACTAGGAACAAACATGAATACACAACAAATTTCACCTCTAATAACAAGGCCAACCTACCTGGCCCCTTGCCCAGAATCAAGTCTCCTACCGATCTTTTGAATGCTCCTGAAAATGGATAAACCATTTCTTTCCCCTTGCAGCCTCGCTGGTGGCTGCTTCTAATGATGACATTGCCAAGGCTGTAGAACTGCTGACTCTCTGACTGGGTCAGCAATATGGAGAGTCAGCCCTCCATCCTTAATTGGATGACAGGCCAGGTGACAGGCTCTTATTTGACGCTGGTCTGGGACCTGCATTGCGTTCCAAAGTCAGGATCTATCTTGTGCTGGGAAAATCCCAGCCCATGATTGTAGCAGTGGACAAAAGCAAGTACAAAGTGGATGTCTCAAGTGAAATTGAGATAAAAATAAGAGATAATTGAGTATTAAATACAGAAAATAGCTCCAGGGGAGGCAGCCAATGATAAGTCAGTTAGCTCCTTGGGAAAATAACTGGATACATATATAACTCATCGGCTGATTTCTCAAAGCAAGTTCACCATCCACAAAGCACAGGTTAGGCTGTGATAGAATGCTCTCCACTTACCTGAATAAATGCAGCCCCAACAACGCTCAAGCAACTCAACACCATCCAGGACAAAGCAACCTGCTTGATCGGCATCCCATCCACCATCTTAAGCATTCATTCCTTCCATCACTGGTGCACATTGGCTGGAGTGTACTATTTACAAGATGCACCACAGCAATTTATTAAGCCTCCTTAGACAACACCTTTCCAACCCATGCCCTTTGCCACCTAAAAGTACAAGAGAAGCAGGCACATGGAAACACCAGCAGCTGCAAGTTTTGCTCTCACCCCAAACCCAATCTTAGAACTATATCATCATTCCTTCATTGTCACTGGGTCCAAATCCTGGAACCACCTTCCTAACAGCACTACGGGTGTACTGACTGGATTGCAGTAGTTTAAGGCGATAGTTCACCACCATTTGCTCATGGGGAACTGGGGATGGGAAACAAACTTTGCTCTTGCCAGCATCTCACATCGCATCAATGAATAATAATAAAGCCATTTTACCAAAAGGTGTACGTTGTTTGGGATGCTTTCCAGTACTGAAAGATCAAAAATTGTCATTAATTTAAACATGAAAATACAACTTCCTATGGTAAAGAATATCAATTGAAGGATAAAATGGGCTGCTGATTGACTGTCATCCATTTTGCGCTATTCCCCAGGACACATTTATACCCCATCCCCTTTACAGTTTGTTGACTGGCTTGCTGTGTGGTTCCAGTGTTTTCTGTTGTTGTTCTTGGTATCCTTCACCTTGATTAGTAGGAAAATATCCAAAACCATGAGCCATAAATAAGTAATACGCCAAACTATATTTTTACATAAATAAAGGGATTCATTTGTTTGATAGTATCGCAAGAAAGGTCTTGATGACTTGCGTTTTGCACTTTGTAGTTAATGATCTGGGTTTGGTACAACCTCAGCCTAAAGCAAATGATGTGGAAAAAGCAAGTGAAGAGTAGAGCCATGTGGAACAGTGCACCACTTATGATTTGGTTGACCTTCCAGTTCACTTGCACCTCAGCCTGTAGCATTTGAGTTAATGAGCAGAGAGTGACTAAGAATGAGGTTGTTCCTGTAACAGTGTTCCCAAATGTGCTCGTACTATAAAATTTAGATTTTTCAAACATATTATGGATTCTAAAAAGAATTTCTTGACAATTTACCTCTTTATTCATTGATCACGTTGCCTCAATAACTAGATAATACAGCTGTTATTTAGTCCAATACGAGTTTCATAAATAAGTTGATAATTCATTTTGGACGAGTACTACTTTTTAAAATATTTATTTAAAGATTTTCACAGACAAAGAGTGATGCATCATAAGCACAGCTTGCCACATTTTATGATGAAGAGCATCCTGTAAAATTAATGGTTAAAAAAATTAATTTGTTATAGTTCTCATTTTTCAAAAAACAATTTTGAATCATCCCTCTTTTTGGTCTTGACTCCCTGATCAAAAGGTTGGAACAGGTAACCCGTCTCCCCTAATGTACCTCTGCCATTGACAATCAGTAGACATCTACTGGGAACTGTGGTTCAATGCCTTTCCATCCTTTCTGGCCTTCCCGCTAAAATGCATAGCATGGCTGCTTGAAAAATTCAAACTGATTTGGTGAAAGGAGGAATAATGCAAATGAATCATCATGGTCCAATACCACCCTGTTGTACAGAAGTATTTAAAAAAAAGTTTAATGACCAGGAAACCAGCAGTAGGAATGACAAAGGATTTATTTAACGGAACAAAGTCTGCCTATGGCACTAAGTATTTACACTTCACAATCTTCATTGGGACAATCAAAGTGCCAGTCCCTGCTCAGGCCGGCTTTTATGCTCGATCTTATGAGCCCCAGCTGAGTGGGCCTCTGCCCCATATAGGGGAAGCTTATTTAAAAAAAGAATTTTTAATTACTTTTTCTAAGTTACAAAGCCAGGGCTCAGAGTGTGGGTCAGGGGCGAACCCCTAATCTAGCTCCTCGCCTGCTCCAAAAAACTAATTCAAATTGAATCCAATTCATGGTCCCCACAAGAGAGACATACCAGATCTGAACCAAAGGCTCAATCTACATTACACTTGATCTTAGCCAAAATATTCCACGAGCCCCACAGGGAGATCAATTGTGGTTTCCTCATGGGCCTCATGAGGGTTATTACAAAAAGTAAACCACTTTTTGGCCATCCTCTAAGAAAAAGTTTTTGCTTATTCCCAATTCTACAAAAGCATCTAATCACAAATTGCTAGAAGACATTGTTTTGTTTAACAATGATTGAAACACTGACCTTTAAATGCAAACAAAATGCTTCTAGTTGAAATGCAAACTGTGCATTGTAGGCAGTAAACATCTTCCTGAGGATATGAGGTTCTCATAGTAACATATATACATCTGAAACAATAAATTATAATACATCCAGAAATTAGAGTAAAACGTTTATGTAGCAATTATAATATTACGTGCATTTATACATTTGTAAACAATATAGCATACAGTAATACAGCATTTTCACAACAAGTTGTTCCAAATGGAAGTCTTGGTTCTTGTTTAAATATGTGTTTCAGGTACGTTAGGAGCCGTTTTACTTTGAACATTCTGTTGAAATTCCTCCAAGATTGTTTGATGTCCAAAAGTTGTGGTTCTTTTTGTAAGGATGGTTGAATCAGTACATACTCCGTACTCTCCATTAATTTTTCTGGGAAACTCGCATTTTTCTTTTGGTCCATTGGCTAGAAAGGAAGAACGGCGAAAAGAAGGGAACAGCCTCCATCCCCGAAGGCTGCACATTTCCATGCTCTGCGTTGTGTTCTTGTCACTGAAGCAGGGACTATGCATAGATGACAATCTCCTGTCATTGCCATTGAAAATAATAGAGCCATCATCCACTGAATCCTTCCTCTGTTGATCAAGAGAATTCATCTTCCAGTTGTAATTGTAAACGCGCCAGACTGGTCGCCTTCTGCGATGACACTGGCCTTTCAGGATCCGGATAAAAGCTCGTTTAAATTCTTTACTGGAGCAAGAGTAAATAATGGGGTTTACACAACTGTTAGAGTAACCCAGCCAAAATACTACTTTGAAGACAGTTTCTGTTGGCCTTAAGTTGGGAAAGAGTGAACCTGCAAAGAAAAAAGGTCATAGGAGTTACAGTCCCATATTTGTAAATAAACAGATTAATAAAAAATATAGTTTCTTCAACTTTTAATATTTGGAATAGAGTGCTACAGCATCTGCTCTATAACCTGAATTTATTACACCTTTTTAACCTTGCATTCCCTTTTTAGCTTAATTTGCTTTTTAAAATAAGTTGCATTTGGTGAAATTTATTAAATGTATTCACTTTTGCCACCTATTTGCCGAAACAGTATATTGTTTTACACTTTTTTGTGCTGTCTTGAGGTGGGACTTGCGGATCTATTTGAAAATGTATCCAAACTTAAAATGCACTGGACATTCCTATATCTGACTTTGGTCAAAGTGAGAACATAATTTGAAAAGTATTAACGTGTACCTGTAGTAAATCATGTTTTGGGCCTGAGAATCAATCTTGCAATTCCACCATAGAGCCACTGGATGTCAGCACATAAATGTGATTGTGATTATCACAGGCCGTCAACATATGACTGAAATAATATGCAAACAAATTCCCCTGAAATCTAAATGTGTGTCACTGAAACATGTCTGTAAGACAATGTACACAATCTGATCCACTCATCAGTCAGATTAACAACAATTTCACTCTCACTCCCATGCTCTCTATAGTAATTCAACCTGCAGTTTAGCAATCTCCTTAACCAAATGCCCTCACCTGGCAGTTTAATTTTTCCAGGAATGCATTGTTCTGGACACCATTAATTGAAGTTCTCTCTTTTGTACCCAAAAGGAAGGTGCTGGGACATGATTGTTTGGAGTTTCCTCTCCCACCCACATGTGGGATCTTTATATTTACTCATTCCCATCACCGCACCACCCTACTTCTCCCAGCCTTACTGTTGTCCTGTTAACAGCTGCTAACATTCTGATTTATTGTCCACTTTTAACATTGCATTCACTTAAAATGTAACCTTGGAGCCTAGGAGTCGCTTGCTTACTGACCATGACTACCACACTTTCTCATGGACTTTGGTTCCCTGGACTCCTCCCATCCCCATGTTTCACACCGTCAACATCTCCTCTATCCAATCACAACCTTGAAACAAACATTGAGGTCTGGTATCTGAAGGTGAAGTTCCCAACTGCTGAGACGGGGATGCAATAGCACAGTGGTATTGTCACTGAATCAGTAATCAAGAGACCCAGGGTAATGCTCTAGGGACCCAGCTTTGAATCCCACCACTGCAGTGATAAAATTCAAATAAAAATCTGGCTTGAAGACTCTAACGGTGACCATGAAACAATTGTCGTCAAAATCTAACTGGTTCACCAATGGCCTTTAGGGAAGGAAATCTACCATCCTAATCTGGTCCAGATCCATAGTGGTTGACTCTTAAATGCCCCCTCAAGGGCATTCCCGTACCAGCCTCCCCGAACAGGTGCCGGAATGTGACGACTAGGGGTTTTTCACAATAACTTCATTGAAGCCTACTTGTGACAATAAGCTATTATTATTATTATTATTATTATTATTACTAATGGGGATGCCAATAAATGCTTCTCCTGCTGTTAATCCTATCCTGGAGCAGGAAAAGGTAGCTTTCCAGACTATCCTCCTCACTCTCCCCACCAACCCACTGATCGGGTTTGTTGCCCTCACCTTCACCGCTGAAGTAACTTCCTTGCCTTCCATGATTCCACCTTATCCACATTTCTTCTGTTTCCTGCCTCCCTTCCTCCCTGCCCCTTAGCTCTTCTTCCCTTCTGTATCTTCCTTGCCCCTCTCCTTTCCCTCTCTCTATAGCTCGCTTACTCTCCCAATTTTCCCTTTCTCCTCCCTCCTATCACTTCCACTCTATGTCTCTCCCATCCCTTTCTGCTTTCTTGGCCTCCTTGATCATCTTGATCCAGGTATATTCTTGACCTCTAACCTCGCCTGACCTGAATGTTCCATTTAGTTGCTAATGTTTTAGCTGGGCTTGTTGTAACAGGTCAAAATGGTAATTAGATCTTGGTGACCAATGCTAGCATAGCACCAGGGCTTGGAAAAAAGAAAAATAAACCCTACAGTGTTTCCTGTTAAAAGCAATTCCAATAGTCTTTGTCACTACATTTTATCCATCATGGCTAGGCATTTCCCATGTGACAAAATCATTACCAACACAAGTGAATGTAACCAATAGGTAAACTCATGATATTTATATAAATTTATAAAATACATTGTGAACAGTCCATCAGACTCCAGGATTCTCCCGGAATTGGCGGAGCGGGCCATACCGGCGCCAAGAGCGGCGCGCACCACTCCAGCGTCGGGCCGCCTGGAAGTTGCGGAATCCTTCGCACTTCCGGGGCTAGGCTGGCGCTGGAGGGGTTGGCGCTGGGCCAACTGGTGCCGAAGGGCCTCCACCGGCGGGCGTGAGGTGGCGCATGTGCAGGACTACCAGCATGTCCTGGCGCATGCGCAGAACCGCCGCCGTGTTTCCCGCACTTGCGCAGGTGGTTTCTTCTCCGCGCCGGCCATCGCGGAGCTTTACAGGGGCCGGCGCGGAGGGAAAGAGTGCCCCCACGGCACAGGCCCACCCGCAGATCGGTGGGCCCCGATCGTGGGCCAGGCCACTGTGGGGCCCCCCTGGGGCCGGATCCCCCCGCGCCCCCCCCCCCGAGGACCCCGCTAGATGGCCGACAAGCCAGGTCCCGCCGTGATGGACCATGTCCATTTCACGCTGGTGGGACTGCCCAGGAACGGGTGGCCGCTCGGCCCATTGGAGCCCGGAGAATTGCCGGGGGCACAGTTGGCAACGGCCCCTGACCGAGCGGCGCGATCCCCGGCCCCGCCCGAAAACTGGTGCCAGAGGCGTGGGGGGGTCAGAGAATCAGATGTCATACACAGTCTAATGTAAATTTCTGTATCACAGTTAATACATAGATAGAAAAATGTGTGCAGATTCTTAGTTGGTTTGCCAACGAGCAAAGCCATGGTTCCAGTTTTCAGACTAATCTATAACTGGCCTGAGCATTCATTTAAAGATCACAGAAATTTTACCTTCTGGCTTTAATAAGACAAAAGCAGCTGAACTATACATTACGGTTTTCTTGGGTGTAATGTTCGTATTCTTATAAAATAATGCACCTTCTAATTTACCATATGCAACTACACAGGATGAATGAACCTTTGGCTTAGCGGTAGCAGTGCTGCCTCCTGAATCAGGAGGCAAAGGATTCAAGGCCCTATTCAGACAACCTTCATGATGGGAGATTAGAATAAGATTTCTAAATACTAAGGTGACATCAAATAGATAATCACATCTGGCCAGCAGAACCACTGTTCAATGTCAATATCTCTCCTTTGCTTTAGAAGGCTAGACATTTGGACCTTACTGCGACTGTGCAGTTTGGAACATTGGCTCTGTTCAGCAGAGGTACTTGTGTGCAGTGCCCAGCATCTCAATTAGCCACATTTCCGTTGGGGGGGAAGGGGATTGGGAACAATGTGCCCATCCGTACAGTAAGTCCCTTCCCTGGGAGCCCAGAATGAGGCACACCAGGTGCCCCAGCCCACCAGCCCACTCCTGGGACTGGTGGGGAAGGGGAGAAGCAATGTAAAATTCAGCCCAAAAACCATCTCAGTTATTTTTCCCGAATAAATCTCTCAAGAATCTCATGTATAAGACTTCAATTTCATGTATTGAACTCCTCCTTCAGAGAGAACACTTGATGAATAGGAAGATAGGTATCTAAGAGAAAGCTGTATGAATGTAATGTCGGGTTTTAGGTTTGTCCAATAAACCTCAGGATCACTCCTTATTTTTTAATGCAGATTTGTGTATCACGGTTTTAAAAAGCCAGTTATCAGTCATTTCTTGCTATTTTCTTTTAGTCACACGGAGAAGATAGGATTTACCAACATCTGCCTATTTACCGAGTCAAGATGTGCAGGTTAGGTAGATTGGCCATGCTAAATTGCCCCTTAATGTCCAAAGATGTGTAGGTCAGTTTAAGGGGTTGTTGGGATGGGGCGGGGTGTGGGCTTGGGTGGAGTGCTCCTTCCAGAAGGTCGCAGTGGGCTCAATGGGCCGAATGGCCTCCTTCTGCACTGTAGGGATTCTTTGGAGCAATTTGTTTCTAATGGACCTCAGGGCTTATCTGATGGCAATTATATTTTTTCTGTTTCATTGGATGTGGGCATCGCTGGCTGGGCGGGCACTTGTTGCCCATCCCTAATTGCCCTGAGCTGAGTGGTTTGCTGAGCCATTTTAGAAAGTAGTTAAAAGTCAATAATTATTACTGGAGTCACATGTAGGCCAGACCGCCTAAGGACAGCAGATTTCCTTCCCTAAAGGACAGTAGTTAACCATTTGGATTTTTACCAAAATCAACAACAGTTTCATCATAGAATCCCTACAGTGCAGAAGGAGACCATTTGTTCCATTGAGTCTGCACCAACCCTCTGAAAGAGCACCCAACCTCGGCCCACTCCCCTCAGCCAATCCCCGTAACCCCACCTAACCTGCACATCTTTGTGTAGTGATCTTTACATGGGTATGTACAGAAAGGGCTGATGGGTAATGGAAAGACCACTAGGGGCAGCAGTGGCATGTATAAAAGGGGAAGCAAGCAGGCCTCTGGCCTCTCGGGTGGATTAGACTGTGAGGAGAACAGAGGCAGAGATTTAGCTCAGGGCTGCTAGTGTGGTCAGGCCTAGTTGTAGTGTATAGAAAAGTTGTAACCTTTCTACTAGTACAGTTCTTAAAGTAAGAACTCATGCAGTTATTTAAGTTGTGTTGCTCAATAAACCTTCTGTAAAACTTCTGGACGACTTCGAGCCTTCTTCCAAAGCCTATACTGTAACTGAGTTGATTAGCACAGATTACCTGCCTTACAGGTAACAAAACATGGTACCAAGTTGGCTTTAATCGGATAGTATTAGATAGATTAGGTTAGAGACCAGAAAGAACCAAAACAAGCAGAAAAAGTAACAGGCCGGCGGCTCGACTGTGGAAGACTTCGCAGCATTTTGATTCCAAACAACCTACCGAAGCGATGGACCACACGCCACTTGCAGAGTTGCTGAAAACTACCGGTAATTTAAATAGTAACTGGAAAATGTATAAACAGCAGCTTCAAATATACATGGCGGCTACTGCCTTAAATGCAGCCCCCGACGGGAGAAAGATTGGGATATTACGCTCAACGGTGGGCCGGCAAGCTGTAGACATTCATAACTCCTTTACGTATGGTGACAATGAAGATAAAACTAGCTTTCAAGTGATAATGCCAAAATTTGATGAAACTGTAAATCACAGTCAAATGAAATCATGGAACGATTTAACCTGCGTAACAGATTCCCCAAAAACGGGGAGACTATCTCTAATTTTATCACAGATCTCCGATTGCTAGCACAAGGTTGTAACTATGCTGAACAGACTCCATCATCAGGGATCAATTAATCTATGGTCTCAGATGAAAATTTAAGGGAATCATTAATGCAGCAAAATTATTTAACTTTAAAAGCTACCATAACAAAATGCTTTCAGCAAGAACAGAAAAACAGCAGTACCTGGAGTTTCTTGAGAAAAAAAACACGGAGAAAGTACTCCACGATGTAGAAGATGTTAAAATGGTGGCCTCACCTCACAAGCCTTCTTTTCCGGCCGCTGCGCGCAGTCAGGAGAAACGCGATCACGCAAGATCCCGGTATGCGTATGCGCAAGAAGCTGCGCATGCGCAGTATGTAAAGTACCGAACCCAGCCAGAATAGCGAGTCACGCATGCGCGATTGCTACCGACACGTGATGTCACGGATGTCATGACGTGCTACCGCTGAGGCGCCGCCCTTTTAAAAGAGAAATGTCCTGCACTAGGGAAAAGATGTTTGAAGTGCTCCAAGTTGAATCATTTTGCCTCCCAGTGTCAGTCCACAGCCAAATATTACTCTCCAATGCAAAGACATGGAAACTTCAAGGTTTGCACAGTAGATGCAATAGACACTCAGACACTCAGAAAATTTTTCCGACCACGAAGAGTTCCACTCCTGGGAGAACACATACGGCGTTGGAATCATAAATGCCACAGAGGAACTGCACGAGCTGACCACACAGCCTCAATACGTGGATACCATTGAATCCACAAGCGAATGGAGTGTCACGGTGCAAGTGAACAACTCCCCAATTCCGTCTATTGTGGCATGGGTACGGCACCCTACAAGTACACAATCCTGCTCAAAGACGATGCAACGCCGGTCATTCATGCACCAAGGAGGGTACCAGCTCCGTTTTGGACAAGCTAAAAGCGGAACTCCAATGCCTCCAATCTCAAGGCATCATATCACAAGTCACACAGCCGACTGACTGGGTCAGCTCATTGGTATGTGTCAAGAAGCCGTCCGGTGAACTCAGAATCCGGTTAGATCCGAAAGATTTGAACAAAAACATTCGCATGGAGACTCTATCCCCAAGCGAGAGGAAATGACGAGCGAAATGGCGAAGGCTCGCATATTCACCAAACTTGATGCCTCACAAGGCTTCTGGCAGATGCAGCTCGATGATTCCAGCCGACTGCTGTGTACCTTCAACACACCGTTTGGATGATACTGTTATAATCGTATGCCTTTCAGGATTATCTCTGCATCCAAAATATTTCACAGAATTATGAAGCAGATGACAGAGGGCATTGAAGGTGTCCGCGTATATGTTGATGACATCATAATATGGTCAATGACAGAGGAAGACCACATTGCTCGGTTAAAACAAGTCTTCCAAAGAATCCACCAATTTGGGCTGAAGCTCAACCAAGCCAAGTGCACCTTCGCACGTTCATCTCTGACCTTCCTGGGTGACACGATATCAGAGCACGGGGTGAAGCCGGACTCTGAGAAGATCACGGCAATTCAGAACATACAGCGGCCACGTGACAAGAAAGCGGTGCTCAGCTTTCTTGGATTCATCAACTTCCTCGGCAAGTTCATATCGAACCTAGCAGCACGGACGACGGCGTTGCAGCAAGAGATAAGGAAGGACACGGAGTTTGACTGGACTCCACGCCACCACGACGAGTGGGTGGATCTGAAGCACCAATTGATGGCAGCTCCAACGCTGGCATTCTTCGTCCCGACAAAACCCACAAAGATCTCCACCGATGCCAGTCAACATGGAATTGGTGCGGTGCTACAGAATGACCAGTCGGACTGGGTCCCAGTGGCTTACGCTTCTTGAGCGATGACCGCCACGGAGTGCAGGTATGCACAGATAGAGAAGGAGTACCTGGGATTGATCACGGGTAAAACAAAATTCCACCACTATGTGTATGGTCTTCCCACATTTCTAGTGGAGACTGATCATAGGCCACTGGTCAACATTATCAACAAAAATCTCAATGACATGATGCCATGCCTACAACGCATGATGATGAAGTTGAGGAGGTACGACTTCAAGCTGGTCTACACTCCTGGGAAGGACCTAATAATAGCTAACACCTTATCCCGAGCCATTGATGCTAACAGTCCACCTCCGGCTTCAATTAATGGTGTAGAAGCTCATGCACAGTGGTGCAGGGAGACACTCCCGGCAACGGATGAGAGGCTGCAGCAAATTCGTCAGGCGACACGAGACGATGCGACCCTGCTCCAGGTCATGCACAACCTTCAGCATGGCTGGCCAAGCGGGCCGTGCCCACAGTTCCAAAACGCCAAAACTGAACTGTCGTGGTGGATGGCATCATACTGCGAAATGACAAAATCATCATTCCTCTGGCGCTCCGGGCGGACATGCTCCACAGGATTCATGAGGGACACCTTGGTGTCAAGAAGTGCAAAAGAAGAGTGAGGCAATCTGTGTACTGGCCTGGGATAAACGAGGACATAACAAACATGGTGCTCACATGTGACACGTGCCAAAAACATCGACCGGCACAATGCAAGGAGCCACTCCAGCAGCATGAGATGGCTACGTCACCATGGGACAAAGTTGGCATCGACTTGTTTCATTCCATGGGTCGACACTATGTTCTTCTCATAGATTATTACTCCAACTTTCCGGAGGTAATGAAGCTCCTGGATCTCACATCGGCGTCAGTTTTCAAAGCCTGAAAGGAAACCTTCTTGAGGCATGGCATCCCACAGATGGTCATGTCCAACAATGGACCTTGCTTTGCAAACTGGGAGTGGTAGGAATTCTCAAAAAAATACAACTTCAAGCACGTGACGTTGAGTCCACACTCTCCTCAATCGAATGGCAGGGTGGAGAAAGGTGTCCACATTATTAAGCAACTGATCAGCAAGGCCACTGACTCGAATTCTGACATACACTTGGCTTTATTGTCATATCGTTCATCGCCTCTGAGCTCTGGTCTGACATCGGCTCAAGTGCTCTTCAATCGAGGTGTGAGGACAACGCTACCGGCGTTACACTTCGCCAATCCAGATCACTCGCCAGTCCTGGACAAGATGCGTCACCAATGTCACGGACAAAAGCAACACTATGACTGGCATGCGAAAGTGCTGCATCCGTTAGCGATTAACGACATGGTTAGATTGCTATACCCTGGTGGAGGTTGGTCTAACATGGCAATGGTGCTCCGCCAAGTATCGCCACGAGCGAACGTTGTGAAGTCTGATGATGGAATACTGTTTTGACGCAATCGGCGAGACCTGCTGAAGGTTCCACCTCATCAACCTGTATTTCCGACGTTAGATCTGTAGGACTCTATCATGCAACATCCCGGGACACCAGCAGTTGGTGCCCAAATGGACATCAAAACCTCTGGGTCTCCATGCCCACTCAGGAGGTCTACCCGAATCAGAGGTGCACCCAACCATCTGAACTTGCGAACGTGAACTGATACAATCATTGGTCTCTGTTCTGTATTTGTGCATGAAACTAACTGTGTTTGATTTTTTTAGTTACAGCTCTGCAACTATGAAAAAAAAAGTAAAGATGGGGATGGAGTGATCTTTACATGGGTATGTACAGAAGGGGCTGATGGAAAGACCACTAGGGGGCAGCACTGGCGTGTATAAAAGCGGAAGCAAGCAGCCCTGTGGCCTCTCAGGTGGATTAGACTGTGAGGAGAACAGAGGCAGAGATTTAGCTCAGGGCTGCTAGTGTGGTCAGGCCTAGTTGTAGTGCACAGAAAAGTTGTAACCTTTCTACTAGTACAGTTCTTAAAGTAAGAACTCATGCAGTTATTTAAGTTGTGTTGCTCAATAAACCTTCTGTAAAACTTCTGGACGACTTCGAGCCTTCTTCCAAAGCCTCTACTGTAACTGAGTTGATTAGCACAGATTACCTGCCTTACAGGTAACAAAACACTTTGAACTGTGGGAGGAACTGGAGCACCTGGAGGAAGCCCACGCAGAGAAGTGGAGAACGTGGAAACTCCACACAGACAGCCACCCAAGTTTGAAATGAACTTGGGTTCCCTGGTGCTGTGAGGCACCTGAGGTGGGTTGTGAATGGATATTCCAGTTACAATACCACTATGCCACTGCCTCCCCGCTTATCCCCTCATTGATCTTAGAATATATGTTTGGTTTAAGAAGCCATGTTGCACTGAAGTGACATGAAAATTACAAACAACTCTACCTTAGCACAAAAATAATCCATTATGCATTACCTGGCATAGCGCATCTTCTGACTAAAAGTGCAATTTGCTGTTATGGAAAACTGTACTAAAAATTTGTAACTAACGTAGGTGAGATATGCAAAATAACTCATTCAATGATCTGGGAAATAAAACCCAGGGTTAGGATCACGTGTTTCATGATATTCATAAACTCATTGGGCTGGATTCTCCGCACCCCGACGCCGAAATCGCGTCCGGCGCCAGGGCAGAGAATCCACTTTTGTGCATGGAATCGGGACCAGCGGCGGTTCCCCAATTCTCTGGCCCCCAAAAGCAGCGTATTTCCGCTGGGTATCCCCTACCTGCGGCCATTGCTGGAGGTCCGCCCCGCCAATCTCCGCCCCCGACTGGCCGAAGTCCCGACAGCGTGGATCTAATGTGGTCCTGTCGTTCGGGATACTTGCGTCGGCCGCCATGGTCGGGGTCGGGCCGATCGGAGGGCAGGGGGTGGCCTCAAATGGGACCGGGCTATTTTTGTGTGGGCAGTCTGGGTCGGGCGCATGGCCGATCGGGGGCACTATTTTGGAGGTCCAGCTCCACGGTCTGAGTCCGCCATGGAGCATGGCGTGGCCGCGTGAGGCTGCCACCGGCGCATGCGAGGCCTCTGATCCGGATGTGTGGGGGCCCATATCTGTAACTAAAGCTGCTAGCTGCCTGCAGGGCAATGAATATGTGACCTTATCACGCCAGTTTTTCTGGCATTAAAGACCACAGCTTCTACAACGGCATGGGGACATAGTCCCTGAAACATAGAATCCAGCAGTCTGTATTCCACATCCAGTCACAGCAAAATCATTTTTAGTTCTATCGCAAAGGTTATGGTCTAATACTGAATTCAAAGAATTTCCAATCAGTAATAATGGCGCTTGATATAGGAAGTCATGTGATGGTATCAGTGCTAATATAACCCATTGACTTTCATGCTACACATGCAACACTAAAACAGGATGTAACAAGATATGGAGTGCTTCTCCTGCCCCTCTCTGTCTTCTACTTGTGCCTAGAATGGCAAGTAGGTCTGCTTTCTGCTTGTGTGAGCAGTATGGAGGAGCTAAACACATCACCATTTGAAACTGACATTTATACTGTACATTGATTTTTGAAGAAACATACTGAGGCATGTTAGGTTTCGTGTGGAGCCCACTGATTTGTCCTTGAGTTTGCAAATAAGGGTTTTGTGTTATGCCAACAGCTGGTTGCAGTGTCCCGTTGGAATGCGGAGCAGCTGCTTACAGTAACAACATATCAAAATAATACCACACACAGCAATGCAAAGGCACGTAGGCAACCCACTATAAGTGAACAATGGAAATCTCTGCTCCGCACCCGATTTAAATCCAGGTAAAGCATTGAATATTGAGGTTAATACATCCAAAAATAGAGGGGGAAAATAAAATCTTCTACAATGATAAATTAATGGGCAAGCATAATTTACAGCTCTGCCTCTGCATAGCTTAATACACGGGCATTTCTAATACTGCAGTAATAAATTATAATACATGGTCATCTGTGGACAGACTGCAGTGTCATGTGCTCAATTACAGTGTTTGCTCAAAGGAAGAATTGTTGCAGTCAATTCAAGTAAATGTTAAGCATATTGATTTCCAGTGGAGGGTGCTGTTGCTTTAAGAGCAACTCTCATCCAATGAAAAATGCCTACAGCTCTGTTACCCGTGCCATCTATAGCAAAATGGCAAAGTTAACATTGCCATTTAAAGTCATATACAAATGCTATGAATAGAGCCAAAATATATTTTTCAGTGAGCACATTACATACTAAAAGAAGCTAAACTACCAGAGATGGCAGTTTCTAAGACAACCTTTGAAGCTAGAAAAAGATTTCCTCCAAAAACGGGGTCGGCTTATATCCTGAGTATCAAATTAACTGCTAACGTCACTGTGAGTGGTCACCATCTCTGCCATTTGCCAGGCAGGGTCTGCTCTGTGGGCGTGCTTTAAACTCCCATGCATTTTCTCAACACTGCCTGTTTCACCTACTTGATACCTTCTACCCAGTTATTCCATTTATAAGGTGAAAAGTTGAGGCTGACTTCTAATGTGAGTACAGCATGCAGTGTTGGACAGGGAGTTGACTTATACCTGAAATAAATGCAAAAACATGCCGAAAAATGATGTTGTCTTATGTACTGGGTTGACTTATATGCCCCAATCTATGGTATTTATTATTTTTTGCATTTAAAGTTAGAAATAAAAAGTTTAAACCATTTATTTTTATAGCTTTAGAAATAGAGAATATATGCAACTTCATGGGCTCGATTCAACTAAATGGGAACAAAGTCCCATAGCGTGTGTGTTTAGCCTCGTGTTTCCTGGTGTACACAGCGGCGAGAAACACAAGACTATTCAACATGACTTGCGTTGTTTAATGGGCCTCAGTGGGACATGCGTGGCTGAGGCCCCACGTTACCCCGTTTTATACACTGGGGAGCCCTGCTCACCGAGATCGCGACGTCATTTAAAAATGGCACCCGATCTCCGAAGCCGCCGAAGCAATCAATGATACCTTCCAGTTCGAATGCACTATGGGAGCTTCCCCTCCTCTGCATCCCCGGCCCGATTGCACATGGGCAGAAAATGCCAGCCTGGTGGCTTGGCAGTGCCAACCTGGCAGTGCCCATGCCATTTGGCAATAGCACCTGGGCACCTTGGCAGTGCACCTTAGCACCTAGGCACCAGCAGTGCCAGGGCACCACCCTGCCCAAAGGGCATGCAGCTGGGGGCCTCCGATCCCCTGGGAGACCCCAACGAGTGCTGTTCTGTCGGTCCCTGTTTGTGGGGACCAGTGCTCAAGGGCACTCGCCTGAGGTCCCCGAGGAGAAGGGGATGAATCCCAATGCCTCAGATACCTTGGGATCAGTATATTAGAGTGAGACCAGGGGCTGGATTCTCCAATCCCGCGGCAGAGTGTCCACGCCGCCGTGAACGCCGTTGCGTTTTACGATGGCGTGAACGGACCGCTCCAACGACTAATTCTGGCACCTTCAGGGGGCCAGCACGGCACTGGAGCGGTTCGCGCCACTCCAGCTTCAAATCTCGCCGCATATTGTGCGCCGAGGGATCCGCACATGCGCAGTTACGCCGGCACCAACGAGGACATGCGCAGTGGCACCGGCACCAACACGCAAATGCGCAGTGGCCTCCTTCAACACGCCGGCCCCGACGCAACATGGCGCAGGACTACAGGGGCCGGCGCATAGGAAAGGAGGCCCCCAGCCACAGAGGCTGGCCCGCCGATCGGTGGGCTCCGATCGCGGGCCAGGCCACATCGGAGGCCCCCCAGGGTCGGACCCCACCCCCCCAAAGGCCGCCACCCGCCCCTGACACGCCAAGGTCCCGCCAGCCCAGAGCAGGTTAGAATTGCGCCGGCGGGACTCGGCTCTTTTCTTACGGCCGCTCGGCCCATCCGGGCCGGAGAATCGGTGGGCCGGCCGCGTAGAGTGGCCAGCGACCGGCGCCGCGCCAACCACGAACCATGCCCGCACCAATGGCGCCGATTCTCTGCTCTGCGGAGAATCGCGTGCTGGCGTTGGGGCGGCGTGGCGCGATTCGCCCGGCCTGCCGGTGATTCTCCGACCCGGCACGGGGTAGGAGAATCCCGCCCCAGCTGTCTCACTCTGATATGCAGATTTGCCAAAAAGTAATCCCGCCCACAATGGCCAGGATTTATATTGCAACATCCCGCGAGATCACGTTAGATCTCGGGAGGAGGTGCAGGCCGTGTAGATCCCGGGATAAGGGTCTCCCGGCTTTTATCGGCCTCGCTACGTTGCGTCGATCTGCTTTTTGGGGACAGCATGCATTGGATTGTGCCGTATTCTTTCCGGCGGGAATTCAGCTGTTGGAGTGGGCGGAGCTACAGAGTCGAGCGGTGAATATTTAAACGAGCAGCTTCGCTGCTTAAACAGCGGCCACGGGGTCTTTGGGGATAAATTTGAAGAGAGACATCACAGCAAAGCAGTGACCTGATTGGCTGGTAAGGAAAGTGCTCCAATTAGCAGTAGCTGGGAGAAATTTAACTCTTCGTGTGTTGGTAAGTATTGTGATTGGTAAGTAAAATCTTTATTCCTTTCACTTATTCATTATTTGGTATTATATTTGTAATCAGTTAAGGTAAAGTGTAAAAACACAGGAGATCCCCAACCCGTGTTATGCTCCTTGTGCTCAATGTGGGAGTTCAGGGACGCGGCCGATGCCCCTGACAGGGCACAGGGCTAAATCGCTGGCCTTTAAAGCAGACCAAGGCAGGCCAGCAGCGTGGGTTCAATTCCCGTACCGGCCTCCCCAAACAGGCGCCGGAATGTGGTGACTAGGGGCTTTTCACAGTAACTTCATTTGAAGCCTACTTGTGACAATAAGCGGTTTTCATTTCATTTCATTTCATTTCATGTGCGGGAAGTGTGTCCAGCTGCAGCTCCTGTTAGACCTCATGACGGCTCTGGAGCTGCGGATGGACTCACTTTGGAGTATCCGCGATGCTGAGGAGCTCGTGGATAGCACGTTCAGTGAGTTGGTCACACCGCAGATTAGGATTGGTGAGGGAGACAGAGAATGGGTGACCAAAAGGCAGAGAAAGAGCAGGAAGGCAGTGCAGGTGTCCCCTGCAGTCATCTCCATCCAAAACAGGTATACCGTTTTGGATACTGTGGGGGAGATGACTCACCAGGGGAAGGCAGTAGTAGCCAGGCTCGTGGCACTGTGGCTGGCTCTGCTGCACAGAAGAGCGGAAAAAAGACTGGCAGGGCTATAGTCATAGGGGATTCAATTGTAAGGGGAGTAGACAGGTGTTTCTGTGGCCGAAAATGAGACTCCCGAATGGTATGTTGCCTCTCGGGTGCACGGGTCAGGGATATCTCAGATCGGCTGCAGGACATACTGAAGGGGGAGGGTGAACAGCCAGTTGGTGTGGTGCATTATAGGCACCAACGATATAGATAAAAAATGGGATGAGGTCCTACAATTGGAATTTAGGGAGTTAGGAGATAAGTTAAAAAGTAGGACCTCAAAGGTAATATTCTCAGGATTGCTACCAGTGCCACGAGACAGCCAGAGTAGAAATTCAAGAATAGTCAGAATGAATACGTGGCTTGAGAGATGGTGCAGGAGGGAGGGGGTTCAGATTTTTGGGACATTGGAACCGGTTCTGGGGGCGGTGGGACCATTACAAATCGGATGGTCTACACCTGGGCAGGACAAGAACCAATGTCCTAGGGGGTGTTTTTGCTAACACTGTTGGGGAGGTTTTAAACTAATGTGGCAGGGGGATGGGAACCAGATTAGGAAGTTAGATGTCAGTAAAGAGGCAGCAACTAAAACCAGTAAGGTACTAGATAATAAACTCATTGTGACTCAGGGGAAGATTAGACAGGGAAGAGATGATGAATGCAAAGGGACAGGTGGTCTGAGGTGCATTTGTTTTAATGCGAGAAGTGTAGCAGGTAAGGCAGATGAACTTAGGGCTTGGATTAGTACCTGGGAATATGATGTTATTGGTATTACTGAGACTTGGTTGAGGGAAGGGCAAGATTGGCAACTAAATATCCCAGGGTATAGATGCTTCAGGAGGGCTAGAGAGGAAGGTATAAGGGGTGGAGGAGTTGCATTACTGGTCAGAGATGATATCATAGCTGTGATTAAGGAGGGCACTATGGAGTATTCGAGCACTGAGGCAATATGGGTAGAGCTAAGAAATAGGAAGGGTGCAGTAACATTGTTGGGACTTTACTACAGGCCTCCCAAAAGTGAGCGTGAAGTAGAGGTACAAATAGGTAGACAGATTATAGAAAAATGTAGGCGCAATAGGGTGGTCGTGATGGGAGATTTTAACTTCCCCAACATTGAATGGGACTCATATAGTGTTGGAGGCGTAGATGGAGCAGAATTTATAAGGAGCATCCAGGAGAGTTTTTTAGAGCAGTATGTAAATAGTCCAACTCGGGAAGGGGCCATACTGGACCTGGTATTGGGGAATGATCCCGGCCAGGTGGTTTCAGTCGGTGATTACTTTGGGAATAGCGATCACAATTCCATAAGTTTTAGAATACTCATGGACAAAGATGAGAGTGGTCCTAAAGGACGAGTGCTAAATTGGGGAAAGGCCAAGTATAACAAAATTCGGCAGGAGCTAGGGAATGTGGATTGGGAGCAGTTGTTTAAGGGTAAATCCACATTTGAAATGTGGGTGTCTTTTATGTGGGAAAGGTTGATTAGAATGCAGGACAGACATGTCCCTGTGAAAATGAGGGATAGAAATGGCAAGATTAGGGAACCATGGATGACGGGTGGAATTGTGAGACTAGCTAAGATGAAAAAGGAAGCATTCATAAGATCTAGGCGACTTAAAACTGATGAAGCTTTGGAGGAATATCGGGAAAGTAGGACAAATCTCAAACACACAATAAAGAGGGCTAAAAGGGGTCATGAAATATCTTTGGCTAACAGGGTTAAGGAAAATCCCAAAGCCTTTTATTCGTATATAAGGAGCAAGAGGATAACTAGAGAAAGGATTGGCCCACTCAAAGACAAAAGAGGGAATTTATGCGTGGAGTCAGAGGAAATGGTGAGTTTCTTAATGAGTACTTTGCATCGGTATTCACCAAGGAGAGGGACATGACGGATGTTGAGGTTAGGGATGGATGTTTAAATACTCTAGGTCAAGTCGGCATAAGGAAGGGGGAAGTTTTGGGTATTCTAAAAGGCATTAAGGTGGACAAGTCCCCAGGTCTGGATGGGATCTATCCCAGGTTACTGAGGGAAGCGAGGGACGAAATAGCTGGGGCTTAACAGATATCTTTGCAGCATCCTTGAGCACGGGTGAGGTCCCGGAGGACTGGAGAATTGTTAATGTTGTCCCTTTGTTTAAGAAGGGTAGCAGGGATAATCTAGGGAATTATAGACCTGTGAGCTTGACGTCAGTGGTAGGCAAACTGTTGGAGAAGATGCTGAGGGATAGGATCTATTCACATTTGGAAGAAAATAGACTTATCAGTGATAGGCAGCATGGTTTTGTGCAGGGAAGGTCAATCCTAATAGAATTCTTTGAGGAAGTGACAAAGTTAATTGGTGAGGGAAGGGCTGTAGATGTCATATACATGGACTTCAGTAAGGCGTTTGATAAAGTTTCCCATGGTAGGTTGATGGAAAAAGTGAAGTTGCATGGGGTTCAGGGTGTACTAGCTAGATGGATAAAGAACTGGCTGGGCAACAGGAGACAGAGAGTAGTGGTGGAAGGGAGTGTCTCAAAATGGAGAAGGGTGACTAGTGGTGTTCCACAGGGATCCGTGCTCGGACCACTGTTGTTTGTGATATACATAAATGATCTGGGCGAAGGTATAGGTGGTCTGATTAGCAAGTTTGCAGATGATACTAAGATTGGTGGAGTTGCAGATAGCGAGGGGAACTGTCAGAGAATACAGCAACACATAGATAGATTGGAGAGTTGGGCAGAGAAATAGCAGATGGAGTTCAATCCAGGCAAATGCGAGGTGATGCATTTTGGAAGAGCCAATTCAAGAACGGACTATACGGTCAATGGAAGAGTCCTGGGGAAAATTGATGTACAGAGAGATCTGGGAGTTCAGGTCCATTGTACCCTGAAGGTGGCAACACAGGTCGATAGAGTGGTCAAGAAGGCATGCAGCATGCTTGCCTTCATCGGACGGGGTATTGAGTACAAGAGTCGGCACGTCATGTTACAGTTGTATAGGACTTTGGTTAGGCCACATTTGGAATACTGCATGCAGTTCTGGTCGCCACATTACCAGAAGGACGTGGATGCTTTAGAGAGGGTGCAGTGGAGGTTCACCAGGATGTTGCCTGGTATGGAGGGTGCTAGCTATGAAGTAAGGTTGAATAGATTAGGATTGTTTTCATTGGAAAGACAGAGGTTGAGGGGGGACCTGATTGAGTCTACAACATTATGAGAGGTATGGACAGGGTGGATAGCAACAAGCTTTTTCCAAGAGTGGGGGTGTCAATTATAAGGGATCACGATTTCAAGGTGAGAGGGGGAAAGTTTAAGGGATATGTGCGTGGGAAGTTTTTTACGCAGAGGGTGGTGAGTGCCTGGAACGCTTTGCCAGTGGAGGTGGTAGACACGGGCACGATAGCATCATTTAAGATGCATCTAGACAGATATATGAACGGGCGGGAAACAGAGGGAAGTAGATTTTTGGAAAATAGGCGACTGGTTTAGATAAAGGATCTGGATTGGTGCAGGTTGGAAGGGCCGTAGGACCTGTTCCTGTGCTGTAATTTTCTTTGTTCTTTGTTGGGAGCTGGAAGACAACAGAAATCATCCTCAGTGCAAATATATAGCTCTGGGCTGGGAGTGGGGGAAGGGGAAGACATTACATTTTCATCAGTGGGGAAAGAAACAAAACCTGACTGGAGCTATGTCAATTTTTTCTCTAATATTCTATGTTAGAATTTGTTCAATAATATAGTGAGAATTGGTAGATATCACACAACTGACAAAACAGTACACTTCATACACAAATGGACTACATGTATGATATGTGTTGGGAAGCATCTTCATTCGAAGGGGGAGCACTAAATGTGCTCAGCCATGAAATAATTGGATTTATTTTCTCCTTTCTGATTTCATTAGCTTAGTTATAAAGTTAGCATTGATTTTTCAGTTAAGGTACTTAAAGTATTAGACTCTGCTTATTTTAAATTACAGTAATCTGTATTATAGGCAGCGTGGAGCTATTTACATTCCTGCCTCATATACTCACTTATTGTCTTAACAACTTGGGATTCCTCAATAAAACTTAGAATGCTTGTGTTTGAATTAGGGTTGATCTCAGCTATTGATTTTAAACTTGTTCTATTTAGCATGTGCTTTGATGATAGATTAAAATGGCAGTATCCATTTGCCACAAAATTATTTAGCATTTTCAGTCTGGTTTATTGACACAATATGAACCAAACATGAGACTCTTCGAGGAATAATCATAAAGTTACCTAATTTTTCAGCACAGAAGGAGGTTACTCAGCCCATCGTGCTTATCTTTATACAGTTCTTTCTGCGGGGTGGAATCTTGTTGAAGTGTTGGGGTCTCGCCTGCTAGATGAGTGTCATTGAGAGACCCACGCTGCCTCTTTTTGAGAAGGCTTTCTGAACCACATACCAATTATGCTGTGGCAGTGCCAGTGGCAGACCTCCCCTGGGATCAGGACCCTGGTGGAGGTGGTGGGGAAGTCTCACCTACAGAGAGCTGCTAGTCAATCAGGGGAGGGAGGGAATTGGGGGGGGGGGGCATGTTGTACAGTGTCGGTTGCTGGGACAGGGGTTCAGGGGAGTGGGCAGTAAGCCATGCAGAGTGACAATTAGCCTTAGCAAGCCACCCCCTTCCCGATGCCCAATCCCTCCATCAGGCACTGAGTGCCTTTGATCGAGGGACTCCATCCCCACCCCAGAGATGACAAGCTGGCTGCACAGTTTTAACTGTGGTGCATGCCGTATGGCGACAAGCTCACCTACAGTTAGTTTAATATCAGCAGCAGCAAAATGAGGCCCTTAAGAGGTCATTACATGGCAACCTAAGGGCCTCAAGTGGTGGCAGAACAGGAGGGTTGATCATGGGCCTTACTGCTCAAAACGTAATTCTGGCACAGACAGGAAGCCAGCATGTTTCAGCTGCGACACCAACCTGCCAAATTAGTTGTCCTTCTTGCCTCCAAGCTTGCTATTAACACGAGCACAAGATTTTAGCCACTGTGTCAAAAAAATCTCCTCACCTTACCTCTTCTTTTACCAACTATTTTAAAGCTGTGCCTTCTAGTTTCTGAGCGGGATTATTCGACCTCGCCCGGTGATCGCAAATTCCTGCCCGAGGCCAAATTAATTTTACATGGTCCCCATCCCGTCAGTGGTGCTCTTGCAGCGGCATGGTCAAAAGATTCAGGGCCCATTGTTTCTCCTACCAACAAAACAGTTCCTCCCTATCTATTTCATCGAAACAATTCATAACTTTATAATTTTTGAACATTTCCATTAAATCTCTTCTTAACTCTTTAACAATGGAGAATAATGCCAGCGTCTCCAGTCCTTCCACATAATTAAAGCATCCTTCAGCTTTAGTATCCACTGAGTAAATTTCCCCTCAACCCTCTCTAAGTCTGGACATTAAACTTTGCAAGATTGTTAATACAGGAAATTCCCAATCTCAGTTTGAATACCAGTGTTACTGGAGTCACTACCATTTACAAGTCGAAAATCAATTGAGGGCAATTGAGCCTCCTCAGCAAGGAACTGGTGTGTGGGAATGAATGAACCTAACAAGAGGGAAAAAGTAGCTAGAACATGAGATAAGAAAGCAATGATTTGTACATGCCTCTAATTCTATTTTATATTATTCATATTGTAATCCAACATGTAGCCATGTAAAATGGCCACCTGCAAAGGACCATGGGAATTGTGGTCAGTTTGGGACACAGACAGGTAGACAGCTTCTGTGTATTGTGCAAAGAAACCAGACTTGACTGAAACTTGCATCCATTAAGAATCAATTACCATTTTCCCCAAGACAATAGCATTTGCATTAAGGACCATCAATGATAGCAGACTAACCGGCCCCACCCCCCTTATTTGGAAAGGCCTATGTGCCTGGGACAATGATAGCTAGGACCCGTCCAGCCATCGAGGTATCTGCCCCCTAATTGGCTAAGATCGATGAGGGTGATCGAAACCCTATCGATCCATTGGACCTGGAGTAAGGACCGCCCAAAAGGGCGCGAATGAGATGAAGGATAAAAAGCCCTGTGCACTAGAGATCGGTCTCTTTTGGGATTGGCCTGTGTGCGACCAACTGTAGCAGAACAACCAAGTTCAAGGACCCGCGACCATTTCCTGAAGAATGGGCCCAGCTGAGAGGAACCCAACAACTTCCAACTGACCACGTGGACCCAGATAAAGGCCTTATCTCGCACAGTGCCGGTCACTTGAAGTTAAGTAAAGGTCACCTTAGTTGTTAGGTATAGTTTAGTACGGAGCCGCGTGTATTATTGCATAGAGATACAAGTCTTGTGTTATTAATAAACTGTGTTTTTGAGCTAACATACTGGTTGTGTGGTCATTTGGTCAATATAAGAAATAGCTTGTGGTTCACATAAAGGGTAAAAAGGCAACAAACAGAAATTCCCATTTATAAATGTAATGTGACAAATTAAAAATTTTTACATTAAAAGATGCAATATCTTTCTATGCTGAAAAATGTAAAACTATTAGGTAGCTTAAGGTAACAATATACAGATAAATGAATTTTAGGGTGGAATTAAATTTACCTTTCTCTCGATTTGGCATCCTGCAACAAAGGTGTTAATTGACTCAGTTGTACTATTCTTGCCTGTGCATTAGTTGATCATAGTTTCAAGCCCCAGTCCAATCTTCAGGATATAATCTGTACTGATTTTACAGTGCAATACCAAGGGAATGCTTCCCTTCACACACATGATAATTCTACAGACCCTTCTCTGTGAACGACAATCCAGAACATGTCCATTCATTAAAAAAAGCAATGAAAGAATCTTCCACGTATTTCCAAGATCAGTGAGTGAAATTTGAGTGGCATTGTAATTTCGCACCAAGTGCATTAATTCAGTTTTTCTATGTTGACTGCGTTAGCAGTCATTCCACTAACTATCTTTGCCCTCAATGCTGATCAGAATTTGCTTTCAAGTTGATGTGAGAACCATGCTTCATTATTGTTCCCTCATAAAAAAAACAGAAAAAAACTCAACAGGTCTGGCAGCATCGGTAGAGGGAGAGAAACAGAGCTAACCTGTCCAATATGACATTTCTTTGGAATATCCTTTTGTTCCTTCAATTGCTTAGTCCAGATAATTTATGTATATTGTAAGTAAGAATGGCCCCAACAAAAACACTGCGACCTTTCCAATTTGAAACACTTTCCATTAACCTTATCCTTTGCTCTCTGTCCTCCATCCATCTCTCTATCCATCTGACTACACTGCCCTTAATCTCATGTGCAATGATCTTTCCCATAAGTTTCATTTAAAGTCTCCTGTCAAAAGGTTCATGAAAATCCATTGATTCCCAACCTGATATGATGGTAGAAGCAACATAATCAGAAGGAATGCAGAGGTTCAAAAAATCCCATCATCAATTCTTCCAGGAAAACTAGAGAAGACAATAAATGCTTCATTGCATATTTTACGGACAGGAGAGAGAGGCACAACTGCACTCATTTATCCTCTTGCCAGCTGCCTGTAAACAGGTGTGCTTTTGATTGTTTAAACAGTGTTGTGTTTCCCCAAACCCTCAGTTTGTGAAATCCAATTTTTAAAATGACTCACGGCAAACTGTCTTTATGATTAAATCAAAAGGTTAGTTTATTCTCATATTCAAACCCAAGGGAATGATCACACTCACTCACAAATACAGAGTAAGGAATAGGAAGGGGAGTTTTACAATTATGAACAAATTAACAGTAAATGATCACAGTAATGGATAACAGTTCATGTGATTTCCAGAGTCCATAAGGTCAAAGTCCACAGGAGGATTCCTTCATGGAGAAATTGCAGTTTTGGTAGGTTCCTGGCAGAAAACAGTAGTGTAGAATTCCTTTAAAGTGGATGGTGTTACAACAAGATGAGATTGTTTACGCATAGACTTGGTCTGCTTGACAGCTGATGGTCTGAGGATTCCAGATGAATAGACTTTGAGGAATGAGACTTGTTGCAGGCTGCTGAGTCAGCCTGGAGTCTTGCTGTTGGTCTTGTAGGTTGGAGGTAGTTAACAGATGGCTTATTTTTGAGTTCCCAATTGAACATAGAGCATTGAAAATCAAATCACTAGAGTCACTCCTTTCTCCACAATAACTTCATAAATAGATGCTTTATGGTGTCTAGACCTGGATTTTGTTTAATGGCTTAAAATGTCCCAGTAATTAGCCTCTGAACGAGTCATTACACATGTTAATGACCCTGTTCTCAGCAGCTTTTGTCTTGGTAGACCCTTACACTCTGCCAGAGGGATAAGTTTATAACAATGCAAATAACTTAAATTTTGATTCAATCGCTCCTTTTTGAAATGAATCCTGACTGTTCCAGATGTGCGATTCTATGAGCGGCACATCAGGATTTGTTTCCAGTACAATCATATAAGGTCTTTTTGGTCACCTTACAATTCCAGATATCAGGTGACTTGTGACAGCCATAATTTGCTTCAGCAAAGCTAATTTTTAAATCGGCAAAACAGATTTACATAGTTTATGATTTCTTTCATGTTTTAGGGACATGTCACATATCTCCCAAGAACAAAACAAAACATAGAATGTATCGAATCGCAAGACTGGATTTAACACTTCCTGGTGGGGTCGGGGAGGCAGAAGGTGAAGCTTGTGTTCTGTTTGTTCCCAACCCCCTCAGTATTTCTGGTTCAATAAAACAACTGGCCTGGGGGAATGCTGACCAATTAGTAGCCGACTGCAGGGCTTTGCAGAAAATTCCAATTTTCAAATTAAAAGGCCACTAGCTCTTGGGAGAGGCATCCACCTTTGGGAGAGCAGAAAAAATGATAGTTGAGAATTAAGCAGTGGAAAAGCACCGCGGCAGAGCAGCTGTTGTCATCTTGGAGGCTCTTGTGACATTTTATCTCTGCCAACCCTATTGCCAATGAAGAAATTTCATCCTGAGCACCAACACAGCTGAAAGGAACGGCTTTTCCCCCTTCATGTGTCGGCCAGTCACAATGGGGGAATCAAAGGCTTGAATTGCCCCACAGTTTGATGATGACTTTCCGTGTTTCCCCCTCCTGAATGAACAGTGGGAGGTTCAAATACCACAAGATGGGAAGAGGAGACTTCTCCATCAGATGAGGTAATTTTGGCTGGAAGTGGCAGGGGAGGTCAACAGCCAAGGGGTCATCTGGGGGGCATGGTTGCAGTGTCTCAAGAAGCTGTATGATTTTTTCTATCTTGCAAACCTTTCCGCTGATGTGTGTGCACAGCAAAAGGAGGATGTGAGGGTGTTTTACATGGCAAGTAGGAATAGACTAATGTTTGGGCTATGGCTAGAAAATGGAAGCCAGCAACCATGCCAACATACATGATGCTGGGGGCTTAATAAACTTTCACAAAGAGCATTGGCACGTGGTACAGTCAGGTAGTTTACATGGTGGGCTCAATCATAATGGCTTGATCTTTCCAGAAATGAGACCTAACAATCTTCCATTATCTTGGCAGGAGAAGAGGCCCCTTAATGCCCTTGGGATAATTAGAATGGGTAGGGATGAGCCCAATCTAGCATTCAGAATGCCAGTGGAGGAGGAGAGTCACTAACATTGCAGATGTGTTGGCTGTCAAGAGGCTGGGGTTCAGCCTGAGGTGAGGGGGGGGGGGACAAATGCAGGGGTGGTATGTGCTGGGGTTTGGGATGGTGTTGGTGAGAATATGAGGGATAATAGCTCATTCCTGAAAGAGACAGGAGCGGTGAGGGGGTGCAAGACTGTAGCTTGCAGCATTGGAGGAGGGAGAAACATGGATGTCTCAATTGAAAGATGGGAGGTGTGACTCTGTTTTAAGGATTCCATGACAAGGGTGTGTTTCTGATGAGTGGCAATTTCTTAAGTAATTGTATTTGAAGATTAAACTGTTGCTAGTCTTTATTTGTTCCGCAAAAGATCAACCATCTGCTCTGCAACCACCCATCTGAGAGATCGTCATTGACCCCTGTGGAAGAAGAGATCTCAGAGGTCGCATGTCATTGTGACAGACCTCCCACCATTTCATCTACTCGCACCTCAGCGAGTTTGCACATATCAGCTGAAAGAAACCACACACTGGTCAGAGTACTTCACAACCTCCATAGTGGCTAGTGGAGGTTGAGATAGTCCAGGTCTCTGATACTCGGAGAGTGGTGGAGGCCAGCTACATGCTGAACCCCAGGCAGGTGATGAGCACCTGGAGTCATCTGGAAGGTGACAGGTGCAGGACATATGGTTAGAGATTCATGAACATCTGGCAAAGATTCCAGAGGGTATGTGCATCCTGGCATGGACAGCGAAGAAGTCCATGTAGACCAAAGGCACTGCGATTACACTCACTTCAGAAATCATGGCACATTGCTCACCCCCGCATTAGAAAGGTCAGTCGCAAATCAATTAACTTTACAAAAGCCTGCCTCGCAATGATATTACACTGTGGGTGGCCTTAGCAAGCAGAGAATGGGGTTTCCATCACTCAGTGGAAAGAAGTCCCGCCTTCAAGAGCTGCTGGAAAATCCGATTATCCAGCAGCTCTTTCAGTCCCAGAAGCAGCACCAGAATTCAGCAGTAGACTCTGCTGGGACCTTGGCAGGGGGAGGGCTCACGTTTTGGAGCCTGGCAGGGAAACACATAGGGTGAGTATGATCTGGGATGGAGAGGGGGGGGGGGCAGGGGCACCCTGATGCACAGAGGTCACTGATGCACAGAGGGCATCCTCACCCTCTATCCCCCCCCCTTCCCCCAAGGATGTATTCTCCTGTTCCTTCTCATCCTTCACCGACTTCGGTGACCAACGCCTTTCCACTCTCCCTGCCTTCCACTGCCCAGTGAATTATGGCAGTGGAGACATCATTGGCTAATTGAGGGCCTCAGTAGGCCCAAGGTTCGGCTGGCTAGTTGGTGCCTTAACTACTCCCATAATCTTGGAACTGAGTCAGGGGTGAGCGGAAAGGTGGTGGGGTAGCCACCCATCATATTTTACATGCACCCCCTTCCGAAAACACACAATCGGGGGGCCGTAAAATACAACGCATTAAGTTAACACAGCATAGCAGAGATATGTGCTCGACTGAATGCCCTCATCACATTATTACTTTGCTTCTATGTGAGAGATTGTACTGATAAGCTTTATTAAATGATTGTGTGTAAGCATGGACATGTCTTTATTATTGGTGTATTTAATGTGAGGAGTTTTCTGGTTACATGTTGGCTTGAAAGATTGTAATCTGGACAATTATTGGTCATGTGCATCTTGGCAGTTGTCTTTGCTGTGTGCCTCACCATTGACATATGTTTACCAGCCGAGGTTTAACGACTTGTAGTAACAGATCGGTGGGCTGCAGGGCAATGAATTCTTCCACACTCAAGCGTGAAGCTTCTCGTTATGGGACTCTCCTGCATCTCTCTGGCACCCACTTAATGTTGTCGCTCAGGTTCTGCAGCTGGCTGACCTGGTTCCTCTTAATCGTTATCTGAATTCTCCTCAAGACTCGTCATCAGCGGATGTAGGCTAATCAATTACATCCTCCTGTGCCAGGGCCTCTCCTCTCTCAAGCACCAGGTTTTGAAGAGACCACAACAATTAGTGAGAACTGAGCTGAGGCTACTGCAGTGCACCACCTTCTAAATCTAGACAACTGAATATAATTTTGAGCAGAGCAGGTTGGTCTCTGTCGGTGAAATCTCACAAGTGTCGTAAACCATCTCTTCAGCCGATGGCCCTTATCTCCAAGAATTCATCCCTGCAATTGCTATGCTGGGTAGATGAGCTGTGGCACTTGGGAATACCTCAGGATGTATGACCTGCCACAATTCTCAGGATAGCACCCACAGACTTGCATGACACTTTCATGATGGTCACATAGTAGTTGGACACTCAGGGAATAAATATTTTATGGCTGGTAAATGCCGCTGACTGACCATTTGTAGTCTTTTTTTTCTAAAATTTAGTTTTTCCCAATTCATTATTTCCAATTAAGGGGCAATTTAGCGTGGCCAATCCGCCTAGCCTGCACATCTTTGGGTTGTGGGGGCGAAACCCATGCAAACACGGGGAGAACGTGCAAACTCCACACGGACAGTGACCCAGAGCAAGGATTGAACCTAGGGCCTCGGCGCCGTGAGGCTGCAGGGCTAACCCACTGCGCCACTGTGCTGCCCTCATTTGTAGTCTTAATGGCCACATATGTGCTGTCTTGTAGCCACCTGGGTTGGCCAACTCCCGACGTAAAATGGAGAACAGCAAAGGCCGCAGGGAAATTCAGCCAACACAGGCAGAAACTAGCAGGTGCAAGTTTACTGTGTATTAAACTCTGCAAAAGCCCAGACAGCATCGATACAAGCAGCCATGTGCATAATAATGAGCGATCCCCAGGTACAATCGAAACATTTGGAATAAACAAAGCCAAGTCAGACTCCCCGACGCCAGCAGGAGCCAACACAAAAGAGGTTAACGGACATCTCAACACCGTCCATCGATCAGGGAAACGCTCCAGTATTGGAGAAATCGAACCAAGCAATTGGATCGAAGTCCAATCACTTGGAACCAGGTACAGGGTCCGCCCTGAAAGGTGGGAAGCCCGTGGGGACTATAAAGTTAAGCCCCCCAAGTTCAAATCGTTCTTCTTGACCGGGTCACTCAGCAACGCGAACCAACCCTTGTCAGTGACTGGTGCAACTGCCGCCGAGACCCAGTAAGTCTTAAGTCCATGCTCGCTACGAGATAGGTGCTCCTAGCTACCAATCGTACAAACTTCGAATCCCGCAGACTCAGAACCTGAACGAAAGGCCATTTGTTCCCCTGACCTGGTGGGCCAGTCCGAAGCTAAGTATAGGCCTGTTAGTTGTAGAAGTAGCTTAGAAGTAGAATTTATGCATGAGTAGCGATTACTGTGTATAATAAATGTTCTTTGATTTGAATCTTACTAATTGGTGGATTGAGTTATTGATCATCACTTGAACTTGAACCTTGTGGCGGTATCATAAAGATACCTGGCGACTCGAGAGCAAAGGTTATAAAACAGAGCCAATTGAACCAACCAAAAGTTAGCAACATATTGCTGGCGACATCTGACGGGACCCGATCTAGAAGTGGCTTAACTACTCCGGGAGAACCCAAAAATTTGAATTAGAGATCCAATTGGGAACAGAGAAAAACCACAAGTGTTCAAGCAGTTCTGATCAATCCTCATAATTCGGAAATGTGTTAAATGCATGCGTAACTAACAAGGCTATAAGGTAAAACTGATAGAACTTTTTGTTGTGACAAAACTGTTGGGAGTTTGTATTTCGGAAATTAGCGAAAGCCGTACCCGTAATTACAGCACCGCCTTAGTCCCCCTTGTTGTGTTGGGTGTGCCGATACACAAACAAACCAACACGGTTGTAGATGGTACAACTCTGTTTTCTTATTCTGTACAATAATAACTATTAACTACTGGCTGTGGTTCGTACTTCACCAGCTAACTTGTGGACCCAGCCCTAGCACTATCTTAGAGAGGCACTCAGCACATGGTCTATGTCTGAGTGGCGTGCTGTGAGCTCTGCTCTGAGCTATCTCCTGGTAGAATGAGCGGGAACTGTGGTGTTCCCTGTTTTATAGTGCGTGTGCTTTCACTGGTGATTGGCTGCGATGTTGTGTGTGTGTTGGTTGGTCCAGCTACCTGTCCATCAATGTGTGTGTGTGATTGCACTATGATATGTTAATGTGGATATCATGACACCCCTGTTCCAAATTTTAAAAGAAGCATTCAGATAAGAAAGATGGTAATGTAGGCAATGCAATGCCTCATGAACCCAGAAGAATTTGCGGTCGCAGCGACCGGCAGCAGTAGAGTAGGACAGTGTCCCGTATGGGAAGAAGAAATCAGGAAGTACCTCAAAGGGAAAGGATGGCCCCTTTGGAGCGAATTCTGTAGCAATGAGGAAACAGGTCCCAGGAGTATTGGATATACTTGGTGGGAGAACCTGAGCGAGATTCACAAGAAGAGCTTAGGGAAAGCATGCAAGCCGATGGCAATCGTGTCCTGCTTGGCACAATTGCGAGGCACAGAGGAGGTCGTTAGGACGCTCCTGAAAGAGATAGAAGGCATACATCGAATGAGCAAGGTCGATGTCAGTGAGGTAGAAAGAGAGAACTTAGAGTTAAGGAGGAAGTTGGCAGCAAAAGACGGAGAGGTGGATAATGCCAAGTGGGCACACCAGTCTTGTCTGGCGCACTTAAGCAGCTTCCAGTCCCAGTACGAAAAGGCCTATCAGGACACGCAACGTGCAGTCCTGGTACGAGAAGAAACCGAGAAGCAGGTAGAGGCATTGCAGAGGCAGTGTAGTGACCTGAAGGCAGGGTGAAGAGCACTCCATGCTGTCACCACGGAGCAAAGACAAAGCTCGTTAGACCACGCAAAGTGCCGGAAGCAGATTGCAGAGCTGCAATCTCTGCTTTCAGTTCAAAAAGGATTCCAGGAAACCTTTGGATCCAAGTGAGATGAGGAAGACGGCCCTGATTGGGAAGAGTTAAATGAGATAGCGCAGAGATATGTTCAGGGAACATGCGCACAGGGAAAGCCCCAAAAGAGAAAAGCACCCCAACCCCCCACCGAGCAGATAGTTCAGGCTCCAATGAACCCAGTCACCACCCACCGCACAGCACGGGACGCGTGCGAGAAAATCACACCGTTCCTCCCCACCTCAGACCCCCACCACTTCTTTGCCAGAGTAAAGCAGCAGGCGACCATGTACGGCCTGGATGAGCGAGAGCATGTAAAGCTCACAGGTTTGAGTTTAGAACTTTGGTCGTAGCAGCCCTTCCCGACCCACAGAATGTAGGAGGAGGCACCCTTGCAGAAATGCATACCGCGGTCCTAGACGCGATCGGGTTTAACAGGGGTGACCCCGTAGATGGCCTCAATAAGGGGCAGCACGGTAGCATTGTGGATAGCACAATTGCTTCACAGCTCCAGGGTCCCAGGTTCGATTCCGGCTTGGGTCACTGTCTGTGCGGAGTCTGCACATCCTCCCCGTGTGTGCGTGGGTTTCCTCCGGGTGCTCCGGTTTCCTCCCACAGTCCAAAGATGTGCAGGTCAGGTGGATTGGCCTTAGTGTTGGGTGGGGTTACTGGGTTATGGGGATAGGGTGGAGGTGTTGACCTTGGGTAGGGTGCTGTTTCCAAGAGCCGGTGCAGACTCGATGGGCCGAATGGCCTCCTTCTGCACTGTAAATTCTATGAAATTCTATGAAAGTGCAGGCAAAAGAAAACCGAGCACCCCACAGCGTTTGCTGGACGCCTGTGGATCCACTTTGCAGCAGTTTTTGGAGACTTAGACCGGGCTCATTTGTCCCCAGATAACATGGCCAAATGGACTCGCACCCTTATCTCCCATGCCACAGAAATAGGACAAAAAGCTTGCATGAATTATGATCCCTCAGAGGAGGCTCATAATGAGAAATAGGTCGTAAAAAGATTGTCCCGCACCTGGGAGCAGTCTGTAAAAAGCAAACCCGCAGTTAAAAATCCCGAGGAACAGCAGGCAGAAGCAGACAGACAAGCAGTTAAAACACACCAGAACCCCGCATGGGTAAATGAAAGCAAGAACAGCCCCCCACCAAAGTCACAGGAGTGTTACAACTGTGGACAGTTGGGACACTTTGCGAGAGAGGGCAATGCCCCACGAAAGTCACAGAGAGCCCAGAAGACGGGCACTCTAAGTAAGAATAAGATAGAGCCCATACATAGTGTGAGCACCCGTTCAGATCAGACGGACCTGAACGGAACGGACTGACGGTGTTCGGGCTCCCCCAGCTGGGTCTGCGACACCCTTTGGGATAGGTCCGGACGACCGGTAGTCACAGCAAAAATACGGGGACAGCCCATCGAGTTTCTCTGGGACACAGGAGGGTCCCGCACCACAATAAATTCCTCCACCATGTTCCAAAAGGACACGTGGCCCACTACAGCCACCATCACCCTCAGCGGCTTTACAGGCCACTCACAGCAGGGACACATCACAGCCCCTGTACCCATTCAAATCGACAACATCACCACCAAGCACCCCATAGTTTTAGTCGATCTACCCCACACAGCAGAACACATTTTGGGCATAGACTTTATGAATTCCCACAACCTATCCTTTGATCCAGTCAACCAATGTGTCTGGAAAATGGCAAAATCCGCAAGAGCCCCCGCAACGCTCACAATAGGTGAATACGCCAACAAAATTAGCGCAGTAGATGAATTTTGGTTTAACCCGACTACAATTAGCACGGACAAGCAGGTTAGGGCAGTGTTACAAAAGAACAGGACAGCATTCGCGACCCACAAACACGACTGTGGCCTGGATGACTGGTTCAGTACAAATCACAGGACCTGACCCTAGACCCCAAAACCAATATGGATTTCCCCAAGAGGCAGAGGGAGAAATCTCAAAGGTAAATCGACAGCTTATTAGAGCAGGGCGTACTGAGATCAGTAGCCTCCACTAATAATGCCCAGATTTGGCCAGTGAGGAAGCCCGATGGATCATGGCGACTGACCATCGATTACCGGGAACTCAACAAAATCACCCCCGCAGCAGCCCCCACAGTAGCAACAAGTCCCGAGCTTAAGCAGGGACTCAATTCCCGATACTTTACGGTTTTGGACATCAGTAATGGATTCTGGTCCATTCCATTGGCAAAGGCGTGCCAGTACAAATTTGCCTTCACCTTTAAAAATCTACAGTACACGTGGACATGCCTTCCACAAGGATTCCACAACTCCCCCTCCATTTTCCACTGACAGCTGGCAAATGGTTTAGCCAAATTTTCTCACCCCGAATGTCTGGTCCAGTACGTAGGCAACCTACTACTGCAGACAGACATCAAGGAAGTGCACATCGAGCTTCTGTCCGAACTCCTGGAACTCCTACAAACAATTGGATGTAAAGTTAACCCCAAAAAGGCCCAGATTTTGGAACACAAAGTGATATACTTGGGTGCAATTATCACGCACGGTAAACGCGAGATCGAGCATAAAAGGATTGACTCGATTGCTAAATTGCCCCTTCCCCAGAATGTTTCAGCCCTCCAGTCGTTTTTAGGACTGGTTGACTACTCCCGAAACCACATTGATGGTTTCGTCAGCAAGGCAGCTCCCCTCTCAGACCTCCTAAAGAAAGGAGCCCCCTGGGAATGGCTTCCGCAGCATACGGATGCTGTGGACTCTTTGAAACAAGCACTCATAGCAGCCCCTGCACTACAAGTTCCAGACCCGCTTTCCCCCTTTGCGATAGAGATAGCAAGCACAGACCGCACCCTTTCGGCCGTGCTCCTTCAGGAACGGCACGGACAGTTAAGGCCCGTGGCTTACGCCTCCAGAGTTTTAGATGCTGTGGAGCAGGGATTTTCAGCCTGTGAAAGGCACCTGCTCGAAGTTTTTTGGGCAGTACAGTATTTTTCTTACATTACCGGACTGAACCCCATCACAATTCTCACGGAACACACCAACCCAACTTTTACTGGATGGACAACTCAAGGACGGTACAGTTAGTCAGATTAGAGCAGCTAGATGGACCCTTCTGTTGCAGGGACAGGACATCACTGTTAAAAGGACAAAGACCCACACCTTTTTAGCCGACAACATACAGTACCCCGGAACCCCCCATGAATGTGAAATTATCTCTCCACACCACAACACAGGCCCCTTTATTGCTAAAACACCCCCCAGAAAGATAGGTAGTTCAACCCAGAGCCCCAAGCACACAGACATGTGCGAACCCATAAGGATATATGTGGATGGATCTTCCACAATATTAGAAGGGAAGCGCATAACAAGATGCGGCATTTACGTCGAGGATGTGCAGGGACGCGCCCTAGAAGAAATAGCAATAAAACTTCCAGGACACTTAGGCGCGCAGGCAGCAGAACTTGCGGCCATCGCATACATAGTGGAACACCCAGATTCCTTCCCCAGCCCAGCAGACATATATTCGGACAGCCTCTATGTCTGCAACAGCCTTACGGAATTCCTACTCCTGTGGAAAGCAAGAGGATTTGTTTCCGCAGACGGAAAACCCCTCCCTTCAGCCCCATTGCTCTGTCACATTTTAGAGTGAGCACAGAACAGGACTTTTGGGATAGTCAAAATTCGAAGTCACCATCGTTCCTCCCCCCCTGGAAATGTAAAAGCCGACGCACTGGCTAAAGCAGGTTCCAGGCACGGATATTTTTGGACATCCCCGAAAGCGCACCAGTGAATGCAGTTCAGGTCTCGCAGACTAATATCGAGGATTTAGTGAAGGCCCAGAATCATAGAATCATAAAATTTACAGTGCAGAAGGAGGCCATTCGGCCCATCGAGTCTGCACGGGCTCTTGGAAAGAGCACCCTACCGAGGCCCACACCACCCTATCCCTATAACCCAGTAACCCCACTCAACCAACCCTAAGGCCAATTTTGGACACTAAGGGCAATGTAGCATGGCCAATCCACCTAACCTGCACGTCTTTGGACTGTGGGAGGAAACCGGAGCACCCGGAGGAAACCCACGCACACACGGGGAGAACGTGCAGACTCCGCACAGACAGTGACCCAAGCCGGGAATCGAACCTGGGACCCTGGAGCTGTGAAGCAATTATGCTAACCACTATGCTACCGTACTGCCCAGAAGCAGGATAGCAATCTCAGGGAGATTTTAAAAGGAAACTATCCAGCACCCTACGAGAGATTTAAGAATACACTGACCACACATGATGGTGTGGTGGTAAAAGACACCCTTAATGTGGTTCCTGAACAGGATAGGAATCAGTTCATTTGTTTGTTCCATGACGGTCATGGACATCAGGGAATCGATCCCACTACAGCCCACCTCAGGCAGCTCTGTTGGTGGCCGAGTTTAAAGGACGATGTAATTCACTATGTTGAGAATTGCCTTATCTGTGCCCAGGACAACCCGGACAGATACGCCAAAAAGGCTCAGCTCAGTCACACCCGACCCGTTAATGGCCCCTGGACTAACCTCCAGATTGATTATATTGGACCATTGCCCCCTTGCAGGAATGGTTATAAATATGTACTTGTGGTGATAGACACGTTTACAAAATGGGTGGAAGCATTCCCATCCAGAACAAACACAGCAAAGACCACAGCCAAGATCCTAACCCACCACATCTTTACGAGATGGGGACTCCCCCGCAGCATTGAATCCGACCAAGGTTCCCATTTTACGGGACGTGTGATGAAGAATGTCCTCACCATATTTGACATTACCCAAAAATTCCACATTGCATACCACCCCCAGTCGAGTGGTATCGTGGAGTGCATGAATAGGACCCTAAAATCCACCCTCAGAAAAATGGTCCAGCAAAACAACACCACTTGGGACTCAGTCCTCCCTTTTGCGCTGATGTTTTTGCGAAATACAGTTTCAACTTCCACAGGTTACACCCCACACGCTCTCATGACCGGACGCCCCATGAAAGGCACAGAATTTTTATTAGGATTAGATTTGACCAGCCCCGAAGTGACGGCCCTCACACACAAGAAAGCAGTAGGACAATTAGTGGCGAATGTTCAGACGGCTCAGCTAGCAGCCGCAGTAAAATTGGGCACAAGAAAGAAACAGAGCAAGGCCTGTTTCGATAAGACAGTGCATGCGACTGAGTTCAGTGTAGGACAGCAAGTCATGCTCTCCGTATACAACCCCAGCACATTCCTGTCACCTAAGTACTCGGGTCCGTACTCCATTGCGCACAAAGTAAGCCCTTCCGTCTACAAAATAAAGTACCCCAATGGTAAGACTGCGTGGTTCCATAGCAACCAGCTGAAGGCATATGGAACACAATCTAACCATGCACACCACGTCATGCTCGATGCAGCAGACCATGCCCCGCCCACAGCTAACGTAACCCTACCCTCCTCCAACACGTCCAGCCCAGCCATGGACTCAACCCCGACTCCACCCCCGAACTATAGACTCCGCCCCGGAACGCCCACAGACTGCAGCAACAGCGACAGCGACTGTGACTCAGACAATAGCCACAGCACGCCTCCCTACTATCCCCATGCAACAGACGATTCGAGTGATCCGTTCATGATCACTTTCCTAAACAAACCCCACCACCGACCACCGACCTACAATGACGACCCTGATTCCGTCCCCACAGAACTAGACACCACCTTTTGGCACCGAGATGATTTGTACAGACTCGTCCGGAACGATGAGAGCGATCCAAAATCACACCATGCAGCCCTATCAGCCCTGATACACTCGAGAGTTTGGCATCCAGGAGAAGATGATGACTTGGAGTCTGACTCCCAAAACGAGAACCCCTTTGCGACCCTGTTCGCAACCGATAACTGAGGTGTCCAGATGATGTTTTAAAAGGAACCGCTTGGGAGAAAACGGTATCCTTTCTGATGGAACCTGCAGCATGTTTGACGTTGTTTGTACTTGTATTGTTAAATGTTGTATGTGAAATGAAATGAAACGAAAATCGCTTATTGTCACAAGTAGGCTTCAAATGAAGTTACTGTGAAAAGCCCCTAGTCGCCACATTCCGGCACCTGTTCGGGGAGGCTGTTATGGGAATTGAACCGTGCTGCTGGCCTGCCTTGCTCTGCTTTCAAAGCCAGTGATTTAGCCCTATGCTAAACAGCCCCTGTAAATATATATTAGACCGGAATTTTTTTTCCCATAGCCCCACGCCTTATTTTTCGGCCGAAACCTCTCAGAACTTGTCGCAGAGTCTTGTTAATGTGCCAGACGGCAGTTCAGAGGAACTCATCTGTCGACTGAAACACAGACCCCCGTTTGTAACTGCCCTTCTGGTTCGAAGGTAGAACCAATACGACAACCCCCCACCATGACTACATTTCTTGCCTGTTCTTGTCGGTTGCTCAGACGGTGGAGAAACGGCATTGGGACCCGCCCTGCCTGGGAACCCCCTCTGGTCAGCTACGCTTGGGTAGGGCACACACGGTATTGGTCGCCGTCCTACCCGGGGACTCCATCCAAATCGTACCCGTTGCGGCTCATGCGCACCTCATTTCGGCAAGTTTTGTTCAAAAAGTTTTGCTTTGTTTTCAGGTAACCCTTAGGCTGCCAACCCTATGCTATTTACATCCTCAAACATTTGGATGGTAACTCGCACAGTCTGCGAGACGGCTCGCACTGGTTCAATATTTGTAAGTGTGTCTTGTCCTGAAATTCGGATTTTTGAAAAAAAATTAAAATGAGGGAGTCACACAGAGTGAGTAAAGGGAGTAATTGGCACTAAAGGACAGACAGGATATCATACAAGATATTAAACCGAGATAGTAACAGACACTATGCTTGATCCCACAGACCTCCAGAAGCTCCACGACCAGAGAAGAGAAGAGAAGAGAAGAGAAGAACCATGAGGACATCCTCCGCGTGGCTCATCGCCCTAATGGACATTTGGTTGCGTGCGAACGCGAACCCCCTGACCTCAACCCCCCCCAGCCGTTAATGATTCACTTCCCCACAGCCCAGAGCCCAGTCACAAGCGACACCACACCATCTTGGTGTGACAGGTTTATAACCTGGTACTCCCTGTCCTACTTAATAGAATCCCTATTAGTATTGGCGATACTCTGCTGCATCGTGCAGACTATTCGTCTGAGAAAATGGAAAAGGAGAGCCTACCGTGCTCGCACTCTGGTATATAGGATAAGATCCCCTATTTTTGGATATGACCAGACCCCCGACCCCCGCGATCAATAATAAAGAGCATTCGTTTGCGATTTGTTGTAAATAAAGAAATGTTCATGAGCAATTGTACGATCCTGAGCTTGACTGCTGAGCCAGAAAAATGTGTATAATACTGCTATGATTTGTTTGTATGGTTCAGGAAGTTAGTGTGATGGAATGTTTGAGTGAGTGTAGTTTATTAAGGATAGTTAGAGGTTCCGATTTTCTTGTTTTGTAATGCATGTCCCTGTTTGACATAGCGCCCCTCAGAATTGTCAGTTAAAATTTTTTTGCATAGTTATGGTCAGTGTAGAGGCCATAGAAGAGTGCTCGCCGGGTCAGGGAATGAAAAACAACGCAGTTATGTGATCCTTCACACTTCGCGTTAGGATCACAAAGAGGAAGTGTAGCCACCTGGGTTGGCCAACTCCCAACGTAAAATGGAGAACAGCAAAGGCTGCAGGGAAATTCAGCCAACACAGGCAGAAACTAGCAGGTGCAAGTTTACTGTGTATTAAACTCTGCAAAAGCCCAGACAGCATCGATACAAGCAGCCATCTGCATAATAATGTAGCAGCCATCTACATACTAATGAGCGATCCCCAGGTACAATCGAAATATTTGGGATAAACAAAGCCAAGCCAGACTCCCCGACGCCAGCAGGAGCCAACACAAAAGAGGTTAACGGACACCTCAAGACCGCCCATCGATCAGGGAAACGCTCCAGTATTGGAGAAATCGAACCAAGCAATTGGCACGAAGTCCAATCACTTGGAACCAGGTACAGGGTCCGCCCTGAAAGGTGGGAAGCCCCTGAAGACTATAAAGTTAAGCCGCCAAGTTCAAATCGTTCTTCTTGACCGGGTCACTCAGCAACGCGAACCAACCCTTGACAGTGACCGGTGCAGCTGCCGCCGAGACCCAGTAAGTCTTAAGTCAATGCTCGCTACGAGATAGCCGCTCCTAGCTACCAATCCGTACCAACTTCAAATCCCGCAGACTCAGAACCCGAACGAAAGGCCATTTGTTCCCCTGACCTGGTGGGCCAGTCCGAAGCTAAGTATAGGCCTGTTAGTTGTAGAAGTAGCTTAGAAGTAGAATTTGTGCATGAGTAGCGATTACTGTGTATAATAAATGTGCTTTGATTTGAATCTTATTAATTGGTGTATTGAGTTATTGATCATCACTTGAACTTGAACCTTGTGGCGGTATCATAAAGATACCTGGCGACTCGAGAGCAAAGGTTATAAAACAGAGCCAATTGAACCAACCAAAAGTTAGCAACAGTCTCTACCAACATGAAGTTTTGAGAATCCCACAATGCACCCTCTGGTTCTCCCAGTCTGACTAACCTCATCTGTGCTGAAGGTGGTGAACATCAGTCTGTAATAGACCACAAAGTTCTTTGGCTGATGCCTAGGTAAAAGTTCAAGGCCACGGTCACCTTGTGAGTGTCAGGTATCAGTTACTCTCCTATGTAAATACAACTGATCCCTCCAGCAAGCATGTTGCAAAGGGACGCCGCTACCTTTCTGGAGTGATACAGTGTTCAAGGATACTGGTGCTCTGAAAGTCAGAGATAATTCATCCTCCGCATGTGCACACTTCGCATAGAGTATACTCTTCTTCTTTGCATGCTTTTGGTCTCCGTGTTCTTCTGCCCCTTGCGTAACACTGGGCTTCTCACACATCTAGTTCGCATGGTGCACCTCCCGCTGGCCATCTCTTCCCTTGAACCTCCTTCTCCTGACTTGCTCCTCACTGAAGGAGCATCTTCCAGAGTGTCAATGGGCACGGTGACCTCTGGATTTCCTGATGGAGTCTTCACTCTCAAGGATACTCCCATATCCAGGCTCCCTGCCACCTCATTCTCCTCCGCATGCTTGTTTTAACCTGTTGCACATCAGAAATATTTCACAGATTAACACTCTCACCTTCAGCAGCAGATTCAGCTGGCACATCCACCCTCTCAGATCAGCCTGGTTCTCAGATCTTTTCAACTAGTATTATGCAACCCACACATAGCTGCTGGAAAATGCTACTCCTGTTTGGCAATGCGCTTTCTGTAAAATAGACCGTGGCCCATTAAATTGCTGACAATTAGGTCTTAAATGGCTTTAGTGTCCATTTAGTTCGTTGTTTTCTGAAGGTGGGTGGGGTTCTGATTTTCGGTCCCGCTTGCCTTCTACATTAGCAGGAACTGTCATCGAGCTGTCCACCCAAAATCATAATACCCACGTGATTTGCCTCCGTTAAATCCAGGCCATGGAATGGTTGCAACACAGGAGGCCATTGGATCCATCATATTCATGCTGGCTCTCTGAAAAGCTACTCAGCTGGCTCCCTTTTCTGATGGAAAGTTACAGACCTGAAATGTTAACTCTGTTTCTCACTCAATAGATGCTGCCAGGACTGGGGAATATTTCCAGCATTCTTTCTCTTCATTTCTGATTTCCAACAACTGCAATAATCTGCTTTTGCATGAGTTTAGTAGAATGCTTTCACACAATCTTCCTGTAACAATATGTCATGGAGCCAACTAAGACAACCTATTTTAGATATAATATTGTGTCATGAGACAAGTTACATTTTTAATGATAAGGTAAAACATCTTTTGGGGGAGAAAATATGATCATTCGACAATTGAATTCCATATTAATTTTAAAAGCAACATACTCAAGTATACTTACGATCCTGAGGAGTATTGACAGGGTAGAGTGGAGAGGATGTTTCCTCTTGTTGCAGAATCTAGAACTAGGGGTCACTGTTTAAAAACAAGGGGTCACTCATTTAAGACAGAGATGAGAATTTTTTTTCGCCAGTGGGCCGTGAGTCTCTGGAAGTCTCTTCCTCAAAAGGCAGTGGAAGCAGAGCCTTTGAATATTTTTAAGGCAGAGCTAGGTGGATTATTGATTAACAAGGGAGTGAATGGTCATCGGGTGCAGGCAGAAATGAGGGTTGGGATACAATCAGATCATTCACAATCTTACTAAATGGTGGATCAGGCTCAAGGGGCCGAGTGGCCGACTTCTGCTCCTAATCAACATGTTTGCATGTCCAGGACAAGAATCTTTAACTTAAGAAAGCATATTACAGAGGCAAGAGGGGCGAGTTGGCTAAGGTTCATTGGATAAATAAACTAAAAAGTTAAATAACAATAAATAACCAATTGGAAACATTTAAAGAGATGATTCACAACCGTCACCAAAAAGACATAAATAATAAAATTTCAGCAAGAAAGATCCATCTGTTGTTTACCAGGGGATTTAAAGACAGTATTAGACTGAAAAAAGAGTCTGAGAATGTTGCAAATAACAGTAGTACATCTGAGGATTGGGAGAGTTTTGTAAAGCTGCAAAGGGTAACCAAAATTTGATTTAAAAAAAGGAAAAAACAGAATAAGAGCTAACTGGCCAGGAATATAAAAGTGGATTGCAAGAGCTTTAACAATGTGCCAAAGGGGGGAGAGTAGCTAAAGCAAACATTGGTCCCTTAGAAGCAGAGCGAGGAGAAATTATCATGGAGAAATGAAGAAATGACACAGGCATTCAACAATTGTGTCTGTCATCACAGTAGAAGACACAGATTACATACAAGAAAATAGAGGGTAACCAAATGGCGAGTAAGAATGAGGAATCTAAGGTAATTAATATCAGCAGAGAAAAAGTATTGAGAAACCTAAGGGACTAAAGGCTGACAAATACCCAGCACCCGGTGGCTTACACCCCAAGGTTCGAAAACAGATAGCTGCCAAGATAATGTATGTGCCAGCTATTATCTTCTAAAATTCTGCAATTTCTAGAATGGCTCCAGTGGATTGAAAATTAGCAAATGTTATGATGCCACTCAACAGCATCTGTCAGTTGTTGAGAAATGTTGGAATCTAGTCTGAAGGGAATCTTAACAATACCCTTAGAAAATCATACAAGAATCAAACAGAGTCAAAATGGTTTTAGGAAAGAGAAATGATGTTTGACTAATTTATTCCAGCTTTTTGACGATCTAACCAAAAGGGTAGACAAAGTGGAGCTGGTAGTTGCACTGTAGTTGACTTTCCAAAAGACATTTGATTAGGGCCTCACTGAAGGTGGCAAATGCAAGATGAGGTTAAAGGAGATGGGGACAATGTATCAACACCGGTAACTGAATAATGAACAAAACACCCAATAGGGATAAAAAGGGCATTTTAAAATTGCACGCTCTAACTAGTGCAGTGCCGCAAGCATCAGTGCGGGTCGGAAGCAATTTCTAAACTATATTAATGACTTAGCCGAAGACACCAAGAGAAATGTATCCACGTTTTCCCATGATACAAAGCCAGGTGGGAATGCAAGCTGTGAGGCTACAAAGAATTGCAGCCAAGTTTGTGGGAAACAAGGTGGAATATAATGTGGTGAAGTGTGAATCAATGCAAATAAGAGCAGAAAAACAGAATATTGTTCAAAAGATTACAATTTGAAAGTTGCTGTTCAGAGAGATTTGGGTCATACATGGAACAGAGAAAGTCATCATTTAAAAAAAATTAATTTAAAGTACCCAATTCTTTTTTTTTCCAATTAAGGGGCAATTGGAGCATGGCCAATTTACTTATCTTGTACATCTTTTTGGGTTGTGGGGGTGAGACCCATGCAGACACAGGGAGAATGTGCAAATTCCACACGGAGAGTGACTCGGCGCTGGGATTGAACCCAGGTCCTCGGCGCCGTGAGGCAACAGTGCTAACCACTGCGCCACCGTGCTGCCACGAAAGTCAGCATTTTAAAAATGCGTTCATAGGATGTGAGCCACACTGACAAGCTGCCATTTATTGCCTATCCAGCTTGCCCTAATTGCAAGTGCAGTTTGCACATCGGGAATCGAACCGGGTACCCTGGAGCTGTAAAGCAACTATGCTAACCACTGTGCTACCGTGCTGCCCTTGTGTAGCCCTATTATGTATTTTCTTTTTCTTTTCTTTTATTTTCATGTACTAAATGACCTGTTTGAGCTGCTCGCAGAAAAATACTTTTCACTGTACCTTGGTACACGGGACAATAAACAAATCCAATCCAATAGGAATTTGTGCCTATCATTGCATGCTAATCAAACATTCAAGAAATGAAATTCTTCTTGTTTTAGAAAATAGTTTGTGTTCAAAATATATATATGCACACAGGCCTCAAGTGGGATCAATTGTTTCCAGACTGATAGAAAACTCAATCAATTAATAAAAAATAAAGTCATTTGTCTTTGCATTAAAGTGTAATTAACTGAGCTAACCTGGCAAATAGGGGATTAATTATTTACCTGTGCAAGACTGCATCACAAATTGTCTGACCTTTGGGATGATTTTGGTGGTGAGAAAATGAATTATTATTGTTACTTTCTCGGCGACAGTAAGTATTCTAAATGTGCAATGGTTGAAGGGTGTGCTATTTCGTCTGCCTATCCTCAATTCTGGTAGAGTTTGTCATAGAGCACAACAGGGAGAAAATCTGTTGCATTCAGGTCCCAACCCACAGTTCTGGCTATTTGTTTGATCGGTTTGGTTATCTCCCACTCATTTGATTGCAGCATCAGGTCTTATAAAAATACCAGTCCAAAGATGTGTGTTGGTTGGGGGGGGAGGGGGGGGGGGAGGGAAGGGAGGGGGGGGGGTCGTGGTGGTGAGGTAGGGGGGGAGGGGGGGGTGCTGGTGGTGTGGTGGGGTGGCTGGGGGAGGGGGTGGAGGGGGGATGGAGGAGGGGGTGGAGGGGGTGGTGGGGAGGGGGGTGGGGGTGTGGGGAGGGAGGGTGGTGGGGGGGTGGGGAGGGAGGGGGTGGGTGGGGAGAGGGTGGAGGGGGGTTGGGGAGGGTGGGGTGGGTGTGGGGGGGTTGAGGGTGGGGTGGGGTCAGGGGTTGGGGGGTTGGGGGTGGGGGTGTTGGAGGCGAGGGGGTGGGGATGGGCGGGTGGGGGCGGGGAGGGACTTTGCACCATAGGGAGGCTTCAATGGGAAATCCCATTGACAAGCGGTGGAAAAAGAGAATCCTGCCACCAACAAATGGAGCGCTGCCAGGAAACATGCGGCTGGGGGCCCAGAGAATCTCGCCTGATGTGTCAATGCTCAGATAGCATGACAACACTTTTTGCGAAGAGTCACCCCTGAATATTATTCACTTGAATGAGATACAAGAATGTAACCAGCTCTCAAAACGCTTGACACCAGCCAGGACAAAGCGCCTTGTATAATCGGCATCCCATCCACCAACTTCAACATTCACTTCCTCCACCACCAGCTTCTGAAAGGCAATTAAGGATGGGCAACAAATTCTGGCATTGCCAGCAATGCCTACATCCCATCAAAGAATTCAAAAAAATGTACACCATTTTAAGGTATTACCCTCAACCACACAGACACGGGGAGAACGTGCAGACTCTGCACAGACAGTGACCCAAGTTAGGAATCAAACCTGGGTCCCTGGCGCTGTGAAGCAACAATGTTAACCACTGTGCTACTGTGCAAACAAAGGCTATGAAGGTTAAAGAAATGTCCCTTGCAAAAGACAAGAAAAATGAACATTAGAGCTCCATTGGACAATTAAATATTTATCTGACATCTTACAACAAGAATTCAGCTGTTTGTTTGAGTAAAAACACACAGTGGTTAGCACAGTTGCTTCACAACTCCAGGATCCCAGGTTCGATTCCAGGCTTGGGTCACTGTCTGTGTGGAGTTTGTACATTCTCCCCGTGTCTGCATGGGTTTCCTCCGGGTGTTCCGGTTTCCTTCCACAGTCCAAAGATGTGCAGGTTAGGTGGATTGTCCATACTAAATTGCCCTTAGTGTCCAAAAAGTTGAGGTGGGGTTACTGGGTTACGGGGATAGGATGGAGGTGTGGGCTTAAGTAGGGTGCTCTTTCCAAGAGCCAGTGCAGACTCGATGGGCCGAATGGCCTCCTTCTGCACTGTAAATTCTATGAATCTATGAAACATAATTAGTGGATGACAATCAATTAGTGGATAAAGGGGGAGCCTAGATTATTGAATGCTTAATATAGTAACTAAGCCTTTCATAAAAGTAAATAAAATCATATTGGACTATAATTTCAGTAAAGATCGTTCACAATGATTCACATTTACACAGTTACAAATGCTTTTAGTTTTAATTTTTTTTAAATTTAGAGTACCCAATTCATTTTTTCCAATTAAGGGGCAATTTAGCGTGTTCAATCCACCTACTCTGCACATCTTTGGGTTGTGGGGGGCGAAACCCATGCAAACACGGGGAGAATGTGCAAACTCCACACGGACAGTGACCCAGAGCCGGGATCGAACCTGGGACCTCGGCGCCGTGAGACTGCCGTGCTAACCCACTGAGCCACCGTGCTGCCCTGCTTTTAGTTTTAATAATAAATATTCACGATTGCCTTGGTTAGTTACAGTCTATATGGTCGACACCTGCAGGATCAGTGATATATATTCATAAACTACCTACTGTTACAGGAGAACCGCTGTGATGTTCTTTGCTTTCAGAATGAGGATGGCTTCAAAGTGTAGTGTCTCACAAAGAACATCAAGCTAAGTTTTGAACAAAGCTAATTTATTTACACTACAACTAAATAGATTTGACTTTCCTGCTAAGATATAAAAGATTACGCTTTGATTCAACTATGATTCTAACTACAGAGCTCCTGATAACACAACTATTCTCTACCTCGCCTAACACCCTTCTCCCCGAATCAAGAGTGTCACATGATCCACGTGTATGCACTTGATTGCCATCTCGTGGTTGGATGTAGTTACAATAAATTGTTAATCCTTCATTATTCTTACAATCTACATATTGTCACATTATATAAACTGGTCTGTAATTAATACACCCATGCCCCATTGTAAATTTCAGAAATATATGGTGCAGTTAACACAACATAATGAAACAGAATTTACTGTCGAAATAACAGCAAGTTTAATGCTATTTGCCATTTATTATGTGTATTTTGCAAAGCAAAATCAGATGAGGACAGATAGATAAACATGAAAATCAGGGCACAAATGCACCACTACACTGTTAGTTTCTCAAAAAGGCATCTTTCTGTTTGATTCAACATTAAAAATATTAAATGGTGTGATGTTCCTGTACTCGCATTGAAGATAAACAAAATTCACCGGAGAACATTCAACCTTGTCCATTTTGATCTAAGTACCTTTTTCAAGGTGTGATAAATCTTAATTATTACCAAAAAACCTGTCTGGCACCTAATTCTTACGAATGTACAGTAACATTTGGTCAGATTTTAATCGTTTGGAGTTTTTTAATATTTGAATTCATTTTTTACTTTTTCTTTCTACTCTCACATCAAATCCTTCCTTTCCTCTCTGTATTTCACTTTCTGTATTTGATTTGATATTTAAATTCATTATTCTAAACACTTCCTGGTTCAGTCGCTGTCTTGCTCGGCAACAATGTTTTAATCTGATTGGTCAGGCAAAGAGACAGCTGTCCTCCTGTCCACACCATTTCCAGATAACTTGTAGACACTGTCACAATGTTCCACCTTCCATCCCCCTACACACACACTTACAGCAACTGACTGTGCAGAGGTTCAATGCAAATAAATGTGCAAAGGTACAGCTAAGTTCATTTGCTGACTGAAGCAACTTCTAGCCCCATTAACACATACTGTAATGTACATTTATGCACAAATATACTGTTCTATTGTTACAGTAAACGCATCAAGAAAGGTGAACATTGGTTTATTGTCAAAGTAAACCATATTCAACTATTTCAGGAACACATATTGTGCACGGAGGCACAATGATTAACACAACGGCCTCACGGTGCCAAGGACCCGGGTTCGATTCTGGCCTTGGGTCACTGTCTGTGTAGAGTTTGCACTTTCTCCTGATGTCTGCAAGGGTTTCCTCCAGGTTCTCCGGTTTCCTTCCTTAGTCTAAAGATGTGCAGGTTAGATGGATTGGCCATGCTAAATTCCATCTTAGTGTCCACAGGTTGGGTGGGTGAATAGGCCTGGGTGGGGCCCTCTTTCAAAGGGTTAATCGAATCTCTGCAGCGCAGAAAGAGGCCATTCGGCTCATTGAGTCTGCACCAACCTTCTGAAAGAGCACCCTACCCAGGCCCACTCCCCCACCCACCCCACTTAACCTGTACATCTTTGTGCAGACTCGATGGGCTGAATGGCCTCCTTCTGCACTGTAGGGATTTTATGATTTTATGATATACTGCAATGAATTTGATCTGGAAGCAGTAACACTAAGGAAAATTTGTAATTATGTTAAAATGTTTGGGAAATATAATTTAAAAAAAATAAATAACCTGGAAACTATTTTCAGAAGCAATTGTAATTAATTAAACGGACAGTAAGAGATACTTGTCCATGTGACCCAGTGACCCTTGACCTGGAAGCATACCAACAGATTAAGGAAAATAGAATATGGAGGTTATATGGCAGACACAGAAAAAGAGACACTAAGAGAACAGAAGAGCAGCTGTGCCTGCGGAGAATCAATTAGGTCCTTCAAAGAAAGGGACTTGAAATTTGCTTGGAAGAGCTGTGTGGCTGAAACTGGGCTGATGCAGGTAGAGTGGACTGCATAATGATGCCGTGAGATAGTTTTTGTTACATCCTATGTGCAATTTACTAACCGCAATTTGCCTGTTAATTCATGTTTAATTTACATTATGATTCCATGTTAAAAGTAAAAGGCAATTTCTTCATTCATAATAACAATAATAATTGCTTAATGTCACAAGTAGGCTTCAATTAAGTTACTGTGAAAAGCTCCTAGTCGCAATTTTCCTGCACCTGTTCGGGGAGGCCGGTACGGGAATTGAACCCGCGCTGCTGGCATTGTTCTGCATTGCAAGCCAGCTATTTAGCCCACTGTGCTAAACCAGCCCCAGACCGAATTATTTGTGGGTCACACGATAAATTTGGTTATTTTGGCTTTCTGATCCCCTTGAGGGACCAGAACAAAACACATGTGGGGGGCGGGGGGGTTGACTTGCTGTGACCGCAGCGTTGTATTCTCTATTCTGCTTTACCTGGTTGGCTCGGATGTGTTGTGTTGAATAAAGAACACAAAGCTTTGTTAACAAACAAACTATAAATTCATTACACTACTAACTAAGATTCGTTCACATTCCTAAAGTAGAAGGATATTGTATTAAAGGACGCTATCTCTAACTTACAGAACTCTCAAGTATACAATTGCTCTCAATTCCTGACACTCTTCCAGCTCTCTCCTAAATTTTAACTGCTAATCATCTCATCATTTTCTAATCTAATCCCAGAATCCCCCAGTCACATGATATTTATATGACTGTTCTGTGGTTCCCCGTAATGGTGTGAATCATTATCATTAACTTGTTAACTCTTTACATCCCAGTCAATATACATATCATTACATGCTGGAACGGCTGCGTTTTCGTGAGCTCTGGCTCTGCTCGTCTTTTAATCCTTTATTTTATCCGAGTGCACATCATTTCATAATTGTCTTTTTTGGGGGGATATATGTCTTGCACTATGTCCCGGATGATCCTGATTGGAGTTTTGTGATGAGGAGCCGGGTTTAATCGTAGAGAACCCTTGATTAACCATGGCGGTCAGAGTTGGTGGGGTCCAGCAGCAGTAGCTGGTGAGCTGGCCTTTGCCTTGGCAGTGCTGTGTGCATTGGGATGATGGCTGCCATTGGGAATGTTGTTTTAGATGAGGACCTCAGCTCTGTGGGGCATGTCTTTGCAGCTCACTTTGAGGGACTGCAAGTAGTCCTTGGGGGGGAAAAGTGGAAGCACAGGAGAGAATCCTTGCCTTCGATAGATCACTTTCCCTGGCAAGGGCCCCCCTTTGATTCATTGAGATTCTGCAGCATGGTGTGTCATCTATCCCGACAGGTTTGAGAGGTAGGGGCCGGACCAGGAGTGTCTGCGAACCTGGTCCTTGGCAAGATGCGGGACGCGAGTTTCCGATTGAGTTTGAAAATTGGTTGCCATGTTTTTGTAATCTTTATCTGGAAATTGGGCATATTAGGTTTGACAGAGCACAGTGCATCCAGTCTCGATGCCTTGGTCAGTTGGAGCCCCTGACCACTGGCCCTATATTATCCTGTTCTCAATGCTTGGTGTGAGGGATTAGGGTTGGCCGATCATGTTAAGTCATTCCCCCCAGTCAAGGCCTAAGCTGTGCATCGTTTGGACATCAGGGTAGTGACATGGTGGAAGTGAAGGTACTTTGTGCATTGGTATCTCGCAAGAAATCTTGAGGAGTGTTTGATGATATTTTCATGATTTTGGCCTTTTCGAGCAACATAGATGGCGTTACTATCCTGCAATTCTTCAATAACCCTGGATATTACTCCCTTGTGATTATGTTGTTGATTATTTGTTGCTGTCTTTTTTCCTGCAAGGATGTGTGAGATGTGAGCACAAAGCTGAATGTCGCCTGTTATCCTACTCTAACAAAAGCCATACGAGTCAATTTGGTGAAATGTGGTCTGTGCACAATTTTAGTCCTTTTTTTAATTATATGATGTAATCATTATAGTTATGGGAAGTTGGTGCTTTTTATAAGCTCTTTATCTCATTTATATTGAAGATGAGTAGAACCACGGTGAGGTGATGGTAGTTGATTGGTGTGGAGTTGGGTGGTAGGGTTAGTTAAATCCTCACTGAGATTGAGGATAACCCTCAGTTAGAACTAATCATATAGGGTCTTTATTTTGTTTTTTGTTTTGAATTTAAGAACCCATGCTTGTCCCTCCCAGGGTGCCCAATTATTAGGTGCCTTGATCGTTCTTCTTCTCTTCAATGAGGAGTTCTCGCAGTTGGGACTGGTGTAATGTTTTTTTGGTGTAGGTGAAGGTGGACCATTGCCCTGGGTTTGGTTGGTGAGATGCAGGATCGGCTGGAGTGTCGGTTTGGGATGTGCTGGAGGTCCTGGGGGTACTGATTCCTGTGTGCCAGAATCTGCTGGGCTAGGCCAGGTCCAATGCTGTGGTTGGTATCCTGTTTCCCCCTGGAACTTGGGATGTCTATTCACAAAGACACTTATTAGGGACATCCTGAGAGGCTGGGTTTTGCTTCCTCTGTACACGGGGGCCTGGGATTGAGCCAGGTCCTGTACTTTGGTTGATATTCTGTTTCCCCTAATGGCCGGGACTCTTTCTTGCTTGAATGATCAGCTTATTCTCTTCTTCATAGTGGGTGATGGGTGTACACCGGGGGGAATATGGACTCATGGTGGGGAATTGATCCTTTGTTTCCTGTGAACCATTCCTGGTAGTTCTAGTTCTCCTACCTTATTTTTTCTTGGGAGGTGTTGACGACATATAATCCAAACATGTTGCTGCTAGTCATCTCTGTGTAACTTTATGATTATGTTGCATTGTGTTATATATGTGTAACACCCTTTTAGAATTGGGATTCGCGAGACTTCCGGGTGCGGCTATGCAGAGCTAGGTCGCATATTTAGTAGCTCCCGCTTGGAACGGACTTTTGGGCTCTTTTACTGGGCCCCCACGGCATTTGTTTGACATTTCCCGGTGTGGGAAGAAGACTGCAGCATTCCCCTGACAGTGTCCCCCAGGAATGTTATGTCTTTTGGCTACCAGACCCGGCAGAAACAGTAAAAGATTTGGCTTGAGCTGCAGCAATAGACAAAGGCCTCTTCCTGCATGCAGGCGGGGGAAGGGCAAGCTTAAAGCTGCAATCTGACTTGACTCTATCAAAGGTGAATTCTAGCAGCAGAGGGAACAACTGTGAAAAGATCTACCAAGGCCATTGAAGAAGCAGGGACGAGGCTTCCGGTGGCGGCCATGGAGGTGTAGGTCGCGCATTCGGCAGCTCCCGTCTGGAACTGACTCTCAGACCTTTTTCAGGAGTTTCCATAGACTTTTTGGGGCAGACTGGTGAAGCGAACACTGCCAAAAGGATTCCCTCTCGACTTCCGGTTGCAGCTATGCGGAGCTAAGCCGCACGATTCGGCAGCTCCCGCTACCACGGACTTTCGGGCTCGTTAGAGGAGCCCCAACGGAACTTTTTTTTGACGCAGCCCGTGGGGAAGGGAAGAGAGAGGTCCCCCTCTAACTTCTATGAAACGGACCAGAAGTGTAACGGCCAAAGGAGCGGCACTGGAGCAACGGGAGAAGCGAGGGAGAGAAAACAAAATGGCGGTGGCCAGGGACAAAGGGGAGCTGCAGGAGTTCATCAAGCGCTGCTTCGAGGAGCAGCGCGAGGAAATGCGCAAGGAGATGTTGACGCCTATGCTTTCGGCAATTGAAGGACTCGGGATCACCCAGAAGGCCCACGAAGCTAAGATCCAGGAGGTACAGAAAAGAGTCAGTCAGAACGAGGACGAGCTTGTGGGCCTGGCGGTGAAAGTGGAGCAGAACGAGGCGCTACACAAGAGGTGGGCGGGAAGACTCGAAGACCTGGAGAACAGGTCGAGGAGAAAGAATCTGTGAATCCTGGGTCTCCTTGAGGGACTGGAGGGGGCTGATGCCGGGGCATACGCGAGCACGATGCTCGAGGTGATGATGGGCACGAAGGCCCCTTCGAGGCCGCTGGAGTTGGACGGGGCACATCGGGTGCTGGCGAAGAAGCCCCAGGCAAATGAGCCGCCAAGGGCGATGGTGGTGAGGTTCCACCGGTTCACGGACAGAGAGTGGGTCCTGAGATGGGCCAAGAAGGAGCGGAGCAGTAAGTGGGACAATGCAGAGATCCGAATATACCCGGACTGGAGCACGGAGGTTGCAAAGCGGAGAGCGGGTTTCAACCGGGCCAAAGCGGCGTTGTACCGGAAAGAAGTGAAATTCGGAATGCTGCAGCCAGCGCGACTGTGGGTCACATACAAGGGCCAACACTATTACTTCGAAACGCCTGAAGAGGCGTGGACCTTTGTACAAGCCGAAAAGTTGAACTCTAACTGTGGGTTTGTGAGGGTGGGGGGGATGTTTTGGGGTTTGATGTGTGATGGTTGTTGTATATAGGGGGTCAATCACGCGCAGGAAATGTTACATGGGCTGGGGGAAAGAGACAGGAGCTGCGCCAGAGGGGGCGGAGCGGGCTTTGGAAAGGCGGGAAGGGGAACGAAGGAATGCATATGGATTGGGAGACTCCCACGCGGGGAGGTCAATGGGACGGCGGGGGAAGCCGGGGTCAGCAGGCATCAGCTGACTTACGGGAGTGACATGGGGGGAGCAAAAAAGCTAGACAGGGGTCTAGCGGGGGGAGGGGAGGGGGGGAAGGGGGGGGGGGAAAGGGTTGCTGCTGCACTGGCCGAAAGGGAATGGGACACAGAAGAGGTGGTCAGGACTGGGGTCCCCCCTCTGGGGGACTGGAGGGTGAGGGAGGCGTGGACATGGGATGGCCCAGAAAAGCAGATGGTTAGTCGGCGGGGCGTGGGGGGGGGGGGGGGTGGGGGGTGGGGGGGGGGGGGGGTGGGGGGGGGTGAGAGCCCCTTCAATCTGGCTGATAACGTGAAACGTGAGGGGCCTGAATGGGCCGGTGAAGAGGGCTCGAGTGTTCGCGCACTTAAAGGGACTGAGGGCGGACGTGGCCATGCTCCAAGAGACACACCTGAAGGTGGCGGACCAGGTCAGGCTAAGAAAGGGATGGGTAGGACAGGTATTCCACTCGGGACTGGACGCGAAGAATAGAGGGGTGGCAATATTGGTGGGAAAGCGGGTGTCATTCGAGGCCAAGATTATTGTAGCGGACAATGGAGGGTGATATGTAATGGTGAGCGATAGGCTGCAAGGGACGTGGGTGGTGTCAGTAAACGTATATGCCCCGAACTGGGATGATGCAGGATTCATGAAACTCATGTTGGGGCGCATTCCGGACCTGGAGATAGGAGGCCTGATAATGGGAGGGGATTTCAATACAGTGTTGGATCCAGCACTGGACCGCTCCAAATCAAGGACTGGAAAGAGGCCGGCGGCGGCCAAGGTACTTCGGGGGTTTATGGATCAGATGGGGGGAGTGGACCCATGGCGGTTTGCAAGGCCGCAGGCCAGGGAATTTTCTTTCTTCTCCCATGTACACAAAGTCTACTCCCGGATAGATTTCTTTGTTCTGGGTAGGGCGCTCATCCCGAGGGTGGAGGGGACGGAGTATTCGGCTATAGCCGTTTCAGACCATGCCCCGCACTGGGTGGAACTGGAGCTGCGAGAGGAGAGGGACCAATGCCCATTGTGGCGGCTGGATGTGGGACTGCTGGCGGACGAGGTGGTGTGTGGGAAGGTGAGGGGGTGTATCGAAAGGTACTTGGAGGCCAACGACAATGGGGAGGTGCGGGTGGGGGTGGTATGGGAGGCGTTGAAGGTGGTGATCAGGGGGGAGCTAATTTCCATTAGGGCTCATAGGGAGAAGACAGAGGGTATGGAAAGGGAGAGGTTAGTGGGGGAGATTTTGAGAGTGGACAGGAGATACGCAGAGGCCCCGGAGGAAAGATTACTTGGGGAAAGACGACGGCTCCAGACGGAGTTTGACCTGTTGACCACAGGGAAGGCGGAGGCACAGTGGAGGAAAGCGCAGGGGGCGACCTACGAGTATGGGGAAAAGGCTAGTCGGATGCTGGCACACCAGCTCCGTAAGAGGATGGCAGTGAGGGAAATAGGGGGAGTCAAAGATGGAAGGGGAGCCACGGTTCGGAGTGCGACGAAAATAAACGAGGTATTCAAGGCCTTTTATGAAGAGCTGTACAGATTCCAGCCCCCAGCGGGGGAAGAGGGGATGAGACGATTCCTAGATCAGCTGAGATTCCCGAGGGTGGAGGAGCAAGAGGTGGCTGGTTTGGGGGCACCAATTGGGTTGGAGGAGCTGAGCAAGGGTTTGGGGAGCATGCAGGCGGGGAAGGCCCCGGGACCGGACGGATTCCCGGTGGAGTTCTACAGGAAGTACGCAGACCTGTTGGCCCCGCTACTGGTGAGGACCTTTAATGAGGCAAGAGAGGAGGGGACCCTGCCCCCGACAATGTCGGAAGCGACAATTTATTTGATCCTAAAGCGGGACAAGGTCCCACTGCAATGTGGATCGTACAGGCCGATCTCGCTCCTCAATGTGGATGCAAAGTTGCTGGCAAAAGTGCTGGTCACGAGGATCGAGGAGTGTGTCCCGGGGGTAATCCACGAGGACCAGACGGGATTTGTAAAGGGCAGGCAACTAAACACCAATGTGCGGCGGCTCTTAAACGTGATAATGATGCCATCGGAGGAGGGAGAGGCGGAGATAGTGGCAGCTATGGACGCGGAGAAGGCCTTTGACCGAGTAGAGTGGGAGTACCTCTGGGAGGTGCTGCGTAGGTTTGGGTTCAGGGTAGGGTTTATCAATTGGGTTAAGCTCCTTTACAGAGCCCCGATGGCGAGTGTAGTGACGAACCGGCGGAGGTCGGAGTACTTTCAACTGTACCGAGGGACGAGGCAGGGGTGCCCCCTGTTCCCCCTGTTGTTCGCATTGGCGATCGAACCATTGGCCATGTCATTGAGGGAGTCTAATAAATGGAGGGGGGTGGTCCGAGGGGGAGAAGAGCATCGGGTGTCGCTATATGCGGATGACCTGATGCTGTACGAGGCGGATCCAATGGAGGGGATGGTGGATGTCATGCAGACTCTAAGGGAGTTTGGGGAGTTTTCGGGCTATAAGCTCAATGTAGGGAAGAGTGAACTCTTTGTATTACAGGCGGCGGACCAAGAAAGAGGATAGGGGACCTACCGCTGAGGAGGGCGGAGGGGTGCTTTCGGTATCTGGGGATCCAGATAGCCAGGAGTTGGGGGACCATACATAAACTGAATCTGACGAGGTTGGTGGAGCAAATGGAGGAGGATTTCAAAAGATGGGACATGTTACCGCTCTCGCTGGCGGGTAGAGTGCAGTCGGTCAAAATGGTGGTCCTTCCGAGGTTTCTGTTTGTGTTTCAGTGCCTTCCCATCGTGATGACTAAGGCCTTTTTTAAGAGAGTAGGCAGGAGTATTATGGGGTTTGTGTGGGCGAATAAGACCCCGAGAGTAAGGAGAGGGTTCCTGGAACGCAGTAGGGACCGAGGAGGGTTGGTGCTGCCAAACCTGGGGAGCTACTACTGGGCAGCAAATGTGGCGATGATCCACAAGTGGGTTATGGAGGGAGAGGGGGCAGCATGGAAGAGGATGGAGACGGCGTCCTGTAAAGGAATGAGCCTGGGGGTGTTGGTGACCGGACCGCTGCCGCTCTCGCCGACAAAGTATACCACGAGCCCGGTGGTGGCGGCAACGCTAAGGATCTGGGGCCAGTGGAGATGGCACCGGGGTGCAATGGGAGCATCGGTGTGGTCTCCGATCAGGGATAACCACCGGTTTGTCCCGGGGAAGATGGACGGGGGGTTCCAGAGCTGGCATCGGGCGGGGATTGGAAGAATGGGGGACCTGTTCATCGACGGGACGTTTACGAGCCTAGGGGCACTGGAGGAGAAGTTCGAGTTACCCCTGGGAAATGCCTTTAGATATATGCAGGTGAGGGCTTTTGTGAGGTGACAGGTGAGGGAATTCCCGTTGCTCCCGGCACAAGAAGTTCAAGATAGGGTGATCTCGGGTGTATGGGTCGGGGAGGGCAAGGTGTCGAAAATACACCAGGATTTGAAAGAAGAGGGGGAAGCGCTGGTAGAAGAGTTGAAGGGTAAATGGGAGGAGGAGCTGGGGGAGGAGATCGAGGAAGGTCTGTGGGCTGATGCCCTAGGTAGGGTTAATTCCTCCTCCTCGTGTGCCAGGCTCAGCCTGATACAATTTAAGGTGGTCCACAGAGTGTACTTGACGGGGGCGAGGTTGAGTAGGTTCTTTGGGGTAGAGGACAGATGTGGAAAGTGCTCAGGGAGCCCGGCGAACCATGTCCATATGTTTTGGTCATGCCCGGCACTGGAGGGGTTCTGGAGAGGAGTGGCGGGAGCAATATCTCAGGTGGTGAAAGTCCGGGTCAAGCCAAGCTGGGGGCTAGCTATATTTGGAGTAGTGGACGAACCGGGAGTGCAGGAGGCGAAAGAGGCCGGCATTCTGGCCTTTGCGTCCTAGTAGCAAGGCGAAGGATCTTGCTAATGTGGAAGGAGGCGAAGCCCCCCAGCCTGGAGGCCTGGATAAATGATATGGCTGGGTTCATAAAGTTGGAGAGGATTAAGTTCGCCTTGAGAGGGTCTGCGCAGGGGTTCCACAGGCGGTGGCAACCGTTCCTAGACTATCTCGCGGAGCGTTAGAGGAAGGTCGGTCAGCAGCAGCAGCAACCTTGGGGGGGTGGGGGGGGGCGGTGGAGGGGACGTCCTGGGAGGGGGGGCTGCCTGGGAGGGTGGATGAGCGAGAGATAACATGAAGGGTTGGGGAAACTGGCACGTACGGGTGAGGGCCAGTGTCCAAAGCTGTGTAAATATATCATTTTGCCATGTATATATCTTGCTCTGCGCGATTTCTCGTTTTTTTTGTTACGATGGAGGGGGGGGTTATTGTTTGTAAGGGAGAAAAATTGTGTTAAAAAACTTTAATAAATATATCTTTAAAAAAAAGAATTAGGATTCTCACATTTTTGTTGTATGTTTTCTTTTAAGGGTGGGTATGAAGAATCCATGATTGTTTCCTGAATGGATGCAGATGGGTCTGGTATCCGAGGCGATGAGCTAGAGGTGTGTCTTTGGTGCCTATGGCACTGCAGAGATTGAGGGAGATATACATTGGTGTGCACCTGAATATAGCGTGAAAAACTTATTCTGAACTCTCGTGATAATTGTGAGCAATCGCTGCGTGTGAAGATGTGCACCATTTTACTATGTTCTTATGGCCTCATCTTGTTTGTCCCTTGTTCCCCAGTTGGGTGTATGGAGGCACCAAGTTATGTCTAATGATTGTATCGAGCTAGTTATACTGCTGTTCTCCTGTCCCCCTCTGTATTCATGTATGCTAAGCCTTTTTGTTACTTGGTGTGCTGTATTATTCTTGTGGTTTTATTGCACTGTTTTTTAAAATGTAAAAAATTAATACATGCTGAAAAGAAATACATGCTTCTACATGGAAGTAAATTTTACAGGCCGCCTGCCCACTGCAGAAATCATTGCAGGCCGGATGGGCAATTTAACAGACAATTGTAAGGTGCGTTGACCTCAGGTGGGAATTTCAGGTGGGCAGGACTGGAAAATCATGTCCATAGTTACAGTAATATATATTTCCATTAGAAACTGATCTAGCTCTACACCTCACAAACTGATCTAGCTATACAGTGCTATTTGTTCACATATTCAGATTCACACAATATTCCGAAGGAACACAAATTGATTCAGTCAATGCTTTACAATATCACTATTACAGCTCTACAACAATTTTGTTCTATAATTATAAGAATTCACTCTCACATCGACAGTTCTACTACTCTATTGTTAGAAATAGAGTATGCTGGGCTTCTAATCAATAAATCTTGCTGCTGCTTTTGCATATTTAAGCTCTGCAAGTTAACAGTATCACAAGATGCTTCCAAGCTCATAAGTTCATAAAATATAGGAGCAGAATTAGGGCATTTGACCCATCGAGTCTGCTCCGCCATTCGATCAGGCTGATCTCATCCTGGCCTTAACTCCACTGTCCTGCCTGTTCCCCATAACCCTTCAACCCATTACTAATTACAAATCTACCTAACTCCTTGGACGGGATTTTCTCAGCCCACGCCGGGCCAGAGAATCGCCGGGCCGGGAGCGAATCAAGCAACGACGCCCCAACACTGGTCCACTGATTCTCCAGAGAGCGGAGAATCGGTGGCATTGGTGCTGACGCGGCGCCGGTCAGGGGCCACTCTATGCGGCCCACCCCTCTGATTCTCTGCCAGGGATGGGCCAAGTGGCCACAAATAAAATCTGAGTCCCGCCGGCGCCGTCCACGTGTGATCTTACCCGGCGGGACCTCGGTGTGCAGCCATCTGGGGCGACCTGTTTGGGGGTGGGGGGGGGGACCGACCCCGAGTGGGACCTCTGCTGTGGCCTGGCCCGCGATTGGGGCCTACCGATCAGTGAGCCGGCCTCTCGGGCTGGGGACCTCTTTTGCTCCGCGCCGGCCCCTGTAGCCCTATGCCTTGTTGCATTGGGGCCAGCGCGGAGAAGGAAGCCACTGCGCATGCACGCAATCATGCCGGTTGCACTGCGCATAATCGCACAGTTCGCCTGCGTGTGCGTCCAGTGGCGCCAGTCGCAGCGTGCATGCGCTGACCCGTGGCGCCCGTTTGACACCAGTATCGGCAGCTGGAGCGGCATGGGTCGCTCCAGTGCCATGCTGGCCTACTGAGGGGCTCCGAATTGCTGCTTCTGGGGGCCTGTTGCCGGCATTTACGATGGCGTTTACGACGGCTTCAACGCTTAGCCTCAGGATCAGAGAATCCAGCCCCTTATATTTACTCACTGCCCCAGCATCCACCACACTCTTGGGGTAATGAATTCCACAGATTCACAAGCTTTTGGAGAAGTAGTTTCTCTTCAACTCCGTTTTAAATTTGCTACCTCTTATCTTCAAACTGTGACCTCTCATTCTAAAATGCTCCACAAGTGGAATCATTCGCTCCATGACTTTATCCATACCTTTTATCAACTTATCTACCTCATATCAACTTATCTACCTCAATTTGATCTCCCCTCATTCTTCTAAACTCTCGAGTGTATAGTCCTAAACTGTTCAATTTCTCTTCATATAACAAATCCCTCATCTCTGAAATCAACCTAGTGAACCTCCTCTGAACTGCCTCCCACGCCACTACATCTTTCCTCATCTGTCATCACTACTTTGAAGGATGTAATAGATAAGATTTACTGCCAAAAGGAAATAGTTTTTGCAACAGTTACAAACTTAGAAATCTCATAATTTATCTTGATATTTGAATCTTATTTATGATTTCATATTGGCACATATATAACTAAAGTAACAAAGAACTATAGTTGTGGTTGCACATACACTGCTTTATCATAACAGTAATAGATATTAACAAAAACAACTCTATAGTTACACATATACATTACTACAGAAATACATAATCACAGATATATATTTACAAATTTACAATAATATTTTGCATTGCACATACAATTATAGCAACACATACTGCACTCTAGTGACAGTATAGTATGTTGATAGACACTGTTCTCTTACAGCAATGTATATTGACTCACACTGCTCTACAGTTAGGGAAATATATGCATTGTTCTCATTACATTATTCCATATTTGAAGCCAAAATTCTACAATAACAGATTGCTCTACAGTTGTGTATTTTCACGCATAGCGAAACAGTAAATGTATTTATGGAAATTTCCTCCCTTGGGTATTCATAGACAAATAGTAAATATGTTAGTTTAAAGCAGGCCCATGATTTTGCTAAGGATACTGAAAAAACAATCTCTGACCAATTTACAATATTTCTATGCAAGCTGACAGAGAAATTCATATCTTCCTGTCATTCAGTGTTCTGATGTGTGCTCCTACGCATCTCTTTTTATGACATAATGCATAAACAATGGCATGTGGTGAACAACTTGTTAACCTGTCATCTGTATTTCTTCCATTGAATACGTGAAATGATTTAGAATGGTTCAGCTTGTATTACAACTGTTGTTGCCACCTAATTCCAAGATACAATTAACTTTCCAATGATGTATATTTAGGTAGGTAAATGTCAGGGTGATTACTGGACTTTAGTTCTTTGAATGCTTATCTTTCTCCACTTTGACAAAACTAGTTTTGGCTTCTTTTCCAAGAAGAACTTTCCAATCTGCCTGCATGGCATCATGCCAATGCAATCATGTTTGTGAAGATAATTTTAATTTTAATTACTTTTATTAAATTGTCCACCAACGACAGACACAAAAGAAACTAAAGATGACAACGTAAGTGTAGGGAAACAATAAAATACAAGCCTGGAATGTGAATATATAAAAAAGACAATCATAAAATAAACCAAGGTAACATTTTAAATACATCTAATGCAGTTGCTTAAAATTATTTCAATGGAATACTACAGAATACAGGGAAAGAAAAAATTGAAATTATACGTAGTCCTGACCAAAAGTCCATTGCTACTAAGCAGACTTATATTTGTACGAAGTGAACATTGCCTCTCTGAGTGCAATTTACTTCTGAAATTTGCAAACATGCTTCCATTTTAAGCAGGCTGGTGTTCCCTCAAAAACATAATTTTTTCACAAGTTGCATCTTGTTAATTATGGTTTATTCTGAACATAACCCTGTTTCTCTTTAACAGCTGAATGCTATTTCTGTACCGTAACTGTAAACATTTCAAGCATTTACTGTCATCACTTAAGGGTCATTCGAAACAGGCTTCACTTTGACCTAAATGCGTTGCTTCTGCAAAAACTCAAAAATTAAAGATAAAGTTCAGTGAATGAATTAATCAATGAATATGTTGCCCACGTGACACCTACATTCAGATTGGTTATTGAAAGGCTAAAGTTTCTTTCCTGACTTAAAAAAATGTGAGGTTACTGTGATGATGGCACGGGAGCGGCTGTATGTTTGGGAGCTCCGGATCTGCTCATCCTTTAAAAAAAATATATTGCATATTGTCACAAGTAGGCTTCAAATGAAGTTACTGTGAAAAGCCCCTAGTCGCCACATTCCGGCGCCTGTCCGGGGAGGCCGGTACGTCTTTTCATCCTAGTGCACATGTCATATTTGTCTTTTCTTGGGTTACATGGCTTGTGCTACGTCCCGCAAAGTGTTTGGTTGGTGTCTTTGCGAAAAAGAGCAGAGAAAGAATTCCAGGCCGCTGGAGTTGGCTGGAATGAGACCCTGCTTGCACTGGCACAGTTGCTGTTGTGCGGACTCTCGCCATGGCGACGCTGTGTGCATCAGCTGATGGTTGCCAATGGAGATGTTTAATCCACCAGTCATGTTACACCTGAAAAGCAGCTCGTTCGTGATGCAGTGTGGCTGATGAAAGCTGGGAGATACCACTCCTGGGATCTACCCAGCTTGTGAAGCCTCATAAGGTCCAACACGATCTCATGAGATGTTGCAATGTAAATCCCATCCATAATGGGCAGGATCACCTTTTGGCAGATCTGCATAGTAGAGCAAGACAATTAGTCTCAATCTAATGTGCAGATTCCCGAGGTACCTGAGGCTTTGGGATTCAGAGACCTCGGGCAAGTGCTGTTCAGCACTGGTCCCCACAAATGGGGAAAAGACAGAATGGCACTCATGGGGGTCTCCCAGGCGATCGGAGGGCCCTATCTGCATGTCCTTTGGGCAGGGGGTGTACCCTGGCAATGCTGGTGCCACCTGAGTAGCCTGGCAGTGCCACCGGGGTGCTGGTCTAGCACTGCCAAGGTGCCCAGGTGGCATTTACAGCTGGCATGGGCAATGCCATGGTGCCAGGTTGGCATTATTTGCGCGCATGTGATCGGGCTGGGGTGCCCTGCGTCAGTATTGGGTTGGGGCTGGGGACCCTCCCTTAGTGATGGGATTTTCAAAGTGGGGGTCGCGACTCGCGGGTGGGTTGCAGACAGGAGTCGGGGGGTGGGGGGGGGGGAGTCGCGGAGTCATCCATCGCGGTGTTCCAGATTGTGGAAATTCACGCGCAACAGCCGCAGCAGCCGGCTTTTAACAATGCCGGCTGCGAGCGGCTTAAAAAATGGCGGCCGCCACCAGCTAAAAGAATGCAGGCGCACTGCACATGCGCGCCTGCTCATCAGTGCACATGTGGCCTGGGAGTGTTGGGACCTGAACCCAGGATCAAAGTGCGATCGCGGCATGCCGGCAACTGACTGCGGGGTGATCACACCAAGGCTATGACCTTGATCTGTTTTGCATCCCTAAACAATACTCAAATGATCTGGAGAGAGTATATACTCCTCTTGGTTTAATCATGGACAGAACTGAATGTCTGGCAAGGGATATAATGAAAGCCATGGGAAATCATCACATTGTCGCCCTCTGTGTACTGAAGTCTGGCAAAAAGGTTTTTGCTGACCTTTTAGACTACATTAAAGCATTGAATCGAAACAGTGAGCAGTCAATCCCAATGACAGTGGACTTCATACGCTTCAAGAGTTACCGTAATGATCAGTCAACAGGGGAGCTACTCAGAGTTTACGAACTGAGTTATGAAACCCACGCTTTCCTGCTCAAGAAATTGTCCTCTCTGGCTGATTTGTTTCCTGATGAAACTTGGATGCTAACTATGTCTTACCTTGCAGACATCTTTTCAATTCTAAATGAACTGAACCTCAAATTGCAAGGGAAAGATGATGATTGCTTTCAACATTGTGAAGAAATCGCAGCTTTCCAAAACTCATTGAAAGCCCAAATTGCTACATGTTACCCACACTGCTCCGGCACATTGAAGAACACAGCATTAGTAAAGAAGTTGTAAACGGACTGGCAAGACAGACTCCAAATGAAGCTGAATGAACTTCTGTGCCTCAGCTTTGACAGCACTTTAAAAACACGGTACACGTCAATGAAATTGTCAGCATTCTGGAGTAACGTCTCTGAAGAGTATCCGGAGCTGAGTAAAACAAGCATTTTGTTTCTTTTGTCCTTCACAATGACCTACATGTGCGCGGTTGGATTTTCCATCCTCACAAAGATGAAGAAGGCACAAAGGAACGGGCTGAATCCTGCACCCATTTTGCGCATAGCCCTCTCCTCCTGTGAACCTGATTGGAGTGAGATTGTGTGGACCAAGCAGGCTCAGCTCTCGCATTAAAGGTAAGAGAAAATAGTGGGTACCGAATGTCGGCGGACGTGGGTCACAAAGGTTGGCTGGCTTGGGCTGCAAAAGTCGGCCAGCGTGGGTCCCAAAGGTTGGCCAATTGGTAAAAATGGGTCTTTGTTCCCATTTTGTTGAATCGAGCATGTTGCCTTGGCAGAAAATCTTGGCTCTGTGATGCAGGTCATCAGGGCTCAGTTCCAAGAGTTGCAGGGTTCTTTTAAGTAGGCAATGGAGGTGCTCGAGGAGGTTCTTGTACTTGAGAGAGCACTTTGCCTGGTGGACGCCTCCCTGGTCGAGTCAGCCTCCCCTGGGCGGACCTAGGCTGTGGACTGCTTTGGGCGTTGGTGAAACGGCATGGCAGAAGTAATGATGTCTTTTGCTTCAATCGTCGTAATTCATGAGAGGTCCTGAAGTATGCTTGTTAATCCTGCTTTATCCTTGTCTTTTACTTTCTTTGTGCGACTGGGCAGGCATCTTTATCGTGAGGACTGCCCTACAGCTCATCTGTTGTGCTGAACATTACTCCCTGTTGATCATGTTGTTTTTTTGTTGCTGTCTTTTTCCCTACAGGGGAGTGTGAAATATGGGTGGTTCATCTGGGTGAGCTTTGTGCTGGTCTTGGTTCTGGTCTTGCCTGGAGTGGGTGGGGTCTCTCAGATGGGGCAGGGGGGGGGGGGGGGGGAGGAGGGCCACCAGCACTCTTCCCCAATTTGTCCTATTGATTAGTGTCTTGACGGTGCTTTTCCTCCCGGACCTGGGCCCCCTCCTGGCTAGGGTTACAGTGATTAGCCATTCCCTCCTCGTGGGGGTGGTGAATTGCCCTGGATGGGGTTGGACAGGTGCAGGCGCAGTGGGGTGTGGGTTTTGGGGTTGTGTGGAAAGTCCTGGGGACATAACATCCTGAGTTTTCTTTGGGACGGTGCTGGGCTATGCCAGGCCTGGCACATTTGCTGGTATCCTGTTGTCCACAAGGATTGGAGGAGCCCCCTTTGAGGGCACCTGTGGAGGAGGGGAGGGGGCTAGAGAGATTGGGTTTTGTTGCCGGATGCATGGAGATTTGGGGATGGACTGAGAACTGTACTTAGTAGATATCCTGTATTTTCTCCTGCGGCAGTAATGCCCCCCCAATCTCCCATTTGCTGAATGGTGGTTAGCTCTCCTCCTCAGTGATGTCCCTCAGGAAACTGCCCACAAAATTGGGAGTGCGGGTTGGATACTGATTCCCTGTTGAGTGATAAGTTTTGATGATTCTTGCTCTTTCTTTCTTTTTTTTCTCTTCTGACCAGCCCCGAAGCTTGAGTCCTCCACTCAGTCTGTCACTTAGCCTTTGCCTTTCCCCTGAGCTACCTAGAAGTGAAGTTTAGCCTTGGTGTACATTGAGGCTTGTTGTGTGTTGGTGTCCTGTTCATTAAGGAATGGGTCCACTTTGAATGTTCTTTTTACGTTGGCACTGTCCTTTCTCCTGGGCGGGCCCAGTTGGTGGCGTGGGTCCCATGGTGCCGCGGAAGAGGGGGTTGGCCTATCAGGAGCTGTCTTGATGAATCCTTTCTTCGGGAACAGGGCCCCCCTTCGATTGGGACCGGAAAGATTATCCTTACTCAGGTTTTGTGCCTTGAACGTTATCCTATTGTTCCCCTTGGGGGGGTGTTGTCTTCTTGTAGGTTGAGTGGCCTATTTCCTTTTTGTTGATGGATACCTCACGAGCGCTGTGGTGAGTTAGGGCCTGGGTCCTGGGCACTTGTTATCCGATGTGTTAGATCTGGTAGCTCTTGTCTTTCCTTTCTTCTTCTCTTCCTATGGGTGCCCGAGAACAACTCAGAATTAAGGCTGCTGATCCTCTCTTTATAATTTTGTAATTATATGAATGATATTGGTTCGTTTCTGAGCCTGGAAGAGGGTCAGATTGCATTGTGGGGTATGTATGTCATTTCCCCATAGAACTGGGATTCTCGAGGATTTTGTTTTGTTTTTTTGCAGAGTTGGGTTTGATGAATCCTCTCTTGGCTAATGCATGGGTGCAGTTGGGTTTGATATCTGAAGGAGATGGCTATATTGGATCACTGATGCCTGTGGCGCTGCTGGGGCCGAGGGAATTGTATGTTGGTATGCACCCGAACTGGCTGAGGGAGCTGACTTCTTATACTGGTTGAGGCGTGGGAGGGTGTGCACCATTTTCCCATGTTCTTTTTATGACCTTATCCAATTCTTCGTTTGGTTCTTCGTGGGGTCATGAGAGCATTCAGTTTTGTCCAATGATTGTACCCAGCCAGTTATGATGTTGTTCTCCTGTGCCCTTGTATGTTGAGCTGTCTTTTTGCTTCTTTTTATTGGATTGGATTTGTTTATTGTCACGTGTACCGAGGTACAGTGAAAAGTATTTTTCTGCGAGCAGCTCAACAGATCATTAAGTATATGAGAAGAAAAGGGAATAAAAGAAAATACATAATAGGGCAACACAACATATACAATGTAACTACATAAGCACTGGCATCGGATGAAGCATACAGGGTATAGTGTTAATGAGGTCAGTCCATAAGAGGGTCATTTAGGAGTCTGGTGACAGTGGGGAAGAAGCTGTTTTTGAGTCTGTTCGTGCGTGTTCTCAGACTTCTGTACCTCCTGCCCGATGGAAGAAGTATTTTTATGTATGGTATTATGTTGTAAATTTTTTGCATCAATTTCTAAAATGTAAAATCCTAATAAATATACTTTAAAAAAGTTTTGTGAAAGAAATGTTGAGCATACATGACAAAGAAAATACATTCTGGTATGGAGTGGGGTTTTACAGTGAGTCCAATCTTGTATTAACTGTTTACAGATGAATTACAGAAGAAAGCAAGAGTCTGGGCCAGGAAATAGGACTATTCGGGTTTATTTAGCTGCCACCAGCTGTTGAAAGTATACTACGCTCTTTAATAGACGTTTTTCTGCCAACATCTTACTCATGGTCCTAGTTTCTTTTTTATATAGAATTATATAGGGCCTATGGTACAGAAGCAGACTATTAGGCCCAACTGTTCCACATCAGTGTTTACCTATTTTATTTCTGCATAACCTTATATTCCTTTCTCCCTCGTGTATATACCCAACATGCTCTTAAATGCACCTCATCTAGTTGCCTCAAATGCTCCAAGTGGTAGTAAGTCCCACATTCTAACCACTTTCTGTGGAAAGAATTCCTTACTTTAATGGATGAATCATCCCCAGATGTGCCATAAATGAACTGCTATTACCCAAATAGGCTTTTTTGTTGGCTCATCGTGATTCGACCTAAAGGCTTTGCACATTTAATGAGAAATAACCACCGAGTGAATATTGCCTGGTTAAAATAGCCATGGAAACGTTTTGGCACACTTTATAATAACGTGACATGTAACAGCATATATAGGGCGGATCTGGATGTTTTTTAGTTCATGGGTGAAAGGTCAGTGAAGACATGGTATGGCAGTGTTTCCCATATTCTGATACAGAGAGGTTGTGGGGATCCTGGTTGCTGTCAGTTTCACTAACTGAAGACGAAAGTGTCCTGAGGGTGGGTCCTGACATGCAACATCTGTGAAAATCATTGCCTCAACTGACAAGATACAGAACGAAGGAACTAGTCATTCATTGGGTGAATCTTAATAATACTGAATTAAAAAATAACATTTTCGTATTGCGTTGCTGATATTCCATGCCAGCTCTCGAATTTTTAAAGCGATATTTTCTGCTTCTTTTTCTTTCCCGGGAAATTGTCAAATTATAAAACAGTCGGGAATTTATTCGTTATTTTATGAATTACTTTGATTTAAAAATAAATCCGGATGTTGTTAAACTTGGGAAGCCGTTTTCACAGAAATACTGAATGCAAGAGCAATGGGAAACTGTTGCTGAAGAAATTACAGCTGCGGGGACGTGGCGGGATAGTTCATACCAGCAACAATGATTGCGCACAGTATGAAAGAAAATATTAGCTTTTAATTTATTTGATCTCTTGCTATTCACACAGCCAAAGCGCCCTTAAGGGGTTTGGAGGTCGAAAGTCGATGGAACGATGTGCGAAGATGTTTTGAAGTACCCAATGTGTCCTGTGTTAGTGCCCAAATCCTCACTTACATTAAAAAAATTCCCCTCCCCCCACTCAATAAAAGGTTGTTTTCCTCAGAGTTAAAGAGAGGTTGTGAAATGTCCTCGTCCTGTTTGTAACATAAAGCCAGATATAAACAAACAAATCGCTGCTGGAAAGTGAATTGGATAACTGATTATCCCCCATGGTAACAATAAAGTATTCAATTTCTCTCACTAAATGCACGAGAAAGCCTTGTTGGATGGGATGAGGGGTAACAGATCGTATACACTGGATTTTCCCTCGCTGCTTCCTCACTGAAGCTGCTGGGTCTGTGAAATTCCTTTCAGGGTCCCACCGAACAACTGATTAGTAATAAACAATCAAAATCGCGACAGCTTATGAAATAATTGGCATATCGACCATCGGAATCAAATGCATCTCTCCTCACAACTTTTTACTTCCCTCCTGTGCTTTTTGGTGGAATGTTTTTGAGGAATATCCTTCTCGTGATAAAACATACGTCCCAAAAAACTTGAAATAGAAGCAACAAAATATAATGACTTCAAACAATCGATATCTGGGTATACGCTGGGACCAGTGAAAAGCCATTCAATTCGCTCCCAAATTAATGACCTAACTCAATGTTAACATTATTCTTTCTTCTGAATTTCCCCACCAGAGGAAATAATTCCTCTGCATTTCCTCGATTGTATCATTTCATCGTTTTAAACGCCTCCTAAATCTCCTAGTTAAATGAGCCTTTGACATCCTCACTTTCTAAACCCAAAGGAAAACAGAGTACTTTGCGGGCTATAAGAGTTATCCTGTCATTTGAACAATTTACATTTTCTTACAGGCTGGTGGAGAACATAGTACATAGAACATACAGTGCAGAAGGAGTCCATTCAGCCCACCGAGTCTGCACCGACCCACTTAAGCCCTCACTTCCACCCTATCCCCGTAATCCAATAACTAACCTTTTTGGACACTAAGGGCACTTTAGCATGGCCAATCCACCTAACCTGCATGTCTTTGGACTGTGGCACGTGAACAGTCATCAGAGGAGAGAAAGGGAGTAGCGACCTGGAATCAAACTGGATAATAAAAAACAATGAACTTCTGTTGATTTTTCAAAAGACACAAATTGAAGATTCTGAGACAGGGAGTTCTCAGAAAAGACTGCTCATGATGGAGCGGGAGATGAAAGCTAGGCTTGTATAGGAGGAGTAGTGTGTAACAGGGCCATATCTGGAGGATAATTTAATGGTATATTAGGCAACTTCAACGTAAGGATGAGAATCATTAAGTCAGTCCTCTCGGACATGAGCTGCAAGTAGAGCTGGGTAAGATTGAGTGATGGTTTTTTGTAACTTCTGTGAGTGAACATAGAACATACAGTGCAGAAGGAGGCCATTCGGTCCATCGAGTCTGCACCAACCCACTTAAGCCCACACTTCCACCCTATCCCCATAACCCAATAACACCTTCTAACCTTTTTGGACACTAAGGACAATTTATCATGGCCAATCCACCTAACCTGCACATCTTTGGACTGTGGGTGATGCAGACCTTAGTGTGGACGCAGTTGTTGGGCAGGCTATCTTTCTAGTTTATAAAACAGGTAAGTGGGGCAGGTGAGAAAAAGTTTAATTGAATATGTATGTATTATATACATTGAACAGCACATCTTTTGGTATAATCTGCCCTGCACTGTGTATGCAAATAAAAACCACAACCACTTTCATTCATGTAGCTTCATTAATGTCGAGCATCAAAACAGAGACGTGTTGTTAGGCAGGATTTTAAAATTGAGGAACAGAGTTTGGGGAGCTTGTAGCAGTGTGGGAGGTTACAGATATAGGGAGAAGAAAGGTTCTGGAGGACTTTTAACACAAGAAGGGAAATTCTGAGTTTGTATGTCAAGTAAACAGGAGCGTTGAACAAGTGGGACTTGGTGTTGGATTGGGGACAAGCAATAGCGTTTCAGATATACTCAAATTTATGAAGAGTGGAAAATGGGACAGCAGCCAGAAGGCTTTGAAGTAAATAAGTCGAGAGGTAATAAAGGCATATCGACCACAGGATTCAAATGCTAATGTAAAAACACAGGAATTTAGACATTCTTATCAAACATTTTTATTAGTTAAATGGGAATTTGGCATCCTCACGGAAATTTTCACATATACTGCTGATACTGATCAAGCGGACTATTAATCAATGCAAAACGAAGTCGTCAACAATGCCTTCGTTGGAATTTAGCTCAATATTTGCATTGGAAATGAGACTGAAGCTACAATCTGAAGTGGGTACATTACTGTAATTTAGCACATTCTAAAGATTAGACGTTGGTCAGTTTCACGAATGTAACACTTGCAAGTTTATTAGTTCTATCGGGAACGCACCCCGTACTATGTGATGAATCAGTTAAATACTGCAATCATGAGATGCTAAGCGACGAGATTCAGGGTAAAACTATTCAGCCACCAAAATCTTTCCTCCCTCTTTCAGCCATTCACACTTTACTCAAATCTTATAAATACCTTTGAATTCCCTCATTGCGCCGCATATTCATTTGTGTTTATATCAGCTCTGCCATTTCACCATCTCCGCTCAAGCCTTTGCTGTTAATTACTTATTCGGTGTGTGTGCATTGTGCTCCTACCTCTCTCTCTAACCCCCCCCCACTTTCATAGAACATAGAACATACAGTGCAGAAGGAGGCCATTCGGCCCACCGAGTCTGCACCGACCCACTTAAGCCCTCACTTCCACCCTATCACCATAACCCAATAATCTCTCCTAACCTTTTTGGACACAAAGAGCAATTTTAGCATGGCCAATCCACCTAACCTGCACATCTTTGGACTGTGGGAGGAAACCGGCGCACCCGGAGGGAACTCAGGTAGACACGGGGAGAAAGCGCAGACTCCGCACAGACAGTGACCCAGCAGGGAATTGAACCTGGGACCCTTGCGCTGTGAAGCCACAGTGATAGCCATGTGTGCTACCGTGCTGGCCAAATTTAGAGTACCCAATTCATTATTTCCAATTAAGGGGCAATTTAGCGTGGCCAATCCGCCTAGCCTGCACATCTTTGGGTGTGGGGGCGAAACCCACGCAAACACGGGAAGAATGTGCAAACTCCACACGGACAGTAACCCAGAGCCAGGGTAGAGCCTTGGACCTTGGTGCTGTGAGGCAGCAGTGCTATCCACTGCACCACCGTGTAGTGCTCCCTTTGCTCTGCTCCTGTTTTAGTGCTGTCGAAGCCAAATAGAGTTCAGTACTGACAAGCATTATTCACAAATGTTACCGCCTCTGTCCGTGCAGTGGCAAATGTCAGTTGACTTGCAATCCAGAGGCACAGACGAATATTGTGCGGACACCAAGGCAGCTGGTCAAAATGAAGAAGCTACTCTTTGCTTAACTTCACTGCTGCTAGATCAACGTCCCACCCTAACAGCACTGTGGGTCCTAGAACACATGAACGGTTCATGAAGGTGGTGTTCTGACCACAGGTAGAGCAAAGTACTGAGCAAACCACATCCCAGGGAGAAACTTGGTTTATGGGAAGCTTTAAAATTGGACGATATGGCGGTGTTGTGATAATAATAATAATCTTTTTATTGTTCCAAGTATGAAGTTACTGTGAAAAGCCCCTAGTCGCCACATTCGGGTAAGCTGGCACGGGAATTGAACCCGCTCTGCTGGTCTTGTTCTGTATCACAAACCAACCCTTAATGTCCCGAGGCCCAGTTTAATAATCCTGAGGTCCAGATTCATTATCTGGGCGACATGGGTTCACACACAGCAACTGGTGGAATTTAAATTCGATCAGTAACATCTGCAATTGAACGCTCGCCTCAAACTAGCATCGACTTACATGAGAAATAATGGGGGGGGGGGGGGGGCGGAGGAGGCAGGGGAAAGTCACTAAATTCTGAAGCTGGTTTGGAGAGCTGGTGCAGACACGGTGGGCTTCTGAGCTGGAACAATTCTGAGACTCTGCTGTCTGAGCTGCTGATTTTTTCTCCTGATTATGTTTCAGATTTCCGGCATGTAGAGGTTTATTTTTAAACTCTATAAACGTACGAATTTCAAGTCTCTTGCCAGTTCCGAATTATTTTCGAAAGGGTAAAGGCACTGCCCGTTGTTATCGCGCTAAACAAAACGCGGACGTGTCAAATTCAAGATAATGGTTGCATCAAAAACTGACGGAGATTACTGTAAACTGCTTCTTATGTTAGCCTCTCGCAGCTGAAAGTAACCGGATTGGGAAATGTCTGAGCTGGCGTTGTACAGTGCTGGGGTGCCCGAAGAGGCGTAGTGAAGAGGAACACGGAAAGAAAATACGCTTTTGGATAGAGTTTGCCTCCCATTGGGCACCGGGATCAATCCTGCTTCGGGCCCGGGGCAAAACCTAAATTAACATTTACCAGTTTGCTAAGATCCATTTGGAATTGTACATATTTAAGTGGAGGCTATAACTGAAGGGAATGCCCCTTGGAAATCAACATTTAAACATTATTTTATTCACTTTCGCCTTCCACACAATCCCTAAAGTGCAGGCGGCCATTCGGCCCATCGAGTATGCAGCGGCCGACTGAAAGAGCATCTTAGCTTGGCCCCCTGTGAATCGTCACATCCGTCACCATTCCACATTAACCGTTAATATTCATTCAAACCCTTCTCACAGGCATTATCAGTTACCATGTGAAAATATATTTTCACTGTATTAAGAATATATATATTTAAAATAATGTTTTTATGAAGAGTATCGAACAAAATGATATTTAATGAAGTTCAAAATTTTGCGCATGGAATTTGAAATGGGTCCTGTTGAAATGAACACCTTCAATGAGAGTCATTTTCACAATGCATTAGTATACTGGATTGATTTAGCCTCCATGCAGAAATAGTTACTGCAACTCTCCCAATCTTCCCACATCACAATGAAAGTGCTTTTCCAATCAAAATCCACTCTGTGGCATACGTCCCGGGACTTAGCATAATAACATAACTGTACACACACTGGCCACAGTAACATAACCGTTCGCACACTGGTCACAGTAATATAACTGCTCATACACTGGTCACAGTAATATAACTATACTCACTGTCCACAGTAATATAACTGTTCACACACTGGCCACAGTAATATCATTGTTCACACACTGACCACAGTAATATAACTGTATACACACTGGCCACAGTAATATAACTGCTCATACACTGGCCACAGTAATATAACTGCATCAGTATTCACCAAAGAGAAGAAATTGGTAGATGTTGAGTCTGGAGAAGGGTGTGTAGATAGCCTGGGTCACATTGAGATCCAAAAAGACAAGGTGTTGGGTGTCTTAAAAAATATTAAGGTAGATAAGTCCCCAGGGCCTGATGGGATCTTCCCCAGAATACTGAAGGAGGCTGGAGAGGAAATTGCCGAGGCCTTGACAGAAATCTTTGGATCCTCACTGTCTTCAGGGGATGTCCCGGAGGACTGGAGAATAGCCAATGTTGTTCCTCTGTTTAAGAAGGGTAGCAAGGATAATCCAGGGAACTACAGGCCGGTGAGCCTTACTTGAGTGGTAGGGAAATTACTGGAGAGAATCCTTCGAGACAGGATCTACTCCCATTTGGAAGCAAATGGACGTATTAGTGAGAGGCAGCATGGTTTTGTGAAGGGGAGGTCGTGTCTCACTAACTTGATAGAGTTTTTCGAGGAGGTCACTAAGATGATTGATGCAGGTAGGGCAGTGGATGTTGTCTATATGGACTTCAGTAAGGCCTTTGACAAGGTCCCTCAATGTAGACTAGTACAAAAGGTGAAGTCACATGGGATCAGGGGTGAGCTGGCAAGGTGGATACAGAACTGGCTAGGTCATAGAAGGCAGAGAGTGGCAATGGAAGGATGCTTTTCTAATTGGAGGGCTGTGACCAGTGGTGTTCCACAGGGATCAGTGCTGGAACCTTTGCTGTTTGTAGGATATATAAATGATTTGGAGGAAAATGTAACTGGTCTGATTAGTAAGTTTGCAGACGACACAAAGGTTGGTGGAATTGCGGATAGCGATGAGGACTGTCAGAGGATACAGCAGGATTTAGATTGTTTGGAGACTTGGGTGGAGAGATGGCAGATGGAGTTTAATCCAGACAAATGTGAGGTAATGTATTTTGGAAGGTCTAATGCAGGTAGGGAATATACAGTGAATGGTAGAACCCTCAAGAGTATTGAAAGTCAAAGAGATCTAGGAGTACAGGTCCACAGGTCACTGAAAGGGGCAACACAGGTGGAGAAAGTAGTCAAGAAGGCATACGGCATGCTTGCCTTCATTGGCCGGGGCATTGAGTATAAGAATTGGCAAGTCATGTTGCAGTTGTATAGAACCTTAGTTAGGCCACACTTGGAGTATAGTGTTCAATTCTGGTCGCCACACTACCAGAAGGATGTGGAGGCTTTAGCGAGGGTGCAGAAGAGATTTACCAGAATGTTGCCTGGTATGGAGGGCATTAGCTATGAGGAGCGGTTGAATAAACTTGGTTTGTTCTCACTGGAACGAAGGAGGTTGAGGGGCAACCTGATAGAGCTCTACAAAATTATGAGGGGCGTAGACAGAGTGGATAGTCAGAGGCCTATCCCCGGGGTAGAAGGGTCAATTACTAGGGGGCATAGGTTTAAGGTGAGAGAGGCAAGGTTTAGAGTAGATGTACGACGCAAGTTTTTTACGCAGAGGGTAGTGGGTGCCTGGAACTCGCTACCGGAGGAGGTGGTGGAAGCAGGGACGATAGTGACATTTAAGGGGCATCTTGACAAATACATGAATAGGATGGGAATAGAGGGATACAGACCCAGGAAGTGTGGAAGATTGTAGTTTAGTCGGGCAGCGTGGTCGGCACGGGCTTGGAGGGCCGAAGGGCCTGTTCCTGTGCTGTACATTTCTTTGTTCTTTGTTCTTGGTATACTCACTGTCCACAGTAATATAACTGTTCACACACTGGCCACAGTAATATAACTGCACACACACTGTCACAGTAATATAACTGTATATTCACTGGCCACAGCAATATAACTGATCACACACTGACCACAGTAATATAACTGTTCACACACTTGCCACATTAATATAACTGTACTCGCACAGGGCATAGTAATATAACTGTTCACACACTGGCCACAGTAATATAACTGTATATTCACTGGCCACAGCAATATAACTGATCACACACTGACCACGGTAATATCACTGTTCACACACTGGCCACAGTAATATAACTGTTCACACACTGGCCACAGTAATATAACTGTTCACACACTGGCCACAGTAATATCACTGTTCACACACTGACAACAGTAATGTAACTGTTCACACACTGGCCACAGTAATATCACTGTTCACACACTAGCCACAGTAATATAACTGCTCATACACTGGCCACAGTAATATAACTGTTCACACACTGACCACAGTAATGTAACTGTTCACACACTGGCCACAGTAATATCACTGTTCACACACTGGCCACAGTAATAAAACTGTTCACACACTGGCCACAGTAATATCACTGTTCACACACTGACCACAGTAATGTAACTGTTCACACACTGGCCACAGTAATATCACTGTTCACACACTGGCCACAGTAATAAAACTGTTCACACACTGGCCACAGTAATATAACTGCTCACACACTGACCACAGTAATATAACTGTTCACACACTGGCCACAGTAATATAACTGCTCATACACTGGCCACAGCAATATAACTGTTCACACACTGGCCACAGTAATATAACTGTACACACACTGGCCACAGTAATATAACTGTTCACACACTTGCCACAGTAATATAACTGTTCACACACTGGCCATAGTAATATAACTGTTCACACACTGGCCACAGTAATATAACTGCTCATACACTGGCCACAGTAATATAACTGTACACACACTGGCCATAGTAATATAACTGTTCACACACTGGCCACAGTAATATAACTGTTCACACACTGGCCATAGTAATATAACTGTTCACACACTGACCACAGTAATATAACTGCTCACACACTGGCCACAGTAATATAACTGTTCACACACTGGCCATAGTAATATAACTGTTCACACACTGGCTACAGTAATATTACTGCTCACACACTGGCCACAGTAATATCACTGTTCACACACTGGCCACAGTAATATAACTATTCACACACTGGCCACAGTAATATAACTGCTCACACACTGACCACAGTAATATAACTGTTCACACACTGGCCACAGTAATATAACTGCTCATACACTGGCCACAGCAATATAACTGTTCACACACTGGCCACAGTAATATAACTGTACACACACTGGCCTCAGTAATATAACTGTTCACACACTGACCACAATAATATAACTGCTCACACACTGGCCATAGTAATATAACTGTTCACACACTGGCCACAGTAGTATAACTGCTCATACACTGGCCACAGTAATATAACTGTTCACACACTGGCCACAGTAATATAACTGCTCATACACTGGCCACAGTAATATAACTGTACACACACTGGCCACAGTAATATAACTGTTCACACACTGGCCACAATAATATAACTGTTCACACACTGGCCATAGTAATATAACTGTTCACACACTGGCCACAGTAATATAACTGCTCATACACTGGACACAGTAATATAACTGTTCACACACTGGCCACAGTAATATAACTGCTCATACACTGACCACAGTAATATAACTGTTCACACACTGGCCACAGTAATATAACTGTTCACACACTGACTACAGTAATATAACTGTTCACACACTTGCCACATTAATATAACTGTACTCGCACAGGGCATAGTAATATAACTGCTCACACACTGACCACGGTAATATAACTGTTCACACACTTGCCACATTAATATAACTGTACTCGCACAGGGCATAGTAATATAACTGATCACACACTGACCACGGTAATATCACTGTTCACACACTGGCCACAGTAATATAACTGTTCACACACTGGCCACAGTAATATAACTGTATATTCACTGGACACAGCAATATAACTGCTCACACACTGACCACAGTAATATAACTGTTCACACACTTGCCACATTAATATAACTGTACTCGCACAGGGCATAGTAATATAACTGATCACACACTGACCACGGTAATATCACTGTTCACACACTGGCCACAGAAATATAACTGTACACACACTGGCCACAGTAATATAACTGTTCACACACTGACCACAGTAATATAACTGTTCACACACTGACCACAGTAAAGTAACTGTTCACACACTGGCCACAGTAATATAACTGTTCACACACTGACCACAGTAATGTAACTGTTCACACACTGGCCACAGTAATATAACTGCTCATACACTGGCCACAGTAATATAACTGCTCACACACTGGCCACATTAATATAACTGTTCACACACTGACCACAGTAATATAACTGTTCACACACTGGCCACAGTAATATAACTGTTCACACACTGGCCACAGTAATATAACTGCTCACACACTGGCCACATTAATATAACTGTTCACACACTGGCCACATTAATATAACTGTTCACACACTGACCACAGTAATATAACTGTTCACACACTGACCACAGTAATGTAACTGTTCACACACTGGCCACAGTAATATAACTGTTCACACACTGGCCACAATAATATATGTGTATACACACTGGCCACAGTAATATAACTGTTCACACACTGGCCACAGTAATATAACTGTTCACACACTGGCCACAATAATATAACTGTATACACACTGGCCACAGTAATATAACTGCTCATACACTGGCCACAGTAATATACCTATTCACACATTGGCCACAGTAATATATCTGTACACACACTGGCCACAGTAATATAACTGTTCACACACTGGCCACAGTAATATAACTGCTCACACACTGGCCACATTAATATAACTGTACTCGCACAGGGCATAGTAATATAACGGTTCTCACACTGCCACAGTAATATCACTGTTCACACACTGGCCACAGTAATATAACTGCTCACACAGTGACCACAGTAATATAACTGTTCACACACTGGCCACAGTAATATAACTGCTCATACACTGGCCACAGTAATATAACTGTTCACACACTAGCAACAGTAATATAACTGTTCACACATTGGCCACAGTAATATAACTGGTCACACACTAGCCACAGTAATGTAACTGCTCACACACTGACCACAGTAATATAACTGTTCACACACTGGCCACAGTAATTTATCTGTACACAGACTGGCCACAGTAATATAACTGTATACACACTGGTCACAGTAATATAACTGTTCACACACTGGCCACATTAATATAACTGTACTCGCACAGGGCATAGTAATATAACGGTCCTCACACTGCCACAGTAATATCACTGTTCACACACTAGCCACAGTAATATAACTGTTCACACACTGGCCACAGTAATATAACTGGTCACACACTAGCCACAGTAATGTAACTGCTCACACACTGACCACAGTAATATAACTGTTCACACACTGGCCACAGTAATATATCTGTACACACACTGGCCACAGTAATATAACTGTATACACACTGGTCACAGTAATATAACTGTTCACACACTGGCCACATTAATATAACTGTACTCGCACAGGGCATAGTAATATAACGGTTCTCACACTGCCACAGTAATATCACTGTTCACACACTGGCCACAGTAATATAACTGTTCACACACTGGCCACAGTAATATAACTGCTCACACACTGGCCACAGTAATATAACTGCTCACACACTGGCCACAGTAATATAACTGTTCACACACTGGCCACAGTAATATAACTGCTCACACACTGGCCACAGTAATATAACTGCTCACACACTGGCCACAGTAATATAACTGCTCACACACTGGCCACAGTAATATAACTGTTCACACACTGGCCACAGTAATATAACTGCTCATACACTGGCCACAGTAATATCACTGTTCACACACTAGCCACAGTAATATAACTGTACACACACTGGCCACAGTAATATAACTGCTCATACACTGGCCACAGTAATATAACTGCTCACACACTGGCCACAGTAATATAACTGTTCACACACTGGCCACAGTAATATAACTGCTCACACACTGGCCACAGTAATATAACTGTTCACACACTGGCCACAGTAATATAACTGTTCACACACTGGCCACAGTAATATAACTGTTCACACACTGGCCACAGTAATATAACTGTTCACACACTGGCCACAGTAATATAACTGTACTCGCACAGGGCATAGTAATATCACTGTTCACACACTGGCCACAGTAATGTAACTGCTCACACACTGGCCACAGTAATATAACTGTTCACACACTGGCCACAGTAATATAACTGCTCATACACTGGCCACAGTAATATCACTGTTCACACACTGGCCACAGTAATATAACTGTTCACACACTGGCCACAGTAATATAACTGTTCACACACTGGCCACAGTAATATAACTGTTCACACACTGGCCACAGTAATATAACTGTACTCGCACAGGGCATAGTAATATCACTGTTCACACACTGGCCACAGTAATATAACTGCTCACACACTGGCCACAGTAATATAACTGTTCACACACTGGCCACAGTAATATAACTGTTCACACACTGGCCACAGTAATATAACTGCTCACACACTGGCCACAGTAATATAACTGTTCACACACTGGCCACAGTAATATAACTGCTCATACACTGGCCACAGTAATATCACTGTTCACACACTGGCCACAGTAATATAACTGTTCACACAGTGGCCACAGTAATATAACTGCTCACACACTGGCCACAGTAATATAACTGTTCACACACTGGCCACAGTAATATAACTGTTCACACACTGGCCACAGTAATATAACTGTTCACACACTGGCCACAGTAATATAACTGTTCACACACTGACCACAGTAATATAACTGTTCACACACTGACCACAGTAATATAACTGTTCACACACTGGCCACAGTAATATAACTGTTCACACACTGGCCACAATAATATACCTGTATACACACTGGCCACAGTAATATAACTGTTCACACACTGGCCACAATAATATAACTGTACACACACTGGCCGCAATAATATAACTGTGTACACACTGGCTACAGTAATATAACTGCTCATACACTGGCCACAGTAATATAACTGTTCACACGCTGGCCACAGTAATATAACTGTATACTCACTGGCCACAGTAATATAACTGCTCACACACTGGCCACAGTAATATACCTGTATACACACTGGCCACAGTAATAAAACTGTTCACACACTGGCCACAGTAATATAACTGCTCACACACTGGCCACAGTAATATAACTGCTCACACACTGGCCACAGTAATATAACTGTTCACACACTGGCCACAGTAATATAACTGTACTCGCACAGGGCATAGTAATATCACTGTTCACACACTGGCCACAGTAATGTAACTGCTCACACACTGGCCACAGTAATATAACTGTTCACACACTGGCCACAGTAATATAACTGCTCATACACTGGCCACAGTAATATCACTGTTCACACACTGGCCACAGTAATATAACTGTTCACACACTGGCCACAGTAATATAACTGTTCACACACTGGCCACAGTAATATAACTGTTCACACACTGGCCACAGTAATATAACTGTACTCACACAGGGCATAGTAATATCACTGTTCACACACTGGCCACAGTAATATAACTGCTCACACACTGGCCACAGTAATATAACTGTTCACACACTGGCCACAGTAATATAACTGTTCACACACTGGCCACAGTAATATAACTGCTCACACACTGGCCACAGTAATATAACTGTTCACACACTGGCCACAGTAATATAACTGCTCATACACTGGCCACAGTAATATCACTGTTCACACACTGGCCACAGTAATATAACTGTTCACACAGTGGCCACAGTAATATAACTGCTCACACACTGGCCACAGTAATATAACTGTTCACACACTGGCCACAGTAATATAACTGTTCACACACTGGCCACAGTAATATAACTGTTCACACACTGGCCACAGTAATATAACTGTTCACACACTGACCACAGTAATATAACTGTTCACACACTGACCACAGTAATATAACTGTTCACACACTGGCCACAGTAATATAACTGTTCACACACTGGCCACAATAATATACCTGTATACACACTGGCCACAGTAATATAACTGTTCACACACTGGCCACAATAATATAACTGTACACACACTGGCCGCAATAATATAACTGTGTACACACTGGCTACAGTAATATACCTGTATACACACTGGCCACAGTAATAAAACTGTTCACACACTGGCCACAGTAATATAACTGCTCACACACTGGCCACAGTAATATAACTGCTCACACACTGGCCACAGTAATATAACTGTTCACACACTGGCCACAGTAATATAACTGCTCATACACTGGTCACAGTAATATAACTGTACACACACTGGCCACAATAATATAACTGTATACACACTGGCCACAGTAATATAACTGCTCCCACACTGGCCATAGTAATATAACTGCTCACACACTGGTCACAGTAATATAACTATTCACACAGTAATATAACTGTTCACACACTGGCCACAGTAATATGACGGTTCTCATATTGCCACGGTAATATAACGGTTCTCATACTGCCACAGTAATATAACGGTTCTCATACTGCCACAGTAATATAACTGTTCACACACTGGCCACAGTAATATAACGGTTCTCATACTGCCACAGTAATATAACTGTTCACACACTGGCCACAGTAATATAACGGTTCTCATACTGCCACAGTAATATAACGGTTCTCATATTGCCACAGTAATATAACGGTTCTCATACTGCCACGGTAATATAACGGTTCTCATACTGCCACAGTAATATAACTGTTCTCATACTGCCACGGTAATATAACGGTTCTCATATTGCCACAGTAATATAACGGTTCTCATACTGCCACAGTAATATAACGGTTCTCATACTGCCACACTAATATAACGGTTCTCATACTGCCACGGTAATATAACGGTTCTCATATTGCCACAGTAATATAACGGTTCTCATACTGCCACAGTAATATAACTGTTCTCATGCTGCCACACTAATATAACGGTTCTCATACTGCCACGGTAATATAACTGTTCTCATACTGACCATATAACTGAATAACATTTACATGCCAATCATTCAATGATGTCGGTAAACTTCGGCTGAAAGTCCCGTAAGTTCCAACCGTAAAGAGTTATTCCTTAAAAACTGTTTTTATTCAGATGAAACCATCAGATTCAATGATTAGGGGGGAAGGTGTGTGGCTGTGTGGGTGTGTAGCCACCCGCAAAACAGGCGAAACACCCGCAGCTGAACCAATTGCAAAAAGGCAGAAAGAATCTCTGTCATCTTTATAGCGATGGCTGCAGTTATTTGATGATGGATCCGAATACTTTGTCTCTGCCCTGTTCGCCCAAATTAAACTTTGATCCCAATAGCTCATAAGACCTGGGAACGGAGCAGAGTCTGAACTTCTCAATGAAAGTGCAATAGAAAAGAATGGGGGCATAAATTAGATCAAAATCGAGGAAACCACTAGATGTATTCACTGTCGGACAGACTGGCTGATTCAGCGAAGCTCTGAATTGGCGGCATCCTGCGTTAAAAGTTAATGTTGCACAATATATTTTTCCCCTAAGCCTGGAGGAACGTTGGTAATACACACACTGCTTACACAGTTATCACCAAGGTCCCTTTGAAAGATCCTATTTTAAAATATTAAATGTTAAGAAACGTATTGGTGCGTTTGTCCCGCGGGCTGATCTTTCGTTACAATATCCATGAGATGAGGGACAATAGTGAATCCTAAAATAAAAGCAAATTTCTGCGGGTGCTGCAACTGAACCAAAAACAGAAAATACTGGACAATCTCAGCAGGTCTGACAACATCTGTGGAGAGAGAAGTGAGCTAACGTTTTAAATCTGAATGCCTCTTTGTCAAAGCTCTAATAGTCAATCCTAGTTTTCACATGGTGCTTCCTGAGGATGGGAATCTTTACGATAACTTCTACTTACCAATGGGGAGAGCAATGAAAAATGGCAGCCAGCAAAGAATGAACATGCCCATGACGATGCCCAGGGTCTTCGCCGCCTTCTTCTCTCTGGAGAATTTCAGGAGGCGGACAGAGAGAGAACTCCTCGCATGGTGCCCTTTGGACCGGGAGACGATGGAATCGTCCTGAATGTTCCTACAATGGATGCGCAAAGTCAACTCACTGGAGTCCGATGTCTCCTTCATCACCCCTGCCTCCAGGTTCTTGGTCGTCCTTTTGGCCACGATGTAAACCCTGCAGTACATGACCAAGATGACAGTCAGGGGGATGTAAAAGGAGCCCAGGGAGGAGAAGATAGCATAACCGGGTTCCTCCGTGATCTGACACTCCCGTTCATTCAGGGGTGCCGGCTGCTTCCAGCCCAACAGCGGGCCGATGGAGATCACTATAGACAAGAGCCACACCCCTACCACGGCCAACACTGCCTTCTTCTCCGTTACAATGGAGGGGTAGCGCAGCGAGTAGCGAACCCCGATGTAGCGGTCTATTGAAATGGCACACAGGCTCATGATGGAGGCAGTGCAACATAGCACATCAACCGCTGCCCAAATATCACAAAAAACCCTCCCAAAAATCCAGTCGCCTGTAATCTCCCATGTGGCTGAGAAAGGCACCACTGTGGTACTCAGGAGCAAGTCAGCGATCGCCAGGTTGATGATAAAGTAGTTGGTGGCTGTCTGTAAGTGTCGGTTGAACGCTACGGAAAGGATGACTAAAATGTTGCCGACCAGCGCGATTAGTATGAAGAGGACCAGGACCAGCCCCAGGATCGCTCCTTTCCCCGGGCTCATAGCCGAGCTGCTGTTGTGCAAGGTCCCGTTTGAGATGTTGCTAAAGTTCACACCAGAGAAGAACGGGGATGCAGAGGAGCGATTCTCGCCCACACCTCCGGCAGGGTGCTCGGAATTCATGTTAAATATCATTCTCCATCTCAGCTGCTGTGCCAGCCCAGCGGCCAGGTCCCGGCACAAACACACATCCCGGAGTCAGCACCGGGGAGGAGGGCAACGTTGCTCGGCGGAGAGGCGAGACTTTCTTCAATTCCACTCTCATCGGGGGAGTTTGCAGCAACACTGTCCGGGCGAGCGGCAAAGAATGTCCAATGTGTTAGTGAGCAGAGCTGAGAGAGTGCTAGCCAGGCACAGCGCTGGGCTCTGTTACCTAGTGCAGGGGCCGCCTCTCCGCTCCGCTGTGTGGCTGCCTCCCTCCCGCTCTCCGCTTTTATACAAACTGCTCCATGCACAAAAACAAAATGTCAAAGGTGCTGGATGAGAGTGACGTCAGGGTCCGCCTGAAGTGGATCTGAACGATTTGTGAAACATCAGAGCGACTGATCAACGGGAAGGGTGAATACTGACAGCGGGGTAGACACTGAGGATGTACAACACTGACAGGATATACAACACTGACAGGAGGATAGACACTGAGGGTGTACAACACTGACAGGATATACAACACTGACAGGGGGTAGACACTGAGGGTGTACAACACTGACAGGACATACAACACTGACAGGGGGTAGACACTGAGGGAGTACAACACTGACAGGGTATACAACACTGACAGGAGGATAGACACTGAGGGTGTACAACACTGACAGGATATACATCACTGACAGGAGGATAGACACTGAGGGAGTACAACACTGACAGGATATACAACACTGACAGGGGGTAGACACTGAGGGTGTGCAATACTGACAGGATATACAACACTGACAGGAGGATAGACACTGAGGGAGTACAACACGGGCAGGATATCCAACACTGACAGGGGGTAGACACTGAGTGTGTACAACACTGACAGGATATACACCACTGACAGCGGGGTAGACACTGAGGGAGTACAACACTGACAGGATATACACCACTGACAGCGGGGTAGACACTGAGGGAGTACAACACTGACAGGACATACAATACTGACAGGGGGATAGACACTGAGGGTGTACAACACTGACAGGATATACACCACTGACAGCAGGGTAGACACTGAGGGAGTACAGCACTGAAAGGATATACACCACTGACAGCGGGGTAGACACTGAGGGTGTACAACACTGACAGGATATACACCACTGACAGCGGGGTAGACACTGAGGGAGTACAACACTGACAGGATATACAACACTGACAGGAGGATAGACACTGAGGGTGTACAACACTGACAGGATCTACAACACTGACAGGAGGATAGACACTGAGGGTGTACAATACTGACAGGATCTGCAACACTGACAGGAGGATAGACACGGAGGGTGTACAATACTGACAGGACATACAACACTGACAGGAGGATAGACACTGCGGGTGTACAACACTGACAGGATATACAACACTGACAGGGGGATAGACACTGAGGGTGTACAACACTGACAGGATATATACCACTGACAGCGGGGTAGACACTGAGGGAGTACAACACTGACAGGATATACACCACTGACAGCGGGGTAGACACTGAGGGAGTACAACACTGACAGGATATACAACACTGACAGGGGGATAGACACTGAGGGTGTACAACAGTGGCAGGATATACAACACTGACAGGATATACAACACTGACAGGAGGATAGACACTGAGGGTGTACAACACTGACAGGATATACAACACTGACAGGAGGATAGACACTGAGGGTGTACAACACTGACAGGAGGATAGACACTGCGGGTGTACAACACTGCCAGGATATACAACACTGACAGGAGGATAGACACTGAGGGTGTGCAATACTGACAGGATATACAACAATGACAGGAGGATAGACACTGAGGGTGTACAATACTGACAGGATATACAACACTGACAGGAGGATAGACACTGAGGGTGTACAATACTGACAGGACATACAACACTGACAGGAGGATTGACACTGAGGGAGTACAACACTGACAGGATATACAGCACTGACAGGGGGTAGACACTGAGAGAGTACAACACTGACAGGATATACAACACTGACAGGACGATAGACACTGAGGGAGGACAACACTGACAGGACATACAACACTGACAGGGGGATAGACACTGAGGGTGTACAACACTGACAGGATATACAATACTGACAGGGGTAGAGACACTGAGGGTGTACAACACTGACAGGATATACAAAACTGACAGCGGGGTAGACACTGAGGTTGTACAATACTGACAGGATATACAACACTGACAGGAGGATAGACAATGAGGGTGTACAATACTGACAGGACATACAACACTGACAGGATATACAACACTGACAGGGGGAGAGACACTGAGTGTGTACAACACTGACAGGATATACAACACTGACAGGAGGATAGACACTGCGGGTGTACAACACTGACAGGATATACAACACTGACAGGAGGATAGACACTGAGGGTGTACAATACTGACAGGATATACAACACTGACAGGAGGATAGACACTGAGGGTGTACAATACTGACAGGATATACAACACTGACAGGAGGATAGACACTGAGGGAGTACAACACTGACAGGATATACAACACTGACAGGACGATAGACACTGAGAGTGTACAACACTGACAGGATATACAACACTGACAGGAGGATAGACACTGAGGGAGGACAACACTGACAGGACATACAACACTGACAGGGGGTAGACACTGAGGGTATACAACACTGACAGGGGGTAGATACTGAGGGTGTACAACACTGACAGGATAGACAACACTGATAGCGGAATAGACACTGACAGGATAGACAACACTGACAGGGGGAGAGACACTGAGGGTGTACAACACTGACAGGATATACAACACTGACAGGGGGTAGACACTGACAGGATATACAACACTGACAGGGGGTAGACACTGAGGGTATACAACACTGACAGGGGGTAGATACTGAGGGTGTACAACACTGACAGGATAGACAACACTGATAGCGGAATCGACACTGACAGGATAGACAACACTGATAGCGGAATAGACACTGACAGGATATACAACACTGACAGGGGGAGAGACACTGAGGGTGTACAACACTGACAGGATATACAATACTGACAGGGGGATACACACTGAGGGTGTACAACACTGACAGAATATGCAATTCTGACAGGGGGATAGACACTGAGGGTGTACAACAATGACAGGACATACAACACTGACAGGGGGTAGACACTGAGGGTGTACAACACTGACAGGATATACAACACTGACAGGGGGTAGACACTGACAGGATATACAACACTGACAGGGGGTAGACACTGAGGGTGTACAACACTGACAGGATAGACAACACTGATAGCGGAATGGACACTAACAGGATATACAACACTGACAGGAGGATAGGCACTGAGGGTGTACAGCACTGACAGGACATACAACACTGACAGGGGGATAGACACTGAGGGTATACAACACTGACAGGGACATAGACACTGACAGGGGGTAGACACTGAGGGTGTACAACACTGATAGGACATACAACACTGACAGGGGGTAGACACTGAGGGTGTACAAGACTGACAGGATAGACAACACTGATAGCGGAATGGACACTAACAGGATATACAACACTGACAGGGGGATAGGCACTGAGGGTGTACAACACTGACAGGACATACAACACTGACAGGGGGATCGACACTGAGGGTATACAGCACTGACAGGGACATAGACACTGACAGGGGGTAGACACTGAGGGTGTACAACACTGACAGGATATACAACACTGACAGGGACATAGACACTGAGGGTGTACAACACTGACAGGATATACAACACTGACAGGGGGATAGACACTGAGGGTTCCAACATTTACAGGATATACAACACTGACAGGGACACAGACACTGAGGGAGTACAACACGGAAAGGATATACAACAGTGACAGCTGGATAGACACCGAGGGTGTACAACACTGACAGGATATACAACATTGGCAGTGGGAGAGGCACTGAGGGTGTACAACACTGACAGGATATACAACAGTGACAGCTGGATAGACACCGAGGGTGTACAACACTGACAGGATATACAACATTTGCAGGGACATAGACACCGAGGGTGTACAACACTGACAGGATATACAACACTGACAGGGGGATAGACACTGAGGGTGTACAACACTGACAGGATATACAATACTGACAGGATATACAACACTGACAGCGGGGTAGACACTGAGGGTGTACAACACTGACAGGACATACAACACTGACAGGGGGTAGACACTGAGGGTGTACAACACTGACAGGGGGTAGACACTGACAGGGGGTAGACACTGAGGGTGTACAACACTGACAGGATAGACAGCACTGATAGCGGAATAGACACTGAGGGAGTACTACACTGACAGGATATACACCACTGACAGGGGGATAGACACTGAGGGTGTACAACAATGACAGGAGAAACAACACTGACAGGCGGTAGACACTGAGGGAGGACAACACTGACAGGTTTTACAATACTGACAGCGGGATAGACAGTGAGGGTGTACAACACTGACAGGATATACACCACTGACAGGGGGATAGACACTGAGGTATACAACACTAACAGGATATACAACACTGACAGGGGGAGAGGCACTGAGGGTGTACAACACTGACAGGACATACAACACTGACAGGGGGATAGACACTGAGGGTATACAACACTGACAGGGACATAGACACTGAGGGTGTACAACACTGACAGGATATACAACGCTGACAGGGGGATAGACACTGAGGGTTCCAACATTTACAGGATATACAACACTGACAGGGACACAGACACTGAGGGAGTACAACACGGAAAGGATATACAACAGTGACAGCTGGATAGACACCGAGAGTATACAACACTGACAGGATATACAACATGGCAGGGGGGATAGACACTGAAGGTATACAACATTGACAGGATATACAACACTGACAGGGGTATAGACACTGCGGGTGTTGAACACTGACAGGATGTACAATACTGACAGGGATTTAGACACTGAGGGTATACCTCACTGACAGGGACATAGACACTGAGGGGTGTACAGCACTGACGGGATATACAACACTGACAGGGACATGGACACTGAGGGAGTACAACACTGACAGGATATACAACAGTGACAGGGACATAGGCACTGAGGGTGTACAGCACTGGCGGGGTGTTAGTGAGTGCTGAGATAGGCTGTCGTTGCAGATCTGATGGGCCGAATGGCCTCCTGTTTCACTGTAGGGATTGTTTCGAGTCTACGAATACCAGTGCAAAGCGCAGCAGTCGGATGGAGCCCTCACCAATGTTGACACATTAGTTAAGCGAAGGTACATTGTTATAAAGCAAAGGTTGCGGTATTAACATCGTAATAATTTATCTTTGTGGGATAAAATACGTGGTATTGGGCAAATAAAAAAATGTGCGAGAATCCGACAGAAACATAAACGGATATAACAGCAGAAACAATACATTTCCCCCCAAATCCCCTTATCCTTCAATTCTGACAGTCATTTAACATATCCTTAATCTGCAGAAAAATCTTCTGTTCGCCTGTCGAGACTGCAAACCAACTTGTTGCAATGCACACAAATTTACATTTAAAGAGATTCACATATGTTTAAAAAAACACGGTTAATTACGCCGAGTACAGAACTAGCAGCGCAGCGTTGGATGAAGGGTGTCTATATCCCAGATTAAGTCACGAAATCCAATAATCTTTATCACTTTAACCCTTGCTTGCTTTCACGCAGCCACCACTATTTTGATTCCGAAAAATCAAATAGAGACAGTCTCTAATTGGAAGCTAATATTAAATATATCCTCACGTCTTTAAATGTTTGCTGGACAGTTTGGGCATGAGGCAGTGCCTTTGGCCAGTGAAGAAACGGTTCACCGCGGTACCCATGGGCGCCACTTCCTGCAATTAACAATTTGTGTACATTTCCCCCACCCCTTTCATCAGGCCGAGCAGTAATGATCTCACAATTAAAACCGACGATGTCTTTGACTAACTAATTGTTCGCAACAGTCTTTCCACGCTGGACCATAGTCGGAGATTTGCAATGTGTTGGGTAGGATGTAGATAGTATTAGGTTGCAGCTAAGCAGTGAACTGGAATTCGACTGGGACTGGAAGTGAACATGGACAGACGCACAAAGTTGGGATCCTGGTCCTTCAATGCGAAATACTTTGTGAACATGAAATGGAATATGGGGCATTGTCAAACTATCGGACAGACTAGAAATCTTATACCTCCAGGGACTTCCTATCTACCCAATATGACTTCCAGTTGTCACATTTTCGTCAGACTTGAAAAGGGCTCAGACCCTCGCAGCCGGAGGGAGGGTCGGGGCTAACGGGGTAGTCAACATTGGCGGGACAATCTGCGGAAGTCCCGGGCGCAGGCAGGATCCGCGCGAATTTTGAAGTTCCGAGATGATTCCTTCCCCTCTTTAAAAACCGTGGGGCGGTCAGTGAAAAGGACAATAAACGCGGAGATGCCTCCCGTTCCCACGGTAATTAGAAGGATTTGTTGAGTTATTTTCAGACACGGCCTGATACCAAAGAGACGGCAGCTGCATCGGAGCACAGGTGAAGGTGGGTGAAAACTTCTCTTTGATGTTTAATATACATAGATTACATAGAACATACAGTGCAGAAGGAGGCCATTCGGCCCATCGAGTCTGCACCGACCCACATTAATCCCTCACTTCCACCTTATCCCCGCAACCCAATAACCCCTCCCAACCCTTATGGACACTACGGGTAATTTAGCATGGCCAATCCACCTAACCTGCACGTCTTTGGACTGTGGGAGGAAACCGGAGCACCCGGAGGAAACCAATGATTATGTCCAATGATTTGTGACTCGGCGGCAGAATGGTTAAAAAAGATAGAAATGTGATGTTTAAATGCAATCTGGGAGTTTGGAATGCCTTTTAAAAGTGCGTTGTTTATGCTGCATGACATATTTAAATTTGAAGAGTGCCTTTTATGCAATGTTGATCTTTACATTAATTGCAAAATTAAATATGATCTATGTCATATAGGTCTGTGGAATGTTATAACTCTCTATTACGTGTTATGTATGCAATTTAGCTTTTTAGAAAGTATTATAAAAGAGACAGAAATTATAATGTGGATAGAATCATAGAATTTACAGTGCAGAAGGAGGCCATTCGGCCCATCGAATCTGCACCGGCTCTTGGAAAGAGCACTCCACTGAAGCCCAGACCTCCACCCTATCCCCATAAACCAGTAACCCCACCGAACCTAAGGACAATTTAGCATGGCCAATCGACCTAACCAGATCTTTGGACTGTGGGAGGAAACTGGAGCACCCGTAGGAGACCCACGCAGACACGGGGGAACGTGCAGACTCCACACAGACAGTAATCCAAGCCGGTAATCGAACCTGGGATTCTGGAGCTGTGAAGCAACTGTGCTAACAACTGTGCTACTGTGCTGCCGAGGCAGATAGAGAAATAAAAAGAGAGATAAAGGCAGGTAGGTACTTTCATTCTTCATTCTAATTTGACTTTCTTTTAAATTTAAAAAAAAACATTGAAAGTAACTAATGCCTCGTGGAAGGAAATTAAAAAAGAGGATTGGGGAGACGGGAGGAATACAACTGGTTGATGGCCTCTTGCTGCCCAGCTTTGTCGAGAGTGGATGGAGGGTTAGTGGGATAGACACTGACAGGATATACGGGATGTAATGGGATAGGGATGTAATTGGGAGATGCATGTAGAGTAAGAGGCAAGAGAGAGTAGGCATTGAGGCATGTAATTAAAAAAAAAAGATGGAGATATTAGATTGCTGTGACAGACGGTCAGAAGGAGAATGGTTCATGGGAAGGTAAAGGACTCGGGGATATGGGGAGAAAGTGAATAATTCAAGGGAGATGTTAAGGGGTACATAATATGTCCCCTATTAATCCTGTCCTAAATGTATGCACCTCACACAATATTGCCAAGTTCACTCTATTCGAAAGGAAAGCAAAGGAGAAAAAGATAAAGAAGAAATCCTAAATACACAGAAACATGAAAATATCACAGTCGGAAAAGTAACTATATTCTGGAACATGTTCTATGCAGTGTGGGCCAGTTATCTGAGATGTCTTGAGTGGTTTAGGATAATGACAACAGCATTTGTTCAATTCCTGTTTTAGCTGAGGTGGACTTTGTCTATTTATCGTGTCCTTGAAAATGGAAGACAATGGCAAACAATGGTAAAACTACCAAGAAAGTCCCACCGAATGAAGCAGAAGCAGCCAATGGGCCTTTGGGCAGAGCACATGTGACATGTGACTTTGTGCAATTCCATGGGGAAATCCATGGTAACATGATAAAGAAATTAAATCCTACATGGTTTCAAACATTATTTCCTGTTGCTATAGTTTTGTGTCATGTTTGCGTGATGTTTTTACATTGTAATTTCCTATGTATCCATTCACCTAACCATCTGAATTTTAATGTTCATTGTTTTTAAAAAAAATATTTTTTATTGGTGTTTTGACATTTCATATCATATGTTATACAACAAGACAAAATCAAAACATGTATGTGCAAGAATTTACAGCAACTGTAGTTTTAGCTATTTTATATATGATGTAGTCGTGGAACTTGTCATACAGGATTTGTTGGCTATGGTCATAAGGTAATCGACCAAAATACAGACAGAGGTTCTTGACAAAGAAATTGTTGCTGAGCGCTTGCTGGGCCAGACTGTGGCACGGTATGCCCGTTCAGTCGTGTGGGGCCCGTAGCTGGCTGTGCTTCCCTGAGAGGGAGCTTTTATATAGTTTTGGTGGGGGGTCTCTGTTTGGGTGCCCCATTGGTCGCCCATTACTGTTGTGCGGCCTGCCCCCCCCCCCCCCAAACCCTCGTTGCTCCTGGCACTTAGTCATGTTGGGGGAGGGGGCGTGTCCGCTGAATGCACTCTTTGTTTTGTTACCCTGTGTCCCTTGTGGCTCTCTTCTCTTCTACCTGCCCTGCGTTTCCCTTTGGTGCCTTTATTGCCCCTCCCGTTTCTCTTCCTTATTTTGTGGCCTGTTCTGGGCCCTGCCCTTTCTCCCCACTTTACTGGACACTGGTTACAAACCGGTCCTGTAACAAGTTGGAGAACATCCTCCACGTTTTGTGGAAGCCATCCTCCGATCCTCTGATGGGAAACTTTATTTTCTCAAACTTGAGAAATTCTGGGGTGGTGCTGCTGATCACCAGCTGAGCAGGAGTCTTTGGCAGGTGATCAGGGAGGCAAAGGCTACGTTGTTGGCTCCTCTCCCCATGAAAAGCTCTGGCTGCCCTGATATCCTGAAGACCACCACCAACGGGCAAGGCTCTACCCTCACCCCCACAACCCCGGACATGGCCTCGTCGGGTACTTGGTGTTCTTCTTCAAGTCTGGGGCAAGACCAGAACATGTGGGTGTGGTTAGCCGGGCCTCCCTGGCACCATTCTCATTTGTCCTCCATCTCCAGGAAGGACTCGCTCATTGTCGTCCTGGCTAGGTGTGCCCTGTGTATCATCTTTAGTTGTGTTAGGCTCAGCCATGCGGACGTGGAGGTGACATTTTTCCTGTGCAGTGGTTGAATCTAGAGTCCTTCCCCTATATCCCTGCCTAGTTCTTCCTCCCTTGTCTCGTCCAGGGATGAGTGTACCACCTCGAGTAGCCATCCCTACATGTCTGCACAGTTCTTGTCCCCTAACTTGCCCCTAGTCAGTCGTCTGACCAATAGTGATTGTCCTGGTATCTGGGGAAATGTCGTCATTTCCTTGCGGTGGATGTTTTTGACTTGGTTATATCTTAGGTTGTTCCCTTTCGGGAGCTGAAACTTGTCCGTTAGCTCCCCTAGGGTCGCTACCCTGTCTTCTATGTACCTGTCTCTAACCTTCAAAGTCCCTTCATCCTGTCTCCACCTTTTTTAAGGAGGTGTCCATTGTCGCAGGGGTGAACTTGTGAGTTTTGCAGATGGCTGCCATGGTGGACATCTTGTTCAAACTTGATGTTGCATTTGATTCCTCATTTGAAGATTTGCTACTACCCTAGGCCTTTTGAGTATCTGGCCGGGGAGATGAATGTGTTTTTGTGGCCAGTGCTCAGAGGGATTTCCCTTTGCAGGAACTCTCCTCCATCTTGACATATTCTGCTCCCAGTTCCTTGACCCTTTCCTGTACTCTTTCTGCAGTGGCTGCCCAGTGGTAGAACTGGAGGTTCGGAATAGCCAGGCCTCCCATGTTTTGCTTTCTTTGTAGGACCTTCTTCCTAATCCTTGGGCTCTATTCCCCCCCATCCCATACACAAATGACATTAATTTATCGATTGTGGTAAAAAAAGGCTTGTATTACCATTGTACAGAAGTTTCACCCATGAGGTGAACCGTGTCCCAAACCCAAACCATTCCAGTACCTCCATTCGACACTGATGAAGGCCTTTTCTGCATCTAGTGAGATGATCACCTCTGGTGTTGCCTCCCTGGATGGGGTCACGGTTAGTGTTATTGTCTTTGACCTTTCATGCAAGGAATGCTAATTCACAGTGAGTGGATTGCAATGAAGTAATTGCATCAGCTTTGTCAAGTACCACCTGTGCCTCAGGTAGTAGCCCTCTTGTCTCTGAATCAGAAGGTTGTGGATTTAAATCCCACTCCAGGATTTGAGCACAGCAATTCAGGACAACGCTGTACATTAAAGCAGAGTCACGTTTGCTGCCTCACATCAACATAAAAATTCCTTTGAAAATATTTTGAAGAGCAAGAGGTTCGTCCCATCACTTTTTTAATCCTTTTATCAACATCAACAAAGGCAACTGGAGCAGATCTTCTGATCAGCAACATGAGAGTCGAAGCCAAGCCTTATTATTTTCCGTTATTGATATGTTTATGCCTTCAATTAAGTGTGCATGGTGCATTTCAGAGGTATTCACTGTTTCCAATGCTTGAATGACACACAGGCAATAGTCTTTTGGTAAAGTTTCCAGCTAAAATTTTGTATCTTTTTTCCATTATTCTATGTATTTAAGAACACAAACCTTTTACATGAACACTTGAACTTCACCTTCTTCAGCAATAACTATCTCAAAAGTCGTTTAAGTGTTTGGCACTAAATTAAAGTCATTTATTTATCTTTAAAACAACAGTTTACTTGTCTTATTTTGGGAGGCACAAAGGGAGAGAGGGGCAGGGAATTTGCAAATTTCAGTGTTCAAAAGCAGTGGCGACCAGATGATCTCTAGTTGTCCTGAGGGTGGCTGCAGACGGGGCTTCCTGATGTGCTCCAGGAGGCATGACCACATCTGGGTCCACATTCTGCTCCTCCAGTTCCTCCATTTCTGGCACTAAGTCATGCTCAGTCCTTCCTGGAGAGCAACATTGTGCAATTCACAACATGCTACTACAATCTCGGAATCTTTCACAGGTGACTACTGTAAAGCTGCTCCTGACTTGTACAGGCAAAGGAAATGTGACTTAAATATTTCTATTGCCCTCTCCACCACTTGATGCATTGCTCGATGTGTATGGTTGTAATGTGATTCCTTCTTTGCTGGTTCTTCAGTACTGTGTCATTAGCCGTATTCTTGATGGCTATACCTTATCATCCTGTAGCCATTCTGTCATTCCCAGTGACGCACTTATGGACTTGTGCACTCTTGAGTCCACCAGGATGAATGAATGACCTGCACTTCCCCAGCGATCTGCATTTACATTCAGGATCTTCATTTGGGCATCACCTACAATCCTCTCATCCAAAGAATCGAAGCCCTTCTTATTGATGAAGGAAAAAGATCATATTGCAGTGTCTTCAGTAGAATGTGTGTTCCATCAGTAGCCCAATCACTTTCGGGAAACCAGTGATCTTGCAGAATGCGAGGAATCTCTCTCTTTCTTCTGTGTCAAAATCAACAAAGTCTGAAGCAATATGATACAATGCCTCAGGTACCTCGTGAATGCAGGCTTTCCAAGCACCCTGGGAAGTGTTGCGCATGTCACCAGAATGAAATGACCTACGTGCAAATAAAAATCCCAGTGGTGTATTGATGTACGTTGGCACTGTTAAGGCAGAATGATATTTTGAGGTTGGCTTCAGATGATCTTTTAAGGTTTCACAGAGGTATCCTAACCCTGCTAAAGTGTAATAATAACAATCTTATTGGTGTCACAAGTAGGCTAACATTAACACTGCAATGAAGTCACTGTGAAAATCCCTTAGTCGCCACACTCTGGCGCCTGTTTGGGTACACTGAGGGAGAATTCAGAATGTCCAATTCGCCTAACAAGCATGTCTTTCGGAACTTGTGAGAGGAAACCGGAGGAAACCCATACAGACACAGGGAAAACATGCAGACTCTGCACAGACAGTGACTCCAGCCAGGAATTGACCCCGGGTCCCTGGTGCATCGAAGCAACAGTGTTAACCACTGTGCTACCGTGTGTAGTTGCCTGATGTCCAACTCCTCCAACATCATTGCATAGGGCATCCTCTGCCTGCACACTCTCTGCTGTGGGTAGTATATCTTCTTGGTCAACAAGTACATATGATGCCTTACTCTTCTCTTATATTCTATCTGTGTCATGTCCTCAACACAGTTGCATGCACAAAACATAATTTCTGAAGTGCCAGGAGGTGAGCATGTCTTTAGCTCAATGTTTGATTCTGTAATAATAGATTCGGGAATATCTATTAACGTGGTAGCTTACAGATGGTTTCTTTATGTCATTTATATAATATTGCACTTTTATAGCTGTGCTAAAAAGCCATTGTCACATTGGCTGCTGTGTTTCCTATGCTAAAACCCCAACTTCACTTCAAAACTATTTAATTGGCTGTAAAGCACTTTGGGGTGCCCAGTCATCTTTAAAGGTGCTATTTCAATACAAGTTTTTAAGAGCAAAATTATGAAAAGGAACTTCCACACACTGAGTCAACAATATGTGATCTTTCTGCTTCAACCATGGCCACTACTTTCTTGCAGCTATCAAAAGAGAATAATATTGGCCCACCTAGATTATTTAATTCTTTTTAGATGGTAGATCAAAAATAATTAATTGTTCTCCATATAAAATATAGAATACTGTGAATATTTTTAAATGGGCTTAACATTTATCTTACTGTTGTGTTTGTAGTAACCCAGGAGACACAAAGGCTAAACAGGCTTGACGCCTAAGGTAAAGCTGAGGCATACAACACAAATATCTCAGCCTGGGACTCCCGGTCTGGGAGCAGCATTCAAAGGGTCCAGTAACGAGTCGCAGCCTTTGCCCTCTACAACGGGAACTTGTAATCTACGAGCCCCAAGGGGAGTTTGATTAGTGATTCCCCCCATGGTCCTCATGAGGATTTCTAGCGATTCCCCGTGGTCCTCGTAAGGATTATCACAGTGTTATTGTATATCATTTTTATTATCTGTGAGATTGGTAGATTACGTAAGATCCAGGTACAGATGCAATGTTGGGCATACTTTATGGAATTTTGAGAATGCAGAAACTGCGCAAAGAAATTCAGGTTCACTAAAGCGTAGGGGCAATTCCTTTCTTTTCTTTTTATAAATTTAGTGTACCCAATTAATTTTTTCCAATTAAGGGGCAATTTAGCGTGGCCAATCCACCTAGCCTGCACATCTTTGGGTTGTGGGAGCGAAACCCACGCAAACACGGGGCAAATGTGCAAACGCCACACGGCCAGTGACCCAGAGCCCCAGAGCCGGGATCGAACCTGGGACCTCGGCGCCATGAGGCTGCAGGGCTAACCCACTGCACCACCGTGCCGCCCGGCAATTCCTTTCTGATTTATTGGTCTTAACTTGATTCTTTTCCATTTATTGCCTCACAGTACAGGGCAACTTCTGTCCCACAAGAAAAGTAGAAAAATCCAAGCCTTGATTTCACATCAGCTATCAATACTGTTCTGTGGTCATCTACCAGGAGTTAAAGGCATTCTTTCTACAATTTTTCCGTCAAAGCAACAAAACTATAGCATTAACAGATGTAATCAAAATTGCAGCAACATTGAAATCTGTAACTATTTGGTTGATAACCTTTTCTATGTATTCACCTGATTGTGATTGACAATTTAGGACACATTACAATCATTCTTTGTGCCATAGGCAAATTATTTTCATCAGATCTGAAGACCAAAAAAATGTTGAAATGATTTATCAGAGACTTTATAGTCAACGTTGTCTTCTGGAATCCCATCATTACAATAAATGTAAACACCCACAGAAGGCCATTAATCCATATTTATCACTGCAGATCAAATTCTTATGCCCTTCATATCTATCTGCCTTCATGGTACTTGATATAGTACATTAAATGTTAATATGACACGTTAAAATTCATTAACAAAATGAGGCCGTAAAGTTTGTGTGCCAGAGAAAGCATTACTTCAAGCAAAGAATTCAGGCTTTAGTTAAACAAAAACAAAAAGGGCCACTTTCTGCAATAATTTCTAATTACGATGAACTGGGTTATGTACACAAGACTTGTTTTCAATGCATTGGATGGAATAAGAAGCATAGTAATGCAGAATAATATTTCTTACATTAGTTCCTTCACTAGAAAGAAGAATTGCTTGTCCACTTCTTACATTAATACCCAATTAAGCACTCTTAAAAATTGTTTGGCCAGCATAATTCTATTGAGCGTAACATGCCACAGCTGCTAAAATGAAACCAACTCAACAAATCATGGATCACAACTGCAGAGCCATTGCCCCCAAGACTAACTAACTCCCAGAGACTAAGGTCAAACAAGCTGCCTTGGCCCCGACCTGCATTGCTCCCAGTACAAACGCAATTGTGCCAAGAAGTCTAAATGTGAAGATACATTTCTCCCACAGGCACCATGCAGTCAGGATGTGCAATGATTTCATGAACCATAGTCAAGAATGTACACACGCCTAAAATGTGTGTGCGTGTGTACAGCTGGATACACAATGACCTCAGATGTGAATGTACTCTAAGTCACACAGTGCCTTGACAGAATACATATGTGAAGGTATAACAGCAATGTAAAATGTGAAGAAATCTTCTCAAACCCCATAGATAAGTGAAGGAAAACAAAATTACAGTGAGCAATTAACAAAGAGCAATTTAAAAATAATCATTCGCTGTAAACATGTATGTCCAATGTACAAATTCAGACAGCAGTCCAGCCAGCCGGATCATTAGTAGCAGTTAACTAGTGCCAACTATTTGATGGTTTGACTGTACTGTTAGTCTGGTAACTTAATTGCATTGTCTACTGTTTTTTTAAAAACAAAATACATACTGGCATAAAAATATATCCATGGGACATTAGGATAGGTTCTGGGACAGGAGAGACCTGTACAAGTCAGAGAGGTTGTGCCAATGTCTGGAAACAATACCCTCATCAGAGATTAACTAGTGCTGTGCAGTAAAGTTTTCACTAAATTGGCAATGAGGATGGCCATCATGATATAACAGCAGAAAGGAGAAACAAGGTGCATCAAAATCAAGGAATTAAGGAGGGAGACAGAATAAAGAATCGTGTAGAAAGAGCAGAAATTGGATGGCTAATGAGCATGGTGCTGGAACGTATACATGTTCGTAAAATCCCTACAAAGCTGAAGGAGGCTATTCAGCCCATCGAGTCTACACCGACCCTCTGAAAGAGCACCATATCTAGGCCCATGCCCCCACCTTATCCCAGTAACCCACTGAGCCTTTTGGACATTGAGGGGTAATTTAGCATAGCCAATCCACCGAACCTTCACACCTTTGGACTGTGGTAGGAAACTGGAGCACCCGAAGGAAACCCACATAGACATGGGGAGAATGTGCAAACTCCAGATACCCACACCCTAGGTTGGAATCGAATCCAGGTCCCTGGACGTTGTGAGGCAGCAGTGCTAACCACTGTGCCACCATGCCACCCATGCCGTTAATTTATAAATAACATTGAGTTACTGGTGCACATTGCTACATCAGGTTAAGGTATAATGACTACAATGGGCACACAAACAGACTATATCAGGCTTAAATATGGATAACATTGGGAACTAAAATTTCTGACTATAATGTACAGTTCTTCAGGAATGATAAGGAAAATTAAAAAAAATAAATAAATAAATTTAGAGTACCAAATTCATTTTTTCCAGCAGTGCTAACCACTGTGCCAAATTGAAAACCTTAGAGAAATATAAATATAAAAGAGTAATGCCAGGAGACTTCAATTATACTAATGTAGACTGGGAAGGGCAAAGAGAGTGAAGAACTCCTAAATAAATGTGTACAAGAGAACTTCTTTAATTACTGTGTCATGCCTAACAAGGAATGAAGTACCTGCTGAATCTAGTTCTGGGGTTTGAAGGAAGGAAAGGGGAAAGTATTGCAGTGGGAAGAACGAACATGTTGTTAATATTAATAATGGGATACAGAAATGCAAAAGTGCAAAAGGGTCAATTTCAGGGATTTGACATGGGATCTACCTGTTGTTATGGGCCAGGGTTTTGAGAACCCCAAAGTGTATCACCCCCAATTTGTTATGGACCAGGGTTTAGAGAATCCCAAAGTGTATCATGGAGTTCACCTGACCCACAACTTTTAATAGATTGTGGTACGGGGAGCACACGGCCCACTCTACAGGCGTGGTACAGCAGAAATGGAAAAGTATTTTTTAAAGCAAAACAATGTTTATTCTATGAACTCAAGTTAACCTTTTCAAAACATACAGTGAACATCTTAGCGACCATTAATTCAAATACAACCCCCAAAGAATACAACACTACGTAATCCTTAAGCTATCCTTTTAACATCCATAAGACTTTAAAAAAAAACCTTTAAACAGAAGCACATCAGGTTAAAGTCACTACTGAGAGCTGTTATTAGTTTTAAATCAACAAATGATCAATTTACAGTCTTTAGATTACAGAGAGAGAGGCTAATACCCCTTCTGACTGTGACTGCAGCTATCCAGCTCTGAAAATGAAACTAAAACACACCTGGCAGCAAACAGCCTAAAATGAAAGTAAAAAGCTGACAGACAGCCCAGCTCCACCCACACTCTGACATCACTGATACACACCCATTTCTTAAAGGTACATTTATGAAACACCCATTTCTTAAAGGTACTCTCACATGACACTACCACAGATGGACTGGAAAAAAAGAATGGCCAGGAAACAATTAAAGAAAAATGCCCATCTTCAAGGCAGTGATATTTTGGGTACAAACCGACCATAAGTAGGAAATACAGGGCATCCGATGCCAGAGCTCACTGAATGTTGAAGAGATTAAAATAAAACAGGGAAAGGCTTCTGGCAAATGGTAGGTAGAAAATACAATAGAAAACTAGGCAAGCAAAAAGGGGGCTGGGGGAAGCTGCCAAACATATAAGAAGAGCAAATAGAGAGTATGAGAAAAATAATGGTTGTCATAAAGGGATACTAAAAATATTTTCTCAAATATAAAATGTGAAAGGATCGGTGAAGGAATGGTAGTGCAATTTAGGGGGGAAAAAAGGAAATAATTTGTGGGGTAGAGTACATGATAGAGGGAGTTAATACATAAAATATGAGGATGAATTTGGTGTTACAGTAGAGGAGGAGGGAGTAGAGTTATGGGATTGGATCAAAATAGTTTGATAAGAAGTGCTAAATAGTTTGGTGCTGCTCAAAATGAATACTTTATCCCCCCCAGATGGTTGCTTTGGGCAGCCAGGGCGGAGATGGCAGAAGCTCTGATCACAATCCTTCAATCCCTCTTGGAGATGGGAGTTGTGCAGAGATTGGAGGATTGCAAATGTTCCATCCACGTGCTTCAAAAATGGCGACACGGATAAACTTGGCAACTACAGGCAGTGATGGGAAAACTACATGAGATTATTGATGAAAGCTAATTTCCGAATGGAGAGCATGGGTTAATAAAGAACAGCCAGTTTGGATTTGTTAAAGGCTAGTCAGGTCTGACAGTTCTGTTTCAATACTTTGATGAAATAACAGAAATTTGTTGGAGATGGTGCAGTAGATGGTGTGTATATGGACTTTCAAAAGGCATTTGATAAAGTATCACATAGTGCAGTTATTTACAAAATAGAAGCACAAAGTATTAAAGTGATGGTGGTAACTTGGGTACATTGCTCACTGAGTGACAGAAGACATGGAGCAGTGGAATTTGGATATATTCCATCCAAAGTGTTTATGTTAGGACCATTGCTTTTATTGCTTTATATAAATGACCTATTCAGTACAATTTTGAACGTTGTGGGTAAATACAACATTTGGCAATGTAGTAAATAAATAGTGAACAGGAAAGCTGCACACCTCAGGGGGACACAAATATACTGGCGAAAGAGCTGTGCACATGACAGATTTAATTTCATGTGAATAAATGGGAAGTGATGCATTTTCTGGAGAAAAAACATGAAGAAGCAGCATAAGCCAGATGGTGCCACTTTGAAGAGTGTGCAAGAACTGGAGGTACGGGCAGCACGGTGGCACAAGTGGTTAGCACGGCTCTGGGTCACTGTCCATGTGGAGTTTGCACATTCTCCCCGTGTTTGCGTGGGTTTCACCCCCACAACCCAAAAGATGCGCAGGGTAGGTGGATTGGCCGTGCTAATTGCCCCTTAATTGGAAAAAATGAATTGGATACTCTAAATTTATATTTTAAAAAAAGAACTGGAGGTACATAGTTCCAAGTCTTTAAAAGTGGCAGGATGAGTTGATACGGCAAGTCAGAAAGCTTATTGAATACATGGCTTTGTAACCTGGGACATTGAATGCAAACACAAGGAAGTCATCCTAAACCTTTAGGAATCAGTGGTTAGTAGGCCTCAGTTGGACAATTATGTACAATTCTGGGCACTGTATTTTAGAAAGGATGTCAAGACCCTGGAGAAGGTAGAGTGGTGGTTTACTAGGATGAAAGCAAGGAGAGGGAAATGCAGATATTTGGTGGGTAGGGGGCGATATCTAACATAGCTTTTCAAAATCATGAGGAATTTTGACACCGCAAAATAAAAGTACTGTGATTGTGTAGTCCAAAGCCGACCTTCTAGGATCAGAGCTGTTTGCATTCATTCTGCAAGGCCATCACTGATGTCCAAACTGATGTCTTGTGTGGCTGACACCAGAAGCATGCATGCAAAGTGCAGATGCTGCTTTTCGTGCTAAAACAGCAGTTGTATCACCGGTAATATGATCACTACTCAACCAAACTAGGTAGCTACGTCTGTGCTTGCTGTCTATGGGAAAATGTTTTAAATAGGTAAACACTGATGTCAATTGGAAGCGATTTCTATTGCTCCTCTCTGACATGAGTGGTCAAGTTATCACTGTAATCGGGGCAGCACGGTGGTGCAGTGGTAGCACTGCAGTCTCACGGTGCCGAGGTCCCAGGTTCAATCTCGGCTCTGGGACACTTCCGTGTGGAGTTCTCCCCGTGTTTGCGTGGGTTTCGCCCCCACAATGCAAAGGTAGGTGGATTGAACACGCTAAATTGCCCCTTAATTGGAAAAAATGAATTAGGTACTCTAAATTTATAAAAAAGGGTTATCACAGAAATCAGCAAGAATTGACTCTTTGTATTTTATTTTAAAATAAAACTTTCCATTTGTGATTAGTTTCTGTTCTGGATATTGAACTAATTAGTTCGAAGTGTGACGTACATGCTTTGCGTATGTGATATTCTTAACTTTTAAAAATAGACATTTGTTGAATGAAAGATGAGAGAATTAAAAGTAAAGTTATAAGAATCTCAAAGACCATTTATAAACATTCAAATCGTGAGCATGCAAATAAATGACAATTATTTCTGTCTTAAGTGAATATGGTTTATTAATGCCTAAATCCAATCATAAATTCTGAGCAAAGAATTTTGTTTTAATTGAGCCATCAATGTGGAAGGCAGCAGGTAACTAATGGAAGAATGCTATTCCTATTATGTTGCGACTTAACAAAGCTGACATTTCAAAAGAACCATTGTATCAATTCAGATAGGAATCTGGCTGCTGAACATGATTTGAGAAAACTGTACAATGTTTCTCAGAATTTATTTCTATTTCATTTCTGTTCTTGAAAATCTGTGGGCCAGATTTTTAAGGGCATCTCACAGTGAGCCTGTTCATTGGACTTGTTTGTACATGCTTCGATTTTTAAATTCTTGTCCACAAAGTTTCCGGATGTGCGAGCTGATGATGGCATAGTGAGACCTTGGTGAATAATGGGGCAAACAGTGTATCTCCTTACCTAATGGTGTTTGGGGATTGGGAAGAAAATAGAGGGAGGGCTCGGAAGGATGGTGAATCAGAGGGAAGGAATTAAATGTTTGATCAGGTACATAAGGAGAATTAAAGTCAGGAATAAAAAGTTGGATTAAGAGATGGAAAGCAAGAGGTGATGGTTGGGGCGGGATGGGGTGGGGGGGGGGGGGAGAAGAAAATGTAAAAATTTAAAACTTGAGATTTGTAAAATATTCTGAAACAATTCACAATAATAAACAATGAGACTTTATCCTTGTAGTTGTTTATGTTCTGGGCCAGAGGTGTTGATTAGCAGTCATTAAACATTATCATATATTGTTAAAAGGGTACTTATGTTACCAATTACTAGACTTAACTCTGTGCAGCTTAATGAGCAATTCAGTTGTAAATTCAATGAAAACCTCATGAAAAATACAGGACAGTTACAGATGCTGTAACTTTGTGAAGTTAATGGCAGAGCATTGCAAAACAGCAAGCAACTTTTGTGAGGTGCACAATTTATAGGGTTTCTCTTCCTTGCGACCAATTGTTGGCTGAGTTGTGTTCTTCAGACACATTTTGTTCCAGAATGATTTCCATGATCAAACCAGTAAAAGCAATTCTGAATCTTTGTTTAGGTCGACTAATTACTTGCCGAAACTTCTTGAAATTAAACTTAGCATTTCTTCCCAGCTCTGAAGAACCGTCAGAGGCATGAAACATTAACTTGCTTTCATTCTGTCAGACATTCTGAGTATTTTCAGTTTTTAATTTCCTGTAATTACTGATTCCTGTTTATGATATAATTCCACAGAACTGCAGCCCCACAGATCAATATTTATCTTGGACAGTGAGCATTGGGTTATTGGGTTAGGGGCAATTAGAAACTTTCAGTTCTGACAAGGAGTTTATGGACTTGAAGCATTAACTCTGTTTCTCTCCTGATAGATGTTGGTAGACCTGCTGAGTTTTTCCAGCATCCTCTGTTCTGGTTTCAGATTCCAGCATCCACAGTATTTTGCACATTCTGGTCACAAACACACATATACCTTTGAGCAGGAACATAAGGACTTGTACAAAGTCACTGCTCAAGCAGGTTTTCACAGATCTACACTCGAGTGCTGCTTTAGGCTGCAGTAGAGTTCTTACGTTGGAGTTTGGTGACTGATGGAGTTCGGTGAGGAGGGAATGGGGTGATCCTTTGAGTACATTCAGTGATTCTTCAGTACCGTGAGTACAGTCGAGTAAGTATTTCTTACTTTTATCACTGATAAATTAAGGTCTGATTGTGTGGTTAATCATTTTTAAGGGCAGGTAAGGGTCTTATAGTAATTGATATTATTTAACATTAAATATATTCCAAAAAGTTTAATTCGAGTAAGTCATGGGAAGAGAGCACAAAGCTGTGGTGTGCTCTCCCTGCTCTGTGTGGGAGGTAGGAAACATTTCTAGTGCCCAGGACCAGCATGTGTGCAGGAAGTGTCACCAGCTGCAGCCCCTAGAAGCCCAGGTTTCAGAGCTGGAATGGCGGCTGCGGTCATTGGAACATTCATGAGGTGGAGAGTATTGTGGATGGCACGTAAAGAGAGGTTGTCACATCGCAGGCTAAGAGTCCACAGGTAGGAAGGGAATGGGTGACCATATGGCAGAGCAAGAGGACTGGACAGGCAGTGTAGGAATCGCCTGTGGCCATACCCCTGCAAAACATATGTACCACTTTGGATACTGTTGAGGAGAATGTCCTCTTAGGGGAAAGCAGCAACAGCCAAATTCATTGCATCATGGTTGGCTCTGCTGCACAGGGGGAAGTAAAATGCGTGAGGATACAATAGTGTAGGGTTTTAATTGTAAGGGGAATAGATAGGTGTTTCTGTGGCTGCAATAGAGACTCCAGGATGATATGTTGCTTCCCTGGTGCCTTGGAGCAGTGGCAGGGCATTCTGAAGGGGGAGGGTGAACAGCCAGTGGTTATAGTACACATTGATACCAATGACATAGGTTTTGCTTTTAGAAAAGGGATCAAGGGATCAGGTCCTAGAAGCAGAATATAGAGCCTTAGGAAGTACATTGAAAAGTAGGACCTCAAACGCAGTGATCTCAGGATTACTGCCAGTGCCACGTGCTACTCAGAGCAAAAGTAGCAAGATATATTGGATGAATATGTGGCTGAAGAGAAGGTGTGAGGGGAAGGGTTTCAGATTCCTGGGATTCTGGGACCAGTTCTGGAGGAGGTGATACCAGTACAAGCTGGCTAGGTTACACCTGGGCAGGACTGGAACTGATGTCTATGGGGAAGTATTTGCCAGAGTGGTTGGGGAGGGCTTAAACTAAAATGACAGGGGAATGGGAATCTAGGCAAGGAGTCAGAGGAGGAGGAAATAAGGACAAAAACAAAAGGCAGTAAGGGGAATAAGAAAAGTGGTCAGCAGGGAAATCAAGGGTCAGAATCAAACAGGACCTTAGCAAAAACAGCAGGAATGGAACAAGTAATGTTAAAAAGACTTCCTAGACTGAGCATTGTGTAATAAGAAAACAATAATATATATGGGAGGCCCCTTGGGGATGAGCTACCATAATATGACAGAATTCTCCATCAAGATGGAAAGTGACATAGCTGATTCTGAGACTAAAGTTCTGAATCTTAATAAAGGAAACTACCATGGTATGAGGCAGGGGTTGGCTATGATGGATTGGGAAATGTTATTTGAAGGGATGATGGTGGATAGTCAATGCCAAATATTCACATTTCACATGGGTGAACTGCAAGCACTGTTTATTCCTGTCTGGTGCAAAGTAAAACAGGAAAAGTGGCCAAACCATGGCTTACAAGGGAAATTGACCAGGGAAAAAACAGACCTGAGGATTGGAAGCAGTTTAGAATTCAACAAAGGAGAACCAAGGGATTGAATAAGAAGGGGGAAATAAAGTACGAGAGTAAGCTTGCGGGGAACATAAAAAATGATAGTAAACGTTTCTACAGGTGTATGAAGAGAAAAAGATTGGTGAAGCCAAATGTAGGTCCCATACAGTCAGAAACAGGAATTTATAATGGGGAACAAAGAAATGACTGACCAACTAAATACATCCTTTGGTTTTGACTTCACAAAGGTGGAAACAAATAACATACCAGAAATGCTAGGGAACACAGGGTTTAGTGAAAGGCAGGAACTGAAAGAAACAGTATTAGTAGGGAAATGGTGTTGGAGAAATTGATGGGACTGCAGGTTGATAAATCCCCAGGGCCTGATAATCTACATCCCAGAGTACCGAAGGAAGTGGCCCTGGAAATAGTGGATGCATTGGTGATTAGCTTCCAAGATTCTACAAAATCTGGAACAGTCCCTACGGATTTGAGGGTAGCTAATGTAACCCCACTATTTAAAAAGGGAGATAGTGAGGAAACAGGAAATTATAGACCAGTCAGCCTGATGGCATTAGTGGGGAAAATTCAAGTCATTTTGAAAAATGTAATAGCAGAGCACTTGGAAAACAATGGCAAAATTGGACAGAGTCAGCAAAGGTTTATGAAATGGAATTAATGCTTGACAAATCTACTGGAATTTTCCGAGGATATAATTAGTAAGAGTTGAAAAGGGGAAGCCAGTAGATGTAATTTATTTGGATTTTCAGACGCCTTTTGCCAAAATCCCACACAAGAAATTAGCGTGAAACATTAAACGCATGGGATCAGGGCTAGTCTATTGAGATGGATAGAAAACTTATTAGCAGACAGGAAACAAAGAATAGGAATAAACGGGTCTTTTTCCAATTGGCAGACAGTGATTAGTGAGGTACTGCACGGATTGGTGCTGGGGCCCTAGCTATTCACAATGTATATTAATGATGTAGATGAGGGAACTAAATGTAATATCTTAAAATTTGTAGATGACACAAAGCTGGGGTGGGAAGGCAAGTTGTGAGAAGGATGCAGAAATACTTCAGTGTGATTTGAACAAGCTGAGTGATTGGAAGGATGCAGTATAATGTGGATACATGTGAGGCTAACCACTTTGGTAGCAAAGCAGGAAAGCAGATTATTATCTGAATGGCTATAAATTAAGAAGGGGAAATGTGCAAAGTGATCTAGGTGGCCTCGTACACCAGCCACTGAAGGTAAGCATGCAGGTACAGCATACAGTAAAGAAGGCAAATGGTATGTAGACCTTCATAGAGAGACGTTTTGAGTACAGGAGCAGGGATGCCTTCCAGCAATTATACAGGGCCTTGGTGAAACCACACATGGAATAGTGTGTGCAGTTTTGGTATCCTTATCTGAGGATGGTTGTCGCTACTATAGAGAGAGTGCAGTGAAGGTTTGCCAAACTGATTTTTGAGATCCAGGACTGACATGTTGGAGAGATTGGAATGGTTAAGGTTATATTTGCTGGAGTTAAGAAGAATGAGGCGTGATCTCATAGAAACCTATCAATTTCTAACAGGACTAGATAGTGTAGATGCAGGAAGAGTGTTCCTGATGAGGGGTAGTCCAGAACCAGGATCATAGACTGAGCATAAGGGGTAAACCATTTAAATCTGAGATGGGGAAAAATGTCTTCACCCAGAGAATGGTGAGCCTGTGGAATTCGCACCCACATAAAGTGGTTGAAGCCAAAACATTGTATGTTTTCAAGATGGAATTAGATATAGCTCTTGGAGCTAAAGGGATGAAAGTATATAAGGGATGAAAGTTGGGAACGGGCTATTGAGTTGGATGATCAACCATGATCATAATGAATGGTGGAGATGGCTCAAAAGGCTGAATGACCTACTCTTCCTATTTTCTATGTCTCTATAGATCGACATACCTACCTGCCTTGTTAAAAAAGATCCCTCAATCTCTTCTCCTTATATAAACTTTGATTTGAACACATTTGGGTTATTTGTTTTAATGGCCATCCCTGGTAGCTTTAGTCCATATTTTTTTACTTGTTGATTGAAAACATCATGCTTAACATCCTACCCTATTTTTAATCTTCTAGGACTAAAGGGTTGTGGCCTACTTTTGGACTTGGCAATCATGGTTTATGACTTGCCATGCATGTTGCTTTTGAGGGAAGCAGCAAGCAAACTTGGTGCTTCCTCCTCATATACCTGATTGTAGTGCTTCTCTGAGCGGAGCCCATACTACTGGTTGTTTGAGTGCTCAGAAGGATCCAAGGATCAAATGTTAGAACATGTGGGCCTGATAGCAATGCCACACAAATTTTAACATCCTCACATGTGTGATCAAGATCAGTGTATGCGGCCTCTCATGACATCTTCTACCCACCTCTCCACCAATTTCTCATGTTGATCAATGACCATATCCCTGCCACTCTCCCACCAGTAGTCACAGGAAATCAAGATTCAGGCCTAAACACCAAGACACTCCATCTCTCGCACATTCCAAATACCAATCTCACATCCAGCATCACACGTTTTCACATCACTCCAGCCACGCATAGCCACATCATTCAAACACCATGGGAAACAATTTCTGACATTTTGCCCACTGTCCTGTAGGAAAAGTGGCTCACAATAGAAATGAGTAAAACAGAACCAGTGAGGAATAGGAACACTTGAACTCTATGGAAGAGATGATTCTCTGCATCCTGCGGCCAGCTGTGACAAATTTTATGGTCATTGACAACATTAACAATGATCATATGTTCATGCCTTAAACCGCTTCTCAAATTACAACTTACCATCATTCTGCTACTTAACATGCCAGACATGCCCAATCTTTTATACCATCTCTGCTTCTTGTATGATTCTTGACTATTATGTTCACTACCTCACTGAACAGCATTTCAGGTTTGTATTACCCTATTTTGAGATGTATTTTTGATATCAGTCTTGAATTTGTCTTTTACTACTGTTAGGAACTAGAAATAGCTTTAAGTAATAGGTTGTGGAAGCAGATATATTAATGGCGTTCAAATGGCACCTTGCCAAATACATGGATAGGATGGGTCTAGAGGGATACGGCACTAGGAAGTGCTGAGGGTTTTGGCCAAGTGTGGTGTCATGACCGGTGCAGGCTTAGATGGCCAAAGAGCCTGTACCTGTGCTGTATTGTTCTTTGTTCTTTCTTTAAGTTATATCTGTATTAGTGCGTGTTGGTAATAAGATAATACTTTAGTTTAATTTGTATTTTTGTTGGTTAGAAAGGTGGATCTAGATTCATTTTAGAGCAGAGAGAGCAGTGCTGGAGCTTTTTGTATAACCCACGTTTTTAATGAGGTTTTATGGCCCTTGAAATTGTGTATGGAAATTACATGAAGTAGAGAGAAAACTACTGTTGCCCAGCGACAAGTGTCCAGAGAAGGGAACCCACAGAGACTGAACAGCAGTTTTTTATTCAGTTGGTGATTATGCTCTGAGGTGAAGGGAACAGTTTAATTCCCTCCAGTGGGACATACTGGCAGACTGCAGAGGAAAATAAATCTAAGAACCTTAGATGAGTTGTTCGAAAGTTAATGTAACAGTTAATGTCGACTGAGTTCTGCATCTAAAGGCAGATAACCAAGTTGTCAGCAGTCTACCGGGAGAGGGAACTGCAAGAAGCAGGGCTTAAAGGAAAAGGAGAAAAGCCATAATAAGACCTTTTTGTTCAGTCAAAGGAAAAGAACGGAGGTGAGATTCTTCCTTTGGGAAGAATATGGATTGGATTCTCCGTATGGGAGACTAAGTCCCCACGCTGACGTGAAAACGGTGGTCTTTTACGCCAGGAAAATTGGTGCAAAATGGCCACCGATTCCCCGTTTTGCTGGGAGCTAGCAGGAAGGCAGCGTAGAGCTCGCAGCTCTAGCTTCCATTACGGCCCTGACCATTTCCGGTTCGGTGGCCGCACATGCGCACGGCTGTGGCCTGCAATGGCTGCGCCGTGCTTCATGGCGGACTCGTGGCCTTAGGCCGTGGATACTTGAAGCGACATACTCCTAGAGTACACCGCTTTTCAGGGGACAGAGATTATGAAAACCGGCGCCACCCCCGATATTGGCGTCAAAACGGATTCTCCCCCCATCGCCAAACCCGGTTTCGGCGCCAGGGACTGGAGAATCGAGCCCTATGTTCTCCTGCCAGAGCTGAATAACACCAGTTTTATGATTCCCTTGTGGCCGGAAAATGGGATGCAATTAGGTGCTCCAAGCCATGTAAATGTATGCATGGCGTGGAATACGAGGGATTCCCACCATATCCTGCTATCGGGCCGCCTGGAAGTGAGGTCCCATGGCCGACCACCCCCCACCCCACCACACCGCAATCGGCCCTGACCACCAAACCCACACACTGCACAGCAGCCCCACAGCCTGGGTGCTGCGCCTACTCCGAAGTATGGGTGTGACCTGACCCCCTTCCCGAGACACCAGTAATAGGTGTACGAGCCCTCTGGGATCCCTGTAGTAGGGGTACCACCCCCCCCGGGATCCCTGTAATAGGGGTACCATCCCCCTGGGATCCCTGTAATAGGGGTACCACCCCCCTGGGACCCCTGTAATAGGGGTACAACCCCCCTGGGACCCCTGTAATAGGGGTACCACTCCTCTGGGATCCCTGTAATAGGGGTACCACCCCCCTGGAACTCCTGTAATAGGGCTACCACCCCCCTGGAACCCCTGTAATTGGGGTATCACCCCCAGTGACCCCTGTAATAGGGGGACCCCCTCCAAATGACATCCTGTGTAAAGAACCCCCCCCTGCCAGAAAAGGGACCCCTGTCTGGAAGGCACAGAGCAGGCCAAATAGGGGCAGTGAAAAACATTACAGCTGTAATTCTTACCTTGCAGCTCCACATGTCCATTCCTCGAAGCAGAGCAGCTGTGCCTGCGTCTGGTTCCCACAGATCCACTATCTGCAAGCCATTCGTAGCTTTTGAATAGTGGTCTGTGATTGACAGCTTGCAAAAACCATCTGCAGCTTTGATCCATTCATATCCCTTCACACCTAAGTGGTGAAACACCAATGTTTTTAAACATTGTCCGCAGGAGACCCTGCGGGGGTGTATCCCTGTAACAGGGGTCCCTGAGGAGAGGGGGGGGGGGGGGTGTCGTCTGCTGGAGGAGGCATGGGAGGCAGTGCAGTGTTGTAGAGGCCTCCCTCAGATGGGCTCAGAAGATCTCTACTAGCATGGCCTTTGTCTTGTGGACCTTGTTCAAGTCGCCAGCTGGTGGTCAGAGCATCACGTTCGGGTCGGCACCTGGGGCCGATTCCAATTTTCCTCCGCCCGATTCTCCCTCTCATCGGCGTGCGCATTCTGGGCATCCTGGGGCAGAGAATCCTGCCCCAGGAACCTGGAAATCCTCCTGTTAAGTGAAGTCAAGAGTGAGGAGTGGAGGAAGGCTCAAGTTGAATGTGAGAAAGCTGCAGAAAGCAGATTTAAAGCAAAATAGGCCTGTGATAAGTCATATTCAAAAGTGGGTTCTTTGAGCATTGAGACTGTAAACCCAAGTTTAAAGAAAGAGTTCCAGTGAGACCAGTTAGCTAACAGTGTGACAAGTGTCTGGGTGGAGTTGATGAGACACCCGTAGCATCTGTTTGGGGTAGCATCTGTCACTTGGTTTCAGAAGGCGGTGTGTTTGACCTGAGGTTGCCTATTTGTTTACTGGACTGTGTATGTACTGTGAACATTAGAGTATAAGTAGGTTTTGTAGAGCAGCAGGGTGGCGCAGTGGTTAGCACTGCTGGCTCATGGCGCTGAGGACCCGGGTTCAATCCCAGCCCACGTCACTGTCCGTGTGGAGGTTACACATTCTCCCCATGTCTGCGTGGGTCTCACCCCCCACAACCCAAAGATCTGCAGGGTAGGTGGATTGGCCACGCTAAATTGCACCTTAATTGAAAAAATAAAGAATTGGGTACTCTAACTTTAAAAACAAAGAAAAACGAGATTTTGTAATCTGTTATCTTTTCAATTCTGTATATATCTGTAAAAGTATCATTGTGTATAAAGGAGCAGTACAATATAGTTAATCTTTTCTTGTTTAATAAATGGTTCATTTTTTTGTTAAAAGTTCATCAGCGGACTCTGTGACTGTTCAATAGCTGCTCTGCACATTTCATAGAATTTTCATAGAATCCCTACAGTGCAGAAGTAGGCCATTCGGCCCATTGAGTCTACTCTGACCCTCTGAAAGACCACCCTATCCAGGTCTACTCCCTCACACAACCAGCTCTATCCCCCGTAAACTAACCTGCACATTCCTGGAAACTAAGGAAAATGGAGCACCCGGAGGAAAGCCACGCAGGCACGGGGAGAACATGCAAACTCCGCACGGACAGTCACCAACGGCCAGTATTGAACCTTGGTCTCTGGCTCAGTGAGACAGCAGTGCTAACTACTGTGCCACCCAAATTTCTAAGCAAAAAATAAATGTTAGGACCTATAAGGCTTAGTGCCACCCTAGATCGTCCAGTACTAACACCAACTGGGATCATAACATTAACCGTTACCTGTTTTCCTGTCCTACAATTTTGGTGTAACTTGAAATATTTATATTTTACATTATGTCTTATATACTTTAGATGGCTCCATAAAGTTCCCTCTCATTTGTCTCCTTTAAAGGCTGAAGAATTTGAGATTTTCTAACCTTTCCTTGTATCACCTCCAACAATAGGGATCAAGAAGGATTCCTAATATTGTCAGTGACGTGGTGATATAAGTATGTTTTATTAGTATTTCTCAATATGCATTGTTAAGATGGTCCAACTAACTCTTGTTCTTGAGATTTGTTTTTTCCAAAGATTCTGAGTATTCATGACACATTTTAATCAACATATCATTAATCAAAGAGTTTTATTTTGTAATTTCTAAATTTGCTGATTGTGTAGCAGTTAGGTTAAAGCCCATCAATACATTATTCAAAAGACCTGAATTGGAATGCCTAATTTGGAAACAGCAAAGGTAAGCTGAACACAATGAACATTTTTATACAATTGATCAAAGTACACCACAATAAATAACGCACAATTAAATCAAAAGTACTCAAATGCTTTTGATACAATATGTTTGGAGTCTCCACATTGCACTGGGGGATAAGCTGGGTTATGATCTTTCTGGGATAATGACCAGATAAATAAATCCTGTGGTTAAGCTCCTCAGCACTGATGTTGACAATTTGGCCAGATCTCTGAGAAGCCAGAGCCATTTGAGTGTTATTCCAGGAGTCTTTCTGGTTGATTAACAATTTGGACAGCATTTTGTCTAAACCAACGACTGAGAATTTAGATGATTAACTTCTAAATTGGTAAGTGGAACCTTTTGTGAAGTACTACAACTAAATGTTCTTGGGTGGGACAGGGAATCAAGATGTTTAAGCTTTGAAAAAAATAATTGAGATACCCAAACTATGAATATGGAACATTTCCCCAATTGAAGTCACCATATCTGTCCAGTCCAGAGAATTGTTTGTACTGATGTAACATTGGAATTATAGACTATATTGATGTTTAGAAATATATCCTCACTCCGCAGCAAGACAACTTTCTTGAAAACTGATTTAAATGCAGGAAAATATTGTACTGTGAATAAGCCAAAGAAATGCAGCACAGTAGGATGTATATCCTGTTTATCCTAAGGAAGATCCACACTTTGATTTCTTGTACTGATAGTTTAATTACATTATCTTGAAAACAAAACAAAACATTTTCGAACAGAATGCTGCATCTGTTTTCATTGGCCTTCATTTTGCTGAAAAAATAACAGAGGCTATCAGCATTCATGTTCTTAACGTATAAATCAGAGAGCAATGTCCAGCAATCATACATGTCACAGGAACTAGAAAGTTGCTAAACAAATTGCTCTGTCCTCCAGAAGCTTTAATGTACAAGTATCCTGCCAAGAGAACTCAGCATTGAAACCTATGAAACAGCATGTTGTTGCAGTAATTACATCATAAAACCCACCAAACTTGTGAGAAAATAATAAACCTTGTTCATTTCGATCTAAGTAACTTTTAACAGCATGGGACTTAACTTACTGCCAAAAAAGCTCTCACTCAAGTGAGGTTTTACAACTGTGGAGTCTGATTTCTTCTGATTTTAATTGTTGTTGGGGATTTAAAGAAATAAAGTTTATTAAACTTTTCATTTGTTTTTATTATTTTTCTTTCAATTCTATCTTTCTTTCCTCTATTTTGCTTTTAATGCCTGATTTGCCTGAATTAACTATTCTCACTGACAATTCCTGGTTCAGACTCTGTGCGGTTCATTAATAACTCTTTAATCTTATTTAAGCCAATTCTTGGTCTTAATTTCCAATTACTATAATTTGAACTTGCCTGGAGGCATGAAAACAGACACCTGCAGGTTTAGCACTCGAGTGCTGGTTTGGTGTTGTTTTCATGGAGCTGCATATGGAGCTCCTCACACCCACCTCCAATGAAGGTTTGTTGTGCACTGGCTGACACATAACAGAGCATTTGCAGATAGTTCAATGACCAAAGGAGAGGGCATAGGGTTAGAGCGCAAACCTTCACCAGCAAGTGAACTGTGAAAGCTGAATCTGCTTTCAAGTAGTATTCAAAATCCTCAGCAAGAACTAATTTATTCTCAATTAGCTGGTCTCTGTTAGGTCAAGCGTGATCCACCAAAATGCTGCGCAGGCTCTGTAATGAATGTGAACAGGCAATTTAATTGTCAATCAGAGTGTTAACAATCCTTTGAGTTGTCATTCCCAGATGCGTTGGTTCCCAGATGTGGACTGGAAGTCCTGGTGGAGAGGCCTGGAGGTGGAGTGATGTCCTAACCCTGCTGGAAGAAGGTGCCCACCTTGACATCAGGTCCTTCTTTGCTGCAGCAGCCTCATCTCCTCAAAGGGCAACCCTATCAAGGTACCCATGACCTTTCTCCAGCTAACTCCAACCTGGTCCAATAAGATAGCACTCACTCTCTGTTGGTGAATTCCTCAGAACATTTCAGAATAAATTTTTCTAGTATTGGTGAGGACTCCCAGGAAAGTTCCTGATGTGTTTCAAAAGTTCTCTTCACGCCACCAGCAACAAGTGAACTGTGAAAGCTGAATATAATAATCTTTATTAGTGTCACAAATAGGCTTACATTAACACTGCAATGAAGTTACTGTAAAAATCCCGTGGTCGCCACACTCCAGCGCCTGTTCCGAAAAACTGAGGGAGAAATCAGAATGTCCATTCGACCTGACAAGCACGTCTTTGGGACTTGTGGGAGGAAACTGGAGGACCCGGAGGAAACCTACGCAGACACGGGAAGAATGTGCAGACTCCGCACAGACAGTGACTCAAGCCGGGAATCGAACCTGGTACCCTGGCGCTGTGAAGCAATAGTGCTACCCACTGTGCGAATATGCTTTTAACTAACACTCAAAATCCTCAACAAGAACTTGTTTACTCCCAATTAGCTGGTCGCTGTTAGGTGAAGCGCTATCCACCAAACTGCTGTGCAGCCTCTCAAAAAGAGTGCTAACAGTATCAGTCTGCTCCTTGATAATCTTCTGAGTTTCCATTCCTGGAAATTCCATTCCATTTGGGATTCCTCCTGTGACCTAATGGAAAAGGTCACCTAATCAGTAAAGCACAAACCTAGAACATTGCTCTGGGGATCCAGGCTCAAATCCCACCACAGTAGATGGTAAAAATCACCCTGTTACAGGCATGCGATTGCTGAATAATTCAACTCTTATACTAAAATGGTGTCTTGTGGTAAACATGGGTTAAATCACCGTTGCAGCTTAAACCAACATCTTGGCCATCTCAGATGTTCTTTAGTGCCCAGGGAAGATTGGCCTCACTTGGTTGCTTGCACCATTAACGCATTTTCCAGATTCTCTGCTGAAGACTGTGCTGAATTGGCATTCTAACCCCAGAAAGTTCCAAAACCCCACAGAAAGTCTGAGTAAGTGAAATGAACGACCAGCTCACTTAGTTCACTGATGGTCAGAAAATCTGTGCATTCTTGTGATGTAATTGATGTTACCTTACCCTGCAGGGGTTTGTGTTCTTGTTCAACATAATCTTTTTAATTGAGTTTAATATGTGGAAGGCAACCATACGAATCAGACTGTTAATGAAAAACAAATGACATTCTCTCCAGTGGTTATTCACTCAATCCACGCTACAATGTATGGCACAGGCTCTTATTCTAAAATTCAGGGCTGCCAGTGACAGACTGAGTACATAGCATGATCTCCTGGGCTTCTGTACATTCTGTTACTATTACGCCATTCTGACTTCCAAGAAATCAATATAGAAATCCAGTTTTTTCCATCCCTTTGTCTCCCAGGATTTGTATGAGGCCAAGACCCCATTTCTCTGCAGTATTCATGAAAATGGTGTGATGAATGCTAACCTCTCATCAAGTTGCACATTTATGTTCCATTAATAAACAGCAAACCATTTGCCGAGGATGTATATGAGGAAATAGTACTTATACAATGGACAATCCTGTTAATGCTTCTATCCCAGCAAAAAATATGCAAAATTCAAACATCAATGGTAAACTGTATTCCAAATTCTTAGAAAGGGTACACAGGAGGTCTATAACAATGTTACCAAGAAACTTCAGTTATGAGGAGATATTGAAATTATGACTTGGGGGCAGAGAAGGTTAAGAGGTGAAATGTTTGTATTTGTTCATTGGTTGTGGGGCTCACTGGTGAAGCCAGCATTTGTTGTTTTTCCCTTGCTGTGGGTTTGGTTCTAGAATCGGGTAAGGATGGCAGGTTTTCTTCCCTGAATGTCGTTTGTGAACCAAATGGGTTTTTACTATGATAGTTTTTGACGCTCGTTTTCAATTCCAGATTTAAAAAAATATATATTGAATCACCTACTACGGTGGGATTTTAACCTGTGCCCCAGCATATTAGCTACATTTTCTGAGCAATTAGTACAAAGACATTACCACATGTCACTGTCTCCTCTAGCCTGGTCAATGTTTTCAACATCTGGCCTGCAAAATCCTACCAACTGTCCTGGCTTGACAAAATTCACACCTCTTTAACCTGGGGTTACCCCATCTCTGGATCTGTAAAGATTTAATCACCTGCTAATGCTCGCATTCCAAGCATTGTCTGGCATCTTTGAATCTGTCCATATATATATGTTTCTGGAACATATCTCTTCATTCACCTGAGGAAGGAGCAGCGCTCCGAAAGCTAGTGACATCGAAACAAACCTGTTGGACTTTAACCTTCTTACTGTGCTCACCCCAGTCCAACGCCGGCATCTCCACATAATGTTTTCAAGATAATGAGTGGTTTTTGTAAAATAGGTGGAGAAAAACTATTTCCTTTGGCCCTTAGGCCAATAACCAAAGGTCATAGATTTAAAATCATTGACAGAAGGAAGACAAAGAGAATTTATTTTCGTCAGAGTTGTCAGGATGTGCAATATTTTACCTAAAAGGGTGGCGACGGCTGATTTCATTAATAATTTTCAAACGGGAGTGGGACAGGGGCTTGCAGATGAGGAATTTACAAGTTTATTGACAAGAACGTGGAACTAAGCATTCAGGCATTGTGTTATGTTATTTTGTTATTGAAGAAGCAGGCACTAGATACATTGGGGTTGAAATATCTTTACATCTGGCAGCTTTCAACTAGCTACCAGCTGGAAAATTACTCCCATCCCAGAGAGTGGACTGGCAGGCAGGAATGGGGGTAAAACTAAGAGCAATAGTGGGGGAGGCCGTGCCCATCACCTACCTGTCTCTGCTGTATTACACCAGACCTCCCACCCTTGGGTCAATTGAAGCCCAGAAGTGGTGAATTAATGGCCACTTAAGTGCCATCCCCTACTGCCCCTGGTAGTGGTGAGGGGTGCCCAGCCATATGATGAAGTTGTCAGGCATACCTTGGCAGCCTGGCTGTATGTTTGGTGTGGAGCACCTCTTGTTCTTGCACCCATGGAAGGGCCAGCACTGCTTGAACCCCAGCACCAGCTTCCGATCGCTTCTCTGCCCACTCACCTAGGCTTGTCAGGTTGACCCCGGTGAGGCTCCCCCATTTTCCAGTCAGGCTGCTATGTTATTCTCTAAGTCTGAATGAAGACTGAAGACTTACAGTTAACACAAGCTCTTTATTCAAAGGGTTCGTTCTGCTTCCAGAGCTCAATTAGATGTAAAATAGTCAAGAGGTATGACCAGTGAAACTAAGGTAAGCTGCCTATGCTGAGCTGTCTCTGTGTGCTGCTGCTCCCTAGCTCTGTGCTTCTCAAAGAGGCAGATCCTACCTTGGGCTCGACCCTTTATATCCATCTCTGATGCTGCCCTCTAGTGGTGCTGTGACTGTTACATCTGTGCTGCAGTCCCTGGTGTATGTGCAAATGTATGTACAGATGTACAGATCACTACATCCCCCCCCTTTTCAGTTGATATGTTTCCTAAACTGACCGCAAGAAAACTGTACAGAACAAGTAGTGAGAATAAGCAAATCTGCACACTGCGAAAATGATAAAGTAATACAGAAACAATTAACAGTATTATGAGTCCATCGATAGAAATGTTCATATTCGTCTTGTGAGTGTATTGAAGTGTTACAAATCCAGCCGGTCGGGTGCCTTACGGCTTCTGCTGGAGCGTCAGGCTCCGCGCCTGGAAACCGACCACAGACCGTTAATTCACCACTTCTGGGCTTCAATTGACCCAAGGGTGGGAGGTCTGGTGTAACGGTGGAGGTGGGGATGACGGTTTGATGTCATCAAGAGTACTGTCTGGTGTTGTCTGGCTAGGAATGTCCTGTGGAATAATGGACTTGGTCAAGTCCAGTGTGGGAAACACCGGCGTCGTAGGCCGAAGCATTAACAGATCCCGGCGGTTGCGGCGAAAGAGTACTCCTACCGACGACTTGACAATGTAGGACCGCGGTGCCTCCTGTCTGATCACGGTGGCTGGCTCAGACCATCCGCCTTCTGGGTCCCTGATCCTGACGATGTCGCCCATGTTCAGTGGCTTGAGTGGGATCACACGTTGATTGTAGTATTGTTTTTGTTTGGGCCGTAGTAACCGCATTTTGTCGAGTACCAGAGCGTTATTGGGGTCTCGGAATTGAATCGCCGGTAGAGTTGTCCGGATGTTCCTACCAAAGAGCATCTGCGCTGGCGACAGTCCTGAGCTCAATGGGGTTGCTTGGTAGGATAACACTGCTAGGTTGATGTCCGAGCGTGAATCTGTTGCCTTGCTAATAAGCCGTTTAACGATGTGGACACCCTTTCCCACTTTCCCATTTGACTGTGGGTAGCGCAGACTGGACGTTACATGCTGAAAGCTGTAGCAGTCTGAGAACACTTTCCATTTCCAGCTCGCGAAGCAGGATCCATTATCTGACATAACCCCACGCAGGATTCCATGTCGCACAAATGTCTCCTGGCACGCCTTGATGACAGATGGCGACGTGAGATCATGGAATTTCATTACCTCCAGAAAGTTTGAGTAATAATCCATGATCAAGACTAAATCACGCCCTGTGGCATGAAATAGGTCAATGCCCACTTTTGTCCACGGCGCCATTGTGAGTTCATGTTGCTGCAGTGGTTCTTTACACCGTGCGGGTTGATGTCTTTGACAGGTGTCACATGTCATGACCATGTCCGTTATGTCTTGATTCATGCCGGGCCAGTACACAGCCTGTCGTGCTCGCCTTTTGCATTTCTCAATTCCTAGGTGACCTTCATGAATCTTACGAAGCATCTCGGCGCGGAGTGTGGCCGGAATCACAATCTGCGCATTGCGTAGCAGCAGGCCGTCAACTTCAATCAGTTCTGACTTGACATTCTGAAATTGTGGACATTGTCCCCTCGTCCAACCGTGCTGGAGTAGGTGCAGCACCCTCCATAAGGTTACGTCTTTCTGCGTCTCCTGTCGGATTAGGCAAAGCTTCTCATCCGAAGCAGGCAAATTCTCCATGCATAACTGTGTTTGGGCCTCGATTTCTCTGCTAGGGGCTGATGGTGCGTTGTCAGTGCCAATGGATCGGGACAGTGCGTCGGCAATGGCAACGTCTCATCCTGGGGTGTATATTAGGGCGAAATCATACCTTCACAGTTTCATCATGATGCGCTGCAGAAGAGGTGTCATGTCATTTAGATCCTTGTCTATGATATGGACCAACGGTCTGTGGTCGGTTTCCACTATGAACGTGGGCAGGCCGTACACATAGTCATGGAACTTCAGAATCCCAGTGAGGAGCCCGAGGCATTCTTTTTTGATTTGTGCATATCTGCACTCAGTTGCGGTCATGGCCATGGACGCGTATGCCACCGGGACCCAGTCAGACTGGTCGGCCTGTTGGAGGAGCACGGCGCCAATCCCGTCCTGGCTGGCGTCAGTGGAGATCTTGGTGGGTCTGGTTGCGTCAAAGAAAGCAAGGGTCGGTGCCCTTGTTAGTTGCTGTTTGAGATCCACCCATTCCTTATTGTGACGTTGTGTCCACTCAAACGCAGTGGTCTTTCGTAGGAGATTGCGTAAAGCTGCCGTCCGTGCGGACAGGTTTGGGATGAACCTGCCGAGGAAGTTGACGAAGCCCAGAAAACGTAGCACCGCCTTCTTGTCATGTGGCGTCTTCATGGATTTTCGCCTCATCAGGGCTGACACCCTGAGATGATATGGTGTCACCCAAAAAGGTTACAGATTCCTTCGCAAATGTGCATTTTGCCCGGTTCAGTTTCAAACCGTATTTATGAATCCTCTGAAACACCTTCTTCAGACGACAGATGTGGTCTTCTTCAGTGGTGGACCATACGATGATGTCATCCACATAGACTCTGACAACCTCGATGCCCTCGCTCATTTGTTCCATTATCCTGTGGAAAATCTCTGACGCAGAGATAATGTAAAACAGTCAAGAGATATGACCAGTGAAACTAAGGTAAACTGCCTATGCTGAGCTGTCTCTGTGTGCTGCTGCTCTCTAGCTCTGTGCTTCTCAAAGAGGCGGATCCTACCTTGGGCTCGACCCTTTATGCCCGTCTCTGATGCTGCCCTCTAGTGGTGCTGTGACTGTTACATCTGTTCTGCAGTCCCTGGTGTATGCGCAGATGTATGTACAGATGTATGTACAGATGTACAGATCACTACAGCTTCCAAGAACAATTCTGTAGCTGACTGCTCCCAGTGCCACTGCCAGAACTGAAAAGCTATCAGTCATCTGATTTGCCAATTCTTGGAGTGGAGGCGGGACATTCCCCCTCATGGGGGTGGGCATCATGACCTCAGGAACTTAGCTGCCTGAGCCATATAAAATTGCAATCATCGTTTCCCAGGATGGCTGATGCAGGCTCAGCCCCAACTTTGCAACTGGTGGGCAGGGCCACCTCCTCCATGTACTCACTGACTTCTTCTGTTTGGATCTAATTAGTTCAACTGATGCTCAAGTGAACATATCTATATGACCATTAACAAACTGAAATATTACTTGTAGGTTGGGGAGAATGGGTCTTCACAGTGTTTTTTCTTTCATCTGTCCTCATTCCAAGGGTTTGTCTCGCTATGAAAATCTTTCTGCACTGATTTTTCTACTGCCATCACTGCCTGTCCCATAGAGAGGACAAACCACATTTTGATATTATCCACCAATCTCAGGTCTTCCATGTTCATGTATTCCAGGTGTTTTGCCTTGCATTACCTCTTTCTCCAAACACTCCCATCCTCTTTTGCATAAGGAAGACTACAAGCATCAGAGGATTCTTTGGCGTTCACTGCTTCAGTGGATTGACCAGAAGTCACAGTCACACATTTTGGCTGTGTGGATGGTGTTTTCACTTGAGGTAGTGCTGTCGTACACGGCACTGCCACATCAATCCATGTAGATGGCGGCTGATCTGCATGTCGTCTCCACGCTAACTCATACTCCCCTTTGTACGGTATAAGAGATTGAACCAGTTTGAGCCAATACAGTTGCAGGACCCACTTCTCACTGGTGGTATAGCTACATTCAACACTTGCTCACTTTGTTTAAACAAGTGTCGTCTTGAATTATCTTCTCATGCTCTGTGACTGCTGATTGCGTTCTACTAACTTGGACGCCTCCTGTGGTAAGAGTCGATCAAAGGTAGCTCTCAGCTTCCTCTTCATTAGTAGTAAAGTTGGGGAACTCTGTGTAGGCGCATGCATGGTGTTGTGATACATTGTCAAGAAACTGATTAAGTGGCAATGTAATCAATCTTGGTTCTTAGAAGCTTTCAGCGCACGTTTTAAAGGTTGAACAAACATTTCAGCTAAACCGTTCATGGATGGGTGATGAGGTGCTGATTTTACATGTGAAACACCACTCATCTTTAAGTAATCCTCAAACTCTTGTGCCATAAACTGTGGACAGTTGTCACTCATCATTTGTTCTGGTTTCCCAAATCTGTCGAAAATCTCATCAAACATTTCAATAGCTTATGGTCCTTGATTTCATCAGGACCACCTCAGGCCACTTTGAGTGTGCGACCATGAACATGGCGGCACGGTAGAACAATGGTTAACACTGTTGCTTCACAGCACCAGGGTCCCAAGTTCGATTTCCGCTTGGGTCACTGGCTGTGCGGAGTCGGCACGTTCTCCCCGTGTCTGCGTGCGTTTCCTCGGAGTGCTCTGATTTCCTCCCACAAGTCCTGAAAGGCATGCTTGTTAGGTGAATTGGACATTCTGAATTCCCCCTCCGTGTACCCGAACAGGCGCCGGAATGTGGCGACTAGGGGGTTTTCACAGTAACTTAATTGCAGCGTTAATGTAAACCTACTTGTGACAAAAATAAAGATGATTATTATTATGTGCCCCTCAAATGGTCAATGTGTAGACTTCGCCATGGCATTTTAGGCCACTCCCATGGATGCAATGGGGACAACGGCACAGTCCGGCTTTTTCCTTTATCTGGGCATCAATTCCTGCCCATCAAAAGTAGCTCTGTGCAAGTTCCTTCATTCAGACTATACCTGGGTGTCCTTCATGTAATTGCTCCAATATACTTTGTTGCAAATTTGTAAGAATTTATAACTCTCATCCACCACAACAGGCATCCAACTTGCACTGTCAACTCATGTTTCCTGGAAATATACAGCTTTAATTCAGGATGCATTCCTATCATCCCTTTGACACCATTTCCAGAACCTTTCCTATCACGGGATCATTTCTGGCACGTCAGTGGACATGAGCTGCAGTCACTGGAGCATGTTCATCCTGTACAGAATCAAAAATATTTTCATTACTGGGTGGTGTCTGACCAACAGGCAAAGATAAACGTGACAATTCATCAGCACTGGGGTGACTCTCTGACTTGGTATTTGATCTCATAAATGTGAACATAGAATCAAAGACCATCGTTGGAGTTTACTTACTGCAAACGAAGGAAGACCTTTATGCCATCCAAAATTAGCAAACTGGACCTGTGGTCCATCAACAACTTGAAGTGACGGCCATAGCAGTATTGGTGAAATTTTCGCACCATAAATAATACTCAGTGCTTCCTTCTCCAATTGTGCGTGATTTGATTCAGCACTTGTTAAGGTAAGTGACAGAAAAGCTATAGATCTTTCTTCACCAAGGTAGTATATCTGACAGCCCTGCTCCAACTCCAAACAGAGAAGCATCACAGGCAAGTTGTAATAATAACTATGGGTTGAAATGTACCAACACTTCTGATTTCTTCAGTGCTTGTTTCAATGAGAGGATTGCTTTTCTACATTCTAGTGTCCTAGGAATGGTCTTAATTGTGTTCCATTCATTGGTCATGGAGCCTCCATTATAGCTTCCATCTTTTCAGGTGCTTTGTGTAAACTCTTACAATCAATTACGTGGCCTAAATATTGGACGGATGTTTGAAAGAAATCACACTTATCTTTCCTCACACAAAGACCGAACATCTGAAGGTGTTTCAATGTGGTTTCTAAGTTACATAGTGTTCTTGTTTATTGGTACCAGTAATTAGTATATCATCAAGGTAACACTGTACCCCCTGAAAAGGATGTGGTCCATGGATCATTGAAATAAAACAGGTGCTGACGTTATCCCAAAAGGTAACCTCTTGAAACGGAAAAGTCCTTTATGTGTGATAATGGTGAGCAGATGTTGAGATTTAGCTGCAACTTTCATTTGCAGTTAGGCCTGTGATAGGTCGATCTTGCTGAACTTTTGACCTCCTGCTAAGCTGGCAAACAAACCCTTAATCAATGGTAGTGGGCATTGATCCGCACATAGAACCAGCTTGATGGTTGTTTTAAAATCTCTGCAGATGCAAATTGTTCCATCTTGCTTCATTACAGGCACAATAGGGGTTGCCCAGTCACTGATAATGACAAGTTTTAACACTCCTGTATCCACAAGTCTCATTACATCAGATTACACCTTTGGAGGTATCGTGTAGGGTACTGCTCTAGCCTGGAGACATTTTGGCTGGCTATTTTGCTTGCTCTTTTCTGGGTGCCAGCTAGTTTCTGGGTCTTCGTGCCTGCTCCGAGCTGAGAAACGTCTTTAGCAGCAAGCTCCATTGCAACAACAATACCTAATGCTGTTTTCAAACTTTCATTCTGTTAATAATCTTTGAATGGCTTCAATTCTTAGACCACAACCCAAACAATCTCTCATGGTATCATCAAGCAAGTCACCAAATCTGAAAAACTCAGCGGAGGTGCTTGAGGCTTGCAATGAACTATGCAATGCTTCCCTCTCATAGCTGATTCCTTCAGTGAAATTGAAACCACTCTGTGATAATTAATGGCTTTGCTGCATAATGGTCTTCTAATATTTTAACTAATTCTTGATAAGTTTTGTCACTGGGTTTCTCAGGTTGGACTAAACTACTGAGCAAATTAAAAGTCTTGCTTCCAATTATACTATGAAAAGGAGGGACCTGAATATCTTCTGAAATTTTATTGGCCAGGATTTAATAATGGAATCTCTCTGCATATGATTTCCAGTTTTTTGAGTTTTCCTCAAATGGACCCATGGTGCTAAAGTTTCCCACCATTTTTAGCGATCTCTGAATGCTCTCGTTACTTCCCTTATATCAATGGTCTATTTTAAATATGGTGAATAAGTAAGCAATGCCCAAACTTTTTTTTTCTTTGCTCCCACTACTGCACATGGTGAGCTCTGAATTCTGTGCGTGCCGGATTAAATTTGTAATGGACCTTTCCTTTGAATTTGCACCCAAAACCTTAACAGTTCCAATGCCAGGTGCGGGGTGCTGTTTGTGAGGTGTGATCGCTGACCCACTGTTGATCTGCCTCAACGTCGACTATTGATAACTTTGATTTTCTTTTCACTTCAAAATTTATTTTTTCCTAATTCGTTCCTTGTCGCTAGTATAATCTATCGTGTGCGTATTGTACTTTCAGGAGATAATAAAGGAACTGTTGAAACACGTGGGTTGGACGCAATAATGAACAGAGATTTATTAGATGGTTGTTAACTGTATGAAAGCTAGATCTACGCTGACTCTAACCCTGCAAAGTAGCCAATGATGCCACAGGCTATCGCATGATTCAACTCTTAAAGGGACCATGCAACAGCATGACAATATCAACCCACATATTTAACATCCTGGAACGGAGATGATTGATCTCCAACAATTACAACCATCTTCCTTTGTACTAGGTATGAGTCCAACCAGTGGAGAGGTTTCCCCTAATTCCCACGAACTTCGGTTTTGCCTGGGCTCCTGTAATGACTTAGACCAGGCCTTTGAGATTGACCAATTGGAATACGAGTTCCCTGATTAATGGCCCAATAAGGGAACTTCTCTAAGGGAACTTCTCTTCTCTGTATATAACAGGGAGTGTCAGATCCTCTGCACTCCCAGTGTAGATAGCAAGCTGAATGCACATGGTCATACTGCTGTTGGTTTTGTTAATAAAAGGAATTCTGGTGAAGGGACTTCTGCCTCCGTGGACATATTACAGTGGCGATGAGGAAAACGAAATGAGCTGAAGGAACCTGCTCATTATCAGCCACCACATATTGAGGATAAGCGACAGACCGGCAAAATGCCTTTATTCGGGAAGTTGGATTCTTTTGACCCTGCAGTGGAAGACTGGGCCCAATATGTAGAGCAGATGAAGTACTTTTTCAGAGCGAACGATATAGTTCCGGATGAAAAGCAACGGGTCATTCTGCTGACCATGTGTGGGCCGGCAGATGATGCCATGATGCGCAGTCTCACTTTTCTACAGGCACCTGGAACGAAAACGTTCCAGGAATTGACAGACTTAGTAAAAGAGTACTATGACCGTAAGCCATCTCTGATCCTGCGAAGGTACCAGTTTTACTCATCGTTCCGAGACACCGGGGAGTCAGCCACTATTTTTTAACAAGATTAAGGCGATTAGCAGAGGCTTGCGAATTTGGACTGATGCTAAATGCGATGTTCCGAGACCAGTTGGTGTGCGGAATAACTAATTTAGCAATACAAAAACGTCTGTTAGCAGGGACCGAGCTGGATTGCAACCAAGCATTGAAGCTGGCTTTGTGCTTAGAAAAAGCGGAGCGCATGAGTTACAGGGTACTCCAATGGAGGTAGATGCCCACACCAGTGCAACTGAGTTAAGGGACTACCGCTGAGGGATAGGCAACTGCATAGCCACCCTCAAGAATGACTCGGATACTAAGGAACCCAGGCCCACTCGCAGAACCGCTCCCAAGCAAGCAAAAATTAAGACCAGACAGACGGCATCCCCAGCAACCTTTGGCTTGGTAAAATATTGTAATTGCCAAAGTTTGGAGCCAGAGAGGAGAAATAGAAGTCCAAAAGCAACATTTCAGAGAAGGACATGTAGGCCGGGGTACAGGAGAATGCACACCCTGGAAGCTCCACCTACCTCCGACGAGGAACAACTAAATAGTGTAACGATGGTTAAATCAAAACCCATTAAACTAACTATAAGGCTGAACGGACATCCAACATTAATGGAGATCAATACGGGAGCAGCCGTATCAGTGATAGGAGAAACTGTATTTAATAAAATTCGCACTGGACCCCAACCCTTATCCCTAACCAGGACCTCGGCAATCCCGAAGAGGTACACAACGGAACCATTGAGAGTGTTGAGCACAACACGTACCTGTGGCTTATGGGGAGCAACTGGCTAGGCTGCCTTGAATGGTAGTGAAAGATGATGAACCGGGCTTAATGGGGCGAAACTGACTAAAAGAGATCCAGCTGGATTGGGTAAACATTTTCCAGCTGGAAAATGGTCACCTGAACGAAGCCCTGTGCAGATCTGGGTCCCCGTTGGCGGGCGTGTTCTGGGGGGAACCAGGCCCGGTTGCTGCTCGGGTGACCCAAGTGGCATCCTGCTACCCTGTTCGGCCGCTGCCCGCCAGATGCACCAGGGACAGGAGGGGGCGGGGTGGGTCCGAGGTGCTATGGTGTTCCAGCAACTCCCTTGCGGGATTCACCGGCACGGGCCTCATCACCTACGCCTCCCTCGGGGTGCCCGATGGGCTACTCCATGGGATGGGGCTGTGAGCAGAGCTAACCCCTGAGGCTCACCTGCCACCTAGCGCTGCCAGTCCTGGAGGCCCGCTCTGGTCTTGACCAAGGTCTGCATGCTCGCGGCCATGGAGCACAGGGAGTGGACCATCTCCGCCTGGGACTGCGCCACATCACTCATTGACTGTGCCACCACCTTCTGGGTTTATGTCCCATCAGCCAGTGACTGCACCATCTCCCTCAGAGACTGGGCCACCTCCCTCTGTGTCTGTATCACATTGGCCAACGCCTGGACAATGCCGCCGACATTCCCAGCCATGGCCTGCTTTGACTGGGCCACGCTCAGGAACGTTGCTGCGATTTGCAGGTGGCTCTGGGACGTGGTTGCCTGTGATACGTCAACCCTATCCTGGGCCTCGGCCAGCGCCTGCACAGAATACCCCAGGCTTTGGACATGCTGATCCATAGCCAGCACCATCGCCCCCAATGCCTCAACCGCGGACACCACCCGTGCAATGATGGCCTGGGTGGCACGCATGGTTGGCACCACCTCCTGCTCCTGCACGCGGTTGGACTCCTCCAACTGTACCTGTGGGTACTGGATGCTCGTCGACAACCTCTCATGTAGTCCCTGCCTCTGCGACTGCATCCCCACAAATGATGGGACTGTCCGTTCCAGAAGCTCGAAACCCGTCTGGACGGCAGCTAATCCCTGGGGTTGGCCTGCTATGTTGTCGGCCAGCCCACCGACCATCCGTCCCCTCGGGTGTTCCTACCTCCACCTGCTGTCAGTTGTGTGGTGCGCACCAGATTGTGTCCCAGGAGACTCTTCACTGAAGTACCCAACTGAGAGGACGGCAGATGGACCCAGCCCATCTCTGGCAGGTCCTGCAAGACACTAGACAAGACACATGCTAGCGATGCCCTCTCTGTGTCCCCTCAGGAAATGCTCTCCCATAATCGATGGGAGAGGGCCCAGACTGGCGGTGGGGTGCCAGACCTGAGAATCCTCATCTCCTTTGATGAGCGGACTGGTGGGGCCAAGGATAGGGTGGTCACCTGCACGGAGGCTGGCGGACGCCACAGAGGTGAAGCACCACTAGGCTCCACCCGGAGCATCTGTCAAACATGAGTAGTGATTGCCTGACTGACTGACCCATCCCTCCCACTGACCACATGTCCATTCTCCCACAGTTTCATCAGTTGACAGCGCTGGCCCATCCCAGGCGGCTCCCTCTCCTGACTCCGAGGAGAACACCCCGGAGGAGAGCTCCAAGAATGCAACTGTTATAGTCGCAGCACAGCTATCACCCCACCCTCCACCAGCCCACCGATCTGCGGGCGGCCTGTGCCATGGGGGCACTCCTTCCTTCCCCACCGGCCACTGTAGGGATCCGCCATGGCCGGGGTGGAGAAGACCCCCCCTGTGCATGCACTAGAATACGCCGGCCAGTCTGCGCATGCGCGGAACCACGCCATCGGTTCTGCGCATCCACTAACTCGCGCCGGCCCTCCGCACCGGCCTAGCCCCCAGAAGTGCGGAGGATTCCACAACTTCCGGTCGGCAGGATGCCGGAGTGGGTGGCGCCGTTTTTTACGTCAGCATCGGGCCATCACCGGGATTCGGGAGAATCCCGCTTAAGATATTTTGTGAATGGAAGAAGAACTTGGATGTGATATTGTTCGACCTGCTGCCTCTAGATGCTAACGGCCACAAATATGGAAGGTGTTGTTGAAGGACCCTTGGTATGTTGCAGTACTGCATCTCCTATGGTACCCACTGCAGTCATGTTCTGGAGGGAGTGCATGACTTTTATGGCGGTGGGTGGGGTGCTGGTCAATTGATATGCTTTATTCTGGATTGTCCTGAGTTTCTTAAGTGCTTTTGAAGCTGCACCTAGCCATGCAAGTGAGGAGTATTCCATGACCCTGACTTGTGTCTTATTGGTGGTGGAAATGCTTTGGGGAGTCAGGAGATAAGTTACTTACCATAGAATTCCCAGCGTCTGGACCTGCTCTTGCAGTCACAGTATTTATGTGGCTGGCCCAGTTAATTTTCTGGTCAATATTGAACTCCAGGTCGGTGAAGGTGAGGAATCCCAGGATGGTAATGCCATTTTGAATGTCAGGAGGAGATGGTTAGATTCTCTCTTGCTAGAGATCGTCATTACTTGACAATTATCTGGTGTGAACATTACTTGCCCCTTAACATCTCAAACATGTATATTGTCCAGACATTGCTGTATGGGATCACAGATTGGATCCATATTTGAGTTGTGAATGATGCTGAACAGTGCAATCATCAGCGAAAATCCCCATTTCCGACCTTTTGATGAATGGAAAGTCACTGTGCTCTAGAAACACCTTGAGCACAACACAGGTCGGCCCTTCAGTACAGTACAGAGGAAAGATCCTCTCAATCCAGAAAACATAATTCATTAGAAATCTACAGAAATTAAAATTTGGAGAGATGTAATGGGCACAAAGTCAAAGGCCTGGAATATTGGGCAGCATGGTAGCACAGTGGTTCGCACTATTGCTTCACAGCTCCAGGGTTCCTGGGTCGATTCCCGGCTTGGGTCACTGTCTGTGTGGAGTCTGCACGTTCTCCCCGTGTCTGCATGGGTTTCCTCCGGATGCTCCAGTTTCCTCCCACAAGTCCATAAGACGTGCTGTTAGGTAATTTGGACATTCTGAATTCTCCCTCTGTGTACCTGAACAGGCGCCGGAATGTGACGACTAGGAGATTTTCACAGTAACTTCATTGCAGTGTTAATGTAAGTCTACTTGTGACCATAAATATTATCATTATTATTAAAATCACTCCGCTTGATTCAGAAATGACTATCAACTCTATATCCCCTTTCCTTTCCTCTTCCTGCCATTTTATTTAGGATAGTTGAAATCTCCCATGATTTTGATAGTTATACAATTTTTAATTGGACCACGAAAATGTTATTCCTGTGAATTATTTCTAAGGTTTCACATAAATTAAAGAAAGCTATTCAGAGTTAAATTAACTGATACTTTGCGAGTCACTGTATGGATGTAACTGATACTCATCTGTATTGAATTAATGTTTTGATCTCGTGGTCACCAGGGATGAATTTGGTTTCTTTCTTAATGGGTAGAATAAGATTTCCAAATAAATAGCAAAGGCTTACATCTATCTTTCTTCTCAGCATACTTGTTTTTGTGTGTCCAAAAGCTCATAAACCACTCTTAATTTAAAAATGTCCAGTGGTTAAGACATTCAATTCTACATAAATTATGCGATTGCAACAGCAGGTCAAGAGGCTGGTAATTCTGTGGTATGTAACCCACTTCCTGATTCCCTGTGGGTAGAACATGCTCCCTCAGGACATAGGGCTGGACTTTACAGAGCGCCATGCTCCCTGCAACCTCACCACCCACCGACTGAAAAGACGGTTGTCAACCCTCCCACCGAAAACCCGATATTACGCAGGGAGCATTCTTAATTGTTTCCATCTGGGAGGAAGTCCCACTGGAGGGAGCGCCTGGCCAATCTGATCGGCTGACAGCCCTATAGCCCCAGCAGTGCCAGAATCAAGCAGTGGCCACTGCTGAAATTACAGGCAGTCCCGACGAAGAAGGCTATTGGAGCCCAGTCGTAAAAGCAAAATCTGGGATTTGGGGAGGGCTTAGCTGTCAGACTCCAATGTGGCTGGGCAGGATGGAGGTGGAGGGGATGAGTTGAGGGGAAGGGAAGTAAGTGGGGAGTGCCGGGTTTGAGAGGTCAGGGTGAAAGGGTTAAGGAGGGGTCACGGTGTTTGGGAGGATGCCTCTGATAGGCTCAGGGGTCTTCCATCAGTGAGTATTCCCTTCCTGTTGGACAGCAACCCAAGGAGCGAGAAGTTGCTGAGCTACCCGGCTTGCCTCTATGTGGTAAACCACTGTATTGTACTGTTGTACTGTTACATGCCTGGGCTTGTCCCTGCTGGCTCTGCCTGTGGCTCCTCCCCTCTGGCTCATGTATAAAGGTGGCCAACCTCCAGCCCAGCCCTCATTCTGGGATTGGCTGCCAGCAGGTGTCTTTAAGCTGATTAAAGCCACAGTTTTTCTCCCGAATCATCGTCTGTCGTCAATTGATGGTATATCACTCTACTTTTCTCTGTGAACATAAATTAGTGGCCATTTAGAATCTATAAGCCTCAAGGGCAATCGAATTAGCTCATGCATTCCCTACCTACTGTAATATGGGAGGCATGTTGGAGATGGGTGGAAAGACCGTGAGAAGTCATTTACTTTATTTTAAATGCATCTGCCACCTTCAAATGCGGGGACTGCAAATACCAGTCCATAGGAACAAGTTCTGTCTACATGTTTTATTATACAGTCATTACTTAGAAACTCTTGAGACACTGAAGAGTTTAGTCCCTGGAGACAATAGTGGTTCCTTTTTGTATAATACACAGGGCCATTATTTCATAATTTTCAAAGAGAAAATGGCAGAATTGAAGAAAACATGGCCAGAATTCTCCAGCCGTTTTCTGATGGTGAGTCTCTCCAGGTCGCGCACCCCCGCCCGCAGGTTTCCTAGTGGCGTGGGGTGGCTTCAATGGGAATTCCCCTTAACAGTGGCAGGAACGGAGAATCTTACCACCAGTGAATACCGTGCGCCTCCTACTGCCGCAAAACACGAGAAGGCATGAGAATGGGGATGAGAAAATATCAGCCATGATTGAATGGCGGAGCAGAGTCGATTGGCCGAGTGGCATAATTCTGTTCCTATGTCTTTTAAAAAAAAAAATTTTTAGAGTGCCCAATTCATTTTTTCCAATTAACGGGCAATTCAGTGTGTTCAATCCACCTACTTTGCACACCTTTGGGTTGTGGGGGCGAAACCCACGCAAATATGGGGAGAATGTGCAAACTCCACACGGACAGTGACTCAGAGCCGGGATCGAACCTGGGACCTTGGCGCCGTGCTACCACTGCGCCACCGTGCTGCCCGTCTCCTATGTCTTATGGTCTTATGGGAGGCTGGAAAATCCTGCCTATGATACCGACAATAAAAGTGGCATCCACAACATATCCAGTGGCTCTGCCATTATTTGTCAACTGACAAGTGTATGGAGATACACATACAACAATAACTGCCTGATGAAAGATGATAGACCTGAAATATTAACTCTCTTCCTCTCTCCACAAAGGCTGCCTGATCAGCTGAGTATTTCTAGCATTTCCTGTTTTATTTCAGAATACCAGCTTCTGCAGTATTTTGCCTTTGATATAAGTGGCAATTAAATTGTTGGGGATAATATGTGGAAGCTTGTCCCTGCTGGAAAAGCAGAAACATTTTCCGATCGCAGACAGCATTTCTTAAGGAGTGGGCTCTGCCCAAGCTTTTTCCTAGAGCAACGGTAGGAGCACCCCACCTCCAAACTACTTGACCGATTGAGGAAGGCAAATGTGATGATGCTTCCATTCAATCAATGGAAGGATCCCTAAGTAAAGGGACCAGGAGGACGTGGGTTACAAGGCTGCACCAGCACACTGACCACAGGAATGGAGAGGAGAACTGTGCAGATCTCTTCCTGGGCCTCTTGCTCTTACCCGGAAATCATTGATCCCCGATCCTGGGATCAGACTCCAGCCCCAGGATTGTGGGATCTACCAACTTGTTCCTGTGGCCTGCTCCAGAGTTCTCTCTACCTGACCAGGAGCTATGCCTGTCATTCAGGCTGACTTCTGGGATGGATATGGTCAGTGATACAAAATGCGCACTATGGAGTTAAAATTCCTTCCTGTCTGGGGAAACCCGAGGCTCTGATTCCAAGTTTCCCCTCTGAAACCTTCATCCCTACACCTACATAACAGTGGCACTCCTGTTAATATCAAGGCCTTTAATTCTGCTTGCCCTCTATTCTTTTCCCCCTCATCATTTTCTCCTTCTACATTTTTAATGTTACAGTTTCCTTACTTTAACTAACTTAATCTATCTACTTAACAAGCCCCCCCCCCCCCCCCCCCCCCCTCCATCACCAAAACAACCATTTTGGGAGTTCTCAAACTTTATTTCCAGCAAATGATAAAATGAGTGAGAACATTTTAACATGGCCAAACATTGCTCAATTCAGTATAAAAATATGACTGATTGAGAACGTGTTCCTGAAACCATTCATACAGAAGCAAAATACTGCGGATACTGAAAATCTGAAATAAGATCAGAAGATGCTGGAAATACTGAGCAGGTCAGAGAGCATCTCGAGAGAGAAACAGAGGCTGGGATTTTCCAGTCACTCCATTGGCAGGAATTGGGCGGGACGGAAAATCGTACCAAACAAAAATCCGTTGACTTCGGGCAAGAATTTCCAGTCATGCAGTGGGCAGGCCCAGAAAATCACAGCCAGAGTTAACGGACGGATATTTACATTCCTGTCACGGCAGGGTCGTAAAATGATGCAAACTGTTCAAAATTCCAATGGCTTTGGCAGAACCTGAATATCCTGCTGGCGGCAGGGTTTGTAAAATTCCGCCCAATGTTTCTGGTCAATAACCCGATGAAAGATTATTGATCTCAAACTCTCCACAGATGCTGCTACAGCTGTTGAGCATTTCCAGCATCTTCTGCTGTATCCCTGGATCCATTATTTTGCCTCAATGATTTCTAAAACCCTGACTGAGGCAGCATGGTACACAGTGGTTAGCACTGCTGCCTCACAGCACCAGGGACCCTGGTTCAATTCCGGCCTTGGGTGACTGTCTGTCACCTGTGGAGTTTGCACATTCTCCCCGTGTCTGCGTGGGCTTCCTCCGGATGCTCCGGTTTCCTCCCCCAGTCCAAAGATGTGAAGGTTTTGTGGATTGGCCAATTGTTCCTTCATGTTCAATGATCTGTAGGTTAGGTGGGGTTGTGGGGTTACGAGGATAGGGCAGGGGATTGGTCCAAGGTGGAAGTGCTCTTTCAGATGGTCAGTGCAGACTTGGTGGGCCAAATGGGCTCCTTCTGCACTGTAGGAATTCTATGGTTCTAAATTAGAGCTAACAAGAACACAAGAAATAAGAGCAGGAGTAGTCAGTGTATTGGTGGGGCTGCATCTCGAATCCTTTGTGCAGTTGTGGTCTCTTTATTTAAGGAAGGATGTAAATGCATTGGAGGCGGTTCCGAGGTGGTTTACAAGATTGATACCTGGAATAAGCAACTTATTTTATGAGGAAAGGCTGGCCAGACTGGGCTTGTTCCCACTGGAACTTAAAAGAGTGAGGGGTGAGTAGATTGAAGTATCTAAGATCCGGAACAGTATTGACAAGGTGGACATGGAAAGGATGTTTCCCCTTGTGGATGAGTCCAGAACCAGGCACCACTGTTTTCAAATTATGGGTTGGCCTTTTAGGACAGAGGAGAAACTTTTTCGCTCACAGGGTTATCCAATGCCAAAACACTCTGCCTCAGGAGACGGCGTAAGCTAGGTCATTCAATATTTTAAAGGTGCAGATAGATAGATTCTTATTAGGCAAGGGAATCAGAGGTTATCGAGGTAGATGGGAATGTGGAATTTGAGACACAAATGGATTAGCAATAGGATTGGATTCTCTGGTTCCCCAGCATGTGTTCCTCAGGTGTGCGGTATTCGATGGCTATGGGTTTCTCTACTCCTGCCGCTTGTCAATGGGATTTCCCACTGAAGCCACCCCATGCTGCTGGGAAACACATGGTCGGGGGTGCGCTTCCAGCTAGAACAGGGAATTCTAGCCATTTTCTTATTGAATGACGGAGCAGGCCCTAGGAAGTGAGTGGCTTACTTCTGCTCCTAATTCATATGTTTGTATATGGCCCATTGAGCCTTTTCCACTATTTAATACAATCATGAGTGATCTTATGCTTCAACTATTTTCCTGTTTGCTCCCCATATCCTTTATTCCTTGAGAGACCAAAAGACTGCCTACCCCAGTCTTAAATGCATTCAACGATGGATCATCCACATATCTGCTATTTCATGGATTGAGTCTGATTTGTAATCCTGGTATACAATGAGAATAATCTGGTCTTGTTCCTTGTAGTGAGATGAAAATGAAATCTTTCACTGTTATCGCTTAAATGTAATTTTATTTATTTGGGGGAAAATACTACTTAAACAGTATTAAAAAACACCCACACACTTGACTGGCCAACTTACTTTGGCACCAAAGGTGAGAAAATGGAAACAACTAGCTTGTATATATAATATGATTAGCTTGTAAATCATATTGGGCCCTTAAGGAGACAGCACGGTGGTGCAGTGGGTAGCACTGCAGCCTCACAGCGCCGTGGTCCCAGGTTCGATCCCGGCTCTGGGTCACTGTCCATGTGGAGTTTGCACATTCTCCCTGTGTTTGCGTGGCTGTCACCCCCACAACCCGAAGATGTGCAGGGTAGGTGGATTGGCCATGTTAAATTACCCCTTAATTGGAAAAATTAATTGGGTACTCAAAATTTATTAAAAAAAATATTGGGCCCTTCAGAGCACAATAATGTCCCTTTAACTAGGTCATATAAGAAAAATAAATATTTGAGCGAATTTCATGGGCATTCTTAAAATGAGTTAGTTCTCTGCCTCCCTGCAACTTTAATAACTCCTTCGTCAAATTTTTAGTCACCTTTCCACATTTCTCCAGGCTCAACACATATTTTCCTTAAGCTGATCTGTGACAAAACTTGTGACATCACTTTGTATTAAAGGGACCATATTGTTACAACCCCAGCTGAAGTCACTCCTGGGCATTCAGGTTCCAGAATGTAACCCTGGCTTGATCGACCATGGGTAGGATTCTCCATCGTCCGACACCAGAATATGGAAATAGGATTGGGTGGAGAATCGGTTCTGATGCCGAAATCGCAGTGGGTGCCGACTTCACGCCAAATAGCAATTCTCCGTCACCTCGACAGCGGCATCAATGCATGGCATATCATTAGCAGGCCCGACCCGGTATTCTCCGAGGCTCCGCGATTTCCGGTATTCTCCGAGGCCTCCGCGATTCCCGCCTCCGATGGGTTGAATTCCCGACAACGAGATTCACTTGTGCTTTTAAAAATCATGAAATCGGCGTTGTGGCTGCTGAGGGACAGAGGGGGAGCGGGGTACGGGAAGTGTCCGACATTACCACAGTTTGCTGACAGTTGTGTCGCCAGCTGGGGGGCATCTACCAGGATTGGGGGGTGTAGCGAGGGGTGGCCAGGAGGTAGCTGTAGGGTCGGAGTGGACGAGCACAGAATCATTTCTGCAGCCTGCAAGGCAGCCATGCAGCTGCGCACACCGCTAACAGCCCACTCTGAACTTAGTGCCATGGGTCGTATAAGTGTCCCAAAGTCACCCCTCTAGGTACCCCCTGGCCCCAGCCAACCCATCAGCCATATGGGCGCGCTCCAGCACAACCAGTGTCAGCTTGTTGGATGTGGTAGTGTGTGTGGGGGGAGTGTGTATATTCAGCCGCAGTTGTCGGTCTCCTGTGTGTCAATTACAAATCCGGCACCATTTCTCATTGAAATCGATTGTGTTCCACATGGCGCCAGTGCTAGCCCCTTCACAGTTGCTGAATCAGTCCAGGTGTGGTGCCAGTTTTGCTGTCGTGGAAGTCCATGTATCCTGCCCCGGCTTAGTCTCAGGAATGGAGAATCCAGCTGCATAGCTTTTGTTTCTTGTTTAGAGATGAGGATGAATTGAGTCCAAGACTACCAATTACCTTGTAACAAAAGAATAAAACATTTATTAAACATGAAAAGATTGACTATACTATAATACTCCTTCACCCCACGTATGTTTTTAGATGTTCAAAGATTTTTAAGGATAATACAAGTTATAAAATATATCTTATATTATAAAGTTCTCAGTAAGTACACAGTCTATGTAATCTAATGGGCCAAATGTGGTCTGCCACACCGCACTCTGAAACCAAGATGCAGACAGCACCCAACTTGTGTGGATTTCTCAAATCCCCCTATCAAATCCCACAAGATGCTTATCACACTGTGATCCAACTGGTCTTGCATGGACTCTGACTTCTACATGAGCGTTTCTGAACTGCAATCTTAAAAAAACACCTCAGAATCTTAACCAGGGTCATTGAGGGGCTGAACCTAATAGCAGTAGTGGTGACCTGATGCACCACCCTGCTGTGGCCCTTTCTGGCAGACCTTATAGGATTTAATCCCAGTCAAACTCTTACCTGCCTGCTGTTGGGGTTCCTGGGGAATTCAAGATGAGGTGTCCAACTCCGAGAGCTCTTAGCCAATTAGAGTGTCACAGATCTTCAGAACTAAAAGTATCGCAACATCTGTTGTGCAACCATGAAGGTCCAGAGCCAAGGTAAGTGAGGAAACCTCGGTGGGGCCATTCAAGCAGGCCTCCATGATGGTTGAGGAATGTCAGTGTAGAGGGCCCGGGATGGGTATGGAAAATATTCCCTTGGGGATGGCGCTTGTCACAAGGTGACTGAATAGGCGATCCTCCCACCATCCCCACATCACCTTTGTCCCCAGCTGGCAGGCAAGCCCACCAGGGTATACCTGGTGCCCTTTCCATGTACCATTGGCTTCTCCCACTGGAAGAATATTAGTCGCAGGAGAAGGAAGACCTTAGGTGTTTCTTAATTGGCCAGATGTTGAGGAAGCTCATCCTCAACCTTCCTCACCCTTGACTTAATTACACTATTGGGAATGCAACATCATGCTTTCCCTCCTGATTAAACCAAATCCCATATTCCTCATCCCCTTAAACCTTCCAGCCTGCTCCAGGTTGGGCTCGGGTTGGTGGAGCGATGTGGGGGAGGGGCGGCGTGGTGGTAAAGACATTAAATTCTGTCTGTTGATTCTATTTTAGTTTTGTGCCTCACACACACTTTGAAATCCAAGACCTTAATTTCCCATACTTATATCAAGAATGCTCCAGGCACTAAGCATTTATGTGATTTATACATATCTGGATAATATGTAAAACAAAAGCCATTGGTTGCAATTGATTAAACCTCACCAGCTATTTTGAAGCAAATTATTCAGCTAAGTGTATCCTGTGCAGAAGTTGATTCTTACGGCTTGTTTGATTTTTAAGAAAAATTATCTCCTTCATCCATAATTAGTAATCTATTTGTTATTTATGTAGAGAGTCCAGCTGCTAACTTGCCCTTTCCATATAACATGAACTATTTTGAATTATGAAAGATCTTTACTCTGCTTGCTGAGCTCTGTGTTCCTTTTGAAAATTCCAATTTAAAACTAAAACTGCCAGCACTGTGTCCAATCTAAATTATTTTCTTTGCAAAGAATTCTTTGTCATTTTGCTCAACTTACTCAGCTAATTCAGTCAGAACTGTAGTAATATATAAAAGTGTGCTTTGAACTATAGGGACATGGCACTTTAATTTTGTTGTGCAGTTAAAATATTAAAGCCTGCACTTTAACCTGCCATCTATCATAATTTATCAATGAGATTATAAATCAGATAGAGCAAACAAGCATTGCAGGAGTGGAGATTCTCAGATTCAAGTTTAAAAGTATTAACAGCATGATGAAATTGTCCAGTAAATTGCTAACATTCACTATCCAGATTCATATATGGTTAACTGTCACTGAGACAAATATCAAAGTGTGACTGGTGTTTAACTCAGGGAAGGGAAGTCACGGAAGTGTCAATTCCATCAGGAGTGGAGGAGGGAAAGACAGAAAATGGGTGGCAGTGTGTAACTGCTATATAAGTCCTCGAAAGATTAACACAGAATGTGATTGTTACACATAAACATGCAATGGTGGGAATCCTGCCAGGAGCTTGTTATGGATGTTTAATGACACTTAACTAGGAAAATGGGCCGGCGTCAAGGCATTGGGCAGCAGTCCCAACCTGACATGTAGCAGAAAGTAAAAAGAAATCCAAGCTATAACGCTGAATTAAACAAATACACAGAATGCACCGATTATAAAGATGTCCTGCCATGTCCCTGGCCGCTTGTGCAATGCTTCATCATGATAGTGCCAATGCTCATAAGCAATTCTAGGATTACAAACTCTTAAATTGTTCATATTTACAAATGTTGTTTGGGTACAAACTGTATTTTTTCAGTTAAAGGGTAACAGCTGCTTGAAGTAAACATTGTTCAACACCAGCACGTGATGAATTGAATCCCAGTGCAGAGACAATGAGAACCAGAAATGAATGCTTTGTCTACTGCTCGGAATCCAGTACAAATGGTGATTGGAATCTGACTTCTGGGAGGTTGAATGGTGGTGCTTGCCAACCAGGATAACTGTACTGGCGGTGAGGTGAAAGCTGCAATGCGGAGGCGCTGCCACCATTTATTTTGACAGGCAAGCTGTCGATGCCACATGGATGCTCAGATGCAGCTCACCAGTTTGGAGCATGGAGAATGTCACTCGGCTGGGGTGCCAGCAGAGAGCTGCAGGTTGGCTCTTTGGCTGGGGTGGAGGCAATGCTGAGGTGGGACAAGCTCGGGTAGGCAGCCACCTTCTGTATTTTCATGGAGCAGGAAATGCCTCTCCTTTTTCCAGCTCTGCAATGGAAAGCAATTTCTTCAAATTTGTTTCTCCATTTCCTGATGTGAACATCAGTACACAGGGACAAAGCGTGCTTATCGCGGGTTCCGGCCATGCATCCCTAAAATTTGCAATTGTAATTAGGAAAGGGGCCTGCAGCTTGTTTCAAGCCAGTGTGCTAGCCACCCACATAATTCTGCGAAGGCCACCACCCTGATTTCTAAGTCCTCACCGCTCTGTGAATGCCAATAACTTTCTCTGTTGAAAATCATCCCCAATGATTTTATTAAGTGATCATGTGATAATTAACACAATGTGATAATTGACTGAAGAAGAGCGGATGCCTTCTATTCTTCTCGGAGTGCCAATGTATTTGGATGCAGCAGTAAGTTTCAAGAGTGTCTTTGCACCCAAAATCTTATGTGGTCATTTAACTTTAATGTGGTGCAGAGTGACTCAAAATCCATATTCCATATTAAAGCAGTTTTCAACCAGAAATATAAATCTTGAGGTCAGATGTCATGAGTGCTGCTCTGTGTGTGAGTACAGTGGCCATAACTTGCATGCTTCAATGTATTAGTACATTTGACTGCCTTTCCCTAGCCTGCGAACATATCCCTTTCATTTTAATCAGACAGCCTCTGCTTTTATACATGTTGGCATGTCGTTTGTTTGCACTTGGATTCAATCTAGAGCTTCTGAATTTGAATTCCATCATGGTAAATCGGGAAATTGCACTCATCGAATCTCAGATTTAATATTGTCAATAGGTGGAGCATCAATTATTGCTCACAGAAGACGGTTCCAAACTGGTGTCACACTTTGCTTGTGGGTGGATTTCTCCGGAAAGGTCTGGCTCTAATTTTTAGAATATGATACCAGTGAAAGATCACAGAATTGTTACGGTGCAGGAGGAGGCTATTTGGCCCTCTATATCAGCATCGGCTCACCAAATGAGCATCTTTATTTTCTCTCCGTGTTTTTCTGACGAAAATGAATCATCTCACACTTCTCTGCATTGAACCTCATCTGTCATCTATCTGCCCACACCACCAACGTGTCTATGCCATTTTACGGTTCTACACTGTCCTCTTCACAGTTTACAATACATTCAAGACTTGGATCATCAACAAACTTTGAAATTGTCCCCTGCAAACCAAGATCCAGAGATCATTAATATGTATCAGGAAAAACAAGTATCCCAATACTGACCCCTGGGGAACACCAATACAAATCTTCCTCCAGTCTGAAAATTATCCATTGACCATAACTCTCTGCTTCCTATTATTCAGCCAATTTTGTATCCACATTGCTACTGTCCCTTTTATTCCATGAGCTATAACTTTCCTAATAGGTGCAGTGTGTGGCACTGTATCGAATGATTCCCAATCTGTGGAAACAGTTTGTCTCTATCTACCCTATCTGTTCCCCTTAATATCTTAGAAAGTTAGAACAAATCACCCCTTAACCTTGTAATTCTAGGGAACAACCCTATTTTGTGTAATCTCTCCTCTTAATTTAACCCTTAGAATGTGGGTGTCACTGCCTAGGCCAGCATTTATAGCCCATCCACTGTGTCCTTGAGAAGGGGGTGTTGAGCTGCCTTCTTGAACTGCTGTAGTCCCTGTGGTGTAGGTACATCCACTGTGATATTAGGGAGGAAGTTTCGGGATTTTGACCCAGCGACAAACTGTTTCCAAGTCAGGATGATGAGTGGCTTGCAAGAACCTCCTGGTGGTGGTGTTCCCATGCGTCTGCTGCCCTTGTCCTTCTAGATGGCAATGTTGTGGGTTTGGAAGATGCTGCTTAAGGAACCTTGGTGAGTTAGGCAGTGCATCTTGTGGATGGTACACACAAGATACTGTTCAACAGTGGTGGAGGAGGTGAATGTTTGTGGAAGGGGTGCCAATCAAATGGGCTGCGTTGTCCAGCTATCACTTTGATAAATCTATGTTGTGCCTATCTCTCCAATCACAATACATCCTTCCTAAAACCTGATGCCTAGAACTTTTCATAAAACGGCAGGTTGTTGCTTAACAAGGGCTTTGCAATAGCTGAAACATGGGGTGCGATTCTCCACTCCCGCGCCGAAGTGCCCACGCCGTCGTGAACGCCGTCGAGGTTCACGATGGCGCGAAACGGCCCCTATCCCGACCGATTCAGGGCCCGATAATGGGCTAGGAGCGGCGCCGCGTCATTTACACGCGTCAGGCATTGGAGCCGCGTCAAGGCAGGGCCGCATACATGACACAACCGGCGCCGCATAACTGGCGTCACCCGCGCATGCGTGGTTGCCGTCCTCTCTGAGTCCGCCCCGCAAGAAGATGTCTGACGGATCTTGCGGGGCTGCGGAAGAAAGGAGGTCCTCCTTCAGAGAGGACAGCCCGACGTTTGGTGGGCACCGATCGCGGGCCAGACCCCATTTGAGGCCCCCCCCCCGGTGCAGGATTCCCCCCCCCTCCTGCAGGCCACCCCTCCAGCGTTCCCGCACTGTTCCCGCCGGCAGCGACCAGGTGTGGACGGCGCCGGGGGGAACCTGCCGTTTTGGGCTGGCCGCTCGGCCCATCCAGGCCTGAGAAAGCAGGGGTGCCGGAGAATCACCATTTTGGGTGTCTCGGGCGATTCTCCGGCCTGCGCCGCGCGTAACTCTACGGGGCCTTTCTCGCCGCTTGGGAGAATCGCGGGAGGGCGTCGGACCGGCGTCGCGGGAAATCTTGGCGACCCAGGCGATTCTCCCAACCGGCGCGGGAGTGGAGAATCATGCCCCCGATTTCTAACCCTACATATTGTATTATTATCTCTTCATATAAAGGCCAGCATTCCAATAGCCATTTTGAATTTTTCTGTACTTGCTCATGACCTTTTATTGGTGCACATATCTGGATCCTCAGGTCTCTTTGGATCCTCACTGCTACTGGTTTGGTAAGGATTCTGGGGCGAAATTCTCCCCCAACGGCGGGATGCCCGCCGACTGGCGCCAAAGCCGGCGCAAATCAGACGGGCATCGCGCCGGCAAAAAGGTGCGGAAGTCTCCGCATCTTTGGCGGCCTAGCCCCAACATTGAGGGGCTAGGCCGACGGCGGAGGGATTTCCGCCCCGCCAGCTGGCGGAAATGGCGTTTGTTGCCCCGCCAGCTGGCGCGGAAATGCGGCGCATGCGCGGGAGCGTCAGCGGCCGCTGTCAGTTTCCCAGCGCATGCGCAGGAGCGTCAGCAGCCGCTGTCAGTTTCCCGCGCATGCGCAGTGGGGAGAGTCACTTCCGTCTCCGCCATGGTGGAGACCGTGGCGGAGGCGGAAGGGAAAGAGTGCCCCCACGGCACAGGCCCGCCCGCGGATCGGTGGGCCCCGATCGCGGGCCAGGCCACTGCGGGGGCACCCCCCGGGGTCAGATCGCCCCGCGCCCCCCCCCAGGACCCCGGAGCCCGCCCACGCCGACTGGTCCCGCCGGTAAATACCAGGTTTGATTTACGCCGGCGGGACCAGGCAATTCCTGGGCGGGACTTCGGCCCATCCGGGCCGGAGAATCCAGCGGGGGGGTCCCGCCAACCGGCGCGGCCGGATTCCCGCCCCCGCCCAATCTCCGGCAGCGGAGACTTCGGCGGGGGCGGGATTCACGGCGGCCAACGGCCATTCTCCAACCCGGCGGGGGGTCGGAGAATGACGCCCCTGTTCTTTTCTTTTTTCTGTCCAAATGGATGTTCTCCCATTTACCTTCTTGGAAATCCATTCACCAAAGTTTTGCCCATTCATTTAATCTATGAATAACATCTCTTTGTAACTTCCACTTATGTTGCTTATAAAAGTCTTTGCTTCATTGATAAATTTAGGTGCGTGGCTTTCTATCCCATTATTTAAGTTGTTGCTAAATGTTGTGAATAGCTTAGGTGCAAATGCTAATCCTGCAGAACACTACGAGCCTCACCCTGCCAATTCAGGTACCTGCTCATTACCCCTGCCCTCAGTCCCCTATTGCAGAACTAATTTACAAACCAGGTCAATAATTTGCCTTCAATTTCACGGTATGTTGCCCTGCTTACAGATGCCACATGTTTCCTGTAGAGGGCACCACACTGGATCAGAGTTCAATTAGTGGAAATCTCTGACAGGTTCACAAAAAGTCTGTGGCTGCAGTCAGCGAGGTGAATGGTGAGTGCCACCCCTTGGCTGATGAAAGAAAACTCCTGGCCATTAATAGAAATCAGCAGGTAGACTCTGTAGAAACACAGAACCTTTCAAAATGATGCAGAGTGACAAACAACTCTCATAGGTTTATTTTCTAAACTTGTTTTCATGGAAGATAACTTGTGGGAGCGATACTGTGAGTTTGTATTACTGTGTTAGGGGTTATTACTTTGGCGCTTTTTGATTTCAGAATGTAGGAAAATGATACTCATTATTGAACCGGATGACCAAATAATAAACTTGCAAGAGAGCCAGTTTGTAGATGTAGATGTCACTGACAAAATCCAAATTAACCACTAACAATGTAAAAATGCCAATAATTTGGACAACTCTCTGGCCCAATTGTAATTTGAAATATAAATATTAACTATTGGAATGTACTAAATTGCTATCTTGCTGTTACATATTATCCAACATGATTATTATCAAGGTACACCTTGAAGAATATAAATATGTATCTGCATACATCAGTGGACGGGAAATGGTGCAATATATCATGCAGAAGGACGGGTCAATGTGAGTATGCCTTAATCCCAGACATTTAATCACAGCTTTGAAATGTTATCCTCACAAAATACTATTTTGGAAGAGCTAAATCCTAAATTCCCAGTGGCAAAGTTGTTTTTCAAAGCTTGATGCCAAACATGGTTATTTTTCAGTACATCTAGTGGAGAAGTCGAGGAACAGACCACATTTTGTACCCCATTTGCACGATATCGCTTCCAATGGCTTTCACTTGGATTATCAGTTAGCCAAGATCTCTTTCAAGTGCATATGGCTCGCATTACATGTACCTTTTGTAAGTTGTAGCAAACTCATCAAAGGACCAAAATGAACTGGACATGTTGGAACAGGACATTCCATTTTAAATGGGCAGATCAGACAGACAACTGAATAAAGACAAACAGTCCATGAGTCATGAAACAGCCCAATCTCATTCAGAGACCAGGGGCAGTTGAAATGCAAATCACTTGCGGCCCCGGCCAGAAAGACTCACAAAACTTTAATTGTTATCCCATTAAGGTAATCTCCAGCGACCATTGTCAAGAGACCAGGGGCAGTTGAAATGCAAATCACTTATTGCCCTAGCCAGACGGAAGCACAACACCTTAATGAGATAACGATTAAAGTTGTATCCAGCGACCATTGTCAAGAGACCAGCAGAAACCAGAGACATTGCAAGCTTTTTGTAAGGGCACTGATTAAAATCAAATTACATTATGACACCTTTTGGTTGGGCAACTTAATCACTTCCATTCTGTCAACAATCAGAAAGGCTTCCTTTGTCCTGGAACTCACCTGTGGGAGTGTCAGTGTTTGACCCATTCAGGGTTTTGCCCTTAAAAAGTCAAGTCTGAGTAATTGCTTGGGAACTATACTCTCTTGCCTGACCCACGCTTCGCCTTGCTGAAAACAGACCACGAGAACCGAAGGAGCAACAGCCGCAAGGACCGGCCAGCTTGGAAGAAGATCTAAAGAAATCTGTGCCAACATTTTTTTAACTATCCTGTCCCTGGAGCGGTGAGTATTTTCCTCCAGCTCACAGAAAACTCCCAATTAGTATAGCTTGTTGAGGTTTGGGGTGGGTGAGTGAATATATCTGTGTATCTGTGTTTGCGCCGCTAAAGTAAATCTGTGTAAGCTGAAGGATTTTCGATGTGCCGTTTAGTCTCTTGTTTTACACATAGTATTTCATAATCGGTGTTTGTGTGTGTGGGGTAATCTGAGTTGCAGAAGACTTAATTTCTCTTGAATAAATCAATTATTTTAAAACAACCATTATTGTGGTCTCACCTTCCTTTCACTGTCCGCTCTGGTCAAGTCTCAATAATTGCCAGGACATAATCCCGTAGTCAAGGACCAGAAAAGGGTATCTGAGCGCTTTGAACACGCTCACTCATGAGAGGCTACTGGTCAGTAATAAACAATGATCCCTCTTTTACTCTCTCTTGTGAAGTTGCACTAGTGGGGCACTACTGGGTGACATTTCACCATCACAGGAGAGAGACTCACACAGGCGAAGGTGGCAGACAAGGTAACTGGTGTGGCATAAGGACAACCTCACGGGTTCGGTATAAACAGTGAGACTTGTCCCCTCTCTCTTGCGAAGCTGTCCCAGTGCGACACTTCCGGGTCGTGGTTTCAACACCTGCAGGAGAGAGACACCCGCAGTTATCTGTGACACCCAATACCAGCCTGTTGTGGAGTAAAGGAAACCCTTTTCGTTACACCTTTTCAGAATGTATATCTACTTCAGATTATATATCCATCGGGGGAAGAACAAAGCAAGAGCTTGATCATAATTTACACCTATTGGTGTAAGTGGCACATAAGGCAGGGCTGGTGTTCAACAGTCTTAAATGTGACATTAACGTGTAACAAATCAGTTTTTTGACTATCTTTATTTAAGTATTGTTATATGTCCTGATCCAAACAAACTAGAGGGTATTCATAATTAAAAACAGAAAATGCTGATTAAACTCAACAGGTCTGGCAGCCTCTGTGGCAAGGAAAACAGAATTTACATTTCAGGTTCACATGAGTCTTCTTCAGAGCTAAAGAGAGGAGAAATGTGATGGGTTTATGTGTAAGAGGAGCAGGCAAAGCAAAATAGAAGGTTAGGGAGAGGTAGAAGCTGAGAGAGATTTGACAAAGATGCCATTGCCGTGGCCTGCAAGGCAGCCACCTTGCTGCTCAACCCACTGACCACCCACCTTTGCTCCTGGTTCTGCAGAGTAACATCGGCCGTATGGGTGCCCTCACCACCCCACCTCCGCATCCCACTCTCCGCCATACCCTTCCCACACCCTGCCGCCACCTGCCGGCAGGGCATCACGAGGCCCACTCAAGAGCAATGCCACCGTACTCCATACAGGGGCACCGGGCGGGGGACGTGGAGCATACTGCTGGCAATGGTAGTGCTAGCCGATAGTACCCCTGGCAGCAGGGATGGGCATAAGGGGCCAGAGGTCCCTATGGTGCCGTGCAATGACGGGGCCAGTGCTGAGGAGATTGTGGGGGGGAGCAGCATGCCTGTAGTGCCAACCGGAGCCACCATGTAACCCGGTGGCTCTGGTTGGGCATGAAGGTATGCACCATGCTAAAATCTTGGCCTTTCGCCCCCTGCAGAAAATGGATATTGGAATTCAACCAGCAATCGTGGCTTTCCTGCTAGTCGCTGCAGTCCTGGGGCTGCCCTGTGACTGTACAAGCTGGAGCTGCTCGAGGAGGAGGAAGCTGCAGCAGTGGAGCGTGTAGCAGCGGAGGGTGCAGCAACGGAACTTGCTCCAGGGGATGGAGCCTCCCTGGATGGAGATCGAGCCATACAAAAGCCGAGGAGGTGGAGGAGGTGCATAGAAGGCGCTGCATGAGGCCTCGTGTGTACCGGCACCGCTTGCCTTTCGAGGAACTGCGGGACCGGGCATGCCGGCTGCGCAGGGACAGTGCAATACATTTGCCAGATCATGGTATACCTGGCACTGCGGGGCTTTGGGGGAAGGACACCCACTCCTGGTGGCCATCAAGGTGACCATTGCCATCAACGTTTATTCAACAAGGTCCTTTCAGGCACCGAGTGGGGACCTGTCTGGGATCTAAGAGACCTCGGGCACAGGTCAACCGTGCCGTCACGGAGGCCCTATATGCCAGTCAGATTAATACATCTAGCTCAATGTGGACCGATCCCACCATGATGCCCGGCAGCGGGGTTTGCTGCCATTGCCGAAATGACCCCAGGAAGCGATCAACGGGATGCATGTCCCTCTACGGGCACCTGCAGATAACAGGCCACTCTACAGCAAGCGAAAGGGGTTCCACTCGATGAATGTGCAGCTGATATGTGACCATCAGCTGTGCATCATGCCTGTCTGCGCCCGAGACCTGGGAAATGTGCATGATGCCTTCAACCTGGCACACTCAACAATTCCTGACATGTTTGAGACCCCGCTGGGCGTTGACTCCTGAGTGAGAGGACTTATCCACTGTGGTTGTGGCTGATGACACTTATCCGGAGGCCACAGACCAATGTGGAGACTCACTACAATAACGCCCATGCACCAACCACAAGGGTGATCTAGAGGTGCTTTGGCCTCCTGAAGATGCAGTTCAGGTACCTGGACCGCTCTGGAGGAGCCCTCCAGTATGATGCTGAGAGGGTCATCTGCATTGTGGCGGCCGCTGCATACTCCACAACATCGCGCAGTAGCGGGGCGATGTGCTGGAGGAGGAGGATGCGAGGGAAGAGGCGGATGGGCAGAACATGTGGCGCTGGCAGGCACAGAAGGACGCACGATGTGTGCACCAGGGCAAACGCGCAGGATGCTCTGATTGACCACAGGGTGGGGAATGTGTCCATGGACATGGACACTGCATCCAGCGCCCACACCAACCCGGCCATCCCTCCCCCCACTCCCCCCCACATGCAACCCCTAATTGATATATACCCACCGCACTACAGGGTATGGGCCTTGGGTTGGCAGTAACACCGGGTCTAGTCCATGGGATGGTGGATGATGACAACCTGCTCTAGGATGAGCTCAGGTGCTCATTTCACAACATCCGACTCCTGCCCATGGTAGCACTTTTCCACCGTCCACCTGGGTGGTCGCTGCTTGCGAGCTGGCCATTCCATCAAATGGTCCCATTGGATCCCTGGGGTGGCGGTGGTGGGGACTCTCGGCGTGTGGGGCGGAGGTTGGGGAGCCCAGGCCACCCACAACGTCTGCTTATTCCCCCCACCCTGCACCCCCTCTGTGGCTAGCCCAGACCAGCCCACCGCTCACATCCATCTGAGAGAGCACCGAGGCAGGTTGTAACCTGTGTGAACAGGTGCTTAATGTGACAACGTATATATAGATTTGTGCCCTAATCCCTATAACTAAACTGTTCCCTGCACCCGTGCCAACTTAACTGGTGTAACTTTCTGGCCTTACGGGCCCTTATGCTCCATCTTGGTGGATCCCCAGACAGTACATCAGGAGTGGAGGTGGCCTGCTGTGATTCCCGCCCTGTGACCTGGGATCCCATTGGCGGCCGTCTTCTGGGTGGGCCCGACTGTTGTTCAGTTGTCCAGGTGATGTGGTACCGCCCTGTTCTGCCCACCATATGCGCCAGGGACAGGAGGGAGGCAGTCCGAGGTGCTGCGGTGTTCCGGCACCTTCCCTGCAGGAGTCACTGGCACCGGCCCCGTCACCACCTCCTCCCTCGGGCTGCCCAGTGGCCCCAAGGTTATTCCATGGATTGGGGCTGTGAGCCAAGCTAATCCCCTGAGGCTCCCCCGCCACTTGGCGCTATCAGTCATGGAAACCTGAACTGGTTTCGACCAGGGTCTGCATGCTCGCGGCCATGGAGCACGGGGAGTGGACCATCTCCGCCTGGGACTGCGCTACGTCACCCATTGTCTGTGCCATCACCTTCTGGGTTTGTGTCACATCAGCCAGTGACTGCGCCATCTCCCTCTGGGACTGGGCCACCTCCCTCTGTGTGTGCCCCACATTGGCCAACACCTGGGCAATGCCTCCGGTGTTCCCAGCCATGGCCTGCTGTGACGGGGCCACGCTCAGAAATGCCACTGCAATGTCCGGGTGGCTCTGACACATGGCTGCTGTGAGGTGGCAACCTTGTCCTGGGCTCGGCCCCTGCCTGCACAGAATACCGCAGGCCTTGGACATGCTGATCCATAGCCAAAACCCTCGACCCAAGACCTGCACCATGGACGCCACCCACGCCATGTGCGGTGTTGGCCTGGGTGGCATGCATATTCGGCACCACCTCCTGCTTCTGCAAACAGTCAGACTCCTCCATCTGCACCTGGATGCTGGCCGACAACCCCTCATGTCGTCCCTGGCTCTGCGACTGCATCTCCATGATCAATGGGACTGTCTGTTCCAGAAGCCCGAAACCCATTTGGACGACAGCTAGTCCCTCGGGTCTGCCTGCCCTCCGACCTCCGCCCCCTTGGGTGTTCCTACCTCCACCTGATGTACCGGATCAGCTGTGTGGTGCACACCAGAGGGTGTCCCAAGAACCTCTTCACTGAAGTGCCAAAAGTGATGAGTGTCCCTGGGATGGTGGAAGGTGTTGGAGACAGCCGTAATGGGAAATCAATGTCATCCCCATACTCGAGCTCTGGGGTGTCCTGAGTCTCGAGTCGAGGGCTGCCTTCCGAGCTGCTTCCTCATCAATGCTTGAGTCAATGGTGGGGGCTCCGGCTGTGACACTGGCTGGGGGCGGGGGACACCAGATGGACCCATCCCATCACCAGCAGGTACTGCAAGACACAAGACAAAACACATGGTTAGACCGTGGGCTTGGTGGTGTGGTGTGGTGTGGTGGGGGTGAGGGTGTTGTGTGTGTGGGGGTGAGGGTGGTGTGGGGATGAGGGAGAGGTCGGTGTGAGGGTGGTGTGAGTGTTGTGTGGGAGGGGAGGTGATACATTTGGCATGGGGAACTGCATCTCAGCAGAGTCTCACTTCCTTGGCTCACTCCAATTGGCAAGTCATGTTGCAGCTGTATAGAACCTTAGTTAGGCCACACTTGGAGTATAGTGTTCAATTCTGGTCGCCACACTACCAGAAGGATGTGGAGGCTTTAGAGAGGGTGCAGAAGAGATTTACCAGAATGTTGCCTGGTATGGAGGGCATTAGCTATGAGGAGCGGTTGAATAAACTTGGTTTGTTCTCACTGGAACGAAGGAGGTTGAGGGGAGACCTGATAGAGGTCTACAAAATTATGAGGGGCAGAGACAGAGTGGATAGTCAGAGGCTTTTCCCCAGGGTAGAGGGGTCAATTACTAGGGGGCATAGGTTTAAGGTGAGAGCGGCAAGGTTTAGAGTAGATGTACGAGGCAAGTTTTTTACGCAGAGGGTAGTGGGTGCCTGGAACTCGCTACCGGAGGAGGTGGTGGAAGCAGGGATGATAGGGACATTTAAGGGGCATCTTGACAAATACATGAATAGGATGGGAATAGAGGGATACGGACCCAGGAAGTGTAGAAGATTGTAGTTTAGTCGGGCAGCATGGTCGGCACGGGCTTGGAGGGCCGAAGGGCCTGTTCCTGTGCTGTACATTTCTTTGTTCTTTGTTCTTTGTTGTTCTTGCCCACAGCTGATCTCCACCCCGGCGACCTCCCCGCCTTCTGAGCCGCTGAGCACGTCCAGGACTTCTGTACTGCCACAGTGAGGGGCCGCAGGTCCGACGTTCTCTCTCCAGTTTCTCTCACTCCCGGTCATTATGAGCGGCCTTCTCCTGAAGAGTGGGGGAGGGGGGGTGGAGCGGGAAACAGAAAATGACAGTGTTAGAGAGTCCGATGCATGCAGCCCAAGGGGTGGTTAGCTGGTGGCCTCAGTGGCCAGGACACCCAGCCATGGCAGCTGATATGGGTGCAGGGTGGGGGTCCGACCGCCCTCCGGAAGGGGTGGGGGAATTGGGTTACGAATGTGTGGGATGTGGGTTAGTGTCAGGGGTACGGTGTCGCCTACTCACTCTGGCCGTCCTGAGGAGGTTGTGCTGCTTCTTTCGGCACTGCTGGCCAGTCCGGAAGGTGTTGCTCACGGCGCTGACTGCCTCTGCCACCTGCACCCTGGTATAGTGAACGACTGCGGGTTGCAGCCTCCTTCCACGGCCAGGGTATATGGTCAACCGCCTCTCCTCCACCGTGTCCAGGAGGGTCCCCAACTGGGCATCCATGAAACGGAGTGCTGCTCTCCTTGCTGCCATCTTGTTAGCTGGGATAGTGTGCGTGGGGAGTGCAGTGTGTGTATGTGGCTGCAGCTTGTCAGCCTCCTGAGTGTCAATTTTGCACCCGGTGAATTCGGCTCAGTTTCTCATTAGAATCGATTGTGCTCCACGTGGCGTCGCTGTAGCCCCTTATCAGTAGCTGAATCGATTGTTGAATGTGAGGCATGTCAAGAAAGTATGTCAAGTCAGCACCTCTTCTACCACATGGAGTTCCTACTCATCCTAAGCCCAAGCTTTCTTATAACATTTTCTATTTCCATGGTACTTGGTCATCTCTGACTACTTTTCCAAATACATTAATTGCATGATATGTCAAGCACACACTCTAAAAGTGCTAGTTTCAGTTTAGTTGCTGCACCCACAGAGATCATTTTGGATAATTGTGCTCAATCTTTTGTTAAGCCGTTTCAAGAAATGAGTGAGAAGTGGAATATCGATCAGACTACTTCTTCTCGTCACCACCTTACATCGAATGGCCTTTCCAAAAGAATGATTCATTCAGTGAAATCCCCAATTCTCAAATGCGGACTGACCAAACAGACCACATTGCACCTGAGAGCAACACCTTTAAGTGCCACCATGCCATTACTGGAACTCATGGTTAGTAGATGTGCAAGCTAATCTACCTGTTCTCTTACCCACCTCACTTTCTCAGAGAGCAACTTTTTTAAAAACAGTGTGGATGACCCATGTGCACAACAGGAAAGCAGGTTCAGAGCTGCCAAGCTTCCAGCTGGGACAACAAATTCAAAGCCAAATCCCACCAAAGGTTTGTGGCAACCAACAGAAGTGATAAGGATCTCTTCAGAACTGAGTTCCTCTGAAGTCGCAACACACAAAGGGCAAGCAGCGAGGCGTAACTGAGGATAAATCAGAAACAGCCGCCTGCCCCTCTGCGGCAGCCTGCGCCGCCTCTCTGGCACGCTCCTCCTCCTCCTCCTCATCCAGGGCAACATAGACATGAGCGGCTGCCACCACGGCGGCCAACATCGCTGGATGGTCTGAAAACATGACGGCCTGGTGGGGGGGAGGGGAACGACGACATGTCATCATTGCCCATATCCCCTCCTCCCCCCAGCCAGGTGGCATGGACCGCATGGGTCCAACTGTTGGAGGCTGGCACCTGGCCAGGTGGACCAACTCATTTGCCCTCCCATCACCCACCCCGGCACGGACCCCCTCCCCAACCCCCAACCTCCACCCCAGCACGGACCCCCCCCAACCTCCAACCTCCACCCAGCACGGACCCCCCCCCCAACTTCCACCCCGGCACGGACCCCCTCCCCAACCCCCAACCTCCACCCCAGCACGGACCCCCCCCAACCTCCACCCCGGCACGGACCCCCTCCCCAACCTCCACCCCAGCACGGACCCCCCCCAACCCCCAACCTCCACCCCGGCACGGACCCCCCCCCAACCTCCACCCCAGCACGGACCCCCTCCCGGCACTCCCCCGAGCCCAGCCTACTCTAACCACCCCCCCCCCCCCCCCCGCCGCACACACACACACACACAAGCCGAGACACACCTCTCCTCACGCAATCAGTCTGCGGCCACGCCATTTCCTGCCCAGAGCCAACCCCCCAGGCCGTCACTCACCTCCTCGCTGGTCGGCGTGAGCCTGGAGCACCGGGTCACGCCGATGAAAAGGAGGTTTGATTTACGTCGACGTGAACGGTCATCACGTCGACGGGACTTCGGCCCATCCGGAAGAGAGAATATCGGCAGGCCGAAAATCGGCTGCCTTGCGCAGACCCGTGACATTCTCCGCGGCAGCGGTGCCATTAACGCCCCGCCGACTTTTCTCCCTTCGGAGACTTCGGCGGGGGCGGGGGCGGGATTCACGGCGGCCAACGGCCATTCTCCGACCCGGCGGGGGGTCGGAGAATGACGCCCTCTATGTTTCTATCCAGCCAAATCAGTAGGAGGAAGATTACGCAACAAATCATTTGATTCAGTCTCAGTCCTACTCTCTGGCCGGGATTCTCCGCTGCAAGTCCACCCCGCTATCGCTGTTAGCAAGGGCGGAGAATATGCCGCTCAGCCAGATCTCCCATTCACTGCAACAGGACTGGAATATCCCACTGTCGTGAATGATGGATTATCCCACCCTCCGTGTCAGGAGCACACAACAGCAGATGTGTTTCCAAGCTCTGCAGCAATGTAGCAGTATCATCGCCTGACTTTTAACAAACAAACTTATGAATATTGTGTTAAGCAATCCTTTATGCATGGTTGGTACCTTGATGTTTATATTGCAAATAAGCTCAAGGACTTATTTTATAAGAACACAATAATTATAATTACTGAAATTACTTGGGATTATAATTATATATTGGCAATTACGTTTCAAAGATTTAAGGCTGCAATTTCATTTCATAGCTACAGACACCAAGTGGAGCGAGAATCTCAATGTTTCAGAGAATCACAGGTTTGCCTGTCAGAGAGAGTAGGCAGGATTCTCGGTTGCCCGATGCCGATATTGTAATTGGCGATCGGGTGGAGAATCCCTGTTTACTACCGAATCGGGGGCTGCGCCTGTTTTCGGATTCTCCGCTCCCTCCAAAACAGCGTCATTGAGAAGTACACCGCACGCTGTTGGGAAGGCCTCAGGATGTTACCTGAAGGTCATCCCCTGATGCTCCGACCCCGATGGGTCGAGTTCCCGAAGCCACGTGTGCTCTCAGTTTTTGTGAACCTGGCGTGGCGGCTGCGGCCTGTGTCCAGCGCCGCCACAGTCGGGGGAGGGTGCCGTGCTGCTGGTCGGGAGGGTGGGCTTTGGCGAGGGCTGGGGAGTTTGCTGGGGGCTGGCCCGGGAGTGGCGAGTGGGTGTTCGTGGGCAACATCTGGCAGATCAGGTCCGGGCCTGCCATGTTGTACGGCGCGACAGCTGCAGGTCATCGCCGTGCGCATGCGTGGCCATGGATCCGGCAATTCTCCAGGCATTTATATTGGGATGGTTGTGCGTTTTCCGTGGTGCAGCTGCTAGCCCCTCACCAGTCGGAGCATTGGTGCCGGGACGGCGCCAACATTTTCGTTATAAAACCAGAAACGTACTCCGGACATAGCCACAACATCGGAGAATCTAGCCCAGTATCATTACACCTGTGCCAGCTCTTTGAAGTTCCATTCCCTTGCTGTTTCTTATAAATCAGAATCTCCTGAATGCTCACATTTATATGCATTATTTTAAAACACTTATTTCCACTCCTTAACACAGTAGTTGTTCCTCATATGAAGAACTACATAGAAGATTTATCAACCTGATTACTTTCCCAAGGCACGCAGTGGCGAAACTTCACCCTGATTTGCCAATATCATGTTAATCAGTACAAAAGTTAATAAATTCACCATCTACATGCCAGTAGCACAATGGCAGTATTAAGTGTCAATGATAAGATTTGCTCCTGATCCTTCAAGTTCAACCAATTTCCTGTAGCAGGCTGGTTTACCATTTTAAAGGTTAGATTTGATGGAAATGTCACGGCAGTACTCAAATTCTATGTTACTTGATTCCTCTCTGAAAAGAGGAAAATCATCAATGTGGATCAGAGCACAGATTTATTCAGAAGTTCATTTTTGTTGGTCACACCAAATTGTTTTGCAAAAAAACAATTTCTGGCTTCGGTAATTGTTTGTGGTGAGGGAAATGTATTAGAACTCTTGATTTCCCTACATTTGTTTACCTACTGGGATAATTTAGGCAAGTTAACAACAAACTGATTCAACTCACAAAGCATAGTCCTTACACTGTGCACTCTAGTTTTGGGATGGAGGTTATTTTCTACATCCGAATCATAGAATCCCGACAGTGCAGAAGAAGCCATTCAGCCCATCGAGCTTCCACTGACCCTTGGAAAGAGCACCCTGCCTAGGCTCACACCCCTGTCCTAGCGCAGTAACCAACCCCAATGTTAAGAGACACATTAGCATGGCCAATCCACCTAACCTGCACATCTATGGACTGTGGGAGGAAACCTTAGCACCCGAAGGAAACCCACGCAGACACGGGAGAAAGTACAAACTCACTGTGCAGGCTCCTCCAATGGAGAGAGAGATAGAGAGTAGATGGGTCTAGTGTGATTAGCACAGTTGAGAAGCTTGGTCATGGTTTGCCCACAAGTGATACAGCTTTAATGGAATTAGATTTCTGCTTTGAACGGCTGGCGGAGTATTTGACCAACATGGTGAACTTCACAAATGCAGTCCAAAATGAATCAATTCACATAATTCATCTATCTTTTTCCATATTACATGGTGTTGCCACTATGCTGGTAGATTACAATCAATATCAACCATTGCATTGCCCTTACTGCTGCTAACTGTCATGTGAGAGTACCTTTAAGAAATGGGTGTTTAAGAAATGTACCTTTAAGAAATGGGTGTGTATCAGTGATGTCAGTGTGTGGGTGGAGCTGGGCTGTCTGTCAGCTGGTTGTTAGCTGCAGGGTGTGTTTTAGTTTCATTTTCAGAGCTGGATAGTGTCGTGTTGGGTGCTCTGCTACACAGACGAACCAACACGGCTGTAGATGGTACAACTCTGTTTTATTACTATCAATAACAACATCTGTAAATTTGTTACTGTGGTTCGTACTTTACCCGTTAACCTGTGGACCCAGCCCGAACACTATCTTGGAGAGGCACTCAGCACATGGTGAATGTCTGAGTGGCACGCTGTGAGCTCTGTGCCCTGAGCTGTCTCGTGCTGGAATGAGCGGGAACTGTGGTGTTCCCCGTTTTATAGTGCGTGTGCCCTTGCTTGTGATTGGCTGTGATGTTGCGTGTGTGTTGATTGGTCCGTTGATCTGTCCATCAGTGTGTATGTGTGTTTGCACCATGATGCTTATCTGAATATCGTGACATCTCTCCTTTTTTAGCAAAAATATGTGCCTATGTGTTAATAAATATAGATGTGTACTGAGCGCAGCTGAATGTGTGTGTGCAATATCTACAACATGTACATGAGGCTAAACTATATACACAGGAAGGTGTCAGGTGCAACATAGCAATGAGGTTGTAACATAAACAAAACAAGTGTAATCATCAAACATTAAAAACGAACTCCTGTAATGACAAAAAGAGAAACATATTAACAGTGTGGCGTAACACTTTAGTGAGTCCAATGTTCAAACAGGCTCATAAGTCCAGCCTAGTAGGTGGGCGACGAATTCGGGTTGACCACCTCAAGGGTGGGTCAGGATCCACCGGCTGAGGAATGGGCCTGGCCACAGGTGACAGAGGAATGGGCATGGTGGCAGGAAGCTCCACAAAGTCGACATCAGGAACAACAGGAGGGCATGGCACCGGTGTATGATCATGTAGCGAGCGCGGAAGCAGGCGAAGAGCCCGGCGATTGCGCCGGCGAATGGAGCCATCAGGCATGCGAACCAGGAACGCGTCGGAGAACTTTGGCAGTTGCCGACCAGCCACCCTGTGGTAGGTGGATGTGGACGTTGTCTCCAGGCGCCAAGGCAGGAAGATCAGTTGCCCGAGTGTCATGGGCCACCTTCTGCTGAGCACGCTGCTGTCGCATCCTTTCCAGTACTGGAGCATAGTCGGGTGTAGGAACAAGAATCGATGGCACAGTGGTCCTGAGGGCGCGACCCATCAACAGCTGGGCTGGTGAGAGGCCATTGGCTAGTGGGGCGGAGCGATAGGCCAGCAGGGCTAAACAGAAGTCAGATTCGGCCTTGCAGAGGAGCCGCTTGACGATATGAATGCCCTTTTCCGCCTTGCCATTGGACTGAGGATGCAGAGGGCTGGACGTCACGTGTGTGAAGCCATACGAAGCAGCAAAAGAAGACCATTCTTGGCTTGCAAAACAGGGCCCATTGTCCGACATGACAGTAAGCGGAATGCCATGGCGAGCGAAGGTTTCTTTGCATGCCCTGATGACAGCGGACAATGTCAAATCGTGGAGGCGTATGACCTCTGGATAATTCTAAAAGTAATATATGATGATGACATAGTCCCTGCCAAGCGCATGAAAGAGGTCCACACCCACCTTCGCCCAGGGGGACGTCACAACTCATGGGGCAGAAGCGTCTCAGGGGGTTGCGCCGGCTGAAACCTTTGGCAGGTGGGGCAGTTGAGCAGCATGTTGCCAATGTCATCACTGATGCCCGGCCAGTAGACAGCTTCTCGGGCCCTCCCTCTGCACTTCTCAACCCCGAGATGGCTTTGTGTAGTTGGTCGAGGACCAGCTTGTGCATACTGTGTGGAATCACAATCCGGTCCAACTTTAGGAGGACACCGTCAATGACGGCCAAGTCATGCCGGACATTGTAGAATTGTGGGCACTGTCCTTTGAGCCACCCTCCCGGCATGTGGCGCATCACACGTTGTAGAAGGGGGTCAGCCGCAGTCTCCCGGTGAATACGGGCCAGACTTGAATCATTAGCTGGCATATTGGCCGATGTGAAGGCCACATGCGCTTCGACCTGACAGACGAATCCCTCCGAATCGGGCAGTGTGCTCACTGCTCTGGATAGGGCATCCGCGATGATGAGGTCCTTTCCCGGGGTGTAGACCAGTTGGAAGTTGTCTGGAGCTTGAGCAGAATGCGCTGGAGGCGAGGGGTCATCTCATTCAGGTCCTTTTGTATGATGCTGACCAGGGGGCGATGGTCGGTTCCACGGTGAACTGAGGGAGACCATACACGTAGTCGTGGAACTTATCTATGCCGGTTAACAAACCCAGGCACTCCTTCTCAATCTGCGCATAGCGCTGTTCTGTGGGGGTCATGGCCCTCGAGGCATAGGCAACCGGGGCCCATGATGCAGTGTCATCCCGTTGCAGGAGTACCGACCGCCCCAATGCCAGACTGGCTGGCATCAGTCGAGATCTTCGTATCTCGAGAGGTGTCGAAGAACGCCAAACTGGGGCTGTGGTGAGTTTAATTCTGAGCTCTTCCCATTCCTTCTGGTGTGCGGGCAGCCACTGGAACTCCGTGGTCTTCTTCACTAGGTGGCAAAGAGCCGTTGTGTGGGAGGCAAGGTTGGGAATGAACTTCCCCAGGAAGTTAACCATCCTGAGAAAGCGTAGCACTGCTTTCTTGTCTGCCGGCTGCGGCATGGCTGTAATGGCGCTCACTTTGTCTGCATCCGGACGCACTCCTGACCAAGATATGTGGTCCCCCAGAAACTTTAGCTCAGTTTGGCCAAAAGAACACTTGGCTCGGTTGAGGCGCAGGCCGTGTTCTCGTATCCGAGCAAAGACACGCTGGAGACGACTGATGTGCTCCTGTGGTGTGGTGGATCAGATGATGACGTCGTCAACATAGACGCGCACCCCTTCGATGCCCTCCATCATCTGTTCCATGATTCTGTGAAATACCTCGGATGCCGAGATGATGCCAAACGGCATTCTGTTGTAGCAGTATCTGCCGAAAGGAGTGTTGAAGGTGCACAGGTTCCTGCTGGAGTGATCCAGTTGAATCTGCCAAAAACCCTTTGAGGCATCAAGCTTTGTAAAAAATTTAGCCCGGGCCATTTCGCTCGTGATCTCTTCCCGTTTGGGTATGGGGTAGTGTTCCCTCATGATGTTGTTGTTCAGGTCTTTCGGGTCGATGCAGATCCGGAGTTCGCCAGAGGGCTTTTTTACGCACACCATGGAGCTGACCCATGGCGTGGGCTCCGTGACCCGGAATAGCACTCCTTAGTCCTGGAGATCCTGCAGCTGCTGCTTGAGGCAGTCTTTGAGTGGCGCTGGGACCCTGCGATGTGCGTGAATGACCGGGGTGGCATCCGGTTTGAGCCGTATTCTGTAAGTGTAGGGCAGTGTGCCCATGCCCTCGAATGCCTCTTGGTTGTGGGCGAGGAGCGAGTGGAGCTGTCCCCTAAATTCTGCATCCAGGAAGTCTGACGTGCCTTCTGGAGACAGAGCGTGTACCCGCTGAACGAGGTGGAGAAACTTGCATCCTGTGCGCTTAGCAGGGAGTCCTTCGATGATCCAACTATCTCAAAGGACAGTGATGCTGTGTATGTATTGTGTGTCACCTGGAGCTGGCAGGATCCCATGGCCGGGATAACGTTTCCGTTCTAGTCCACCATCTTACAACGGGATGGCCGAATCGGTGGTCTGACCTTCAAGGCGTAGAAGGCTGGCCATGCTATTAGGTTGGCGGAGGCACCAGTGTCTAAACGGAATGTGATTGGTGATCTGTTGACCGTTAGGGTGGCACACCATTCATCACCCGGATTGACACTGTTCATTGGCATCAGCTGGTGGGTCCTGCTTGGAGACATCCGGTTCCTGTCAATGACTGCAACACGGAAGGCTTCCCGGTCGTCTGTATCACCGATTTGTATGTCGTCAGGGTATGACTCGGAGTACGGAGGCTGAATGGTCCGCACGTCCCTGTGAGGCTGGCGGAATTGGGGAGCGTTGGCAGGTTGAGCTGCTCGACAGCAGGCAGTGTAGTGGCCCATCTTGCCACAGCGGAGGCATTGTCGGTTCTTTGCTGGACATTGCCGCTTTAAATGTGTGGATCCACAGTTGCCGCACGTCATGACGTCATGGCGTTCATTACGCCACCGTGCATGCGCAGTTCGGTCCTGCGTAGAGCGCGCCTGCGCGTCACGTCCCTCTGCATCGCCGTCTCTTTTGGCGCGTACAAGCGCGGGAGGCTGCGGAAAGCGCGCAAAATGGCCGCCCTCGTCCGGGCCGCGGGCCTGGAGGAAATCGATCGCCTGGATCCACTCGGCCTCGTAGGACCCCTGCCTTGCCGATTCGGCCGCGTAGGACCCCTGCCGTGCCGATTCAGCCGCCTGGAATTGGGAGTAGCGGCTGGTCGCGTATTCATGGAGGACGCAGTCTTCGATGGCGGTGGCTAGGGTGAAGCTTTTAATTTTGAGGAGCTGCTGGCGTAGGGTGCCCGAGGTGACCCCAAAAACTATCTGGTCCCGAATCATGGAATCGGAGGTGGCCTCGTAACCGCAGGACTGCGTGAGGATACGGAGGTGTGTTAGGAAAGATTTAAAAGGCTCATCCTTACCCTGCAGGCGCTGCTGGAAGAGGTACCTCTCAAAGCTCTCATTTACCTCGACGCTGAAGTGTTGCTCGAGTTTAAGAAGGACCGTCTTGTACTTCGTCTTGTCCTCAACTTCCGCGAACACCAAGGAGCTGTAGATGTGGATGGCATGTTGCCCTGCCGTGGAGAGGAGGAGGGCGATTTTCCTGGTGTTCGAAGCATTCTCCCTTTCTGTGGCTTCTAGGAAGAACTGGAAGCGCTGTTTAAACAGCTTCCAGTTGACGCCGAGGTTTCCAGCGATCTTGAGCGGCTGCGGCGGGCTGATGGTGTCCATGGCGCAGGATGGCGGATTCCTGAAGATGTGTAGGTAGGTCTCACAGTTGCTGGGTTCCAATCCTGGTACTATGTCGTGTTGGGTGCTCTGCTCCACAGACGGACCAACACGGTTGCAGATGGTACAACTCAGTTTTATTACTATCAATAACAACATCTGTAAACTTGTTACTGTGGTTCGTTCATTACCCTTTAACCTGTGGACCCAGCCCTAACACTATCTTGGTGAGGCACTCTGCACATGGTGAATGTCTGAGTGGCTTGCTGTGAGCTCTGTGCCCTGAGCTGTCTCGTGCTGGAATGAGCGGCAACTGTGGTATTCCCCGTTTTATAGTGCGTGTGCCCTTGCTTGTGATTGGCTGTGATGTTGCGTGTGTGTTGATTGGTCCGTTGATCTGTCCATCAGTGTGTATGTGTGTTTGCACCATGATGTTTATCTGAATATCATGACAGATAGCTGCAATCACAGCCAGAAGGTGTATGAGTCTCTCTCTGTAATCGAAAAACTGTAAATCGATCCTTTGACGATTTAAAACTAATAACTGCTCTCAGTAGTGACTTTAACCTGATGTGCTTCTGTTAAAAGTTCTTTTTTAAGTCTTATGGATGTTAAAAGGACAGCTTAAGGATTATGTCGTGTTGTATTCTTTGGGGGTTGTATTTGAAATAATGGTTGTGAAGATGTTCACTGTATGTTTTGGAAAGGTTAACTTGAATTCATAGAATAAACAGTGTTTTGCTTTAAAAAATACTTTTCCATTTCTGCTGTACCACATCTGTAGAGTGGGCTGGGTGCTCCCCATATCACAATCTATTAAAAGTTGTGGGTCAGGTGAACTCCATGATGCACTTTGGGTTCTCTAAACTCTGGCCCATAACAAATTAGGGTCTCATCCGGGATAAAAGTCTATCTATTGGATTGGCTTAGTGAACTTAAAGACAGTGAGGGGTGAGCATATTGTGTGGTTGCTTTTCAGGTGTGGTATTTTAGTTTAAGTAGGGAATGTGTTGTGGACAATGGCTTTCAGAGGCTCAGAAGTTTTTGGGGGTGGAGACGGTCACACGCAGTACCTTACAGGCAGAGACTAAAAGCAGACTGTTAGATTTGGCAAAAACATTGCATTATACATTACCTGACAAAATGCGAAAAGGTGAGGTAATTATGGCGGTGGCTAAGCATTTAAAGTTGCCTGAGATACAGTTTGACTCATTGGAAATGGCAAAAATTCAGTTACAAATTAAACAAATGGAACGTGAGAAAGAATTAAAGCAGCTTGAATACGAAAGAGAGAGAGAGGAAAAAGAAAGAGAAGGGGAGATACGGATCAGGGAAAAAGATAAAGAGAGAGAGTTTGAACTTCAGAAAATGGCCATGAAACATGACAGTCAGTGAAAATTGGCAGGCGTAAAGGGAAACGTACAGTTGGATGATAGTGATGAGGGTAGTGAGAAAGAGCGTCATAGTCGAAGGCTTGGTGGGGATCTATTTAAATATGTCCAAGCATTGCCAAGGTTTGATTAGAAGGAGGTGGAAACCTTTTTCATTTAATTTGAGAAGGTAGCTAAACAAATGAAATGGCCACAGGACATGTGGGTATTACTGTTTCAAACAAAGCTGGTAGGTAGGGCTAGTGAAGTGTTTGCATCACTATCAGAGGAGGTGAAAATATCCATCTTAGGTGCATATGAATTAGTGCCTGAAGCCTACAGACAAAGGTTTAGAAATTTAAGGAAAGAACCTGGTCAAACATACATGGAGCTTGAAAAGATCAAACAGAGTAATTTTGATAGGTGGATAAGGGCTTTGAAAATAGACCAAACGTATGAAGCTCTCAGAGAAATTATACTTTTGGAGGAGTTTAAAAGTTCAATTCCTGATGTAGTGAGAACTTATGTGGAAGCACAGACGGTTAAAACTGTGAGATTAGCAGCAGAAATGGCAGATGATTATGAATTAGTTCATAAATCAAAGTTTGGTTTCCAACATCAGTTTCATGAGTACATGAGAAATACTCAAGTGGTAAAGGTAAAGGTGATCTGATGGGAGATAATAAGGAGAGTGTACCTCAGACTAAAAAAGAAATCCAGGACGGTGGAAAAGAAATGAAAAGTTTCAAATGTTTTCACTGTAATAAACTAGGCCATGTAAAGTCACAGTGTTGGTGGTTGAAGAAAAGCACTGGAAAGGCTGATGTGGTAAAACAGAATAAGACAGTGGGGTTTGTTAAAGTGGTAAAGGAAAGCCCAAGTGAAGCGAAGGAGGTGCAAAAGATCGTACAGCCTGATCAAGAGGTGATTGATAGAAGGTGCCAGATCTCTTTAATCTTGTGTGGGTAAAGTTTACTCATGTGTATCAGGAGGAACAGGTAAAAAAGTCACAATTTTAAGAGATACAGGGGCTAGTCAATCTTTAATGGTAAGAGATGAGGAATGATGTAGTTTGGAAAGAATGTTGGCAGAAAAGGTGGTGATATGTGGAATTCAGGGTGAGAGGAGTAGCGTTCCATTATGTAAGGTAAGGTTGGAAAGTCCAGTGAAGAGTAGTGAAGTGGTAGTAGGAGTAATAGAGAAACTATCTTGTCCAGGAATACAGTTTATCTTGGGTAATGATATAGCTGGATCGCAGGTGGGAGTGATGCCTACTGTGGTTGATAAGCCAGTAGAAAATCAGACAACTGAAGTGTTGAAGGACGAATATCCTGGGGGTTTTCCGGATTGTGTAGCAACACGGTCGCAAAGTCACAGGTTAAGACAAGAGGAGGAATCAAAGAGTGAAGATGAAGTTGAAGTGCAATTATCAGAAATGATTTTTGATCAGATGGATGAAAAAGAACAAGAACAGGTGGAGGATGAGGCAGATATTTTTAGTTCAGGAAAATTGGCAGAGTTACAACAGAAAGATGTAGAAATAAAATGGATGTATCAGAAAGCATACACGGAAGAGGAATCTGAATGTATACCAAAGTGTTATTACCGTAAAAGTGATGTCTTGATGAGAAAATGAAGACCTTTACATATGCAGGTGGATGAAAAGTGGGCAGAAGTTCATCAAGTAATATTGCCGGTAGGGTATAGAAAGGAAGTGTTGCGAGCTCCATATGAGGTACCAGTGGGAGGTCATTTGGGAATAAGAAAAACTCAAGCTAAAATCCAAAAACATTTTTATTGGCCTGGACTACATAAAGATGTAGTTAAATTTTGTCAATCATGTCACACATGTCAAGTGATAGGGAAACCTCAAGCAGTGATAAAACCAGCACCCTAATACCCATTCCAGCATTTGAGGGACCTTTTACAAGGGTCCTAATTGATTGCGTATGACCACTTCCTAAAACAAAGTGGGAATCAATATCTTTTGACTATAATGGATGTGTCTACTAGGTTTCGAGAGGCCATTCCAGTACGTAATATTACAGCGAAAAAGATTGTGGAGGAATTACTTAAATTCTTTACTAGATATGGACTACCCACAGAAATACAATCGGATCAAGGATCAAATTTTACCTCACGGTTATTCAAAGAAGTTATGGACAGCTTAGGAATAAAACTATTTAAATCAACTGCGTACCATCCAGAATCGCAGGGAGTGTTAGAAAGGTGGCATCAGACATTAAAGACAATGTTGAGGGCTTATTGTCAAGATTATCCAGAGGATTGGGATAATGGAATTCCATTCGTACTGTTTGCAATTAGGGATGCACCTAGTGAGTCAACCAAATTCAGTCCTTTTGAACTAATTTTTGGTCATGAGGTAAGAGGACCACTTAAATTGATTAAGAAAAAATTGGCGAGTGAGAAATCGGAAATTAAATTATTGGATTACATGTCAAATTTTAGGGAACGATTAAATAGAGCAGGTGAATTGGCTAGGCAACATTTAAAAGTTGCCCAAAATGTGATGAAACAGGTAGCGGACAAGAAATCCAAAGTTCGTAGTTTTGCCATTGGAGATAAAGTTTTAGTGTTGTTACCAGTGGTAGGTGAACCTTTAAAAGCTAGGTTTTGTGGACCTTATCAGATTGAAAGTAAATTAAGTGAGATGAATTATGTGGTAAAAACGGCAGATCGAAGGAGAACTCACCGAGTGTGTCATGTGAATATGCTTGAAAGGTACTTTGAAAGGGAAGGAGAGAAAAAGGAGGAGGTTTTAATGATTCTAATTCAAAGTGACGAACCAAATCCAGATGACTGTGACTTTGACATACCTCAAATTAAATTGGAAAACGAGGATGTTCTTAAAAATTGGGATAAATTGTTGAGTTACCTTCCAGAGGAAAAACGGACTGACCTGAAAGAATTAGAACATAGAACATACAGTACAGAAGGAGGCCATTCGGCCCATCGCGTCTACACCGACCTACGTAAACCCTCACTACCACCCTATCCCCGTAACCCAATAACCCCTCTTAAACATTTTGGTCACTAAGGGCAATTTATCATGGCCAATCCACCTAACCTGCACGCCTTTGGACTGTGGGAGGAAACCGGAGCACCCGGAGGAAACCCACGCAGACACGGGGAGAACGTGCAGACTCCGCATAGACAGTGACCCAGCGGGGAATTGATCCTGGGACCTTGGTGCTGTGAAGCCACAGTGCTATCCACTTGTGCTACTGTGTTATTGATATCACATGGGCATGTTTGTAGAGATAAATTGGGAAGTACTAAAATGGCTATACATGATGTAGATGTGGGAAATGCTGTTCCAATGAAACAACATCCATACAGACTTAACTCTTTAAAATTGGCACAGGTTACCAAAGAGATTGAGAGTATGCTTACAAATGGCATAATTGAAGTGGTTTGCAGCTGATGGAGCTCACCCAGAGTGATGGTACCAAAACCGGACGGTACCCAACGGTTGTGTGTGAACTATAGAAAGGTTAATGCAGTTACAAGAATGGGCTCTTATCCTATCCCACGTTTTGAGGATTGCATTGAGAAAGTGGGACAATCAGCTTTTATTTCCAAACTGGATTTAGTTAAAGGTTACTGGCAGGTACCTTTATCTGAAAGGGCGAAGGAGATTTCAGCTTTTGTGACTCCAGATGGTATATACCAATTCAAAGTTATGCCATCTGCCATGAAAAACGCCCCAGCCACAATTTCAACGGTTAACTGACCAAGCTGTTTCAGGATTACCCAATTGTGCGGTATACATCGACGATCCGGTAACTCTCAGCCAGGCATAGAAAGAACATTTAAAACATTTGATGGAGTTATTCGATTGATTTCAGGAGACGGGTTTGGTGATAAACCTAGCCAAAAGTGAATTTGGAAAAGCCCAAGTCACTTTCCTTGGCCATACAGTCGGACAGGGTTGAATGGTCACACGGGATGTGAAACCAACAGTCATTGAGGAACATAGAACATAGAAAATACAGCACAGATCAGGCCCTTCGGCCCACGATGTTGTGCCGAACCTTTGTCCTAGATTAATCATAGATTATCATTGAATTACAGTGCAGTAACAGTTACAGTTACAGTAATTAACAATGCCACCCCCCACCTCTTTTACCACCCTCCCTAATCTTATACCAAAAAGAACTCCCTAAATGAGGAGTTTCCAATACCCTCATAACGAAGGGAAATAATGCAATTCCTTGGCATGAGTGGATTTGTTCGAACATTTGTGCAAAAGTTTTGTAGTGTGGTTGCTCTACTGATGGACTTGCTGAAGAAACGTCAAAAATTTCAGTGAACAGCGGACTTTCAACAGGCATTTGACTGCCTGAAAGCTGTGATAACAACTGCTCATGTGTTGGAGAATTACAAGGGACTCTGTGTTCAGATTGAACTAAAGTATCTGACTTTAAAGAGAAATGCCGAGGCATAGAGAAATGGACGGATCGTGCAAGGACCTTCTTGTTCAAAGAGACTGTCAATCGAGAAGGATTTCAATTGGAGGAAGAAGAACGAAAAAAGAAATGGACTATATTATTATACCTGTTTGCGTGTGTTTTTTTTAATGAAAAAGTATATTTACTGTGTGCATTTCTTAATGGATAGTGAAAAGGTGAAACATGAAACCATCTTGAAGTTGATGGTTTAGTTTTTGATCTTGGGGGAGGTGTCATGTGAGAGTACCTTTAAGAAATGGGTGTTTAAGAAATGTACCTTTAAGAAATGGGTGTTTATCAGTGATGTCAGAATGTGGGTGGAGCTGGGCTGTCTGTCAGCTTTTTACTTTCGTTTAGGCTTTAGCTGCAGGGTGTGTTTAAGTTTCGTTTTCAGAGCTGGATAGCTGCAGTCACAGCCTGAAGGTGTATGAGTCTCTCTCTCTGTAATCTAAAAACTGTAAATCGATCCTTTGGTGATTTAATACTTTTTTAAAAAATAAATGTTTTATTAAAGCTTTTCCAACCAACGTTTTTACATAACAAAGACAGAAGTACAAATAATAATAAAAATAAAAATAAACAAGAATTATTGAACAGTACAAGGTGGGTGTTGTCTTCATACAAAACTTACATTATATCAACAGTCCCCCCCTGCCCCCCCCCCACTTTCCCCCCAGGATGCTGCTGCTGGCAATTACTGCTCCCCTAGAAAGTCAAGGAAAGATTGCCACTGCCGGGAGAACCCCATCAAGGATCCTCTCAAGGCGAACATTATTTGCTCCAGGCTGAGGAACCCCGCCATATCGCCAACCCAGGTCTCCACACTCGGGGGTTTCGAGTCCCTCCACATTAAAAAGATCCGGGCTACTAGGGAGGCAAAGGCCAGTACCTCGGCCTCTTTCGTTTCCTGCACTCCCGGATCCTCCGACACCCCAAATATCGCTACTGTTGGATTCGCCTTCACCCGAGTGTCCAAAATCCTAGACCCTCGCAAACCTCTGCCAGAATTCTTTAAGCGCCGGGCATGCCTAAAACATATGGGCATGGTTCGCTGGACTCACTGCACATCTCGGGCACCTGTCCTCCACCCCAAAAAACTTACTCATTCTTGCCGCCGTTATTTGCGCTCGATGCACCACCTTAAACTGAATTAAGCTGAGCCTGGCACATGATGAGGAGGAGTTCACCCTTCCCAGGGCGTCGGCCCACAGGCCCTCATCCAGCTCCTCACCCAGCTCCTCCTCCCACTTGCCCTTCAACTCCTCCACTGAGGCTTCCTCCACCTCCTGCAGCTCCTGATATATGTCCGACACCTTCCCCTCCCCTACCCAGATGCCAGACACCACCATGTCCTGGATCCTACGCGGGGGCAGCAGCGGAATGTCCCCACCTGTTTTCTAAGAAAGTCCCAAACCTGGAACCTGAACGCATTCCCCGGATGCAGGCCGAACTTCTCCTCCAGCGCCTGCACGCTGGGGAAAGTCCCGTCTATAAACAGGTCCCCCATCCTCCTAATACCTGCCCTATACCAATCTTGGAACCCCCCATCCAGCCTACCCAAAGCAAATCTATGGTTATTCCGTATTGGGGGTCCACAGAGAGGCCCCCTCCTCCTGCCTGTGTCTCCTCCACTGCCCCCAAATCCTCAGTGCCGCCGTCACCATCGGACTTGTGGTGTATCGCGCCGGTGAGAATGGCAGCGGAGCCGTAACTAGTGCCCCTAGGCTGATGCCTTTGCATGACTCCGCCTCCAGCCGCCCCCATGCTGCCCCCACCTCCATCATCCACTTCCTAATCATGGTCACATTGGCCGCCCAATAATAGCTGCAGAAGTTCGGCAGAGCCAGTCCTCCCCCTCCCCGACTACGCTCCAAGAATGCCCTTTTAACTCGCGGGGTTTTGTTCGTCCACACACATCCCGTAACAATCCTATTCACCCGCTTAAAAAAGGACTTGGGGATGAAAATGGGAAGGCACTGAAAGACGAAGAGGAACCTGGGGAGAACCGTCATCTTCACAGTCTGCACCCGTCCCGTCAGGGAAAGCGGGAGCATGTCCCACCTTTTAAACTCTCCCTCCATCTGCTCCACGAGCCGGGTTAAGTTGAGCCTGTGCAGGGCATCCCAGTTCCTGGCCACTTGTATCCCCAAGTATCGAGAGCTCCTCTCCACTATCTTGAGCGGGAGCTCCCTCAGTCTCTCCTCCTGGCCCCTAGTGCGGACCACGAACAGCTCACTCTTCCCCACGTTCAACTTATACCCTGAGAATCTCCCAAAGTCCCCCAGGATCCGCATGACCTCCCCCATCCCCTCTAGCGGGTCCGAAATGTACAACAACAGGTCATCCGCGTAGAGGGAGACCTGGTGTTCCTCCCCCCCCCCCGTGCACCAGCCCCCTCCAGTTACTTGAAGTCCTGAGCGCAATGGCCAACGGCTCAATTGTCAGGACAAACAGCAACGGGGACAGGGGACACCCCTGCCTCGTCCCCCGCTGCAGCCTGAAATACTCCGACCTTAGCCGGTTTGTGGACACACTCGCTACAGGGGCCTGATACAGCAGCTTGACCCACCCTATGCACCCCCCCCCCCAACCCCCCCCCCCCCCCCCCCACCCCCCCACCCCCCATCATGATAATATTTAGGAACCTCCTCACATTCGTGTTCAGCTGCCTGCCCTTGACGAAACCCGTCTTGTCCTCCTCAATCACTCCCGGGACACAGTCCTCTATTCTGGTGGCCAGAATTTTTTGCCAAAAGTTTGACGTCTACATTCAGGAGCGACAGCGGCCTGTAGGACCCACACTGAAGCGGGTCCTTCTCCTTCGTCAAAATAAGCGAAATCAATGCCTGCGACATCGTTGGAGGGAGGGTCCCTCTCTCCTTTGCCTCATTGAAGGTTCTTAGCAGGAGCGGGCTCAGTAGCTCCGAGAAAACTTCTGATAAAATTCTACAGGGAAGCCATCCAGACCCAGAGCCTTGCCCGACTGCATGCTTGCCAGCCCCCTGATTATCTCCTCCAACTGAACTGGGGCCCCCAATCCCTCCACCCGCTCCACCCTCGGGAACCTCAACCGGTCCATAAACGACCTCATCCCTTCCCACTCCCCAGGGGGTTCCGACTCGTATAACTTCACATAGAATTCCCTGAAGACTTTGTTGACCCTCCCTGGGCTCAACACCATGTTGCCTTCCTTATCTCGCACTCCCCCAATCTCTCTTGCTGCCTCCCTCTTGCGCAGCTGGTGCACCAGCATCCTACTCGCCTTCTCCCCATACTCGTAGACTGCCCTTTTCACTTTCCTTAACTGCGCCTCCGCCTTCCCCGTGGTCAGCAAGTCGAACTCCGCCTGAAGTTTCCGGCGTTCGTTCAGCAGCCCCCCCCTCTGGGGCCTCCGCGTATCTCCTGTCTACCCTGAGTATCTCTCCCACCAGCCTCTCCCTCTCCGCCCTCTCCTTCTTCTCTCTGTGGGACCTGATGGAGATTAACTCTCCCCTAACGACCGCCTTCAAAGCTTCCCACACCACTGCCACCGTTACCTCCCCTGTGTCATTCACTCCCACATAGTTCTCAATGCTCCTCTTTATCCGCCAACACACCTCTTCATCTGCCAGCTGCCCCACATCCAGGCTCCAGAGAGGGCGCTGACCCCGCTCCGCCCCCAGTCGCAGGTCCACTCAGTGCGGGGCATGGTCTGAGACCGCAATGGCCGAGTATTTGACCCCCTCCACCTTTGGGATCAGCGCCCTACTCAACACAAAGAAGTCTATCCTCAAATAGACTTTATGGACGTGGGAGAAAAAGGAGAACTCCTTCGCCCTTGGCTGCGCAAACCTCCACGGGTCCACACCCCCCATCTGGCCCATGAACTCCCACAGGGCCCTGGCCGCCGCCGGCATCTTTCCCGACCTGGACTTAGAACGGTCCAAGATCGGATCCAAGACCGCATTAAAGTCCCCTCCCACAATCAGGTTACTTGACTCCAAGTCCGGGATCCTACCCAACACATGCCTCATGAAGACCGCATCGTCCCAGTTTGGGGCATACACATTCACTAACACTACCCGGGCCCCCTGCAGCTTGCCACTCACCATTATGTACCTACCCCCCTTGTCCACCACGATGCTCCCCGCCTCAAACGCCACTCATTTACTAACCAAAATTGCCACCCCTCTGGTCTTTGAGTCTATCCCCGAGTTATTTAATCACCTGCTAATGGTCGCATTCCAAGCATTGTCTGGCATCTTTGAATTTGTCTATATATATGTTTCTGGAACATACCTCTTCATTCACCTGAGGAAGGAGCAGCGCTCCGAAAGCTAGTGACATCGAAACAAACCTATTGGACTTTAACCTGGTGTTGTAAGACTTCGTACTATAAATATAGTGGGAGCTTAAATTATAGCAACAAATTTGATTGTGGTCCCATCCTTGCGTGGGTCAATAAAGTATCAACTGGTTAAAATAGACTTAAAATCAGAGCTTTGCCCTTGTTTAGGGAAATTGGGTCATCACGGACTGCTTTCCAGTCTCAGGGAATTACTTATTTTCTATGCTGACAACAATCAGTTTTGATTTGCATGACTTCAGGAGTAAGTCCAAACATACCTTAAAGATTCACGACGAATCTGGGGGCAATGGAGGAGGTATAAGAAGGTGGAGGGTGCGTCGGTCTGGACCCTGATTTGTAACAACCAAACGTTTGCACCGGGCAGGCTGGATGGCAGGTTCTGGAGCTGGCAGAGGGCAGGAATTAGAAGGATGGGGGATCTATTTATAGATGGGAGCTTTCCCAGCTTGAAGGCGCTGGAGGACAAATTCAAACTGCTGCCAGGGAATGTGTTTAGATATTTGCAAGTGCGAGACTTCCTGAGGAAGCAGGTTCTGGCCTTTCCGCTGCTGCTGCCACGGGGGATACAGGATAGGGTAGTGTCCCATACCTGGGTGGGGATATCTACCAGGAGCTGTTGGAGGCGGACGAAACCCCGGTGGAGGAGCTTAAGGGCAAGTGGGAGGATGAGCTAGGTGGGGAGTTAGAGGCAGGTCTATGGGCGGATGCCCTAAGCAGGGTCAATTCCTCCTCTTCATGTGCCAGGCTTAGCCTAATACAATTTAAGTGGTCCACTGGGTACATTTGACGGCGGCGAGGATGAGCAAATTTTTCAGGGTAGAAGATTGATGTGGGAGGTGCGCGGGAAGTCCAACAAACCATGTCCACATGTTTTGGGCATAGCCGAAGCTCAGAGGGTTTTGGCAGGGGTTTGCGAAGGCAATGTCCACGGTGCTAGGAACCCGGGTGGTGCCGAGTCCAGAGATTGCGATCTTTGGAGTGTCAGAAGATCCGGGAGTTTCGGGAGTGAAAGAGGCCGATGTCCTGGCCTTTGCCTCCCTGGTAGCCCAGAGATGGATCCTTTTAATGTGGAGGGACTCGAAGCCCCCAAGTGGTGAGACCTGGGTTAGTGACGTGGCTGGGTTTCTCAGTCTTGAGAAGATAAAGTTTGCCTTAAGAGGGTCTATGTTGGGGTTCTCTCGGAGGTGGCAGCCGTTCGTCAACTTTCTCGGGGATCATTAAAATGTCAGCAGAAGCAGTATTCCAAAGGGGGGGGGGGGCGGATAGGTGCTAGATGGTTGTGGTGTGTGAAGATTGGGTTGTGTGGGGAAATGTTTACTTTACCATGTTAATGTTTTTGTTTTTGTTATTGTTATAAAAATTTGCAAATACTTTAATAAAATTTTTTTAAAAAAAGATTCACGACGAAAGACTTGACCAGTCTGGGTGCATTATAACATAGTGCTCAGAGGAACATTCTGATTTGCATGACATTCTCATTGTGGTATCCTAATAGGAATTGGAGGGGAGACACCAGAATTTATTGTTGATAGGCAATACTTAATGAATAAAAAGCTTTGAAGCAGAGCCATATGGACTATAGATTTTAACTCGATTTCTCTCTTCACAGATGCTGCCAGAGCGTCTGGGTTTTCCCAGCATTTTCTCTTTAGTTCTGTCTTGGCAGTGTTCCAGAAGGACAGGAAGAAATAAAGGGCTGGATTCTCTTCCGCCCACCATCGGTAGTGGAGTTCCTGATGCGGAGAAGAATTCAGCATCGGGGAAAAGGTGGGATCGGTGCTGGGTGGTGATCCCATTACGTGCTCCAGTCCCCTGCTGGCAGCAGCATTGAAGTTGGTGCCCCGAGTCTGTGGGAGGATGCAAATAGGTCCATTTTACTCATTTGCATCCTTTTAACAGGCCGGGCCGGTTCTCTGAGCCGGGATTAAGTGGGCAAGAATTGGAGCAGGTATTTCCCAGCGTGGCCCTGACACAGTGGACATCTTGGTGGGCCTAGGGGTTAACTCTTTAAGGGAGTTGTCCCCAAAGTCCACTGGAAGACCACCCTCCCCACCACAATGAAAATCGTGTCGATCTCACCTGATCCCCCCCCACCAGAGACCCCCCCCCCCCCCCCCCATGAGAGAGACCCACACCAGAAATTCCCCAATTACAGTGACACCCACGAGAGGCACCCCCATGAGAGAGACCCCATCAAAGACCCCCTATTACAGAGACCCCACCAGCGGGCCACTTCTGAGAGATCCCACCAAAGACCACTCTGGAGTGAAAACGGAACGGTTTGTTGGACCAATATGCTGAGGAACCAACTAGATAGCAGGCCATCCTAGACTGGGTGCGTGTAATGAGAATGGAATCATTGGCAATCTAGTTGGTCAGACTGCTTGGGGATGAGCGACCATAATATATAATTTCTCATCAAGACGGAAAGTGAAGTCGTTGATTCTGAGACTAGGTTCCTGAATCTTAATGAAGGAAACTACAATGGCACGAAGCACAAACTGGCTATGATAAATTGGGAAACCTTACTTTAAGGGATGATGTAGATAGGCAATGGCAAACATGCTTTGCTGGAAAAGGTAGAAACCAAGCTCATTTGACTGGAGACCTTGGGTGTGTCCCGACCCATATGGTTCACTGATGGGCAGTGCCGGTGGTACCAGTAATGAAGCGGGACAAAATGGTCTGTTTATGTGGGGATTATAAATGGACATGTAAACACAGCTTCGCATTTGGACCATTACCCCATGCCCCGCATTGAATATCTCTATGCGAAGCTTGTGGGTGGGTATTCGTTCACGAAGCTTGATATGAATCACGCATATTTGCAGCTCGAGTTGGATCCGGCTTCTGGCAAATATGCTACAATCAATATGCCCAGGGTTAACACGAGTACAAGCAGTTACCTTTCAGAGTGTCCTCCGCCTGTGCAATATTTCAGCGTGTAATGGAGAACATGCTGTGAGGGATGCCGCGTGTGGCGGTAAACTTAGACGACCTACTGGTCACTGGAACCTCAGAGCAGGAGCACTTGGACAACCTGGAGGCACTGCTGAAAAGGTTTTTTGAGGCTGGTATCTGCCTACGGTGGGCAAAGTGCATTTTCAATGTGAAGGAGGTGGTCTACCTCGGCTATTGGGAGGACCGTGAAGGCTTGCACCATGTCGCAGAGAAGGTGAGCAGCATCCAACAAGCCCCCACCCCGACGGATGTCAAGAACTTTGATCTTTTCTTGGACTCGTTAATTACGGCAAGTTTATCTTGAATCTTGCGACCACATTCATCCCCTTGCATGTCGTTCTGAAGAGCAATCATGTGTGGCCAGCTGCAGGAAACAGCTTTTCGGCAGGTGACGAAGCAGTTGTCGTCTTCAGGGTTACTGGCTCAATATGATCCCACCGAACATTTGCTCGTCACATGCAATGCTTGCCCCTATGGAATTAGGGTTGTTCTGTCCCACCGGATGGGAAATGGAAAGGAATGTCCGATCGCCTTCACCTCCCATACATTGGCAGCAGTGGAACAGAAATACACATAGATCACGAAGGAAGGTCTGGCATTCGCGGTAAAATGTTTTCACCAATAAGTCTACGGCCACTTTGTCACTATTATTATGAACCATAAACCTTTGCTCGGACTTTTCAAGGAGGATAAGCAGAACTTTGCCAGAGAGGAGATACAGAGCTTCCCAGTAGAGCCGGCTTCCACATTGCTGGAGGAGGTGCTGACGACAGGGGGACTGGAGAAGGGGGTAGTATCGGCGGTTTACGGGGCTATTTTGGAGGAGGAAAAGGCGCCGCTGGAAGGGATCAAGGCAAAGTGGAAGGAAGAGTTGGGTGAGGGTATGGAGGAGGGGTTCTGGTGTGAAGTGCTCCGGAGGGTGAACACCTCCACCTCGTGTGCGAGGTTGGGGCTGATACAGCTGAAGGTGGTGTATAAAGCGTACCTTACAAGGGCGAGGATGAGACGGCTCTTTGAGGGGTAGAAGATGTGTGTGAACATTGGGGGGGGGGGGGGGGGGCGGGGGCGGGGGGGGGGGGGGGGGGTGCGCAAACCACGGTTCATATGTTTTGGTCCTGTCCAAAGCTGGAGGATTACTGGAAAGAGGTGTTTAGGGTAATCTCTAAAATGGTGCACATGAAACTGGACCCGGGCCCTCGGGAGGCCATATTCGGGGTGTCGGATCAGCCGGGGTTGGAAACGGGCGCGGAGCAGATGTTGGAGCCTTCGCCTTGTTGATTGCCCGAAGGCGGATCCTGCTAGGGTGGAGATCAACCTCACCACCCTGTGCCCTGGCGTGGCGGGGGCACCTGCTGGAATTCTTGACGTTGGAATTTGAACTGAGGAGAAGGATGGAGGGATTCTGCAATTCATGGGCATTATTCATTATGCACTGTCGAGAATTGGATCACATCGAACATTAGGGGGGTTGGGGGCTGGGAGGGCTGGGAGGAGGGGGACTGTATGTGTTAATGGTGACTATGGGTGATTCCCGATTCCTCTTTGTCATTTGTTTGTGTTAACATGCGGGCTAATGTTTGGGGGTTTGGTGGGAGGATGGGATTGTTGTTATTGATATGGGGATTGACATTACATTTGTTGTGTTAAGCACACTGAGATAACACGGGCTGCAATTGGATGCAGCTTTAACTGAAAGATACTCCAGACCTTGAAGTTAGTTCAATTTGATTTATTGAACCTGTCACACAGTTAGCACAGTTCTCTCTGAGTTCGACTCTCTGCTAACCTAAGTGTGATTACTCTGTGTGACTGAACCAGACTAGCTCTTAGCCACGTGCTGTAGGTGTTATGTGATATATACACCCTGACTCACTCTGTAGATGTCCCCAGTGGAAAGAGGCGGAGTGTGAGTACCTCGTGCCTTTTATCGTGGGAAACCACCCCCAAGTGTTCTGCCTGCTGATTGGTTATGTCCTGTTCTCTGTGCGCATTAGCTGCCTGTCTGTATCTCATTATGTGCATGTCTGCATATCATGACAACATTCGTTACTGATTATTGTTGGGTGTAAATTTGGGAGAAAAAGGTGAAAAGGAACATAAAAATTTTTTTTTTTGAAAAGGAGGATAAGCAGAGACGCCCATTGCGTCTGCGAGGATCCAGTGCTGGGCTCTGTTTTTGCCGCCTAAGAGTATTCTTTCGAACATAGGCTGGCGTCTCAAATCACAAATGCCTTCAAATGGAGCCATTTGCCTTTTCTGACTGGCTCCTTATCAACTTCCAGGACGGTCGAGGTAGTCACAACTTTGAATTTCATGGACTCATTGCCTGTCACAGCATCTCGGATCCGTGAATGGACCCAGACAGATCCGATCCTATCAAAATTCCGTAACCCGGTGCTATACGGAGGGCAGCATCGACAGCTTCCAAGTGAGTTATGGGCATTGTTGTCCAAGCTGTCGGAGTTCAGCATGGAGGATGCTATCCTGCTGTGGGGTAAGCGCATCGTCGCCCCGGACAGAGGGCAGGAGTTGATTTTGAAAGACCTCCACAGCAGACATCCAAATGTGTCCAAGATGAAAATGCTGGAATGAAGTTATATATAATGACAGGGTCTAGATGCGGACATTGGAAAATGGCCCAGCAATGCTCTGTTTGCCAAGAGCATCAGAAGCTCCCACCAGTCGTGCCCTACAACATTGGGAATGGGCAGGACATCCGTGGGCGCGGTTGCATGCTGATATTGCCGGTCCATCTCAAAGATCGATGTTTCTCTTGTTGATTGATGCCCATTCAAAGTGGCTAGAGTTACACAGGATGGTGGCGACCACATCCCGGGCAACTATTGAAAACTTACATACATCGTTTTGCACACACGGCATCCCTGAAGTGCTTGCCACAGTTAATGGCACGCCGTTTACGAGCGAGGAGTTCTGAAAGCGAATGGGGTGTGGCATATTCATACTGCTCCGTACCACCCGGCTTCCAATGCCCTTGCAGAGAGTGTGGTGCAAACGTTTAAGTGGGGCCTGAAGAAACAGTCTTCTGGATCGATTGACAGTAAGCTGGCTCATTTCTTGTGATGTTACAGGACCACGTCATACACAGTAACTGGAGCTGGATCCGCTGAAATGCTGATGGGCCGGAATCTTCGTACCCGCCTTAGTATGATTTTTCTGGACATGGGTGCGAAAGTGCGCCACAACCAGGAGCAGCAAGGCCCCATTCGATGTCGACCGCCCAAGCACTTTGTACCAGGTGACTCTGTGTTTTTTAAAAACTTTGCTGATGGCACCCGATGGATCTTCGGCATTATGCTCTGCCAAACAGGGCCAGTTTCTTACTAGGTGCACGCCCCAAGGTCAGGTCATACGAAAGCACCTTGACCACATTGATCTAGACGACCACTTCTTTGGAAACTTACTCGTCCTCGGAAATGTCCTCTCAAACTGCATTTGCTGTCTGATCAGGCCATGGTGGAGCCTTAAGGGAATCAAGACGTCAACACGACTGAGGTGGTCAACTTGGACTCAGAGATGGAAATGCAGGACGCCTTCAATGGGGAGCCTTCAGAACCGCAGCCTCAGGAATTGCAGCCACCACAACGTTTATGTCAGAAGTGGCGTTCACCTTCTAGATAAGCATTGCCCGACACAACACCCCTCGGGTGCACATCCACCCGGCCAGGCACCAAGAGAGCCCAGCTCCCTCCTTAACCATGTTCTTCGAAGAATTCTTCGGACTTTCGGGAGGAGGAGTGTTATACCTGCACAGGTCTTATGAGGTGGGAATGATTAACTACCCTGTGGACCTTACAGAATATATGCTCCCGCGATAATGGGATGGCCATGTATAAATAGAGTCGGTTAATGTGGTACTATCGTAATACCTCTACACAGAGTACCACATTGACCTGGTAATGCTGGAACACCATTGGTAGATATTGTATGTTTCCTATTGGTCAAGCTGTATGGTAGCTCCACCCTGCAAGGTAGAGTATAAGAGCCCGTGCCGCCCCAGCAGCCTTCATTCTGTACCTAAGCTGCTGGGGAAAACATCTAGCTTATTAAAGCGTTCAGTTGGACTACAACCTCGCTTTAGTGGTCATTGATCGTGCATCAATTTAATAAGCTAGATTTAAAAGGATGGAGCTCCGAATCAAGCCGGAGTGTCTGCAACTCAGCCCCCACGCGGCGAACTCAGCGGCAATCTTCAAGCACTGGCTGGCGGGTTTTAAGGGATATCGCAGAACGGCCGAAAACACACCCACAGGAGAACAGAAAACGCAAGTCCTGCACTCGAGGGTGAGCCTGGAAATTTACACCCTAATCGAGGACGCGGAAGACCTTGACGCAGCAATAGAGCTGCTAAAAGGACATTACATTCGCCCGGTAAACCAGGTCTACGCCCGACATCTGCGAGCAATGAGGCGACAAATCCCTGGGGAATCGCTGGAGGAATTCTACCGTGCACTCCTGGTGTTGGGGAGAAACTGCAGCTGCCCGCAAGTTTTGGCGAGCGACCACATAGATCCGGGACGCTTTCGTGGCAGGTATGCTGCCCTCCCAAATCCGCCAGCGATTGCTGGAAAAAGACACCCTAGGTCTCAAGGAGGCACAAGCCCTTGCAGGCTCCCTGGATGTGGCCTCCAGAAATGCCCACGCTTACGTTCCCGACTGCGCGGCAGCCCCCGGGCAGCGTGGGACCTCTCCGCAGCTGACCCCGAGACATCCCCCATCCCCCCACAAGCTTGTGCTGCAAAGCGGCCTGGCAACCCCGGGGGGCCTCGCTGCTACTTTTGCGGGCAGGCCAAGCACCCCCGGCAGCATTGCCCGGCCCGTGCATCCACCTGCAAGGGATGCGGTAAAAAGGGCCACTTCGTGGTGGTATGCCAGGCCCGTGCGGTCGCCGCTGTCTCCGGCGGCGAATGCGGACCGCCACCACAAACCTCTCCACGGTCCCCGTGCGGCCAGCGGGCGCCGCCATCTTCCTACTCCAAGGCCACGTGCGGCCCCCGGGCGCTGCCATCTTGTCCCGCGGATGCCACGTTCGATAGAAGGGCGCCGCCATTTTATGCACCCCCAGCCATGTGCGATCAATGGGAGCCGCCATCTTGGATGGACTCCCAGGACCCCAGCTCGGCTGACTGCACACCGCCTGAAGAGAACACTCAACTGCTGCGATTAGCCTCGGTGACCCTGGATCAGTCCCGGCCTCGAACACTCTCAACTGCTACAACAACAGTACTAATCAACGGGCACAAGACGTCCTGCTTAATCGACTCTGGCAGCACGGAGAGTTTATACACCCCGACACGGTAAGGCGCTGTTCTCTCCTTGTCCACCCTGTTAATCAAAAAATCTCCCTGGCCTCCGGTTCCCACTCAGTAGAGATAAAGGGGTTTTTGTGTAGCAAACCTCACAGTCCAGGGAAGGGCGTTTAAAAATTACCGACTCCACGTCCTTCCCCACCTCTGCGCGGCCACACTCCTAGGTTTAGACTTCCAGTGTAATCTCCAAAGTCTAACTTTCAAATTCGGCGGCCCTATACCCCCCTCACTGTCTGCGGCCTCGTGACCCTCAAGGTTGATCCGCCTTCCCTGTTTGCGAACCTCACCCCGGATTGCAAACCCGTCGTCACCAGGAGCAGACGGTACAGTGCCCAGGATCAGATCTTTATTAGGTCAGAGGTCCAAAGGCTACTGAGGGAAGGAGTCATTGAAGCTAGCAACAGTCCCTGGAGAGCTCAAGTAGTAAAGTGGTAAAGACAGGGGAGCAGCATAGGATGGTCATTGACTACAGTCAGACCATCAACAGGTTTACGCAGCTGGACGCGTAGCCTCTCCCCCGCATATCCGACCTGATAAACAGGATCGCGCATTACAAGGTCTTCTCCACGGTGGATCTTAAGTCCGCCTACCACCAGCTCCCCATCTGCACTGGTGACCGCAAATACATTTCCTTTGAGGCAGACGGGCGGCTCTATCGCACTTCTTAAGGGTTCCCTTCGGTGTCACCAACGGGGTCTTTGTCTTCCAGCGCGAGATGGACCGAATGGTTGACCGGTACGGTTTACGGGCAACAGTCCCGTATCTCAATAATGTCACCATCTGCAGCCACGACCAGCAGGACAACGACACCAACCTCCGAGAATTCCTCCAGACCGCAAAGATCCTTAACCTTACATGCAACAAGGATAAATGCGTGTTTAGCACCGACCGCCTAACCATCCTCGGCTTCGTAGTGCGAAATGGAGTTATGGGCCCCGACCCTGAACGCATGCGCCCCTTATGGAGTTCCCCCTCGCTCACTGCTCCAAGGCCCTGAAGCACTGCCTAGGGTTTTTCTGTTACTATGCCCAGTGGGTCCCCAACTATGCGGACAAGGCCCGTCCCCTGATCCAATCCACAGCTTTTCCCCTGTCGATAGAGGCCCACCAGGCCTTCAGCCGCATCAAAGCAGACATTGCAAAGGCCACGATGCATGCCATCAACGAGTCCCTCCCCTTCCAGGTTGAGAGCGACGCATCTGACGTAGCTCTGGCGGCCACCCTCAACCAAGCGGGCAGACCCGTGGCCTTCTTCTCACGTACCCTCCATGCTTCCGAAATCCGCCACTTCTCAGTCGAATAGGAGGCCCAGGCCATAGTAGAAGCTGTGTGACATTGGAGGCATTACCTGGCCGGCAGGAGATTCACTCTCCTCACTGACCAACGGTCGGTTGCTTTCATGTTCGATAATGCACAGCGGGGCAAGATAAAAAACGATAAGATCTTGCAGTGGAGGATCAAACTCTCCACCTACAACTACGAGATCTTGTATCGTCCGGGAAGCTAAACGAGCCTCCTGATGCCCTGTCCCACGGCACATGTGCCACCACACAAGTGGACTGCCTCCGAGCCCTCCATGAGGACCTCTGCCACCCGGGGGTCACTCGAGTTTTCCACTTTATCAAGACCCGCAACTTGCCCTACTCCATCGAGGAGGTCAGGACAGCCCCCAGGAATTGCCAAATCTGCGCGGAGTGCAAACCGCACTTCTACCGGCCAGAGGAAGCGCACCTGATAAAGGCATCCCGTCCCTTTGAACGCCTGAGCATGGACTTCAAAGGCCCCCTCCCCTCCACCGACTGCAACACGTACTTCCTGAACGTGATTGACGAGTACTCCCGGTTCCCATTTGCCATCCCCTGCCCCGACATGACCGCAACCACCGTCATCAAGGCCCTCCATAGCATCTTTGCACTGTTCGGTTTCCCCGCTTATACATAGTGATAGGGGGTCCTCCTTTATGAGCGACGAACTGCATCAATTCCTGCTCAGCAAGGGCATCACCTCGAGCAGGACGACCAGTTACAACCCCCGGGGTAATGGACAGGTAGAAAGGGAGAACGGAACGGTCTGGAAGACCGTCCTACTGGCCCTACGGTCCAGGAATCTCCCAGTCTCCCGCTGGCAGGAAGTCCTCCCGGATGCCCTCTACTCCATCCGGTCACTGCTTTGTACCACAACAAACCAAACACCTCACGAACGTCTCCTTGTCTTCCCCAGGAAGTCCTCCTCTGGGGCCTCGCTCCCGACCTGGCTGGCAGCTCCCGGACCCATCCTGCTCCGAAAACACATGCGGGCGCACAAGTCGGACCCGTTGGTCGAGAGGGTCCCTCTTCTCCACGCTAACCCCCAGCACGCCTACTTGACGAACCCCGACGGCCGACAAGATACGGTCTCCCTACAACACCTGGCGCCCGCCGGAGCCCCATGCACACCCCAGCCACCAGTCCCATCCTCCCTCCCACCAGTGCACCTTACAGGAGGATCGGCCCAGTCTAGGCCCCCCCCACTCACCGATGCACCCCGCAGACGCTCCCTTCCCAGGACAACTGTTTTCCCCACCAGCGCCGTCTAGGGGTGTCGAAGCTGCCACAGAGATCGAGGCCACACTCCCGGAGTCACAGACGCCCGAGCCTCCACCGGAGTCACCACCGAAGCTTCGACGCTCACCAGAGGACGACCAGGGCCCCCGATCGACTGATTGCTTCATTTTAAAGTGTATAGTTAATTATGAATCATAAATTGTAAATAGTAAATAGAATTGTAAAATAGTTAGAAAACGCTGTACGGAGGTATTACGGTACCTCCATAGCTATAATTTCTACCACGTTACCATGTTGTAATATCAGGCCACCACCCCCGCCGGACTCTTTTTTAACAGGGGGTGAATGTGGTAGTCTGTGTAGAGGTATTACGGTGCCTGGTAATGCTGGAACACCATTGGTAGATATTGTTTGTTTCCTATTGGTCAAGCTGTGTGGTAGCTCCGCCCTGCAAGACGGGGTATAAGAGCCCGTGCCACCAGCAGCCTTCATTCTGTACCTGAGCTGCTGGGGGAAACATCTAGCTTATTAAAGCCTTCAGTTGGACTACAACATCGCTTTAGTGGTCATTGATCGTGCATCAGTCAGTAAGGCACCGACCAACGAAGACCCAGTAGGGAACTGCTGGAGCTGTATATAATAGTAGTTGTGAAATAAAGTAAGTTTTAGTTTCTATAAACTTGGTGTGGACTCTTTGTGGCCTTATAAAGGTCAGTTTTTCCTCTTTTTTGCTTTCTTATTCTTCTTTTCCTCTTTGCCTCTTTTAAATTTCTATTGCTCCTTTTATCAAGTTATCCAGTTTGTCTTCACATTTTAAAGTTATTTTTTTTCTGTACATCCATTTTCAGAAACAATAATGTTGGTCAAAGTTTGTTTTCATTGGCTGGAAACAGTTTCTATTCAGCCAATCATAAAACAGATTATTGAATTTGGTTCTTTTTAATTCTGGGGAATATCAAATGGAGTATCCAGTTAGTAGTTCAAATACTCACTTTGTTATCTGACTGGTAGTGTTTAAGGAATTAAGAGATGTAGGATATAATTTAGAACTTCATTTTATTTGAGCTTTTGCAATTTTATTTGTATTCCACCAATTCTCATTATCATTTATAACGAGACGCATCAGTCTGTGATCTTAACCACAGATTTGAATCAAAATTCACCGTAAAAGAATAAAGGGTGGTTAGGGAAATGGCTGACAAAATGTAATTAATAACTTTTTGAAACAAAAGACTAAATGAGCTTCAGAGACTAACATTCTAATGATCATATCCTCAAGTGTACAACATTTGCCTCCATTAAGTAGTTCCAGATTACTTCCTGAGACAGCCCATTGTTCTTATCCCACCTTTGGGACTGTTAGAGGTTCCTTAATAGCATTCCTTCATAAAGTTGTCTACTTGCACAGTTCGCTGTGCTCAACAAGCTTTTAAAACAAGTTTTATTATTGTTTTGTTCCATTTTAGGTAAACTCAGGATAAAGTTCATCTATCAAGTCATGTAACACATGCCAGGCATAATTGCTAAATGTAATCACAATTACAGTTTTCAATTAGACTTTTCTGACCTTCAGAGCCTAGTCATGACATTTTGTCATAAGATGCTGTTTTTGTCTAATTGGGATAGGCATTAGAAAAAGAGCTCCAATTCCTGTTTACACACATCATGAAGATATATTGATGTTAGAACCAATTGGTTTCTGTTTCATTTTATTGTACAGTTACACCCTTAACTTGAACCTTAGAAATTAATGTGTTTCCTGTTCACTTGATCCATTTAGAGGGGAAGTCCCTCTGCTAAATTAAGAAGAAACTTTAAAAGCAGAAAGGATAATGTCCTACCATCTGAGATGTGCTTTCAACCTTCAGTCCATAAAATAGTCCCAGGGTCAATTATAACCATGAACATATTAAGACAACATTATATCTCAGGAGCAAATTACTTTCAGTTATGCCTGGCTTGTGTTACATAACTAGATAGATTAACATTATATTTTTTCCCATTTAAGGGGCAATTTAGCATGGCCAATTCACCTCCACTGTACATCTTTGGGTGTGGGGGGTGAGACCCACGCAGACACGGGGAGAATGTGCAAAATCCACACGGTCAGTGACCCGGGGCCGGGGTCAAACCTGGGTCCTTGGTGTAGTGAGGCAGCAGTGCCAACCATGTGCCTGAGACGCCCTAAAATAGATTACCTTTATGCTAAAATTGATTGAAATTGATTATGCTGAATCTGAGAAAGGAAGAGGACATTCTGGGAATATTCAGCAGGTCAATGGGCAGAAACGTATCGAAGTGACAGGAGTCACGGCCACCTGCCGGAGAGCCAGAGAAAGAACTGTGTTACCTCTGTGCCACATTTTGCTCCATTCAGGCACTTGACAAGCCAGTGCCCTGTCCCAAGTTTTAGGACCCTGGGGGCAGAAGAGCCATCTGCAAGAGCTGCCAGCCAGCCAGAGGCCAGAAGACTTGTTGAACGGCAGCACCACCTGAGGAGCTGATGGATGCTGTAGGATTGAAAATCACCCAAGGCCTAAGATAGCTGCTTGGATCCCAGGGCAGAGAGGAGTGATGGCGAGAAGGGTTTGCATGGTAGGGTTTGCATCACTGTAAGATGGGGGTGCATCAATTTTTAATTTAATTGAAGCAAAGCCTCACAATATTGTAATTCCATAAGACCATAAGATGTAGGAGCAGAAGTAGGCAATTCGGACAATCGAGTCCTCTCCACCATTCAATGAGATCATGGCCGATCTAATATAATCCTCAACTACACTTTCCCACCTTACACCCAATAACCTCTGATTCCCTGACTGATTAAAAAAACCTGTCTAACTCAGCCTTGAACATACATAATGATTCGGCCTGTACAGCTCTCTGCCATAAAGAATTCCAGAGTCACTACCCTCTGACAGAAGAAATTCCTCCTCACCTCTGTCTTCAATGGACAACTCCTTACTCTGAGATTATGCCATCTGGTTCTAGACTAGACTCTCCCGCAAGAGGAAACATCCTCTCAGCATCTAGCCTGTCAAGCCCCCTGAAAATCCAATATGCCTCTCATTCTTCTGAACTCCAATGAGTCCAACCTACTTAACCTCTCCTCATAAGAAAATCCCTCTGCACCTGGGATCAACGAATGAACCTTCTCTGGACTGCCTCTAATGCCAGTATAATTTTCCTTAAATAAGAGGACCAAAATTGTTCACAGTATTCCAAATGTGGTCCAACTAGTGCCTTGATTAGTTTTAGCAGGACTTTCCTATTTTTATTTCCCATTCCCTTTTAAATAAAGGCCAACATCCCATTTGCCTTCCTAATTACCTGCAAAACGTGGGTGTTAGCTTTTTATGATTTGTGTGCGAGGAAACCCAAATCCTTCTTCATGAAGACATGCAGACTTGATTATATTATGAATTTCTGCTTTTACATCCTTTATAATGGACACTAACATTTTCCCAATGACGGAAGTTAAGCTAACTGGCCTATAGTTGCTGTTTTTTTTTGTCTCCGTCCTTTTTTGAATAAAGGTGTTACATTGGCAGTTTTCCAATCCTCTAGGACTTTTCCAGAAGTTAAGGATTCTTGGAAGGTTATTACAAAGCATCCACTATCTCTGGAGCTACTTCTTTGAAAATCATGGGATGAAACCCATCAGGTCCTGGGGACGTATCGGCCTTTAGCCCCATTACTTTCCTGAGTAATTTTTCCCCAGTGATTGTTATTATATTTATTTTTCCCCCTCTGGCCCTTGATTATTTATCTTGGAATATTACTAATGTCTTTCACCGTGAAGGCTGACGTAAAGTTTTTGTTTAACTCCTCTGCCATTTCCTGGTTCCCCATTATTATTTCCCAGTCTCATTCTCTCAGGGACCTATGTTCAGTTTAGCCTCTCTTCCTTTTTATATATTTGGCAAGGCTTTTGCTGTCCATTTTATATTCCTTGCTAGTCTACACTCAAAGTTTATCTTCTCCCCCTCCATTATTTTGAATCACCTTTGTTGGTTCTTAAAACATTCCCAATCCTCTGGTTTACAACTAATTTTCCCCACATTATAGGCATTTCTCAACAACCCCGTTGTGCTCGGTGTGCAATGGGTGAATTGCATATGGGCCCCAAATTGGCTCCGTGCCGGGCACTGGGCCAATCGCAAGTCACCTGACACATACCACCTGTCGCAATTGGGATCTGTCATGATATTCAAACACACACATCATGATAGACACACCAACAGACAAATCAGAACACGCAACACCACAACCAATCACAGACAAAGACAGGAAACATATAAAAAGCACAAACAACACACCTGGTGGACAGTATTAGCTGGAGACGAGGACAAGGACAGACCTGCTACACGACACACTCAGGGAGACAGCACGTGCAGAGTATCCAGAACGAACTGTATATAAGAGTTAAAATAAAATAGAGTTGTACCACATACAACTGTGTTGGCTCATCTGTGCACCAGAGCACCCAACGCCACATGGTACAGGAGTGGATCGATACCTGCCGGCATACCTCAGTGTACACAGAAAACCAGCAGTGCCCAGGCAAAATGTTACAGCTCCCGGTTCCGCAGCCGCTCCAGTGCCACGGCGATCTCCGCAAAAACTGGCGGCGATTCCGGCAAGTGTTCGAATTGTTCCTGGTGGCAGCTGAACTCCAAGATCTGGATGATAGCGAAAAAATTGAATTTCTCCTCACCATCGCCGGTGCAAGGGCAAGAGAAATATTCACAAGGTTCAAGTTCTTCAGGAGGCAGCAAAGGTACGATTACCAGGCAGTCCTGGACAAATTCTCCAAGTACTGTGAAGAAAACGCAATCCAATCGGCAAGTAAAGGTAAGAAAAGCGGCAGTACTCACCTCGTGGCTGGGATCCCGGAGCCTGAATTCCCAGAGGCCGAAATCCCGGGCCTGAGAGAGGGCTGGGTTGAGGTCGGCGGCCATCTTGCTAAAGGTATCACGCTAGCACAGTTGCGCGAGCAGTGGGCAGAACCGGAAGTTTCGTTTGCGCATGCGCGAGATGCTGCGCATGCGCAGTCAGGAAAACGGCCATCGGTAAAGGAACAGCGATCTGAGCATGCGCAGTCACTTCCTACGTGCTACATACCGAGCGTCAGGATGTCAGAGGCCCCAGACCGCACCAATTTAAAGGGGAAACGTCCCAAATCCAATTTAAAAGGGAAACGTCCCAAATTAAAAAAACAAAAATCTGTTAAAGCTGTAAAACAACCTTCCCTCACCTGGAATGACAGCACATTGCTGCAAATTGACCCAGGAGATGAATTTGACCTCCGAAGAACCCTCCGACAAGCAGTTACCTATGCACAAGCCGATGATTCCGACCTTGAATACTTCGATGACGATCTTTACAGTGTTTCGGGACCTCGCGAGCCTAATGATAGCTCCGTGGTCCTATACGACTATGACTCAGACGAACCTTTCGTGTTGCACATTGGCGGCCCCCACATTGAATCCGACACAGATGCGGATTCATTTTTCGGATTTGAAGATCTTCAACCCAGCAGATATGACATCCCAACTTATCAGTGCCGGATGATGCTGCAGCCTGACATTAACAGACAGGGAGCGGTGCAAGCCCACGGAGAGCGCCCTGCTGCCACACAGAGCGTGGTCCACGTCCCGCTCAGCGTTCCCGACTCTCTGAAAGAAGACATGCAAGACTCCACAGCAAGCTCGTGGACAGACTCCACAATTGCAGAAACGCAAGACTCCAGAGCGCAGTCCTTGCACGAACAAGAAGTGACTCCAGTGTCACAAGCCTCCACAGAGAGCTCGTGGACAGCCTCCACGATAGAAGCAACGCAAGACTCCAATGTGCAGTCCTTGCAGGAACAAGACCATGAGGGTCTAGCAACCTCCTCTGACCAACTAGCGGCAGACAATGCAAGTCTGCCATGCTCACGTAAACAGCAAGAAGGCTATGACAGCCTACCATGCTCCACTACATGGCAGCATGACCATGACGGTCTCTCATGCTACAATGAAGGGCACAGCGCTGATGACTGTTCAAGCCCAACTGAAGACAAGCCAAAGGAATCTCCTCTTCCAAGCCCGAAGGAAAAAGGTTCATGCGCTGACCTTCAGAATCATTGTAGCCAAACAGAGATTAATAATGCTGCACGGTCACAAAAGGAGCAGACTGAGAATTGCCAGTGTTTTAGTACGAAAAAAATAAATGGACAAGACATTGATCCTCAGTTAATGGAAATAACACAACCTGAATCATACCTACAGCAGGGACAAATGTCTTCATTCAACTCAACACCGCAGAGTCCCAACTTCGGAGACCAGCAGTTAGTCAGTAATGACTCTTCAAACCTTGAGGGGAACATTAACTGCATTGAATCTAAACACACTCCACTGATAAATGAGCAGAACATTGGAGCAAGAATCCTGAGGACACCGACATCGAGTAGCCAGATAACAAATTTAAAACCCGCAGCAGTTTCAAGTGAACCAAGTGTGCTTTCCACTAATGGTGAAGATGCAGATAAGGTCACCCGATTATCCATTGTACCACACTAACCCCAGTGATTAAGCAGTTATGTATGGGGAGTATAATGTGGGCAATTGAGAACAGTAAAAGAGAGACTGTGACCATGCCAGTCCCAGCAAAATCAGACCCAGAGACCATGAAGGCATGTACATTAGACAAAGATACATATGAGGTACCTGAGAAGAAAAGTGAAACGGAATGTTCTTTGGAAAATAGTACAATGTCGATAGAAACATTGGATCCTATATTCGAGACCATACATATGGGAGAATTTGGGGGTAATAAACAAGGTTCTGCAATGTCTGGGGGAAGATTTAAAATTCCAAAGAAGAAAAGCCCAAATGAAGGACAACGGCAAGACAATGACAGTCCACCGACATGGTGTGCACCATCAGATGAAAATTCTGACAATTTACCCAACCCTAGTGAACAGCAAGCTGCTAATGAGAATCTATCCACGGGATGTGAGACGAGTGACGACAGCATCCCACTTCCCATGCAAAAGGTGCAAGGTGACAGACCTCGCCTAGTGCGTACCGAGGCACTCGACGATCACGGTGGGACCACTGACGACTGCGGTGGCGTCGCACCGCTTCCACCCTCGATGGCTCGAGCCTCTCCACTGGTCGGTGCATTCCTGCATGTTCCGACTCCAGAACTGCAGCTTCAGGGAATCTCGGCTGCCTCCAGTGAACCTGTTGGGACTCCAGACGGGGAGCATCGACGGAAGGCAGACCGGACTCCAGATGGGGAGCAGCCAAGCGCCGACTCTGATTCGCGCATGCCAGACCTTGCTCCGGACGGGCGGCGTCGCGGCCTCAGTGATGGCACGCTCAGGGTGACGGCGGATGCCACGGCGACAGGGAATGGATCGCGTGGCAGTCCCACTGGGTCGGCAGTGGCGACCAGCACCGGCGGTCCAAGACGGACACACCAATTCGCGCCATCGCCAGATGTTGATGCGGGCAACAATTCTCTCTCCAAGGCGCCATGCTTCGACGTTTCTCTGCGGAGTCGCCCTTCCGGCACAGCAGGTGGCCGGAACCAGTGTGCACGGTCTCGGCCAACTTCCACATCTGGCACAGTCATCGCCTTGCATGACATTAGTGATGGTGCTTCTTCGATGGCAACGACCCATCGGCTACAAGATGCCGTCCACCACAAACATAAAAAGAAAAAAGACTCCACCTTGTTCCTGGCATGCAGGGCGGATGGATTGGTGCGTAGGCGCAATCAGCGAGCTTTGCGCCGCCTTCCACGCTCGCAACTGAACCGTACGCACACGCCGGATCCTCCACTGGTTCCCAAGGATGACTTCGTGGAGATGCCATGGATCATGCCCCTTCCATCGCCACTCGTGACCAGGCCACAGCAGCTAAAATCCTCCCCATGCAGAAGCTAAGGCTGTTTCTGGGACCTTGCCACCTGTCAAATCCAGGGCAAACTTTATTGAAGCAGACAAGTATTTTCTCCCTTTTGAGTTGGCATGCCAGTCGAAATGTCCCCGCATAGTCAGCACATCATCTGACTGTTTACAGAAATTAATTGATAGAATTATAGAGACAATATGTGGTTGTTCTCAAGGACCACAAACCGACGAAGGTGTTCAGTTGCAGATAATTAAGGCCTTACTAACTACAGTAACATCTCAGCACATAGAAATACACGAAGGAACTGTGTTACAGGCTGTTAGAATGCGCTACAATATACACCTGGCCAGCAAAAAACTTAGTAAACCAAACCACAGCCAAGGCAACACTAACAAAGATGTTGAATGTTATATTTGCACGAATGAAAAACCAAGCACTGCACGAAGTACAACAAATGGAAAAGTAGAGACTTCGGCAACAGCATCACCTCCAACAGTCCAAGGTGAACCAGTGTGAACCCAAATCTCCACAGCTGAACCGGCTTGAGGACCAGCCTATTCTTGAGGCGGTCACCCATTAGACTGGACTTATAACGCTGTTCATACGTTCAAAATTTCAAACACTTTTGTATTATAACCTGTTGTTGTTTATCGTTCCAGATATCGTCTGACCGGACCACTGTTCAAGTTTTTTTTTCTTCTCGCATTCATGTTTTGTTATGGTACAACTTTGTTAGTGTGACGCACCCGACATCGTCCCATGTAAATAGTTACGTCATATACACACGCTGTACACAACACACACACTCTTAGATGCACTCACGACACGATTATATTTATAACCACGTAGGCACATATCTTTGTAAAAAGGGGGGATGTCATGATATTCAAACACACACATCATGATAGACACACCAACAGACAAATCAGAACACACAACACCACAACCAATCACAGACAAAGACAGGAAACATATAAAAAGCACAAATACGACACCTGGTGGACAGTATTAGCTGGAGACGAGGACAAGGACAGACCTGCTACACGACACACTCAGGGAGACAGCACGTGCAGAGTATCCAGAACGAACTGTATATAAGAGTTAAAATAAAATAGAGTTGTACCACATACAACTGTGTTGGCTCATCTGTGCACCAGAGCACCCAACACCACAGGATCTCGTCCTTCCCAGGGCGCTGTTTAGTACTGGTCCACACAAACGTGGACATAACAGCACCTGGGGGATTCTCACAGGCCACTGGAGACCCCTGCGTGGTTGGAGACAGGGCACGGTGGCACCCTGGCAGTGTCCCTGGCACTTAGGCACGTTGGCACTTTTAAAAATGTATTTTTTATTCATTTATGGGATGTGTGCGTCGCTGGTTAGGACAGCATTTATTGCCCATCCCTAGTTGTCCTTCAGAAGGTGGTGTTGAGTTGCAATTTTGAACCACGGCAGTCCTTGAGGTGTAGGTACAGTGAAGGAGCGGCGGTATATTCCAAGTCAAGATGGTGAGTGACTTGGAGGGGAACCTCAAGGTGGTGGGGTTCCCAGGTATCTGCTGCTCTTGTCCTTCTAGATGGTAGTGGTCGTGGGTTTGGAAGGTGCTGCCTCAGGAATCGTGATGAGTGCATCTTGTAGGTGGCACATATGGCTGCCACTGTTCGTCGGTAGTGGAGGTTTGAATGTTTGTGGAATGGAGAACAATCAAGCAGGCTGCTTTGTCCTGGATGGTGTCAAGCTTCTTGAGTGTTGTTGGAGCTGCACTCATCCAGGCAAGTGGAGAGTATTCCATTACACTCCTGACTTGTGCCTTGTAGATGGTGGACTGGCTTTGGGGGGGGTCAGGAGGTGAGATATTCGCTGTAAGCTTCCTAGCCGTTGACCTGTCCTGGTAGCCACAGTATTAACATGGCTAGTTCAGTTCAGTTTATTATCAATGTTAATCCCCAGGATGTTGATTGTGGGGGATTCAATGATGGTAATGCCATTGAATGTCAAGAGGTGGTGGTTAGATCCTCTCTTGTAGGAGATCATCATTGCCTAGTACGGATGACACTTGCCACTTGTCAGCCCAAGCCTGAAAATTGTCCAGATTTTGCTGCATTTGGGCATGAACTGCTTCATTATCTGGGGAGTCATGAATGGTGCTGAACATTGCGCAGTCATCTGCAAACATTCCCACTTCTGATCTTATGATGGAAGGGAGGTCATGAGGAAGCAGTTGAAGATGGTTGCGCCTTGGACACTACCTTGAGGAACTCCTGCAGTGATTTCCTGGAGCTGAGATGATTGGCCTCCAATGACCACAACCATCTTCCTTTGTGCCAGGTATGACTCCAAACAGTGGAGAGTTTTCCCCCTGATTCCCATTGACTCCAGTTTAGCTAGGGCTCTTTAATGCCACACTCGGTCAAATACTGCCTTGATGTCAAGGATATCACCTCACCTCTGGCATTCAGCTCTTTTGTCCATTTTTAAATCAAGGCTGTAATGAGGTCAGGAACTGAGTGACCCTGGTGGAACCCACACTGGGCATCTGTGAGTAGGTAATTGCTGAGTAAATGCCGCTTGATAACACTGTTTGTTAAGGAATGGATTAAGAGACATTCCAATTAAATGTCTCAGTTATGTTAAGTATCCAATAATTGACACTGATATGTAAAGAAGCTTCAGGTGGCCTTTGGGGCATGTGATGTGATGATAGAGTTTTGTACAAGTTGTGTTAAATGAAAATAAAGGTGTTTGTGAGAAGGAGCAGAACTTTTGACTCTTTATATAACAGCAGCTAAACGGCTAGCAGTGATAGCAGAGGACGGTTTCTGTGCAAATGTGACGGGTTGAAAGATACAACTTTTCCAGACCCATCCAAGGAGTGAGTGAGAAAAAGAAAAAAGTATATATATGGCTGAACCTAGGATAAAGATGGCTGGATATGACTATCCCCCCTTATTTTCTGAAAGGGGATCGTATGACCAATGAAGAAGTGCAGTTGTTATGTGGACTGAGGGAAAGAGGAAACAAGTTATGGCATTGGCTCTTTCTCCACCTTATGAGAGTAAAATTTGAAGCAAAGGGTTTTCTGAGCTGGAATTGGAAGAGTTAGACTCAGAAGAAGGTCTGGAGACTCTATTACATTATATGGATAACATTTATCAAAAGGATGACTTATTAAGTGTGTATGAAGCCTGGTCAGATTTTGATAGATTCCGGAAAACAGAGGATATCTCCATTGAAGACTATATAATGGAATTTAGCAGACTATATAAAAAGCTACAGAAACACAGCCTGGAATTTCCACAGTCTGTGTTGGCATTTAAATTACTGGACTGTGCTGGAGTGAGCAACATGGATAGGCTCCTGGTTTTGACTGGAGTTAAGTTTGTGGATAAGGATACCTCATTCATTCAGATGACAGAGGCCTTTAAAAAGTTTCTGGGGAAACAGTCGATTCCTATGGCTCTGATGACCCAAATGGCTCAGTCAGTAATAAAGCAGAATATGGAAGATACACTACTAACAGGGTGGTGAAATTGTACGGCTATGGACAGGTTCCAAGACTATAGAAGGAGATCGGGACCCGGAAACTATGAGGACAGAAACCCATTTAGAATTTATAATAGAAGGAGGGACATGGAGAATGGAAATAGGAAGATGAACCCCAGAAATGCCCTGGGTATGATAAATTGATGTTTTTGGTCTGACTCTCAATATTATGCTTTCAACTGTCCAACAAGTTATAATAGAGTGTTTGAAGCGGCACATGACACGGAAGAGTCAGAGGAGGAAAAAGATAGTGACCAGAAAGAAGGCATTGTCCTCTTAACAAGCAGTTTTACTCCAGTAATGAGGGTGTTGGTTGCAGAATCCATCAATTGTACTGTATTGGACAGTGGCTGCCCATCGACTGTGTGTGGAATTGACTGGTTAAAATGTTACCTGGGCTCCTTGAGTGCTGAAAATCGTAACAAGGTTAAGGAATTTGAAAATTCCACAAGTTTCAGGTTTGGGGATGATAATACTCTGAAGTCGCTGAAAATATTGCCGGAGTGAATCATTTCGTTAGCATGGATGTTGTGTCAAGTGAGATACCTTTGCTTCTGAGCAGACCGTCGATGAAGAAAGCACACATGAAACTGGATATGGAATAGGATAAGGCAACAGTTTTTGGAAAGACGGTGGACTTACAATTTACACAGTCGGGACACTATTATATTCCATGACTGACAAATAATAGTTCAGGTGCAGTTGTTAAGGATGTGTTAATGGCAGTTGGAAATGGGACTTTAACTGATAAAAAGCTTGTTGTATTAAAACTGCATAGGCAATTTGCACATCCGTCTCCTCGGAGGCTGAAAAATGTATTGATGGATGCAGGGGTAAGGGATGAAGACTATACTCAGCTGATAGAACAGGTTAGTGATCGCTGTGAAGTTTGTAGGAAGTACAGAAGGACACCATCACGGTCGATAGTAACCCTACCTTTGGCCAGGGATTTTAACAACATTGTGGCCATGGACCTTAAGATCTGGGATAAAGCTAACAATATATTTATTTTGCATTTTGTAGATTCAGCAACCAGATTTAGTCAATCAACCATTGTACGAAGTAAAGAAAAGAGTAATTCTGGATCAAATCGTGGAAAAATGGATAGGGACAGGAATGGGCCCACCGGCAAAATTCCTTACAGACAATAGGGGCGAATTTGCTAATGATTAGTTTAGGGATATGTGTGAAAATGTGAATATCACAGTTATGAATACAGCTGAGAAAGGCCCATTTAGTAATGGTGTGTGTGAAAGAAACCATGCTGTAATAGATTACATGCTCTGGAAAATTTTGGCAGATAGACCAAACTTCAAGTTAAATTCAGCTTCAGCATGGGCGATACATGCAAAGAATTCATGACAGATGGTTGGGGGCTATAGTCCCTATCAATTAGTGTTTGGTAGAAATCCTAAAATTCCGTCCATTTTGGATGACCAGCCTCCAGCTTGGGAAGGGACTACAATTAGCTCTGCCTTTGGTGAGCATTTAAATGCATTACATAGCAGTAGAAAAGCTTTTTTGGAAGCAGAAGTCTCTGAAAGAATTCACAGAGGTTTAAGGCATAGTGTACGACCATCAAATACCGTTTTTCAGCAAAGAGACATAATATACTATAAGAGAGACAATTTAATGTATGGAAAGGCCCAGGGTAATCAGAGGCATAGATGGCAAAACAATTATTTTGCAACATGGCAATCAAACTGTTAGGGTACATTCATCAAGGATAATGGGTACAGATTACAAATTTTCAAATTTAGACAGAGCAGATGTTGGACAGAGGGGAGATAGCAAAATTTAAATGGGTCGACAGTAGCTATCAATTGTCCGACTGTTTTACGAAAGAGTGGATAGTTCACAGAAACTTTTGGATATTGTTAATGAAGGGTGCCTGTTTCTGTGACATTGTTTTTTATCCTTCCAAAACTGAAAAAAAGGAGGGGGACATTGCGTGTGTTTTTGAGTTTCTTGTAATTTTGTTTTCACCAAATTATTATTTTTTCTCCAAGGAAGGGGAGATTGTTAAGGAATGGGTTAAGAGACATTCCAATTAAATGTCTCATTTATGTTAAGTATCCAATAATTGACACTGATATGTAAAGAAGCTTCAGGTGGCCGTTGGGACATGTGATGTGATGATAGAGTTTTGTACTGAGTTGTGTTAAAGGAAAATAAAGGTGTTTGTGAGAAGGAACAGAACTTTTGACTTTATATAACAGCAGCTAAACGGCTAACACTGTTGATGACTCCTTCCATCACTTTGCTGATGATGGAGAATAGACTGATAGGTCAGTAATTGGTTGGGTTGGATTTGTCCTGTTTCTTGTGTACAGGACACACCTGAACAATTTTCTACATTGCTGCGTAGATGCCAGTGTTGTAGCTGTACTGGAACAACTTGGCTCGGGGTACGGAAAGTTCTGGAGCACAAGTCTTAAGTACTATTGCTGGAATATTGTCATAGCCTTTGCATATTAGTGCCTTCAGCCGTTTCTTGATATTACTTGGAGTGAATCATATTGGCTGAAGACTGATGTCTGTGATGCTGTGAACTTCCGGAGGTGATTGAGATGGATCATCCACTTGGCAATTCTGGCTGATGATTGTTGTGAATGCATCAGCCTTGTCCTTTGCATATATGTGCTGGGCTTCTCCATCATTGAGGATGGGAATATTTGTGGAACCTCCTCCTCCAGTGAGTTGTTTAATTGTCCACCACCATTCACGGTTGGATGTGGCAGGACTGCAGAGCTTTGATCTGATGCGTTCATTGTGGAATCGATTAGCTCTGCCTGTTACTTACTGCTTATGCTGTTTGGCACACAAGTAGTCCTATGTTGTAGGACCCCTCAGGGATCCCATCCTCCCCAAAGCTCCCCAATGGAAGTGCCCTTGGCAACCCTGCATCACTGCCCGTGGCATGATGGCATGACGTAATGTGATGGCAGTGGGTGGGAGGGGGTATTCATTACGCGGGAGGATGATACAGCAGGGAAGCCCACTAATGTATACTAATAGACTTCCAAACCTTTCATGGCAGATACCCCTTTAAGTCATTGGCATGGGCGGGGACAGCCTCAATGGGAAATCCCGCCAGTGTAAAAGTCATTTTGGGACTCCCACTGGATTCTATCCCCCCCGCCCCCCCCCCCGCCCCCCCCCCATTCCCCCTCCCCCCACACCCCCACCACGTATGCCATTCTCACCCACCAAAAAAGGGGGTGAAAAATCCCCCCGAGACAATTTGACTTGTTATACCTGAGGATGTGCTAAGAGTGCCCATTTCACTCCTAAGGAAAGCAATGGATTTTTGATTGGGGCACAGAAATTGCTGTGAAGCTACAGTTGACTTATTAATGGGCCGCAGCCCATGACCCATGCTTCTAATCTCTTGGACAATTTTGATTTCTAGCCTTAATGATCTGTCCTCTGATTTAACACCAACTGGGAAGAACCTGAGCAGGTCTCCCAGCTGACCAAATAGCTAGCCAGCATCTCAACTCCTGGAAGCCTGTTTTATTTTGAAAGCATTCGACCATCACCTGCTAAACAGTCTATGGTCGGAAACTCTATCATGCTGCATCCTTGTTCACTTTCAAGAGATTTTTGTGCTGATGTATCCAACAACGAATTCAGACCTTAACTGCACCTCAAAAGAACCACCCTCTAGACGTTGACTTCCTGGGCTCTGGAAACCACAGCAATAAATATTTGTTTCTGTGGTTCTTTCCCCGTTGCTATCCATAGTTGTAAAATCTCTCTCTTTTCTATCCTCCTTACTGTGTGTGCGTACATGTGCATAGATATGTGTGTATGCGTATTTGTTTGCTTGCATGTGTGTTCATGTGCATGTGTGCATTCCCACAGGGAATTGGAGAGACAGAGTTGGAGGTACCAAAGGGAGATGGAGACACAGAATTGGAGATAGAAGAGGGAGCTGGAAAGGTAGAGTTTGAAGTACGATAGGGAATTGGTGAGACAGGGCTGGACATAGGTCAGGGAACTGGAGAGATATATTGCATTATGCTATCATTATAAAGGAACTGGAGATGATTGGTGAAAACCATAAACCAGTGCATCACCAAGACTCCAACATCTGTTGACAAAGGTTTAAGGTTACAGCTGTGAGATTAGCTACAAACTTGGAAATTGTATAGTCACCTTGGATTACAGCAGATTGCCTAATCCAGTGAAAACACAAGATAAATCCTTCGATCTACAAGTTGACTTAATTAATATCAAATTTGAAGATTTTCTGCAATTTTCTGCAACGCAAATGCCAGCAGCTCCAAGAAAAAATGGCAAAAGATTCTACACGACAAAAACTGTGGAAAACCATCATTGAAGGATGTCCACAAACACGTGAGACCATTTTGGCCACACTGGGATGAGTTAGGCATCTCACTGGGAGTAATTTTTAAAGGCCATCAGGTCACCACATCAGAATCTTTGCAACATGATATTCTTCAGCAACTTCATCCCTCACACATAGGCATAGATAGGACAAGAAGACTCAGAAGAAAGACAGAGTCTATTGGCTGGTATGACCAATGACATTAGAGTCATCATCAAGAACTGTGAGGCATGTCAAGAGGATATGCCAAGTCAGCACAAAGAACCATTAATTTCACATAAAATTCCCATGAATCCTTGGTCCAACCTTGTTCTTGTCCATGGAACTGACTTTAGCACCATCATCCACTACTTTACCAAGTACCCCGTCATTCAGCAATTGCACAAGGTGCCTAGCAGAATTGTCGCACACACTTGTGTTATTTTCAATTTATGTAGTGTGCCAAAGAGATCATGACGGATAACGGTCTGCAGCTTATTGGTAAACCATTTCAGGTTAAGAGGAATATCAATCAAACATGTTCTTTTCCTCATTAACCTAAATCTAATGGCTTAGCTGAATGAATGATTCACATGATGAAATTGCTCATTTGAAATGTAGACAGGCCAAGAAAGATCTACACATTGCAATGTTACATCTGAAAGAGATTTCTTTAAGTGCAATTGCTCTTACGCATTTGGCAGACCAATGCATATCAATCTACCTACTCTTAACGATTCTACTATCTTAGAAATTGGAGGTGAACTTTGAAAATTGCAGGCAAAAATTACAAACGTGCATGATAAAAATGTGGGTTCCAAATTTCCACATTTACAGATGGGCAACAAGTTCACATCCAGGATCCCATGTGGCAAGCAGCTGAGGTAACAAAGATGATTTCAGAGTAAAGGTCCTATGAAGTCATGCAACAATGATGTGCAACCAAGGTTAAAGCAGATCCATTCAAGCTCCTCAACCACCATGCAGTCCTATTGCATTGAGGACTAGGTCCAAAATGCAAACAAGACCAATATCCAAGAATGACAATCCCACTATGAGCAATTAAAGACACCTCTAGCCAAGGTTCCCATTACAAAATCTGGGCATTCCAGCAGGCTACCTTTATGCGATAGACACTCTAGACACACTAGTCACAATTGTATCTAACCATGAGCATGTATTGTAAATGCATGAAACCTCTTTGGAAAAGGGAAAATATCTTTAAAAGAAGAGGAATGTTGTATTATGCTTTTGAGATTGCGGCATGACATCACCAGAAAGGAAATGTGTCATACAATCCAGTTCTAGTTTAGTTTTTGCTTTCAGAAGAGCACATACACACAAACAGCTCTGCAACTCTGATGTCTTCAAGCTTTATGCCTTTTCATAAATGTTCTCCCATGCCTAGCCGCAATAAATGAACCCTGCATAGCAAAATGATGCTCTTATTCCAAATGAACCCTGAACATGTTTGCGGAAACCCTTGATTGGTGCCGTTATATTGTTATAAAAACATGACAACAAAATACAAGAGCAAGAAAGGAGCTGGAGAGATAGCACAGGAATGAGACTGCTGAGGTGAAATAAACTGCAGATAGAGGAGTATGTCATTCAGCCCCTTGAGCCTGTTACCGTTGTACTAGGTCACAGCTGATCTCCACTCCAACTCCATTTGCCCACCTTTCCTCTAAATCCCTAGATACTCATTTCAAACAAAGATCTATCTAACTCAATCTGAAAATTTCAATTGATCCAACATCCGTAGTCTTTGGGAATTAATTCCATATTTCTAATACCCTTTGTTAGATAACATGTTCCTGATGTTGCTGCTAAATGGTCCACGTCTAATTTTAACATTATGATCCCTCTGTTTTGGAATCCCGAGCCAGAGGAATCCCGATATCATTTTAAATTGGAACCAGCATTAGAAGGATTCATCTGCAGTTGGAATGCCTTTGACACTTGTTTTCTGTTAGCGAAGTTGGGCACGTTATATTCCATCAGCATAACCATATTGAACAAAACAACTAAGTTTTTTTTTCAAATTTCTTCTTCTCACTTGTGAGGACTAACTAGCAACACATTTTCTAGATGGGCAAAAGCCCTTTGGAATAAGAGCATCATTTTCCGATACAGTTCAATAACTAAACTTTCTAATGTTCTGACATGAAAACATGCACAAACGCTCTGCTTAATGAGGGTTTATTACATATCTGCTGGATTTTATTGTGCTAACTCGATGATCTGGAGGTACTGTGTAATGCTGTCATGATTATTTTATAACTTTTACATCTGTCAGACATCTTCCAAACATTGACTGTGAGTAATTATCCAACGTGATAATCCACAACTACTAATCCTAGTGAGGAGTTGTCAATATATTCTGTGCTTTAGTGTGCAAATTATACAAATTCAGTGATTAGTTTTAGTCCAGGCAGCATAGTCTATTTTTTCTCTCAAGTTTTCTTATCAATTCTTATTGAGGCATATTTCCATGGGTATCAATACTGCACTGAAATGGCTTTTACTCATACTCATATGCGACCATGTATATCTGCAGTCCCACGTCTGTGCTATTACTCAAGCTCCTGTCTCTCCAGCTCCGACTCACAAGTTCACTGTGGTACCTTCCCCCCCCCCCCCCCCACCCCCGCCATCTCTGTCACTTCACTTTGGTCACAGCAACCCCAAGCGGTCCTCCCTGTGCAGTCTTTCCGGTACTTACCCTCCTTTCTCAGGATAAAAACATTTTCCCTCCACCCCATCAGTGTCCTTGTTGTTGGCTGTCGGCTAGCCGGTGATGAGACGGTGCAATCCTTTCAAGCCCTGAGCTCGTCGAGGTTGTCATCCAAGACCTGGAGCTGCTCGATCGAGATTGTGTTTGAAGTCTCCTCCACTGAAAGTCAGCAGCCTTGCACTGCCTCTGCTGCAACCACTGTTGTAACACAATGTAGGAGCCTTCCTCCTCCTTCAGGTACCATGCCCTCAGCAACGTTGAAAACAATCCTCCTATTAAACGGGAATCTGCTTTGTTTCTGGGCCTCATCAAGGAACGCCCTGCCAAGGATGCATTTAGACCCATTACATGCACGAATGAGCTTCGCTCGCCAGTGCAGGAAGAGATCTAGACGCCATTTAAAAATGGTGCCCCGATCTCTAGATCTCCCACTTCGGCTACCAGACTTCCCCTGACTCACCAAGAAGGGGATCATCGAGCCCCCCCCTACACCACTTCATAAGGGTGGGGCACATCTGAGCCCCCGCATGGGCATGATGTCAATTGGCACTTTGGCACTGCCATCCTGGCACCCTGACAATGCACCTGCCAGCCTGCCAGTCCTACCTGGGCACCCCCAGGATGCCAGACTGGCAGTGCCATGGTGCCTGGGTGGCATTGGTGTGCCAGGATACCACCCTGCCCAGGCCCTGACCACCCAGGGCCGATCGCTTGGGAAACTTCCCACCACCTCCAAAGTGCCGGTACGCGTGGTCCACATTTGTGGAAACCAGTGCTAAACAGCGCTTACTTGGAGTCTCCGAGGCTAGACCATTAGGTCCTGGGCTCTGGGTAGAACCGGCGTGGACATGTTCAAGTGAGACTAATATGCAAATCTGGGACCCGATCTCAATGGGCGGGTTCCAGATCATGACATCTTGTGAGATCTCGTTAGAATTAGACTTATAAATTCGATGGATGGCAGTGCGATGATACCCATACTTGTATGAATGGGTTTACATATTGAATCAAATACAAGCACTGGAAATGAAAATTTGAAGAAGAAACTTTATCTAGTCATCCAATGCTTGGGGAAAATATCACGTACCTGAATAAATAAGCCCTAACTTTTCCTGCATGTTTAGTGGGTAACTCATGGTCGAATACACCAAATTCACACTACAATTTCACTACAATGTCTGTCAGTGAGGTAATGTCATGGCACAGCCTTTGGAGACCAGGTCAACTCGGAGATCAGATAGATTTCCATTTTTAACTACGCATGTGCAGACTCCAGAAGTTGCTAAACAACTGACTGCTAGTCACCACACCATTATTCACAATGTAAAATGCAGGCTGATAACTCCATGCTTAATATGATGGCTCTTCTACAAGAAAATCGTCTAAACTTGTGCGAAGAAGGAGAGTCCTTTAATTTGTGATGGTATTGCAAAATGAACAGTATCAGATGGCCCACAAGATGGTGAGAAATTGCTCATTTTATAATTGCCACCAAAAGTTAAATTTACTTGCATGGATCTTACCATTAACAAAAAGAGCATGAATAAAATGTCGCCAATTTGTGGTTAACAATGCCTGCATAATATATAACTTTTATGCAAGCAAGTTAAACATACTGGGCGGGATTTTCCATTAGCCGATGCCGAAATTGGGAAATGCGATTTGGCAGAGAACAGCTTCCGACGCCAAAATTGCGGCAGGCGCTGATTTGATGCCAAATTGCGATTCTGCGTTACCTCGAAAACGGAGTCGATACATTGCACTCTGCAAGTACAGTAGGCACCATTTGCATATCATTTGCGGTCCCGACCCGGTACTCTCCAGGCCTCCACGATTCTCCGCCTCCGATGGACCGAGTTCCCGACGGCATGATTCACTTCTGCTTTTAAAAATCAGTTGTGGCGGTTGCTGAGGGAGAGAGGGCATACAGAAATGGTCTAATATCACCATAGTCTGCTGACAGTTGTGCCATGGGACGGGGGGGGGGTGGGGGGGCTTCTGCCAGGGCTGAGGGGAGTAGTAGCGTGTGGCCAGGAGGTGGGCTGTGGGGTCGGGTGGATGGGCATGGAGCACCATTGCTGCAGCTGGCAAGGCAGCCATGCAGCTGCGCACACTGCTAACAGCCCGCTTTGAACCTGGTGCTACGGGTTGTAGAGGTGTCCTCCCAAGGCACCACCCTGAGTGCCCTCAAGCCCCAGCCAACCCATCAGCTGTATGGGCGCGCTCCAGCATAACGAGTGTCATCTTTTTGGCTGGGATAAGTGTGTGTAGGGAATGTAAAGTGTATGTGTGGCTCAACTTGTCAGCCTCCTGAATGTCGATCACAGACCCAACATATCCTGCACCATTTTTCAGTGGAATCAAGTGTGTTCCAGGCAGCACTGGTGCTAGCCCCTCAACGGTAGCGGAATTTGTCCAGGTGCGGCGCTGGTTTTTCTATCGTAAATGTCCATGGATTCTGCGTTGGCGTCAGCACTATCTCGGAATCGGAGAATCCAGCCCACTGGCTAGTCAAGGGGCTGGATTCACCGTTTTTGAGACGAAGTGCGGAGGATCTGTGGCATTTTACGTCAAGAAATTTGGTGCCAATCCCTCACCGATCCTGTGACTGGTGAGGGGCTAGGAGCCACGTCAATTAAAACTCCTGGCTCCCACCATAAAAGCGGCTGGAGACTGGCTGGGTCCATGGTCTCGCATATGCATGGCGACGACCTGCAGCGGTCGCGCCGTAAAACATGGAGCCGGCTATGCGCGGACCCGACCTGCCAGATAGTGCCTCCCGGCCACCCCCATGCCACTCCCAACAGTCCCCCAGCCCTCGTGGAAGCCCGCCGGCCAGGAGCCCGGCTCCCGCCTGACTGTGGTGGCACTAGACACAGTCCGCAGCCACCACGCCGGGTTTTTGACCGCTGAGACCACACGTCAACCACGCGGTCGGGAACTCGGCCCATCGGGAGCGGAGCATCGGGGGAGGGCCTTCAGGTGACACGCTAATGCCGTTCCAATGGTGTGTGGCGAGTGACACGATAATGCCATTTTGGAGGGGGCAAAGGATACAAAACTTGCGTCAAACAGGCGTTGCCCCCGATTTCGACATCAAAAGGGATTCTCCGGCCGATCGCTGATTATGAAATCGGCCTCGGGAAATGGTGAATCCTGCCCCAGGTATCAACAGCTTTTTTTCACATGTTTCAAATAATGGAAAGAGGAAATGGCAAGTGCTATTTCTTATAAAACAAGAATAATTGGTACCAGTGGACTTGGCACCAGTTCAATTCCCACATTTCAATAAATGTCAAGCATGGTATTTATCATTCTCACACTTGATGTAATGCATCATATAATTTCAATTGTATGACATGCTTACTAATAATCAAATGCTTCTTTTGTGCACTGCTTCAATAAAAACTTTACATGACATTTCCAAGTTATCCAACAAAGAAATCATGCTCTGCTTGCTGAATGCACACAAAAACATTATGCACTAGACTGTAAAATGCACTAGCCAGATGCACTAGACTTTACAGAAGTTGCAATTTCTGGATAGTTGAGTGAAGCAATTGTGGATCTTCCAATTGGCTATTTGTGGTTGACTACTTAAAAGGAAAATATTTTTAACCTGACCATTACTAAAGATTAAAATAAAAGCTAAATTCTGCAGATGCAAACAGAATCAGAATGCTACAAAAAACTCAATAGGTCTGGCAACATCTGTCAGGGGAGAAAAGACAAAGTTAATGTTTTGAATCTGTATGACGCTTCTTCAGAGCAAGTCCTAGATATTATTCCGAGGGAATGTTTCTGTAGCCCTTCTTCTACAAAGCTTCTTTCCAACAATAATTAAAATCCGACAACTGTAAAGTTCAAGGTTTCCTTCTTGACTAAAGGTTCTGGAGCATGGAAATCTGTGAAGTATTGCGATGAATGCACTAGATAGCGAAAACATAGGGTCCAAACATTTCAATAGCACAACTCTGTGACTTGTATGTTTTTACTCAAATTGTACCAGAACCCCACATCCTCTACACATCTGAGTGTTCTTTCATACAGAAAGCAGCAGAATTATTTAATGTGGTGTCTTAAAAAGGGAGCCGAGTTTTTTATATTCCTCGTTATATCCTTTCATTTAGAAAGGATATATTCACTGCAGACATTATAGTAGGTAAGGCATTTGTTGTCAAGCGGGATGTCTCGCTCAGTTTGGGTAATGGCGTGTGCCTTTTCCCACTCTCACTTTTCCTCTTCATTTTGTTGCCACCTCGATTGATCCAAGGTGATGGTCTCCGAGGAGTTGATGTCAATTAAGCATTTCGTCATGTTCGCTTTCAGGACATCCTTGAAGTGCTTCTTCTGTCTCCCTCTGGTGCATCTGCCCTAACTGAGCTGGGAGAAGACACCTGCTTTGGGAGCCTGGTATCTGGCATCTGAACCATATGACCAACCCAACGAAGCTGATGATGGATGATCATTGCCTCGATGCTTGTGGTGCCTGCCTATGAGAGGACACTAATGTCGGCACAGCTCTCCACCCACTTAACATGCAAGATCTTCCACGGGCTGTTTTGATGATATGATTCCAGTGCTTTAAGGTGTCTTCGATACATTGTCCATATTTTAGCGCCATTTCGTAATGAAGGGAGCATGATCGCATGGTAGACCATGGGTTAGTTTTCAGTTTTGATGCCGCGATCTTCAAATGCTCACTTCCTCAGGTAGCCAAAGGCTGCACTGTCAGTTTTCAGGCAATGCTGGATTCCTTGTCAATGTCAGCGTTCTGTGAAATATAAAACTTGCAAGGTATTGGAAATGTTCCACATTTTTCAGGCACTCATAATGAATCCAAACGGGGATGGACATGTGTATATTGGAGCTTGCTGTTGGAGAACATTTTAACTTCTGAATGTTGAGTGCAAGTCCCATGTTCTCCAATGCTTCAGTAAATAGGTTGACAATTCTCCAGACATCCATTTCCGAGTGCTTACGGCAGGATCGGCAGCATATCCGAGCTCAACCACTCAGATCGGGGTAGTCTTCATTTTGATTGGGGTTGTCTGGATTAAATAGTTTATCATCCGTTTACTAAATAAGCTGCAATCCAGCAGGGAGCTAGTCTCTAGTTGGATGGAGCATGGTAGCAAGGAATACCATTGTTCTACTCCTGTCTTAACCTGAAAAAATTCTGTACTGCATCCATTGTTAAAAATCACTGCTCATATATCAGCATGAAGCATTTGAAGGATGGTAACAAACTTTAATGGACATTCCTACTTCAGCAGGATTTTCCAGAGAGCCTCATGATTTACAGAATCTTTGTCAAGTCAAGGAACGGTGTGTAGAAAGATTGATGTTGCTTGCACCATTATTCTTGGCGTTGACAAACTTTAAAAACCACATCAGCCTCTTGATGGCCGAAACCCATATTGAGATTCAGAGAATAGCTCTTCTACAAGTGTAATGAGTCTATTCTGAAGGGCTATTATGACCTTTCCTGGAATGGAAAGTGGGGAGATATAGAGTCATCCACTCTATTGGAAATTAACACAATCATGGTGTCCTTAAGATCATTTGGGGCTTCCTTTTTGTGGTATTAGCCTAAATGTAAAAACTGCAAGGGTTAATGAAATGTCTAAGAACAGCCACTAGAGGGAGCTACAGTTACAAGTATATAAGACCTAGATAAAACCTTGGGGGAGAGAGTAGTGAAGGTGTTAGTTCGAGACAGACTGAAGTAAAGATCGTGTGTGTAAGAGAAGATCATAGTTTATAACAGTACTGAGATTTAGGAGTATGTGTCAAATCCAAATTAGTAATGTTAATAAATTTATAGCTTTGTTCAACTTAAGCTATTTTGCTGGTTTTGTGAACACTAGCCCAACCATCCTGATTTATTTAGCAACATAAAGAACACCACGTAGTACCAGGAGTTTATTCCTACAAGTAAGAAGCAGTTAGATTAGATAAATTAGCATAAGAAGATTGAAGAAAGCAATCAAGATGCTACAACAATCAGAAAATCTACACGGATGACAAATCGTAAGATGGAGAGTCTCAAGAAGCCTGACCACTTCAGGACAAACGGTAAACTATGTCAAAACTGGACATTCTTTAAACAGCAGTTTGAAATTTTCCTATCTGCCTCCGCGCTAGAAAATGCTTCTGAGAAAGATAGCAATCCTATTAAATTTGGCTGGAATGCAAGCATTAGAGCTTTATAATTCCTTTGAATTTACTGCTGATGAGGATAAAAGAAAATATAACAGAGTGCTACAGAAGTTCGATGCACACAGCAAGAAGCAGGTGAATGAGACCTATGAATGCTATCTGTTCAGAAAAAGGCTGCAGAAGGCAGTCGATAGATTCTTTCATAACAGCTTTAAATTTAAGAGTGCAATCCTGTACCTTTTCCTCAGGTTCTGATTCAATGCTGCGTGATCAAGTTGTATTTGGGATAAATGACGAACGTTTGCATGAAAAAATGCTAAGACGACCAATTTTATCGGTAGAAGACGAGATTAATATGTGCAAAGCCAGTGAACAGGCAGCATCTGAATATGCGGAGTTTGTGGCAATTGATAAGAGCGCAAAATCGGGAAACGTGGCTGACGCCATTAATGCTGTGTCTCAGCAAAGAAAACTGCATACAATGGTTGGTGGCCAATTTGAGAATGACATCACAAGCGTGATGACGTGCACATGCTGTGGCCACCCCCACAGTAAAAAATATTGTCCGGCAAAAGGCAGACAGTGTTCCAATTATTGCAAGTTGAACCACTTTGCAGCACAGTGTCCTTTCTCAACAGCTTCTCCAGTAACCAAATATTTTAAATCCTACAATGACTTCAGAAGGATCCACAGTGTTCAGAGTGAAGATAAAAATCTAATATCTTAACTGATAGAGATGATTTCTCACCATACACACTAAAGGATACTTTCATGATCGAAACAGCCACTAGGATTAATTTGCTGGATTGCAATGACAAACTAGTACAACAGCTCTCATCGCTAATTAAAGAGTGGACTGTATTATTAGGAATTAATGCTGCAGATATACCATTTAAAATTAATACAGGAGCACACGCAAATAGTATCACAGAAAAAAATTTAAGACAAGCTTATAGGACAGCGCTAATAAAGAAATCTACTTGTCAGCTGACCGATTACAATGGTAACACAATAGTCGCAAGAGGATCCAGCTGTCTCATTGTTAGAAATGGCGACATCAAAATGCCAATCGACTTTGAGATAGTGAAAGATGATATGTCTTTGCTAATAGGGGTGGATGCTCGCGAAAAATTAAACGTGGATGAAAGGCTTCACACAAACAAGACTTCAACTGATCACCATGAAGAGCCAAGGGAAGACTTAGTTGTGGTGGATACCTTCTCCAGAGCTCCCACTGATACTGACAGATTAGATGCAAAGGTAGTACACATAGGGAAAGCTCAAGCCTTGTTCATTGCCGAGATGCTTCCTGTGTCTGACCGAAAACTACGTATTATCAAAGCCGAAACAGAAAAGGATTTGACGCTCTAGAGGATGATGAAATACCTCAAATGGATGTCGCTCTACCTTTCAAAATATAAAAGATTATCTCACCATAATACATGGTTTCCTACTCAAAGGAGATAGGATAGTGATTCCTGCCAGCCTCTGACAAGGAATTTTGTGACAGATGCAGCATGGTAGCACAGTGGTAAGCACGGTTGCTTCACAGCGCCAGGGTCCCAGGTTCGATTCCCGGCTTGGGTCACTGTCTGAGCGGAGTCTGCATGTTCTCCCCGTGTCTGCATGGGTTTCATCCGGGTGCTCGGGTTTCCTCCCACAGTCCAAAGATGTGCAGGTTAAGTGGATTGGCCAGGCTAAATTTCCCTTAGTTTCCAAAAAGGTTGGGTTACTGGATTACAGAGATGGGGTGGAGGTGTGGGGCTTGGGTGGGGTGCTCTTTCCAAGGGCCAGTGCAGACTTGATGGGCCGAATGGCCTCCTTCTGCGCTGTAAATTCTATGATTCTATGATTCACGAGGGTCATCAGGGCATAGAAACGTGTCATAGACGGCCAAGACAATCTGTATATTGGCCTGGAATCAACAGAGATGTGGATCAATATGTACAGGAATACACAATCTGCCAGATGCCTCAGCCTGTGCAGTGCAGAGAAAGTATGGAAGAAACCAAACTTATCACCAATCCATGGATCAAAGTTGGTATGGATTTGTTCTACTTTAAAGGTTGTGACTATCTAGTCATCATAGACTACTACTCCAACTATCCCAAGGTGATGACGCTGAATGATTTGACAGCAAGATCTATCATACTTGCAGCAAAATCTATTTTTGCACGCCATGGGATACCTTTACACTTGTCTCTGACAATGGTCCTTTTTTCACAACCTGGGAGTGGACACAGTTTGCAGAGAAGTACAACTTCAATCACATCACTTCAAGCCCATGCTATCCTCATTCAAATGGCAAAACAGAGAAGGGCGAAGGAATAATCAAAAAATTGTTCCATAGAGCAATCGATGACAATAAAGATCTATCTTTAGCGTTGTTTTTTTAAAAAAAATAATTTTGATTAGGATTTTCACAAAATATCAACAACAGAATGAAAAAGAAACCCAAAAGAATTAAATACAGAACAAAGTAAAACAACCCCCGTGCCCCCCTCACCCCTATACATAAATAATAAATTAACACCCCGAGTTAACACAAAGCAAACATAGCAAATATATACACCCCCTCAGATCCCCCAGGGTAAATAAACAAAAATAAAATAGAACCACCCCCCCTCCCCCCCGGGTTGCTGCTGCTGCTGACCATTGTCTACCGCTCTGCCAGGAAGTCCAAGAACGGTTGCCACCACCTAAAGAACCCTTGTACCGATCCCCTTAAGGCGAATTTCACCCTCTCCAATTTAATAAACCCTGCCATATCGTTGATCCAGGATTCCACGCTTGGGGGCCTCGCATCCCTCCACTGAAGAAGAATCCTTCGCCGGGCTACCGGCCTCTTTCGCCTCCTGCACTCCCGTCTCCCCTGCAACCCCAAATATTGCGAGCCCCCAGACCGGCTTGACCCTGGATCCTACCACCCCCACCACCGTCCTCGCCACGCCCTTCCAAAATTCCTCCAGCGCTGGGCATGCCCAGAACATATGGGTGTGATTTGCTGGGCTCTCTGAGCACCTAACACACCTGTCCTCACCCCCAAAAAACCAGCTCATCCTTGTGTGCCCTGTGCAGCACCTTAAACTGTATGAGGCTGAGCCTCGCGCACAAAGAGGAAGAGTTCACCCTCCCTAGGGCATCTGCCCACGTCCCCTCTTCGATCTCCTCTCCCAACTCCTCCTCCCACCTAACTTTCAACTCCACCACCAAGGCCTCCTCCTCCTGCATCAGCCGGTAAGTTTCCGAGATCTTCCCCACTCCAACCCACCCCCCAGAGAGCACCCTGTCCTGTACTGTGCGTGGTAGCAGTCGCTGGAATTCCACCACTTGCCGCCTGGCAAACGCCCTTTCCTGTAAATATCTGAAGGTGTTCCCCGGGGGGAGCCCATACTTCTCCTCCAGTTCACCCAGGCACTCAAACTTCCCGTCCACAAACAGGTCCCCCAACCTTCTTATCCCTGCCCTGTGCCACCCCGAAAACCTTCCATCTATTCTCCCTGGGACAAACGGGTGGTTCCCCCATATTGGGGTCCACACCGAGGCCCCAACTTCCCCCCTGTGCCGCCTCCACTGCCCCCAGATTTTGAGAGTAGCCGCCACCACCGGGCTCGTGGTATACCTCATTGGAGGGAGTGGCAGCGGCGCCGTTGCCAGCGCCTCCAGACTCAAACCCTCACAAGACGCCGTCTCCAGCCTTTTCCATGCAGCCCCCTTCCCCTCCATCACCCACTTGTGCACCATCGCCGCATTGGCGGCCCAGTAGTACCCACAGAGGTTGGGCAGTGCCAGCCTCCTCCATCCCTACTCCGCTCCAGGAACACCCTTCTCACCCTCGGAGTCCCTCGCGCCCACACAAACCCCGTTATGCTCCTGTTGACCCGCCTAAAGAAGGCCTTCGGGATAAACATGGGGAGGCACTGGAACAGGAACAAAAACCTTGGGAGCACCGTCATCTTAACTGACTGCACCCTACCCGCCAGGGACAGTGGCAACGCGTCCCACCTCTTGAACACCTCCTCCATTTGCTCCACCAGCCTCGTGAAATTAAGTCTATGCAGGGCCCGCCAGCTGCTGGCCACCTGGACCCCCAAGTACCTGAAGCTCCTCTCCGCCCTTTTTAGTGGGAGCTCGCTAATCCCCCTCTCCTGGTCCCCTGGGTGAACCACAAACAACTCGCTCTTCCCCATGTTGAGCTTGTACCCTGAGAAATCCCCGAACTCCCTGAGGATCCTCATTACCTCCGGCATTCCCCCCACCGGGTCCACCACATATAACAGCAAGTCGTCCGCATAGAGCGACACCCTATGCTCCTCCCCGCCCCGCACCAGCCCCCTCCAGTTCCTCAACTCCCTCAGTGCCATAGCCAGGGGTTCAATCGCCAGTGCGAAGAGCAGGGGGGACAGGGGACACCCCTACCTCGTCCCTCGATGCAACCAAAAGTACTCAACCTCCTCTTATTCGTGGCCACACTCACCATCGGGACCTCGTACAACAACCTAACCCATCTGGCAAACCCCTCCCCAAACCCAAACCTCTTCAGCACCTCCCACAAGTACCCCCACTCTACCCTATCGAAGGCCTTCTCAGCGTCCATCGCCACCACTATCTCCGCCTCCCCCTCCTTCGCCGGCATCATAATAACGTTCAGGAGCCTCCGCGCATTCGCGTTCAACTGCCTCCCCTTCACGAATCCCGTCTGGTCTTCGTGGATCACCTGCGGCACACAAGCCTCAATTCTCGTGGCTAAGACCTTCGCCAGCTGCTAATGGGTAGAAGAATTCGCACCACATTACCTGAGATAACTATTCCAGATGTGGATCGTCAAGAGATACACAACCGTATCAGATCAAGAAAACAGAAACAAATAGAGGACTTTGACAAATAAACAAAACCTCTACCTGAATTAAAAGGAGACTTTGTACGTATTCAAAACCCTGATGGTGGATGACAACACTTAGCATAGTTGGACACAGCAATCCATTTGGGAGCGGTGAGGCAGACAAAGATTAGAGCACCTTTTCCAGCCCCCTTCACATTAGGGGTGAGCAGAGTGGTCCTAAGGAGGGCTACTCTGTCGGAGTTGTGGCTGCGGAAAGACACCCTGCCTCACCTGAGTGCAAGACAGCCATCTTTTAACTGCTGCCTCCATGCTAGATCGTGAGTGGAAGTACCCAGACAACACAATCCCAGTACCATCGCTAGTCGTCGAAGGTCTTGGGCGATATCCATGAGATATCTTTCAGCACCAGAAAACCGTTGTGCACCCACTTCTACACGCGTCTTGATCGAGAGAAACCTTGATCCAATGGCAAGGAAACCAAGGCAATTCAAGGCTCTACTCTACTGCAGCATTTGGCCTCCAGAACAGCTGTTGAGGAATTCCAGATGGCACCGTTTTCCCCATCTGTTCTGCCATCGAGGACATGTTTGTCAAAGCTCCATCTGTTGAGTATTTCAAGGGTTCCTAACAGGTCTTCATGGTAACAAAAATGGCCCAGGACACAAGGAGTCCCATTGTATGTCACCCTGTTTTGATCGACCATTTTTTACTCACTCTCCAGGTTTCATTGGGAGGATGAGGAGGTGGACTATGGAACAGTAAAATGAATTTGTGAGCAGAGGGACCTGGATGTGTATGACATAAGTCATTGAAAGTGGCAGGGCAGATTGAGAGAATTTTTAATAATGAACACAATCTCTGGCCAAATGGCCCCTTTTAAGGGGGTGGGCTTTGCGGTCCACGTGACCTATCCCGTGTGAGCGTGTCAACCCCGACCAATGGAGAGAAAGCAGGGGGACCTGGAGCTGGAAAGTCAACACTATCCAGCAGTGCTCGGTGGCGTGTATATAGTTGCCTTTGCTTACTGTTAATAAACCCCTTTAAGTTGTTACTGGATGTTTCCAGTATATTCTCTCCAGCCACCACAGTATCCTAGGCTTTATTAATAGGGGCATATGGATGGGCATGGAGCACCATTGCTGCAGCTGGCAAGGCAGCCATGCAGCTGCGCACACTGCTAACAGCCTGCTTTGAACCTGGTGCTACGGGTTGTAGAGGTGTCCTCCCAGGGCACCACCCTGAGTGTCCTCAAGCCCCAGCCAACCCATCAGCTGTATGGGCGCGCTCCAGCATAACGAGTGCCACCTTTTTGGCTGGGATAAGTGTGTGTAGGGAATGTAAAGTGTATGTGTGGCTCAACTTGTCAGCCTCCTGAATGTCGAACACAGACCCAACATATCCTGCACCATTTTTCAGTGGAATCAAGTGTGTTCCAGGCAGCACTGGTGCTAGCCCCTCAACGGTAGCGGAATTGGTCCAGGTGCGGCGCTGGTTTTTCTATCGTAAATGTCCATGGATTCTGCGTTGGCGTCAGCACTATCTCGGAATCGGAGAATCCAGCCCACTGGCTAGTCAAGGGGCTGGATTCACCGTTTTTGAGACGAAGTGCGGAGGATCTGTGGCGTTTTACGTCAAGAGATTTGGTGCCAATCCCTCACCGATCCTGCGACCGGTGAGAGGCTAGGAGCCACGTCGATTAAAACTCCTGGCTCCCACCATAAAAGCGGCTGGAGACTGGCTGGGTCCATGGTCTCGCATATGCATGGCGACGACCTGCAGCGGTCGCGCCGTAAAACATGGAGCCGGTTATGCGCGGACCCGACCTGCCAGATAGTGCCTCCCGGCCACCCCCATGCCACTCCCAACAGTCCCCCAGCCCTCGTGGAAGCCCGCCGGCCAGGAGCACGGCTCCCGCCTGACTGTGGTGGCGCTAGACACAGTCCGCAGCCACCACGCTGGGTTTTTGACCGCTGAGACCACACGTCAACCACGCGGTCGGGAACTCGGCCCATCGGGAGCGGAGCATCGGGAGAGGGCCTTCAGGTGACACGCTAATGCCGTTCCAATGGTGTGTGGCGCGTGACACGATAATGCCATTTTGGAGGGGGCAAAGGATCTAAAACTTGCGTCAAACAGGCGCTGCCCCCGATTTTGACATCAAAAGGGATTCTCCGGCCGATCGCTGATTATGAAATCGGCCTCGGGAAATGGTGAATCCTGCCCCAGATATCAACAGCTTTTTTTCACATGTTTCAAATAATGGAAAGAGGAAATGGCAAGTGCTATTTCTTATAAAACAAGAATAATTGGTACCAGTGGACTTGGCACCAGTTCAATTCCCACATTTCAATAAATGTCACGCATGGTATTTATCATTCTCACACTTGATGTAATGCATCATATAATTTCAATTGTATGACATACTTACTAATAATCAAATGCTTCTTTCGTGCACTGCTTCAATAAAAACTTTACATGACATTTCCAAGTTATCCAACAAAGAAATCATGCTCTGCTTGCTGAATGGGGGCATATGGTACAAGAGCAAGGACGTTATGCTAAACCACCCGAAACACTGATTTAGCCTCAACTGGAGTATTGCACCTAGTTCTGGGAGCTACATTTATGAACAGACATGAAGGAATTAAAGCGAGTGCAGAACAAAATCACAAGAATGGTTCCAGGGTTGAAGAACTTGAGTTATGTACATAAATCGGAAAAGGTGGGCATGTTTTCCTTGGAGAAGAGAAGGCTGAGGGCAGATTTGCTGGAGGTATTCAAAATCATGAGGGGTTTGGACAGAGGAGATAGGGAAAACCTGTTCCTATTGGTGGAAGAGAATGAGAGGGCACAGACTTCTAATAATTAAGGTCCTTGACAAAAGAAGCAATGGAGACACGTGGACACGCTATTTCATGCAGAGAGCAGTTAAAATCTGGAATGGAACGCCTGAGATTGTCAATGCATTGGATTATTATCTGAAACAAAAGAATGTTCAGTTTATTGGGGAGCAAGTGGGGGAATGGAACTGGACGCATTGTTAATTTGGGGAGCTGGCATGGCCATGAAGGGCCGAATAGCCTCCTCCTGTCCTGTAACAATTCTGTGGACGGGATTTACCGTGCGACCCGCTGCATACGTCGTGGCGGTCCACCATTGCCTGGTGGCAGGATCTTCTTGCAGCCTGATGGGTATCCTTAAAGACACCAGCAAAGTGAAGACACCAGCAAAGCCTGATGGTTAAAAGAGCTAACTCTGTATCAGACTAAGGATTGTGAGAGCAGCAAAGGCTGCAGGGGCCTGCAGTGAAGAACAAGATGTGTAGTCAGAGAGTGAGCACAGAAGATGATTGGACAGTGGCTTTGCTATGCTTTGGACCGACAAGTAATCAGACACAAACCCTCTGTGTCGTACTCCTGAGAGAATTATGACCCCTAAATGAGTCACGGCTCTTGAGCATTCGTGAACAGAAAATACATTAATTGATTAGTGCTGTCCTGTGAATGTGTGACTTGAAGCATGTGCAAGATATGTATAAAAAGGAGAGACAAAGAAACTTCTGAAGCGATATCCTGCACAAATAACCATCATAGGAAGCCGTGCCCTGGGTCCAGGACCCAGAGAGGACATTGGCTTTCACCAAAAGGAAGTGTGATTACCTTGCCTCTTAATGTGAGTACTTAAGTCCAAGTTGTGAGTTTTGATATCTGTTCTAGAACAGAGTTTTGATACTATGTGTAACAGAGCTTCTGATACCCTTTATGATGGTGTTTTGATACTTTTGTGGTAATAGGTAAAGCACATTAAAGGAGAGTGTTGTACGAATTTTCGAGATTTTGATTGTTTTGCTCATAAAGCTAATTGACCCAGGTTTGAGGTGCAACATTCTGGTCCCGCCATTGTCTATGGGGTTTCCCATTGAATGCACCCTTTGCCGCCGTGACACCCGTGGTGGGGGTGCGTTGTTGGCGAGACTGAAAGATCCCACTGGCATGAACGGCTGGAAAGGTCTGGCCTGTTCTGAATTTTAGCTACTGTTTAGAATTTTAGAATTATGTCATAAACGGTTTAAAATAAGCATCCTTCCAACTTTCCTCAAAATTGCAAATGAGAATGATATCTATTATTGAACTTATTGGAAAACCTTAGAGGATTGTGTAATTTTTGGTTGAAAGTCTACTCTTTTCGGAATATTTATGTATTTGACATGTCTGAATGTTGAAGATATGATTTAGTTGTCTACCCATTATACAGCAACAACAGCTTTCATTTTTAATCTTTATTGCTGTGAAACTTAAGAAAAGCTTTTCACAGAAACATTAGCAAGCCAAAGTTGTATTGATCCACTAAAAGATATTAGAATAGAGAAATGGAGACAAGTTTCAAGGAGAGTCTTAGAATAAAAGGGAGAGGTAGAGAGGGAGAAAGGTGTAGGGAGGGAATTCCAGAGCTTTGGATCTGGATAGCTAAAGGCACAAGTAAACAGTGGTGAAGTGATGAAAGTGGGGGATGCGCAAGAGGACCAAATTGGAGGAACGCAGATATCTTGGAGCTCATGGGGCAGGAGGAATATATAGTGACAGAGAGGAATAATTTATGGAGAATAGTACCAGTTTATAATTGCTAGCTTGGGTCTCAGTCAGGAGGTTGTGTTTTGAGCGTCCCTATGAAACTGAACACATAAATATCCTGACAATTTAGTACTGGGCTGAAGGAGCTTGCATTGTTGGAGCTGATCGGGTAAGGCCCTGATTATTTGTTCAGATGGATGTAAAGGTTTACCTGTCATTACTTGAAGAGGGGATGGCAGTACTCCTGTTGCCCTGCTCAACATTCCCCTATCAACCAACAATTTAAAATCAGGCTACCAGAATTTATGTCATTTTTGGGATCTTGTGGAATAAATTTTGGCTGCTGTACTTGTCTCCGTAGCAACAGTGACCGCATTTCAAAACTAATTCATGGGCCATAAAGCATCTTGGGATGTCACATAATGATAAAATGTTGTATAAATAGAAGTATATTTCTTAAAAACGGACAAAATTCCAATTTTTCATAACATTATTATTATTATTAAAAACCAAGAATTTCACCCTGGGGCAATCTTAACATTGGAAAAATAGTATCTAGCGCCATACTTCGAATTAGCCTTTATTCTGTAATTCTATTATACGTCTTTGCTGATCTGCCGCTCCATTGATGTCCTCCGTATGCTACTGCTTTACTAAAAATGACAGCTGGCACATTAAAAACCCTTACCAATGTTTGAGGAACACTCATGTAAAACACATACTTAGTGGAAAACCTAATGTTAGAAGAAATGCTGCATATGCCCTTATTATCTCGCAATAACGGAGCCCATTCTTATGAAGAGATTGGGCAGTTTAGGCCTATACTTTCTGGGGGCGGCACGGTAGCACAGCGGTAGCACTGTTACTTCACAGCTCCAGGGTCCCAGGTTCGATTTCTGGCTTGGGTCACTGTCTGTGCAGAGTCTGCACGTTCTCCCAGTGTCTGCATGGGTTTCCTCCGGGTGCTCCGGTTTCCTCCCACAGTCCAAAGATGTGCAGGTTAGGTGGATTAGCCATGCCAAATTGCCCTTAGTGTCCAAAAAAAGTTGGATGGTGTTACTTGGTTACAGGGATAGGATGGAGGTGTGAAGTGTGGGCGAGTTCATAGTTTTAGGAGAAAGGGTAGCAGATTTAAAAGAGATTAGGAGAAATTACTTCTTTCAAAGGGTCGTGAATCTGTGGGTTCACTACCCCAGAGTGCGGTGGATGCCAGGACATTGAGTAAATTTAAGGAGGAAATAGACAGAATTTTAATTAGTAATGGGTTGAAGCGTTATGGAGAACGGGTAGGAAAGTGGAGTTGAAGCCGAGGTGAGATCAGCCATGATCGCATTGAGTGACGGAGCGGGCTAGAGGGGTTGAATTGCCTACTGCTCCCAGTTCTTACGCTCTTTCACATTGTCTACGTGGCACTGGGACTGATAAGAGGCTGTGGCTACTTCTATTGTTTCTAGTGAAAACAAGAGAATAATGAATATGTTTAGATTAGTCGAAACAAGGAATTGACAACATATATTGGATACACCTGGATTTCAATTGAGATGTCCTTCTTAATGACAGCGGAAGAAAAATTCAATGAAGTTACTGTGAAAAGCCCCTAGTCGCCCCATTCGGGGAGGCTGGTACGGGAATTGAACCGTGCTGCTGGCCTGCCTTGGTCTGCTTTAAAAGCCAGCTATTTAGCCCAGTGTGCTAAACCAGCCTCTTTACTGATTGATTGCGATATCCCATGTTGGGGAAGTTCCAAAGAAATATTAAAGTAATCAAGCACCCTGAATTTATGCTGTGCTTATCTTACATAAACTAATAATACATCATATCAATGGATCAGTGCATTACTTGAAGAAGAAATAACTTGCATGTGCCTGGCAGCCTTCCATCTTGTCAGATGGTGGTTTGCGCCATGGTGATCAACTGTGCATAACCTGGTGAGGCTCAGGAGCTCCCAATCTAGCATGGCAGTCTCTGTTGAATTTTCTATACAGGAAGGTAATTAGTTGAGAAGGTGCACAATTCACTGGCATCTTTTTCTTTTGGCCTCTTGACCAGCTTCATTTCCGCTCACCTCTTCCAATGCCTTTCTAAATAGTCAGCCTCCAGAGGTCATAGCTATCACTAACTATTTCATAGTTGTCAGTATCAATGTCCACCAGCTTCATATCTCACTTGTAGGTGTCCTTGTAACAGAGATATTGACCACCAAGAGGTCAGGGCCCAGTAGCCAAATCACCGTACAGAAGATCGGGCGGCAAGGTAGCACAGTGATTAGCACTGTTGCTTCACTGTGCCAGGGGCCCAGGTTCAATTTCCAGCTTGGGTCACTGTCTGTACGTTCTCCCTGTGTCTGCGTGGGTTTCCTCCGGGTGCTCCGATTTCCTCCCACGAGTCCCGAAAGACGTGCTGTTAAGTGATTCGGTGAATTGGACATTCTGAATTCTCCCTCTGTGTACCCGAACAGGTGCTGGAATTTGGCGACTAGGAGCTTTTCACAGTAACTTCATTGCAGTGTTAATGTACGCCTACTTGTGACAATAAAGCTTATTATTATTATCATTATTATCAAATGGCTGTCATCCATCAGTTAACATGGAAAAGTCAGTTAATGTGTGTACACGGATGCAATTAGCCAGCTCCAGGATCCCAGATTTTCTTACCTAGTCCTGCCAAGAGATGCCAAGGACATATCTCAGATAATGAAGGTCGAAACTGTTTGGCCTTTTCTCCTGCTGAGCATAAGTTGTCTGGGCCTTACCACTGTAGCGGAGCGCACTGTGGATGCAGCATTGATGGACTCGCATTTAAGTGCTATAAGACAATTACTGTTGTTCCACAGTTTCTTACTCAACTTAGACAATACACCTGCAGCCTTTGAGGTGCATGTGTTGATTTCAGCATGAAGTGACAGATTGTGAAGCTATCAGCAACCTCCAGCGTCATGTTGTCACTGTTGATAGATGGCGGTATGGCAACATGCTGAACCATGACATTTGTCTTCCTGATACTGATGGTCAAACAAACTCCTTACAGGTGTGAGGGAATCTGTCCATTTGCTGGTATGAAATACTAGTGCAGCATTGTGAGCGTAGAGCAGCCCTCTAACTGACCAGATCTACCCCAAATCCCAACCTGATTTCAGAATAGAAGATCTACAATTGACCCGATCTTCTCAGTCCAGCAAGAAAAATGCCATGACAAAGGAGACTACTATATTGCTTTCATCAATCTCGCCAAGGCATTCGACCATGTAAGCAGAGATGGTCTATTCGAGCTGCCCATTGAAGCTGCTCAATGTGATCTTCTGTTTCCGCGACAACATGATTGGTAAGGTCATCTATGACAGGGAAACATCAGAACCCTTTGAAATCCGTAGGTTGTGTTTTGGCATTGACATTCTTTTGCACATTCTTCTCTCTGCTGCTGTCATATGTCTTCAAGTGATTTACAGAGAATGCCTACTTACATGGCAAAACTGATAGAAAGCTGTTCAGCCTTGCTCGCCTGGAGTCATTTACTTTTATGGACTTGTTGCCTTTTTGATCCCTTCATACATGCTCCTAGCATGCCTTGTGTCAAACGACATCTGGACATTTTGTCAAACATGTAACCAGTAGTCATTGGAACACTGCCCAGCAGCTTGTTGGACTTTATTTTGAGCAGCTCTTAGTGCATTCAAAATTTTCTCACTTCGATCTCTCTTGTAATTAATGCGAGCAGACCATATGGCTTCAATGGCAGTTTCCGTTACAGATATGTTAGCTTGCACCAGTCAGTATTATTCCACTCTTGCTACCTATATTGTTATGTTATTTGAGTAACATAAGTCACTACTAACCGTAAACAATGTTGAAAGATACTCCAGTCCTCGAAGTAAGTTGGAAGTATTTATTTAGTAACGACAAAGCTATTAGTTGAGTTTGACACTCTGCTGATCTAACTTTAGTAACACAGTAAACTTGACTAGCTGTGCAAACTGTATCTCAGCCACATGTGGTGGCGTGAGTGAGATCTATGCTACACTCCTGTTGTTACTCCAGTCTCTGCTGGGTGAGTGAGGAGGAGAGCCTGTGTGTTTTACAGTGGTCGTGTAATGCCCTCTAGTGATGATGCCACAGCTGGGTGATCTGATTACCCATTGGTTACATGTCTAGTTCTGATTACCCATTGGTTACATGTCTACATATCATTACACTACCCATATGTTGGGAGTATGGTTCTTCAAAGGTATCTTGAAGCATATTCTATTTTGCTTCTGCACACTGTGGTACTGCCAGAGAGGGTCCATTAAATCGAGTTGTATAGTGCTGGCTTTCATCTGGACAGTCAGTATTGCTCAGGTCAATATGAATACAGCATTTCTGATTTGAATAAAGAAACTTCAAAGGTTGCATCCTAACTCTGGTGACAGAACAGGGTAGGGTCTGTATCATAGTCAGCACTGTGGTAACTGTGTGTGTTCAGACTGCTGGTCATTCAGTCACGTCTGGTGATGATCAGATCCAGTTGGTGCCAATGTTCTGATTTGGGTGTCTCCAGGATACCAGATGGCAGGACTTGTTCTGAAAGAAGATATATGTTACACAAAGCTCGTGGTAGCAACAAAGTGAAGTAGTCCCTGTTTGGCCTCATTTGTCTTTCCCAGGGCCTGATGTCCGAGAGAGAAGGACAATGCATCCATGGGTTCATGTCTATTGTTGCATTGAAATCTCCTGGTAGCAACGTCAAACTCCTCTTAAGAACTTCCTAAGAGTTGGAACAGACTCTCGTGAGTTTAATTGACCTTGTTTGAGTTGAGAGATGGATGCAGAGATCACGTTCTGAATTATTTCTGGAGTGTTTTATGGTGGAGATTAGTGAGTTCCTTATCATAAAACAAATAACTTGCTCATGTGTTTCCTTTGAATTCTTCTCCTGATAGATGAATATACAATATTTTTTGTTCAGTGATCCACTCTTGGGTGAGCCTGTTCCCACAGCACTTAAAGTCACTGAAGTACTTTCGAATTGTTGTTGTTGTCATGCAAGAAAGATGACAGCCAGCTTACACAAAGGAATTTCCCACAATCGACAATAAAGCTGGCGATCAGATCATCTGTTTAAGATGTTGGTTGAGGCAAAATGTTTCCCAGGACACAATAAATAGGTTAATAGCGAGCAAAGAAATCACATGCAAATGCATTAAACACTTGCCTAATAAACTTTAAATTTTTGAATACTAAGCAAATTCAGCTTTAAATTAACAAAAGTCTTACTGGTTATGCTGGGTGGACTGGTATTCAAAGTACAGATATTTGGATAATAATTAGAAAAAACTAAACTGAAGAAGGTTGGGGGGCTGGAAATACAAGGAAATGTTTAAGCAGCAAATTGTTATGTCTGAAAGGGTAGAGGAAGCAGATTCTACCATAACCTTTGAAATGGAATTGGATATATACTTGAATAATAAAACTTTTCAGGGCTATGAGGAAAAAGCAAAGATGGAACGAATTGAATAACTTATTGAAAGAGCAGACACAGGCTAACTAGGTTTAATCATTTCCTTTTTCACTGTAAGCCTAGAAATGGATCTGCAATGAGGGCATCCTTTTCAGCATTGCCACCTAAGGACCAAAAATGCTGAGATTGATGGGTGTAAACACTTTTAAGCAGCGGTGTGTCACCTGCCATTTTGGTTCAGAAGGTATGGTTCACATTAGGATTGCACACCGGTAGCATTTAAAGTCACAATCAACCTCCAATTTAAGAGCTGTTGGCTGCCTTATTGCTCCATTGGGTCCTCCAGCTACTGGCGCCAGTGACCATTGAGGGGAGTGCTGGGCATAAAAACAGATCATCAAGATTATTAAACAGCATGGATTTCACATGTTGATGGCAGTATTAATAAATAGTGCTGGTTATAAATGCTTCGCTCTGTAGGAGAATCTGACACTGCTGCCTGCCACTCTGAATCATGCTGTGAGAGGACCTGCAGAGCACAGAGTGGAGTAGATGTTGAGAATGTGAGGAATGTTTTCAAATGATTTACCTTGTTGATTCCTGGGATGCTGTTGCAATTGTAGTTGACGGTGAACACTGGTGTTCATTGAACACTGTGAGGGAATCTGTATTTAAGTCAGTGGGCAGATGATGTGTGACATGTAACATTTCCCACATGACCAGGTCTGCAGTGCAAAAGCTCAACCATGGAACCTGGGGGCAATGTGAAAAAAAAATCAAGCTGGCATGAAAGATTTAGTCTATAGCTGAAGAGGCAGCAGCTGAAGTACAGCTGTTAGCTCTGTGCAGCTGGGGATCAAAGGAGGCGATGGGGAGCTGGAGCTCAAAAAATCCCAGGAACAGTTCATCGTTCCATACGACTGAGAGGTTGGGGCTCAGAGAAGCCCATGAGTAGTTGTTCGCACAGTGAAGCTGAAATAAAATCATCTGTTCCATGAAGCTAGCAGCTGGAGCACAGAGAAATTATTTTTAAAAAAATAATCTTTATTTTCACAAGTAGGCTTACATTGCAATGAATTTACTGCCATGATGAGCAGTGGTTATATGCCAGGGAAGCTAGATAGCTGGCATTATACAGGTGGTTAGATGATGGGGTGCAGTTTGGCCATCCAGTGCGATACAATCTTGGACATAGCGATTGAGGGGCTGGGAAATGAGTTGCCATTGGGGCAATTTGGGCTGGAGTTTGGTTGCCGGGTAACTCATTGCAGGAACATGTAGCAAGAGGGATTCCAGGCTGAGGTGTAGATGTTATTGAGGGATATCAGCGACTATAACCTTGAAATAAATTACCTAAACTCCCTCATGAGGAGGACAGTGTTTAAAGAATTTTTATGACACATGGTGATCACTGACGCCTTGGTGAGTTAGTGAAAAATCTAGGGGACGTGTCTAGGTTTTGTCTGCTATTTAATGTTCATGCTAGACACAAGTTTCCTATTGATTCATCTTTAACATCTAGAATTAATATGAGGTAGAGTATAAGATAGATAATGTTCACTGTTGACTTTGATGACTCTTCTATGATAAAATGTCTTCTGTTTGTTTGAAACTATGGAATCTTGTGGCTTTGTTCTCTTAATAAGTAACAGGGATTTAAAATTTCATCCACTTTATAATAATACTCTTTATTATTGTCACAAGTAGGCTTGCATTAAACTGCAGTGAAGTTACTGTGAAAATCCCCTAGTCACCACACTCATGCGCCTGTTCGGGTACACTGAGGGAGAATTCAGAATGTCTAATTCACCTAACAAGCATGTCTTTCGGGAGGAAACCAGAGCACCCGGAGGAAACCCAAGCAGACACGGGGAGAACATGCAGACTCCACACAGATAGTGACCCAAGCCGAAATTGAACCTGGAGCCCTGGTGCTGTGAAGAAACAGTGCTTACCACTGTGCTGCCGTGCCGCATAACAAGAATATTCATCCATAACTGCATTGTAATAGCCCGTCAATGGTGATTTTAGCCTGCAATTAAATTTTTAAATTTCTAGTCCTATCAATTTATCATATATTTCAACTCCTCTATAACCTGTAATTTCATAAACATTGAGTATTTGTACAAACTTGTTTTCAGTAAATACTTTCTACTCACTGTTCTTTTCTGAGTTTATAATCATTTCTGTGAATTCTGGCCTTTGTGTTACCCATATATTACATTCACTGTATCCCTCCTAATCAATCCTAAACAATAGCATTTACTAGGTTTTGCTTGCAAACCTGCCAAAGGAACTCCGTATGATATATTTCAAATTGCCTATTTCCAATTGTTAGTTCTAAATCAGACTATCCATCCTGTTCTCCAAAATGAGTTAATACAATTATACATGAAACCATTTTGAATTGTGGTGGTAATTTCAATTTGTTTTTACATGAAGCAAAATACTTGTCAGTAATAATTTCTATGTTACCCCTGAGTGTCGTATTACTAGCCTTTCGACCATGTGCTAAATTTGAATTGAAGAATTTTATTTAGATTATTGATCAAATTGCACTCAAATTACAAAAGCCTTTACCTTGGATATATGAACAAATTAGTAACAGAAACAGCAAGCAGCATCATTAACTTGACAGAATATCATAATTTAACCAGTTAAACATTTCATCTGTCCAGTTTTGCTTGGAAATCTAATAAAAATATTTCCCATCGATCTCATGGGGAAAACAAGTATAAACACCTAATACTGTGTGGTTTTATGTACTGACCGATGTTTATCTTTCAACAAATATCACAAAAGAACAGATGTTATTATCATATTGCTGTCTCTGGGAGAATGCATGCGACATGTATGTATGTTCTATGTGTGAGAGTATCTGGTACACATAATAAAAATCTTTAGTTATAATCCCCAGATTATAGCTGGTTAAATATTTAGCTTTAGTTTGATGCATGATTAATACCCAGCTTAATCCATTTTTTTGTTACCATTATAGGCTGAAAGCATTGGGACGGTACATTTATTTAAGCATGGATTTAGGGATTTGATTGAACTTTAGATGATGATGAGGGGAATAGATTGGGTCAATTCTCTGGGGTCGCTAGCTCCAGGCGGGAATTGCAATGGCCCATTGAATCGGGTGTGAGGGCCAAAACGGGATTGTCACTGGATGTGAAACCCGTTGTGAGTCTCCCGGCTCACTCCGCCAGCGCTGATCAGATTGCTGCACACCCCAATGAGGTTCTCGCCTAAAGCGGGCGAGAACTTGCTAGTTCCCGTTCGTTTGTATGTAAATATTGGGCAGGAAACCCAATTTACTGACCTACTGGAATGCTCCCACACCTCTCCAGCCAGGAATCACGTGGACATGAATTCATGCAAGTCTTGACAAATGCCAACCTAGCACCGTGGACACGGTGGTGGGGGGGGTGTACCTTCTCTACGCTTAGCTCCAGGTTGCCGAGGGGTGAGGGGGAGCCCTTCGGGGGAGGTGAATGTGGTGTTCTTTGTGATTCTTGTTATCAGGATGGATGTTGTAGTGTTCACAATGACCACAGAAGCAAAGTTCATTAATAAAGCGAATATTAATTTACACTGCTTAATTAAGCTCGACTACTTACTCCTACAGTAAACAATAGTCTAGTAATCTATAATCTACACTCAACACTAGTCTCTACGCTATCTATAACTGTACTGTCCTCTCCATCACTGCTTTCTCTAGCTGTTCTCCAGCTCTCCCCCAGAAGTCTGTGAGTCAGTGCTTTATAGAACATAGAACATAGAAAATACAGCACAGAACAGGCCCTTCGGCCCACGATGTTGTGCCGAACCTTTGTCCTAGATTAATCATAGATTATCATTGAATTTACAGTGCAGAAGGAGGCCATTCGGCCCTTTGAGTCTGCACCAGCTCTTGGAAAGAGCACCCTACCCAAACACAACACCTCCACCCAACACCAAGGGCAATTTGGACATTAAGGGCAATTTATCATTGGCCAATTCACCTAACCCGCATATCTTTGGACTGTGGGAGGAAACCGGAGCACCCGGAGGAAACCCACGCAGACACAGGGAGGACGTGCAGACTCCGCACAGACAATGACCCAAGCCGGAATCGAACCTGGGACCATGGATCTGTGAAGCAATTGTGCTATCCACAATGCTACCGTGCTGCCCTTCAGAACAAATAAATCTACACTATATCATTTTCCCGTAATCCATGTACCTATCCAACAGCTGCTTGAAGGTCCCTAATGTTTCCGACTCAACTACTTCCACAGGCAGTGCATTCCATGCCCCCACTACTCTCTGGGTAAAGAACCTACCTCTGATATCCCTCCTATATCTTCCACCTTTCACCTTAAATTTATGTCCCCTTGTAATGGTGTGTTCCACCTGGGGAAAAAGTCTCTGACTGTCTACTCTATCTATTCCCCATATCATTTTATAAACCTCTATCAAGTCGCCCCTTATCCTTCTCCGCTCTAATGAGAAAAGGCCTAGCACCCTCAACCTTTCCTCGTAAGACCTACTCTCCATTCCAGGCAACATCCTGGTAAATCTTCTTTGCACCTTTTCCAGAGCTTCCACATCCTTCCTAAAATGAGGCGACCAGAACTGTACACAGTACTCCAAATGTGGCCTTACCAAAGTTTTGTACAGCTGCATCATCACCTCACGGCTCTTAAATTCAATCCCTCTGTTAATGAACGCGAGCACACCATAGGCCTTCTTCACAGCTCTATCCACTTGAGTGGCAACTTTCAAAGATGTATGAACATAGACCCCAAGGTCTCTCTGCTCCTCCACAATGCCAAGAACTCTACCGTTAACCCTGTATTCCGCATTCATATTTGTCCTTCCAAAATGGACAACCTCACACTTTTCAGGGTTAAACTCCATCTGCCACTTCTCAGCCCAGCTCTGCATCCTATCTATGTCTCTTTGCAGCCGACAACAGCCCTCCTTACTATCCACAACTCCACCAATCTTCGTATCATCTGCAAATTTACTGACCCACCCTTCAACTCCCTCATCCAAGTCATTAATGAAAATCACAAACAGCAGAGGACCCAGAACTGAGCCCTGCGGTACACCACTGGTAACGGGGATCCAGGCTGAATATTTGCCATCCACCACCACTCTCTGACTTCTATCGGTTAGCCAGTTCGTTATCCAACTGGCCAAATTTCCCACTATCCCATGCCTCCTTACTTTCTGCAGAAGCCTACCATGGGGAACTTTATCAAATGCAGATGCAGAGTTCTGCATCTCGCTCCATCTAATGGTTAATTGTGATATGACATTAATCCTTTGTATTCTGAACATTCCCATAATGCCACAGTGAGGGTCAGTGGGCTGGGCTGGAGGGACTCAGGTCGGGGCCTTTCCTGGGATGGGGCTTGTATGGCATGTCTTCCCTTTGTAGCTTTGAAAATCATAAAACTATCTTTCAGAATGTCAAATTGTAGTTAAATTCTTCCCTCTGTACATCCCCAAGACCTTCTTCAATTCACTAGAAAAAAATGATCATGGCATTTCTGTGTGTGCGTGTGCGTGTAGGAACCCTAGGATTCCCATAAAGGTGCTGCAGAGAACGAGAGCATGGGAGGACTACCACTTCCAAACCTCCAATATTACCACTGGGCTACAACTGCAGAGAGGGTAAAGGGGTGATAAAAGAGCCTGAAGCTGAACGGGTGCAAATGGAGGAGGGCTCCTGCAATGGGACTTCCCTCCAGGCCCTAGCCACGGCTGCGCTCCCATCCTCACCGGACACTCAACAAGCCCAGTGGTGATAGCAACGCTCCAGTCGTGAATCAACTGCGACATTACTTCAGGTTAGCCAAAATGTCCGTTAAGGCCCTCATCTATAATAACCACAGGTTTGCGCCCGCTACAATGGATGCCACCTTCAAAAGGTGGAGTCAGGATGAGGGACACTGACAATTAGGGAATTCTACACAGACAACAGACTGACAGCACTTGAGGAACTAACAGAGAAGTTCCAGCTGCCAGGGGAAAAAAACTAAGATATATGCAGGTCATAAACTTCTTACATAGGCAAATAAAGACATACACATGACCACCGGACGCGGACATCTTAGGGAGGGGGTACTGTGGCAACCTGTATGGGCGACTACTGGGAAGGGCAAGCACACCACTGGATGAGACAAGGGAAATGTGGGAGGAGGGCCTACGGTATTAAATAGGGTAGGGACTCTGGAGCGAAGCTCTGCACTGGGTCAACTCCACCTCCACTTGCACAGGCTAAGCCTAATGCATCTGAAAGTGGTACACAGAACTCAGTTAACTAGAACCCAAATGAGCAGGTTCTTCCTGGGGGTGGACGACAAATGCGAAAGGTGCCAAGGAGGCCTGGCCAACCAAGCTCACATGTTCTTATCTTGCCCCAGACTTATCGAGTTCTGGACAGACTTCTTTGAGGCAATGTCCACGGTGGTGGGGATGACGGTGGAGCCTTGCCCGAGAGTGGTGTTCTTTGGGGTCTCAGAACAGCCAGATCTCTTCATTGGGAGGAGGGCCGACGCCCTTGCCTTTGCCTCCCTAATCACCCACTACGGAATCCTGTTTGGTTGGCGATCAGCAGCACCACCCAAAGCTGCAGACTGGCTGTCTGACCTATTGGAATTTCTCCAGATGGAGAAAATTAAATTCGCCATCCGGGGTTCAGAAGAAGGTTTCCACAAAATGTGAGAGCCATTCACCCAGTTGTTTCAAGTCCTGTTTGCAGCCAACAGCCAGTAAACCAAGGGAGTTGAAAGCCACGGCACCAAAACAAACCCGAACAAAGGGAGGGGGGGGGGGAGGGGAGAGGCATAGGGAACAAGAAACATGGAACCCAACCATGCTCAGCCAATAACAAAATACACGGCATCACCCCAACCAAACAGGAACAAGATATAAGAGATGAAGAGGAACGAGGGCAATCCAGACAAGTAGAAGGAGAGGGGGGTCAGGAAGAATAGGGGGAGAGGAAGGTTGGGGACCCGGCTAGAAGCAAGTGTCCAGTAGAGAATGCAAAAGAAGAAGCTGCAGCCGTTGTAAATAACGAAGGCAACTGATATACATATTTTTTTGTTTTTGATGTGCGTTCACAGCTACCTTTGGCTGCATAACATTAAAAATCCTTCATAAAAACATTTTAAAATAAAATTCTTCCCTCTGATGTGATGGAACCCTTTGATGTCTCTCCCAGCATGTCAATATCACTGACCTGTCAGAAAAAGATTATAATCTTCCCTTTCATGAGTTGTAAACCTTTAAAGTGCATTTTACACAGTCAATTTCATTCCCCTTTGTGGTAGTATGCATTAGGGGTCATGTGGGACTGTGAAGCCGTGATGTCATTGGCTGACAGATCCCGGGTCCTGGTTGGCTTTTGACCTCTAGATCCGCCTCGAAGGCGGAGTATAAGAACCAGGAGTTCTCCCCCGCAGGCCAGTCTGCTACTGAACTGCGGGGAACAAGTCACGCTTAATAAAGCCTCATCGACTTCATCTCTATTCGTCTCTCGTGAGTCTTTGTGCGCTACACCTTTTAACATTTTTAAGCCTCTGGGCATGCTTAGAAGCCGAAAAGCATTGGTTATATTCAATTTCAGGGTCCATTACCTTTTACAAGCTTCTTGATTGACAGGTCCAGGCTGCTCTTTCTAGGAAGCTTTTCAGAGCAAAGAGACAGGACGGGATTCTCCCGAATCCCCGCGATGGCCCGATGCCGGCGTAAAAAGCGGCGTGATCCACTCCAGCGACGGGCCGACCAGAGGTTGCGGAATCCTCCGCATTGCTGGGTGCGAGGCTGGTGGTGGAGGGGTTGGCACCACGCCAACCGGAGCCGACAGGCACCGACTGGCTGGCGTATTCTAGCGCATGTGCAGAGGGGTGTCTTCTCCATGCCAGCCATGCGGAGCCCTACAGAGGCTGGCGAGGAAGGAAGGGGTGCCCCCACGGCACGGGCCCGCCCGCAAATCGGTGGGCCCTGATCGTGGGCCAGGCCACCGTGGGGCCCCCCCCACCCGGGGTCGGATCCTCCTGCGCCCCCCGGATGACCGCACCAGCCTGGTCCCGCCGTGTGGAACCATGTCCAATTCACTCCGGTGGGACTGGCCAGAAACCGATGGAGAATCCCGCCCACAGTCTCTTAAACAAACTGTGGTTAGAAAGCACGCCTGCTCAAAGGAGGATTCACTTCAGAGTTAATGGATACTGAAGAACTATAAAAGCAAATAATGCTAATAGGTCCTATGAAATAACCTGGGCATGTCACTGAAGGGGCTTGTAAAAGGCAATGAAAGTTAAAGGGGAATGAAATTGACTGTGAAAAAGCACTTCAAAGGTTTCCAACACATTACAGAGAAGTCTTCCACCTTTTTCTGACAGGTTATTGATATTGACATATTGTGAGATAATGGTTTCCAACTGATCAAAGGGAAGACTTACCTTCATCAGACAGATCATTGACATGCTGGGACAGAGTTTACAGGTTTTAAGGCAACAGAGAGAAGACTTTTACCTTCACTTGACAGATCTTTGAACTTGACATGCTGGGAGAGACATCAAAAGGTTCCACCACATCAGAGAGTATACTTAAAACTACAACTTGACTTGCTGAAAAAAACAGTTTAATGATTTACAAAGCTAAAGAGGGAAGACCTGCCACATGACCCCCATCCTGGGAAAGACCCCCAACCTGAAGGGGTCTTTCCCAGCCCCTCCAGCGCAGCCCAAGCTGTCTGAGCCCCACTTCCTCTGAAGGATCCCCTCGGCAGCCTGGATGAAAGTGTAGAGAGGGTGCCTATCTCCTTGAACCCCGCTCGGAGTCCAAGGTGCCAAGTTGGCACTGCCAGGGGACAGAGCCTAAAGGGGGGACTGAGTAGGGGGCCTGAAGTGGGGTACTGAGATGGGGCTGCTGAAGGGGGAAGGCATCTGAATGGGGGGCATTTGGTGAGCCCATAACAAGATGTCACTCACTTTGGGGAGGGGGGTTGCTTACCAGTGATTGGGGCGGGGAGGGGGGGGGGGGGGGTCTAAGATTATTCTGAGATCTCTTGAGAAATAGCGCCCTGATCTCAGAGGTGCAGGACCTGTCAATCAAGTTAGGCCCCGCCCCTCAAGGCCAGTTCAAAACCGGGCCCTCTCAAAAATGTGTCAAAGTGTTATCGAAAAGCACCTGAGAAGTGCTCCCAGTGCCAGCAGGAAACATTCCTATTTTCCCTCTGGTGGCAATACTTAGTGTGAATTTGGGAGAATCGGGCCCATTGTGTTTGCATAAACTTTCTTCATCTCAATATGTTAGGATGGATCATGGATCACAGTCTCAAATTGTGCAAGACCAGAAACTAAGTTGAAATTAAGGCGGTAGCGTTCCTGGAGAATACTGCATCTGTAGAACAGACTGGTTCAGTCCAAGAACCCCAATGCCTTAAATCCTTCAAGAGAGAGCTGAACCAATTCCTGGCTGTGGCAGTGATGACCTTGTACAAAACATAGGCATAAATAAGGATCAACGATTTTTATTGGACTAGTTTTGATCACCGAAATGAGTCAGAGAGGATTTTTAATGATTTTTATATCTGATTGGCTTGGGTTTTTGGACTCTTCAAGAAGATTGCATGCTTTTGTGTTGGGATGGTTGGAGCAGTGGGACTTCTCCTGTTAATCATTGGTGTATGTTTGTATAAACAAGTGTCCTTCTGATCACAGAATGTGAGGTCAGCTGACGGCAATGACTGATGATACTCAACCGGAGAGAAATTCTACCAAAAGTTGCATGAAATCTGATAAACACAGGGAAAAAAAACTTTAGATGCATGGAGCTGGATTTTACCATTCCCTTAGGGACAGGCTGGGGGACAGGGTAGGCCCCGTAAAATGTTAAGGGAAAACAGGGGCTGGAGTGGGTGGCCCTCTTGCCTAAATTGCCAATCGTAGAATTCCTACAATGCCCAATGAGGCCATTCAGTCCATTGAGTCTGCACTGACCTTCCAAAAGTGCACCCTACCGAGGCTCACTCCTCTGCCCTATCCCTATTGTAGCCACGTAAAATGGCTGCGTTCCGATTAATCTGGCCAAAACCCAGTTTGAAATGGCTAACCCGAAAGACTGCTGGGCAAAGCAGCTAACGGGACACAAGCAATCAGCTGCAGACAGTATTGCATATTCGGCTCTGGGGAAGTTAGCCCAGATCGATACTCAGGGCTATCAACAGCCCATCAACCCAGGTATTTGCAGTTACATTCAGGACTGTTTGCAGCCCATCTATCCAGGCATCTGCAGTTAAATCGGCTATCCCCGGGAACAATTGCAACATATTAGCAATTGAATACCGGGCCAGACCTGTCGGCGCCTGCAGTGGCCGAAACAAAGACAGGTGAACGACCACCCCCCGATCGAGGAATCGCCTCACCATTGGACACATCGACCCCAGGGATTGGGGACAAATCCAATCACTTGGGACTCAGTGTCAAGGGCCGCCCCGGGAGACGAGAAGCCCCTGGGCCCTATAAAAGTGAGGGGCCAAGTTCAGATCTCTCTCTCTCTCCTCTTCGCCTGCTCGAGACCTTCGCAAGAACAGCAACCGGCAACAGTAAGTTTGAATCCAGCGATCGCTATCCGGTAGAGACACCAAGCCACAGACCTGTAGCAGCCTTTTGAATCCCACGGGCCAGATCTGATTGGACAAGCCATTCATTTCCCTGACCTGGTGGGCTCTTCCTAAGTTAAGTATTGGCCAGTAGTGATAGGTTTATTATATAGATAGTAGCATTAGTGTATTAATATTGCTTGTGGTATATAATAAATGACCGTTGTTTTAATCCTTACTAAGCGGTGTGCTGTATTATTAATCATAACCTGAACTTGAACCACGTGGCGGTATCATAAAGATACCTGGCGACTCATGAGCAAAGGTGACGTAATCAGAGCCAATAGACTAAGGCTAAAAAGAGCAACACTATAACCCCACCTAACCTTTGGACATCAAGGGGCAATTTAGCATGACCAATCCACCTAACCTGAACTTGTTTGGACTGTGGGAGGAAACTGGAGCACCCAGAGGAAACCCACACAGACACGAAGACAACGTACAGACTCCACACAGACAGTCACCCAAGGTTGCAATTGAACCCAAGTTCTTGGCACTGTGAGGCAGCAGTGATAACCACTCTGCCACTTCAGTGGCCATTTATGGGCCACTTTGCACTGTCACTGACATTTTAACAGCAGAGGGTTGGCCCTCCGCTGTGTGAGAACATCGTACTCTGCGGCTCAGGGAATGACCAATCTCTGGGGAATGGTCACCTTGCAGCAGCATCACCCCTCTGCCCTCACCAGTATGCCTCCATCGCTCTGGGACCAGCCTGACTCCAATCATCTTGTTCCAGCCACAGGGGGCTGGATTCTCCCAAAATGGGGCTATGTCACCACGCTGGCATACAAACGCTGGTGTTGCACTCCCGAGTTTCCTGAAACAAATACAAGCCAATTCACTTACCTTCAGGGGGCTAGCAGGGACCCGGAGTACTTCACGCAGCTTTCGCTGCGGATATGGGCCCCTGCACTTCCGGTTTCGAGTCTGCACATGTGCACGGCGGCGGCCTCCAGCGGCCGCGCCAAGCACTATGGCGGACCTGGACCACGGAGGCAGCTCCATAATGTAGGCCACCCCGATTGGCTGCACGCCCTTGGATCAGACCGGCCTGATCTGTGCCCCGGCCGCCCATAAGGCCCCCCCAGGTGCCCGATACCCCCCACCCCCCACCAGGGTAGCCCCGGACTGAATCCGCAGCTGCCACGCGAGCATTCCGACTGGCAATACCTTGTTAGTTCCACGCCGTCGGGAACTCGGCTGGACGGGAGCGGAGTATCGCTGGGCGGGCCCTGGCAATGGCCCCCCAGCCGCGCGGAGTAATTCGCCAAAGCGGGGATTTACGGGGCCCGGAGAATCGCCGGACCGGCGCCGGGCCTGATTTCGTCGTGAAACTTGATTCTCCGCTCCCGCGCCAAATGCGATTTCCGCGTGGGGGCTGCAGAGAATCCAGCCCGGGGTATATCACTGTGTCTTCTCAGCTGGGTGCAGTTCCAGCAGTGGCCACTGCTCCTGGTGGTGCTGCTGTGACTGAAGAGCTGTCGGCTCTCCGATTGAAAAGCAATTCTTGGAGGTGGTCTGTCGTAGCTTAATGGGAAGGGAGCCCTAACAGCAGCTCATGGGCAGCGTGGTAACCCCAAACCAGGCTGTGGTGTCCACCAAATGACCAGGGAAAGGTTTTCCCTGGCTTTGCGGCTCATCGCCAGGGCCTCCGCTCCCCTGGCAAAGTTCAGTCAGCGGTATTGATAGTATAACTTCAGAGGTGGCTTAATATAGTCAATGCGTGACTATGCTAGCTTCCTGTGTTCATGCAGACTAGAGAATTAGAAAGATTTTGTGCCAGTTTCAACTATTTTTCAAATGGAAATCATATGAGTTGGGGGATGGCTGTGTTTACATAGTTCCATGTTATATTTCTTCCAACATTCCAGGAAGTTTCTGTTCAACAACTAAATGAACGCTCAACACAATCACTCAGCAGAGAGCGGAAAAACACGAATGCCCTTTAAGTTAAAATTAGACCAAATGCACACTTAAACTGGAACGCAGACAACATTATTTTATAGACCCCATTGCTGATGTTGCTCAAGAAATGTGACCGCAGATTGGCTACATTATTTATTTAATTATTATTATTTCTTTAATTTAGAGTACCCAATTTTTTCCAATAAAGGGGCAATTTAGCGTGACCAATCCGCCCAGCCTGCACATCTTTGGGTTGTGGGGGCGAGACCCACACAAACACGGGGAAAATGTGCAAACTCCACACGGACAGCGACCCGGGGCCGGAATCGAACCTGGGACCTCGGCGCCGTGAGGCAGCAGGGCTAATCCACCGCGCCACCGTGCTGCCCATGCTACATTATTTATAATGGGAGATTCCCCCCTCACACCCCTGCTGTTTCTGGTGCTAGCCTTAAAACAGAGTCTCCAAAGCTAAATGGTGGGGATTAAATTTAAACGAAAAGCAGATGCTGGAAATCTGAAATAAAAACAGAAAATGTTGGAAACATTCAGCAGCATCTGTGCAGTGTGAGAGAAACAGAGTTACGTTTCAGATCTGTTATCTTTCATCAGAACTTGGAAATGTTAGTGATGTTGAGCAGGGGCTGAGTGGGAATAAGGAATAAGGAAGGTCTGTGACAGGGCGAGCAATAGGGGAGGGATTGAGTAAGAAGGGAGAGATTGAATGATGTCCATCCGGATGCAAAGGGAATGGTGATAGGACAGGAAAGAAAGAAATTGTGGAATTTCACAGCCTCTCCCACCAACAGGTCCGGATGAAGTCAATGGAGCTTTGAATGGATTACTGCACCATCTGGCCCCGCCCTTGCCGCTTCGGGCCTGTAAAGTTCTGCCCAAAGAAACAAAAGGCGTGCCTAGAACAGGTGTGTTGCTGTCTGAAAAATAAAATAACGAAACAAGCAGCAAATAGAAACAAAAGGGGGGCAGAGTTTGTAGTCTGAAATCTGGATCACACCCTCACTGGGACTGCATTTGAGGCCCTCATTGTCTCGGCACCCGGGAGTCACCGACTGCACCAGCGAATCCTCAACGAGGCAGCGATTAGTACAGATCTTCACAAGCGGAGACCAGGCACGATGGCCACCCCAAGGGTCACGGAGGCCATGGGAGCCACCAAGATGTCTGGGGACAGGGAAGGTCAGTTTCACTGGCACTCTAGCAATGACAACCTAGCACCCTGACTGCTGGCAGTGCCAGGGTGCCTGGGTGACAGGCTGGAACTTCCAAGGGTCGGGGCCTAAGTGTGGCCATGCCCATGCTGGGGGGGGGGGGGGGGGGCAGTGGGGGAGGAATGGTGAATGGGCTTCATAAAGATGGGTGGGGGGATGAAGGGGTGTTATGAAATGGTGTCCTGAAAGGGGAGGGTGAGGGCCCTGAAAAGAGGGTGCTCAGTGACCCCATGGAAGGATGTCCTCACTTGGGGGCGGGGTAAATGCCTATGACTGTGGGGGGTGGCATTGTCCACGGGTTTGGGGTATGCTCAAACTCACATAGAGATTGGGGCACCCTTTCAAAATGCTACCCCGATCTCCGAAGAGCCGATCATGCTGGCGCGTTCAGCTCCCACTGCTGAAAAAATTTCTAACTGTGGGCCAGACCGGCGAGAAACTCCCAAGGCCCAAAAAAATGACTAGGTGTGGGTGAATCCAGGTGTGAATCTCACCCAAAAAAGCTGGTGGGAAACACTCAGCCAAACTTGTCCAAAATCAACTGAGGGCAGGATTTGCTGTCCACCCTGCTGCGTGTTTTTCAGCGGTGGAGGTGGCCACCAGCGGGATCTACCGGTCCCACTGTTGGCAATGGAATTTCCCGGTGGCAGCACCCCTCCCCGCCAGGAGACCCGTGTGCCGGCGTGGGACCGGAATTTTCCGCCAGCGTCAACAGCCGGTAAATCCCATTTGTGCCCATGGAGTTCTTATTCCCAACTGAAACTGTTTATTCTGGTTTGCTTCTTTTACACACATTAACAAATGGCCACAAGAGGGTGCTATTAAACTCCTCCCCCCTTAATGAAAATATTACAGAAAGTTCAAATTTCACACAACTGTATATATTTCTTGTTTTTCATTTATTTACAAACCCAACTATACCATTGGTTTCTATTCCTAAGAGGATATCTTAACCCAAATTTTCAGAATTTGGGGAAGGACATGGGTTCATTTGGGCCTGCGTCTGTGCAGAAGTTTTCTTCTACAGCGATAATTTTGACCATGAACTTCAATTTCTACTTGATCCAACAATGCTGTCTGACTCTGACCAATCTGGATCTGTACTGGTTTCAGGCACAACTAGTGCTGGAGTAACTATTGATACTCTACTCATATCTCAACTATCCAATTCATCAGACTCTTTTGATTCTTCCCAACTTCCTTCTTCTTCATGAATATCTAAAGGTAAAACATGACCTATATGTACAAATCCAAACTCCCCACTGTCAAACATCTTGACCAAGTATTTTCTTGACTCTTCCTGGTAGCCACTTCAACAACTTATGAGAATGAACTTTAATATTTTGGTTCAACTTCAGGCTTCCTTCTCTTCCTCTGCCCCTATCATAACTCTCTTTCTGCCTGGATTATTTGTCTTCCATTGTCTGCGCTAAATGTGGCTTCAGCAATGAAAACCTCATTTTAGGCTGCCTTTTAAGACAGCATTCAGTTAGCATTCTGCCGGTAGTAGTATGCGGTGTGTTACGACGAAGAAACAAAAAAGATCACTGGAGGCATGGGATTCAGGGTGATTCAGCAGTTTGCATCAAAAATTGACTAGTTGGAAGAAGACAAAGGGTGGTGGTTGATGGGAAATGTTCAGACTGGAGTCCAGTTACTAGTGGTGTACCACAAGGATCTGTTTTGGGGCTACTGCTGTTTGTCATTTTTATAAATGACCTGGAGGAGGGCGTAGAAGGATGTGAGTAAATTTGCAGATGTCACTAAAGTCGGTGGAGTTGTGGACAGTGCAGAAGGATGTTACAAGTTACAGAGGGACATAGATAAGCTGCAGCACTGGGCTGAGAGGTGGCAAATGGAGTTAATGCAGAAAAGTGTGAGGTAATTCATTTTGGAAGGAATAGCAGGAAGACAGAGTACTGGGCTAATGGTAAGATTCTTGGCAGTGTGGATGAGCAGAGAGATCTTGGTGTCCATGTACATAGACCCCTGAAAGTTGCCACCCAGGTTGAGAGGGTTGTTAAGAAGGCGTACGGTGTGTTAGCTTTTATTGATGTGGAGATGCCGGCGTTGGACTGGGGTGAGCACAGTAAGAAGTCTTACAACACCAGGTTAAAGTCCAACAGGTTTGTTTCGATGTCACTAGCTTTCGGAGCGTTGCTCCTTCCTCAGGTGAATGAAGAGGTATGTTCCAGAAACATATATATAGACAGATTCAAAAATGCCAGACAATGCTTGTATTAAGAGCATTAGCAGGTGATTAAATCTTTACAGACCCAGAGATGGGGTAACCCCAGGTTAAAGAGGTGTGAATTGTGTCAAGCCAGGACAGTTGGTAGGATTTTGCAGCCCAGATGGTGGGGGATGAATGTAATGCGACATGAATCCCAGGTCCCGGTTGAGGCCGCTCTCATGTGTGCGGAACTTGGCTATAGGTTTCTGCTCGGCGATTCTGCGTTGTTGCGCGTCCTGAAGGCCGCCTTGGAGAACGCTTACCCGGAGATCAGAGGCTGAATGCCCTTGACTGCTGAAGTGTTCCCCGACTGGAAGGGACCATTCCTGCCTGGTGATTGTCGCACGATGTCCGTTCATTCGTTGTCGCAGCATCTGCATGGTCTCGCCAATGTACCACGCTTCGGGACATCCTTTCCTGCAGCGTATGAGGTAGATAACTTTGGCCGAGTCGCACGAGTATGTACTGCGTACCTGGTGGGTGGTGTTCTCACGTGTAATGGTGGTATCCATGTCGATGATCTGGCACGTCTTTCAGAGATTGCCATGGCAGGGTTGTGTGGTGGCGTTGTCACTGTTCTGAAGGCTGGGTAGTTTGCTGCAAACAATGGTTTGTTTGAGGTTGCGCGGTTGTTTGAAGGCAAGTAGTGGGGGTGTGGGGATGACCTTGGAAAGATGTTCATCTTCATCGGTGACGTGTTGAAGGCTGTGAAGAAAATGTCGTAGTTTCTCTGCTCCGGGGAAGTACTGGACGACGAAGGGTATTCTGTCGGTTGTGTCCCATGTTTGTCTTCTGAGGAGGTCAGTGCGGTTTTTTGCTGTTCCACGTTGGAACAATCGATCGATGAGTCGAGCGCCATATCCCGTTCGTACGAGGGCATCTTTCAACGTCCGTAGATGTCTGTTACGCTCCTCCTCGTCTGAGCAGATCCTGTGTATACGGAGAGCTTGTCCATAGGGGATGGCTTCTTTAATGTATTTAGGGTGGAAGCTGGAGAAGTGGAGCATCGTGAGGTTATCCGTGGGTTTGCAGTTAGCTTTTATTGGTAGAGGGATTGAGTTTCGGAGCCATGAGGTCATGTTGCAGCTGTACAAAACTCTGGTGCGGCCGCATTTGGAGTATTGCGTGCAATTCTGGTCGCTGCATTATAGGAAGGATGTGGAAGCATTGGAAAGGGTGCAGAGGAGATTTACCAGAATGTTGCCTGGTATGGAGGGAAGATCTGATGAGGAAAGGCTGAGGGACTTGAGGCTGTTTTCGTTAGAGAGAAGGTTAAGAGGTGACTTAATTGAGGCATACAAAGTGATCAGAGGATTGGATAGGGTGGACAGTGAGAACCTTCTTCCTCGGATGGTGATGTCTAGCATGAGGGGACATAGCTTTAAGTTGAGGGGAGATAGATATAAGACAGATGTTAGCGGTAGGTTCTTTACTCAGAGAGTAGTAAGGGCATAGAATGCCTGCAACAGTAGTAGACTTGCCAATACTAAGGGCATTCAAATGGTCATTGGATAGACATATGGACGATAAGGGAATAGTGCAGATGGGCTTTAGAGTGGTTTCACAGGTCGGCGCAACATTGAGGGCCGAAGGGCCTGTACTGCGCTGTAATGTTCTATGTTCTATGTTCTAATTTGTGATTCAATGACAACTGATGTTTCTTCCAATTTGCACCTACTGTTCTTTTCACAAGAGCAGGTTTAATAATTTGTATTGTGCACTCAGCTGCTTCCAGGATTATACAATGGAACTGTATTTTACCCCATTCATTTTCTTGAACTTAGCAAACGTTTTGGAACACAAATGAGATCCATTGTCAGAAACAATGTTCTTTAGGAACCCATAAACATCAAACAATCTGTACAAAATGCCTATAATACTGCTAGTTGCTGTTCGATTCATTGGACACCTCTCAGTACAGTTCAAAATGGTTTGGGAAATTAATGGGATTGAAGGCGGGTAAATCTCCAGGGCCTGATAATCTTCATCCCAGAGTACTTGAGGAAGTACTTAAGGGAGTGACCCTAGAATTATATATTAATGAGGGGCTGGTTTAGCACAGTGGGCTAAACAGCTGGCTTGTAATGCAGAACAAGGCCAGCAGCACGGGTTCAATTCCCGTACCGGCCTCCCCAAACAGGCGCTGGAATGTGGCGACTGGGGCTTTTCACAGTAACTTCATTGAAGCCTACTTGTGACAATGAGCGATTATTATTAATGATTTGGATGAAGGAACTAATGTATTATCTCCAAATTTTGATTACAATGAGAAAAGTTGTTGGGTTCAGGATTGACACTCAGGAGGTTGCTAAGCTGCAGCCGCATGTACACACTTCACTCTCCCCACACACTCATCCCAGCCAACAAGATGGCAGCAAGGAGGGCGGCACCCCTTTTCAAGGATGCTGAACTGGCGACCCTGCTAGATGCCATGGAGGCGAGGCGGGTGACCCTGTACCCTGAGGTGGGAAGGAGGCAGCCAGCTGCTGCCATTTACCTTGCCTGGACACAGGTGGCAGCGGACGTCAGCGCTGTGGGAAACACTGCTAGGACCAGCCAGCAGTGCTGTAAAAAAACTGCAAGCCCTCCTCAGGTCAGCCAGGGTGAGTAGCAGCACTGTGCCCTGAGTACCATCCCCTGTCCCACACACCCGTAACACCACACCACAACCCCCACCCGGAGGGCGGACGAACCCCCACCCTGCATTACATGCGGGCACCCATCCCAGTCACTCATGAGAAGGGCGCTCATGATCGCCGTGAGAGGGAGAAGATAGTAGGGGACTGGCGGGCCTGCGGCCCTTCAGCACAGTGGAACAGAGGGCATTGGACGTGGTTGGTGGGTCGGAGAGAGGCAGCCTCTGAGGCGGAGTTGGGCATCAGGCAAGGAAGTGAGACCCAGTGGCTCCCCATGGCACTTGTATCACCCCAACCACCACCTCTCCACTCATCCCCACGCCCACACTGCCCCTACACCCACCACCACCACCACATCTCGCCCACACCTCCTCTCCTGCACCACCTCCACATCCCTTCTTCATCCCCCCCCCCCCCCCCCCCCCCCCCCCCCCCCCCCCCCCCCCGCGGCTCAGGGACTGCAGTTCAGCCAGTGCTCACCACTCCAGTGTCCCACACCCATCCCACCACCCCCGTCCCCACCATCCCTATCTGCGCCACCCCAGGGATTCGATGGGACAGTGTGCAGGTGGATGAGGGGTCCGTGCTCCTGGCCAGTCCCCCACTAGTCGGTGTACCCGGAGGCGATCAGTGCGCGCGGTGCACAGCGGCTTTGGTGCACACATTGCGCAGCCTCCTATGCGTGCCCGGGTCCCATGTCCTGTCCATCGTCATCCTCTCACACGGAGGAGGCCTGGCATTCATCTTCCGCCTCCAGCACGTCGCCCCTCTGCTGCCTGATATTGTGGAGTCTGCCACGATGCGGGCATCCCTCCCAGTGCAATACTAGTGGGCCCCTCCAGAGCAGTACAGGCATCAGACTGCACCTTCAGGATGCCGAAGCACCGCTCGATCCTGCTCCTGGTCACTATTTGGGCTTCGTTGTAGCAGGTCTCCATGCCAGTGTGTAGCCTCCGGATACCCTAGTTACACAGGAGCCAACCCCTCAGCCATGGGTGTGCCTCTAAGGACCATTCAGTGTGCCAGGATGAAGGCATCGTGCACACTCTCAGGAATCGGGCGCAGGCGTGCACAGTGCACATCTGATGGTCACAAATCAGCTGCACTGAGGAACCGCTTTTGATTTGTGTGGAGGCACCTGCCATATGCAGGTGCTCATAGAGTGACATGCATCCCATCTATCGCACCCTGGACCTCAGGCATCTCAGCGATGGGAGCGTACCCTGCTGTCCGGACATCCTGGTGAGCTCGGTCCACATTGAAATGGATGTATTGTGTTGACTCGGCCTCTAGGGCCTCCATGACAGAGCAAATGCATCTGCGCACTGAGTTTTGTGAGATCCTGGACAGGTCCCCGCTTGGTGCCTGGAAGGACTCATTGTCATAAAGGTTCAGGGCAACCATCACCTTGACGGCTACCAGGAGCGGGTGTCCTCCCATATTCCCCCCAGTGCCAGGTGCACCATGATCCGGCAGATATGTCGCACTGTCCCCTTGCTCAGCCGCAGTCTTCGACGACATGTCCAGTCAGGCAGGTCCTTGAATGACAGACACTGTTGATACACGCAAGGCCTCATGTGGCGATTCCTTTGCACCTTCTCCTCCTCCTTTATGGCCTGTTGGGTGGCCTGCTCTCCATCCTCACTGGCTGGATCCTGTTCCTCTGGGGTGTGCTGTGCTGCTACAGGATCCTCCTCCTTGAACAGCTCCAGCTCGGAGAGCTGCAGTGCACCCCCAGTGTTGTGGCGATGAGGAGGGCGGCCACCATTGCTGATCGTGTTCCAATATCCATTGTCTGCAGTGGGTGAATGGCTGACATGTTAGCATGGTGTGTACTCCTGTGCCCAACCAGGTCCACCGGGCTACATGGTGACCCCAGTTGGCACTGCGGACCCTGCCCCAGTATGTCTCCCCCCCACCCCGGTCCTGTCGCTGCCTGGCACCATGGGGGCCTCCGGCCCTGGTGCAGGTCCCTGCTGTCAGGGATACCGTCGGTTGGCGTCGCCCTTGCAAGCGGAACGCTCTGTGGCCCCCATCTGATACCCACCTATTGGGGCTACTGTGGGTGTTTCCCTTGGGTGGGCCGCATGCTGCCCCGCTGGCGGGTGGCACCTACTTGCGGGTTGCGGGGGGGAGATGGTATGGCAGAGTGTGGGGTGCGGAGGTGGGGGCCGGGGTGCAGTGGTGGTGGGGTGGTGGGTGGAGGATGGGGGCTGGGTTGCGGGGTATGGTGGGGTGGGGTTACCCATATGGTCGGTGGCACTCTGCAGAACCAGGGCCCTAGATGGGCGGTAAGTGGGGTGCGCAGCAAGATCGCTGCCTTGCATGTTGCATGCCTGGACACTGCTCCAGTGCTGGGGTGGGGGGGGGGGGGGGGGAGGGGTCACCCCGGCTCCTAGGCACGTCACCTGGTTACCCCCCCATCGGCAGCCTGGCCAATGTCAGGATTGGCAGCCCGCAGTCAGGTGTCTGCATGTCGTACTTTCTCGCTCTCCCTCATCAGCCATGGCATCTGTTTCCCAATTGTTAAAAGCACAAGTGAACCTCGCCATTGGGAATTCACACGGTGGAGGCGGAGCATCACGGAGACCCCGGAGAATACCGGTCAGGCCCGCTAAATGTTGTTTACTGTACATGCGGAGTGGAACACATTGATGCCCCCGTCGAGGCATCAGCGAATTGCGATTTGACGTGAAGCCAGCGCCCGCCATAGTTTTGCCGTCAAGACCGATTCTCCATCCAGTTGTCTTTCCCGATTTTGGCAAAGGCCGACGAAGAATTCCGCCCTAATTATTTAGCTTATCCTTTGATCACCCGCCCGATATCTCCTTATGTAACTCAGCGTCACAAGTCGCTTTGTAACATACCTGTGAAGATATCATAGAATTTACAATGCAGAAGGAGGCCATTCGGCCGATCGAGTCTGCACCGGCTCTTGGAAAGGGCACCCTACCCAAGGTCAACACCTCCACCCTATCCCCATAACCCAGTAATCCCACCCAACACTCAGGGCAATTTTGGACACGAAGGGCAATTTATCATGGCCAATCCACCTAACCTGCACATCTTTGGACTGTGGGAGGAAACCGGAGCACCCGGAGGAAACCCACGCACACACGGAGAGGATGTGCAGACTCCGCACAGACAGTGACCCAAGCCGGGATCGAACCTGGGACCCTGGAGCTGTGAAGCAATTGTGCTATCCACAATGCTACCGTGCTGCCTTGTGAAGGGCCATTGGACACCCTGTTGCTAATATTATTAAAGGAACTAAAGTTGTTTTTCATTAGCTTAAAAAACTTCCAGTAGCAACAACATATTTCAGCATGAGTGGGTGCCAACAACAAACATAATATGACTTTAGTCACTGTTGGTGCTAAATCAACATTACCTATCATTCAGTGGCATTTCTAATTATATGCTTTCTTTCCTTCTGTCCAAATAAGTTAGCTTTGAGGCTTTTCTGGAATTAATGACAGAGCGGTGAATTGTTAAAGAACTCATCCATTTATAAAATAAATGATTTAATATTTGAGAAGAAATTTGACAAGCTGGAAAATTATTCCAAAAGTTGATGACTTCCTTTCGATAATAATTTAAGAGTTTGATTTTTTGAGCTTAATAAGATTTTCTGAACAAAATCATAATTCATTACAGTAGTCCTGTTTAATCTTGGCAACTTTTTTCAGATACTGTAGAAAATTCCTTTCAAGTCCTCTGTAGATTTCATACTTTGGTATTCAAAGCACCAGAAAGGTGCAATAAGCTCGACATGCCAAATATGGGGTCGGAAATTCTGATTTTGCCTCAAAATACATAGTAGGAATTTTTGCCACATCTGGCAGATAATTCCCTCGCAAAAGAGTTGTTTGCAATATGGTAATAATTAGATGTTTGTTGCTGAATGCATAACAATCACCTTAAATTTCTAAACAAGTTTCTAGTCATTTCGGTCAGATCTTGTATGGATGGAACAGGATATGCTCTAAATACATTGGCATATTATTAAAAATAGTTGTAAAACCCCAATTTTAACCGAACGTCCCCCAGTGGGAACAATTAAAACTGTGGCCATCATTTCAACTTTCCATAGCCCTAACATTGACTTGGCTTGGACGACAGCCATGGTTTGTCTTGCCAATTGGAGACGCTTTATCTACTGCAAATCAGTCATTGCGCTACTCCTTAATATCCACCACCCGACTGAGACTGGAGTTACAGTGGCACAAAGAGTCACAGAGAAGATACATGAGGGTGGTAGATATTTTTACTGTGTGTCAGGTGTGCCTCAAGTTATTCTCAAAAGATTTTCGTAGAATCGTAGAATAGTTTCAGCACAGAAGGAGGTTATTTGGTTTCTGGCATCTGTATCAGGCATCCCCATTGCCCTGCAATTTTTTCTCTCTTCGGACTGTAACTCCTCTGTTCAAGAAAGGAGGAAGACAGAAAGTAGAACTTTCAGGCCAGTTAACTTAACATCTGCTGTAAGGAATATGCTGGAATCTATTGTTAAAGAAGTTATAGTGAATCATAGAATTTACAGTGCAGAAGGAGGCCATTTGGCCCATTGAGTCTACACCAGCCCTTGGAAAGAGCACCCTACTTAAGTCCATGCCTTCACCCCATCCTCATAACCCAGTAACCCCACCTAACCTTTTGGACACAAAGGGGCAATTTAGCATAGCCAATCCAACTAACCTGCACATCTTTGGGCTGTGGGAGGAAACTGGACCATTCGGAGGAAACCCACATAGACATGGGGAGAAAGTGCAAACTCCACACAGACAGTCACCCGAGGCCAGATTTGAACCCGGATTCCTGGAGCTTTGAGGCCCAATCGTGTTTACCAATTCCGGCGTCAGCTGACAGAATCCTGCAAGGTTTGCAGAGCCAGGAATTCTCCTGTCTCTGTACACCCAACATGAGAGCAAAAATGTGGGCCAAAGTGCTTTTATAAAAGGTTTTATTACTTCACTGTGAGATCGCAATGTTTTGAATCCAGTAAGCTAAAACCTTATGGATGTTTCAATTCATTGTCGAAAGTGATTGCCATTCATTAGCCTCTTGGGCTTGTCATGTGAGGGTACCTTTAAGACATGGATGTTTAAGCAATGTACCTTTAAGAAAACAGTGATGTCATAGACTGGGTGGAGCTCAGCTCAGGTCAGCCATTTTGCAGTTTAGTTTGGTTTTTGATGTACGATCAATTGCACAAAGACTAAAGTTGTGGCTTTATTACAGTCAGATGCGTGGCCTCCTGCTGCAGCTGGCGAAATGGCAGGGCACTGGAGGTCATGCACATTTATACAGTTCTCCGTGGGCGGAGCCAGCCGGCAGGAGATACCGGCGAACCTGTAGTGCAGGTCCTACCTTACATCTTCTATTACAGTGGTTCACCACATTCACCCCCTATTAAAAATGAGTCCGGCAGGGGTGACGTGAAACTATATACAATTAGAGCAATTATGTACAGTGGTAGGGAAAGAAAAGTCCATGTTGACGGTCCGGAGTCCGTCAAAGGTTCAGCCGGTCCGGTGCTTTGGTGCTTCGTTGGGAGCGGTGCAACGGTGGCGGCGAAGTCGGTGCTGGCGGTGGTGGAGGTGGCACCGATGGCGGTGGTGGCGGTGCTGATGCTGGCCAGTCATCGGGGAACTCCGGGAGCATGCCAAAGTCCTCTTTGTCCTCTTGTGTGGAAAAGTGGAGGGGGGGGGGTGGTGGTCTGGTGAGGTCAATATTGGCAGCGCGGTGGGAGGTGGGGGGGGCGCATTGGTGGGGGGGGTGACGGTGCCAGGTCCCTGAGTGAGACAGTATCTTGGCGGCCGTCGGCCAACTCAACGTAGGCATATTGAGGGTTTGCATGGAGCAGGTGAACCCTGTCCACCAAGGGGTCCGCCTTGTGGAGTCGGACGTGCCTACGGAGAAGAACCGGTCCTGGAGCAGCGAGCCAAGTCGGCAGCGACACCCCGGATGTGGACTTCCTGGGGAAGGTAAAAACACGTTCATTGGGTGTGTTATTAGTGGCGGTGCACAATAGTGACCAGATGGAGTGTAGAGCGTCAGGAAGGACCTCCTGCCAGCGATAGGCTGGGAGGTTCCTGGACCGTAGGGCCAGCTGGACGGCCCTCCAAACCGTCCCATTCTCCCGTTCTACTTGCCCGTTTCCCCGGGGGTTGTAGCTGGTCATCCTGCTGCAGGCTATACCCCTGCTGAGCAGGAACTGACGCAGCTCATCGCTCATGAATGAGGATCCAATGTCACTGTGAATGTAGGCGGGGAAACCGAACAGAGCGAAGATGGTGCAGAGGGCCTTGATGACGGTGGCAGATGTCATATCGGGGCATGGGATGGTGAAGGGGAACCTGGAGTACTCATCGACCACACTGAGAATGTACGTGTTATGGTCCGTGGAGGGGAGGGGCCCCTTGAAATCCAAGCTTTGGCGTTCAAAGGGGCGGGAAGCCTTCACCAGGCACGCACTGTCTGGCCGGTAGAAGTGCGGCTTGCACTCCGCACAGACCTGGCAGTCCCTGGTGACTGTCCTTACTTCCTCGACGGAGTAGGGCAGATTGCGAGCTTTGACCAGATGGTACAATCGAGTGACCCCCGGGTGACAAAGGCTGTCGTGTAGGGCCCGGAGTTGGTCCACTTGTGCGCTGGCACATGTACCTCTGGAGAGGGCGTCTGGGGGCTCGTTGAGTTTACCGGGGCGATACAAGATCTCGTAATTATAGGTGGAGAGCTCGATTCTCCACCGCAAGATTTTATCATTTCTGATCTTGCCCCGCTGTGTGTTGTTGAACATGAAGGCTACCGACCGTTGGTCCGTAAGGAGAGTGAATCTCTTACCGGCCAGGTAATGCCTCCAATGCTGCACAGCTTCAACGATAGCTTGGGCCTCCTTCTCGCCGGATGAGTGTTGAATTTCAGAGGCATGAAGGGTGCGGGAAAAGAATGCCACGGGTCTGCCTGCCTGGTTTAGAGTGGCGGCAAGGACGACGTCTGAAGCGTCGCTTTCTACTTGGAAAGGCAGTGACTCGTCCACTGCGCGCATCCAGGCCTTGGCGATGTCTGCTCTGATGCGGGCAAAAGCATGTTGTGCCTCGGCCGCAAGGGGGAATTGGGTGGACTGAATGAGTGGGAGGGCCTTGTCCGCATAGTTTGGGACCCACTGAGCGTAGTAGGAAAAGAACCCCAGGCAGCGTTGGAGGGCCTTGGGGCAGTGGGGGAGGGGAAGTTCCATGAGGGGGCGCATGCGGTCGGGGTCGGGCCCAAGAAGTCCGTTTTGGACTACATAGCCAAGAAAGGCTAACCGGGTCGTGCTGAACACACACTTCTCTTTGTTATAGGTCAGGTTGAAAAGAGTGGCAGTGCGGAAGAATTTTTCGAGGTTGGCATCATGGTCCTGCTGGTCATGGCCGCAGATGGTGACATTATCTAAGTACGGAAAGGTGGCCCGCAAACCGTACTGGTCGACCATTCGGTCCAACTCTCTTTGGAAGACCGAAACCCCATTTGTGACACCGAAAGGGAAGTGGAAGAGGCGACCGTCCACCTCGAAGGCAGTGTATGGCCGGTCCGACTTCCGGATGGGGATCTGGTGGTAGGCGGATTTCAGATCAATTGTTGAGAAGACCCAGTACTGCGCAATCTGATTGACCATATCAGATATGCGTGGGCGGGGGTACGCGTCGAGCTGCGTATACCGATTGATGGTCTGGCTGTAGTCCACGACCATCCTGTGTTTCTCCCCAGTTTTAACCACTACCACTTGGGTTCTCCAGGGGCTGTTGCTGGCCTCGATAATACCCTCCTTAAGCAGCCGCTGGACTTCGGACCTGATGAAGGTCTTGTCCTGGATGCTGTACCGTCTGCTCCTAGTGACAACGGGCTTGCAATCCACAGTTAGATTGGCAAAAAGGGAGGGGGATCGACCTTGAGGGTCGCAAGGCCGCAAATGGTAAGGGGGGGGGTAAGGAATTTGAGGGTGAGGCTCTGGAGGTTGCACTGGAAGTCCAGGCCCAACAGGAGTGCAGCGCAGAGATTAGGAGGGCCATAGAGGCGGAAGTTACTAAATTCTATGCCCTGGACCGTGAGGGTGACTGTACAAAAGCCTCGGATCGGGACGGAGTGGGATCCGGAGGCTAGGGAGATCCTTTGATTGGCAGGGTGGACTGCGAGGGAGCAGCGCCTTACCGTATCTGGGTGAACAAAGCTTTTGGTGCTCCCGGAGTCAAGCAGGCACGAGGTCGCATGGCCGTTGATTTTAACCATCGTCGACGCGGTGGCCAGATTGTGCGGGCGAGATTGGTCCAGCGTCATCGAAGCGAGCTGCGGGTAGCCATCGGATGCTTCGGGTGGCGAGCGTATGCGGTTCCAATGTCGAGATGTCCGGAGACCCTTTGGGGGACAAGATGGCGGCGCCTATGGTGCGCACATTGGGGGGTCGGGACAAGATGGCAGCGCCCATGGTGCGCACATTGCGGGGTCGGGACAAGATGGCGGCGCCCATGGTGCGCACATTGGGGGGTCGGGACAAGATGGCGGCGCCCATGGTGCGCACATTGCGGGGTCGGGACAAGATGGCGGCGCCCATGGTGCGCACATTGCGGGGTCGGGACAAGATGGCGGTGCCCATTGGTCGCACATGGACCCGGGAGGAGAAGATGGCGGCTCCCATTGTGCGTCTGGCGTGGCGGAGGGGGCGATAGCAGGCGCGATCGCAGCGACTGCGCGGGCCTCACACACAGCCGCGAAGTGGCCCTTTTTACTGCAGGCTTTACAAACGGTAGTGCGGGCCGGGCAGTGTTGGCGGGGGTGCTTCTGTTGACCGCAGAAGTAGCAGCGGGGACCCCCAGGGTGCGCGAATCGGCGTGCGGCGCAGGCGTATTGGGAAGGCAGGGACCCGGCTGAGGAGGTCATCGGTCGCCTCCAGGAGGGGTAGGAAGGAGTAGAAGGGTGGGCAGTGCGGCGGGAGAGGTTCAATTGTACGTTACGGGATGCGACCATCATGGAGAGCGCCAATGTTTCGTCTCCGCCAGTTCGAGCGTGGCCCCTTCCAACATTCGTTCTCGGATGCGGTCCGACGCAATCCCCGTCACGAAGGCATCGCGCATGAGGAGATTCGCGTGTTCGGCGGCCGTGACGGCCTGACAGTCACAGTCCCGGACAAGTGGAATTAGGGCCCGCCAGAAGTCTTCGATGGACTCAACAGGTAGTTGCGAGCGGGTGGCAAGTACATGCCTGGCAAAGAGCGAGTTCGTCTTCTGCGTGTAGTGTTCATCTTCTGCGCGTAGTGTTCTTTGAGGAGTTCCATTGCTTTTGTGTAATTCGTGGCGTCTTGGATCAACGGGAACACGCTGGAGCTCAGTCTGGAGTACAGGACGTTTATCTTCTGATCCTCCGTTGGCGTGGGGTCCGCCGCATTGATGTAAGCCTCGCAACATGCTAGCCAGTGAGTAAAGTCTTTCCTGACATTGGGCGAGTGAGGATCCAGCTGCAGGCGATCGGGCTTAATTCGGATATCCATTCTGTGGAAAATCTGACTGTAATAAATTGATGCACGATCAATTGCTCAAAGACTAAAGTTGGGTACAACTGTGGCTTTATTACAGTCAGATGCGTGGCCTCCTGCTGCAGCTGGCGAAATGGCAGGGCACTGGAGGTCATACATAGTTATACAGTTCTCCCTGGGCGGAGCCAGCCGGCAGGAGCTACCGGCGAACCTGTAGTGCAGGTCCTACCTTACATCTCTTATTACAGTGGTTCACCACAGTTTTGCAGTTTGAACAGTGCCTGGCTCTTTTGCTGTGAGGTACATTGCTTAAACATCCATGTCTTAAAGGTACCCTCACATGACAGGCTCCAATCCACTGGTTTCATATGGCCTAGTTTTAACTTAATTTCACTACTTGCTACTTCAAGTGAAATCCATTGAGCCAGCATCTGGATCTAGTTCTACCGTGATTGCACCAAATGGGAAAACTTTATACTGAATTGAACTGCATTAAAAAAAACAGCAATTGCTCCAAATTCTTCAAATGTATCATAATTCCACATGAACTACAATTTGGTTGCACATAGTACTGGATCAGTGACGCATAGGCCCTGACTACTGCTTGGGGACACAAATTTAAATCCCACCTCAGCAGCTCGTGAAATTTAAATGCAAATAATTAATTAATTAAAATTTGGAATTTAAAAAAGCTAGTCTCAGTAATAGTGAGCATGAAACTATCAGATTGTTGTAAAAACACATCTGGTTAACTAATGTCCTTTAGAGAAGGTAATCAATCTGCCATCCTTACCTGGTCTACGTGTGACTCCAGACCAGCAGCAATCTGAGTGGATCTTAAATATCCTCTTAAATGGCCTAGCAAGCCACTCAGTTGTATCAAACCGCTGCAAAATGGTCGATAAATAATAAAATTGAAGGTCTACGTGGCATCGAACTAGGCACTAGAAACGACAATGGCATACTCTGCCCAGTTAGCCCTTCAAAGTCCTCCTTACCAACACCTGGGACCTTGCACCAACATTGGGAGAGCTGTCCCAGAGACTAGTCAAAAAAGAGCATGGTAAGGGTGCAGAATGGGGTGGCTGTGAGGGGGAGGGGTGGCAGGTCATAAGGATCTTCAATGCCCATCATCAAGATGAGCTCATTAGAAGCACTGCTGACTGAGCGGGCTGAGTCCTGAAAGATATGCCTGTACGGGGCAGTACGGTAGCACAGTGGCTTCACAGCGCCACGGTCCCAGGTTCAATTCTTGGCTTGGGTCACTGTCTGTGCAGAGTCTGCTCGTTCTTCCCGTGTATGCGTGGGTTTCCTCCGGGTGCTCCGGTTTCCTCCCACAAGTCCCAAAAGGCATGCTATCAGGTAATTTGGACATTCTGAATTCTCCCTTTGTATACCCGAACAGGAGGCGGAATGTGGCGACTAGGGGCTTTTTACAGTAACTTCACTGCAGTGTTCCACCAGTGAAGAATTTTCTCCCAAATACCCATTGACTCCAGTTTTGCCAGGGCTCCTTGACTCTGGAATTCAGCTGTTTTGTACATGTTTAAACCAAGGCTACGATGAGGTCAGGAGTTGAGTGACCCTGGTGGAACACAAACTAAACGACAGATGTATTTGCCTTGGATCATACCGGCATCCAGGGGCATTCACATGCTGCAGCATTGACACATCATCTGTCCTGCCATCCTTAATATGTTTTAATTACTTATTAACTTATATTACTCAATAATTTATGCTGGGTACAATTTAACAAAAAAAGTTTCCAATCTGGGCGGGAACTGAGGGGTTGATCCTGGTGCTTGTAGTGCCGGGAATGACACTGCTTTCTAATGGCAATCTGGCTTTTTTCGGCACCTGGCGGGGAACGCTCCTTTGTGCAGGAAGTGATCGGGAAGGCATTTATAAATGGCGCCCCCATCTCTCGACCCCTCGACGTTACCGAGGACACCTCCACTGCCCCAAATCACCTAGTAGAGGGCCCTCGGCCCCTGCACCCCAACTCACACGGGCAGGTCACCCCTGGGTCTGATCCCCAGCGTGTGCAAATTGCCAGCCAGGCACCTTGGCACTGCCAGTCTGACACCCAGTCAGTGCCCCTGCTAGGCTGGCAAGTCCCACCAGGGCCCCTCGTGCAGTGCCAGGCTGGCACTGGGGTGGCACTGCCACTGTGCCAGGCTGGCAGTGCAAAGATGCCTGGTGGCACCAGGCAGGGTGCCAGCCTGGCTGAAGGCTGACAATCCGGGGGCCTCCATTTGCCTGGGAGACTGTGGTAAACCACTGTTGCAACTCTATTAGGTGATGTATGGTAGGACCTGTAATACAGGTACTTTGGTAGTCCTTGCCTGCTGGCTCCGCCCAGTAGGCGGAGTATAAATATGTGTGTCCTCCATGCTGCAGCCATTTCGCCAGCTGCTCTGGGAGGCCACACATCTTAGAGCAATAAAGCCTCAGTTGTGCCCAACTCAAGTCTTTTTATCGTGCATTAATTTATTGCTCTAAGATTTTCAAAAGATGGACCTCTATACAAACGGGATTGCCTGCAGCTGGATCCACATTCAAGCGACGCCAAAATGGACTTTCAACACCGGCTAGCTTGTTTTGAGGCGTACATCAACTCGGCGTCCACCCCCGTTTCGGAGGCTCAGAAGATACAGATCCTGTTGAGCTCTAGCGTGTTTCCGCTAATCCAGGATGCGCCGAACTACGCTTCTCAAGGAGAATTACGCTCAGAAGACAAACACGCTCTTCGCCAGGCACGTACTCGCCACTCACTCTCAACTCACTGGTGAGTCCATAGAAGACGTCTTCTGGCGGGCCCTAATCCCACTTGTTCGGGACTGTGACTGTCAGGCCGTTACGGCCACTGAACATTCAAACTTCCTTATGCGGGACGCATTTGTTACGCCGTTTGGGGATTGGGTCGGACTTCATACGCCAGTGACTGTTAGAGGGGGCCATGCTCGACCTAGCGGAGACAAAGAAACTAGCGCTCTCTATCATGGTCGCCTCGCGCAACGCTCAGGCCTACACCCCTAGCCGCGCAGCCCACCCCTCCTACGCATCGTGGACCCCACAGACGGCCGCCCCAGCGGGGGCCTTACTCAGCCAATACGCCTGCGCAGCGCATCGGGGTCCCCGATGTTACTTTTGCGGCCAGCAGAAACACCCCCGCTAACGCTTCCCGGCCCGCGCTGCCCTTTGTAAGGCTTGGACAAGAAGGGGCACTTCGCCGCGGTGTGCCAGGCCCATGCAGTCGCCGCTATCGCTCCACCCCCCTCGTTTACGAACAATGGGCGCCGCCATCTTCACCTCCCCAGACCACGCGCGGCCAGTGGGTGCCGCCATTGCCTCCCCCTCAGACCACGCGCGGCCAGTGGGCGCCGTCATATTCTCCCCCTCAGACTAAGCGCAGCCAGTGGGGGCTGCCATCTTCCCCTGTGAGCATCAAGTGTGGCCCATGGGCGCCGCCATCTTGTTCAACCCCCGCCACGTGCGGCCCATGGGTGCAGCCATTTTGTCCTCCTCAAGATCTTCAGGCGCCGCCATCTTGTCTCCCCCACGGCACATGGGCACTGCCTGCGTTCCTGGACCTGTGCCCCCCGGGCTCGCCATCATCCGACACCAGCAACGACTGACCACGACTCGCCTCAGTGACCATCGACCAGTCTCGTCCGCACAACCTTGCCACCGCATCGACCAGCGTTAAAATCAACGGACTCGTGACCTCTTGGCTGCTGGACTCTGGGAGCACCGAAAGCTTCATCCACCCAGATACGGTAAGGCGATGCACCCTCGCGGTACACCATGCCAACCAAAGAATCTCCCTGGCGTCCGGATCCCATTCTGTGGCGATCCGGGAGTACTGTACGGTCAGACTCACGGTCCAGGGTGTAGAATTCAGCGGCTTCTGCCTCTACATCCTGCCTAACCTCTGCGCTGCCTTACTACTCGGCCTGGACTTCCAGTGCAACCTCCAGAGCCTAACCCAGAAATTTGGCGGGCCCCTACCCCATCCCTCACTGTGTGCGGCCTCACGACCCTAAAGGTCGACCCACCTCCCCTCTTCGCAAATCTAACCTCGGTTTGCAAACCCGTCGCCACCAGGAGCAGACGGTACAGCACCCAGGACAAAACCTTCATCAGGTCCGAGGACAGCGGCTGCTTCAGGAAGGCATCATCGAGGCCAGCAACAGCCCCTGGAGAGCCCAAGTGGTAGTATTTAAAACTGGGGAGAAACACAGAATGGTCGTGGACTACAGCCAGACCATCAATCGGTACACGCAGCTCGACGCGTACCCCCTCCCACGCATATCTGATATGGTCAATCAGATTGCACAGTACCGGGTCTACTCAACGGTAGACCACAAATCCGCCTACCACCAGCTCCCCATTCGTAAATCGAACCATCCATTCACTGCCTTCGAGGCAGACGGCCGCCTCTATCAATTCCTCAGGGTTCCCTTCGGCGTCACCAACGGGGTCTTGGTTTTCCAAAGGGAGATGGACCGAATGGTCGACTGGTACGGTTCGAAGGCCACTTTCCGTACCTAGACAACGTCACCATCTGCGGCCATGATCACGATGCCAACCTTACCAAATTTCTCCGCACCGCCACTCTCCCAAACCTCACCTACAACAAGGAGAAGTGCGTGTTTAGCACAACCCACTTGGCCATCCTCGGCTATGTGGTCCAGAACGGAGTTCTTGGGCCCGATCTCGTCCCCATGCGCCCCCTCATGGAGCTCCCCCTCCCCCACTGCCCCAAGGCCCTCAAACGCCTGGGGTTCTTTTCGCTCAATGGGTCCCAAACTATGCGGACAAGGCCCGCCCATTCATACAGTCAACCCATTTTCCCCTGACGGCTGAGGCACAACAGGCCCGTATCAGAGCCGATATCGCCAAGGCCGGGATGCACGCAGTAGACGAGACAATTCCCTTTCCAGTAGAGAGCGACGCATCAGACGTTGCCCTAGCCGCCACGCTCAATCAGGCAGGCAGCCCCGTGGCATTCTTTTCCCGCACCCTTCATGCCTCAGAAATTCGGCACTCATCCGTCGAAAAAGAGGCCCAAGCTATCGTTGAAGCTGTGCAGCATTGGAGGCATTACCTGGCCAGCAGGAGATTCACTCTCCTCACTGACCAACGGTCGGTTGCCTTCATGTTCAACAATACACAGCGGGGCAAGATCAAGAATGATAAGATGTTGAGGTGCAGGATCGAGCTCTCCACCTACAATTACGAGATTTTGTATCGCCCCGGCAAGCTCAACGAGCTCCCAGACGCCCTATCCTGAGGAACATGTGCCAGCACACAAGTAGACCGACTCCGGACCATGCACGACAGCCTTTGTCATCTGGGAGTCACACGGTTGTACCATTTCATAAAGGCCCCCAATCTGCCCTACTCCATCGAGGAAGTACGGACAATCACCATGGACTGCCAGGTCTGTGCAGAGTGCACGCCGCACTTCTGCCGGCCGGACTGTGCGTGCCTGGTGAAGGCCTCCCACCCCTTTGAGCGCCTCAGCGTGGATTTCAAAGGGCCCCTTCCCTCCACCGACTGTAACACGTATTTTCTCAGTGTGGTCGATGAGTACTCCAGATTCCCCTTCGCCATCCCATGCCCGATATGACGTCTGCCACCGTCATCAAAACCCTCAACACAATCTTCGCTCTGTTCGGTTTCCCCGCCTACATCCACAGTGACAGGGGATCCTCCTTCATGAGTGATGAGCTGCATCAGTTCCTGATCAGCAGGGGTATCGCGTCCAGCACAACGACAAGCCACAACCCCCGGGAAAACGGACAGATAGAGAGGGAGAACGGGACGGTGTGGAGGGCCGTTCAACTGGCCATATGGTTCAGGAACCTCCCGACCGCCCGCTGGCAGGAGGTCCTCCCTGATGCACTACACTCCATTCGGTCACTACTGTGCACCGCCACTATCAACACACCCCATGAATGTATTTTTGCCTTCCCCAGGAAGTCCACATCCGGGGTGTCGCTCCCGACTTGGCTCGCAGCTCCAGGACCCGTTCTACTCTGTAGGCATGTCTGACTCCACAAGGCGGACCCGCTGGTGGAAAGGGTGCATTTGCTCCATGCAAACCCCCAGTATGCCTGCGTGGCGTACCCCGACGGCCGCCAGAATACTGTCTCCCTGATGCGCAATCAATTACTTTCGAGACAAGGTGAGTCATAACTAATAGGCTTTAATCTGCTAGAACTGTTCCCCAGCAGCTTCGATACAGAAAGTGAAGGCTGCTGGGACGGCATCGGTTCTTATACTCCGCCTCTCAGGGTGGAGCTATGTACATCAGCCAATGATATACTCCTGGGTCTAGCCAATGGTCATCCACCTCTCAGGTACCGCAATACCTGGTATTACCACAGTCACCCCCTGTTAAAAAAGAACCCGGCGGGGTGATGGCCAGCGTTAATGTTGCCTTTCGCATGGTAGGACCAGGTATGGAGGTACTGTGATGTCGAGGGTAATAGCAAAGTGTTCATGGTGCAGCAATCAGTCGATCGGGTGGCCTGGTCATCCTTCTGGAGCGTCTGGGCTTCGGCGGTGATCCTGATGGGGGCCCCGGCAGTTGCGACTCCGGGAACGTAGTGTTGTCCTCCCAGGCAGCTTCGTCCATGGACCCCGCCAGGGCCCGTGCCTCAGTAAGTCCCAGTGTGTCCATTTCTAGGAGCCTTCGGCAGATATCGGGGGAAGTCATACCTGCCACGAAAGCATCCCTGATCAAAAGCTCCGTGTGCTCTTTCCCCGAAACTGGCAGGCAGCCACAGTTTCAGCCCAGCACCAGCAGTGCCCGATAGAAGTCTTCCAGCGTTTCTTTGGGGCTTTGCCTCCTAGTCGCCAGCAGGTGACGGGCGTAGACCCGGTTCACAGGGCGGATATAAAGTCCTTCTAGCAGCTCGATAGCTGCAGCATAATTCTCCGCCTCCTCGATCAGAGGGTAGATCCCAGGGCTGACCCGCGAGCATAGAAGGTGCATCTTTTGTCTTTCCGTGGGGGTGTCGGCGGCCTGCTGAGGTAGCCCTTAAAACACGCCAGCCAATGTTTGAAGATAGCAGCAGAGTTGTCCGCGTGGGCGCTGAGCTGAAGGCACTCCGGTTTGATACGGAGATCCATCTTTTCAACTGAAGTTGTAGCAGATTAAATTGATGCACAATCAATTACTCCCGAGACAAGGTGAGTCATAACTAATAGGCTTTAATCTGCTAGAACTATTCCCCAGCAGCTTCGATACAGAAAGTGAAGGCTGCTGGGACGGCATTGGTTCTTATACTCTGCCTCTCAGGGCGGAGCTATGTACATCAGCCAATGGTAGACTCCTGGGTCTAGCCAATGGTCATCCACCTCTCGGGTACCGCAATACCTGGTATTACCACACTCCCTCAGAGACCTGGCACCAGATGTTTCCACACACACACACACACACACACACACCCCCGGCCCGGCACCACCCTCCCCTCCCCGAGCGCTCCCAGCAGCAACCCCCCTGGGACCATCCGTCCTCCCCCTGCCCACGCCCGAGGATGAAGAGGATTTCGGCACGCTTCCGGAGGCACCGGACATCAGACCAGCATCGGCATCGCCGCCACCACTACTTTGCTCCCAGCGGCACATCAAGGTCCCGGACCGGTTAAACCTCTAACTGGTCCACTGGACCTCAATAGTAATCTTTATTATTGTCACAAGTAGGCTTACATTAACACTGCAATGAGGTTACTGTGGAAACCCCCTAGTCACCACACTCCGCCTCCTGTTCGCCTACACAGAGGGAGAATTCAGAATGTCCAATTCACCGAACAGCGGGGCCGGGATTCTCCAATAATGGGGCTATGTCTCCATGCCCACCAGAAAAGGGGCGCAAATCACTCTGGTCTTTTTTCTAAAAAGTCCGGAGTGATTCTCCGTATTTAAGGGGGCTTGCAGGGCCCTGCCTTGTGCCGCGCAGCTCCTGCTGCCGATAGGGGGCCCTGCACCTCTGGCCGTGGGTCCGCACATGCGGCGGCATCGGCCCCGCATGACATGCGGACCCACACAGCGGCCTGATGTGGAAGAAGGTAGGCCCCCCAGATCGGCGAACCAGCCAATCGGTGGCCCCCGATCGCGGGCCTGGCCACCGTAGAGGCCCCCCCCCGGAGACTGACCCCCCGCCCACCACCAGAACGGCCCCCGCAGCCGCGACGCTCCCGCCGGGTGGAACCATATGAGAACCACGCCAGCGGGAACTCGGCTGGTCGACCGCGGAGAATCGGCGCGGGGGCCTCTTTCAACGGCCCCCGACCCGCGTTGCGTCGACTGCGCACGCGCGGCTGGCGGCAATTCACCGGTTGCCCACCCCCACTCTCTCCTGCTTCCTTTGTCACTTTTGCCCGGCTCCCTCTGCTGCTTCACTTGTTGCACCCTGTCCCACTTTCCTCCCCGTTTCGCCTTGCCTTTTCACTACCCCCACCATTCCTTTTGCTGCTTTTCCCCCTTCACCTCTCCCTTTGGCTTCATCCCATTCCCAATCATCCATTCTGCTGCTCTCTCTTGCTTGAGCAGGGGAGGGATAGAGCAAAGTGAAGCGGTGAGGGGAACAGAAGGGGGCAGGAGGAACCATGGGAGCAGTTCTCGCTACCTCCAGCCCTTCTGATAGGTCAGCCTTGAATTCTCCTCTGCAGAGCTTTCGGCTGCTCCAGCTCTCAGTGAACCCCACTGACTTGCTACCTCTTCTCTGCTATCCTTATACCTACTTCAGTAAGCACGGCATTAGTCACCATTCCTGATTCTTCTCGCACAATTGCACAGTGCTGGGTTTTTTTAAAGCATTTCTGTATTATTGAACCCGTGAAAAGTGATTTGATGTTCTTTCCTTCAATACAACAGTGATCACATTACAAAGGACTTCACTGGCTATAACGTGCTCTGGGACAGACAAGGCACTATACAAATGCTCGTTCTTTTAAAATAAGACGCATTCAATAAAAAGTGTATTCTTATATGTTATTCTCAATCTTTTATATCCACACTTACCACAGTTGATAAAGTATTCAATTACTTTCAAGCCCATTGTTCCACTTTTCTCTTCTGGAAATTGCGTGGTATTAAATCAAGGTCTCATTGCAAATATCACATTGCATTCTGCCCATTTCTTACATTTTGTCCAGCAGTTCTCTGGCAGTGCCTGTACAATGAATTGAAAAATAAAAGTAATTTTCAACGAATGTGTTCGAGTTTGTTGTACACTGAGCAGAACCAACCAGTGTGTATTTTCCATTTATATGTTAATTAAATATGGCTTCAAGGCCCTTTAATGCATGCAGTCGTGTATCTAAATGTAAAAATGTAGCAACCGGCCTGCTCAAAATAAAATAACGTTTTTAAAAAAAATTACAAAAGGTGCTTTGTTCACAAGGTTGCATCTCTAATAATGTTATAGGCAGAGAACCAGAAGACACCAGTGGGATGCCAGAGCTCCAGGAGAATCAGGCGGCAGAGGTGAGTGTAGTGGCCATCACTAAGGAGAAGGTTCTGGATAAACCGAAAGGTCTGAAGGTGGATAAATCACCTGGACCAGATGGACTACGCCCCAAGGTTCTAAAAGAGATATCTGAGGAGATTGTGGAGGCATTGGTGGTGATCTTTCAGGAATCACTGGAGCAGGGAGGGTCCCGGAGGACTAGAAAGTGGCTAATGTAACACTGCTGTTTAAGAAGGGAGGGAGGCTGAAGACGGGAAATTATAGGCCGGCTAGCCTAACTTCGGTCATTGGTAAGATTTTAGAGTCCATTATTAAAGATGAGATCGCGAGTACTTCGAAGTACATGATAAAATAGGACTGAGTCAGCACAGATTCGTCAAGGGGAGGTCATGTCTGACAAATCTGTTAGAGTTCTTTGAGGAGGTAAGAAGGAAGTTAGACAAAGGAGAACCAGTGGACTTGATTTATTTATTTCCAGAAGGCTTTTGACAAGGTGCCACATCGGAGACTGTTAAATAAGTTAAGAGCCCATGATGTTCCACAGATTCCACAGATCCTGGCATGGATAAAGGATCGGCTGACTGGCAGAAGGCAGGGAGTGGGGATAAAGGGGTCTTTTTCAAGATGGCAGCCGGTGACTAGTGGTGTTCCTGAGGGTCGGTGCTGGGCCCACAACCTTTCACAATATACATTAACGATTTGGAATAAGGAACTGAAAGCACAGTTGCTAAGTTTGCAGATGATCCAAAGGTATGTAGAGGGACAAATAGTATTGAGGAAGTGGGGGGCTGCAGATTGACTTGGACAGATTAGGAGAGTGGGCAGAGAAGAGGCAGATGAAATACAATGAGGAAAAGAATGAAGTTATGCACTTTGGAAGGAGGAATGGAAGCATAGACTATTTTCTAAATTGGGAAATGCTCAGGAAATCAGAAGCACAAAGGGACTTGGAAGTCCTAGTTCAAGATTCACTTAAAGTTAACGTGCAGGTTCAGTCGGCAGTTAGGAAGGCAAATGCAATGCTATCATTCATGTCGAGAGGGCTAGAATACAAGAGCTCTGGTCAGACCCCATTTGGAGTATTGTGAACCGCATATCTAAGGAAGGATGTGCTGGCCTTGGAAAGGGTCCAGAGGAGGTTCACAAGAACGATCCTGCAATGAAGAGCTTATTGGATGAGGAACGGTTGAGGACTCTGGGTCTGTACACATTAGAGTTTAGAAGGATGACGGGGGATCTTATTGAAACTTACAGGATACTGCGAAGCCTGGATAGAGTGGACATGAAGAGGATGTTTCACTGGAATCAGAGGGCACAATCTTAGACTAAAGGGACGATCCTTTAAAATAAAGATGAGGAGGAATTTCTTCAGCTAGAGGGTAGTGAATCTGTGGAACAAATTGCCGCAGCAAACTGTGGAGGCCAAATCACTGAGTGTGTTTAAGATAGAGATAGATTATCATAGATTATCATAGAATTTACAGTGCAGAAGGAGGCCATTTGGCCCATCGAGTCTGCACCGGCTCTTGGAAAGAGCACCCTACCCAAGGTCAATACCTCCACCCTATCCCCATAACCCAGTAACCCCACCCAACACTAAGGGCAATTTTGGATACTAAGGGCAATTTAGCATGGCCAATTCACCTAACCTGCACATCTTTGGACTGTGGGAGGAAACCGGAGCACCCAGAGGAAACCCACGCACGCACGGGGAGGACGTGCAGACTCCGCGCAGACAGTGACGCAAGCCAGAATCAAACCTGGGACCCTGGAACTGTGAAGCAATTGTGCTAACCACCATGCTACCGTGCTGCCCTTTGCTACCGTGCTGCCCTTAAAGTGATAGTGTAGTGATCTCTGTATGTTAATGTGTAATCACCAGCACCACATGATCACTAGAGGGCTGGACCAACAGGGGTATAAAAAGCAACCACATTGTGTCTCCCTCAGTCTCTTGCTCTCTCGGGTGCACTGTGACCAGGACAATATCAGAATAGTTCAGATGGCTAGTGGAATTACGTATAGTTATTGTAGTTAGATCTTGTTAACCTTATCACTAGTATCAAAGTTAAAGTAAATAACTCATGCACTTGTTGTTATAGTTACTCAATAAACCTTTGTTGTTACTGGACGAGTTTGAGTCTTCTTCGAGATTCAGAAGACCTCACCATCAACCAAGGATTGAGTAGCACGAGTTACCTACCACACAGGTAACAAGACATGGTACCAGGCATATTGGCTTTAAAAGAATTAGTTAGATAAGGTTAGACAACAAGAGAAAAAAACATTTGGATAGATATTCGACCACGGAAGTCTTCGCAGCCCTCGGTCCTCTCGGGCAAGAAAAAACCGGTAAGAAGGACCCACTACCAGCACCACAGCAACTCAGAACCTCTGGTAATTTCCAGTATAATTGGAAAATATTCCTTCAACAATTTAATCTATTTATGGAAATTAAGGACATGATCGCTGCGCCAGATTCTAAAAAAATTGCCTACCCCTGGGGCGTCATTCTCTGACCCCATGCCGGGGAGGAGAATCGCCGGGGGCTGGCGTGAGTCCCGCCCCGCCGGTTGCCGAAGTCTCCGGCACCGGATATTCGGCGGGGGCAGGAATCGGGCCGCGCCGGTTGGCGGGCCCCCCGCTGGATTCTCCGGCCTGGATGGGCCGAAGTCCCGCCGATAAATTGCCTGTCCCGCCGGCGTGGATGAAACCACCTTTTGAACGGCGGGACAAGGCGGCATGGGCGGGCTCCGGGGTCCTGGGGGGGGCGCGGGGCGATCTGGCCCCGGGGGGTGCCCCCACGGTGGCCTGGCCTGTGATCGGGGCCCACCGATCCACGGGCGGGCCTGTGCCCTGGGGGCACTCTTTCCCTTCCGCCTCCGCCACGGTCTCCACCATGGCGGAGGCGGAAGAGACACCCTCCACTGCGCATGCGTGGGAAACTGTCAGCGGCCGCTGACGCTCCCGTGCATGCGCCGCCCGGAGATGTCATTTCCACGCCAGCTGGCGGGGCAACAAAGGCCATTTCCGCCAGCTGGCGGGGCGGAAATTCCTCCGGCGCCGGCCTAGCCCCTCAATGTTGGGGCTCGGCCCCTTTGGGGAGGCACGATGCCCGTCTGATTGGTGCCGTTTTGGGCGCCAGTCGGCGGACATCACGCCGTTTCGGGAGAATTTCGCCCCTGATCTGTGGCAGGGAAACAGGCCATTGATAAATATAATTCATTCTCTTAGGCGGAAGGGGAGGACAAGGACAAACTGCACATAATTATAAAACAAATTCGACAACCACTGCAAATCTGAGGTTAATGAGACATTTGAATGCTTTAAATTCACCAGGTGGCTCCAAAAAACAGGAGAATCATTCAGTAGTTTTGTCACTGACTTGAAGCTGATGGCCCAATCCTGCAATTATGAAAACCGTCATGACTCCATCATCAGAGACCAAATTGTCAGTGGTATCTCTGATGAGGGACTCAGAAAGTCTCTCCTGAAACACAGAAACCTGACCCTTGAAATGGCCATTCAAAAATGCTCTGCTCATGAAATTATTGAAGCACAGAATGAACAATTTACTCATCGGGAACAAGGCCTCCACCACGAGGTTGGATCCGTCAAAATGGTGGCCCAGGCATCTAGAAGGCGTTCTTCCACCGGCAATCCCGCGTGCGCGAACCTGGAAGTGGCGCACACACATGCACACTTCTCAAAAAGAAAATAAACGGCAAAATACACTTGCGCGCATGCGCGAGAAGTCGCGCATGCGCAGATGTGAAAAGAGCGCACAGTAAAGGAAAGTCGAATTGCGCATGCGCACTCGATTCCTACGCTTTATGTCATGAGCGTCATGATGTCAGAAGACCCGGACCATGCCCACTTAAAAAGGAAATGCACGAAAATTACAAATAAGATTTTTAAAGCTACAAAACAAAAATGTTTTCCTCGAAAGACGGAATGAAGCCCGAGCCTCCACCCAGTTCAAGATTACCTCCACAGCACCCTGGAACAAGCAGTTTGCAACACCCAAAGGGGAGAGCATAATGACAAATCCAGAGCAAAAGATGTGTTTATTGACGATTACTACTCAGAAGATGAGTTCTTCATTGGACATAGAGAGCACAATGACAAATCCGATGGGCCGAATGGCCTCCTTCTGCACTGTATATTCTATGTTCTAACCCCTCGCCACCCCCGGTCCACCCCCAGTCAGTCCCCCCAGCCCTCGCTGAAGCTCCCCCAGCCAGCGGCACGGCTCCACCCCGACTGTGGCGGCGCTGGACACAGTCCACAGCCGCCAGCGAGGTTGATGAAAACTGAGACCACAAGTGAACTGCACTGTCGGGAACCCGGCCTATCAGGGGTGGAGCACTGAGGGAGGGCCTTCAGGTGATGCCCTGAGATTGTCCCAACTGCGTACAACGTACTCTCTGATGACACCGTTTTGGAGCGGACTGAGCATCCAAAAACAGGCACCGCCCCCAATTCAGTCATAAAAAGGGATTCTCCGCCCGATTGGCAATTATGATATCGGTGTAGGGCAATGGAGAATCCTGCCCTTAGTCTCTGGAATGGAGAATTCCGTCTCTGCATTTCAATACTACTGAGTAATGGAACCGAAAGGGATCACCACAGGCTTTCGCAAAAAATACATGCATGCAAAAAGAGAACAGATGTAAAATATATCGACTATAATGCAACTAACTCCAATCTTGAATACCTCGTCCCACCTTCCACCATTGTTTTCCTACCATAGGAATCTCCACATTCAGTGAATGATCCTCCACTGTTTCCAACATGATATGCTGCCAACAAATACATTTTTCTCTCCCATCATCTTTCAGTATTTTAAAGGGAATGTTCCTTCCATAATGCCCTCGTTCATTCCTTAATCAATCTAGCATCCACACCATTCCTCATAGCATCTTCCCATGCAAGAGCAGGATGTGTATCAATCACACTTTAGCCTCCTTCTTTTTCTAGTCCATGGCTCACTTTTTCCAGGAGAAACAATGACTTGCTTGTTCTTTATCAATTTAGTGTACAAATTGGGTGATCACTTTGCTGGACACCTTCAATCAGTCTCCAAGTGTAACTCTGAGTTTCTGCCTGCTTGTCATTTTAATTCTCTACTCAACTCCACTCTGACTTCTTTGCCATTGGCCTCCTACAATATTCCAATGAAATTCAATGTAAACCTGAGGAACTGCACCTCGATTAGACATTATAGCCTTCCAGACTGAAATCAAGTTCAATAATTTCAGGTAATAATCTCTGTCCCCATTTTCTCGGACAGAAGCTTATTACGATCCCAACCCAACAGTGGCTAGGATACTGGACCAAAACCTCAATATTGTAGTTTATTTGTAAAATTGTGCAGCAAAAAATATTCACTCCTGGAGCGATTTCACGAAGAAATAGGCATTTGACATTTTTTAAAACAAAGCTTTATTCTGAATACCATGTTAAACTCTTTAACTTCATACCTGAAAAAAAAACAGCTGACAAATACCCCTTAAACACTACTACTCCATTCCCCATTAAAGAACAAGAAACGTAACAGACAGCTCTCAATCCATCTTAAAATCAACATGGCATAGAATAATACTTACTTTACAGAACAGATGTGGCTCCGGTTAGAACCCTTTCAGACTCTGGCTGAATATCTTCAAAAAACTGTTTCAACTTGTTGTTTCAGCCTCTTCTTGGTCTTCAGACAAGCCTGCTCTGCTTTAAATATTATTACTCTATTTATAACTTTCTTATTTGGGTAGAATTGTGGACTCAGTGTCAGACAGATCAGTCTTCTCAAAAACATTCTCAAAATGTCTCTCTAAATCCCTTAGCTCCACCCAGCAATAACACCATCACCCCAAACTGAAAAACGAATTTAACTGTCCAGGCTGAATGCACTTTAACTCCCCTCGGACAACCTTCAGTCAACCCCAGACTGAAAAACATATTTCTCTGGTCAATTTCACCTTCTGGTTCCTAAAATCTCCCAGACCCTGCAAAACAAAATCCTTAAAAAAAATATGCCCACTGCAGTCAAGCACACTATAACCCCAGGCTTTTCAGCATTAAATTACCTCAATATTTAGATTCCAATATTCCTAAAATCATCCATTCATCACAAGCTGATGGTAATCAATCTATTATTTGCATTTATGTCTTCACTACACCCATCCTTTCCCTCTTTAATCATCAACAGATAAGTTAATTTGGTAGGAGGTTGATTCTCTAAAGCTCTGGGTATATTACTGATTTCTTTCCAGCATTGATTTGCATATTTAATCTATCTAAAGTATGGATATTTTATCATCTTTTAAATCAGTGTATGAACATCAAACATTTTATTAAGAACAGTAGTTAAAAAATTTCAGTTACGATGCAAGCTGAGATTTCAATGCAGCACCAGAGGAAGGGGCTGGGAGGGTGAGGGGGGGATGCGTGAAGGGGGAGGGGGGTGGTGGATGGGAGCATAAACAAAATATTGAACAAAATATATGTGCATGCGCAGTTGAACAGAAAGAGCACACAGTTCGGCAATGGAACTGCGCATGCACAAATCGCGCACGCGCAGTTGGACAAAAAGAGCGCACAGTAAAGAAAAATCGATTTGCGCATGCGCAATCGATTCCCATGAGCGTCATGACATCAGCAGACGCAGACCACACCCACTTAAAGGTGAAATGCCCAAAAATCACAAACAATACTTTTAAAGCTACAAAACTAAAAAATTCAAACTCAAAAGGCACAACATTGCCTGAACTTCTACCAGCAGTTGAAAATAACTTTCCCAGCACCCTGGAACAAGCAGTTTGCACCACCCAACGGGAAGAGCACAAAGACAAATCCGAAACTAAAGAAGATGATTTGTTCATTGAACATGAAGAGCACAATAACACATCCGAAACAAAAAAAATATGATTTGTTTCTCGAACAATACTACTCAGACATGGCTGAGTTATTCGGATATGATGATCATAAAAGCATCAGCGACATGGTTGAAAAGCTCAACACGACTCTACTCATGGTAGATGAATCCAATACCATGATGCAGTGGCAGATCGTCGATACATTAGATGACAGCAGCCTGTCAAATATCCAAGAAGAAAACAACGCCACACAGCGAGTACTGACCGACTCCATTGAGAGAGCACAGATCGACTCCACAGAGAGAACACTGCACGACTGCAAGCAGAGAGCGATGAATGACTCCACACAGAGAGCAACGCAAGCCTCCACAGAGAGCTCGTTGAGAGACTCCAAAATGGAAGCAACTAAAGACTCCAGAGTGAAATCCATGCATGAACAAGACCATGAAGGTCTTCCTACCGCATCTGAGTAAACAGAAGCAGACTATGAAAGTCTACCAAGCTCACATAATTAACAAGGAGACAATGTAATTCTATCCACTGTATGTGAGACAAGTGAAGAAGAAATCACAATTCCCATACAAAGTGTGCATGATCACAGCGGGACTGACAGATCTTAGCTCGCCTGTACAAAAGAACTTGACAATGAAAGCACAACCACTCATGAGTCTAGTGAGACCGCATCAGTTGAAACTTCATTTACTCTAAACTACCCACAAGAAAATGAAACCTTGAAGATTTTGACTCCAGAAGAGGAGCACCAAGAAACCAAAGATGATTCAAATGAACCATAAATTACTCCAGAAGAGGAGCACCAAGGAAGCAAAGAAGAGGAATCAAATCCACCACAAATGACTGATGTCAGCAAGATCAATGCAACATCAGATCATTCTCACAATCCTCAAGAAGAAACGTTCACTGAAACATCGACACCACAAAGGACACTGACACCAATAAATTTGAGAATGACTCAAATTATTCATACGGAACATTCATTGAGCGCAACAAGAACAACACAAACCACACTAAGCACAACAGAAACAAGAACAACAACAGCAACAACAAAAACACCAAGAAGCACAACAAGAACAGTAACAAAAACTACAAGCACAACAACAAAAACTGCAAGAACAACAACAAAAACAACAACAAGAAGCATAACAAAGACAACAACAGCAACAACAAGCACAACAAAAATACCAAGAACAACAAAAACGGAAACAACAAGCACGATAAAAACAACAACAAATGCGACACCGCAAACAACAAAGACAGAAACAAGAGAAACAACAACAATGAAACAACGAACTGTACAACATGGTACAACTCTGCACATGAAGGACAAAGCAACAGCACACTCCAAAACAATGACAAGACTACAAACATACCATGGCATGACAACTAATCACACAAATTCACATTTGCTCTGGAACAAAAAAGCACACCAGCTTTCAAGGCAGATGACACACTAAATCGATACCACAAGCACAGAAAAAAGTCCATGTCAGTCAACAGCAGTGGTTCGACCATTCAAACACCTTGTGATGATTTGTTGCTAACTTAAAAGACAAGAACACTGATGACATTCACAAAAATATTTAAATATCAATATCACCACGTCAACAATAGAAAAAACTCAACCAAACAAATACATAAAGTTTGGACTCATAATTTTTTAAAATGAAGATTGGACTCATAAATGGTAATTAGCATTGCATAATCATCAATATCATCACAGCTTGTACATATCATTTATCTACATATTTTGTACAATTTTCTTTAACAAAGTACAGAAAATATGTAAAAAGAAAAAAGGGGTTATGTAGTGATATGCATCACTGTATATATACAAGGGGTCAATGTAAATACAATACAATTAAGCAATCACTAGAGGGAGCATGGGAGATGTATAAATACAGACAGACAGGAAGTCAGAGACACACTTCACAGGAACGGCAGCTGGTGAGCAGGACACAGACAGGCAGCTCAGATGTAACATAGTATAAGCGCTGGAGAGAGAACAAACTCAGACAAATAAAGCATCTATTTCAACTGTAAGACTATGAGCTTTATTCAGACACAAGGAATAATACAAAGTGTATCCGCAATTTCCATTCTGACTTCCTTTAATATCCTTGGGTGTATCTCAACTGCTCCTGGTGTATCTGTCAGCTGGAAATTACAATTCGTTACTGATGATTCAAATGTTTAATTAAGAGACTAAAATGAATGCATAATTGGAATACATCTTTTGTCTTCAAACAAGCGGAGAAATTCAACCATTAATAAAAATAATCATCAATATCAGTTCATTTAAACATAAGAATGTTTTTTTGATTAGTCATGTCACAAACTGCCTGTAGCATTTCATGTATGCTTTATTCATTTGGAGTTAGGGGCAACATCCCAGAATTTAACACTTTTAAGGTTTACAGATTCTGACTGTATTGATTCACATTTCCCAGGAAGCTGTAGCTGCAACTATCCGCTCATTTACAGTCTTCATCCCTTACTGCGGAGTAAAATGTAACACATGAATGTCAACTGGAAGATAGGAGACTGGCTTCTCCGTTCCCGAGTCTAAGTGCTGACGCCAACGGAGGATCCGTGGAGTTCCACGTCAGAAGAATCGGTGACACATCAGCACCAATTCTGCTACCGGTGAGGGGCTAGCACCGGCGCCGCATGGAACACCCACAGAACACACAAAAAATGGTGTGGGAATCGCCAGGTCCATGATGGACAGGCGCAAGGGTGACAAGCTGCAGCCGCGCTCCCACTATACACCCCCCCCCCCCCCCCCACACACACGCACACACCGATCGCAGCAGAAAAGATGCACTGGTTGTGCTGGACTGTGTCCCCGTCAACCCCGACCCCCCAGCCCACCTTTTGTCCACCCCCCACTACTCCCCCCAGCCCTGGCAGAGGCCCCCTGGCCAGCGGCATGATTGTTGGCGAAGTATGGCGGTGCTGGACACTGTCCGTACGCCCTCGCTCTCTCTCCGCACCCACCATGCCAGGTTCATGGCTACTGAGAGCACACGTGGACTGCGCCATTGGGAACTCGGCCCATTGGAGGCGGAGCATCACGGGTGGGAAGTCTAATGAGATGCGAATGCGGTTGCAACTACGCGGGGCATGCATTGCAATTACATGTTTTTGAGGGGCCGGAGCATCGCAATTTGGCGTCAAACCGCGCCTGGCACAATTTGGCCGTCGGGAGCTATTCTCTGCCCAATCGCACACCCTGATTTCGGCATCGGCCACAAGAGAATTCCGCCCAGAGCCTGCATTGTGCATTATTTTCAAGTTTGGGAGTTAAATCTGAACAGCATTTAGCTATAGCGATCTGTTTTTATATATATGTGTACTTCTCAATATGTGCTCAAAGGGTATTCTTCAGAAACATTCATTATTTCTCAAAGCAAAGAGCAGTTCATGTGCAATTTGCATTATCAAACAGTTTTTGTCTGACAATTATTGAAAAAGTAACTTACAAAACAGTAATATTTTTAATATTAGATCAAGTTTTTTTTGCACGCCTACATTTAAATTTTCATCAAGAATGATTATTTTCTACCTGAACATGTATTAAAAATTAAAAACTAATGCAAAAACCTTAATTTTCATTCATCTTTACAAAATGTTGAGCTGGAATCATTTTTATATTCAAATTAACACCCCGGGCAGGGTTCTCCCACCCCGCGGCAGAGTGTCCACGCCATCGTAAATGCCGTTGCGTTTTACGACGGCGTGAATGGGCCGCTCCCACGTTTAATTCTGGCCCCTACAGGGGCCAGCATGGCGCTGGAGCAGTTCACGCCGCTCCAGCTGCCGATCCCGGTGTGAACTGTGCACCACGGGATCCGTGCATGCGTAGTGGCGCCGTTGCAAATGTCCACATGCGCAGTGGCGCCGACGCCAACGCGTGCATGCGCTGTGGCCTCCTTCAACATGCCGGCCCCGATGCAACATGGGACAGGACTACAGGGGCAGGCGCGTAGGAAAGGAGGCCCTTAGCCACAGAGGCCGGCCCGCTGTTCGGTGGATTCCGATCGCGGGCCAGGCCACATCGTAGGCCCCCCCCCACCCACCTGAGGTCAGACCCCCCTCCTCCCCACAGGCCGCCACCCGACCCTTCGACGCTGAGGTCCCGCCGGCCCAGAGCAGGTTAGAACAGCGCCGACGGTACTCAGCTCTTTTCCTATGGCTGCTTGGCCCATCCGGGCCGGAGAATCAGCGGGGCGGTCGTGTAGAGCGGCCCACGACTGGCGTCGCGCCAACCACACCGGCGCCAATGGTGCCGATTCCGGCGTCGGGGTGGAGTGGCCCGTTTGCGGGGATTCTCCGGCTGGCACGGGGCTGGGAGAATCCCGCTCCCATCTAGCCACATTATTTATCATTCAAAAAAGGTTTGCAATACCAGGGATACAAGGGCTGTGTGAACAACACACAATTGCTGTCACTGTACTCTTATTTAATTTCATTGAATAATCTTTAGTGTCACAACTAGGCTTACATTAACGTGGCAGTGAAGTTACTATGAAAAGCCCCTAGTCGCCACATTCCGGTGTCTGTTCGGACACACAAAGGCAGAATTCAGAATGTCCAAATTACCTACCAGCACGTCTTTCGGGACTTGTGGGAGGAAACCAGAGCATTTGGAGGAAACCCATGCAGACACTGGGAGAACGTGCAGACTCCAGACAGACAGTGACCCAAGCTGGGAATCGAACCTGGGATCCTGGCGCTGTGAAGCAACAGTGATAACCACTGTGCTACCATGCTTGCTTTCTAAGTCAAATCTGTGAAAACTGCAACTCCAGCACCAAATAATGCCGATATAATTTTCTCTTCAGAATTAATTGGAACATCTTGTGAAGTGTAACATTCATTTGCCTTCGGTCTCTCTCTACTGCAAACAATGAGGTGGAATCTTTCAGTCCCACCTGCCATGGGAACCATAGCAGTTGGGGCGGAAAATTTGCTGGATCATTGAAAGGTCCATTGACTGCAAGCAGGAATTTTTGTCTCCGTGCAGGCGCAACCGGAAAATCCCACCCAATATTTCTTTCAACTACTTTGGACCCAAAAAAGGTCAGTTTTGGATTCTGAAATTAGCAATTTGTTTAGCTGATTGATTTTTCAGTTTACAAATTCTAATTAGAAATCATGCAACAGTTTCTTGCTTCCAGCAAACCTTGCTTAAACGAAAGCATGATGAACACTTGTAATAAAAGTTGAACAAATCCTATGAGGTGTTTGAAATCCTTCAGGCAGACACCTTTGAAAAAGGAGGAAATAACAAACATTTTAGTTATATCACAAGCATAAATAAAATAATAATTGTGTTTTTTCTTGAAACAAAGCCTTATCCTGCTTTCCATCATTTGAATGGTTGCATCACAACCATTGCCAGCGAAGCCACATGATAAAACTTGTTCATGCCAAGACCTGTCATTGCTAAGGAGAGTCACTAAAATTTTACCGGGCCATTTGCAGCAAGGTTGGAGACTGTGGTGAGTGACGGGTTGGGGTGGGTAGGGGGGGTTAGTTGTAATATGGCTAATATGGTGAGGATGGCAGTGGCCAGTCCTTTTCCAACTGCCATATCATCTTGCCAGTGTTGGGGAAGGTGGCAGTTGGCCCTCCTGCCCAGAGCCCAACTGAATCGCTGAAACGGCCAGTTAAGGACAGTTGTGCAATTGGCTCTAAATACAAATGTACCAACACAATGGCCTGAATTTTCTGTTCCCTGGTCAGGAGTGCATCGTCGGGACAATTCCTGGCTCTGCACATCCCCATCTGGGAAACAGTGCTCAGGAAATTTGGATTTTTGTTCTGGGGTTTTTGTATGGTTGGCGGGGGGTTTGGCGGGGTTAGGTTGTGAAATGGCAGTAAGGGCCACTGCCCTCGGAAACAGTTTGTGCTGCCAGGTGTGCATGTGGCCTTGGTGCTGCGCCACTGCCAAAAATAGAATAAAAGCAAAAACAGTCCACCAGCCCTTACCCCTCACACCCCTTACCGCTGAACACACTTCACTACCCATGCCAAATCTTGCCCCCACCCACCCCCATGCCAACTCATCCCTCCATGGTAACCTATGCCCGTCCACACGCCCTACAGGCACCTTCATAGACCCTATGCCGACCTCTGTCCCTCTACCCACTCCCATGACCTGTTCAAACTTCTTAGTGCCAACTCATGCTAACCCATGCCCTTTGCTCTTGCACCCTCCAAGCCAATTAACCTAGTATCCACCACTGGCAGAATTCAGGATCTGTGCTGAGATTCTTAAGTATCCATCAATGAATTCACCATTAAGAAAAACACTCTAATTTTTAAAACCATTAATTAAGTTTAACTTCCTTTCATTCTTTATAAAAATAAGAAGCTGTATTCATAGTCCTACTTCAAAGGCTTTATATAGGCATTTGAGGATGTCAAGCTGTGAACTGCCTCTCCATTGTGATGATAGGTTGTGAAATCAGTCATACAGCACTGATCCAGTAGTTGTAAACCTCAGGCTTATGTAACCAGAGTGAAATAGCAGGCAATGAGTTTTTCCAACATTGCAGAAAGGTTTTTTCCAAATATTTAAGGCCAGGAGATTTAAATGTCTCGACAACTTGACCGTTCCTTTTGACAGCTTCCATTTACAGTTCCAATGAGTTTCTCCACTTCTTGCACATATTCATGTCCATTTTTAACTATCCCAAAAGGACATTTATCCTCTCCTAAAGGGAATTTTACCTCTCCCAAAGGTATCTCGGGATCATATCAAAATAGTACCTGATCACTCCAAAAGGGTATCCCACTCCAAAGAAAACGAAGATAAGCTGATACCTTCTCCTAGCAGGTTTAATGTGCACAAGCCATATACTCTCTTTGCGAAATTAATATCAGACTGAAGGCGGCTGCATTTCAACATTTGCAGCTGCCTCCATGAACCCCAGACATAGATTATTGAATACACCCCGAATACCCCACATACCCTGCATAAATGTAGGATCTGGCTTTGAGGGCGAGACCTCTGGATCCAGGCTTCTGGAGTCATTTTAATATAGACAGAGTGTCTCTGTCTATGTGGAAATTCAGGCCTTTGACAATGATTGGTAATCTAAACGAAGGGTTCTTTTTGAAGAACAAACCCCTCCCCAACTCCTTCCCATCTTTAAACCCATTATGATCCTTGGCCAGACCCCAGGACGTGTGTGGGTTTGCAGAGGGAGAGGGGTTTGCTTGGTCCCGGTTGGAAATCAATAACATTTTGTTCGAAGTAGATAGACGTTGAGATTCAAGGTGCTTACTAAATGAATAGTGGTACAAGAATCCATAGATTTTGAGCAAACAAAAATAAACCTTACTAATCTGGTTCAGAAAGATTAAACATTTTACGATATCCATCTTATACTCTAACATTCAGGCTAAGCTTGAGTTAACAGGTGAACTGTGGTTAGACATACCGCACTACACAATAGCTGACAGATACAACCAAACCCAATTCTATGGATTTCTCAACAACCTGCACAGATGTTTGTCACATTGTGAGCAAATCAATTTCAGTGAAACTTTATGTTTCTTATAAGGATTTACAATTTCCAGATTTGAAGATCCTGCCTTGCAATTCTCTCCAAACGCCACTCCCATTCAGACAGTTTCAACAATGACCCACCTTGCAGGGCTTCAGTCGTGCTTTCTGAGATTCCTTTCCACTGGATCTCTGAGTACTCCCAAGCTTCACATTCTAAGCACAATTTTAGAACTTTGGCCATGCCAAGCAGATCACCACTGCTCCAAAGGGGTATTTTTGCCCCAACAGCCTACAGCACAGTTGCCACCCGTCGGGTGCCTTTTTGGATCTTCAGGGTTCCTCTTGTGCCAATTTCATTGATGTTTGCTCCCTGTAGCTCTTTGTCAAATTTGGAGCCTGTTCCTCCACTTATCTCATCAACTTCACATAACAGCATCTATTCTTGAACCCTGTCTTCGTCCCTAACCTTGGGCAAACCTTTTGGGACGTGTCCCTGTCCTCCCTAGCTTGGAACCTTGTCCCTGTTACCCTCCCATGTCCTGCTCCCTGAGACATCTAAAAGATAATGGCACTCCGTATCAGGTCATCTGACCCGTACCTTTGCACCATCTTGTTCCTTTACTTCTCCACAGGTACACAGGGCTGGTCTACCGCCTGAAGAGCAGATAAAAGGTGGTACAGTGTATGTGCGACCATTTCCCGGAAAGCCCATGCGCAGGAGTCCCAAGGTTGATTGAGAACTGGAGTTCCCAACCTACAAACTAAAGGTGATAAGTTCTTGAGTTTCTTAACAAGCCTGAGTTGAAACGGTAGGAGGCTGGCTCCTTCATTCAGCTTCCCACAGCCACACACATTATTGCAGCAAAGGCGGAATGGGATCCTTTACTGGTCATTAATTGCCCAGTTAAGCGCCTCAGTAAGCCCAAGGATAGGTGAGTTAGCTGATGCCTTACCCAACCCCCATAATATGGCGGGGGGCGGCGGGGGCATCTCGGGGCTTGGTGGGAGGTCAGTGGGCTAGCCACCTATTTTATTTTAAGTCCAATATTCGCTGCTGTAAAATCCCCATCCCCAATATCTTTACTGGAAATTAATCTCAGTCATTGCTAACTCCAGCACAACCACATCACTCACCTAACAACAATCTCCAATAATCACAACCCGTACATAAAATTCATAGCTTCACCTCACCGTCATGCACTTAGCACGGTTGCAAGCCTCAATTCAACCTTCAGCTTACGTACACTGTCAGCCATTGAACTGTGACAGCCACATTCTCCAAACGGATTGCCCCATGCTTATTGAGACACTTCCCTCTCTCTTACAAAACAAATCAATTGCATAAGGAACAAAGTGTACAGGAGTCAGGCACAGCTTCATGACTACCCGATGGAGGAGATGGTGCTTGCCATCAGTGGAGAGGCCATGACTGAGGCAATGGCCCTTGGCAATGCTGAATCCAATTGAAGCTGATTGTAGCGCACAAAGACTCCATGAGACGAATATAGTGAAGTCAATGAGGCTTTATTAAGCGTGTCTGTTCCCCAGCAGCTCGATAGTAAACTGGCCTGCGGGGGAAGACACTGGCTTCTTATACTCCGCCTTCAGGGCGGAGCTTGAGGTCAACGGCCAACCAGGACCCGGGATCTGTCAGCCAATGACATTAGGGCTTCCAGTCCCACATGACCCCCAATACATACTACCACACTGATGATATCCTCATACCTCATCCTCTTTCTCACACCCCACTACCCGCTCATTCCACAACCTCTTCTGATTTACAAGCTGCTGATGCACATCTTGGGCTGGATTCTCCGATTCTGGGGCGATGTCCCCACGCCGTCGTGGGAACGGTGGCGTTTTACGCCAGAATAAATGTCACAAAATGACCACCGATTCCCTGTTTTGATGGGGACTAGCAGGACGGCAGCGTAGAACACCCGGCTCCAGCTGCATGCTACATGGCGCCGGCTGCTCACGGATCCGGCCTGCAAAATAGTCCCCCTCTTCGGCCGGCTCCACCCACCTTTTCCCCAGCCCCGAATAATGTCCCCCCCCTTCCCGCGGATCGGCCCTCCCCCGATTGTGGTGGCGCTGGACTGAGTCTGCAGCTGCCACGCCAAGTTCCCGACGGGTGAGACCACACATATCCCACGCCGTCGGGAACTCGGCCGGTCGGGGCGGAGGACTGGTGGGCAGGCCTCAGGCAATGTCCTGAGGCCATCAATACGCGGCACGGCGTATTCCTCGAGTACGCCGATTTGGAGGGGGCGGAGCATCGCGAAAGCGGCCCCGCCGCCGATTTGGTCGGGAACCTGGATTCACTGGCAAGGGGCTGGATTCTCCGGTCGCCGACTCCGGAATCGTGTTCGGCGACCGGAGAATCCAGCCCCTTGCTTTTATTCCTTTCCTCATAACAAACATACAATTGGGCCCTTCGCCTTTTAAATACCTGCAAACTATAACTTAGCCAGTCTGCTGTGGAAGAGCAAGCGATTGAAGAATGGAAGACAGTGATGAAGAAGAAACCTCTCCACTCGCTTTTGCAATCACAAGCACTATTTCAGACACTTATATTTAGAATTTGATTTATTGTCACATGTACCAAGGTTCAATAAAAAGTGTTGTTCTGCGTACAGTCCAGGCAGATCGCTCCATACATGAAAACATAGAACACATGATAAATACATGAGGATACATAATGAAAATACATAAACATAGACAGTGGGTGACATATATGGTATATGCTACAGTTGTAGAGAAGATGTGTAGAAAGACCAGTTCAGTCTATACGATCAGTTCAGACTCTAAGAGGGTCATTCAGGAGTATGGTAACAGCGAGGAAGAAGCTGTTTTTGAATCTCTTGGTGCGTGTTCTCAAACTTTTGTATCTTCTGCCCGATGGAAGTGGTTGGAAGCGAGAATAGTCTGGGTGGGAGGGGTCTTTGATTATGCTGTCCACTTTCCCGAGGCAGTGGGAGGTTGAGACAGAATCAATGGATGGGAGGGGGACCCGCGTGATGGACTGGGTTGTGTTCCTGACTCTCTCTAGTTTCTTACGATCTTGGGCCGAGCAGTTGCCATAACAAGCTGTGATGCAGCCAGATAGGATGCTTTCTATGGTACATGTATAGAAATTGGTAAGTTGTGGACATGCCGAATTTCCTTAATTTCCTGAGGAAGTATAGGGTCTGTTGTGCTTTCTTGGTCATAGTGTCGACGTGGGTGGACCAGGACAGATTGTTGGTGATGTTTACATCTAGGAAGTTGAAGCTGTCAACCATCTCCATCGTGGCACCATGGATACAGGCAGGGATGTGGACAATGGTTCATTTCCTGAAGTCGATGACCAGCTCCTTTGTTTTGTTGACATTAACGAGAGATTGTTGTCATTGCACCACTGCACTAGATTCTCTAATCTCCCTCCACTACTCTGACTGTCGTCTTTTGAGGTCCGACCCACTCTGGTCATGTCATCAGTAAACTTGTAGATGGAGTTGGAGCCAAATTTTACCACAGTCATTTGTGTATAGGGAGTGTAGTAGTATTGAGGACTATCGTGGATGAGGTGTTGTTCTTTATCCTTACCGATTGCGGTCTGTAGGTCAGGAAGTGAAGGATGCAGTTGCAGAGAGAGGAGCCGTGTCCTAGGTTTTGGAGCTTTGATATGAGCTTGGCTGGGATTAAGGTGTTGAAGGCGGAGCTTTGTCAATGAACAGGACTCTGACGTAGGTGTCCATGTTGTCAAGATGCTCCAAGGATGAGTGTAGGGCCAAGGAGATAGCATCTGCTGTGGGCCGGTGATTGCTGTAGGCGAATTGCAGTGGTTCAAGGCAATCTGGAGGGTTGGAGTTAATGTGTCTCATGATTAACCACTCGAAGCACTTCATAACAATATCTGTCTGGGCCACTGGTTGGTAGTTGCTGTAGCATGTTGCCTAGTTCTTCTTCGCACCGGTATGATAGTGGTCTTCTTGAAGCAGTTGGGAATCTCTAAACAGAGTAGGGAGTGGGTAATGATATCTGCGAACACACCCGCCAGTTGGTCCGCGCAGGATATGAGTACACGACAAGGGACTCCAACAGGACCCATTGCTTTCCATGGGTTCACTTTCGAGAAGGCTGATCTAACTTCTGAGACTGTGACAGTAGGAATGGGGCACGTGACACCAGTTCATTGGCTTCCTGCTCAAAATGAGCATAGAATAATGCTGTGTGTAATTTAGACAGTAGCCTGGAGGTGGAGTCTGCATGTGGTTAGATGGTGAGACATTTGACATGCATGGCCTGAAGCCTGGGCATGCAACAAAGCAGCACAGGTGCAAGACAGAGGCCGAGGCTCCTGACATAATCCTTGATAAGGTGGGCTACAGGAGAAAGCTCATGGGTATACACAATGAAATGCTTGGTGCCAGTAAGTCTAGGTGCAAGGTTAAGGAGCCTGGAACAGCCTGACACTAACTTGGCACAGGGCTTTGTGCACAGCTTAGAGCCCATCCTCTCTCGCATGGAAGTGATGGCTAACTCCATGAGCACACTTGCGGACCTTCCTCTTCTCTGTATGTTTTTCTTGTTGGAAGTGGTACAAAGAAGGTTCACCAGACAAATACCTGGATTGGATGCGTTGTGTTATGAATAAGGGCTGGTCAGGCTAGACTTGTATCTGCTGGAGTTTAGAAGAGTATGTGACTTGATTAAAGCATAAAATATCCTGCAGACTCTTGACAGGGTAGGTGTTGAGAGGATGTTTCCTTTTGTAGGAAAATATAATATTAAGGGTCACTGTTTAAAACTAAGGGGTCGCACATTTAAAACGGAGATATGGTGAAATTATCTCTCTTGTGGGTTGTGAGTGCTTGGAACTCTCTTCCTGAAAAGATGGTGGAAGCAGTTTCTTTGAACATTATTAAGGCAGAGGCGGATACATTCTTGGTAATTAATAGGTTATCAGGGATAGGCAGAATGCAGATTTTCAGTTACTATCAGATCAGCCATAATCTTAGTAAATTCAGGCTTGATGGCCTGAATGGCCCTTTCCTGCTCCTTGTTCGAATATATTCTTCTACAAACTAAGTTCACATTGATGACATAAGCACCAAAGGAAAGATTCAACCTTGACCTTAGTTGAGCTGAAATCTCTAATCAGAAATCTATCCCTTAAACTTCACAGCTAATAGACTGTCCTCTTATGAAGTACAGCTGATTTTATTGCAACCAAGCTAATGAAAATAAATAGCCGAATCATTTGTCAAATCAAGCATGTTAAGAGTTTTACAAAATAAATCTCCCCAAACCACAAATGGAGCTGGACACTCTCACAGCCTGCGGCAGACATTTCACAGAGTGAATCATTCATAAAAGGAGCTGTAACTCTTGTCATGATATTCAAACACACATCACAACACACACATCATGATAGACAGACCAACAGACCAATTAGCACACATAACACGACAGCCAATCACAGACAAGAGCAGACACAGTATAAGACAAGAAACACAACACCTGCTGGTCAGTCCATCTGGAGACAGGACAAGGCCCAGGACCTGATTAACAAGACACCCACACAGTCATCACGTGTTGAGTACCAAGCCAGATGTGTAAATAACTAGTTGGAATAAAACTGCGTTGTACCAATCAAAACGTGTTGGTTCGTCTGTACCTCAGAGCACCCAACACCACATGGTACCAGTGAGTGAACCGATACTTACCGGCAAATCTGCCATCCTGAGCCATGGACACCCACAACAAACCGCAGCCGTTGCAAGTCGCTGGGAACCTGGGCACCAATTGGAAGCTCTTCAAGCAGCGATTCGAACTGTTCATGCGAGCCAACGAAAAACAGAGTGCCTCGGACGAAACAAAGATTGCCATGCTCCTCACTACCGCAGGTCAGCACGCCATCGATGTATACAACTCCTTGGTGTTCGCGGAAGGCGAGAACAAATCTAAATATGACACGGTCCTCCTCAAGCTCGACCAGCACTTCAACGTTGAGGTCAATGAAAGCTTTGAGAGGTCACTAGTTGGAATAAAACTGCGTTGTACCAATCGCAACCGTGTTGGTTCGTCTGTACCTCAGAGCACCCAACACCACAACTCTTACATGGGAAACTGCACAAATTCTATTCCCTAAGCCACCCCCTCCTTTCTCCTCCCAGCCCACTGCCTGTGCTTGAACCAGACCGTTCTTGACATTGGTGGCATACTTGGTACTGACATGAGCATACTGCCACATATCGACTACATCGCCAAGACCACCCAACTTCTACACTGGCAACAGAGGCTTTTCCCCAGGGTAGAGGGGTCAATTACTAGGGGGCATAGGTTTAAGGTGAGAGGGGCAAAGTTTAGAGTAGATGTACGAGGCAAGTTTTTTACGCAGAGGGTAGTGGGTGCCTGGAACTCACTACCGGAGGAGGTAGTGGAGGCAGGGACGATAGGGACATTTAAGGGGCATCTTGACAAATATATGAATAGGATGGGAATAGAAGGATACGGACCCAGGAAGTGTAGAAGATTGTAGTTTAGTCGGGCAGTATGGTCGGCGCGGGCTTGGAGGGCCGAAGGGCCTGTTCCTGTGCTGTACATTTCTTTGTTCTTTGTTCTTTGTTTATCCGACTTCGCTGCTGACTCAGCTCAGCTCCTGCTGAAACCCCCACAAAAAATGCCTTTTCTACCTCTAGACTCGAGCAGGATATGACTCCTCTTCGGAAGCTGTCTGAAGTAGTCAGGTAATATTTCAAAGCATCAAACATGAAAATAGCCAACCTGCCTCTTTCCCTGAAACTGAAGGAATTCAACCGTCTAGTGAAAATATGTTTAGCATATTCCAGCACTCAATTTGGACAGGAAAGTCCGGAACAATTGTTTGCTGGTTGAAGACTGACTCGGGAGGGGCTAGGTACCTTTGTGGGTACAGCTTTTATTTTAAAAGGAGCATTTTTTTCCATGCCCTGCCTCTCCTCCTCTTCAAATGTACCAACACCTGAGTTATAAGGAAGAAACCCTCATTGATATAGCCTCTTTCAGGACATCTCACTTTCCAGACAATGATATACACTTGAAATATATTCATTGTTGTATGATAGTGAAATATAACTAGGAATTGATGCACAGCAAGGACCTACAAATATCACTGAGACAATGGTCAGATCAAATGTTTTTGTATATTTATCGATATTAGCTGACGGCTAAATATTGGCCTGTCCCACTTTCCTGCATTCAGGTGTTGGGATTGCTGACCTGTCACAGAGTGAAATCCCACCACTGTATCGTGGGAAAAATAAGTGGTGCTGGAGTAGGATTCTCTCAACAGCACCACAATTGTAACCAGTGATCTGATTAAGGGTAGGAAGACCCCAATAAATGTATAAAGGTGTCATCTTTGTGGGCCTTTCCTGAGGCCACAACTTATAAATCTGAATTTCGGGCCTCTACAAGGCCCTGTCCATCTGTCCGCCCCCAGCCACCATTGAAAGATCTCAAAGATCTCTATCCACGTTTTCCCTGTTGAAGAGAGGCAGATGGAAGGGACAACCAAGTGCCTTCACCACACAGCATCTACATGCAGCAAACAAGAAACACAAAACTTTCGTAATAATCTTTTCAAAAGCTATTTTAATATGCCTTATGATGCCAGTTTTTGACTACTTATTGATGCACGATCAATTACACAAAGACGAGAGTTAGATGCAATCGAGCCTTTATTACACTAAGATGTGTGGCCTCCTACAGCAGCTGGCGAAACGCCTGCTGTACGAGGAGCACACATATTTATACTCTGCCTACTGGGCGGAGCCAGCAGGCAGGGAACTACCTCCGTACCTGTAGTACAGGGCCTTACCGTAAAGCACCTACGTCGACATCCTCTATATACAATATATACATCAGTGGTGACCACCACATTCATCCCCTGTTAAAATTGAGTCCGGCAGAGGTGGTGGAGAACTATATACAGGTAGACGTTTTAAAGTACAGAGAGAAAAAAAAATTGCATCCAGCGGGGTGGAGGGGAAAATTCTATACAGAGTGATGATGTTTTAAAAGTCCAGGTCATGTTACAGATTCAGTCAGTCCGGAGCCTTGATCTGCCGTTGGGAGCGCCGCAGTGCTGGCGGTGATTCCGGTGTCGGTCTGCTCTTCGGTGGCTCCGGGAGCGTGTCGAAGTCCTCTTCATCCCTGGGTGTGGGCAGGGGGAGGACGGATTGTCCTGGGGCGGGGGTTGCGCCTGGGTGCGCCGGGGGAGGGGAGGTGGCGCCGGGCCAGGGGAGTGTGAGTGTGCTGAACCAGCTGGTGCCAGGTCCCTGAGGGAGACTGTATCTTGGCAGCCGTTGGGGTACGCTACGTAGGCGTACTGTGGGTTGGCGTGGAGTAGCTGTATCCTCTCAACCAACGGGTCCGCCTTGCGGAGTTGTACGGGTTTACGAAGGAGTACGGGTTCTGGAGCTGCGAACCACTTCGGGAGCGACACTCCGGAGGTGGACTTCCTAGGGAAGGCAAAGAGACGTTCGTGGGGTGTTTCATTAGTCGCAGAGCACAGGAACGACCAAATCGAGTGCAGGGCGTCGGGGAGGACCTCCTGCCAGCGAGAGGCGGGAGAAGTCTGGACGGTAGGGCCAGCTGGACGGCCCTCCAGACCGTCCCATTCTCCCTCTCCACCTGCCCATTTCCCCGGGGGTTGTAGCTGGTTGTCCTGCTCGAGGCGATACGCCTGTTGAGCAGGAACTGACGCAGCTCATCGCTCATGAATGAGGATCCCCTGCCGTTGTGGACATAGGCGGGGAAGCCGAACAGAGCGAAGATGGTGTTGAGGGCTTTGATGATGGGGCATGGGATGGCGAAGGGGAATCTGGAATATTCATCGACCACACTGAGGAAGTACGTGTTACGGTCGGTGGAGGGGAGGGGCCCTTTGAAGTCCACGCTGAGGCGTTCAAAGGGGCGGGAGGCCTTCACCAGGCGCACACGGTCTGGCCGGTAGAAGTGCGGTTTGCACTCCGTGCAGACCTGGCAGTCTCTGGTGATAGCCCTGACATCCTCGATGGAGTAGGCCAGATTGTGGGCCTTGATGAAATGGTAAAAATGTGTGACCCCCGGGTGACAGAGGTTGTCGTGCAGAGTCCGGAGTCGGTCCACCTGTGCGCTGGCACATGTACCTCGGGATAGGGCATCGGGGGGCTCGTTGAGCTTACCGGGGCAATACAAAATCTCGTAGTTGTAGGTGGAGAGCTCGATCCTCCACCTCAAGATTTTATCGTTTTTGATCTTACCCCGCTGTGTGTTATTGAACATAAAGGCAACCGACCGTTGGTCAGTGAGGAGAGTGAATCTCCTGCCGGCCAGGTATTGCCTCCTATGCCGCACAGCTTCAACAATGGCTTGGGCATCTTTCTCGACGGAGGAATGCCGAATTTCGGAGGCATGTAGGGTTCATGAAAAAAACGCCACGGGCCTGCCTGCCTGGTTGAAGGTGGCGGCTAGAGGGTGGCGGCTAAAGCGACGTTTGATGCATCGTCCTCGACTTGGAATGGTAAAGTTTCACGACCGCGTGCATCACGGCCTTGGCGATGTTGGCCTTGATACGGTTGAAGGCCTGGTGAGCCTCGGCCGTTAAGGGAAAAAGAGTGGATTGAATGAGCGGGCGGGCCTTGTCCGCATAGTTTGGGATCCACTGGGCGTAATAAGAAAAGAACCCCAGGCATCGTTTGAGGGCCTTGGGGCAGTGGGGGAGGGGGATTTCCATGAGGGGGAGCACGCGGTCAGGACCATGCCCCAGAACTCTGCTCTGGACCACATAGCCGAGGATGGCTAAGCGGTTCGTGCTGAACACGCACTTCTCCTTGTTGTAGGTTAGGTTGAGGAGAGTGGCAGTGTGGAGAAATTTGGCAAGGTTGGCGTCATGGTCCTGCTGATCTTGGACGCAGATGGTGACATTGTCCAGGTACGGGAAAGTGGCCCGCAGTCCGTACCGGTCAACCATTCGGTCCATTTCCCGTTGGAAAACCGAGACCCCGTTGGTGACGCCAAAGGGAACCCTAAGAAAGTGGTAAAGGCGGCCATCTGCCTTGAAAGCAGTGTATGGGTGGTCCGCCTTAAAGATAGGGAGCTGGTGGTAGACGGATTTCAGGTCCACAGTTGAGAAGACCCGGTACTGTGCAATCTGATTGACTATAACAGATATGCGTGAGAGGGGGAACTCGTCGAACTGCGTGTACCTATTGATGGTCTGACTGTAGTCAACGACCATCCTGTGTTTCTCCCCAGTTTTCACCACTACCACTTGGGCTCTCCAGGGGATGTTGCTGGCCTCGATGATACCTTCCCGCAGCAGCCGCTGGACCTCAGACCTGATGAAGGTCCTGTCCTGGACGCTGTACTGTCTGCTCCTGGTGGTGACGGGTTTGCAATCCGGGGTTAAATTTGCAAATAGGGAAGGTGGGTCGACCTTTAGGGTCGCGAGGCCGCATACAGTAAGGGGTGGTAGGGGCCCGCCGAATTTCAGTGTTCGGCTCTGGAGGTTGCACTGGAAGTCCAGGCCAAGTAGCAGGGCAGCGCAGAGATTGGGGAGGACGTAGAGGCGGAAGCCGCTAAACTCCACGCCCTGGACAGTGAGATTGGCAATGCAGTACCCTCGGATTGCCACGGAGTGGGACCCGGAGGCCAGGGAGATTCTCTGGTTAGCGGGGTGTGCCGCGAGGGAGCAGCGCCTTACCGTATCGGGGTGGATGAAGCTCTCAGTGCTCCCGGAGACCAGCAGACAGGAGATCTCGTGCCCATCGATCTTCACGTTGGTAGGTTGCCAGCTTTCATGGGCGAGACTGGCCAATCGTGACCGAGGCGAGACGGAGCTGGTCGTCGGCGGTTGCGGGCGGCACGCGGCCAGATGAGGTGCCCGGGGGCATGGGTCCTGGTAAGATGGTGGCGCCCACGGGCCGCACGTGTCGTGGGGAAAATGAGATGGCGGCGCCTGACGATCCTGGGGAGAATAAGATGGCAGCGCCCACGGGCCGCACGTGGTGGGGGACAAACAAGATGGCGGTGCCCACGGTCCGCTCGTTGTCTGGCGAGGGGAAGATGGCGGTGCCCACTGGCTGCAGCTGCGGGGAGCTGGAACAATAGCGGTGACTGAGCGGGCCTGGCACACCGCAGCGAAGTGCCCCTTCTTGCCACAGGCCTTGCAAAGGGTGCTCCGGGCCGGGCAGCGCTGTCGGGGGTGTTTGGACTGCCCACAGAAGTAACATTTGGGGCCCCCGGCGTTGGTTGGCTGCCGCGCGGCACAGGCGTGGGGCTGGCTGAGGGTGGGCGCTGGTGGGGTCCACGAGGGGGTGGCCGTCTGCGGAGTCCACGATGTACAGGAGGGGTGGGCCGTGCGGTCGGGGGTGTAGGCCTGGATGTTGCGCGAAGCGACCGTAAGCGAGAGCGCTAGCTTTTTGGTTTCTGCGGGGTCCAGCGTGGCCCCTTCTAAGAGGCGCTGGCGGATGTAATCGGACCCAATCCCCGTAACAAGAGCGTCTCTCATGAGCAAGTTTGAGTGTTCCGTGGCCGATACGGCCTGACAGTTACTGTCCTTAACCAGGGGAATCAGGGCACACCAGAAATCTTCCACTCACTCACCAGGAAGTTGACGACGAGTGGAGAGGAGGTGCCTGGCGTAGAGCGTGTTAGTCCGCTGAGCGTAGTTTTCCTTCAGTAGCGCCATGGCCTCTGCGTAGGTCGGCGCGTCCTGGACACGTGGAAAGACGTTGGAGCTCAGCCGCGTGTAAAGGATCTGAATCTTCTGAGCTTCTGGAGTTGGGTCTGGCGCAGACCCGATGTACGCTTCGAAACAGGCTAGCCAATGTTCAAAGTCCTTTTTGGCGTTGTCTGATTGCGGATTCAGCTGCAGCCGATCCGGCTTGATGCGGAGGTCCATCTTCTGAAAACTTAGTGTAATAAATTGATGCACAATCAATTACACAAAGACGAGAGTTGGATGCAATCAAGACTTTATTACACTAAGATGTGTGGCCTCTTACAGCAGCTGGCGAAATGCCTGCTGTACGAGGAGCACACATATTTATACTCCGCCTACTAGGCGGAGCCAGCAGGTAGGGACGACCTACTCCCTGTACCTGTAGTACAGGGCCTTACCGTAAAGTATCTACACCGACATCCTCTATATACAATATATACATCGGTGGTGACGACCACACTTACGAATAATAGTTCTGCCACATTCTCACAAAACAAATGGACTAAGATAAGGTTGTGAAAATTCCAAATTGAAAACCATGTTCTTTTGCTTTATAAATCAGCAACACTGAAATTATCTGTGGCACCACAAAAATTACTCACTGAGCCAAGCACATCACAGTGTTACACATGCATACACAGCTAATCTATCTTATAGGACAGATTGGTATGAGAAGTTAAAGCTGTAATATGCCTGAAGAAAAATCACAATGTTTTTATATTTTATAAAGCTTTGTTTTGGACCAGTATGTGTGCAAATTTGGATATTTTGAAATTGGGGATTGTTATCCCAAATGATAAATGTTACAATCATTCAGAAAATATCCAGCATTGCAATGTATTATATTAATAGCTAAATCCGCAAGTCTTTTACAATGATTCCATATATAGTTTTAATCAAGAGTATCCAAGCTCCTCCCTTTTAGGCTGCATACATGCATAGCAAGGGGCTTTGAGGTTAAGTATTAATCAATGTTCTAATAATCTCAAATCACAAATACGAATTGATCTTGGTGTCCACTTTAGAACGAGAACAGCACTAAAGCCTTTAAAACATTCAAATTAGTAAGTAAGAAATATTAAGATGGATGTTCTTAAGTGTAGTACCATAGAATCATAGAATTCATAGTGCAAAAGGAGGCCATTCGGCCCATCGAGTCTGCACCGGCCCTGCAAAGAGCACCCTACTTAAGCTCACGCCTCCACCCTATAACCCAGTAACCCGACCTAAACTTTGTGGACACTAAGGGGCAATTTAGCATGGGCAATCCACCTAACCCGCACATCTTTGGACTGTGGGAGGAAACCGGAGCACCCAGAGGAAACCCATGCAGGCATGGGTCGAAAATGCAAACTCCACACAGACAGTCACCCCCCGGAATTGAACCCAGGACCCTGGAGCTGTGAGGCAGCAGTACTAACCACTGTGCCACCGTGCCAACCATTGACTAGAAACTCACTGCGAGACCTTTGGTTGCATTGGGCAAGCAATAAATAAACTATTCTAAACTGAAAAGGTCCCTTCAAAGCTGCACCTGAAGGAGAGGCGGAATGTGTGAGAACACTAACTCCCAGATTGCTCTTACTATCCTGGTTTTCTCCATCTATATACATTGTAATGTTCTCTGCTGTACTGCCTGTTGTAAGGGCCCTCTTGTAGCTCCTTGTATAATCCTTGTGTCCTTTTTAATCCCTGTTTTTTTGCTGGTTGTTTTTGCTGGCTAATGTTTTTAAAAGTACAGACTTTTGGTTTTGAACTGACACCCCTCCCCATGCTGTTTCCAGCTGCAATTCGGATTGACCCAGGCCCCCCTTGATGCAGTATACTCTGTGGAATAGCTTGTAATGTTATTTTGATGGACTTGGCTAGCAGCCAAACCCCGTTGAAATTCCGGGATATCTTCTGTTTTTGATCAAGATTGGTGGAGTCATTCAGAAACATTTGGAACAGAAAGGCAGGTTCTATTTTGGTTTCTGTTTTGAGCTTGTTCCTGAAAGGCAGCACAGCAGGTCACATCTCTCTCAGTTCTCTGCATGATAATTCAGAAGATTGTGGAAGTCATTTCTGATCAAAAGGCTGCAAACACTCTCCAGCCAGATCTGTAAAAGCCTAACCTCTGTTTGAGACAGCGAGGAAGGCAAGAGTTCTGATAGCTCTCTCCCGAGATCACCCAAGGTTTCAAAGAATCATAGAATTTACAGTGCAGAAGGAGGCCATTCGGCCCGTCGAGTGTGCACCGGCTCTTGGAAAGAGCACCCCACCCAAGGTCAACACCTCCACCCTATCCCCACAACACAGTAACCCCACCCAACACTGAGGCCAATTTTGGACACTAAGGGCAATTTATCATGGCCAATCCACCTAACCTGCACATCTTTGGACTGTGGGAGGAAACCGGAGCACCCGGAGGAAACCCACGCACACACGGGGAGGATATGCAGACTCCGCACAGACAGTGGCCCAAGCCGGAATCAAACCTGGGACCCTGGAGCTGTGAAGCAATTGTGCTATTCACAATGCTACCGTGCTGCCCCTATTGAAAGAAAGACCTATTTTCTCTTTCTTTTCACTACAGTTATTCAGTATCTGCAGAAGCGGCAGGCAAACATTCAATAAATGGAGTGGATTTGCAGGTAGAGAATTCTTATATTATCTCAGTATGTCTGAGAGCCAGTCTGACGGAGGACTGTACAACTGGAAGTGACTCCCCAGAGATAATTCTACAGCCTGCATGTTCTACTTGAAAGTAGGTTCTAAAAGATCCAAACCAACCGATGATTTCAAGATTGCCAATTACAAAGACTTCCACCTCAGCAGCACAGATTCATCCCAGCCCTTTTAACCCATGTTATTTTTTTAACCATTCCTTTCCACCCACCGTGTGTCTGTCTTATGTATGTGTCTGGGTGGAGGGTAGGACAGGGTTTGGGAAATAGTTAGACAAGTAGGCCATTGTTCTATTGTTTCCAATGCACATTTATCTCTTCTCTCATTATAAATAAACAGTTTTTAATGTTTTAATAACAGATCTGGTGCCTATAACTCATTGGAGCAGTCATAGGTCAAAGTTCTCAAGGAAATGCATGAATTATTGGTTAATTCACTAATATTGGGATTCTAGGGACTGTGAGGCTGGAATTGGCACACTTGTAGCACAAGGAACGATCCACTTTCTAACAGCACTCTGGGATTTTTAGTCAGCACAGCTAAATGGGTTTGTAAACTCACTTAGCCATGCGATGCTGGGTTCGGCCGATTGTGGGTGGTACACAGATTGCAAAGTCTCGCAAGATCTGGCTTAGATCTCGTGAGGTGTAACGACTGTCGGGAATCCCTGAGGTGGCCTCTCCCGAGATCTAGCGGCCGCTTCCCGCTCTGATTCTGGCAATGTAGTAATTAACAGGTTCAGATCGAGTGCTAGATATAATCTACTAAGGAATAATTTGGGTGGCACTAGCACAGTGGTTAGCACTATTGCTTCACAGTGACAGGGACCCAGGTTCGATTCCCAGCTTGGGACACGGAGTCTGCACGTCTCCCCGTGTCTGCGTGAGTTTCCTCCAGGTGCTCCGGTTTCCTCCCACAAGTCCTGAAAGTTGTGCTTGTTGGATGAATTGGACATTCTGAATTCTCCCTCTGTGTACACAAATAGGCTCTGGAGTGTGGCGGCTAGGGGCTTTTTACAGTAACTTCATTGCAGCATGAATGCAAGCCTACTTGTGACACTAATAAAGATTATTATCATTAATAACCAGTCATACTTGGTAAACAGCAGCTCAGCAAGGCATAAAATAACAAAAGTTAGATGAAATATTGCTTTCTACTTTTAGAATCAAACATATTTGATGTTTCTTATTTAGTCGCCTCCAGACAGCATGCCCTCTGCAGCCTATTCTTCCATTTGTTGGCAGTGCAGAAATCATAGGGGTGCTGTTGGTATGATGAAACACAAGTACAAAGGAACATTTGAACAGTTGAGCCTGTTTTTATCAGAATAGCTAAAGATTAATGATGTGTATTTCAAATTATGAAAGGATGAGACAGCGACTGACCAGTTTCGATCAAAATAGCATGGATTTAAGATGGAATGTAAGCGATTTGGGATAGTGAGCAAGGAACTTTTTTTTTTACATTGAGGGTTGCGGAACAGCCCAAGATTTAACAAGTTCCTTACACTATGGAATGCACTGCCAGAGAGTCAGTATCTCTGGAAACAAGGATCATGTTAGCATTGTGGAAGAAAGGGATATGAAAACAAGGCAGACATATGGGTGTGATTCTCCCGAATAAAGTGTTGCTGCCAGCGGGAAAATTGCTCTGTTTCCCGTTGGACCTGACAGCGTGATCCAGTCCCCTTTAAATGGATGGGATTATCCCATTTACAGACTAAGTACTCCCTCCAGCGGGCAAACCGGAGTGCTTCCCGCTGACACCAGGAGTGCTGAAGAGGAGGGCTTGCAAGCATGCAAATGGGCAATCGCTCTGCCCACGTGAATCTCACCAGATTCCCAATTCCTCATGATTCGTTGGAGTCGGGAATCACGTTGTTACCTTGACAAGCTGGGGCAGCTTTTAAATGCTCCCCTCATAGGCTCAAAATCGGAGAATCCAGTCCACAGACTCTTTAAAAAAAACTATAGGCGGGATTCTCCACTTGCCGACGCCATAACCGTATTCGTCGATCAGGCGGAGAATCCCTTTTGACACCAAAGTTGGGGGCGGGGCCTGTTTTTGAGTGCATCGCCCCCTCCAAAATGGCATCATCGGTGAGTACCGTTGGGGCGTCCTCAGGACGTCACCTGATGGCCCACACCCGATGCTCCAACTCGATTGGCTGACTTCCCAATGGCGTGGGATACGTATACTCTGAGTTTTTGTCAACTGTCATACTATACATACAAGTATATGATGGTGCACAGACAGACAGTGAGTGACACAAAGGATGACCAATGAGCATACAGAACACAGCAGCCAATCACCAGACAGGACACGGCCACTATATAACCAGGGGGCACTAGTTTTCCCGCTCTCTTGGGATGCAGCCTCTGAGACAGTCAGAGCCCGTGAGCAACAACTAGAACATCCACCATGTGGTAGTAAGATAGTCTGGTCAGGTTAGCATCATGTCTCCAGTCACCTCAGCAGAGTGTCAACCCAAAGTTCAAGCATGTTTAATAGTTAAGAGTTCAATAAAATCGAGTTGCATTTCTTCAAGTGTTGGAAGCCTGTCTCTCTCTGCTACAGTAAACGCAGTCTTCGCAGACCCAGCTTACCCAACACATCATGGTACCAGTGAGTTATGTTTGGGTTTGATGGACCCACCTTGAGATAGTCTGCCTTTGACCAGCGATCAGCCATCCGGTAACATGGACAGCGTCCGCCCTCCCCCGCCGCTCCACATCGCCGGCAACCTCGGTGCGAACTAGAAGATTTTTAAGCAGAAGTTTCAGCTGTATCTTGAAGCCACCGACCTCGTGGCCGCATCGGATAGCAGAAAGATTGCCCTCTTCCTCTCTACAGCCGGGGACCACGCTATCCACATTTTTGACTCCCTCACCTTTGCTGAAGGCGAGGACAAGACAAAGTTTAACCAGTCCTGTGACATCAAAGTCAACAAGAGCTTTGAACGCTATGTGTTCCAGCAGAGGCTTCAGGTAAGGATGAATCTTTTCAGTCCTTCTTAACCCATCTCCGCATCCTCGCGCAATCCTGCAACTACGGCTCCACTTCCAACTCCATGATCCGCGACCAGATCGTTTTCGGGGTCCACTCTGATCCCCTTCGCCAGGAGCTCCTTAAAGTTAAGCAGCTCACCCTTACCATCGCCATCGAAACCTGCGTCCTCCACGAGCACGCTAACAACCGGTACTCCCATATCAAGGTGGCAGAGGCGGCGCGGCAAGGTCCCCACGATGCGGAGCAGGTGCAGGCCGTAAAACAGCTCCAGGGCCTGAGTCTGGATGAGGGCAGCCATTTCGCGTGTATTTCCCAGGCTCCTGCACATGTGCACAACGACCGAGGGGACAGCGAGGCCGAGGATCGAACTGCGCATATCTTTCGACCGCACCGTGCATGCGCGGTGGCACATGGAGCGTCCTGACGTCGGCGTCATGACGTGCAACAACTGTGGCTCCACCCACTTAAAGCGGCAATGTCCCGCGAAATCTCGACGCTGTCTCCTGTGTAGTAAGCTTGGCCACTACGCAGCTCTGTGCAGATCTGCTCAACTGCCCACCACACAGCGATCCCAGCCACAGCGCAGGAACATCCGGTCAGTGCAGCAAACCATTGCAGCCTCCGACTCTGACATGGTTCCAGATCCCGACACTGAGGATCTCACATCCCCATTCCGGGTAGGCATCATCACCAAGCATACGATGCTTTCTAAAAAAAAGGCTAATCCACTCCCAGTGCTGAGCATTGATCCGGACGACGAGTGGTGTGCCACCCTTACGGTCAACGAATCCCGCATACGCTTCAAGCTGGACACCGGCGCTTCAGCGAACCTCATTTCAAAGTCTGACCTGGATACCGTCCACGTCAAGTCGCGCATTCTTCCATCGGCCTGCCAGCTGATCGACTACGATGGCAATACCATTGCTGCCAGTGGCTCGTGCCAGCTTGTGGTTTCTCATCGTTCCTCAAGAGCCACCCTGCGTTTCGAAATAGTAGCGTCCAACAAAGCTTCCTTGCTTGGTGCCCAGGCCTGCAAAATCCTGAATCTTGTGCAGCGGGTTCACTCCATGTCGCCCGCTGAGGCATCAGCCTCGCCAGATGCCAACTTTCAAACCCAATTAGATGACATCATTGCACGATACCACAGCGTCTTCGAGGGTATGGGTACACTCCCCTACACATACAAGATACTTCTGAAACCGAATGCCACACCCGTGGTTTATGCACTGCGTCGGGGTGCGGGCACCGCTTAAGGATCGCCTCAAGCAGCAGCTGCAAGACCTCCAGGACCAGGGCGTCGTTTCTAAGGTCACGGAACCCACGGACTGGGTTTGCTCCATGATTTGTGTCAAAAAAAAACCGTCAGGGGAACTTCGCATTTGTATCGACCCCAAAGATTTGAACCGTAACATCATGAGGGAACACTACCCCATCCCTAAGCGAGAAGAGCTCACTAGCGAAATGGCTCACGCCAATTATTTTCGAAGCTGGATGCCTCCAAGGGGTTTTGGCAGATACAGCTGGACGCATCCAGTCGAAAGCTCTGCACTTTTAACACCCCATTTGGTCGTTACTGTTTCAACCGGATGCCCTTTGGTATCATCTCTGCCTCGGAGGTATTCCACCGAATAATATAGCAAATGATGGAGGGCATCGAGTGGGTGCGAGTGTATGGTGATGACATCTTTGTTTGGTCCACAACTCCTCAGGAACACATTGATCACCTCAAGCGAGTGTTCCATAGGATCCACGAACATGGCCTCCGACTCAACAGAGCCAAGTGCTCGTTCGGTCAACCAGAATTCATCGCCCGCCACAGAGACTGGACTTATAGACTGAATGTTGCATTGCCTTGTGCTTCATTTACACATCTGTACATATAGTTTCTTCCTAATTTGTTGTATGCACTCTATCTGCACTAGACACCTTCCCATGTAAATACGTTCACGTATTTTGTATATAGTTCAGCTCCTACTCATGTAAATGCGCTCACATACTTTGTTCATAGTCAGGCTCATACACATACCCACTATTTATTGACACATACACACATTTTTTGAAAGGGGGAAGATGTCATCATATACACACAAGTATATGATGGTGCACAGACAGACAGTGAGTGACACAAAGGATGACTAATGAACATACAAAACACAGCAGCCAATCACCAGACAGGACACGGCCACTATGTAACCAGGGGACACTAGTTTTCCCGCTCTCTTGGGATGCAGCCTCTGAGACAGTCAGAGCCTGTGAGCAACAACTAGAACATCCACCATGTGGTAGTAAGATAGTCTGGTCAGGTTAGCCTCAGGTCTCCAGTCAAGTCAGCATAGTGTCAACCCACAGTTCAAGCATGTTTAATAGTTAAGAGTTTAATAAAATAGAGTTGCATTTCTTCAAGTGTTGGAAGCCTGTCTCTCTCTCTCTGCTACAGTAAATGCAGTCCTCGCAGACCCAGCTTACCCAACACATCATCAACCTCGCGGACTGTGTCCAGCGCCACCACAGTCGGGGGGAGGGGGAGCCATTCCGCTGGCCGGGAGTCCTTCAGCAGGGGCTGGGGGACTGGTGGGGGTGGTCCTGGGGTGGCGAGGGGGGCTACAGGTGTGCACTATCTGGCAGGCTGGGTCCGGTGCCATGTTGTACGGTCTATGAATTCTGATCAGGTCTTGCCAGGCGTGGTGGGCGCTAGTCTCGCAATAGGCTTGAATCCTGCCAAGAGTGCCAATTTGGCCCTGTCGTCTGATTCAATGAGAATCACGGCTGGGACTAGCGGCTCAGGAGAATTGCATTCCCCCCCTCAAGGTGTTAAGATTCTCCATTTGCAGGGCAATCACCTACATGGATCAGTATGGTAGGATCAGTGCTATACTTCTTACAAAAGGTGATTGGGTTAATTAACTCTTGTACTTGATGTCAAACAAACTCAATTAGTATCAATTTTGAAATGTTTGGTTTCACTATTTTGAAAGATTTGGGGCGGGTTTCTCCGTTGTCCGACGCCAATATCGTAATCGCCGATCGGGCGGAGAATCCATTCCAATGCCCAAACCGGGGCCGGCGCCGGTTTGATGCCGGTCATACATGCTCCACCCCCGCGGATTTGGATTTTGTTTATTGTATTTTTCTGCGAACAGCTCAACAGATCATTAAACACAAGAATAGAAAATAAAATAAAATAAAATACATAATAGGGCAACACAAGGTACACAATGTAACTACATAAACACCGGCATCGGGTGAAGCATATAGGGGTGTAGTGTTAATGAGGTCAGTCCATAAGAGGGTCATTTAGGAGTCTGCTAACAGTGAGGAAGAAGCTGTTTTTGAGTCTGTTCGTGCGTGTTCTCAGACTTTTGTATCTCCTGCCCGATGGAAGAAGTTGGAAGAACGAGTAAGCCGGGTGGGAGGGGTCTTTGATTATGCTGCCCGCTTTCCCCAGGCAGCGGGAGGTGTAGATGGAGTCAATGGATGGGAGGCAGGTTTGTAGGAAGGACTGGGCTGTGTTCACGACTCTCTGAAGTTCCTTGCAGTCTTGTGGCGAGCAGTTGCTATACCAGGCTTTGATGCAGCCAGATCGGATAATAATAATCTTTATTATTGTCACAAGCAGGCTTACATTAACACTGCGATGAGGTTACTGTGAAAAGCCCCTAGTCGCCACACTCCGGCGCCTGTCCGGGTACACAGAGGGAGAATTCAGAATGTCCAATTCACCTAACAAGCACGTCTTTCAGGACTTGTGGGAGGAAACCGGAGCACCTGGAGGAAACCCACGCAGACATGGGGAAAACGTGCAGACTCCACACAGACAGTGACCCAAGCCGGGAATTGAACCTGGGACCCTGGCGCTGTGAAGCCCTCACGCTAACCACTGTGCTACTGTGTCTTCTATGGTGCATCTGTAAAAGTTGGTAAGAGTTAATGTGGATATACCGAATTTCCTTAGTTTCCTGAGGAAGTATAGGCGCTATTGTGCTTTCTTGGTGGTAGCGTCGATGTGGGTGGACCAGGACAGATTTTTGGAGATGTATACCCCTAGGAATTTGAAACTGCTAGCCATCTCCACCTCAGCCCCATTGATGCTGACAGGGGTGTGTACAGTACTTTGCTTCCTGAAGTCAATGACCAGCTCTTTCGTTTTGCTGACATTGAGGTAAAGATTATTGTCGCTGCAGCACTCCACTAGGTTCTCTATCTCCCTCCTGTATTCTGACTCGTCGTTATTCGAGATCTGGCCCACTATGGTCGAATGGTCGAATCGTCAGCAAACTTGCAGATGGAATTGGAACCAAATTTTGCCACACAGTCGTGTGTGTACAGGGAGTATAGTAGGGGGTTAATCTATGTTCTACCCTTTACTTTTCTGAACTAATATCTTGTCCATATTAGCGTGATAGCGTGATAGCGAGGCTAGGAATAGGGAGAGAGTGCAGTTGAACACGTGGCTGCAGGAATGGTGTAGGAGGGAGGGCTTCAGGTATTTGGATAATTGGAGCGCATTCTGGGGAAGGTGGGACCTGTACAAGCAGGACGGGTTGCATCTGAACCAGAGGGGCACCAATATCCTGGGAGGGAGGTTTGCTAGTACTCTTCGGGAGGGTTTAAACTAATTTGGCAGGGGAATGGGAACCGGATTTGTAGTCCAGCAACTAAGGTAGCCGATATTCAGGACGCCAAAGCATGTAATGAGGCAGTGGGGAAGGGAACACTGACAAAGGAGAGTATTTGCAGGCACGGAGATGGGTTGAAGTGTGTATACTTCAACGCAAGAAGCATCAGGAATAAGGTGGGTGACCTTAAGGCATGGATCGGTACTTGGGACTACGATGTGGTGGCCATCACGGAAACTTGGATAGAAGAGGGGCAGAAATGGTTGTTGGAGGTCCCTGGTTATAGATGTTTCAATAAAATTAGGGAGGGTGGTAAAAGAGGTGGGGGGTGGCATTATTAATTAGAGATAGTATAACAGCTGCAGAAAGGCAGTTCGAGGAGTATCACCCTATTGAGGTAGTATGGGTTGAAGTCAGAAATAGGAAAGGAGCAGTCACCTTGTTAGGAGTTTTCTATAGGCCCCCCAATAGTAGCAGAGCTGTGGAGGAACAGATTGGGAAACAGATTTTGGAAAGGTGCAGAAGTCATAGGGTAGTAGTCATGGGCGACTTTAACTTCCCAAATATTGAGTGGAAACTCTTTAGATCAAATAGTTTGGATGGGGTGGTGTTTGTGCAGTGTGTCCAGGAAGCTTTTCTAACACAGTATGTAGATTGTCCGACCAGAGGAGGGGCAATATTGGATTTAGTATTGGGTAATGAACCAGGGCAAGTGATAGATTTGTTAGTGGGGGAGCATTTTGGAGATAGTGACCACAATTCTGTGACTTTCACTTTAGTAATGGAGAGGGATAGGTACGTGCAACAGGGCAAGGTTTACAATTGGGGGAAGGGTAAATACGATGTTGTCAGACAAGAATTGAAGTGCATAAGTTGGGAACATAGGCTGGCAGGGAAGGACACAAGTGAAATGTGGAACTTGTTCAAGGAACAGGTGCTACGTGTCCTTGATATGTATGTCCCTGTCAGGCAGGGAAGAGATGGTCGAGTGAGGGAACCATGGTTGACAACAGAGGTTGAATGTCTTGTTAAGAGGAAAAAGGTGACTTATGTAAGGCTGAGGAAACAAGGTTCAGACAGGGCATTGGAGGGATACAAGATAGCCAGGAGGGAACTGAAGAAAGGGATTAGGAGAGCTAAGAGAGGGCATGAACAATCTTTGGCGGGTAGGATCAAGGAAAACCCCAAGGCCTTTTACACATATGTGAGAAATATGAGAATGACTAGAGCGAGGGTAGGTCCGATCAAGGACAGTAGCGGGAGATTGTGTATTGAGTCTGAAGAGATAGGAGAGGTCTTGAATGAGTACTTTTCTTCTGTATTTACAAATGAGAGGGGCGATATTGTTGGAGAGGGCAGTGTGAAACAGATTGGTAAGCTTGAGGAAATACTTGTTAGGAAGGAAGATGTGTTGGGCATTTTGAAAAACTTGAGGATAGACAAGTCCCCCGGGCCTGACGGGATATATCCAAGGATTCTATGGGAAGCAAGAGATGAAATTGCAGAGCCGTTGGCAATTATCTTTTCGTCCTCACTGTCAACAGGGGTGGTACCAGGGGATTGGAGAGTGGCGAATGTCGTGCCCCTGTTCAAAAAAGGAACTAGGGATAACCCTGGGAATTACAGGCCAGTTAGTCTTACTTCGGTGGTAGGCAAAGTAATGGAAAGGGTACTGAAGGATAGGATTTCTGAGCATCTGGAAAGACACTGCTTGATTAGGGATAGTCAGCACGGATTTGTGAGGGGTAGGTTTTGCCTTACAAATCTTATTGAATTCTTTGAGGAGGTGACCAAGCATGTGGATGAAGGTAAAGCAGTGGATGTAGTGTACATGGATTTTAGTAAGGCATTTGATAAAGTTCCCCATGGTAGGCTTCTGCACAAAGTTAGGAGGCATGGGATAGTGGGAAATTTGGCCAGTTGGATAACGAACTGGCTAACCGATAGAAGTCAGAGAGTGGTGGTGGATGGCAAATATTCAGCCTGGATCCCAGTTACCAGTGGTGTACCGCAGGGATCAGTTCTGGGTCCTCTGCTGTTTGTGATTTTCATTAATGACTTGGATGAGGGAGTTGAAGGGTGGGTCAGTAAATTTGCAGACGATACGAAGATTGGTGGAGTTGTGGATAGTAAGGAGGGCTGTTGTCGGCTGCAAAGAGACATAGATAGGATGCAGAGCTGGTCTGAGAAGTGGCAGATGGAGTTTAACCCTGAAAAGTGTGAGGTTGTCCATTTTGGAAGGACAAATATGAATGCGGAATACAGGGTTAACGGTAGAGTTCTTGGCATTGTGGAGGAGCAGAGAGACCTTGGGGTCTATGTTCATACATCTTTGAAAGTTGCCACTCAAGTGGATAGAGCTGTGAAGAAGGCCTATGGTGTGCTCGCGTTCATTAACAGAGGGATTGAATTTAAGTGCCGTGAGGTGATGATGCAGCTGTACAAAACTTTGGTAAGGCCACATTTGGAGTACTGTGTACAGTTCTGGTCGCCTCATTTTAGGAAGGATGTGGAAGCTCTGGAAAAGGTGCAAAGAAGATTTACCAGGATGTTGCCTGGAATGGAGAGTAGGTCTTACGAGGAAAGGCTGAGGGTGCTAGGCCTTTTCTCATTAGAGCGGAGAAGGATGAGGGGCGACTTGATAGAGGTTTATAAGATGATCAGGGGAATAGATAGAGTAGACAGTCAGAGACTTTTTTCCCCAGGTGGAACACACCATTACAAGGGGACATAAATTTATGGTGAAAGGTGGAAGATATAGGAGGGATATCAGAGGTAGGTTCTTTACCCAGAGAGTAGTGGGGGCATGGAATGCACTGCCTGTGGAAGTAGTTGAGTCGGAAACATTAGGGACCTTCAAGCAGCTGTTGGATAGGTACATGGATTACGGGAAAATGATATAGTGTAGATTTATTTGTTCTTAAGGGCAGCACGGTAGCATTGTGGATAGCACAATTGCTTCACAGATCCATGGTCCCAGGTTCGATTCCGGCTTGGGTCATTGTCTGTTCGGAGTCTGCACGTCCTCCCTGTGTCTGCGTGGGTTTCCTCCGGGTGCTCCGGTTTCCTCCCACAGTCCAAAGATGTGCGGGTTAGGTGAATTGGCCAATGATAAATTGCCCTTAATGTCCAAATTGCCCTTGGTGTTGGGTGGAGGTGTTGAGTTTGGGTAGGGTGCTCTTTCCAAGAGCTGGTGCAGACTCAAAGGGCCGAATGGCCTCCTTCTGCACTGTAAATTCAATGATAATCTATGATTAATCTAGGACAAAGGTTCGGCACAACATCGTGTGCCGAAGGGCCTGTTCTGTGCTGTATTTTCTATTAAAAATTTTTTTTTTAATCACAGCATGTATACACAACTACCAGTGACATATGGTTTGCTAATCACATTTGACATAAGGTTTTATAATAGCTTAGTAGTGTAACTTTGCATAAACACATTATAAAGTGGAAACAATTTGGCCATGACCTCTCATTTCTCCAGATTTGGCCTTCGTCTTGTGTTTATAACAGATTTGGCCATAGTTTCTCATTTATTAACTTCTTCCCACACTGCAATCATGACTCCTGATCACAAATATTTGTGCCAGATCTCAGAATCTGCAGGCATGTGGAGACTAGCTGGACAATGAAAACCCAATGAACCAGGTTATTGGCGGCAAAAGGCATTCATCAGGTGATTATACCAACATGCAAAAAAGAAAACTTTCGAATAATATCGACCACAAGGAGCCAGAGAAGGAGTAAGCACAGATTGATGTGTCTCACTATCAGTGCTCTTCCAAACCTGATAATTGGAAATTGCATCCCGATTAAGGAGATAGAATAGGACAAAACGGCACAAAGTCCACCTGATACCCCTGACAGAAAAAGCGGATCTCTTCCTCCGACGGGTAATCCATCGGCAGCGGAATGTGAAATCCACAGTTCAACTGACTCCGCTTCTATCTAACAATGGAAGGAAGGAGTCACACATTCTTCATGAGCGGACACTGAACCATGGGCCAACCAAAGGAGGAATTGAATCGACTTCAATATTCATTCTGGACGTGTTGGGCAGGGTGATTCTCTACGGCCCGTATTCAATGGCACGTGGGGCCAACAATGAGCCCCCACGAGATTCTCAACATTACTGGCTCCTTCGTCATCTGATTTGCCAGACTTGCGCCTCAGTTTTTCGCCACTAACAAGGGGGAGCTGCTTTTAAATGCTCCCTCACCACTCACTCCCAGTCAACACACAAGCATGGCAGCACTCAGATCTGCTCTTCACTTTGGCAATGCCGAGCTAGCCACGCTGTGGATGAGAGGTGGGCCACTCTGTTCTTCCGAGGGAGTTGGAGGACCAGCAGCAGGGCCAGCCATGCCACCTGTGCGGCAATTGCAGCTACTGTCAGTTCAGGCACCATGACCAGCAGGACCGCCATCCAATGTTGAAAGAAGACCAATAACCTCCACCGAGCTGTAAAGCTAAGTTACCACCTCTTTCCTCGCATTAATTCGGCCTGCCACCCCTCATATTCCCAAGCCCCCCCCCCCCACAAATCACTGGCTGACACCTCGCACCGTCCCCACACCCGATTTTCGTGCTTGTTCCTCAGAGCCCCCTGGCACCCACCAGCACAACCCCATAATATCTAGGTGCAGTGCCCATACATGCCACTGGCCATATACCTCTCTGACCTGTTAAGCATGCAGCTCACAATGCCCTCTCTTTGTCCCCACAGGAAAAGATAGCTCATAGTAAGCAGGAAAGGACAAGGACCAGTGGCAGGATGCCAGAGATCTGAGTCCTCATCCCTTACGAGGCCCTGGAAACTGCGAGATTGCCCATGGAGAGAGCAGTTACCGACAGTGAGGTTGGCCCATGCCACAGAGGTGAGGATCCACTGATCCCTTCACCCAGATGACCTGTCTCAAGTGAACAGTTCATGTCAGACAAAATGATCCTTTCCTCTCACTGGCCACATATCCATTGTCTTGCAGGATCTCTATCTGGTGAGGCTTGGCCATCCGGAGTCATGCATCCCCTGCCGCCCAAAAGACCACCTTTGAGGAGAGCTCTGAGGAGACCACCATCAAGATTTCACAGCTATCACCCCCACCTTACACCAGCAGAGAGAGACACACTTCGGTCAGTGACATTAGTGGACAGGCTTCTGGGGCACCACAGAACATGCACTACACACTTGCTGATGCATATCAGAGGGAGGAAGGGAAATCCAAGGGAGACAGCAGTTGGAGGTCTGCGGGATCCCAAGGCAGAACAGAGTAGCACGGTGATGCCAGTGGCACTGATAAGTCGGCCGGGGTCCTCCGGCTCCAGGCCCCCCAGAGAACATCCGCCAAGAGCATCTAAGGCCAGGGGTGCTGTCTCCACGTTTGATGTGCAAATGTTCACTATTAAACCACTTAACACCTGATACATGTGAAGCCTCTGTCATGATAATCTTCACAGCGGGCCTGCCTGCACCCCATCCCCTGTTGCTCTCCGCCCCCACCCCTGCACAGTGGTTCAAGATCAAAAGCCCCCAGTGCAGAACCCGTTCAGAGGGTGTGTGTGAGCGTGCTGTCAGCAAAAGGACAGGAGTCAGACTTGTGCAGAAACTGAGGAGCACCGGTGCTTTCCTCACAGCGAGTTAGCCTCACTGTCCTGCCTGGTATAGTGACCTGCTGACAGTGCCGACACAGGCCTACCACCCCGGAATGATTTACACAGACCCTTGGAGGGTGGAACAGGGTGGTTGGGAACTGGGTGGTGAGGGTGCGGGGAATGGCAGAGAGCGGGATTCGGGGAGAAGGAGGGAAATGGGGGGAGGGGGGAATTGGGGTGTTGAACTGATGGAGATGATGGGGCCTCCCTGGCCCTCCTGGCATGATGGACCCTTGCCATCACCTGTCCTCCATCGTCCGGTTCTTTCTCAGGCTTGTCCTCCAGCCCCTCCTGGTCCAACACCTCCTCCTTGAGATGAAGCCGCATGTCCCTCCTCCCCGTCCACCCCTCCCCGCCATCTGAGGCAGGTAGTGGAGAGCACATCAGACCACCACAAAGCGGGAGAACATCTGGAGAACATACTACTGTGCACCACCAGAATGGCCCAGACATTTTCAGCAGTCCGATGCACCGCTAAATGACAGCACGGGTGACAACGTGGGCCTCATTATATCTCCACCTCGGTCTCTGGCCTCCACACTGGCATCATCAGCGATGACCTCAGCGGGTATCCCTTGTCTGGAAGAAGGAACTGAGGGCATTGTTGCTAAGTTTGCAAATGGTACAAAGATATGTAGAGGGACAGGTAGTAATGAGGAAGCAGGGTAGCTGCAAAAGGACTTGGGCAGGCTTGGATCGCGGGCAAAGAAGTGGCAGATGGAATACAATGAGGAAAAGTGTGAGGTTATACACTTTGGTAGGAAGAATGGAGGCATAAATGGGAAAATCGAAGCACAAAGGGACTTATTCAGTCCTAGTTCAGGATTCTCTTAAAGTTAACATGCAGATTCAGTTGGCATTTCGGAGGGAAATGTAATGTTAGCATTCATGTCGAGAAGGCTAGAATACAAGAGAAGGGATGTTCTTCTGAGGCTGTACAAGGCTCTGGTCAGACCCCATTTTGAGTATTGTGAGCAGTTTTCAGCCCCATATCTAAGGAAGGATGTGCTGGCCTAGGAATGAGTCCAGAGGGGGTTCACAAGAATGACCCCTGTAATGAAGAGCTTGTCATATGAGGAGTGGTTGAGGGCTCTGGGTCTGTACTCATTGGAGTTTAGAAGGATGAGGGTTTTTTAATTAAAACTTACAGGATACTGTGAGGTCTGGATAGTGTGGGTGTGGAGAGATGTTTCCACTAGTAGGAAAAACTAGAACCCAAGGGCACAGCCTCAGATTGAAGGGACGATCCTTTAAAACTGAGATGAAGAAGAATTCCTTCAGTCAGAGGTTGGTGAATCTGTGGAACTCTTTGCCGCAGAAGGCTATCAAGGCCAAATCACTGAATGTCTTTAAGACAGAGATAGATAGGTTCTTGATCATTAAGTGGATCTGGGTTATGGGGAGAAGGCAGGAGAATGGGGGTGAGAAACATGTCAGCCATGATTGAATGGCGGAGCAGACTCGATGGGCCAAATGGCCTAATTCTGCTCCTATGTCTTATAGTCCCCCACGAGCCAACCCATCATCCAGTGGTGGTCCTCGAAGACACCGGGGTTTCCGAATGCCCCATGATGTAGCAGTCATGAGGTTCCCTGGGTAGCAGGCACACACGTGCATGATCCAGAGGCGGTGGTTGCACATGATCAGGGAGTGGAACCCTTTCCTGTTAATATACGGCATTCCCTGATGCCCTGGTGCATGCAGGGTGCCTGCATTCCATCGATTGCCCCCTGGACCTGGCATCGCGGCGATGGTAGACAATCCTGAAACCTGGACATCTTGGTGGGCCTGGTTCAGGTTGAAGGACATATAATTGGATGTCTGAGTATCCCCAGCATCCGCCACCTCCCAGATACTCCTGCGGGCTGTAGATTGTGAAATGCCACACAGGTCCCTGCTAGAGCCCTGGAACGACCCGGAGGCATAAATGTTGAGGGCTGCGGTGACCTTCATGGACACCAGGAGCAGGTGTCCTCCACTGCAGGATGAGAAGTCTGTGAGGATGTGACACAGTTGCCGAGCTGTCTCTCTGCTGAGATGCAGTCTCCTGCCGCATATTGTGTCCGTCAGCTCATTAAATTATCAACGACACCTGTACACCTTGGGCCATCACTGGCATCTCTTTCTGGGTCCCTCCTCAGCTTGATGGATGGCTGGGTCGTCAGGGTGTGCAGTGGCCCCCTGCACATGGTGTGCTGCCTCCAATTTGCGTCGTTGTTGCTGCCTTGTCCAACATCTGCCCGCTTTGGCTGCCGCCAGCAACACAAGGGCAGCCTCCACGGGATCGACACCAGCAAACATTTTTTGATCTGGAAGGAATTGGAGAAGGCGAGAGACCGACAATCAATTAGGGCTTCCATCCCGGAACCCTCAAATCCCCTAAGCCTCCCCACCCTTATGTGTCCCGTTTTCTCTCAAGGTGCTATCAAGCAAACCAGTTGTGCTGGAAAACCTCGCTCTGCACACTCACTCCCAGCCACATCAGGAATCCCTCGATCCCAGACCCCAGGCTTCTGCTGGGAACATTTGGGAAGCCATGCTCAGGTGTCCTCCCCTGATCCACACTTACCATTTGGTCACAATAAGATTCACAGTGCTGAAGCCCAGCTCTTCAGTGTTTGATTGTTGGAATCTGCCTCTATGGTACTGACGCTTTTAGAGGTCAGGCAAACTGCTCAGGCATCAAAGTTTGCTTGATACGCTATGCACTAATCATCCTCTGAGACGTGGCACATGTGCCCTCAAGGAGGCACTTGAGAGTTGAGAATATTTTGTTTATTAAACGGTCAACAGTAACAAAGATTTAAAAATCAACTATGTAACATTCCACATATCACACTAACCATTAATCAACAAGGAAACATCACCGTTCCATATTGGTACTATATCAGCTCATTTTCACAAAGAAATCCACACACATGGCATCGCCCCTTGCTGGCTCCTCAACAGAAACGGATTATAAGCATGAGAATATGTTATCATGTCCAGAACTTTGTCGTAGAAATAATCTGTCCTTCAATGTGTGACTTTTTCCACGTATCAGGGCCACTCTCCATCCAGGAGTGGCAGCTGTGCATGGCTTCCCACACGGTCCAATCCCACCAGAACTAAATCCTGGCATCCACATATTCCACCAGTGTTCAAAGTGCAGTTGAACATCCTTGACTTCCAACGTGTTTAACCCACAGTGATGTGCCAGTTACATGCAGCACTCACCACAAAGGTATCAGCAACCTGCAAACGCATTTCTTCAACAGGTGGTTCTATTTGGAACCGGATCCCACAGTATCTTCTTGCTTCAACCTGGATTATCTTCTGGACTCATACATCCCCCTGGGCTCGATGTTCCTGGACCCAGGTATCTTACTGGCTACAGAAAAGAAAGGAAACTGCAGCCTCCAGGCATCAGCAACCATCATCAGGAGCAAGCAGCAAACCAACCTGCTGCTGCGAAGTGCTCTCACAACTAGTCTGCAGCTGTGGTTGCTCCTGTTATGGGGCTCCATAATATTAAAATATGGCTTGGAGGCCTCACAGACGCAAAGCCCCTCACCTCCCCAGCACAGGGGTGACCACCGACCTAGGATGCTTCAGCCCCCTGACCAAGCCCAAGCCCCCTGTGGGTCTTCGCCCCCTCCCCCCCGCAACCCCGAGCACAGGGGCAGCAGTTCTGGTGCCCTTGAGCTGCATGTCGGAAAATGAAAATGGTTACTCACCTCCTCAGATCCCCTCAGCAGCCATTGTGCCAGCTTCACGTTTTAAAAAATGAATACTAAACAACGCCCACGTGACTTCTCACTGGGGAGTCAGATAATTCCCGGGAGGCCGTTGCATGCGGCTTCAATCTCGCTAATGAGATTGAAATGAATGCAAATGAGGGTTAGTAATATGCTCCCCATTTCTGGGCGCGATCCGGAACTCGCCATTGGGAGTGCGCCGGTATAATGCAAATTGGTTTGCACTTGGTCCGAATCTCGATTTTGGCCTTTCTCGCTATTCAACCGCTGTGCCCCGATCTGCGCGGGCGTAATGCGGCGGTTAAATCACGCCTTAAGTCTACTGTGTAGTATAGTTAACAGGTCAGCTATGATTATTAAATTAAAATGGCTGTTCCAATAAATTAGTCTGAACTAGAAATCTAGGTCACAATTCTCCCAAAATATAACTCAGAGTAATTTTGGGCGGGTTTTCCAGGATGATTTGTGCTGGCTGTTTGGGTGCGATCCAGATGGTTTCACCCACAGGTAGCCACTTTTTTTCGGAGCTTGTGGAGTTTCTCGTTAGAAAATCCCACACTGAGAAATTTCGTTCTGTAGTGGGGAACTAAAGACGCCAGCCCAAGACCCGCTCCTCAGAGATCAGGCTGTCACGTTTATAGGGTGCCCAGGTCTCAAAGTGAGGTTCTGGGCCACCCACAGACATCACAGCTCCCTGAAGACATGGGCAACACCCCCAACCCTCGACCTTGGAGGGGCAACCTCCCCATCATCACCAAAAGTCTATGTGACCATCCCACAGCACGCAGGCATGAGGGTTCCTCAGCCCCACACCCATCCATCCTCGGAGGCATGAGGGCACCATGTTCTCCCCACCCCCCTCAAGGGAACATACCCTGCCATGGGGTCCCTGAGGGCCCCTCTGCCTTTCAGGCCTCCCCTTCACCCCCCTCATCCTTCATAAACCCCTTTCCTAGCCCCCACGTTATCTCCCCTTCATCGGCATGCCCTCCTCCCTCAGGCCCTGCCCCTTGGAAGTGCTAGCAAGGCACCGGGGCCCTATGCCTGGCACTTCCAAACTGGCACCCCGCATTGCCATATTGGCACTGCCAGTGTGCCCAGTTGGCACTGCCAGAGTGTCCAATTGGCAATGTCAGGATTCCAGGATGCCCAGTTGGCACTGCCCTGGTGCCATGCACACTGTTAGGGCACTGCCCTGTCCTTGGTCTGACCACTCGGAGGTTCCAATGGTCACTGAGCCCCCCCGGTGAGCCTTACTTCTGTTGTGGGCAAAATCTTGGAAAGGTTTATAAGAGATAGGGTGTATAATCATCTGGAAAGGAATAATTTGATTAGACATAGTCAACACGGTTTTGTGAAGGGTAGGTCGTGCCTCACAAATCTTATTGAGTTCTTTGATAAGGTGACCAAACAGGTGGATGAGGGTAAAGCAGTTGATGTGGTTATATGGATTTCAGTAAAGCGTTTGATAAGGTTCCCCACGGTAGGCTACTGCAGAAAATACGGAAGCATGGGATTCAGGGAGATTTAGCAGTTTGGATCAGAAATTGGCTAGCTGGAAGAGGACAAAGGGTGGTGGTTGATGGGAAGTGTTCAGACTGGAGTCCAGTTACTAGTGGTGTACCACAAGGATCTGTTTTGGGGCCACTGCTGTTTGTCATTTTTATAAATGACCTGGAGGAGGGCGTAAAAGGATGGGTGAGTAATTTGCAGATGATACTAAAGTCAGTGGAGTTGTGGACAGTGCGGAAGGATGTTACAAGTTACAGAGGGACATAGATAAGCTGCAGCGCTGGGCTGAGAGGTGGCAAATGGAGTTTAATGCAGAAAAGTGTGAGGTGATTAATTTTGGAAGGAATAACAGGAAGGCAGAGTACTGGGCTAATGGTAAGATTCTTGGCAGTGTGGATGAGCAGAGAGATCTCGGTGTCCATGTACATAGATCCCTGAAAGTTGCCACTCAGGTTGAGAGGGTTGTTAAGAAGGCGTACGGTGTGTTAGCTTTTATTGGTAGAGGGATTGAGTTTCGGAGCCATGAGGTCATGTTGCAGCTGTACAAAACTCTGGTGCGACCGCATTTGGAGTATTGCGTGCAATTCTGGTCGCCGCATTATAGGAAGGATGTGGAAGCATTGGAAAGGGTGCAGAGGAGATTTACCAGAATGTTGCCTGGTATGGAGGGAAGATCTTACGAGGAAAGGCTGAGGGACTTGAGGCTGTTTTCGTTAGAGAGAAGACGGTTAAGAGGTGACTTAATTGAGGCATACAAGATGATCAGAGGATTGGATAAGGTGGACAGTGAGAGCCTTTTTCCTCGGATGGTGATGTCTAGCACGAGGGGACATAGCTTTAAATTGAGGGGAGATAGATATAAGACAGATGTTAGCGGTAGGTTCTTTACTCAGAGAGTAGCAAGGGCGTGGAATGCCCTGCCTGCAACAGTAGTGGACTCGCCAACACTAAGGGCATTCAAATGGTCATTGGATAGACATATGGACGATAAGGAAATAGTGTAGATGGGCTTTAGAGTGGTTTCACAGGTCGGCGCAACATCGAGGGCCGAAGGGCCTGTACTGCGCTGTAATGTTCTATGTTCTATGTTCTATGTTCTATCACGTCTGGTCTCCATTTTTGGAGACCTGTACTTTTTATTTCCGTCTAGTCATTTTATTGCAAAAAATAGAGAAATAGATGAGTAGAGTGTACAGGATAGCAATCTCTTCCGTTTCAGCCGACCTGTTCACATTGTCACATTTGTCAAGCTGAACTTTAAGAAAAAACTGTTTTTCAATGATTTTTAAGTTTCATACATAGCAAGGTCATATAGTGACACAAATATTACATAGTGATAAATCATTCCTTGTCTACTGCACGTATTTACAAATTTGCTATCTGTGGGGATGGAGCGCCGTGGGCCTCGGTGTCCATCGCGATACCCGTTTTTGACCTCCCCACAATTCAGCCGGCATAGTGGGATCGGCAATCGGCACAACGCGGTGGAAAAATCACACCCCGAGAAAATAAAATGGATCTATCGACTAAATGTGTATAAATATGTGTTTTCAAAATATAAGTATGATTTAAACATCCAGAGTCACTATGAAGATAAACATAGTTGTTCTATTTCAGGAAGCCAGTTGGCGAAGGATAGAACTGTAACCAATCTTTCACGCCCTTTTTGTATTCGCTGAGTTACATGTTACAAGCATGTACCTTGCAACATCCACAATTTTAAGCTATTGATATGGGCTCAAAGTTAATGCTGACTGTCTGATGAGAAATAAACACATTAAATACACAGTTAACAATAATCGGCGGAATACTTTGTTCCTGAGCCTAAGTGTTGAGTCCAGGGCACGATTAAAGGCCTTCTATGGCAGCAAAACTGGCACCGCAGCTGGACCGATTCAACAACCGTTCAGGGGCTAGCACCGGCGCACAATCGATTCCAATGAGAAATGGTACAGGATTTGGCGGGTTCGCAACTGATATTCAGGAGGCTGACAAACAGCATATAAACACTGCACCACCCGAGCCAACAAGATGGCAGCGAGGAGAGCGGCACCCTGTTTACGGACCCTGAGCTCGAGATCCTACCAGATGTCGTGGAGGAGCAACCCTGTACTCCGACCCAGGAAGAAGGCTGGCAACCATCACCGCTCACTATGCCTGGGCGCATGTGGCAGAGGTGGTCAGCGGTGTAAGCAACACCATCTGGACTGGCCAGCAGTGCTGGAAGAAACTGCACAACCTCCTCAAGGCGGCCAGGGTGAGTATGCAGTACTGTACCCCTGGCAACAACCCCTGTCCCACATACCCGCAACCTGACCCCCCCACCTGGAGGGCAGCCAAAGCCACCCTACACCATATGCTGACACCCATACCGACCGCCATGGCCAGGAGTCCTGGCAACTGAAGCCACCAGCTACCTATCCACTGGGCTCCATGCGTCAGGCAGTCTAACACTGTGCGGTTTCTGTTTCCGCTCCCCCCCCCTCCCTCCCCGCCCCCACCCCCAGGAGAAGGCTGCCAATAACCACCGGGAGTGGGTGAAAACTGGAGGGGGAGTGCCAGCTCCGCAGCCCCTCACCGCGGCAGAGCAGAGGACCCTGGACGTGGTCATTGGGCCCGAAGAAATGGCAGTCACTGGGGTGGAAATCAACAGCGGGCGAGGAAATAAGACCCCGCTGAGTTGCGATTGGCTGTAACACGTATGTCACACTCCCCCAACACCAACCCCACTCCACCCTCACACCACCCCACTATCACACCTCCCTCACCCCCCCCCCCCCCCCCACCCTCCACCATCACCACCATCCCTACACTCCACTAAAGACCCCCAAAACGGCAAGGACCCCGCACGAGGACCCAAACGGGCTGAAAGGTAGACTCATCCTTGTGGAACCACGGGACCTGACCAGTTCGCGAACATGTCCCCCCCCCCGGTGACCCCAAAATCTCAACTAGCACCCGGGACCGCACCAGACACAACCACTTAACTTTGACAAGGTCAGACTTTTCCCATCAGATACTGGAAACATTCAGAAGCAGACACCGTCCGGGGAAGCGAGGGAAACATACTCCTGGCAAACGTCCAAGCGATCGAAAACAAGCGGATGAGCTTAACGCTAGACTTACCTCTCAGAGGGAAGTAAGAGACTGCTGTTTGCTCTGTTTCACAGAGACATGGCTCACCCCTGCCTCACCGGACTGTGCCATATAACCTGACGGCTTCTCAATATGCCGGACGGACCGCACGGTGTCAGCAGGCAAAGCGAAGGGTGAAGGAGTTTGCTTCCTTGTCAACTCCTCGTGGTGCTCGGATGTGGCGACCCTGGCAAACTACTGCTCCCCGGTCCTGGAATACCTGACCGTGAAGCATCGCCCATACTACATTCCATGGGAGTTCACTTCTGCCATTATCACGGTGGTCTACATGCTACCTCAGGCGGCAGTGAAGAAGTTGGTTGATGAATTGTACACCGCTATAAATAACAATGTTCATTATGGCCTGGGACTTCAACCAGGCCAACCTCAAGAGTGTGCTGCCAAACTTCCACCAACATATCTCCTGTCCCACCAGGGCCGACAACATCCTTGATCACTGCTACACAAACCATCAAGGGTGCCTACCGATCCATCCCCTGACCACACATTGGAAAATCAGACCATAAGACGGTGCTCCTTCTCCCGGCAAACAAGCAGAAACCGAAGTGGGAGAATTTGGTTAAGACGGTCTTGCAATGCTGGTCTGAGGCAACAGAAGAGCTCCTAAGCGACTGCTTGAAGTCAATGGATTGGTCTATATTCAAGAACAAGGCGGCCAACCTTCATCAGCAAGTGTGTAGAAGATGGTGTGCCAAAGAAGATAGTACGGACGTTCCCCAACTAGAAATCATGGTTAGCCCAGGAGATTCACTCCCGACTGAAGGCCAGCTCTGAGACATTCAAGATAGGCCACCCTGGCCTATACAAGGAATCCATGTGTGACCTCCATTGGCGATGCCAAGTGATAATTCCAGACTAAGCTTCCGTCACTGTGGTAGTATGTATTGGGGGTCATGTGGGACTGGAAGCCCTAATGTCATTGGCTGACAGATCCCGGGTCCTGGTTGGCCGTTGACCTCTAGCTCCGCCCTGAAGGCGGAGTATAAGAAGCCGGAGTCTTCCCCCGCAGGCCAGTTTACTATCGAGCTGCGGGGGAACAGACACGCTTAATAAAGCCTCATCGACTTCACTCTATTCGTCTCACGGAGTCTTTGTGCGCTACAATTTATTAAGCATGCCTAAAAAGGACTATGGAGCTCAGGATCATTCCGGAATGCCTGAGGATCAGCCCCCACGCAGTGAACGCGGCAGCAGCCTTCAAGCACTGGCAGACTTGCTTCGAGGCCTACCTCAGAACGACCACCGGCCGGGTCACAGAAGACCAAAAACTGCAGGTCCTGCACTCGAGGGTGAGCACGGAGATTTTCTCCCTCATCGAAGACGCGGAGGATTTCCAGACGGCGTTCGCAGCACTGAAAAGTCTCTATGTCCGCTCAGTTAACCAAATCTACGCTCACTACCAGCTCGCGACGAGACGGCAAGTCTTCCCCCGCAGGCCAGTGTACTATCGAGCTGCGGGGGAACAGACACGCTTAATAAAGCCTCATCGACTTCACTCTATTCGTCTCACGGAGTCTTTGTGCGCTACAGTCACAGACTAACGACACAAACGCTCGTCGGCTGTGGCAAGCCTTAAACAACATAATGGGCTGCAAAGCAGAGTAGAATCACTGGCAGCAGCGCACCCCTCCCCGATGAACTCAATGCATCCTATGCTCGTTTCGAGCAGGAAACCAACAAACCGTTGTCAACTGCCGCAGCAGCCTCGGACACACACATACCTACCATCGCAGCTTCCGAAGTCAGATCGGCATTCTTGAAAGTGAACTCTCAGAAAGCAATGGGTCATGACGGAGTCCCTGGTTGTGCATTCAGATCCTGCGCGGACCAACTGGCAGAAATCTCCAACCTCTCCCTACTCCGTTCCAAGAAGACCACCATCACTGAATACCGGTGCCAAAGACAACGTGCCTCAACGACTACCATTCAGTGGCCTTGACATCGACCATTATGAAGTGCTTTGAGTGGTTGGTCATGAGACACATTGATTCCATACTCACAGAATGCCTTGATCCACTGCAATTCTCATACCGCCACAACCGGTCTACACAGATTTCCCCAGGCCTTGGACATGCTGATCCATAGCCGAAAGCCTCGCCCCCAAGGCCTCCACCATGGATGCCACCCGTGCGGTGTTGGCCTGTGTGACACACATGGTCGGCACCACCTCCTGCTCCTGTATGCAGTTGGAGTCCTCCACCTGCGCCTGCAGGTACCGGATGCTCACCGCCAACCCCTCATGTAGTCACTGACTCTGTGACTGCATCTCCACAATCAATGGGACTTTCCGTTCCAGAAGCCTGAAATCCGTCTGGATGGCAGCTAGTCCCTGGGGTTGCCCCGCCCTACGACTATCCACCCCCTTGTGGGATCCTACCTCCACCTGCTGTACTAGAGCATGTGTGTGGTGCTCACCAGATAGTGTCCCAGGAGCCTCTTCACTACAGTGCCCAAACGAGGTGAGTGTCTCTTGGATGGTGGAGTGTGTTGGAGACAGCTGTGCCATCATTGGATTGGAGCTCTGGTGTGGCCTGGGTCCTGGGTTGATGGCTCCCGTGTCGGTGTCCTCGTCGCTGCTCAGCACCCGGGGCTCTGGCTCTGGCTGTGGGCGAGAGACACCAGAAGGACATGCCCAAATACCAGCAGCTCCTGCAAGACACAAGACAAGATACATGATTAGACCACGGGCTGGGGGTTAGTGGGGGTGATGGGGGGAGCGTGGAGTGGGTAGCCGGTGTCTTCAGTGACCAGGGCACCTGGCCATGGTGGTCGTCCTGGGTGACGGCATGGGGTGCAGGTTGTGGGATTCGGACAGCCACCAGGTGGGAGGGGTAGTGTTGCGGATGTGAGGGACGGGGATTGGTGTCAATGCCACAGAGCAGCCTCCTTGCCCTGGCCGTCCTGAGGGGGTTGTGTGTTTTTTTCCAGCACTGCCAGCCGTTCAGGACAATGTCGCTCGTGTCTCTGACGGCCTCTACCACCTGCGCCCAGGCACAGCGAACGGTGACGGCTGGCAGCCTTCTTCCCGAGCCGGGGTACAGGGTCGCCCACTTCTCATCCATGGCATCCAGCAGCGTCTCAAGCTCGGCGTCCATGAATCTCGGGGCCGCTCTCCTTGCTGCCTTCTTGATGGCTGGGGTGGTGTGTGTGTGGAATGAAGTGTGTATATGCGGCTGCATCTCGTCAGCCTCCTGAGTGTCAATCGCTAATCTGGCGAATCCCGCACCGTTTCTCATTGGAATCGTGTTCCACGTGGTGCCGGTGCTAGCCCCTCAACGGTCACTGAATCGGTCCAAATGGGGCGCCAGTTTTGCTGTCGTAGAAGTCCCCAAATATTGCCCCGGCGTCAACACTTATTCTCAGGAATGGAGAAATCCGCTGAACAGCTGCTGCTACAACTTTTCCAGAATAGCAGCCCTGAGGAAATTCCCACTCATGCCTCACGTCACACTCAGTGTGAACACCTTTGCCGGGATTTTCTTCTTTTTTTTTTCTTTTTTTTATAAATTTAGAGCAGCCAATTATTTTTCTTTTCCAATTAAGGGGCAATTTAGCGTGGTCAATCCACCTAACCAGCACATCCTTTGGGTTGTGGGGGTGTCATAATATACACCAGTATATCATGGTGCAGACACACACTGATGGACACACAGTGGGACCAATCAACACACACAACACCGCAGCCAATCACCAGTGAGAGCACGCGCACTATAAAGACAGGGAGTATCAGAGTTCCCGCTCATTCGAGTTGCAGCTAGCTAGGAGGACAGAGCTCATAGCCTGCAACACAGACATTCACCATGTGCTGAGTGCATCGACTGGTTAGGACAAGGCAGAGGTCTTTAGTTAAAGCTAGTATCATATTAACCCACAGTCTAAGTATGTTTAAACAGTTAATGATTCAATAAAATAGTGTTGCACTATTTCAAGTGTTGGTGACCTGTAGGTGATCCAGAACACCCAACACATCATGATACCAGGAGTGTTGGGATACTAGCACTTCTTAGACCTACCTGCAAGTGATCTGCCTTCCGCCAGCATTCCGTCATCCTGCAGCATGGACAACATCAGCCCGCCGCCGCCTCTCCGCTTCGCCGGCAACCTTGGGGCCAACTGGAAGATTTTCAAACAGCGCTTCCTCGAAGCCACGGACAGGGAGGGCACCTCGGACACCAGAAAGATTGTTCCTCTCCTCTCCACGGCCGGTGACCATGCCATCCACATTTTCAACTCTCTCACCTTCGTAGATTATGAAGATAAGATGAAGTTCAAGATGGTCCTCCTCAAGTTTGACACTCATTGCAATGTAGAGGTGAATGAAAGTTTTGAACGCTACGTGTTCCAGCAGTGTTTGCAGGGTAAGGATGAACCTTTCCAATCCTTTCTCACGCACCTCCGCATCCTTGCGCAATCTTGCAGCTATGGGCCCACCTCCGACTCCATAATACGCGACCAGATCGTTTTCGGCGTTCAGTCGGACCCCCTGTGTCAGCAGCTCCTCAAAGTAAAGCAACTCACCCTTGCGACCGCCATCGAGACCTGTGTCTTACATGAAAACGCCACGAGTCGGTATTCCCATATACAAGCGGCTGAAACGGCGCGGCAAGGTCCCCACGAGGCGGAACAGGTCCAAGTGATTGAGTACCTCCAGGGCCTCAGCCTGGATGAGGGCGGCCATTTTGCGCGCTTTTCGTGGATTCCTGCGCTTGTACGCACCAAATGAGGGGACGGCGACGTTGAGGATCGTAATGCGCAGGCGCGCACCATGCACGACCGCACCGCGCATGTGCGGTGGCGCAGCGAACATGTTGACGTCACGACGTGCGACAACTGTAGCTCCGCCCATTTAAAGCGGCAATGCCCCGCAAAATCTCGACAATTTTTACGATGTAGAAGACTTGGCCACTATGCTGCCTTCTGTCGGGCAGCTCAGCCTGCCAACTCCCATCGCTTCAGCAAGCCTCGCGGGAATGTTCGGGCAATTTAATCCACGGTTACCGAGTCGGGTGCGGACCTCCCACACAGCAGTGACACCGAGGACCCGAAGGCGCCTTTTCGAGTCGGTGTCGTAACGAAAAACAGGCTGTCCCCAAAGCAAAGACACCAGCCGTTGTCGGTATACAGCATCGATCCAGACGCTGAGTGGTGTGCCACCCTGACGGTCAACCGGTCCCAAATACGATTCCGCCTGGACTCTGGTGCCTCCGCCAATCTCATGGTGTGGTCTGCTTTCCAAAGCCTTCGTGTCACCCAGCCATTCTTCCATCAGCCTGCCAGCTATTGGACTACAATGGCAACATCATTCCTGCTCCCGGCTCGTGCCAACTTGAAGTAACGCACAAGTCACGGAAAGCCATCCTTCCCTTCGAGATTGTGGGCTCCTCGAAGGACTCCCTGCTTGGCACACAGGCGTGCAAGCTGTTGAACCTCGTTCAAAGAGTTCACTCTCTCTCATCTGATGACACGCCTGCCTTCCAGGACGCTGACTTCAGGCCGCAACTCGACGCCATCATCGACCAGCACCACGACGTCTTCGAAGGCATGGGCATGCTCCCATATACTTACAAGATCCTACTCAAACAGAACGCCACACCTGTGGGGCATGCACCTCGCAGTGTCCCAGCACCCCTCAAGGACCGCCTCAAGCAGCAGCTGCAGGACCTCCAAGACCAAGGAGTGATCTCAAAAGTTACGGAACAAACTGACTGGGTCAGTTCCATGGTATGTGTAAAAAAGCCTTCCGGTGAGCTGAGAATTTGCATTGATCCCAAGGATCTGAATCGCAATATCATGAGGGAGCATTATCAAATTCCCAAGCGTGAAGAGATCACATGCGAGATGGCTCGCGCCAAGCTCTTCACCAAACTTGACACCTCGAATGGATTCTGGCAAATCCAGCTCGACAAATCCAGCAGGAAACTGTGTACCTTTAACACCTCCTTTGGCAGATATTGTTACAACAGGATGCCGTTTGGGATCATATCGGCTTCAGAAGTGTTCCACAGGATCATGGAACAAACGATGGAAGGCATTGAAGGTGTTCGCGTCTATGTCGACGACATAATCATTTGGTCCACCACCCCGTAGGAGCATGTCAGTCGCCTCCAGCGTGTGTTCAAAAGCATTCGGGAGCAGGGCCTACGCCTCAACAGAGCCAAATGCTCCTTTGGTCAGACGGAACTCAAGTTCCTAGGGGACCACCTCTCCCAGTTGGGTGTGCGGCCGGATGCGGACAAGGTGGCTGCCATCACAGCCATGAAAATGCCAGAGGACAAGAAGGCGGTCCTCCGATTTCTGGGCATGGTCAACTTCCTAGGGAAGTTCATCCCTAACTTCGCCTATCATACCACGACTCTCAGGAACTGGTCAGGAAGACGACAGACTTCCAAAGACTTCCTGCCCACGAGCGCGAATGGAGGGAACTCAAAACCAAACTCACCACGGCCCCGGTCTTAGCCTTTTTTGATACAGCGAAAGAGACAAAAATTTCGACCAATGCCAGCCAATCTGGCATTGGGGCAGTGTTCCTGCAATGTGATGAGGCCTCATGATGGGCCCCCGTTGCATATGCGTCACGCGCCATGACCCCCACGGAACAGTGCTACGCGCAGATAGAAAAGGAGTGCCTGGGCCTGTTGACCGGTGTCGTCAAGTTTCATGATTATGTGTACGGCCTTCCCCAATTCACCTTCGAGACCGACCATTGCCCCCCGCTTGTCAATATAATACAGAAAGACTTGAATGACATGTCGCCTCTCCTCCAGCGTATTCTGCTCAAGCTCCGGCGATACGACTTCCAGCTGGTATACACCCCGGGCAAAGACCTAATCATCGCCTACTCTCTCCAGGGCAGTCAACACTCCGTGTGACCCAGCGGGATTCGTCTGCCAGGTTGAAGCCCATGTGACCTTCGTGACCTCCAATCTACCTGCCACGGATGAACGCCACATCCAAATTCGCCGCGAGACGGCAGCTGACCTATTGCTACAGCGTGTCATGCGCCATCTAATAGATGGGTGGCTCAAGGGCCAATGCCTGCAGTTCTACAACATCAGAGATGATCGGGCGGTAGTCGATGGTGTTCTCCTGAAACTGGACCGTATTGTTATCCTGCACAGCATGCGCCAGCTCACCTTGGAACAGCTACACGAGGGCCATCTTGGCGTGGAGAAGTGCCGCCGACGGGCCCGAGAGGCAGTGTACTGGCCCGGCATCAATGACGACATCGCCAACACAGTGCTCAACTGCCCCACTTGTCAGCGCTTCCAGCCGGCCCAACCACGTGAGACCTTACAGCCCCATGAGTTGGTCACGTCCTCTTGGTCCAAGGTCGGCATTGATCTGTTCCACGCGCTGGGCAGGGACTACGTCCTGATTGTAGACTACTTTTCAAACTACCCGGAGGTGGTACGTTTACACGACATTACATCGTCTGCAGTCATCCGTGCCTGTAAGGACACCTTTGTTCGACACGGCATCTCGCTAACTGTGATGTCGGACAATGGCCCCTGCTTCGCAAGCCAGGAATGGTCCAACTTTGCCAGGAGGTACAACTTTGTGCATGTGACATCCAGTCCCCTGTACCCCCAATCCAATGGCAAAGCGGAGAAGGGTGTCCACATAGTCAAACGGCTCCTCTGCAAGGCTGCCGATGCTGGGTCCGGTTTCTACCTCGCCCTGCTGGCCTATCGCTCGGCCCCACTGGTCTGTCGCCAGCCCAGCTGCTCATGGGTTGCACCCTGAGGTCGACGGTGCCGTCCATTCATGTCCCTGACCTCGACCACGTTCCAGTCCTTCAACGAATGCCACTGTCTCGTGCACAGCACAAGGCGGCTCATGACTCCCGTGCAGCTGCTCTCCCTGCTCTGGCTCCAGATGACAACGTCCGCATCCATCTTCCGGATGGTGGCTGGTCTGCAACCGCTGTGGTTCTTCGGCAGGTGGCTCCCTGCTCGTTCCTGGTTCATCTACCGGATGGCTCCATTCTGCGCCGCAATCGATGTGCCCTTCGTCTCGTTCCACGCTCACTACGTGATCCTCCACCATTGCCTCGCCCTCCTGTTGACCCTGACCTGGACTATGCAGAGATTCCGGTCACTCTGCATCCTCCTCACTCTGACACAGTCCAACTCGATCCTCAGCCGACGGCTCCCGACCGACCCATGAGGCGGTCAACCAGAATTTGTCGCCCACCTCAGAGTCTTAATTTGTGAACTTTGTGGACTTATGGACTTTCTGATTTGTTCTGTTCTTCCGTTTAATCGTTCAAGTGGTTTGTATATAGTGTTCATCTCGTTATTCTTGTGACACACCGTTTTTTTCTGAACCAGGCACCTTCCCATGTAAATAGCTTAGTTTTTATGTACATAGCCCTGTAAATATTTTGCACACACGTAGTCAGGAACATTCACCACACACTATTTATTGCCACGCAGGCACATTTTTTATAAAAGGGGGATGTCATAATATACACCAGTATATCATGGTGCAGATGCACACTGATGGACACACAGTGGGACCAATCAACATACACAACACCGCAGCCAATCACCAGTGAGAGCACACGCACTATAAAGACAGTGAGCATCAGAGTTCCCGCTCATTCGAGTAGCAGCTAGCTAGGAGGACAGAGCTCACAGCCTGCAACACAGACATTCACCATGTGCTGAGTGCATCGACTGGTTAGGACAAGGCAGAGGTCTTTAGTTAAAGCTAGTATCATATTAACCCACAGTCTAAGTATGTTTAAACAGTTAATGATTCAATAAAGTAGTGCTGCACTATTTCAAGTGTTGGTGACGTGTATGTGATCCAGAACACCCAACACATCAGGGGTGAAACGCACGCAGACATGGGGAGAATGTGCAAACTCCACACGGACAGTGACCCAAGGCTGGGATTCAAACCGGGTCCGCAGCGCCTCAGTCCCAGTGCTAACCACTGCGCCACATGCCGCCCTGATTTTCCGGGATTTTCAATGGACCTTTGTTTAGTCCGTCAAATTTTCATACCCACCCGAGGCAAATCCCCGCTGCCGGTGAGATCAGAAAGTCTCAGCTCTTGTTTATATTTCTGAATTGACTTTTGTTAGCTTTTACCTTGTGTCACAAATATGTATTTACAATATTGCAGATTTTAAGTATAACTGTTTTAGATGACACTTTTTTTTTCAAACCTTTACTGTGGGTTTAAAAGCTTTTTTCGAGATGGAAAATGGACAAACAATATGACATCTTTTTGTATTTATTCAAACCTCATCAAACCCATATCTCTTGAGGTCGCTAAAAACGGTAATTAGAAATTCAAGACCCCTCCAATGATGCCCATTGATTTCTAAAAATCCATTTGCTTCTGAGGGAACAGGAGACAGAAAGGGACCTGAATGGGTCCTCAATGTAATTAACTTCTTTGACTGGTGAAACAACGCTTCATCAAAATTAACATAGCAGCCATTTTAAATTTTGGAACAGTACAGAGTACATAACCCTCGGAAGAACTCTGAGAAACAACTTCAGAGAGGCACCTTGCCCAAGAGAGGGCAAAGAAGAAAACATTAAGAAATCAACTGTTGTTCTGTCAAATAGCTCAGGCAATGAGGTGCCATAAACACAGACTTAATAAGAAAAAGGGAAACCTTCTCTATCTCCCCTAAAACCTGCTGACCTGCTGAGTTGTCCTGAAAAGGCAAACACTGCTTGGTTGACTGCATAATCCATCATAGTTGTTGAACTGAAGTTCAAGTTTCAACACTTCATTGCAGAAAGATTGAACTCAAGCAATGGGGTTCACAACAATATCTCACAGCAACTGATTTTTATGTACCTTTATTTGCATTTTAATCTTGGTATCTAGATATTAGTTAATAACTGTACCACTTTTATTTAGTAACTTTCAGCATAGTTTTTGTAATAAACTTACTTTTATCTTGTCTGAAACTTGGGCCTGTAACTTCCTGCATGATTCGCTGGTGCGCTGCACATGATGACCAGGAAGTGCTGGCATTTAAACTCCCGGCCATTTTTTTTTGACAGCTTGAAGCCCTGCGCAGCATTGGGGCAGCTGAATGAAAAATCCATCTGCAGCACTAACTTGGGACACTTACCTAGATTTTTGGTGACTTTTCACACATTTTTATTTAAACAAAAATTTTTCAGTTTAGCAGAGGCAGGAGACATTGGGAGACATTTTTTTGGGAGGTTAATGTTTTATATTATTAGCATTTATAAATATGTTTAAAATGCAAATAAAATGAAAGGAAGATATATTATTTTTTTTTAAACTTTGGCTTGTCATGAGGCTGTTAATTCCATTAAAGGAATAGAATGCGGTGATCACTCGCTAACGGGTATGATTGTCCACCGAAGATACTCAGTGTTACTGGTCACGGGTTCTGTAAGTCCTTGCATGGATGATGAGCCCGTTCCTAGAACCGCACCTTCAGTCACTTGACAGGAGTTTCCAAAAGGTGGGATCAGTCCTTGGATGCTAAGTCACAAGTATTCCTTTCTCAGGCTTCTTTTCCGGGCCTGCACTTGCCGCTGGTTGTTCTCGAAGAGTTGTGACCCTTCAATCAGGAGGTTCCTCCAAGTAGGTCTCTTCTGAGCAAAGATCTCCAAGGCATTGATGTTTGTGCTCCATTTCTTGAGGTAAGCCTACAAGGTGTCTTTGAAGAACTTCCTTTGTCCTCCTCTTATGTGGGATCCTTCCTTGATCTGGGTGAAGAAGATTTTCTTTGACAGTCAGGACCAGCAGTGTTGGTTTTGGATGATCATGGCCTCGATACTGGTGTTATTAACTGCTTCAAGGACACTAATGTTAGCACACCTGTCCTGCCAGTTGATTCAGAGCTAAAGTACATTTGGATTTTGCAATGTATTTTAAGCTGGGTTGTTTACGAGTCTCCCTGATGTAATGTTCATCCTTAGAGGCCTCAGTGATTACTTCAAATGGTTTAACAAAGTTTAATGCCTTAGTTGATATATGCAAGCCTCCGCTAATGTGAACTATCTGTCTGACAGATATTGCAGCGAATCAGTTACCCACCTCCAAGAGTGTACTGCCAAAGGACACCCTGAAATGATGTCAGAGGAGATGTATACCAGGATACTGTGCTTCAGCAGCTGCTGCTTTCAGACAGTGATCTTTGTCAATTAACAATTTGTATGTAAAAACCCCTCTTCCCTCTCTTCCCTTCCTCCCTCCCCTTGCCTCTTCCCTCTGTCCCCTTCCCCCCTCTTCTCACCCCCCCCTCCTCTTCCCTCCTCTTCCCTCCCACCCTTCTTCCCTCCCTCCCCTTTACAAATAGACTGAACTGTTGTGTTTAAGTGAGAAGATATATTTTATTGCAAGAAATTTGTAAAAGTTGAGGTGGTTTAATATCATTGCTCAGCTGATAAAGTTAAACGTTAAGTTCAATGTTAATTGATTTCAAAGTTTTGGATTTATAAAATTATTCTTGTTAATAAATGTTTTATATTAAACTTTACAAGCTTCGACAAATGTCTTATTGAAACATCAGAACACAACATTTAATTATGAGATAATTATAAATGAATAAGATAATTGAAGTAAACAAGGCAGAAACATAATAACACGGGGTGGCACACTAGTTAGCACTGCTGCCTCCAGGAATCCATTATTCAATTCGGACCTTGGGTGACTGTGATGTTTGTACATTCTCCCCCTGTCTGCATGGGTTTCCTAGAACCATGGAATACAACCATAGAATTCCAACAGTGCAGAAGGAGGCCATTCAGCCTTTCAGGTCTGCATCAACCCTCTAAAAGAGTCCCCTACCTGGGTCCACTCCCCCACCCTATCCCTGGAACATAACCTGTACACTGGATACTAATGGGATACTTAACATGACCAATCCACATAACCTGCACATGTTTGGACCGTGGGAGGAAACCAGAGTACCCAAAGTAAAAGTCCACACAGACAGTCACCCAAGTGCGGAATTGACCCCAGGTCCCTGGCACTGTGAGGGAGTGGTGCTAACCACTGTGCCACCATGCCATTGTTGTTTCCTCTAGGTGCTTTGGTTTCCTCCCACTGTCCAAAGATGTGCAGGTTAGGTGGATTAGCCTTGCTAAATTGCCCGTTAGTGTCCCCCTTCCCCCCAAGGACTGATATTAGGTTCATATATTTACAGCATAGAATTTCAAAGTTATAGTGAGCAAGGATGTCTGCAAGTTAAACAACCCAGACAAGGTTGTTTGCCATTAGTAGCTTAGTTTAACTAGACACAAAAGAAACAGAGGGGCATCAGGTGACCCATGATATAATAACAAAGAAATTAATTAAAAATGTACTCCTTCATCTTTGCAAACATGCATCATCTCAAATATCCCACTTGTGTGAAACCACAAGAGCCTTTGGAACAAATATTAATCGAACCAAAGCCATTAATTATCGAATTTTCTCTGGTATGAGTACCAATAAACTGCCCAGTACCAGAGCACTTCTCAGACATAAATGATTATTAATAGTACACAGTAATTCCCACAAAGCAAACCAAACATTTGTTGAAGTTAATTAAAAGTTTTAAAATTGTGAACTGTGTGGGAATACATTTCTCTCAGTACAGTAGGTCAAAAGCTCACATCCACGTATTTCATAACCTACTTACTGTCTGACTCACAGAAACATTTATAATTATGGCTGAAAAGTGATGAGCAATCTGATTCTTCGCATCAACTAATGCAGGATAGACATTAGTAACTGTTCAATCAATAGCAGGGTGTGTGCACTGCCTACCTAATAGGCTAATTGCTTCAGTTTTAAGTTGTTTGAATTCCATTGGCAGAAATAACACCAATGCAAATTATGATCCAAAAAGTTATAATGACAAAAGCCATGTAAAGATTCCAAACATCAAATACTCTTAAGCAATTTGGGTATTTTTGACAGAATGGTGCCCTTACTAAGATATATGATTAAATTAATGTGGTTTCGACCACCTTGCATAGTGCAGTGCAGGAATATTAATTTAAATAAATTGGAGATCACTCATCGAACTTTGATAGGACTATTGGTATCTGAGTTAGAATTTTCATTAGCTAAATCAATTAGTTTTGCATTAATTAATATTCTGTTTACCGTGTGCAATTTCTTTTCCAGACCTCAGCGATCCCATTACTTTACGTAGTACTTCAAAAAATGTATTCTTATCTTATTGTATGTCATATAAAAATTTGCAAAGTACCAACTACAGTTATATATTCAAAGTTAACGCAGACTATATTTGTGCCTGAGACCCATTGATTAGGCACAGGGATAAGCACAGTAATATGATAAAATGTGGGGTGTACATCTCTCTCTCTCAGTAACTAATGGCCTTTTAACACAGAAATTCAAGTGCTTTTCTGAAAATGGCGCATTGCCTCAGCAGACAGGGAGTGAAGTTTTTTTTAGTTTAGGAAACAGGAAAATGCCAGTTTTTCTCTCAAATTAATGACTTGCAATTAAAAAATCAACTTCTTAGAAATGGTTTCACAACCGCACGTTTCTGTGATTTTGTTAGCACACTCTTTTTAAAAAATATATATTTTATTAAAGTTTTTCGATCAACCAAGAATTTTTCCATTTTTACAACTTTGTAACAATATATACATTGATCGTTTTTAAAATAATATATTAACTAACGACAAGTGCCAACACAAATAAAAAGAAAAACGAAAAGAAATAGTAACATTGAGAAGATAACTATGAACAACAAATATGTAACAACACACAAAAAAAACCCAAAAACCCGAATGCACCCTCCCCCCTCCCCCCCCCCTCCCTCCCCCCTGGGTTGCTGCTGTTGTCTTTCCTATTTTCCCTTATCGCTTTGCGAGATAGTCGAGGAACGATTGCCACCGCCTGGTGAACCCCTGAGCCGAACCTCTTAGTGCGTACTTTATCCGCTCCAATTTAATAAACCCTGCCATATCGTTTATCCAGGCCTCCACGCCCGGGGGTTTAGCTTCTTTCCACATAAGTAGAATCCTTCGCCGGGCTACTAGGGACGCAAAGGCCAGAAGATCGGCCTCTCTCGCCTCCTGCACTCCCGGCTCATCTGCAACCCCGAATATAGCCAACCCCCAGTTTGGTTCGACCCGGACACCCACCACCTTTGAAATCACTTTTGCCACACCCACCCAGTACCCGTGCATATACCGGGCATGACCAAAACATGTGGGTGTGGTTCGCAGGCTTCCCGTGCACCTCCCGCACCTATCCTCCACCCCAAAAAACCTGCTCAATCTTGCTCCCGTCATATGCGCCCTGTGTAGTACCTTGAATTGGATCAGGCTGAGCCTGGCACACGAGGATGAGGAATTTACCCTACTTAGGGCATCTGCCCGCAGCCCTTCCTCAATCTCTTCCCCCAGCTCCTCCTCCCATTTTCCTTTCAGTTCCTCTATCATCGTCTCCCCCTCGTCTCTCATTTCCCTGTATATATCGGACACCTTACCATCACCCACCCATGCCCCCGAAATCACTTTGTCTTGGATCCCTTGCGCCGGGAGCTGCGGAAATTCCCTCATCTGTTGCCTCACAAATGCCCTCACTTGCATATAACGAAATGCATTCCCAGGTGGCAACCCGTATTTTTCTGTCAGTGCTCCCAGACTCGTGAACGTCCCATCCAAGAACAAGTCCTTCAGTTGCGCAATTCCTGCTTGCTGCCAAGATTGAAATCCCCCGTCTATCCTTCCCGGGACGAATCTGTGGTTGTTCCTTATCGGGGACCACACTGAGACCCCCGTCACTCCCCTATGTCGTCTCCACTGCCCCCAAATCTTCAGAGTCGCCACCACCACTGGGTTTGTGATGTACCTTTTCGGGGCGAACGGCAGCGGCGCCGTTGCCAGTGCTTTTAAGCTAGTTCCCCTACAGGACGCCATCTCCAGCCTTTTCCACGCCGCTCCTTCTTCTTCCCTCATCCACTTAGATATCATAGACACATTAGCGGTCCAATAATAATCACTCAGACTCGGCAGTGCCAATCCCCCTCTATCTCTACTGCGCTGCAGGAACCCCCTCTTTACCCTTGGGGTCTTTCCGGCCCACACAAAGCTCATGATGCTCCTGTCCACCTTCTTAAAAAAGGTCTTTGTAATCAGTATGGGGAGGCACTGAAACACAAAAAGAAACCTCGGGAGGACCACCATTTTAACCGCTTGCACCCTGCTCGCCAATGACAGGGGCACCATATCCCACCTCTTAAAGTCCTCCTCCATCTGCACTACCAGTCGTGTCAAGTTAAGCTTATGCAAGGTTCCCCAGTCCCTGGCCACCTGGATCCCTAAATACCGGAAATCTCTTGTTACCCTCCTCAGCGGCAGCTCGTCTATTCCCCTGCCCTGTTCCCCGGGGTGCATCACAAACAGTTCACTCTTCCCCATATTCAGTTTGTATCCCGAAAACTCTCCAAACTCCCTGAGTGTCTGCATTATCTCAGGCATCCCTTCCACTGGGTCCGCGACATATAACAGCAGATCATCCGCGTATAATGACACCCGATGTTCTTCTCCTCCTCTAAGTACCCCTCTCCATTTCCTAGAGCCCCACAGCGCTATGGCCAATGGCTCAATTGCCAACGCAAACAGTAATGGGGGCAGGGGGCACCCCTGTCTTATGCCCCTATATAGTCGGATGTAGTCGGATCGTTGCCTGTCCGTAATCACACTTGCCACCGGGGCCCCGTATAGGAGCTGAACCCATCTAATGAACCCCTCTCCAAATCCAAATCTCTTCAGTACCTCCCACAAATAGTCCCACTCCACTCTATCAAATGCCTTCTCTGCATGATAGCCACCACTATCTCCGCCTCCCCCTCCGGTGGGGGCATCATCATCACCCCCAACAAACTCCGTATATCGGTATTCAACTGCCTCCCTTTAACAAATCCTGTTTGGTCACCATGCACCACCCCAGGGACACAGTCCTCTATCCTTGTCGCCATCACTTTGGCCAATAACTTGGCGTCTACGTTCAGGAGGGAGATGGGCCTGTATTACCCGCACTGCAGCGGGTCTTTGTCCCTTTTCAAGATCAGCGATATCGTCGCCTCCGACATCGTCGGGGTTAGTGTCCCCCTTTCGTTACCCTCATTGAAGGTACTCGTCAAGAGTGGGGCCAGCAGGTCCACATATTTCCTATAGAATTCCACCGGGAACCCATCTGGTTCCGGGGCCTTCCCTGCCTGCATGTTCCCGATTCCTTTTACCACCTCCTCCACCTCAATCTGCGCTCCCAGTCCTGTCCTCTCCTGTTCCTCAACCTTCAGGAACTCCAACTGGTCTAGGAAATGCATCATTCCCTCTCTCCCTTCCGGGGGTTGGGCCTTATACAACCTCTCATAGAATACCTTAAATACCCCGTTCACCCTCTCCGCTCTCTGTTCCATCCTTCCCTCCTCGTCTCTAACTCCTCCGATCTCTCTCGCCGCCCCCCTCTTCCTAAGTTGTTGGGCCAGCAGTCCTTCTCTCCATATTCATACTGTACTCCCTGTGCCTTCCTCCACTGCGTCTCCGCCTTACCCGTGGTCAACAAGTCAAAGTCCGTGTGTAGTCTCCGTCTTTCCCTGTGTAGCCCTTCGTCCGGAGCCTCCGCATATTGCCTATCCACCCTCAGAATCTCCCCAATCAGTCTCTCCCTTTCTTTACCCTCTTGTTTCCCCTTATTGGCCCTTATGGAAATCAGCTCCCCTCTCACCACCGCCTTCAGCGCCTCCCAGACTACTCCCACCTGGACCTCTCCGTCATCATTGACCTCTAGGTATCTTTCAATACATCCCCTCACCCTTCCACATACCCCCTCGTCCGCCAACAGTCCCATGTCCAATCTCCAAAGTGGGCGTTGCTCCTTTTCCTCCCCTAGTTCCAGATCTACCCAATGTGGAGCATGATCTGAAATGGCTATAGCCGAGTACTCCGCTCCTGCCACCTTCGGGATCGGCGCCCTTCCCAGGACAAAGAAATCTATCCGGGAGTACACTCTATGAACGTGGGAGAAGAAGGAACACTCTTTACTCCTCGGTCTAGTAAATCTCCAGGGATCCACTCCTCCCATCTGCTCCATAAAGCCCTTAAGCACCTTGGCCGCTGCCGGCCTCCTCCCGGTCCTAGATCTGGACCGGTCCAGCCCTGGGTCCAGCACCGTGTTGAAGTCCCCCCCCATTACCAACTTTCCCATCTCCAGGTCCGGGATGCGCCCCACCATACGCTTCATAAAGTTTGCATCATCCCAGTTCGGGGCATATACGTTCACCAGCACCACCGCTTCACCTTGCAATCTGCCACTCACCATCACGTACCTACCCCCACTGTCCGCCATTATGGTCTGCGCCTCAAACGATACCCGTTTCCCCACCAATATTGCCACCCCTCTATTTTTCGCATCCAAGCCCGAGTGGAATACCTGTCCCACCCATTCTTTTCTTACCTGATCCGCCAGTTTCAGGTGCGTCTCCTGAAGCATAACCACGTCTGCCTTTAGCTTCTTTAGGTGCGCAAATACCCTTGCCCTCTTAATCGGCCCATTCAACCCTCTCACGTTCCACGTGATTAACCGGGTTGGGGGGCCCTTTACCCCCCCCTCCCTCGACAGCACCTCCCGTCCCGACCATCCCACCCCGTAACAGCTCCCCCTTCCCCTTATCAACAGCAACCCAGTTAATCCCCCCCCCCCCCCCGCTAGATCCCGCTCTAGCTTGATTGCACACCCCATATTGCTTTCCGGAGTCAGCAAACTCTGGCTGACCTCGGCTTCCCCCGTTTATCCTTAGGCTCCCTGAGTGTGAGGCCCCCTTTTCCTACGCCCCCTTTTCCCGCCACACTTTCCATATCGCGGGAACAGAGCCCACGCTTCCCTCTTGGCACAGCTCCCTCTCTCCTTCCCCATCCCCTTCTCCACCGGCGCCCAAATTTCTTCGTGTCCCCCTCCTTCGAGGGGAGAAATTTCCCCCATCTAATTTACAATTTCTTGCCACCACCTCACTACTTCATTCCAAACATCCTTTCCCAAATCTAGTCCAACTTCTCCTCTTGAATTAATGTCCACGCCTCCTCTGCCGTCTCGAAGTAGTGCTGTTTGCCCTGGTGTGTAACCCACAGTCTTGCCGGCTGCAACATTCCGAATTTCATTTTCTTCCTGTGGAGCACCGCCTTGGCCCGATTGAAACTCACCCTCCTTCTCGCCACCTCCGCACTCCAATCTTGGTAGACGCGGATCACCGCGTTCTCCCATCTGCTGCTCCGTGTCGTCATAGCCCATCTCAGGACCAACTCCCTGTCCTTGTAGCGGTGAAGTCTCACCACTATTGCTCGCGGTGTTTCCCCTGCCTTTGGTCTTCTCACGAGGACCCGGTACGCTCCCTCCACTTCCAGGGGGCCCGTCGGGGCCTCAGCTCCCATTAAGGTATGGAGCATCACGCTCACGTACGCCCCAACGTCCGCTCCCTCTGCCCCTTCGGGAAGACCCAAAATCCTTAAGTTCTTCCTCCTCGAGCTATTTTCCAGGGCTTCCAATCTCTCCATACACCTCTTGTGTAGCGCAACGTGCGTCTCCATCTTCACCACCAAGCCCTGTATCTCGTCCTCATTTTCGGCAGCTTTTGCCTTCACTCCACGGAGCTCCATCTCTTGGGTCTTTTGCGTCTCCTTCAGCCGCTCAATCGCCTGCAGCATCGGCGCCAGCACCTCCTTCTTGAGCTCCTCCACACATCGCCGGAGGAACTCCTGCTGTTCCAGGCCCCATACCAACTGGGCTCCCTCAGCCGCCACCTTGCTTCTCCCTTCCCTTCTCTGCCACTGCTCCAGAGGATCCTCCACAATCTGGCCACTACTATCACTTCTTTTCATCCACACCCGGTGGGACTCCTTCCTATGTCGCCTCACACTGGGTTTAGCCTTTGAAAATTTCCGTTGGGGCTCCCGATAAGAGCCCAAAAGTCAGTTGAAACGGGAGGTGCCGAAACGTGCGACTAAGCTAGTCATCGCCGCACCCGGAAGTCTCTTGTTAGCACACTCTCAACTGCATTGATGATATTCTTCAATTAAAAGAGGAATCTCAGCTCTGAGCTTCCTGAAGGTGAAACTAAGATTCATATGGTGATTTGTGTTTCTGTACATATGTTCATAATCATGCATTTGCAGTATAAAAATTATATGGCCTACGAGACAATCTTATGGGGCTTATTCTGCTTATTGTGGTAAAAGGCTTCTCAGCTGGATGACAGTGAAGGGCTAGGAGGAATTAGAAATGACATGGTTATTTTCAACTTGCAATAATAATGCAGCAGAAGCTCTCCAATCCACGCCAACAACCCATTCATTTCCCCTTCTCTTAATCTGGCTCTTCCTCCTGCTCCTCAATTCTCCAGATCTCAGTAAAATTCTGTTCTGCCTATTTTCATCTTTTCCTCTCATTTCCAAAGGAGTGTAAAATCAATTGAGGGAGGGAAAGGAGAAAAAAAGAGGAATGTAGAAGTAAAGGAAAAGAAATAGAGTACAGCAGAAATAAGAAAGACATTTTTTTTCAAATGTACTGACACCCATTTCTTCCTGCTTGAAAATAGTCAGTCGGCCCAACACAGTCTCTCACCAAACCCATTACAGATTTCCCAACCATATAAACAGTGAGAAGAGGAGGGAGAGACAATCAAAAGCATGTGGTAACCCAGTAAGCTGGGTTTTGAAGTGAGCAATTCCATGGGTTCAGTGTGAATTAGTACATCGATGACGGAATATAAAAAAGGCATTATAGTCAATAAAAGCTTTCAATTCAATATACCATGCACAATTATATTGTCATGGTATCCAACTATTCCTATTTAACAAAATTCCTGGAAAAAAACATTTGAAATAGATAAAGCTTCAAAAAAATTGCAAAGACAAAGAATTTCCTCTACAAATTGTTGCCATATGTAAAATAAATGCCTCAAGCGATTCATGTATAATTGAATCATATACATTTGCCTCCATGTTCTTCAGCATCGACCTCTTTGTCAAATGACACTAATGAAGAGATAGCGGGGGGATTCACAGTGAATTACTTCAAAGCTACTCTACAAACCCCCCTAGTCCACACAGTTGAGTAGAATGCCACCAATGGTTCGAAAAGAGTACCTCACTCACATTCCAAAAAACTAGATTTTGGCTGTTGGATGTTCCTTCCAGTAACTTCACTTGTGTAAAGATACAGCTAAAAACTGGTACTGCACAATTTATGTCAGCAATATTAGAAAGCTGTGTTTGCTGGAAAGAGCTGGGGAATGTATATAATAATTTTTTTCTCTATTGCTAAAATATGTAAATCCCAACTCCTGGCTCACCAGAAAGGGGATCAGGGGAAAAAGTGGTATTTGTCCACTTTGCTTTTTAAAGCCAGTAGAGACTTAATAGGCTGAATGACTTCCATCTGTGCTGTGAATGACATTATGAATGCAAATAGACTAGCATAGATGGAGGACAACCACCACACAAGATTGATCCCATTGGCTTCTTGGTGAAATATGCTTCTGCAATTTTTCCTTCAATACCAATAGCAATGGCCATTACGAATGCCATCAGTCTTGCAGTGAGCGTCATCTCTCCATGCAACTATAGGATCACAGGCCTCACAGTCTCCCCACCATCGTTCTTATCAGAGTTTCTTATTCGCACTTTCAGAGGTTATTGATAATGATTTTCAATAGGAATTCAGAATTATTTTCCCCCGTCAAATCTAAAAGGTATTGAGGACAATTGTTATGCCTTGTCACTATTCCAGCTGATATCAGTCAACTATAGACACATGGAAGATGGAAGGTGGCATGGTGGCGCAGTGGCTAGCTGTGGTAAACACCACTAGTGGTATATTGTATGTATTATGGCACTGTCCGTATATTACAGGTATCACAGTAAATCCCTGCCTGCTGGCTCCGCCCAGCAGGCGGCGTATAAAAGAGTATGCTCTCCTGCGCTGCAGCCATTCTGGTTCCAGCTACAGGAAACACAACATCTTGTTCAATTAGGCCTCGATTGTTCCAGCACTCCTGTCTCGTGGTAATTGAAGGTACATCAATTTATTGAACAAGATTTTAAAAGATGGAATTCCTCATCAAGGCTGATCACCCTCACGCAGCCAATGCCACATCCACCTTCGACCATTGGCTAGCCTGCTTCGAAGGCTACCTCAGAGCAGCCACTGAAGAACCCTCGGACTCGCAGAAGCTCCAAGTCCTCTATTCAAGGTGAGCCCTGACATTTTTCCCCTCATCCGGGATGCACCCACCTATCCGAAGCGATGACGCTCCTGAAGGGACATTACGTTATACCGGTGAATCAAGTGTACGCCAGGCACGCCTGGCTACGAGACATATACGTCCGCCAGCGACGATTGGAAGGGGGTACACTCGATCTCGCGGGGACGAGGCAGCTTGCTAACTCATTAGAAGTGGCCTCCCATAACCTGCAGTCCTACACCCCTGACCACGCGGCACCCTCGTGGGCATCATGGGCCCCACCAGCTGTCGACTCCAGCTCATCGCAAGCCTGCACCGCACGACAGCCAGCCAACTCTGGGGGGCCCAAGTGTTATTTTTGTGGACAAAGCAAACACCCCAGGCAGCTGCCCGGCGTGGAGCGCGACCTGCAAAGGGTGTGAGAAGAAAAGGCACTTTGTTTCCCTTTGCCAGGCACGGTCAGTCGCCGCTGTTTCCAGGCCCAGCATTTCTACACCCGCCACGTGCGACCCAGGGACGCCGCCATCTTCCCCTCCGCAAGCCACGTGCGACCCGTGGGCGCCGCCATCTTCCCCACCGCAAGCCACGTGCGGCTCGTGGGCGCTGCCATTTTTTAGGCTGCCTGCCATGTACGCCCCGTGGGCGCCGCCACCTTCAGCGCCATTTTGGATCGTGCCTCAGGACCCTGCTTGTCTGGCCGTTCGCTGCCTACTGCTACCTCCGCCACCGCTGATCAGTCCGGGACCTCCCAGCATCTTCCGCAGCTCACCTCCATCACCCAGGATCAGTCTCGGGCCCCACAACCACGCAACTGTTACGACGCCGGTGAAGATCAACGGGCACGAGACTACCTGCCTCTTTGACTCCGGGAACACAGAGGGTTTCATCCACCCCACTACGGTAAGGCGCTGCTCCCTCCCGGTATACCCCGTCACCCAGAAAATCTCCCTGGCCTCCGGATCCCATTCCGTTGAAATCCGGGGGTACTGTATCGCGACCCTCACCGTCCAGGGCGTAGAGTTCAGCAACTTCCTGCTCTACGTCCTCCCCCACCTCTGCGCTGCCCTGTTGCTCGGCCTGGATTTTCAGTGCCATCTCCAAAGCCTGACTTTGAAATTCGGCGGATCCCTGCCCCCCCGTACCGTCTGCGGCCCCACGACTCTAAAGGTTGATCCACCTTCCCTGTTTGCGAACCTCACCCCGGACTGCAAACCTGTCGCCACTAGGAGAAGATGGTACAGTGCCCAGGACAGGACCTTCATCAGGTCAGAGGTCCAACGGCTTCTCCAAGAGGGGATCATCCAGGTCAGCAACAGCCCCTGGAGAGCTCAAGTAGTGGTAGTGAAACTGGGGAGAAGCACAGGATGGTCATTGACTACAGTCACACCATCAATCGGTACATGCAGCATGACTGGTACCCCCTCCAACACATATCTGACATGGTCAGTCAGATTGCGCAGTTTCGAGTCTTTTCCACAGTAGACTTGAAGTCCGCCTACCACCAGCTCCCCATCCGCCCGGAGGACCCCCAATACACTGCGTTCGAAGCAGATGGCCGCCTCTATCACTTCCTTAGGGTTCCCTTCGGCATCACCAATGGCATCTCGGTCTTCCAGCGAGAGATGGACCGAATGGTTGACCAGTATGGGCTGCGGGCCACCTTCCCGTACCTAGATAACGTCACCATCTGCGGCCACGATCAGCAGGACCACGATGCAAGCCTCCAAAAATTCCTCCATACCGCCAAACTCCTTAACCTTACCTACAATAAGGAGAAATGCGTGTTCCGCACCAACCGCTTAGCCATCCTTGGCTATGTCGTGGAAAATGGAGTCCTAGGGCCTGACTCCGACCGCATGCGCCCCCTCCTGGAACTCCCTTTCCCCCACTGCTCCAAGGCCCTGAAACGATGCCGAGGGTATTTCTCATATTACGCCCAGTGGGTCCCTAATTATGCGGACAAGGCCCGCCCACTCATCACGTCCACAGTTTTCCCCCTGATGGCTGAGGCCCGTCAGGCCTTCAACCACATCAAGGCGGACATCGCCAAGGCCACGATGCATGCGGTCGACGAGTCCCTTCACTTCCAAGTGGAGAGCGATTCATCGGACGTGGTTCTGGCCGCCACCCTCAACCAGGCGGGCAGGCCCGTGGCTTTCTTTTCCCGCACCCTCCATGCCTCCGAAATTCGGCACTCCTCTGTCGAGAAGGGGGCCCAAGCCATTGTGGAAGCTATGCGGCGTTGGAGGCATTACCTGGCCGGCAGGAGATTCACTCTCCTCACTGTCAACGGTCGGTTGCCTTCATGTTTTATAATACACAGTGGGGCAAGATCAAAAATGACAAGATCTTGAGGTGGAGGATCGAGCTCTCCACCTATAACTATGAGATCTTGTATTGCCCGGGGAAGCTTAATGAGCCCCCAGATGCCCTATCCCGCGGTACATGTGCCAGCGCACAAGTGGACCGACTCCGGGCTCTCCACTATGACCTCTGCCACACGGGGGTCACCCGGTTCTTCCATTTTGTCAAGGCCCGCAACTTGCCCTACTCCATTGAGGAGGTCAGGACCGTCACCAGAGACTGCCAAGTCTGCGCAGAGTGCAAGCCGCACTTCTACCGGCCAGATAGAGCACACCTGGTGAAGGCCTCCCGCCCCTTTGAACGCCTCAGCATGGACTTCAAAGGGCCCTGTTCGGTTTCCCCACCTACATCCACAGCGATCGGGGATCCTCTTTCATGAGCGATGAGCTGCGTCAGTTCCTGCTCAGCAAGGGCATTGCCTCGAGCAGGACGACCAGCTACAACCTCTGGGGAAACGGGCAGATGGAGAACGGGACGGTCTGGAAGGCCGTCCTGCTGTCCCTGCAGTCTAAAAATCTCCTGGTCTCCCGCTGGCAGGAGGTCCTCCCTGACGCGCTCCACTCCACCCGATCGCTCCTCTGCACTGCGACTAACAAGACCCCTCATGAACGTCTCTTGGCCTTCCCCAGGAAGTCCACCTCTGGGGTCTCGTTCCCAAAATGGCTGACAGTTCCTGGACCCGTCCTCCTTCGCAAGCATGTGCGGACCATAAGTCGGACCCTTTGGTCGAAAGGGTCCACCTCCTACACGCGAACCTGCAGTACGCCTACGTGGCACACCCCGACGGGCGCCAAGGCACCGTCTCCCTCCGGGACCTGGCACCAGCTGGGTCCCCACCCACGACCCCCCGACCTGACACTGCTCCGTCCACCCCCGGTTGCCTCATTCACCCCTGTGCCACTCACCCTCCCTCCAGCGAACCTCTCCGCAGCCCCCACCCCAGCAAGATCCGTCCTCCCACTGGATCCACTCGGGGTGACAAAGACGAGGACAACATGCTCTCGGAGTCGCAGGTGACCAGGTCGGCGCCCACATCACCACCAGGACTGAGGCGATCGCGGCGTAAGGTCAAAGCCCCCGACAGACTTAATTTGTAATGTTTCCGTCACCCCCGCCGGACTCTTTCATTAACAGGGGGTGAATGTGGTAAACACCACTAGTGGTATATTTTATGTATTACGGCACTGCCCGTATATTACAGGTATGACGGTAAATCCCTGCCTGCTGGCTCTGCCCCAGCAGGCGGCGAATAAAAGTGTATGCTCTCCTGCGCTGCAGCCATTCTGGTTCCAGCTACAGGAGGCACAACATTTTGTTCAATTAAGCCTCGATTGTTCCACCATTCCTGTCTCGTGGTAATTGACGGTGCATCACTAGCACTGCTGCCTCACAGTGCCAGGGACCTGGGTTCGATTCCGACGTTGGGTGACTGCCTGTGTGGAGTTTCCATGTTCTCCCAGTGTCTTCGTGGGTTTCCTCCGGGTGCTCCAGCTTCCTCCCACAGTCCAAAGATGTGCAGGTTAGGTGGATTGGCCATGATCGATGTGCAGCGTTACAGGGATAGGGCGGGGGAGTGGATCTAGGTTCTTTTGGAGGGTCAGTGCAGACTCGATGGGCTGAATGGCCTCCTTCTGCACTGTCGGGATTCTCTGACTCTTCTCTTTCTCCTCAATATGTCTCAGTTATTCACTGGTTTAAATTGCAGTGCCAAATAGTAGTGCAGCTGACTGGTTATGGATGATATTCGCCAGAGACAACAGGCATTTGAAGAATAGAAGAGAACTGAAAGAGTATGGTGAAAATCCAATATCAATTCATCCTTGTAAACCTACGCGGTGAATAACTTCAATTCAATTTTACACATGCATTGAAGAACGCATTTATGGTTTTCTATAAATAAATAAAAGGAAATGTTCCCTTCTTGTCGTCATTTAAATTGGGTTAAATGATTTGAAATTCTGGAAATGCAAAGAAAACCTGAAATTTCAGAATACAATCTTTTTCTGAACTGAACATTTGGAATTGTTCAAAGTTAAATTTCACTCTAATCTGAAGTCTGCTGTGAAGTATTCCAAGCTAAAACAGAGCCAACGAAGGCAGTAATTGAAACAACTGAAAACAAGGATGTGCCAATGGATCGAAATGTCCTGCCAAAACCATCCGACACTGCCATTAACCTCCACTGAGGAATTTAATTGTATCACTATTCTTCACTGAACCCTGTGAAATTTATACGATTTCCATTGCAACATAAGTTTAAAAATCAGTATTTTTTATAATTCCCAAGTAACTAATGAATTTGGAAAATAAAGATAAAACCAATCCAAGCTATATGGTCACCGTAATTTATAGTCACAATGAGACTATTTTGCTCTAAATTTGCTTTAATGCAGGAAATTTAAAAAATAAGAACATCCAGATCAATTTGGCTTCTGCCAAAAGTGTACCCCAAAACTCTTGGGAATTTAGTCAAAGTGTTATTTGTTGTTCATATCGGAATGGCCAAATAGTCAATACAGTTTACATTCATAGTAAGTGGTTACTGCATTGCTGCCCCTATTTTGTTTCAGCAGTTAAGCACTCTCTAATGCAGTAACAATGATCAAATATCTCCTTTCATAAGAGGGAGCAACAGGAAGACATCGGAAGGCCATTCGGCCCCTTGAACTATTTCCATCATTCAATTAGATCATAGCTAATCTGTAGTTAACCCCATTGAGTTTAACATGTTTACTCAATCCCAGTTTAGAAATTTTCAACTGACCTAACCTCAGCAGCTTTATTGGAGGAGAGAGATACAGATTTCCAGTACCCTTGGTGTGAAGAAATGCTTCCTGACAGCACTCCTGATTAGCCTCTCTCGAACTTTATGTCCTTTTGTCCTGGACTTCCCCATGAGAGGAAATTATTTATTTCTATGGGCCTAATCAATTCCTTTAATCTTAAATATTTTCATTAGATTATCTTTAATCTTTGAAAGTATAGGTTCACACAACATATCCTCATAGCTTAACCCTTTTAGCCTGGGTATCATGTTCATGAAGGGGCACTGGCACCTCTCCAAGGTCAATGTATCCATGTGATGCCAGAAATGAACAAACTATTCTAAATTGGGTCTAAAGAAGGCTTTATTTATATAGAGTGGCAGCCTTTTGTCTTGTAAGATGATGGTTTGCTCCGTGGCGGTTAACTGTGTTAGGTATCGCCTAGTGTGGTTAAGGAGCCCCACTCTGACATGGCAGCCTCTGCTACATTTGCTGCAGAGGAAGATGGGGGTTGAAAGGATGCACAATTCAATGGCTGGCGTTTTCCATGGCCCCACCTCTTGGCCAGTTGAGCTTTTCATTTCTGTTCACCCCTTCCAATGCCACTCCAAACAGTCAGCCTCCAGGGGTCATTACCGACAGCTACTTTCTCCCAGTTGTCAGCTTCCGCCGTCTTCATATCTCGTTTGCAGGTGTCTTTACAGCAGACGTGTGGGCACTCAGGAGGTCATGACCCAATGCTCAGTTCACCATATAGAAGGTCTTTGGGTATACGACTGCCATCCATCCTATGAGCATGGCAGAGTCAATGCAGACATCATTAGCTTAACACTGAACGTATGCTGATGCAGTTAGCAGCCTCCAGGACCTTTGAGCTTCTGGCCACATCCTGCCAAGAGATTCTGAGGAAGGACTGAAATGACAAAGGTGGAAACTGCTGGGCTGGATTTTACTTGCCTTCCCAGGCAGATTTGTGATGGGGGCTTGTAAAATAGGGCAGGTGCCCATTCCATCACCTTAATCAGCTACTCTACCATGATCACCCAGCTCCTGCCCTCATTACAGCCTTGGTTCAAACATGGACAAAATGACTGAACCCACAGGTAAGGTGAGAGTGACTGTCCTTGACATCAAGTCTGCATTTGATTGGGTGTGACATCAAGGAGCTCTCGAAAAACTGGAGTCAGGGAGTAATCTCTCCATTGGTTGGAGTCACACCTAGCACAAAGGAAGATAGTTGTGATTGCTGCCGGTCAATTATCTCAGTTCCAATACACCAATGCAAGAGTTCCTTAGGGTAGTATCCTCGGCCAAACCATCTTCTGCTTTATCAATGAGCTTCTGACCAACATTAGGTCAGAAGTGGAGATGTTCGCTGATGCGTACATAAGTGGAGATGTTTACTGATGATTGCACAATGTTCAGTAACATTCACAACTCCTCAGATAGTGAAAATGTCCATGTCCAAATGCAGCAAGACCTTGAATATCCAGGCTAGGGCTGATAAGTGGAAAGTAACATTTGCATCACATAAGTGCCGGATGATGACCATCTCCAACAAGAGAGAATCTAACCACCGCCCATTGAGATTCAACGGCATTACTATCACTGAATCCCTCCACTATCAACATCCCGAATACTCTCCCCTTGCCTGGATAAGTGCAGCTCCAACAATACTCTAGAAGTTTGACCATATCCAGGACTAAGCAGCCCACTTGATTGCTACCCTTCCGCAAACATTACCTCCCTCCACCAATGACGCACAGTAGAAGCAGTGTGCACCATGTACTGCAGGAACTCAACAAGCCTCCTTAGACAGCACCTCCAAACCCATGACCACTGACATCTAGAAGGACAAGGACACATGGAACATTACCAGCTAAAGGTTCATCTCCAAGTCATTCCCCATTCTGACTTGGAAATATATTGCTGTTCCCTCATTGTCGTTGGGTCAAAATACTGGAACTACTCCCCCCCTCAACAGCACTGCAGGTGCACCTACACCACATGGACGGGGTTGATTCAATAAAGCAGCTCTGGGCCACCTTCGCAAGGGCAATAAGGAATGGGCAATAAATGCTGGCCTAGCCAACGATACCCATATCCTATGAATTAATTAAAAATAATGAAATTTGTTTTGCCAGAAAGCAGATGTAATTTTAAGTGGTCTGTGGTTGTATTGTTGGATATTAGAAATAAGGTATAGATTTAAGTGAGTTTAATTTAGTGTTGCTGTGTAAGAAAGAGTAAAACTCAAGGTAGATTCATATTAGACAAAGGTGTTTACATGTATGGAGATTTTTGGTTTCATGTTAAGTTGAGTTTCTATTGTGCGTAGAGAGTTTACTGCATGAAAGGTAAACAAGAGCTTGGGGAAAGAATGAGCTGTTGCTTAGTAACTGGGGGCACCTTTAGGGATAACAGCTTCAATGGCATTCTCCATCGGCGTGCTCCTCCGGTCTGCCAGCATCGCACACACGCCCTTAATAAAGCCTTCAATTGACATTACCTCAACCTGCCTTGCGTCATATTGACGGTACTACAATTTATTAAGCAGAACTTTATCCCCAGCAGCGTGGTTACAGAATGCAGCTGCTGAGGGAAATGGAGGGAAATGCTGGGTTCTTATACCGGCATTTCTGGGTGGAGTCCAGTAGGTGGCAGATCCTATCAGGACCTGGCATCCCTCCACCAATAGCCTGTCGACACGTGGTGTACCGTATTACCCCTAATACATACCACCACACTCCTGATCTCTAATCAGCCAGGTAGCAGAGTTCAGTTGGTGGAGATTTGACTGTTTATTTCCTGTGACCACGCGACGCAGATTACCTTGACTCCCAGACATGAAGGGGAACTTTGGTCTTTGGCATGCTGTCCAGGCAGTCTACCAAGGTGTCCAGTAGCTGTTCACCAGCTTAGCTGCTTCCTGGTTCTTTCACCATCAGAGGTTTCAGTCTGATATTGGAACTCATCAGTCTCAAACTTCTGTTCCAGCTCCTTCCTGCTGCCATGCTCCTTCTCTCGCTCCATGATACTCCTGGCTATGCCCCTTTACCAGCCTGTGCCTCTGGTTCAGACTCCACCCCAAACCGCCCAAGAACTTCTCTTGTCCCGAGTTGGGGGCCCATAGGACTGATTGATTCCCAGCTCAGTGTTCTCCCTGGCCGACATACTCTGCTGGAGGAGATCTACTGCCCTGCAGGAAATGCCCTGCATTGGGTAGGGCCCGGAATCCAGCCATATTCTGAAGTCAGAAGGCGGGTTGTCGACGTTCCACTCACCACCACCGTTATACTATCACACCAATAATGCAGCAAGATCTTTTGCTTTAACATCTCCAATAGATAGCATCTCCAACAGAGAATTAAATGGAAGTTAGTTAGAATGTTTCCACTAAAGGGTTATTAGAACATGAATTATTTAACCAAAGTGGCTATTGAGGGAGAGTAACAGAATTTGAAAGAAATTGAGATTAGTATTTGTAAACAGGAAGTACTATAGAATGTGGATAGATCAATGAAGCAGGATTAGAGTAAAGATTTCCAAATTGAGAGATGGACACCAGAGGCATGATGGAGTATATCTGCTTCTGCGCCATAGGATTTTGGAGTAAGCCTTCACTATTGTTTCTATTCTTCAGTGAAATGCTGGACACAACAACTACAAATAGGGTTGCCAACTGTGATCAAATGTATTCCTGGAAGATTCATCACATGGCTGCCCCCCCCCCCCCCCCCCCACGCACCAGCCATTAGTCAGCCAACACGTCCATCCTTGTGATGTGCTGCCTTCCTACGCCAATTGGAAAGCAAAAGGATTCATTACCCAATTGGATGTTGCTTGACTGTCGGCCAAACAGACTTTTTTGCTCTCATTTTCAATATTTTTACAACTGGTGAAGCGAAAAGTTCAAAGAAAATGACAAAAAATAAAGAATCCGTTTTAATGTCCTGATGATTTTTCAGCATCCTAACGATTGATCTTCAATTCCTGAAGACTCCGGGCCGATCCTGGGGGATGCCTATTGTTTAACCAGGCCACAGAACATACTGCCATTGCAAAACCTCTCTGAATGAGGTTTTCGCTGCATTTCGCAAACAGTTCGCCAAGTCAATATGAATCAAGCAAATGCTTTTACTTTTGGCAGCCATACAGCTTTGTCAGAGCAAAGAAGATTGGAAAATCAAACCTGGAGCCCAGACGGCTTTTATTTTTTTTGTCACCCCAGAGGGTTCCCTGGGAGGCTGGCAAATCAAATTTCATCAGACCAGCCTGTCCTGCTCAGTTTTTTCAATGTCTATCGTGACAGTAATGACAGGAAAAGGAAGTTAGATGAGGAGTGTGCAGAGCAATATCCACATAAGCGGGAGCCACCAGACTAAACCCCAAGCACGATTTTATAGCATTCGAGATGTGTAGCCAATGGAGGCATTAAGTAGAATCAACATCTCATTCCTCAAGAACCCCACTTTTAATCTTTTTCCAACCAAAGCTTTTTTGAACAATTTTTCACATTTCTTATATCCTTATATTTACAAATTCCATAAAGTAAAGACACAACAAAAAGTTGTGACGTATATAAATGTTCTCAGTATTCTGCGTCTTTTATTTTTCCTGTTCCCTTTTAAAATTGCCCCAGCACTGAGATAATAATACATGAAATGAAATTAAATGTTATTTTTTTGCATTTATTAGCTGTTTCTAGATAGAACATATTAGAGATTTTTTTGTTGAATAAGTGATTAACGTCAGCTTTGTAACAAAATAATATTTGGCACACTGTATTTTTTGCTGTTGGAATAAAAACAAAAAATCTACATGTATGTTTTTGTGTTGATCAAGGTGAAGCTCTGAGGTGGAACTGTTATGATGATGGAGGAAAAAAAACATGGAATTATACACATAAATATTGGACTTTGAAAATACCTGTTTTATAGTTTTTAAAATGGACACAAACCCTGGAAATGGCTAAGAATGTACAGTTAGCCACTGACAGGAATGGCTGCAGGGTGTTTGTTCTAGCATAGCCCCTTTAAGTGGTGATCCTTCATGGGCCATGTGACAGGTGCGAGTCTATGGAGACAGGACGTGTGAAGGTTAGATTATCAAGTGTTCGGGTGCAGACTTGGCTGTCCGGGATTGGTAAGAGTTAACTTGGGAGCTGAGGGAACAAGACCTATGTCGTAGTTGTACTGTTCTGTCTATATAGTTCTTCTTAGTTAAATAAATCTCCGTAGCGATTTAAAACTGCTTTGTCGCTTGCTTTGTGCTACAACATTGGCGATGAGAATAAATCAATCCAGTCGGAGGAAACTAATCGAAAATTAGAAGGGGGGGAGAGTGGCCTCTCAAAAGATCTGAAAAGATAAAAGATCGTCAGCAGTCTATTAGCTACGCCACTATTCAGGAAAATTGATCTGTTTGATCCGGAGGTTGAAAATTGGGGCCAATATATCAAAAGGTTTCAATAGTTTTTTAATTGGTAAAACTGTGACTAAAGGATATTTCATCCCAGGAGTGATTCCACTGACAAATAGAGATCTTTTACATGAAAACAAACTTTATTCTTAACACAGAATTAACCATATTGACATCACAGAAAAAAATGCTCTACAATTAAAAGTTTAAAACAAGTCTTAAAATAAAAGGAAACACTTGCAACTACTAACTTGTACCTTAGAACCATAGAACCATAGAAATGATACACACAGAAGGGGCCCATTGGCCCATTTTGTTTATTCAGACCCAAAAACATCCAGGTGCCTTTTCCAATCCCAACATCCTGCACACAGCCCATAGCCCTGGAGTTTACAGCACTTAAGCTGCAGAATCAGGCAATTTTTAAAAGAGTTTAGGGTCTCTACCTCCACCACTAACTCAGGCAGAGAATTCCAGACACCCACCACACTCTGTGTAAAAAGGTTTGTCCTCATATCTCCTCGAATCCTTCTGCACTTAGCTTGGATCAATGACCCCTGGTTTTTGGACTCTCTGCCGAGCTAAACAGGTTCCTCCTATCTACTCTATCTCTACCCCTCACAATTTTGTATACCTCAATCATGTCACCCCCTCAGTCTTCACTGTTCTAAGGAAAACAACCCATCCTCTCAAATCTCTCCTCATGGCTACAATTCTCCAGCTTGGCAACATTCTCGTAAATCTTCTCTGCACTCACTCCAGAGCAATTACATCCTTCCTGTACTGTGGTGACCACAACTATGCAGAATACTCCAGTTATGGTCTCACCAGTGTCTTATACAGTTCCATCATTATATCCCTACTTTTGTATTCTACACCTCTGCCAATGAAGGAGAACATTCCATATGCCTGCTTTACGACCTTATCTATCTGTACTGCTACTTTTACACGCCAAGATCTCTCTCTTTCAGTACATTCCCATTTATTGTGTATTCCCTTTTATTGTTTGACCTTCCTAAATGCCTTACCTCACACTTTTCCAAGTTGAATCTCATCTGCCACTTTCTTGCACTCCACCAACCTATCTATATCATTTTGGAGCTTACATCTATCCTCTACACTATCCACTATATGACCATTTTGTGTCATCTGCAAATTTCTCAATCATGTCCTCAACGTTCAAGTCCAAATTGTTAATGTATAAAACAAACAGCGGAGGTTCCATTCGCAAGGGCAGTCAGCGACAATTACTCTTTGTTTCCTGTTACCAAGCCAGCATTGGATCCAATTTACTGCATTACCCTGTATCCCATGGGTTTTTACTTTTTTGACAAGTCTGTCATGTGGAACCTTGTCAAATGCCTTACTAATATCCATGTGGACAACATCTACTGCACTAGTCTCAACAATCCTTCTTGTCACTCCCTCAAAGAATTCAATCAAATTTGTAAGCTATAATCTACCCATAACAAAGCCATGCTGACTATCAGTGACTAGTCCATGCCTTTCTAAGTGACAATTTATCCGACCTCTCAAGATTGATTGTAATAATTTGTCCACCACAGAAGTAAGGCTAACTGGCTTATAATTGTTTGGCATTTCCTTTGTACCCTTTTTAAACAACGGAACCACATTCACATTCCTCCTGTCCTCTGGCACCTCCCCTGTGTCTAGTGAAGACTGGAAAATAATCCCCAGAGCATCTGCTATTTCCTCCCTGACCTTCTCTATCTCCATTTAAGCAAAGTCCATTACAGGTCAAAAGCCACTTGTAAATAAAGTTATCAAATAAAGTAATAATTTTTATACAATTGTGGGGAGATTTCCTTTGCACAACCTGAAAATCCTTCTGTCTTTGTCAGTCAAAACTCCTTACAACATACCTGGCTCCTCCCATTAATTATGTCAACTCTGTCCCATACAGATGTCACATGACCGGCTTACCTAAGTCAATGTTTCAAATTATCTACTCTCCAGGGAACCTCCAGCAATCATAATAAAATTTCACTAGACATCCCTTTGTAAATAAGTAAATGGTTAAAATTAATCATGAGCTCACCTTTTATGACCTCGTAATTGCAACTTTAGCAGACACAGAGTCTGAATACCTTAACCTAAGTTCCTGAATAATAGGGTAAAGTCACCATAGTCCCAGATGACCATAGGCTGCTTTCCTCTTTGAAGGGGAGAGCTGACTGGTGATGATTTAACCACACCTCAGGCAAAGGGCAAGGTTGACAAGGCGGGGCTTCATGAATAACTCATCACTGCAACAGATAGATATATATATATACACCTTAACCCAGGATTTTAATAACATGACTGCATCAGAGAGATATAACAATCTATCAAAACATTTCCTACATTCACCACAATATAACGTTCTTCTAAGTTAAATGCATCGCTGTTGCGATTTAGCACTACCTTCTCGCTTGGCTTGCAATACAACAGTGTTTCTCTCAGGAAGAGCAGAACCCTTCCCTGTTTCCAGACAAGCTACTTCTAAAAGCACCCTAAGGCTGATCACCATCTTCAGTAAAGACAAAGGAACAGGATGGCTATCTAATCTGAAAGGCCCTGGGTGTGATTGCCTCGACTGACTGATGGATTCTGGGTTATCAGTTGGAATATACAAAGGAGGTTAAAAGCTAGCTGGGAGAGCTACCTTGGGCTTGCCTACCTGCCTTTGCCTACCCTATCAGTTAGTCTGTGTGTGCGTTATGAGGAAAAGCAGCTGTAATTTTTCCACACTGAAGGTGTGCAATACTACCCCTGCAAAAGGAAATAGCTAGCTTTTGCAGGACTTTCTAAAATGTGGATGATTTCCTGGTTTCAGGACATCTCCTCATAATATGCAAATTTCAAAAACCATTTTGACAGCAGTTTCAAGTTTCCCTTTGGAATTTTGACTGTGGAGTCAACCAGCCAGCAGAAAATGGCCCAGTTGGGAAAAAGAACTAAAACATCTCTACCACATCACAGAACACCTGAATCAAAGAATCAACTACTCGTCTAGAGAAGTCAGTCAACTATACTGGAATGAATTTGTAACATCCGCATGTGTCACCATCTACTCCTCACAAATCAAGGACTACTCCATATACCCTTTTATTTGTATTTACTTATTTTTGTGAGGGCCACGAAGAATCCAGCATGAGTTTTAAGGATACAAAGTAATAACATTTATTTACAATAACATACATATATATAACAGCAGCAGCAACTTCCCTTGCTGCAGCCTCCTTCCTGCTGGTTCCAAACTGGCCAGCTTTATTTATACTTGGAGTTTACTAATGGTTTCTCCGCCCCCCTCATTGGGGAAGCTCATACTCCCACAGGATTGTGGGATTGTCATTAGTCCCCAGCCAATGGTAAGCAGGCAGGTTATAACATCCCTCCCCCCCCAAAGCCCAAGGAATCCACCGAAGACCCTGGCGAAGGAGGGCGTCGGACTTGTTTTGCCGCAGGCCGGACACCATTTGCACGCAGCGCTGGATCTGGCGGCGTGTAACGAGACGGAGACCGGCGCTTCCGTGATGAACGGCATAACGGTTGTACATCCACGGCCCATGGACCTGAGGATTCCCCCTCTGATGCGTCCTGTGTCTCCATCTCGGAGTCAGAGTCTGCTGCCTCCGTCATGTCAGCATCTCTATCTCCATTCGGTTCTGTAACGACCTGCGCAGGCTTTGAGTGAGGCACCAGTGGAAGATTGCGAGGACTACCTTCTCTTGTCTCTGGTCTCTGCGGCTGTAGAAATGAGCTTCGGGGGCGGGGAATCTTTGGAGGGGATAGTCTTCTGGACTGAATGTGGTCTACATGTTTGCGCTGGAGACGACCCTGGGCTTGCACCTGGTAAGATATAGGGCCCGTTACGCCAGGAACCCACTGGGCACCACCAGCAAAATTACGAACGAACACTGGGTCACCGGGCGCAAACTGCCGAATCGGCCGATGCCGAGAAAATCCCTGTCCCTGCCGTTCTTGTGTGCGGCGTACTTTTGTGTCAATGTCGGGGAAAACCATACTAAGGCGGGTGCGAAATCTCCGTCCCATTAGGAGTTCTGAGGGAGCTACCCCAGTCACCGCATGGGGGGTGGGCCTATACGAAAGCAAAAAGCGAGCCAGTCTCGTGTCCATTGATCCGGAAGACTGCTTCTTTAGGCCTCTTTTGAATGTCTGCACTGCGCGCTCTGCCAACCCATTTGAAGCCGGGCGGTAAGGGTCAGTGTGGATATGGCGCATGCCGTTCATCTTCATGAACCTCGCAAACTCCTCACTCGTGAATGGAGTGCCGTTATCCGTGACCAGCACCTCGGGGAGGCCATGCGTACTAAAAGACAAACGCATCTTTTCAATTGTTGCGCAGGACGTTGTCCCCTGCATCTTATGCACCTCTAGCCATTTAGACTGGGCGTCGATTAATAGAAGGAACATGGATCCTTGAAAAGGGCCTGCGAAATCAGCATGCAAGCGTGCCCAAGGCCGCCCTGGCCATTCCCAGTGATGTAGGGGCGCGGCCGGCGGAAGCTTATGATGCTCCTGACAAATGGAGCAGTTTTGGGCCACCTTCTCAATGTCGGTGTCGAGGCCTGGCCACCAGACATAACTCCGGGCCAACATTTTAATTTTGGTCAAGCCTGGATGCCCATTGTGCAAGTCTCTTAGTATCAGCTCCTGGCCTTTTTCCGGGACAATCACACGCGTCCCCCACAAGAGGATGCCGTCTTCCACGATGAATTCTGACAGCTTGGAGGAAAATGCCCGCAACTCGCCTGGGAGCTGTCTATGCTGCCCACCATACAGGACTATGTGCCGAACCTTTGACAGGATTGGCTCCGTCTGGGTCCACTCACGGATCTGTGATGCCGTGACAGGCAAGGTGTCCATAAAATTTAGGGTTGCAACCACCTCACCGGTCGTGGGGGTCGACATGGGGCCGGTCGATAAAGGCAATCGGCTCAGTGCGTCGGCATTTGCTATCAGCGTTCCTGGTTTGTGCTCCAGAGAATACTCGTATGCAGCAAGCAACAAAGCCCAGCGCTGGATCCGTGCGGAAGCAATAGGCGGCATTGGCTTATCCTCTCTGAAAAGTCCCAGCAGAGGCTTATGATCAGTCACGATAGTGAAATGGCGGCCATACACGTACTGGTGGAAGCGTTTCACCGCAAAAAACACTGCCAGGCCCTCCTTCTGGATCTGCGCATACTTTTTCTCCGCTGCAGTCAATGTGCGGGAGGCGAAAGCTATCGGTCGTTCGGCCCCATTCTCCATCTTGTGTGACAGGACGGCCCCAATACCATACGGGGATGCATCACACGTGATGAGCAAAGGCTTTCCAGGATCATAGTGGGTTAGTAACCCAGACGACGACAATTGTTGCTTTACCTGCTGGAAAGCGGTTTCTTGCGGCTGACCCCAAACCCAGGTGTGATTTTTCTTCAGCAGCAGGTGCAAGGGGGCCAGCGTAGTTGCCAGATTGTGGAGGAACTTCCCGTAATAGTTTACGAGACCGAGAAATGAACGAAGATGCGAAGTGTCAGTCGGGACGGGGACCTGTTGAATTGCACACACCTTCTCTGCGACGGGGTGGAAACCTTCACGTTCCACCCGATAACCTAGGTAGACTACTTCCTTTGCCTGAAATACACACTTTGTGCGACGTAAATGGACTCCAGCCTCCGAAAAGCATCTAAGGACAGCCTCCAGATTTTCCGAATGTTCCTGCTCCGACGTCCCTGTATACAAAACGTCATCTAAGTAGACAGCAACATGTGGTAAACCTCTCTAAATGCCCTCCATAACACGTTGAAAAATAGCGCAGGCAGAAATACTCCAAAGGGCAACTGTGTATATTCATACAGGCCCCGGTGTGTATTAATCATTACATATGGTCAGGAGGCAGGGTCCAGCTCCAACTGTAGGTAGGCGTGACTCATATCTAATTTTGTGAAGGAGAGTCCGTCTGCAAGCTTCGCGTAGAGATCCTCTATGCGAGGCATTCGATATTGGTCGAGTCGGGAAGCCGTATTCTCTGTGAGTTTATAGTCGCCACACAAGCGAACTGTGGCATCTGGCTTCATTACAGGTACAATTGGTGCTGCCCAGTCAGCAAAACGGACGGGCCTGATAATACCCAAACTCTCCAAACGAGTGAGCTCCCCTTCTACCTTCTCGAGCAAGGCGTAAGGCACCGGGCGGCATGGCTCCTGGTTGAACTTGGATATGGGCTACGGCCCTTTTTATTTTCCCCAAACCAGGCTGGAATACATCTGGGTATCGTCCTAGACCTCAGTCAACCCTTCAGAAACTGTTTGGAGGATGTGCTGCCATTGCAACCGCAAATGGCGCAACCTGTCCCGACCCAATAGGTTGGGCCCATAGGCCGCGCACCACGTTAAGTGGGAAACGCCCCTCCTGGCGTCCATAAACAACAGGGGTCATTGTAGTTCCTGCAATGTCCAGTGGTTCCCCCGTGTAGGTGGCCAACCTGGCCTGTGAGTCGGTTAATGTAAGGGTCTGTATACCCTGCTTGATGTGGTTGAATGCCCTCTGGGCGATCACGGAGACTGCTGCGCCAGTGTCCAACTTCATCTCAAGCGGGTGGCCATTGTCCCGTACTGTCACCTTAATGGGGGCCACACGAGGAGCTGCCACACAATGCAGCAGCAGGCAGTCGTCCTCCGTCTCCACGTCCTCAGGAGTAGCCGCCGCAGGTTCATCCATATGGAAGGTACGGCCCCTGGGCTGGTCCCAGTTTCGGCCGGAACGATGGCTCCTCTGGCGCCCCAGGACCGGCGTCCGCGACGGGGTTGGCGCCTACAAGTCTGACACGGACATGGCTCCTCATCCATTGGTTCTGGAGAAGGCTCCCTTCGGGGAGAAATGTCCGACGGCCACTGGCGTCGGTCCGGAGGTCGCCTCGCCCAAGGTACCGCAGGAGTGCGGGGGGAAGGTTTTCGGATGGAAGGCGTTGTGCCCCAAGGCTTGCACTTCCATTCCCTGTAGCTCCTGCACTCCTCGTTCTGCGCTCTCTCGGGACAATACTATTTGAATGGCCGGTTGAAAAGTCAATGTTGGCTCAGCTAACAACTTTCTCTGGGTGGCCGCATTGTTAATACCGCAAACCAAACGGTCGCGTAACATTTCTGACAGGGTCTCACCATAGTCACAGTACTCCGCAATCCTGCGTAGCCTGGATAGAAAATCGGCATGGGATTCTCCAGGGGTCCTCTCAGCGATATTAAACTGGTAACCCTGGACTATCGTGGACTGGGTTGGGTTAAAATGTTGCCCCACTATATTCACAAGTTCATCAAACGTTTTGATGTCCGGCGCAGCTGGGTACGTAAGGCTCCTAATCACCCCAAACGTATGCGGGCCGCAGGCGGTGAGCAATATGACCACCTGGCGCTCGTTTTCGGTGATATTGTTTGCCCAGAAATAGTAATGCATCCGTTGTGTGTACTGGTTCCAGCTTTCCAGCGCAGCATCAAAAACAACCAAACGTCCGTACAGAGGCATGGTATAATAGAAAACAACTTCCAACCTGTATCCAACAAAAATCCAGGGAGGTGGCTTCAGCAATGTAGACCGCTATTCACTTTAATCCTCGTCACCAGTTTTGTGAGGGCCACAAAGAATTCAGCATGAGTTTTAAGGATACAAAGTAATAACATTTATTTACAATATATATATATATATATATATATATATATATAACAGCAGCAGCAACTTCCCTTGCTGCACACTCCTTCCTGCTGGTTCCAAACTGGCCAGCTTTATTTATACTTGGAGTTTACTAATGGTTTCTCCGCCCCCCCCTCATTGGGGAAGCTCATACTCCCTCAGGATTGTGGGATTGTCATTAGTCCCCAGCCAATGGTAAGCAGGCAGGTTATAACACTTATTATTGGATTCTCTTCTTGCCAGTATAAATGTAGATGCATATGTTTTACCACTTCTTACCTTTTTAGCTGATAATAAACTTACCCTCTCTTTACTCAAGAACACCTTGATAAATTGGCTCCATTGTGAACATAGCTATTTGGCCTGGAAAAGGTATCTAAGGGAAAGGGAACCTTTTAGATGGAACCTTGAAGCTATCAGTAGAGGGTGGGTTGAATAAAGGCACAGCGCCGCTCATCCCTCATCACCTGGATTTGGAACAATTTAGGGATATCCCAGCTGGGTGGTGACAAATTGGAGACCCTCATCTGCGGCTGATTGGAACAAAACCCTTCTCATTTTATCAGCTGTCAGGTTTAAATGCATCCAGATAAGTTAGAGCACAACTAGATGGACCAATACCACCCATGATCTGAAAATGGCCATGCTTGAACCCGATATCACTCGTGGTCTCGAGGATGTGCAGTGGACTCCCGTCTGAGCAAACCCCTGCTAGGGATCCTGGAGTGGAGGGTGTTGCAAGCAGCAGTCCCATGCAACCATAGAGTGCATCGGTTCACGGACTCCCAAGATGTATATGTTAATTGTTTTAGGCGGCACCCCATTTTTAGTTTTTTGAAAAACCTTTGAACAGTTTTGTTTGCACTTAAACCCCATGCTCCTGATCTACTGGCACCCGGTGCGTAGAGGGGAGGGAGAAGGACCTCCTCGTGAACATGCTCCTGGGCTTAGCCAAACTTGCCATAAACAGATCCAGACAGCGGGCGACCAAGGAGGACCAACCCAATTGTCTGCCCCCCTTCCACAGCTACATTTGTGGCCGGAAGTCCTTGGAGAGGGAGCATTGAGGCCTCTCGCGCCCGGTGGGCCCCGTAGGGCCTGGGGAACTTGTTGACCCTTTTAATTACATTTTAGTTTGATGTTTTAAGTTTTGTTTGCTCTTTGTTTTTGTTTAGGGCAGTATTCCTTTAAAGGGTTGCCAATTTGTTTTGTCCCTCAGCTTGTTTAATTTAGTTTAATTGTTTCAATCAAAATAATTGAAGTCCCAATATTGATCTCCAATGATCATCCAAGAGTCAACAACACAGGATACACTGATCTGAACCACAATGCAAGGCTTCATGATGAAGTCAGTCACCACTCACCCTGTTCTCGGTCATGACAGGAGGCATTTTTGAGGTGTCCGTGAGAATGCAGACATGGATCCCATGAATCCATTCAATTGTCTTGCCACCTAACTCAAGGATTGGGGGATTGTTGGGGAAATGTCGGGAGAAAAGTGCCAGTGAGATTCTCGAGCATCCAGCAGCCTAATCTCGGTGGAGTTAAGAGGGACGGAAATGAGGTTGTGTCAGTGTGAGAGGGGAGGGTGTAAGGCTTAGTGGAAAGGCACTGAGTAAGTGGAAAACACAAGGGTGGATTTCCCAGAGATTTGGAGGGTTGTTGGACTGGACTGGGCTCTATCATGAATTGTCATCACTCACTTTGGTGTTCTTCTCTTTTCAATTATTGATTCTGGAGAGTCATGGAGCCTGTCGAGTTGGTTTTGCTACTAAGATCAATCAAGCAGCAACAGAGACAGAGACAGCAATGTATCACTGCACATGGCCAGGACGAACGTCCTGCAGAGGAGGGGGAGGCTGGACCCAGAGCTATTCTGGGAGTAGCACCACAGAGAATAGATCGCTGTTGGAGACTATACCGGCAAAGGGTATTCCGACTTTGGACATCCTATTTGCAGATGTCAGAGAAGCAATGTCAGAGAAGACTGTGGATGGATTCTCCAATTCAGAGACAAAGTGTTGACGCCGCCATGGGATCATTGGTGTTTTACGACCAAGAAAACGGCACAAAATGGCCACCGATCTCCCGTCTGGTGGGGGTGGGGGGGGCTAACAGGCACGCAGCGTAGAGCACCCAGCTCTAGCTGCAGAGACAGCCAGAGAATTGCCGGGTCCATGACCCGCGCCGTGCAACATGGCACCGGCCGCGCACGGACCCGGCCTACCAAATAGTGACCCCCTTGGCCAGGCTCGCCACACCCGGACCATCCCCCACCAGTGCCCCCAATCCCCGCCAAAGCACCCCTGCCCGCGGTTCGGCTCTCCCCCGGCTGTGGAGGTGCTGGACTTAGTCCGCAGCTGCCACGCCAAGTTCCCGAAAGTAAATACCACACGCAACCGACGCCGTCAGGAACCCGGCCCATTGCGGGTGGAGCATCGGGGGGGGGGGCCTTAGGTAATGTCCTGAGGCCATCCCGACAGTGTGCAGCGTACTCCTAGACTATGCCATTTTGGAGGGGGTGAAGCATCACAAAAGCGACCCCCCCCCCCCCCGGATTTCGACACCAACGTGGATTCTCCGTCCGATCTCGCCGAAAGCAGTGGACCATCTTTTCCATGTCCTGTAAGAGCTGGCACCACTTGGAACAAGAGTACATCCACTCTCTCTGGTCTTTAAAGTGATGGCAGCTCTGAACGTCTATATGAACTGCTCATTTCAGGGCAGCACCAGTGATATGTGTGGCATCTCCCAGTTAGCCGCACACATTAGGGAGGTTTCAGAAATCCTTTATGCGAGGCCCACCTATATATCAATTTAAACCGGGACCAGGAGAGACAAGATGACAGGACCATGGGCTTCATCCGTTAAGCAGGCATGAGCCAGGTGCAGGATGTGACAGACTGCACCCACGTGGCCCTGCGGTCTCCATGGCTTAATGCGGTACCATTTATGAACCGCAAGGGATTCCACTCCCTAAATGTCCAGACCGTCTGTGACCACACGCTGTGCATCATGTAGGTGTGTGCCCGTTTCCCTGGGACCATCCATGATAGTTACACCTTGGGGCACTCTCAGATCTTATAAGTCTTTAAAGGGGGGCAGCATCTGGAAGGATGACTCCTCGGGGACAAGGGATACCCACTCAGGAGGTGGCTGATGAAGTTACTGCGGAGGTCACAAACACCTACAGATAAAGGTATGAGTCTCATGTTTCAATACGCGAGCTGCTCGAGCAGACGATTGGACTGTTGAAAATGCAGCCCCCAGAGGATGTCCGGCATTATAGTGGTCTGCTGCACTCTCTGCAACTTGGTGCTGCCGAGGGGAGACCACCTCGACCAGGAGGAGTTGGGGAGTGCCACATCTCATCAGATGAGGAGGAAGACAAGGAGGGTGGTGAGGGGCAACCCACAAAGGAGGAGGAGGAAGGACCTTGAGCCATGGCCAGGGCTCTCATGAGCTGATGAACTAGGGACTCCGTTATAGCATTTGGTTTGAGGACGAGCAGGGCTGAGTGGTGAGGTGATCTCCCACCATGAAGTCTGTTATCTCATCACTAGTGTGGTTCCAGTGGCAAGGTATCATTATGAAGGTGTTAGCGTAGGTGGCTCTAGCCAGCAGCAGGGCATATTTACTGAGTCATGAGTGTGGGAGGTGGGAGAGATATAATGCTGCCACTCTCACATTGTATAGGGGTGAAGTGCTGAGTGTGCATGGGGCTTTGCAGAGCATGGCACCGTGAAATGTCAGAGAGGATGAACTGCTGGTGATCAGAGTGATGTTTATTTACAAGTGATTTTTCACAGTGGCCGATCTTAACCAGTGCCCATGTTCAGCCATGCCCATTAGATGTGTAGCACCGTCAATATGACGCGAGGCAGGTTGAGGTAATGTCAATTGAAGGCTTTATTAAGCAGAACTTTATCCCCAGCAGCGTGGTTACAGAATGCAGCTGCTGAGGGAAATGGAGGGAAAAGCTGGGTTCTTATACCGGCATTTCTGGGTGGAGTCCAGTAGGTGGCAGATCCCATCAGGACCTGGCATCCCGCCACTGGAAAAGGCCGCCATTCCAGTCTGAGGAGGGATGCTGCCACCCCTTTCTGATGCTTGCGACTCTGCCTTTGCAGTTTCATCAGCTCTGAGACAACCAGACCCAGGGGCTCAGCAGTGTCTCTGAGTGCCAGATCGTTGGGGCATCCCTCCATCCGCCTGCTGTAAATCTTTAATTGTGAGGTGCTCACCAGTGAGTGACCCAGAAACCTGCCTACTACTTCATCCCACTGAGGTTTGAGGTTACCATGGGGAGTAGGGGGCGGGGAGAGAGGGCCACATTACAGGTGGGTAAGCCGCAAGATGGCCGTGTGAGCAGGTGTGAGGGTGGTTGAAAGGGTGCAGTGAGAGACTTGTGGTGGCATATTTACTCTGGTCATTCATTTTCTTCCTGCACTGCTGCCCTGTCCTCCTCTGGAGTGAACTATCACTAATGTAGCTATAGCCTCCCAGGTGAGGGTGGTCACGTTGGTGTGTGGGTACAGGACTACCCTCCTCTGCTGGACTCCATTCAGAAGTCTGGTCAGGGCTCCATCGGAAAATCTTGGAGCAGGCTTCCTGGCTGCCATCTCACCTGCAATGAATCTGGAACAAGTGCTCAGGAGATGTTTATGTGGAGCTTTAAAAAAAATCTTTATTGTCACAAGTAGGCTTATGCAATGAAGTTACTGGGAAAATCCCCTAGTCGCCACACTCCGGCGCCTGTTTGGGTACACGGAGAGAGAATTCAGAATGTCCAAATTATCTAACAGCACGTCTTTCGGGACTTGTGGGAGGAAACTGGAGCGCCCGGAGGAAACACACGCAGACACGGGGAGAACGGGCACACTCCGCACAGACAGTGACCCAACCGGGAATCAAACCTGAGGCTCTGGTGCTGTGAAGCAACAGTGCTAACCACTGTGCTACCATGCTCCCCAGTGATTGCAGTGATTAAGTTTCCCCGGGACGGGCGGATCAGCGGGATACTACCAAGAATGTGGCATGGTTCACGTGGAAAGAAAAAAATTGTTTAAGAGGCTTAAAATTCAGTGAGAAATCGCGTCAATGACACCGTTTTCTCACCGGACCTGACACTTTGCCATTTTCTGGTAAGACCACGACAGATGTCTCCAACTAATTGTAATGATTTTGTATTAGGGTAAATGTTTTTTTACAAAATAAAGAAAAAAATTTAAAAATGCCAATTAAACAGAAGAATGGCATCAGGCAGTGAAAACTACTTTAACAGTTCCAAAAAAAAAATAAACTTAAACTATCCCTTGAGCTAAACTTCCTGGGCGAAATTCTCCCGAAACGGCGCGATGTCCGCCGACTGGCGCCCAAAACGGCGCCAATCAGACGTGCATCGCGCCGCCCCAAAGGTGCGGAATGCTCCGCATCTTTGGGGGCCGAGCCCCAACATTGAGGGGCTAGGCCGACGCCGGGGGAATTTCCGCCCCGCCAGCTGGCGGAAACGGCCTTTGTTGCCCCACCAGCTGGTGCGGAAATGACATCTCGGGGCGGCGCATGCGCGGGAGCGTCAGCGGCCGCTGACAGTTTCCCGCGCATGCGCAGTGGAGGGAGTCTCTTCCGCCTCCGCCATGGTGGAGACCGTGGCGGAGGCGGAAGGGAAAGAGTGCCCCCACGGCACAGGCCCGCCCGCAGATCGGTGGGCCCTGATCGCGGGCCAGGCCACCGTGTGGGCACCCCCCGGGGCCAGATCGCCCCGCGCTTTCCCCAGGACCCTGGAGCCCGCCCGCGCCGCCTTGTCTCGCCGGTAAGGTAGGTGGTTTAATTTACGCCGGCGGGACAGGCAATTTATCGGCGGGACTTCGGCCCATCCGGGCTGGAGAATCGAGCGGGGTGGGGGCCCGCCAACCGACGTGGCGCGATTCCCGCCCCCGCCGAATCTCTGGTGCCGGAGACATCGACAACCGGCGGGGGCGGGATTCACGCCAGCCCCCGGCGATGCTCCGACCCGGCGGGGGGTCGGAGAATGTCGCCCCCTGTTTCTGATTAACAACTATCCTAACAGCTCTTAAAATCGATAGAATCTTGGGCTGTCCTCGGAGGTTGACAGCAACTTGTTCTGCAGGTCTAGCTTTGTTGCACTGTTTTCTGAGAGTTCTGACCAGCTACCTTGTTGTCTTCTGGGAGCACGGTAGCATTGTGGACAGCACAATTGCTTCACAGCTCCAGGGTCCCAGGTTCGATTCTGGCTTGGGTCACTGTCTGTGCGGAGTCTGCACATTCTCCCCGTGTGTGCGTGGGTTTCCTCCGGGTTCTCCGGTTTCCTCCCACAGTCCAAAGTTGTGCAGGTGGATTGGCCATGATAAATTGCCCTTAGTGTCCAAAATTGGCCTCAGTGTTGGGTGGGGTTACTGGGTTATGGGGATAGGGTGGAGGTGTTGACCTTGGGTAGGGTACTTTTCCGGGGGCCGGTGTAGACTCGATGGGCCGAATGGCCTCCTTCTGCACTGTAAATTCTATGATACAAGTCGCAACCCCCTCACAAGAGCTTCAGTGGGTGGTATTCCCTGTCCATTCATGGCAGCGGGATTCTCTGGTCCCGCTGTAGTAATGGGAGATTTGGCTGTGTGCCAAATCCTCCGTCCTCGTTAGTAGCGGCAGGGGGCGGATTCACAACGGAGAATCCCAGCCAATATTTCCTAAGTGCGTTGATCTCTCTATTGCTTCAATCATTCTCTTCAGAGGTGATTTCTTTCCAGAATTGATTAAACTGCTTTTGAATACTTTAGTTCTTTGGCTTGAAAAAATATAAACTTACCCTATCTTTGCCTTACTTACTTTCACCTTCACAACTTGCATATATCCCCCTTTGAACTAAAACAACCCACTCCAAAACTACTGTTATTGCCATGTGCAAAATTCTGATTGAAGTTCCTTTTGGTTCATTAACATATCAAAACCACTCCTTAATGTTTGGTTTCGACTTTTGCAGCCACCCTTCCTCTCTCTCCAGTCACCATACATATAACACCAACAGCCTGTCTTCCAATACATAAGAAATAACACCAAGAAATATTACCAAAAGAAAAATATTACAATTCCTTGCATTCTTGCCAGCAAGCACACCTACAACATTAGAACCCTTTGTTCTATTTCCCACAGTCAGTCAGACTAACTTTACCAATCTTCGCCAAATTTGAGTAGTTTAGTGCCAACAGGCTAGGAACTAAACTAGAACTGATCAAGCACAACAGGGGAGATTTTCAATGGAGGAGAGAATAAACAGTACCCTAAATAGGGGCTTCCAGACCATGGTAGAAGCGATGAATGCTCCCATCTCTCAGGGCCATTTAGGATACAATAGCGGCCTTTTAGATCAGCCTTCTGACTATTCAATGACACCACTAATCAAGGCCCCATTAGAATTGCGAAGTCTGGAATCTGCCTGCCTCAAGTTGCCATGTCTCAGTCCAGCAGCACGTGCCAGATCTCTGGCCTTGCCCCTCAAAGCACCATGCCAAGGGCACAAAAATTGCCAGATTCCTCAGGAATGAACTTCAGAACTGGAGGCAACTGTGGTTTACTGCCTTTGTGGAGTAAAGTACTGTTAGAGGTGGGCCATGTCAGTTCCTCTTACAAAACTTAGGAGCCAACCACTTCCCACAACACTGACACACCATTTGCACCCAGGGCAGACAGTGGAATAGAAAGGCACATGTAAACACACAAGGTCTGCATGGTGTCATGGAAAGAGCTTGTGCTCACCTTGGGTTTCGATGCAGTAAAAGAGAATGTGCACTGCAATCACACTCGGTTAGAGTCGGACAGGAAAATGTACACTATATCACTGGTAATTAGTAACAGAATAAACAAGTGACAATAATTTCAGGCCATAGAAAGCTGATAAGCCAACCATGTTGTAAAATGGGCCGTGGATTAAGGTGATATCCGTTTATTTCAAAGTGGAGAATGAGGTCAGGTTATGTGGTGAAAAGATGACTTTTACACGGAAGATAAGTAGTTAGTGATGAGTGAGGTCTGGCATCCCTTGCAGTGGTGACTGAGGAGTTTTCAGAGTAGATCATTGAGTGATTCCTGTTGTCCCATTGACCTTCGGTAGCACGTATTGAAATGAGGGCACTTGGAAATGATTTCTGTTTAGTTTCCCTGCACAAGGAAGTTCTTGCTCTATTTTGCACCGCTGGTGCACTGATAACTGGGAGAAAATATGCACCTTAGATCTTCAAAGTTCAATGTCATTATGTATAGCTACTCACATGAAGATTTATGCAGTGATCTGAGGATCATGTGTTTTTTTCTTATAGCTCTCATATTGAATGCCACACTTAGACCATATTTTGGTAATCATCTGGAGTTTCTGGATTTTTCAGTCCTCTAATGAAAGGCAGAAAAATAAAAGGCATCAGTAACTCAACTAATCAGCTCGCGAACAAACCAAAATGACATTTCCTGCTGCAACTCAACCTTTTATTATTATTCTGTAATCATTTCAGGCTGAGACATGGAGCCTGTCTTTATGACATTTCACCCAATTTATATCTTTTAATCAAAAAATCCAAAACACGCCAACTGGGGGATTGAGACCATTGAAAATCTTACAATTGTCTATTTTAATTTGGACTCATTGACACTTGAGTGACAGAGACTAGCAGATAAGTTTACCACCTGGAAACACTCTTCCTTCTGTTTGAGCTACTATTTAATAAACATAACCAAACTGTACCAGAGATGATTCTGTTGTAGTATTTTGAAGTTTCAGACCAAAAATAAAGTATGTACCATAAAGATTTATACATTCACAAACACGATGAAGATAGATAGTCTGCATTTAGTCCCCCTTTCCACAAATGACTAATGGTGAGAAATCTGCCCACAAGCCTTGAATGTACCCACAGTAACAAATTCTCTTGATCAGATCAACCACAGAAGTTTTCCCAATTGTAAAACTGTCAAAAACCAAAAGAGTAGGAAAGAGAAGAGATAAAAAATCCTGATGAAGACATATGGTTTGATTCTTCTTGACTTGTCATTTTTCATACCTACTCAAAGTTACTATGAGCATCAAATGCTTCTGGTGCCTTTAAAAGAGAGCCTACTATAAGGCTTTGGGTACATATTGACCTCAGTATTTATACTCCAATTAGCAAATATTTGGTCACATTTGCAGATTTGTGGCATGGATAGCAGCAGTTCAAGAAGGCGGCTCACCACCAATTTCTCAAGAGCAAATAAATGCTGACTTAGCCAGCAGTGCTCACATCCCCTAAATGATTAAATAAAAGTGCCATGCACCCTGGGGCTAGTATGTCAAAAGAAGGAAGGAAAGAAAGTTGAAGAGAAAAGAAAGAAAGAACGTTCTGTAGAATCAGCGGATGGTGAGCATCAAAAAATGGTCACTTTGTCAAAGTTTTGGAAGGCAATTTGTACAATTAAAACTGGGAATAAGCCTGCACCTTCAAAAAAAGGAGGAAAGAAAATGCATTGACAAGAGTTCCTTTAATCTAACCGTACTTTAGGTGACTATGTTTTTGGAACACGGAATGTCACGTCCCAAGATCTCAGAGCAATTTTCAACTCTTTCCAATATTAAGTGGATGAATTCAAATGATTATATTATTTAAACAAATGTTGGTTACCTCTCCAGTTTTCAGCGGTGCCATCAAAAAATGCTAATCTCAGCTTTCTTCAGCAATATTAGTCATAGTGATATGCCTAAGGGCAGACCTATGCTCTTTTCTCCAAATCTTGCACTTTCCACTTCAGTTGTTCATAGCTGCCTCCCATTTTAAATTTCAAGCCTATCATCATCATACTCTTTCTCCCCATTGGCCTGCATCCCTCATTTTCTTCATTTTCTTCAGCCTTAGGATCTGTCCAACCCAACCTTGTTGCCTTTTCTTGATATTCATTCATGATCTTTCCTCCTCCATTATCCTGAGAACTTCTTCATTGCTCATGTGTTTTCTTCAACTGACCCACTTCACCTTTCTCCAGAATCATGGTCGAAATTCTCCGTAATCGGCACGATGTCCGCCGACCGGCGCCTAAAACGGCGCAAATCAGTCCGGCATCGCGCCGCCCCAAAGGTGCGGAATCCTCCGCATCTTGAGGGGCCGAGCCCAAACCTTGAGGGGCAAGTCCCGCGCCGGACTGATTTCCACCCCGCCAGCTGGCGCGAAACTGACTTTGCCGGGTGGCGCATGCGCGGGAGCGTCAGCGCGCCGCTCACGGCATCCCCGCGCATGCGCAGTGGAGGGAGTCTCTTCCGCCTCCGCATGGTGGAGACTGTGGTGAAGTCAGAAGGAAAAGAGTGCCCCCATGGCACAGGCCCGCCCGCGGATCGGTGGGCCCTGATCGCGGGCCAGGCCACCGTGGGGGCACCCCGTGGGGCCAGATCGCCCCGTGCTCCCCCCAGGACCCCGGAGCCCACCCGTGCTGCCTTGTCCCACCGGTAAGAGAGGTGGTTTAATCCACGTCGGTCGGACAGGCATTCCAGCAGCGGGGCTTCGGCCCATCCGGGCCGGAGAATCGCCGGGGGGGGGCCCGCCAATCGGCGTGGCGCGATTCCTGCCCCCGCCGAATAGCCGGTGCCGGAGAATTCGGCAAAAGGCGGGGGTGGGATTCACGCCAGCCCCCGGTGATTCTCTAACCCGGTGGGGGGTCGGCGAATCTCGCCCCATATTTCACACATCTGGGGCGCAATTCTCCGTAATCGGCGCGATGTCCGCCAACTTTGCCGGGCGGCGCATGCACGGGAGCATCAGCGGCCGCTCACGGCATCCTCGCACATGCATAGTGGAGGGGGTCTCTTCCGCCTCCGCCATGGTGGAGACCGTGGCAAAGGCGGAAGGAAAAGAGTGCCCCCACGGCACAGGCCCGCCCGCGGATCGGTGGGCCCCGATCGCGGGCCAGGCCACCGTGGGGGCACCCCCCGGGGCCAGATCGCCCCGCGCCACCCCCCAGGACCCCGGAGCCTGCCCGCGCCGCCTTCTCCCGCCGGTAAGAGAGGTGGTTTAATCCACGCCGGTGGGACAGGCATTCCAGCAGCGGGACTTCGGCCCATCCAGGCCGGAGAATCGCCGGGGGGGGGGCCCGCTAACCGGCGCGATTCCCGCCCCCGCAGAATATCCGGTGCCGGAGAATTCGGCAACCGGCGGGGGCGGGATTAATGCCAGCCCCCGGCGATTCTCCGACCCGGCGGGGGGTCGTAGAATCTCGCCCTTGAAGTCTATCAATATCAGGGGCGGGATTCTCTGCAATCGGCGCGATGTCCGCCGACCGGCGCTAAAAACGGCGCGAATCAGACCGGCATCGCGCCGCCCCAAAGGTGCGGAATCCTCCGCCACTTGAGCGGCCGAGCCCTAACCTTGAGGGGCTAGGCCCACGCCGGACTGATTTCCACCCCGCCAGCTGGCGGGAAAGGCCTTTGATGCCCCGCCAGCTGGCGCGGAAATGACATTGCTGGGCAGCGCATGCGCGGGAGCGTCAGCGGTCGCTCACGGCATCCCCGCGCATGCGCAGTGGAGGGAGTCTCTTCCGCATCCGCCATGGTGGAGACCGTGGCGAAGGCAGAAGGAAAAGAGTGCCCCCACGGCACAGGCCCGCCCACGGATCGGTGGGCCCCGATCGCGGGCCAGGCCACCGTGGGGGCCCCCCCCGGGCCAGATCACCCCGCGCCCCCCCCAGGACCCCGGAGCCCGCCCGCGCCGCCTTGTCCTGCCGGTAAGAGAGGTGGTTTAATCCACGGCAGCGGGATTGCGGCCCATCTGGGCCGGAGAATCGCTGGGGGGGGGGCCCGCCAACCGGCGTGGCGCGATTCCCGCCCTCGCCGAATATCCAGTGCGAAAATCCCACCCCCGACGATTCTCCGACCCGGTGGGGGGTCAGAGAATCGCGCCCCAGGTCTTCTCAAGGCCACGTTTCAGCCACGGACAACAAGACGTTCCATGTCCATTCTAGTAAGTACTTTTTTAAGACCTCTATTCATTCTTATGCTTCATCAACACATAGGCCCTCTCGGAGTTGAATGCACATTTGAAGCTGCAGAATAACATTGCTCCGAAGCAAACAGGCAATCAAAAATCTACCACAATGAATAAAAAGAAGAACGTGCACTTTTTTACAAGCAACAAAAATACAAACAATGAAACATTTTTCCAAAATATGAAATGTCATTCTGAGCTTCCTGTACAGAAGCTAGTCACAATGGGCATTGGTGAGGGAACAGGCACTACATTGTTGCAGCCTGTTCTCTCTTGCTCTCTATCTCACACTCTCTGCCACCCCGCTGTGATCATAGAATTACTCCAGAAACTGCACGGTACTAGAAATTATCAAACTGTTGAAACTGAATATGATTAAGTCGAAGAACTGTTGAAATGTAACATCAAAATAGTAGTTGCTTAAAACAAAAGGTTGCAGACACAATCAGCCAACTGTTAGTCATTAAATGAAAGCAAGTGGTCAGGACTGATTACTACGCAATGACACAGTTGGAATTCCAGAAAATTCATAAGCGTTCAAATCATTTCCAAATGGTGGTCTTTTAAATCCCAACATATGGTTTTGCTTTTTGGAATTGGCAAGAAGGATCACACTGGGATCGGAATATTGTCTTTTTCATTCTTTCATGGGATGTGCATGCTGCTGGAAAGGCCAGCATTTGTTGTCCATTTCTAATGATGGTTGTAAGACACCTTCATGAGCCATTGCAATCCCATCTAGTTTCTGTAGCAATTTGGTACATCTGAATGGCTTCCTCGGCCATTTCAGAGGGGTGTTAAGAGTCATGCACATTGCTGTGTTTCTGGATTCACATATCGGCCAGATCAGGTAAGGATAGCAGATTTCCTTTCCTGAAGGATATTAGTGAACCCTATCATTTTTTATAACAATTGATGATAGTTTCATGGAAGCATGACTGTAATGAGCATTGTCTTCTAGATTTCTTAATTAATTCAATTTTAATACCACAGGCTGTTATGGTGGGATTTGAACCATTGGCCTTAGAGCATCAGTTTGGGCCTCTGGATTATTGCGACATTGCCACAATGCCACCATCTTCCCCTTGTGACAATTGCAGCAAGGGAAATTGGAAATTCCTATTGTTACTGTTTGTTACGGGTACAAATAAAATAAAGTAATTTTTCAAAACCATTGTCTGGGATTTTCCGATCTGTGGTCAGCTCACCACCGCTGGGAGCAGAAATGGAGAATTTGACACTCAGTCAAAACTCCATTCACTGCTGCAGGACTCAGGAATCCCGCTGGTTTGAAAGGGCAGAGAATTTCAGCCATTTTTTCCACTTCATTTCTTCCGTTTTCTTTGCAACTGATTGCTTATAATTAGGCACCAGTCAGAGTTGACTTCTAATTAAAAATATTAATTAAACTTAGAATTATTAATTAATATTATTAACTGCACTTTATAATATTATTAACTGGACTTTAGATTATAATCTTGGATTTTAACTCTAGGTTCCATTTATTGGTGTGTTTGTCAAGATCATTTCTCCACAGAACTAGACTATGAATGCACGATAAGCTTGGTTCAAAACCAGTGGCATTGAAGAAATCCTGGGCATGAGATATTCAATGACATATTACACCTGAGGTATTACCTCACATTAAGTCAGGCTGTGCTCTTTATATGGTTTCCAGGGGACACTTTGGTCATGCTTCCATCCAAGCTCATTGCCCTGTTAATATGGATTCAACCTTTCCAATTCTCAGATCTTCAATCCCTACGGCAGTGACTGAATCTGTGGATAACACCAAGAACTAACAATATGGCCAAATTGATTAGCTCCATTTGTGTATTTGAGTATGCAAATATGGACTTCAGTCGTAGCAAGCATCACAGTGGTTGGAGCCAGATCGTGGAAACGTGGCTGCCTCTTGCATTCTTATCAACTACAACCAAGGGCACAAAGCCTTATCGCCAGGTAAGATGACAGTACATTACTTTTCTTTTCTTTTGTTTTCTATTTTTCTCTGCTGCAAGATTGGCAGATTTCTGGCTGTTTTAATCTTTTATTCACTGAGAGAGACTATGGAAGTTGGGGTATCTCTGCATCCACAGTACATACAAAAATCTTCTGCTTAAGTTACAGCCCTATAATTTCCACCTTGTTTAGTTAATGTCACTTTCGTAGAGTTCATTTTCTAGTAAGAGGCAAAGGCCAGTATTTTTTGGATGGCATTGTTTTCCTTATCGTCATCCAAGGAGTTGGCAACAAACATATCTCAACCGATACTGGCTGCCCTATAAGTCATTTAATGCTTCAACGAGTGTTGACTGGGCTTGGGACTTCTGCCCCTCACCCGAGAGGAAGTTCAGCCTCAGAGAGCTTCTGGCTAATGTGATTGGCCTGTACCTCTCTATTCCTAACCCTGCCAGAAGCTGCAGTGGACAGGACGGCGACTGTGAGCAGTCTCCAGAGTCTAAATCCTGGGAGTACAGGACTAGGTAAGAGTGGGGTCTCAGGGTGGGGTGAGTTGGGGAGGTGAGGCCCAGGGGCTAATCAGGGGGGTGTTGGCAGAGGGGCCACTTCAGTAACTTGAGCACATAAATTAAGGCTGACAGTTCAGTGCAGTACCGAGGAAGTACTGCACTATCAAATCTGCTATCTTTCAGCTGAGATATTAAATTGAGGGCCCCTCTGCCCTCTTAGCTGCACCGAGAAGATCCCATATTACATTATTTGGAAGATTAGGGGCTATGCCCTTGGTATCCTGGCCAATATTTGTTTCTTAATTAACATCACTACATAAACAGATTGTCTTGCTCCATACAAATTTGCTACCTCGTTTCCTACATTACATAAGTGACTATGTATTAAAAGTGCTTCGTTGGCTGTAAAGCACTTTGGGATATCATGAAAGGCGCTATTGAAATGCAAGTCTTTCTTTTTTTTTAAACCATAAAATCCAGGCTGTTGCAACTTTGATCGTAGGGAAAGAAATTAAGGCTTCATACGAGAATCATACTGAAATAAAAAAAGATAAATTGGTTTGCTGAAAACATAGTAATTGAAAGCAAATGGGAAAGACTGTATCTGGATAAGAACTAATGGAATTCCCCAGGGTTCTGTCCTGGAACTGCACTGATTATATTATTCCGATATGCTCTGGAAAACGGGTGCTTATAAAATTTATTGACATCAAGTTAAATGGCTAAATGGCAAACATAGGAGAGATTGATAGAATTCAAACGGATTTGTGAACTGAAGCAGGCAGTTGAATGATAGATGTATTTTAATATGCATAAATGAACATGATGGAAAATTGAAAGGGGCATGAAATGTGTGAACGTAATTGGATGTCCTATAGCAAAAGCGAGAAAGGAAAAAAGATTTCAGGGTGATTATTGACCACTTGATGAAAGTATTCTGTCAGTGTGAAGCTGTTAGCAAGACAGCTAATCATGTACTGTAATACACTGTGAGTGAACTTCACTACTAGCCAAGCCAAGCTATTTTCACATTATGTCGGCTGTTTGCAAAGCTGCACTTAAATTATTGTATAGAGGTTCGATCTTCCTATTTTCAAAAGAACGTGAGCCCTTTCAAGAGATCTCCGAGTATAACAGGAATAATTCTGAACTCAAAGTTACAAAGAGAGTCTCAGACTTGAATTTAATTTTGTTAGAAAAACATAACGATTCAGGTCCTTAAAATGATGAAATACTTGGATAATGTTGAAATAAGCAGGCTGTTTAACTTGGCCATCGAACGGGAGGATATGAATACAAAATTAAAAATGCTCAGTCAACAAAATGTAAAAGGATTTTTTTCCTTACATAGAATTGAATATGAAAGATGGACACCCCATAAAAGGGCTGAATATTCAACATTTAAGAAAAAAGTATTGGAATGGAAGGGCTTAAACGAAGAGATGATCAAGCACCCCATAACACATAATGGCTCATATGTTGTTACGGGTATCTATGAAATATAAACAGATGGGAGTGTACAGTGTCCACTCTAACATTGGTTTGTTATCCTCAGTTTAAGAGTTTCAGGAAAGTTTTACAGGATTTTCTCTTAGACACTGAGTAAACTAGGTAGAGCTCAAAAAGGTGAAATTATATTTGATCAGCAGATGGGGCAGTTTGGACAGAATGCCCTTTACTTGATCAATGTTTGTCCTTTCTTAACTCTAATGTTAAGTTTAAATGAAATGAAAATCGCTTATTGTCACAAGTAGGCTTCAAATAAAGTTACTGTGAAAAGCCCCTAGTCACCACATTCCGGCGCCTTTTCGGGGAGGCTGATACAGGAATTGAACCGTGCTGCTGGCCTGCCTTGGTCTGCATTAAAAGCCAGTGTGCTAAACCAGCCCCTTTTTTCAGTGGAGATTTATGGTGTTACTAATCTAGCCAAGCAACTTCTCACCAGTCCACATGAGGATGGTCTCTTCAAGAAACTCCATTTTCACTCATGGCCAGTTCCACTTAAATTGACCCCCCACCCCCGCAAATGCTTAAAAACCCTGAAATTGACCCTTTGCTGCTTAGTGACACTGTCAAAGAGTAGATAAAAAGCAGAGATGTTGGCTAGGTTCTTAGCTTTGATGAAACAGCCAAATATCAGGATATACATTTTTGAAATTCTTTTATTTACATTAGTGAAGTACTTCGTTTTGCTCCTATATCTTAGTGATCTTTTCAGCTTTTAAATTGGATCTTTATCCAAAGATCTAAACATCGCAGAAACAATCTCAGAAAAAATGACAGTTATAGCCAATAAAATGAATTTTACAGAATCTCTTCTATCATTAAAAGGATATACTTTTATTTACTAAAGACTCCAGTTTAGCTCAGTTGGCCGGGCAGCTGGTTCAAAAAGGGCAACAGCATGGGTTCAATTCCTGTACCGGCTAGGGTTATTCATGAAGGCCTGACTTCTCAACCTTTCTCCTCACCTGAGGTGTGGTGATCATCAGGTTAAATCACCACCAGTCAGCTCTCCCCCTCAAAGAGGAAAGCAGCTTATGGTCATCTGGGACAATGGTGACTTCACTATCTCTGTTATGTTTGAGAAAAATTCTGTTACAGATAATCCCAGCAAATAAATAGAAGAAAACAAGTTGTACTGTAAGAAATGGTTTTGTAATGTGAGCAGCAAATAGGATGCCACTCATATTCTATCAAGCAAATCTCATTGAGTTTGTAACTATCGATCAGTATCTGTGAACAAGTGCTCTATGAACCAGACAACAAGCTACAACTCATTTGGCCTGGTTTTAAATGTAGAACAAGTTGATCTCCTTAATGCTCGCTTATCTTCTCTGAGGCAATCTCACGGAATTAAGGAGAATTTGCTTCCGTCTCGTTCAACAGGTTCTGAAATGGCTAATAAGTCCAATTCGCAATCTGTGAGAGGCTTGGCTGAGAGTCCTGAAATCCATTAGCTTGTTGATAAATGTGATGAACGGTTACTGCCTTATCATCATGTAAGGTAATGTCCCCTTTAAGACCAGGCTTGGAACCCTGGGGACTCCGCCTCTGGCTCCGCCCATCTGGGAGCCATACATAAAGGCCTGCCTCATGGTCTGTATAGCAGTCAGCTCTCGTCCATATCTGTAGCACAGTTATTAGCCTAATAAAGCCTTCTTTACAGTTTAATCTCTAAGCATCATTATTGAGGGTACCTCAATTTATTAGGCTAAACTAGATTCAGGATGGACGCAGGCCTAAAACCAGAGAAGCTCAATCTGGAAGCACGAACGCCGGAGGCAAAGGAAATTTTTAAATACTGGCTGCGGTGCTTCGAGGCCTACCTGGACTCCGCAGAGACTCCCATCCTGGGGCCACGCAAGCTGCGTCTACTCCACGCCCGGGTGAGTCACAGAATCTCCGCCATGCTCGAAAAGGCGACGACTTATGAGGAAGCGATTGAGTTGCTCCGCAAGCGGTTTGTCAAACCCGTCAATGAGGTGCACGCCCGGCATCTGCTCTCTACCTGCCGGCAGCGCTCGGGGGAATCGCTCGACGAGTTTGTTGAGAAACTCACCGCGCTGGCCAGGGACTGTGACCATCAGGATGTGACCGGGGAAGTCCATATGAACCTGCACATCAGAGATTCTTTCGTGTCCGGCATCCGCTCGACCTACATCCGGCAGCGACTGCTCGAAAACGGGGCAAAAGAACTCCAGGAGACGCTAATGCTCGCCTCCTCGCTGGAGGTGGCCCGACGTAACTTGGGTACGTACCCTGCGGACTCTGCCAGCCCCCCCTGGACTTCCTCAGACTCGCCCGTATTACAGGCCTGCGCCACGCGGCGACCCGCTCACCATGGGGGCACACCTTGCTACTTCTGCGGGCAGGGCCAGCACCCACGCCCATGCTGCCCAGCCCGCTCCGCGATCTGCAGCGACTGCGGGAAGAAAGGGCACTTTGCGAGGGTCTGCCTGGCCAGACCCAGGGGCCAGCAAAACAAAGAACAGCCGGCCCGAAAATCAGGCTCTCAGGCCCGCAGGCCTCGCAATGCTGCTGCGCACCGACCCGACACGTCCTCTTCTGACGTGTCATCAGCCTTGTGCGAATCATTGGAGCGGCCATCTGGTCGGCGGCCATCTTCTCGACCCGACACGTGCGACCAACGGCAGCGGCCATTTTACGACTCCGACTACCCGCGACTGGGTGCGATCACCCTCGATCAAACTCGGCCAAAACACCTGCAGAACTCCATGATGCAGGTCCAGGTCAACGGGCACGACACTGCATGCCTCTTCGACTCCGGGAGCACGGAGAGCTTTATCCAGCCTGAAACGGTAAGGCGCTGCTCCCTACGCACCCAGCCCACATCCCAAACCATAGCCCTCGCATCTGGGTCCCACGCGGTACAAATCACGGGGTACTGTATTGCGGATCTCTCGATCCAGGGTGCCAAATACACCCATTTCAAATGTTATATCCTCCCTCACCTCTGTGCCCCCCTGCTGCTCGGACTGGATTTCCAGTGCAGCCACCGAAGCCTGACACTGACGTTCGGCGGACCCTTGCCCCCCCTCACGGTGTGCTGCCTTGCGACACTGAAAGTCGCACCCCCCTCGCTATTCGCTAACCTCTCTCCCGACTGTAAGCCCGTCGCCACCAGGAGCCGGCGCTACAGTGCCCAAGATATGGCTTTTATCAAGTCAGAGGTCCAGCGTTTACTGGGAGAGGGGGTCATCGAGGCTAGCAACAGCCCTTGGAGAGCGCAAGTGGTGGTAGTCCGGTCCGGGGAGAAGAAACGGATGGTCGTGGATTATAGCCAGACCATAAATCGATTCACGCAGCTTGATGCGTACCCCCTTCCTCGCATCGCGGAAATGGTAAATCGGATCGCCCAATACCGAGTCTTTTCCACGGTCGACCTCAAATCTGCCTACCACCAGCTCCCCATCCGACCAAAAGACGGCCCCTATACTGCCTTCGAAGCAGCCGGCCGGCTCTTCCACTTCCTCAGGGTCCCCTTTGGTGTCACAAATGGGGTCTCCGTCTTTCAAAGGGCGATGGACCAAATGGTGGACCAGTACGGTTTGCGGGCTACATACCCGTACTTGGACAATGTCACCATCTGCGGCCATGATCAGCAGGACCATGACGCTAACCTCAAAAAGTTCCTCCAGACCGCCCGAGCCCTTAACCTGACCTATAACGAGGGCAAATGCGTTTTCCACACCACCCGGCTGGCCATCCTCGGCTATGTCGTGGAAGACGGGGTCCTAGGTCCCGACCCCGACCGCATGCGCCCCCTAAAGGAACTCCCTCTCCCCCGCAGCCTCAAGGCCCTCAAACGGTGCTTGGGGCTTTTCTCCTATTACGCCCAGTGGGTCCCCAAGTATGCGGACAAAGCCCGCCCACTCCTAAAGACCACCACTTTTCCCCTCTCGGCTGAGGCTCAATTGGCCTTCAACCGCATCAAGGCCGACATCATCAAGGCCGCCATGCACGCGGTGGACGAAACCATCCCTTTCCAGGTAGAGAGCGATGCATCAGACATCGCCCTGGCTGCTACCCTCAATCAAGGAGGCAGACCAGTAGCGTTCTTCTCCCGAACCCTCACCGCCTCCGAGATTCGACACTCTGCAGTCGAAAAGGAGGCACAAGCCATTGTGGAGGCTGTGCGGTGCTGGAGACACTACCTCGCCGGTAGGAGGTTTACCGTCGTCACCGACCAACGGTCGGTCGGCTATATGTTCGATAACATGCAACGGAGCAAAATAAAAAACGATAAAATTTTGAGGTGGAGGATCGAACTCGCCACCTACTCGTACGATATCAAGTATCGTCCAGGGGAGCTCAACGAGCCCCCAGATGCCCTGTCCCGCGGCACATGCGCCAACGCGCAGGAGGACCGCCTGCAAGCCATCCACAATGACCTCTGCCACCCGGGGGTTACCCGGCTCGTCCATTTCATCAAGTCCCGCAACCTACCTTACTCAACCAAGGAGGTCAAGGCCATGGTCAGGGCCTGCCAGGTCTGTGCGGAGTGCAAAACGCACTTCTATCGGCCAGACAAGGTTCGGCTCGTGAAGGCCTCGGGCCCCTTTGAGCGACTGAGCGTGGACTTCAAGGGGCCCCTCCCGTCCACCAACCATTATGCCTATTTCCTCACCGTCATCGATGAGTTCTCCCGTTTCCCATTCGCCATTCCCTGCACCGACATGACCTCAGCCACGGTGATTAAGGCACTGCACAGCATCTTCACCCTGTTCGGTTTCCCTGCTTATATCCACAGCGACCGGGGTACATCGTTCATGAGCGATGAACTGCGTCAGTATCTGCTCAGCAAAGGCATCACCTCGAGCAGAACGACCAGCTATAACCCACGGGGAAACGGGCAGGTGGAGAAGGAGAACGCGACCGTGTGGAAGGCTGTCCTTCTGGCCCTGCGGTCGAGAAATCTCCCAACCACCCGCTGGCAGGAGGTCCTACCCGATGCCCTACACTCCATTAGGTCACTCCTCTGCACGGCCACAAATGAGACCCCTCATGACCGATTGTTTCTCTTCCCCAGGAAGTCTACCTCCGGGGTCTCGCTTCCACCTTGGCTGACGGCTCCGGAGGCACGCGAGGAGCCATAAAACGGACCCCCTAGTTGAAAAGGTCCGACTGCTCCACGCCAACCCCAGTTACGCCTACGTGGAGTACTCCGACGGCAGGCAAGATACGGTTTTCCTCCGGGATCTGGCGCCCGCTGGATCCTCCACCACAGACGCCCCTTCCCGCGCCGCTCCCCTGCAGGACCCGTCGCCCCCTACAACACACCCCCTTCCGGCCCTACCACCCGTTGGTGAGCTCCTACCGTGCACCCCCCCTTGCGCCCCCCCTTTACACACCCCGCCGGCGCCGGCTCCGCTACCCCCGGCCCTGCCTAGTTCCTCTGCCCCGACCCGGACCGAAGCTCCGACCGCTGTGCTCCCGGATGTGCCCTCAACCGGGACGTCCGTGCCCGCCGCACCACCGCCCGAATTGAGGAGATCGAGGAGGACGATCCGGCCGCCGAGACGGATGGACCTATGATGGCACTTCACCCCCGCCGGACTCCTTTTTTAAACAGGGGGTGAATGTGATGAACGGTTACTGCCTTATCATCATGTAAGGTGATGTCCCCTTTAAGACCAGGCTTGGAACCCTGGGGACTCCGCCTCTGGCTCCGCCCATCTGGGAGCCATATATAAAGGCCTGCCTCATGGTCTGTATAGCAGTCAGCTCTCGTCCATATCTGCAGCACAGTTATTAGCCTAATAAAGCCTTCTTTACAGTTTAATCTCTAAGCATCATTATTGAGGGTACCTTAATAAATCTAAGCCCCAGGGAAAACATTGCTGAATTGACAGCTCTGGATTTTTCTGACCTCTTCTTTCAATTTCACAATGTTTGTTTCCACACGACGAAGAGGTTTCAAATGCTTGCAGTTTCTGCTGTCAATATCTTAAAAGGGTCTGGCCAATTGAAACTTATGTTGGGCTGTAGGAAAAAGGAGTTATTTTAAGAAACTGGAAAGTTTTCAATGAATGATTGGGGTTTTTAAAAGCTTTTTATGCATCCTACTGTCACTGTAGTGTTCATTGCTTCCATACAGTATATAATGGAGGAATAGAATTATTGCAGTGCAGAAGGAGGCTATTTGGCCCATTGAGTCTGCACCGACCCTCTAAAAGAGCATCATACCCAGCCTCACTTCCCCGCCCTATCTCCATAAACCCATAACCCACCCAACCCACGCATCTTTGGTCACTAAGGCGCAATCACCTAACCTGCACTGCTTTGGAGGAAACCGGAGCACCGAGAGGAAACCCACTCAGGCACGGGGAGAACATGCAAACTCCGCACAAGCAGTCACCCAAGACCAGAATTGAACCCGGATCTCTGGTGCTGTGAGGCAGCAGTGTTAACCACTGTGCCACTATGCATAGAAGGCATCTGGGGACAGAGAGGATTGATTAGAGACATGTGCTGGCATGTATAGGAAATGGGGGATGTTTCAGGAGGGTGGCGAGTGGTTACGTCTGGGTGGCCTATCAATTTTTTAAATCATAATTGAGATAATTGACCATATTCAGACCAGTGTCATGAGAAACTCGAAAGAGAGTGAAGCTAAATTTTATCCATTATTTCATTCCAGCATATAGATGGAACTGCGCACTAAGTTTAAATTTCTTATATAAGCTAATGTAACAAAGAATAAGCTACAGAATTGCATATAAATCTTGTTGAGTCAGTCTATGCCATCTTCTAAAGAGTATAGCCAAATGGCCCTGTACTTAAGTAAATGTCATCTTTAAACAAGCCCATCACCAGCATATTTGTGATGTGGAGATGCCAGCGTTGGACTGGGGTGAGCACAGTACGAAGTCTTACAACACCAGGTTAAAGTCCAACAGGTTTGTTTCGATGTCACTAGCTTTCAGAGCGCTGCTCCTTCCTCAGGTGAATGAAGAGGTATGTTCCAGAAACACATATATAGACAAATTCAAAGATGCCAAACAATGCTAGGAATGCGACCATTAGCAGGTGATTAAATCTTTACAGATCCAGAGATGGGGTAACCCCAGGTTAAAGAGGTGTGAATTGTATCAAGCCAGGACAGTTGGTAGGATTTTGCAGGCCAGATGGTGGGGGATGAATGTAAATGCGACATGAATCCCAGGTCCCGGTTGAGGCCGCACTCATGTGTGTGGAACTTGGCTATAATCGCCGAGCAGAAACTTATAGCCAAGTTCCGCACACATGAGTGCGGCCTCAACCGGGACCTCGGATTCATGTCGCATACATTCATCCCCCACCATCTGGCCTGCAAAATCCTACCAACTGTCCTGGCTTGATACAATTCACACCTCTTAAACCTGGGGTTACCCCATCTCTGGATCTGTAAAGTTTTAATCACCTGCTAATGGTCGCACTCCTAGCATTGTTTGGCATCTTTGAATTTGTCTATACATGTGTTTCTGGAACATACCTCTTCATTCACCTGAGGAAGGAGCAGCGCTCTGAAAGCTAGTGACATCGAAAGAAGCATATTTGTCAAAGGTATTTCCATGTCACAATGAAAAAGGACAGTAAAAATGTTCTCTCTCACGCCATGCTGTAAAACTAATTACCATTTGTGTTATTTGCTGTATGGAACACAAAGGATACCATGGTCTTTAAAAAAAAATTGCAAGGTAAATCTAACCTCACTGATCAAGATACTTCTTAAATCGAGAGACAATTTCTCCCAATGTTTGTCTTCCCCATTTTAGCAAGATATCATGGCTTGAATATTCACTCCTGGGTAAGAAGCACAGCTTTGGGATATTTCCCGGCTCCGCTAACTGACCTGGGAGAAAGTGATCTGGAAGATCAGAATTTCATTCTGGGATGGTGCGGTTCCCTGGCAGTCATGCTGGGTGACCCCCAGAACGAGTGTGGAGGTTGCCAAGTGTGGAGGAGCACTGGATGGAAGTCCTGTCTTAGTGCATTGGCACTCTGTTGTAGTTTTAAAAAAACAGAACAACATAAAATTACCTTGCAGCCCTCGGGCGGCTTTCTCCGTCCAGCGATGCTGGAATCACGAATCGCGAATCGCGATCGGACGGAGAATCGGGCCACAGCCGAAAACCGAGGTCAGCGCTGGGCGCCCAATGGAACGTCATGCTCCGGCACCCCAATAGGGGTGTGAATGCGGCAAAGCAAAATGAACTAGCATGCATTAACATTTAATTAACGGGCCCAACCCACCGCCTGAGCCAGGTGGAAGTGACGACGGCGCAGTTCACTTATGGTATTTAAAATCGGGAAAGAGGCACTGTAGCTGCTGATGCAAAGAGAAGAGGTGGGCAATGTCCCCAAAAGCACAAAGGTAGGCTGACAGTTGTGCCATTGGCCGGCGGGTGTCTGCCAGGACCACGGGGGAGGGGGGGTTGCAGGCAAGACCAAAGGATGGGCCGTGGGGTTGGGTTGTTCCCCAGGACCGGGGTGTCCGGGCACGGACCACCATTTCCGCGGCCTGCAAGGCAGCTATCTGGCTGCACACCACATTGACCATGGATGTGCAGTGCACCACCGGCATGTGGGTGCCCCCACCCCGCCCGAGGATCCTCGGACTTCAGACGGCCCACCTATGAGATGGGTGTGGTCCAACACAGCCCGTGGCCCACCAGGTGTTGTCACACCCCAGTCCACCCATCCGAGACGGTGCCCCACTTCAGGGGCAGCAGGGCAGCCATGGGTGGACGCATGCACAGTGGCCATCAGCACCCCCACTGGCACACTGCCCCTCACTGGACAGACATCCCACCAGTGACACCATCAGCTAGCCCAACCCACAGGACTGCTGGCTGTCACCAAGCCCTGCCTGCCCACTTCAGCCCTGACCCCATCCATCCTGCCCCCAGACATGTAGGTATAGCCAATGCACAGCACATAGCACACTGCAGCTACTGTCCCAACAAGTGCCCACTCCTCTGGCTGAGACCCACCATATTGGCCCTGCCCACAGACATGTCACCATGGAGCTGGTCGATAGCGCACTGCGCACACCCATTCCCCCCTCCCATAACCTGGTGCCACCCTGCTGGTGGGGTATTAAATGGCCCACCCAAGGAGGACCCTCACAGTAGACCCTACAGGAAGGCGCAGAACATGGGCCGCATAGTGTACCGCTGGCATGGGTAATGCCAGCCACTGGTACCCCTGCCGACAGGGATGGGGGTTGGGGTAGAGGTCCCCCCACGCCAGGCATCAATGGGACCAGTGGTGTGGTGCGGAAGGAAATGTGTCAGGGGGAATGGGGTGGGAATAGGAGGAGGGGTGCACAAACGGGAACAGTGGCTGCAGTGCAAGCCAGGGCCACCATGCAGCCTGTTGGACCTGGCTGGATATGGGAGTACTCACTATGCTAACGTGTCTATCTTTCACCCTCTGCAGATAATGGAGTTCAATGTCCAACCCAGAGTGGTTGGCATTTGCCTAGCCACAGCCCTGGCAGACGCGAAGGGACTGCATGAGCAGGAGTTGCTCGAGGAGGGCCCTGCCGAACTGGAGCCTGCCCCAGAGGAGCAACGGCCAGCCAGTGGCAATGGAGAGCAAGGAGGTGGGACCGACAGAGCCTCTCGTTCGAGGACCTGCTAGACTAAGCATGTCCCATGAAGACTCTGTCTGACCAGGGAGACCATATCATGGCACATCTGGAACTGCGGGGGCACAGTCGTTAACACTTCTGCCTCATGGCGTCGAGGACCTGGGCTTGTTCCCGGCCCCGGGTCACTGTCCGTGTGGAGTTTGCATATTCTCCCCAAATCTGTGTGGGTCTCATCCCCACAACCCAATGATGTGCAGGCTAGGTGAATTGGCCACACTAAATTGCCCCTTAATTGGAAAAAAAGAATTGGGTACTCTAAATTTATTTTTAAAAAGTGAACTTCATCATATTACCACGGACAGGACTCTGTCTTGGGACGGACAGATAGAAGCTGAAGTTGCCTCTGGCATGGGTATACACAATCCAGGGGACTGGCATGTCAGACCCGCGGGTGCTGAGTCCTTAGCCCGCAGCCCAGGGATGACCGCCACTGATGGCGGCTGACCCCTCCCCGACTGGGCTCCTCCACACCCCACCCTCCCGAGCACTGCAGCAGCAGCCCCAGTGATCCCGGATTGATTGCCCGATTTCCAGATGTCTACTCACCTCCTCCAATCCCCAGAGCAGCCATTGCACTATCTTCACATTTTTAAATAGGTGTGCTATAGGCCGCCCGTGTGACCACTCACTGGAGAGCCGGTTAGATCACAGGAGGTCGCTGGATCGGAAGTCGTTCTCGTTAATAGAATGCAGATTGGCCTTAATTGGTGACCATTGGTTTCTCGTCATCACATTAGGGAAGACAGTGAAGTAGTGTTATTGTAATTCAGAGACCCTGGGCGGGACCTGGATTCAAGTCCCACCACAGCAGATGGTGGAATTCGAATTCAACAAAAAATCAATAGAAATAAAAGTCTAATGATGTCAATTGTCAAAAACTCAAGATCCTCAGCAATGTGGTTGACTCTCAAATGCCCTTTGAAATGGAGGGCAGTTAGGGGCGGGGAATAAACGTTATACTCAGTCGAACATTTCTGCAGGTGATATGCTTTCCCCCCTGGATTGCTGTTACCCATTTCAAGGTTTGCATTTCAAGGTTGAGCCTTCTTCATAAAGCACAGGCAGCAGTTTGATTCAATTAAGTAGCTTGCCAGGCCATAGCAGAAAGCAGTTATGATTCAAACATATTGGCTGACACCACGTATAGGCTCGACTGGAAAAGGTGGGAAGTCTCCTTCCCCAAAGGGCATTCAGTGGCATTGTCGATTTTTTGTAAGACCATTGGACTGACTTGTGATCATTTTTACTAATAGCAGTGTTTTATCGCTAGATTTGTTCCTCAATATAAATCTGTATTTCATTCAGAAAGCCTGAATCTTGACCCAAAATAGTTCTTGACAGACAAATAGACTGAAGAAAGACTGAATAGCTGGTAAATATAGTTTCTGGCTGGAAAGCAAACCTGGAAAAGAAACATCGTAGCTGCTGAGGATGGCCCAAAGTCAAAAGTATCAGTCTACACTTTTCAGATCTGCCTTCAGGCCTGACATGCAGATAGCAAGGAGATTATGCATCACATATTGGTATCTCCCCTTTCCTGCCAAGTCAGGAGATTGTTTGTATTGATATGCAGTGTATTAAGGACGAGCATGGTCTCATCTGCACGGCACAACCATAATATTGTTTCTTCTGTGTGAAACAATGGGCGGGATTCTCCCCTACCCAGCGGGGCGGTGGGTCCCGGCGTGATGGAGTGGCGGGAACCACTCCGGCATCGGGCCACCCCAAAAGGTGCGGAGGTCTCCGCATCTTTCGGGGCCAAGCCCTCACCTTGAGGGGCTAGGCCCGCATCGGATTGGTTTCCGCTCCACCGTCTGGCGTGGAAGGCCTTTGGCGCCACGCCAGACAGGGCCGAAAGGACTTCGTCGGCCTGCATAAGTCCACGCATGCGCGGAGCGTCAGCGGCTGCTGACGTAATCCCCGCGCATGCGCAGGGGAGGGTGTCTCTTCCGCCTCCGCCATGTGGCCGAGGCGGAGGGAAAAGAGTGCCCCCACGGCACAGGCCCGCCCGCGGATCGGTGGGCCCCGATCGCGGGCCAGGCCACCATGGGAGCACCCCCCGGGGCCAGATCACCCCACGCCCCCTCCAGGACCCCGGAGCCCGCCCGCGCCGCCTGCTCCCGCCGGTAAGGTAGGTGGTTTAATCCACGCCGGCAGGAGAGGGTTGACAGCGGCCGGATTTCGGCCTATCGTGGGCCGGAGAATTGCCGGGGGTGGGCCCGCCAACCGGCACAGCGCGATTCCCGCCTCCGCCAAATCTCTGGTGGCGGAGAATTCGGGACACGGCAGGGGCGGGATTCACGCCAGCCCTCGGCGATTCTCCGACCCGGCCGGGGGTCGGAGAATCCCGCCCAATATTACCATTGGGGATAGATATAAATTGTGCATATTGACTATATGACCCAGCAAACAGATGAGATCCAAGCTCCGCATTCCTGCTAACTGTTCTAGTACAGCTACAACACTGGTATCTACCCAGCAATATGAAAATGTTCCCAGGTATGTCCTGTACACAAAAAGCACAACATATCCAATCCGGCAATTACCGCCCTATTGGTCTACTCTCCATCATCAATAAAGAGATGGAAGGGGTCATCAACAGTGCTGCGGCACGGGGACCTCTCCCAGGGCCGGGGGAGAGGAGGGGGAGGGGGGGAACAGGCCGGGCAGTCGGGGTGCCCCCCCCACAGGACTGGGGCAGCCCCCAGTGAGGGTACTGCCAGCCAACGGTATCCCTGGCAGCAGGGATGGGTGCTAGGACCAGGGACCAGGGACCAGGGACCCCCACAGTTCCGGATACCGATGGGGCAGGGGTGCGGGGGTGGGGGAAGGATATACGTGGGCAGGGCCCGCAGTGCCAACCGGGGCCACCGTGTAGCCCGTAGAACCTGGCAGGGGAGTATTCTCCATGCTAACATGTTGGCCTTCTACCCACTGCCGACAATGACGTGTGGCGTTCAACCTGCAATGCTGGCTGTCGTGGTGATAGTCGCAGCTCTGCGAGATGCCCTGCGGCCACATGAGCGGGGGCCGGTCGGAGAGGAAGGGGAAACTGCAGCAACAGAGCGGCCAGCAGCAGAGCGGCCAGCAGAGGACAGGGCTGCAGAGGAACAGGCTGAAGAGGGGCAGCTGGCGGCTGGACAGGCTGGAGGGCCGGCCGCCCAACAGGCCAAGGAGGAGGAGTTGCCAAGGAGGGGCCGCATGAGGCCTCGTGTGTACTGGCACCGCCTGTCATTCGAGGACGTGCCGGACCGAGCATGCCGGCTGAGCAGAGAGACAGTGCGACACATCTGCCATATGGTGGCATACCTGGCACCGCGGGGATGTGGGGGAGGACACCCGCTCCCGGTGACCGTCAAGGTGACGGTCGCCCTTTGCTTCTAAGCAACGGGGTCCTTCCAGTCGCCGAGTCAGGACCTGTCTGGGATCTTACAGACCTCGGCACACAGGACGCCCTCGATGCCAAGGCGCCTCAATACATCCAGTTCCATGTGGACCGAGCGCACCAGGATGCCCAGGAAGCGGGATTCGCTGCCATCGCAGGCATGCCCGAGTCCAGGGAGCGAATGACGGGATGCATGTCGCCCTACGGGCACCTGTGGATAACTGAAAGGGGTACCTTGCTAAGAACATCTAGCTGATTTTTGACCATCAGCTGCACATCGTGCAGCTCTGCACCCGATACCCGGGCAGTGTACACAACTCCTTCATCCTGGCATACTCGGTGATTCCTGACACGTTCGAGGGGCAAACCCCCCCCCGGCAACCCCCCCCCCCCCCGCTGAGGGGATGGCTTCTGGGTGACAGGGGCTACCCACTACAGCTGTGGCTGATGACACATATCCGGAGGCCACAGGCTGAAGCGGAGGCCTGCTAACGATGCATCTACAGTGAACAGGAGTGTGATCGAGCCTCCAGTATGATGCTGCGAGGGTCTCCCGCATTGTGGTGGCCTGCTGCATCCTCCACAACATCGTGCAACAGAGGGGCGATATGCAAGAGGATGGGGCTGAGGAGGAAAGGCAGGCCTCATCCGACAAGGAGGATGCGGGGGAGGAGGACGATGAGCAGGACATGGAGCCCGGGCAGGCAGGGGAGGCTGCACAACATTATCGCCAGGGACACGTGAAAGGGATGCTCTGATCACCTCCAGGTTCACCGACTAGGAGGGAATGGGTGGAGAGGGGGGAAGATGCTGGCCAGGGGCACGGGCACTGTGGTGTTGGGTGCTCTGATGCACAGATGAACCAACACAGTTGTATTTGGTACAACTCTATTTTATTTTAACTTCTATATACAGTTCGGTCTGGATACTCTGCACGTTGTGTCTCCCTGAGTGTGTAGTGTAACAGGTCTGTCCTTGTCCTGGTCTCCAGCTAATACTGGCCACCAGGTGTCGTGTTTGTCCTTTTATACTGTCCCTGTCCTTGTCTGTGATTGGTTGTGGTGTTGTGTGTTCTGATTTGTCTGTTGGTGTGTCTATCATGAAGTGTGTGTTTGAATATCATGACAGGCACCACATCCCAGACCCACACTCCTTCACTTCGACACCGCCAAACCGCCCGCTTGCACACCCCTCATTATACATACCTGCGGTGTTACGAGCTGGAGGCCTTGGGTTGGCAGTGACAGCAGGTCAGGTCCATGAGATGGAGGATGATGACAAGCTGGTCTGTGATGAGCTCTGGTGCTCCACAGTGTATCATAAATGTCGTCTTGTGTCTTACAGGACCTGCCAGAGATGGGGCCGGTCCATCCGGAGCCCCCCTGCCCGCAGCCATTGCCAGAGCCGGTACCCCCCAGACGGCCGATCACTGCCGGGGAGAGCAGGCCAAATACCAGCCCTCCGCCCGAGACTCAGGACACCCCGGGGTTCGGGTCATAGGATGATACTGACTTTCTGTCACAACTATCTCCTCCACTCGTCATCACCTCGGTTGGGCACATTGGTGAAAGGCTCCTGGGACATTACCTGGTGCGCACCATCCATCGCATCTGGTGCAGCAGGTGGAGGTAGGAGCAGCCGAGGAGCTGGGCGGTCGGACGGCTGCCCGGCCCCAGGAACCAGCTCCCATCCAGATGGGTCCCGGGCTTCTGGAACATCCAGTTCCAGCCACAATGCAAATGCAGTCAGAGACCCAGGGACCACAAGATGGGATGACAGCGGGCATCCGGCACCTGCAGACGCAGGTGGAGGGGTCCATCCACGTGCAGGAGCAGGGGGTGGTGCCGGCCATGCGTGCCACCCAGGCCGATACCGCTCGGGTGTTGTCCGCGATGGAGGCATTGGGGGCGATGTTTTCGGCTATGAATCAGCATGTCCAAGGCCTGGAGCATTCTGTGCATGCAGGCGCCGAGACCCAGGACAGGGCTGCCCTATCACAGGTGGCCACGCGCCAGAGCCACCTGGAGATTGCAGCCGCGCTCGTCAGCGTGGCCCAGTCAGAGCAGACCATGACTGAGAATGTCGGTGGCATTGCCCAGGCGCTGGCCGGCGTTGTGCAGACACTGGCGGGGTGGTCCATCCCAGAGGGAGGTGGCTCAGTCCCAGAGGGAGATGGCCCATTCCCTGGCGGATGTAGCACAGACCCCATCGCAGCGTGATGTGGTGCAGTCCCAGACGGAGATGGTCCACTCCCTGTGCTCCATGGCCGCGTGTGTGCAGATCCTGGTCGAGATCAGAGCGGGCCTCCAGGACTGGTAGCATCAGGTGGTGGGTGGGGGGGCCTCAGGGGATGGCTCTGCTCGCACCCCCTCCAATGGAGCAGCCCAGGGACGATCGGGCACCCCTAGGGCGGAGGAGGTGATGCGGCCCGTGCCGGTGACTCCCACAGGGGAGGTGCCGGAACATCACAGCATCTCAGACTCCCCTCCTCCTGTCCCTGGTGCATCTGGTGGGCAGCAGGCAGAACAGGGCAGCACCACGCCACCCTGGACACCCGAGCAGAGACCGGGCCATTCCAGGCTGGGTCGCCCCAGGAGACGCACCACCCATCGCATCTGGTGCAGCAGCTGGAGGTAGGAGCAGCCGAGGAGCCCCTTGTCGCAGGGCAGGAGTCACAGCAGGCAGCCTCCACTCCTGCTGTACTATCTGGGGAACCACCTAGGCGTAGTGTGAGGATTCGTAAGGCCAGAGAGTTAGACACCAGTGAGGTTGGCCTGGTTATAGAGCACCATTTAATGATAGGAGCTAGGGCACGAATCTGTATATATGTTTTCATATTAAACGCTTGTGCACAATGTTACAACCTGTCTTGGTGTTGTCAAAAGGGTATGAGGGGTGGGCTGGGTTGGCCACAGAAGGGGTGTGGGTTGAGGGGGAGAATGGGTGGACATTGGGGGTGGGCTTGGCTCAGGGACCGCAGTTCAGCCAGTGTCCACCGCTCCGGTGTCCCCCCATTCCATCACCAACCCCCAGCATCCCCACCATCCTCACCTCCGCCACTCCAGGCGATTCAATGGGAGCGTATGATGGAATGGCCAGCTCGCATGCAGAGATCGCCCAGGTGGACGGTGGAAAGTGCAACTATGGGCAGGAGCCAGATGTTGTCACACGATGCGGAGCACCAGAGCTCTTCGCAGAGTGGGTTGTCATAATCCTCCATCCGATGGACCAGACCTGTTGTTACTGCCATTCCAGGGCCCACACCCCATAGGGGGTTGCAGGTTGGGGTTGGCCGGGAGCGGGGCGATGTGCAGGAGGGATGCCATGTCCATGCCCATGGTCAGTCCCCCCCCCCCTAGTCAGTGGAACTGGAGACAATCAGACCGTCTCATGCACTTTGGCCCTGGCGCTTACATTGTGCGGCCTCCTGTGTGTGCCCGGGTCACATGCCCTGTCCATCCTCGCTCTCCCCCACATCCTCCTCATCGGACGAGGACTGGCATTCAACCTCCTCCTCCAGCACGTCGCCCTTCTGCAGCGCAATGTTGTGGAGGACGCAGTAGGCCGCCACGATGTGGGCAACCCTCCCAGCGCCATACTGGAGTGCTCCAGAGTGGCCTAGGCACCTGAACTGCATCTTCAGGAGACCAAAGCACCGCTCAATCATTCTCCTGGTGGCTGCATGGACGTCATTGTAGTTGGTCTCTGCGTCGGCCTGGGACCTTCAGGTAGGCAATATCAGTCACGACCGCAACGGATAACTCTTGCTGCCCAAGAGCCAACCCTTCAGCCGGGGGTGCACCTCAAAGAGGCCGTGAATTGTCGAGTGTGCCAGGGTGAATGTGTCGTGCACAATACCCGGGTATCGGGCACAGACATGCATGAAGCACATCTGAGGGTCACACACCAGCTGCACGTTCATCGTGTGAAATCCCTTTCGGTTTGTGTTGAACAGCCTGTCATCTGCGGGTGTTCGTAGGTGGACATGCGTCCCGTCGATCACTCCCTGGACCCGGACATCTCGGTGATAGTGGTGAACCCCGCTGTCCGGGCATCCTGGTGGGCTCGGTCCACATTTAAATGGATGTATTATACAGACTTGGCCTATAGGGCCTACATGACGCCACGGATACACCTGTGCACCGAGCTCTGCGAGATCCCGGACAGGTCCCCACTCGGCGCCTAGAAGCCCATGGCTTAAATGTTCTGGGCCAGCTCTCCATCCTCAGTGGCTGCCTCCTGTTCCTCTGGGCACGCTCCACTGCTGCAGCTTCCTCCTCCTTGAGCAGCTCCAGTTTGTACAGCTGCAGTGCATCCACTACAGCAGCAGCGACAAGAAGGATGGGCACCATTTCTGGTTGAGTTCCAATACCCATTGTCTGCAGGGGGTGAAAGGCCGATTGGTTAGCATGTTGGACACCCCCATGCTCAACCTGGTCCAATGGACTACACGGTGGCCCCGGTTGGCACTGCGGACCCTGCTCCCAAATCTCTCTCCCACCCTCGCCCCCCCCAATCCCAGCACCCCTTGCACAGTTGGTGCTCGGCACCATGGGGACCTCTGGCCTTGGTGCCCATCGGTGCTGACAGGGGTATTGTTCGCTGGTGCTGCCCTTGCCAGCAATATGCCATGGCCCACAACCAGCGCCCCCATGTAAGGGCTAATGTGGGCATTGCCCTTGGGTGAGCCGCGTGATACCCCAGTTGGGGGGTGGTATGGCGGAGGGTGGTGAATGGGGGTGGTGGGGTGGAGGGTGTGGGCTGCAGTACCAGGGCAGTGGGTTGGAAGGTTGGGGCTGGTTGTGGGGGAGGTGGGGTATAGGAACCCATATGGCCGGTGTCACTCTGCAGAACCAGGGGCCAAAGTGGGTGGTGGACAGCAGGGTGTGTAGCAAGATGGCTGCCTTGCAGGCCGAGGCAATGGACACCGCCCCAGGCCCGTGGGGGGTCATCGCGGCCCCACGGCCCATCCTCTGGTCCCCCCCCCCCCGCCCCCCCCAGCCTGGCCAATGTCAGGACCGGCAGCCCACGGTCACGTCTCTGCATGTCCTAACTCCTCTCTCTCCCTCATCAGCCACGGCACCTGATTCTCGATTTTTAAAAACACAAGTGAAACTCGTCTTCGAGAATTACCCCCAGTAGGGGTGGAGAATCGCAGAGGCCCCGGAGAATACTGGGTCAGGCCCGCTAATGAGATGCCAATGCCGTTTACTGTACGCGCGGCGTGAACCGCATTGACGCTGCTGTTGAGGTACCCGAGAATTGCTATTTGGCGTGAAACCGGCGCCCACCACGATTTCAGTGTCAAAACTGACTCGCCCCCGAATCGCGTTTCCCGATTCCGACGTCAGCTGACGGAGAATCCCGCCCTCGGAACCCTGCAGTGAGTACCTTGCCTCCTGACTCCCTGAAGCCTGTCTACCACTTACATGGCACAAGTCAGGAGTGTGTTGGAATACTCCCCACTTGCCTGGATGAGTGCAACTCCAACCACACTCAAGAGTCTCAACACCATCCAGGCAAAGCAGCCCGCTTGATTGCCATCCCTTCCGCAAACATTCTCTCCCTCCACCACCACCTAAAAGATGTATTGCCGGAAGGCTCCTTAGACAACATCTTCCAAGCCCACAACCACTAATATCTAGAAGAACAAGGGCAACAGATACATGGGAACACCACCTGGTGGTTCCCCTCCAAGTCAATCACGATCCTTACGTGGAAATATATCGCCATTCCTTCACTGTCACTGGGTCAAAATCCTGGGACTCCCATCCTAATAACACAGTAGGTGTACCTACACCACATGGGCTGCAACGGTGCACAAAGGCAACCCATCACCACCTTCTTAGGGATGGAGAATACATGCATGTCTCGCCAGCAACACCTACATCTCATGACTGAAGTGCACTTGCATAGTTTAGACAGGATAGTGCTGCGAATTGTAGATGTGTCCTTTGGGTTAGTTGGTTCCATTGATCATTGGTTCTATCTCCTTCACTGGAGTTTAGAAGAGTAAGAGATGACCTGATCGACCTTTAAGATGCTGAGGGGTATGGGCAGGGTATGGAAGTGGAGAGGACGTTTCCTCTTATTGGAGAATCTATAACTAGGGGTCACTGTTTAAAAATAAAGAATAATAATAATAGCTTATTGTCACAAGTAGGCTTCAATGAAGTTACTGTGAAAAGCCCCTAGGCGCCTGTTCGGGGAGGCTGGTACGGAAATTGAACCCACGTTGCTGGCTGTGTTCTGCATTACAAGCCAGCGATTTAGCTACTGTGCTAAACCAGCTGTGGAGGTGGTGGCGTAGTTGTATTGTCACTGGACTAGTGAACCAGAAACCCAGGGTAATGCTCTTGGGACCCAGGTTCAAATCCCACCACTGCAGATGGTGAAATTTGAGTTCAATAAAAATATGGAATTAAAAGTCTAAAGATGACCATGAAATCATCGCCGATTGTTGTAAATGCCCATCTGGTTCACTAATGTCCTTTTGGGAGGGAGTGCTGTCTTACCTGGTCTAGCCTACATGTGACTCCAGACCCACAGCACTGTGGTTGACTCTTAACTGCGCCCTAGAGGACAATTAGGAATGGGCAATAAATACTGGCTCAGCCTGCGATATCCACGTACCATGAACGAATAAAAAACAAAATTTAAGACAGAGATGAGGTTAAACATTTTTCTCTCAGAGGATCGTGAGTCTCTGGAACTCTCTTCCTCAAGGCGGTGGAAGCAGAGTCTTTGAATATTTTTAAGGCAGAGGTAGATAGATTATTGATTAACAAGTGGGTGATAGGTTATCGGGGCTAGGCCGGAATGTGGAGTTTAAGTTACAATCAGATCAGCCATGATCTTCTTCAATGGTGGAGCAGGCTCAAGTGGCGGAGTGTCCTACTCCAGCTCCTAATTCGTATGCTCACATATTCGTCAATATTATAGGCACCAGCAGGTCCTCATCACTTAACATCCACCCACGGGTGACCTCTTCACAGAAAACTCCCACTCGCATTGTGCAGAAAGGCAGCCGTACACAATACTAATGAATATGATATGCCAGGAATAAAGGGAAGATCTCTCCATTGCAATGCACCAGCTGAATCACGATGTATTTTAAAAATGTCAAGAATTTGTTGTCAAATCTTCTCGTACACATAAGCACTTAGATTGTTCTTTGGAATCAATCCATTTTTTGGGCACAATTTAAAGGAGGGCAGAGGAGAAACAGCCCTAGAATGTTACCTGTATGCATCATAAGAAAAGAATGAAATGATGATAGGAACTGTGCCCACTTGTAAAAGAGTTAAATCTGTCAGAGCAAAAGAGAGAAGAGGAAGAGAAAAAGGTATTTGTGTGAGAGAGAAGACGAGGATAAGAATGGAAAATAGAAAGGGAAACATTGAAGATGGAGAAAGAGGGAGAATATGCAAAGAAGGGAGAGTTAAAGAAAGGTAGATTACATAGGGGGCAAAGGAAAAACAATAAGGAGAAGAGAGAAGAATAAAGAGCAATTGAGAAATTCCAAAACAGAGGGTGCAAAGAAAGGTATTTGAGGAAAGAGGGGTAGAGACAAAAACAGAGCAGTGACTGAGCAGGATGGGAGAAAATGTGAAAGATAAAGGAGGAGGAAGAGAATATAAAATTAGATAAACTAGGGAGAAGGAGGGTGAAGAGGATGTGATAACAGGAAGAAGGAAGGAAAGAGGGGAGAAACTCCAGTGGCATGAAGATTGCAAATTTAAAATTAGTGCATTTGTGAAATGTCAACTTGCATTGATATAGTGCTTCAAAGTGAGAAAAATTCCCAAGGGCTTCAGAAGAGCATAATTTTAATTGTGTTTTTATTTTGTGTAATCAGTCAAAGACATTGAATCATTAGGAATGTTCCACTTAGGGTGAACTTCCATGGGCATTTCCTGCTTATCCATCCCAGCTACAATTTGTCATGAGGCTGTTAATTCCATTAAAGAAACTACAATGGATAGAGTGGGTTTGGGGTGTATGTAATATTCAGCGATCGCTCATGTATGGTTGTCCACCTATGATACTCCGTGTTACTGGTCATAAGTTGTGTGCATCCTTCCGTGGCTGATGAACCCAATCCTGGAGCCACATCTTCAACTGGACACTTGTCAGGTGTTTCTGAGAGGTAGGATTGGCCCTTGGACTTTAGATCACTGGTATTCCTTTCTCAGGCTTATTTTACAGGCCTCCTCCTGCCGTTGAGTGTTCTCAAAGAATTGTGTCCCTTCAATCAGGAGGTTGCTCCAAGTAAGTCTCTTCGAAGCAAGGGTCTCCCAGGCATTGATGTCTATGTTGTAGTTCTTGAAGTAAGCCCACAGGGTATCTTTGATGTTCCTCCTTTGTCCTCCTGTTGTTGTGGAACCTTCCTTGAGCTGGACGAAGATGAATTACTTTGGCAGTCAAGGCTCTGATATCCTAAGTATGTGACGATTGGAAACTTTTACATCATTGGATGAGAAATATAGTAGGCAATTTAAAGGTCAAAGCCAAGGGTGAGTGTGGTTTGACTGGGGAAGTCCCTCAAGAGTTAATGATTTTCAGCCTGCAAGAGACACTTTTTTTTTCATCTTGAGGAGATGAGGTCAGTGCTGGGTGGAGCTCAGAGAGACGCAGAGCCAGGCTACACATTATTACAGCAAATTATTACTAATCTCTGAGAGTGGACAGGCAAAGGACATCATATGAAATGATGTCAGAGGAGATGTGTGCCAGGAGACTGTGCTTCAGCAAAGAAGCAATGGGACGCCTTTGTGAAATGTTCAAGGAAGACCTGAAACTGAACTTTAACTGCCACATTGCCTTAACAGTGAAGATGAAACGCACAACAGTTGTAGTGTGTTGTGCATTGCACAACTTTGCCCTTCAGCTTGGACTGAGCAGTCACCCGGAAGATAACTTGCCACCAGAAGTGGAGGAGCTGGAGGTGGGCAATGTGGCATCTGATGCGGACATACCTTCTGGTGCAGGTGTGCAAGCCCAAGCTCCAGGTGTTGCCAGGGCAGTGCCAGATCGCCTGGCAGTTGTTGCTTTTGGACATTGAAACCTCTCTTCTTGCCCCTCCCCTACTCCCCTCCCACCCCTTCTGTCCCTTACCGCCTCCCCTCACCTCCTTCCCACTCTCACCCCCTCCCCTCACCTCGCTCCACTCCACTCCTCCTTTCCATCCGCCCAATATCTGCAGAAAGACAATAGAACTGTTCTGTTCAAGCAAAAAAATATATTTTATTGCAAGAAATTTGGAAAAGTTGAAGTGGTTATCATGGAGATTTGCAAACGAGCAGTGGGAAAGACTACATCCTGGTGAGGCACAGCCAGAATGAGTTTTAAACTGGGGAATTTGAAACAGAGTGGGAATTCGGTGAAGAGCAGAAATAGGCGTTTTTTGCTTTTTCCTCCTTGCTTTGTAAGTTTTAAATCTTCAGAGAATGTTCTTGTTCTGCTTCAGCTGAGGCTACAAGGTGGAGAGCTGATTGGTAAATAATGGGTAAGGTCAGTAAGTCTTCACACCTTTTATCACTCATAGTTGAAAATGCTTTTTGTGGTTTATAATCTGTAAGGGCTATAATTGGAAATAACGAGGACAAGGAAAGATGGGCCATAGAGAATTGGATTTAATATAATGTCAAGTATCTGCCAAAGGTTTAATTTAAAGGAATAAGTCATGGCAGGAGAGCTCAAAGCCTTGGTTTGTTCCTCTTGCTCCATTTGGGAAACCAGGAATATTTCCTGTGCCCGAGACCAGCATGTGTGCAGGAAGTGTCTTCAGCTACAGCTCCTGGAAGCCAAGGGTTTGGAGCTGAAGCGGTAGCTGGGGACACTGTGGAGCACCCACAAGGCAGAGAGTGTTGTGGTTAGCATGTATAGAGAGGTGGTCACATCGCAGGCTCAGACTCCACAGGCAGGAAGGGAATGAGCAAGAGAGGTAGGTAGGCAGTGCAGGAATCTCCTGTGGCCATTCCCCTGCAGAACAGATATACCGTTTTGAATACTGTTGAGGGGAATTACCTCTCAGGGGAAAGCAGCAACAGCCAAATTCATTGCACCATGGTTACTTCATTGAAACACAAAATTTAATTATGAGATAATTATAAATGATCAAAATAATTGAAGCAAACAAGGCAGAAATATAATAATGCTTAACATGAATAAAAAGTGTGTTCCGGATGTGGTCTCGGAGGATCAGAAAGGGTTTGTTAAGAGGTGGCAGCTGTTAGGTAAAATTGTTGAATGTGGGTATGACCCCGTAGTGCAGTAGAGTGCTGGAGAAGGCCTTTGATCGGGTGAAGTAGCGATACATGTTCGAGATTCTTAGGAGGTTTGGGTTTGGGCCAACGTTTGTTGCATGGTTATTAAATGCATAGGGTTGCATAGCGGAACAAGGCAGAGATGCCTGTTGTCTCCATTGTTGTTCAAGTGGGTTATTGAGCCTTTGACAACTGCATTCAAAACTTTGAATGAGTGGCAGAAGATTGTGAGGTGGGGGTGGGGAGAGAGTATAGAGTAGAGAGTATAGAGTGTCGTTGTATGCCGATGATTTATTGTTGGATGTTGCCAATCCACTGGAGAGTATGCGGAGAATTATGGACCTGCTGGGGAAATTCCGGGCATTTTCTGAGTATAAATAGAATGTGGGAAAGAGCAAGTGATTGCCGAGGGGTGAAGGGTGAATCTTGGTGCCTTGCGATTCAAGGTGGCCAGTATAAGGTTTCGCTATTTAGGAATTCAGGTGACTCATGACTGGACAACTATACATAAATGGAATCTGACCGGTCTGGTACAGGGAGTCAAAGGGGATTTGAAGAGGTGGGATGCCCTGCCACTATCGCTGGTGGAGAGGGTACAGACTGTGAAAATGAGAATGTTGCCAAGATTTTTATTTATCTTTCAATCTTTCAATCTCTTCCAATTTTCTGATTTCTGAATTTGTTTGGTCAGACAAACGGCAAGCATTGGTTGGACCTTTTTGCAGAGGGGGGGGTGGGGGGCTTGCACTTCCAAAACTGTTGCATTATTATTGGGCGGCAAATGTTGAGAAGGTGAGATGATAGTGGGGAAAGGGGGGCTCACAATGTGGGCAGGGAGGAGCCCTTTTGCAGACGGATGGGTTTGAAGGTCCTGGCGACGGCTCTGCTCCCGTTTTCCCCGGGGAGGTATACTAACAGTCCTGTTGTGGTGACATCAATCAAAATTTGGAACCAGTAGAGAAGGCATTTTAAGCGAAGACATATATCAGTATTGGCCCCAATATGTGGAAACCATCAGCGGGATTCTCCGACCTCCCTGCCGGGTCGGAGAATCCCCTTGGGGCGGCGCAAATCCCGCCCCGACGTCGGCTGCCATTTTCTTTGGCGCCGTTTTTCGGGTGGGGGCGGGGTTCAAGCCACGCCGCTCGGGGTTCGTTGGCAGCGCGCCCCCCGGCAATTCTCCAGTCCCCGATAGGCAGATCGGCTGTCTGTTTTTGGCCTGTCCCACCAGCATGGGTTAAACATGGTCCCACATGGCAGGACCTGGTAGGTAAGTCGCTGAGGCGGTCCTCGGGGGGTGGGGGGCACGGGGGATCTGACCCCGGGGGGGGGGGGGGGGGGGCGGGGGGGGGTGCCCACAGTGGCCTGGCCTGCAATCCAGGCCCACCGATCTGTGGGCGGGCCTGTGCCATGGAGGAACTCCTTCCTTCTGCGCCTATCCCTGTAGGGCTCCGCCATGGCCGGCGCGGAGAAGAGAATCCCCTGCGCATGCGCCAAAACATGCTGGCGGTTCCACGCATGCGCGAGATCACTCCGGCCATTTGCCGCATGCACAAACTCGTGCAGTCCCTTCAGAGCCGGCTGGAGCGGCGCCAACCCCTCCGCTGTCCACCTAGCCCCCGGAAGTGCAGAGAATTCTGATGATGCCAGAGTGGTTCGTGACGGTTTCCCGCCGGCATGGAGACTTAATCCCCGGAAGGAGAATCCTGCCACATAAGTTTATACCTGGAGGGATGGATGCAATATGTGGAGGTGGCATGGTGAAGAGCTAGAGCGGGCAAGGGACCTGTTTGTAGAGGTTAAGTTTGTAGGGTTGGAGGAATCTCGGGACATGTTCGAGTTGCCAAGGGCGGTGAGTTTAGATATTTGCAGGTGCTAGACTTTGGCGGAAGGTGTTATCCTTGTTTCCTCTGTTACTGTAGTATATATTGTTCGAAAAGTTGTTGGCTCCAGATGAATGGGGGGAAGGGAGGATCAAGGATATATGGGTCTTTGGGGAGAAGGAGAAGGTGCTAGTGGAAAGGATTAGGCGGAAGTGGGAGGAAGATCTGGGGACCGAGCTGGGGTGGGGGACCTGGGGTGAAGTAATGCATTGGGTCAACTCGACCTCCTCTTGTGCGAGGATGAGCCTTCAACAGTTCAAGGTGTTATGAGTCAGGATTTAGAGAACCCCAAAGTGTATCATGGAGTTCATCTGACCTACAATTTTTAATAGATTGTGGTATGGGGAGCACACGGCCCACTCTACAAGTGTGGTACTTCAGAAATGGAAAAGTTATTTTTTAAAGCAAAACAGTGTTTATTCTATGAACTCAAGTTAACCTTTCTAAAACAAACAGTGAACATCTTAGCAACCAGTAAATCAAATACACCCCCCAAAGAATGCAACACTAATTAACCTGTATGCTGTCCTTTTACACCAGAAGACTTAGCAAACCTTTAAACAGAAGCACATCAGAGTTCACATTCAGTACTGAAAACATTTAAAGTTCTGAATTCACCAAATGATTAAGAGATAGTCCTTCATGGCAGAGATAGGTCAACAATACATCTGTTTCTTCTGACTTCAGCTGCAACACACTGAAAAACGAAACCAAAAAGACAGACACACCCAAGCTTTTCTGAAAGTGAAACTAAAAAGCAGAACCAGAGCTCAGCTCCACCCACTCTCTGACATCACTGCAGTAACATGAGCAGCCAAACATTTCTTAAAGCGACATTCTCATGACACCTCCACCCAAGAAAAATAAATAAACCATCAACTTCAAGATGGTTTCATTTTTCACCTTTTCACCATTCTTTAAGAATTGCACACAGTAAATATACTTTTAATTTCAAAAAACAACACACGCAAATAGGTATAATAATATAGTCCAATTCCTTTTTTTTCCTTCTTCCTCCAACTGGAATCCTTCTCGATTGACAGTCTCTTTGAACAAGAAGGTCTCTGCACGATCCGTCCAGTTCTCTACGCCTCGGCATTTCTCTTCAAAGTCAGATACTTTAGTTCAATCTGAAAACAGAGTCCCTTGTAATTCTCCAACACAGGAGCATTGGTTATCCCAGCTTTCAGGAAGTCAAATGCCTGTTGAAAGTCCGCTGTCCATTGAAATTTTCGATGTTTCTTCAGCAAGTCCATCAGTGGAGCAATCACGCCACAAAACTTTTGACAAATATTCGATCAAATCCACTCATGCCAAGAAATTGCATTTCCCTTCGTCTTGAGGGTATCGGAAACTCCTCAAGGAAAGTGACTTGGGCTTTCCCAAATTCACTTTTGTCTAGGTTTATCACCAAATCCGCCACCTGAAATCGATCGAATAACTCCATCAGATGTTTTAAATGTTCTTTCCATGTCTGGCTGAAAATTACCACATCGTCGATGTATAAAGCACAATTGGGTAATCCTGAAACAACTTTGTTAGTTAACCATTGAAATGTGGCTGGGGCATTTTTCATGCCAAACGGCATAACTTTGAATTGGTATATACCATCTGGAGTCTGTCATGTGAGAGTACCTTCAAGAAATGGTTGTTTAAGCAATGTACCTTTAAGAAAACAGTGATTTCAGAGAGTGGGTGGAGCTGAGCTCAGTTCAGCCATTTTGAAGTTTCAGTTTGGATAAGTGCCTGGCTGGTTTTGCTGAGAGCAGTTTAAAAAGGCCTGGCTGTTTTGCTGTGAACTGCTTAAAAGGAGAAAGCCAGTTTGAGACAGCAGCTTGAGAAGTTCTGGTTTATTGTGAGTTGCTTGAAGGGAGAAAGCCAGTTTGAAAAAGCAGCTTGTGTGTGCCTGTGTGTTTCCAGAGAGCTGCAGGAAGAAAAGCAAGGTGCTGGAGCTGAGGTCAACCAAGCTAATATATCTCTGCCATTTAACAGGAAATATCTATATTCTGTGACCTGGTGTGTTATTGTTTTGAAGGTTTGAAGCCTTTTGGATGTTTGAAGGAACATTTAGAGGGATTATTTAGTGGTGTATTATTTTCAGGGTTATCTTTGAAGTAAGGGGTTTTAAGAAATCCAATGTTTATTTAAGAGGTTAAGTTGAGTTCATGGAATAAACCTTTGTTTTGTGTTAAAAACCACGTGTCCATAATTGTAATATCACACCTGGAGAACAAGCTTCAAAAGCAACAATCCATTAAAGGGAGAGGCTGCTTGAACTCCATGATACATTTTGGGGTTCTGAAAACACCTCGCCCATAACAATTGGGGGCTCGAGGGGGATAAAAGTCTATCTATTGGATTGGCTTTTGTGAACTTAAAGACAGTGAAGGATTGTTGCTTTTTCGGTGTGGTATTTTAGTTTAAGTGGGGAGAGTGTTGTAAATAATGGCTCTTTCGGAGGCTCAGAAGTTTTTGCGGTTGGACGCGGTAACACGTGATACCTTACGGACAAAGGGTAAAAACAGGCTATTAGGTTTGGCAAAAGCATTGCAGTTAACACTGCCTAGCAAAATATGAAAAGATGAAGTACTTAACGCGGTATCTGCGCATTTACGTTTGCCTGTGATATATTCTGACTCATTAGATATGGCAAAGCTCCAGTTGCAGATTAAGCAATTTGAACACGAAAAATAATTAAAGCAACTTGAACAAGAAAAAGAATTAAAGCGGCTTGAATATGCAATGAAAGAGAAATAAAGAGATAGAGAAAGAGAGGAAAAAGAAAAGGAGAGAGAAGAAAGAGACAAAGAAAGAGATAGAGAGGAAAGGGAAAAAGAGAGAGCGTTTGAACTTCAGAAAATGGCTCTGAAACATGAAAATCAGTTAAAATTGGCAGACGCAAAGGGACACGTACAGTTGGAGGAGATGGATGAGGATAATGAGACAGAACGTTATAGTCGTGTTGGGGGTCTATTTAAATATGTCCAAGCATTACCAAGGTTTGACGAGAAGGAGGTAGAAGCCTTTTTCATTTCATTTGAGAAGGTAGCGAAACAAATTCAATGGCCACAGGACATGTGGGTATTACTGATTCAAACAAAGCTGGTAGGTAGGGCTAGTGAAGTGTTTGCATCACTACCGGAGGAGGTATGTGGAACATATGAGGAGGTGAAGAAATCCATCTTAAGTGCATATGAGCTAGTGCCTGAAGCTTACAGACAAAGGTTTAGAAATTTAAGGAAATAATTTGGTCAAACATACATGGAGTTTGAAAGGATCAAACAGAATAATTTTGATAGGTGGATAAGCACTTTGAAAATAGACCAAATGTATGAAGCTCTCAGAGGAATTATACTTTTGTCGGAGTTTAAAAATTCAATTCCTGATGTAGTGAGAACTCGTGTGGAAGAACAGGGGGTTAGCAGCAGAAATGGCAGATGATTTTGAATTAGTTCATAAATCAAAGTTCGGTTTGCGACATCAGTTTCAGCCGGTGAGGGATAGAAACTGGGGACATGAGAAATACTCAAGTGGTAAAGGTAAAGGTGATCTGATGGGAGACAATAAAGAGAGTGTACCTCAGATTAAAAAAGAAATCCAGGAGGGTGGAAAAGAAATGAAAAGTTTCAAATGTTTTCACTGTAATAAACTAGGCCATGTAAAGTCACAGTGTTGGTGGTTGAAGAAAAGCACTGGAAAGGCTGATGTGGTAAAACAGGATAAGACAGTGGGATTTGTTAGAGTGGTAAAGGAAAGCCCAAGGGAAGCGAAGGAGGTGCAAATGATTGCACAGCCTGTTCAAGAAGTAATTGTTAAGAAGGTGCCAGATGTCTTTAAAGAATTTACTTGTGTGGGTAAAGTTTACTCATGTGCATCAGGAGGAGCAGGTAAAGAAGTCACAATTTTAAGAGATACAGGGGCTAGTCAATCTTTAATGGTAAGAGATGAGGAATTATGTAGTTTGGGAAGAATGTTGGCAGAAAAGGTGGTGATATGTGGAATTCAGGGTGAGAGGAGTAGCGTTCCATTATGTAAGGTAAGGTTGGAAAGTCCAGTGAAGAGTGGTGAAGTGGTAGTAGGAGTAATAGATAAACTATCTTGTCCAGGAATACAGTTTATCTTGGGTAATGATATAGCTGGATCGCAGGTGGGAGTGATGCCTACTGTGGTTGATAAGCCAGTAGAAAATCAGACAACTGAAGTGTTGAAGGACGAATATCCTGGGATTTTTCCGGATTGTGTAGTAACAAGGTCGCAAAGTCACAGGTTAAGACAAGAGGAGGAATCAAAGAATGAAGATGAAGTTGAAGTGCAATTATCAGAAACGATTTTTGATCAGATGGTTGAAAATGAACAAGAACAGGTGGAGGATGAGACGGATATTTTTAGTTCAGGAAAATTGGCAGAGTTACAACAGAAAGATGTAGAAATAAAATGGATGTATCAGGAAACATATACGGAAGAGGAATCTGAGTGATTACCAGAGTGATATTACTGTAAAAGTGATGACTTGATGAGAAAATGGAGACCTTTACATATGCAGGCAGAAGTTCATCAAAGTAGTATTGCCGGTAGGGTATAGAAAGGAGGTGTTGCGAGTTGCACATGAGATACCAGTGGGAGGTCATTTGGGAATAAGGGAAACTCAAGCTAAAATACAGAAACATATTTACTGGCCTGGACTACATAAAGATGTAGTTAAATTTTGTCAATCATGTCACACATGTCAAGTGATAGGGAAACCTCAAGCAGTGATAAAACCAGTGCCCTTAATACCCATTCCAGCATTTGAGGAACCTTTTGCAAGGGTCCTAATTGATTGTGTAGGACCGCTTCCGAAAACAAAAAGTGGGAATCAATATCTTTTGACAATAATGGATGTGTCTACTAGGTTTCCAGAGTCCATTCGTACATAATATTATAGCTAAAAAGATTGTGGAGGAGTTACTTAAATTCTTTACTAGATATGGACTACCCACAGAAATACAATTGGATCAAGGATCAAATTTTACCTCCAGGTTTTTCAAAGAGGTTATTGATAGCTTAGGAATAAAACAATTTAAATCAACTGCGTACCATCCAGAATCGCAGGGATCGTTAGTAAGGTGGCATCAGACATTAAAGAAAATGTTGAGGGTATATTGTCAAGATTATCCAGAGGATTGGGATAAAAGAATTCCATTCGTACTGTTTGCAATTAGGGATGCACCTAATGAGTCTACCAAATTTAGTCCTTTTGAACTAATTTTTGGTCAAGAGGTAAGAGGACCACTTAAAATGACTGAGGAAAAATTGGTGAGTGAGAAATCGGAAATTACATTGTTGGATTACGTCACAAATTTTAGGGAACGATTAAATAGAGCAGGTGAATTGGCCAGACAACATTTGAAAGTTGCCCAGCCAGTTATTTATCCATCTAGCTAGTAGACCCTGGAGCCCATGAAACTTCACTTTCTCCATCAGCCTACCATGGGGAACCTTATCAAATGCCTTACTGAAGTCCAGGTATATGACATCTACAGCCCTTCCCTCATCCACTTTTCATCCACCTGCATATGTACAGGTCTCCATTTTCTCATCAAGACATCACTTTTACGGTAATAACACTGTTTCCCCTTGGTTCCCACTGGTAAGTGGGCACTTTTCTACCTCAGTATGGGCGGGCCATGGCTTCCTGCTGATACATGGACGTTATCAAGTTTCTGCCAAACGTCCAAGTTAAAAAAACAGAATGAACAAAGTGTCATAATATCCACTCATGTATATAATGAGATGCAGACAGGCAGTGATTGACACACAGGATGACCAGTAAGCACATTACACAGTGCAGCGAATCCCCAGACAGGACACTACCACTATAAAGCCAGAGGGCACTAGGTTTCCCGCTCTCTCGGGACCCAGCCACTGAGACAGTCAGAGTCCACGAGCTAGCAAGTGCAAACACCATGTGGTAGCTAATAAGTCTGGTCAGGCTAGTACAAGGTCTCCAGTCAGTTCAGTATAGTGTCGACCCACAGCTGAATATGTATATCAGTTCTATTGTTGAATAAAACAGTGTTGGGTCTTCTCCAGTGTTAGACATCTGGGGCGTCATTCTCCGACACCCCCCCCCCCCCCCCGCTCGATTCTACGGCCCGGACGGGCCGAAGTCCCGCCGATAAATTGCCTGTCCCGCTGGCGTGGATTAAACCACCTTTTTAACGGCGGGACAAGGCGGCGTGGGCGGGCTCCGGGGTCCTGGGGGGGGCGCGGGCCGATCTGGCCCCGGGGGTGCCCCCATGGTGGCCTGGCCCGCGATCGGGGCCCACCGATCCGCGGGCGGGCCTGTGCCGTGGGGGCACTCTTTCCCTTCCGCCTCCGCCACGGTCTCCACCATGGCGGAGGCGGAAGAGAGTCCTTCCACTGCGCATGCATGGGAAACTGTCAGCGGCCGCTGACGCTCCCGCGCATGCGCCGCCGCGAGATGTCATTTCCGCGCCAGCTGGCGGGGCAACAAAGGCCGTTTCCGCCAGCTGGCGGGGCGGAAATTCCTCCGGCGTCGGCCTAGCCCCTCAATGTTGGGGCTTGGCCCCCAAAGATGCGGAGCATTCCGCACCTTTGGGGCGGCGCGATGCCCGTCTGATTGGCGCCGTTTTGGGTGCCAGTCGGCGGACATCGCGCCGTTTCGGGAGAATTTCGCCCCTGTTTCTAGCTTCCCTGCATCGAGTGCAGTCCACATCGAATCTACCTGCCGAACACATCATGGTACCAGAGTGATACTGATCTTGACAGACCTACCTCGAGTGAATCTGCATTGACCAGCAAGCATCCATCCGGTGAAATGGAAAACATCCAGCCTCCTCCGCAGCTCCGGCAATCTCCGGCAACCTCAGCCCTGATCGTCTTCGGGGTCCACTCCGACTCCCTTCGGCAGCAGCTCCTGAAAGTCAAACAGTTGACCCTCTATGTCGCTATCGAGACGTGCGTTGTCCATGAGCATGCTAAGAATCGTGTCTCCCACATCAGGGCAGCAGAAACTGCGAAGCTGGCCTCCCACGAGGCGGAACGGGCAGGCCATTGCACAAATTCAGGGCCTGAGCATCGAGGAGCCCTGCAAGCCGTCAGGGGAATTCGCATTTGTATTGACCCGAACGATCTAAACCGCAACCTCATGCGGGAGCATTACCTGATACCAAAATGTGAAGAGTTGACCAGTGAGATGGCTCATGCCAAATTCTTTACTAAGTTGGACGCCTCCAAGGGTTTTTGGCAAATACAGCTGGATGCATCCAGTCGCAAGCTGTGCACATTCAACACCCCGTTCGGTCGCTACTGCTGCAACCAGATGCCTTTTGGGATCATATCTGCCTCAGAAGTATTTCACCGCATCATGGAGCAGATGATGGAGGGTATCGAGGGGGTGCGAGTATACGTTGACGATGTAATTATCTGGTCCACAACGCCCCAGAAACACATCGCTCGCCTCAAGAAGGTATTCCAGAGAATTCATGAACATGGTCTCCAGCTCAACAGGGCCAAGTGCTCATTTGGTCAATCAGATATTAAGTTCCTGGGTGACCACATCTCGCAGCAGGGCGTGCGGCCAGATGCCGACAAGGTCTCGGCGATCAACGCCATGAAGCCCCCGGAGGACAAGAAGGTGGTCCTCCGCTTCCTCGGGATGGTCAACTTCCTCGGGAAATTCATTCCCAATATGGCATCCCACACCACGGCCCTCCGCCATCTCGTCAAGAAGTCAACGGAATTCCAATGGCTGCCCACGCATGAAAAGGAATGACGTGAGCTGAAAGCAAAGCTCACCACAGCCCCGGTTCTATCTAGCATTCTTCGACCCAACCAAGGAAACCAAGATATCGACTGATGCAGGCCAGGACGGCATTGGGGCGGTGCTCCTTCAGCAGGATGACTCATTGTCCTGGGCTCCAGTGGCGTATGCCTCCAGGGCCATGATGCCCACTGAGCAACAGTACGCTCAGATTGAGAAGGAGTGTCTGGGCCTCCTAACAGGGGTAGTCATGTTTCACGACTACGTTTACGGCCTGCCAAAATTCACGGTAGAAACGGACCACAGGCCTCTAGTCCATATAATCCAGAAGGATTTAAATGACATGACACCTCGGTTACAGCGAATTCTTGTTAAACTACGCCGCTACGACTTCGAACTTGTCTACATGCCAGGCAAAGAGCCGATCGTTGCAGATGCCCTATCCAGGTCCATTCCCACACCCTGTGAACAAAGTGACTTCATCTGCCACATAGAAGCGCAAGTGCAGTTGTGTGCCACCAACCTTCCGGCCTCTGACGAACGGGTGGTCCAAATTCGTGAGGAGACGGCCAAGGATCCTCTGCTGCAGCGTGTGATGCAGCACCTTACCAATGGCTGGCAGAAGGGACAATATCCCCAGCTCTATAATGTAAAAGACGACCTGACGGTGGTGGAGGGAATCCTTCTGAAACTCGACAGGATCGTAATTCCTCAGAGCATGCGGGCTATGGTGCTGCCAACTCCATGAGGGTCACCTTGGGGTCGAGAAATGCAGACGCAGAGCTCAGGAGGCGGTCTATTGGCCGTGCATCAGCCAGGACATTGCCGACACAGTCCTCAACTGCCCTACCTGTCAAAAGTTTCAACCAGCTCAACCCAAGGAAACGCTGCAACAGCACGAGATCGTGACACTCCCTGGTCCAAAGTAGGTGTAGGCCTTTTCCTCGCCAAGGAGTGTGACTACGTTCTCCTGGTCGACTACTTCTCCAGTTACCCAGAAGTGGTGAAACTGTCCGACCTCACGTCAAAGGCGATAATCAAAGCCTGCAAAGAAACGTTCGCCAGGCATGGGATTCTGCTCACGGTAATGAGCGACAACGGTACTTGCTTTTACAGCCAGGAATGGTCTGATTTTGCACAGTCCTACAACGTCTGTCACATAACCTCCAGTCCCCACTACCTGCAGTCAAACGGGAAGGCCGAGAAAGGGGTCCATATTGTAAAGCGGTTGCTGTGCAAAGCTGCAGACTCAGGCTCCGACTTCAACCTGGCGATTCTGGCATTCAGGGCAACCCCACTGTCCACTGGGTTGTCTCCAGCACAGATGCTCATGAATCGCACTCTGAGGACCACAGTTCCAGCCATCCATGTTCCAGACTTTGACCACCTCAATGTCTTACAGAAAATGCAGCAGTCACGGGCCCAACAGAAGGCCACATAGGATGCTCATGCCACGGATCTACCCAAGCTGGCCCCAACTGATCATGTTCGTGTCCAGTTGCCTGAGGGCGGCTGGTCAGCCACAGCTGTTGTGATCAAACAAGTAGCCCCAAGATTGTTCCTTGTCTGCATGGCTGATGGCTCCCTGCTACGGCGCAACAGACGGGTACTGCGAAGAGTTCCACTCCCGCTACCTGACCGAAGTGCGCCGCCGCCTACGATGCTTCCTCTGGACGTATCCTGCCACAAGGCCACCGATCTACCAGCAATCCAGCCGGCCCATGCAACCACCGCGATGGCAGCGATCCCGCCTATCCATGTGCAGGTGCCTCCTGATCCACCTCTGTGGCGATCAACAAGAATTTGTCGCCCACCACAAAGACTGAATCTGTAGACTGAACTTTTGTACATTTTGTGACTTCATCGATTTAACCTCTGTAAATATTGTTTCGTTTGCCATGTATCTGCACTATCGACACCTTCCTATGTATATACGTTCATTTAAACACCTTTTGTATATAGTCAGGCATATATATATATATATATATATATATATATATACGCACGCACACCTTAGTATTTATTTCTCTAAAAAAAAGGCGGGAGATACCATAATATCCACTCATGTATATAATGAGATGCAGACAGGCAGTGATTGACACACAGGATGACCAGTAAGCACATTACACAGTGCAGCCAATCACCAGACAGGACACTACCACTATAAAGCCAGAGGGCACTAGGTTTCCCGCTCTCTCGGGACCCAGCCACTGAGACAGTCAGAGTCCACGAGCTAGCAAGTGCAAACACCATGCGGTAGCTAGTAAGTCTGGTCAGGCTACAAGGTCTCCAGTCAGGTCAGTATAGTGTCGACCCACAGCTGAATATGTATATCAGTTCTATCGTTGAATAAAACAGTGTTGGATGTTCTCCAGTGTTAGACGTCTGTTTAGGTGTTTTAGTAAGCTCAGAGAAGGAGGCAAAAGAGGGGGAGGTGTGGCGCTGCTAGTCAAGAGCAGTATTACGGTGGCGGAGAGGATGCTAGATGGGGACTCTTCTTCCGAGGTAGTATGGGCTGAAGTTAGAAACAGGAAAGGAGAGGTCACCCTGTTGGGAGTTTTTTATAGGCCTCCTAATAGTTCTAGGGATGCAGAGGAAAGGATGGCGAAGATGATTCTGGATATGAGCGAAAGTAACAGGGTAGTTATTATGGGAGACTTTAACTTTCCAAATATTGACTGGAAAAGATATATAATAGATGGGTCGTTTTTTGTACAGTGTGTGCAGGAGGGTTTCCTGAAACAATATGTTGACAGGCCAACAAGAGGCGAGGCCACGTTGGATTTGGTTTTGGGTAATGAACCAGGCCAGGTGTTGGATTTGGAGGTAGGAGAGCACTTTGGGGACAGTGACCACAATTCGGTGACGTTTACGTTAATGATGGAAAGGGATAAGTATACACCGCAGGGCAAGAGTTATAGCTGGGGGAAGGGCAATTATGATGCCATTAGACGTGACTTGGGGGGGGATAAGGTGGAGAAGTAGGCTGCAAGTGTTGGGTACACTGGATAAGTGGGGCTTGTTCAAGGATCAGCTACTGCGTGTTCTTGATAAGTATGTACTGGTCAGACAGGGAGGAAGGCGTCGAGCGAGGGAACCGTGGTTTACCAAGGAAGTGGAATCTCTTGTTAAGAGGAAGAAGGAGGCCTATGTGAAGATGAAGTGTGAAGTTTCGGTTGGGGCGATGGATAGTTACAAGGTAGCGAGGAAGGATCTAAAGAGAGAGCTAAGACGAGCAAGGAGGGGACATGAGAAGTATTTGGCAGGAAGGATCAAGGAAAACCCAAAAGCTTTCTATAGGTATGTCAGGAATAAGCGAATGACTAGGGAAAGAGTAGGACCAGTCAAGGACAGGGATGGGAAATTGTGTGTGGAGTCTGAAGAGATAGGCGAGATACTAAATGAATATTTTTCGTCAGTATTCACTCAGGAAAAAGATAATGTTGTGGAGGAGAATGCTGAGCCCCAGGCTAATAGAATAGATGGCATTGAGGTACGTAGGGAAGAGGTGTTGGCAATTCTGGACAGGCTGAAAATAGATAAGTCCCCGGGACCTGATGGGATTTATCCTAGGATTCTCTGGGAGGCCAGGGAAGAGATTGCTGGACCTTTGGCTTTGATTTTTATGTCATCATTGGCTACAGGAATAGTGCCAGAGGACTGGAGGACAGCAAATGTGGTCCCTTTGTTCAAAAAGGGGAGCAGAGACAACCCCGGCAACTATAGACCGGTGAGCCTCACGCCTGTAGTGGGTAAAGTCTTGGAGGGGATTATAAGAGACAAGATTTATAATCATCTAGATAGGAATAATATGATCAGGGATAGTCAGCATGGCTTTGTGAAGGGTAGGTCATGCCTCACAAACCTTATTGAGTTCTTTGAGAAGGTGACTGAACAGGTAGACGAGGGTAGAGCAGTTGATGTGGTGTATATGGATTTCAGCAAAGCGTTTGATAAGGTTCCCCACGGTAGGCTATTGCAAAAAATACGGAGGCTGGGGATTGAGGGTGATTTAGAGATGTGGATCAGAAATTGGCTAGCTGAAAGAAGACAGAGGGTGGTGGTTGATGGGAAATGTTCAGAATGGAGTACAGTCACAAGTGGAGTACCACAAGGATCTGTTCTGGGGCCGTTGCTGTTTGTCATTTTTATCAATGACCTAGAGGAAGGCGCAGAAGGGTGGGTGAGTAAATGTGCAGACGATACTAAAGTCGGTGGTGTTGTCGATAGTGTGGAAGGATGTAGCAGGTTACAGAGGGATATAGATAAGCTGCAGAGCTGGGCTGAGAGGTGGCAAATGGAGTTTAATGTAGAGAAGTGTGAGGTGATTCACTTTGGAAGGAATAACAGGAATGCGGAATATTTGGCTAATGGTAAAGTTCTTGAAAGTGTGGATGAGCAGAGGGATCTAGGTGTCCATGTACATAGATCCCTGAAAGTTGCCACCCAGGTTGATAGGGTTGTGAAGAAGGCCTATGGAGTGTTGGCCTTTATTGGTAGAGGGATTGAGTTCCGGAGTCAGGAGGTCATGTTGCAGCTGTACAGAACTCTGGTACGGCCGCATTTGGAGTATTGCGTACAGTTCTGGTCACCGCATTATAGGAAGGACGTGGAGGCTTTGGAGCGGGTGCAGAGGAGATTTACCAGGATGTTGCCAGGTATGGAGGGAAAATCTTATGAGGAAAGGCTGATGGACTTGAGGTTGTTTTCGTTGGAGAGAAGAAGGTTAAGAGGAGACTTAATAGAGGCATACAAAATGATCAGGGGGTTGGATAGGGTGGACAGTGAGAGCCTTCTCCCGCGGATGGATATGGCTGGCACGAGGGGACATAACTTTAAACTGAGGGGTAATAGATATAGGACAGAGGTCTGAGGTAGGTTCTTTACGCAAAGAGTAGTGAGGCCGTGGAATGCCCTGCCTGCTACAGTAGTGAACTCGCCAACATTGAGGGCATTTAAAAGTTTATTGGATAAACATATGGATGATAATGGCATAGTGTAGGTTAGATGGCTTTTGTTTTGGTGCAACATCGTGGGTCGAAGGGCCTGTACTGCGCTGTATTGTTCTATGTTCTATGTTCTATGTTTCTAGCTTCCCTGCATCAAGTGCAGTTCACATCGAACCTACCTGCCTAACACATCACAAAGAAAAAAGAAATGTACAGCACAGGAACAGGCCATTCAACCCTCTAAGCCTGTGCCAATCATGATGCCCTATCGAAAAAAAAAATTTTGTCCTTACTTGGTCCATATCCCTCTATTTCCTATTTCCTATTCATGTACCCATCCAGATGCCTCATAAATGTTGCTAATGTGTCTGCTTCCACCACATCCTCTGCAGTGTGTTCCACGCAACCACCACTTTCTGCATGAAAAACTTTTTTAAAAATAAATTTAGTGTACCCAATTCATTTTTTCCAACTAAAGGGTAATTTTAGCGTGTCGAATCCACCTAACCTGGACACCTTTTGGGCTGTGGGGGCGAAACCCACTCAAACACGGGGAGAATGTGCAAACTGCACACGGAGAGTGACCCAGAGCCGGGATCGAGCCTTGGACCTCGGTGCCGTGACGCAGCAATGCTAACCACTGCACCACCGTGCGGCCACTGTGTGAAAAACATATCCCATACATCTCCCTTATACTTTCCCCCTCTCACTTTGAACCTGTGCCCCTTGTAATTGACACTTTCACCCTTGGAAAAAGCCTCTGACTATTAACCCTGGCCATGCCTCTCATAATTTTGTCGACCTCTATCATGATTCCCCTCAGCCTCCGTCTGTGCAGTGAAAACAACCTGAGTTTATTCAACCTGTCCTCATAGCCAACACCCTCGAGACCAGGCAATGTCCTGGTGAACCTTCTTTGCACTCTCTCCAAAGCTTCCATGTCCTTCTGATAATGTGGTGACCAGAACTGCATACAATACTCCAAATGCTGTCTCACCGAGGTTTTATATAGCTGCAGCATGATTTCCCAACTCTTGTATCAATGCTCCAGCTGATGAAGGCAGGCATACCGTATGCCTTCTTCATCACCTTGGCCACCTGTGTTACCACTTTTCGGGAACTGTGGATCTGCACACCCAGATCCCTCTGTATGTTAATGTTCCTAAGGGTTCTGCCATTTACAGTATATTTCGTACCTAGATTTGATCCTCCAAAATGCATCACCTTGTATTTTCCGGAATAAACTCCATCTGCCATTTCTGTGCCCAAGTCTCGAACCTATCTAAATACTGGAGTATCCTCCGACAATCCTCGGCACTATCAGCAACTCCGCCAATCTTTGTGTCATCCACAAATTTACTAATCAGACGACGACACACATTTTCCTCCAGATCATTTTTACATACTACAACCAACAGAGGTCCCAGCACTGATCCCCATGGAACACCACTAGCTACAGATCTCCATTCTGAACGACACCCTTCCACTGCTACTCTCTGTCTTCTATAACCAAGCCAGTTCTGTATCCATCTAGTCAACCCATCTCGAATCCCATGTGATTTTAGTTTTTGTACCAGTCTGCCATGCAGAACCTTGACAAACACCTTACAAACTATAAACTACATCCATATAAACGACATCCACAGCCCTTCCCTCATCAATGTTCTTTGTCACCTCTTCAATAAACTCAATCAAGTTGGTGAGACATGACCTTCACCTTACAAAACCATGCTGCCTGTCACTAACTGGCCCATTTTCCTCCAACTATATCCTGTCCCTCAGTATCTTTTCCTAAAACTTCCCCATCACTGATGTCAGGCTCACCGGCCTATAATTTGCTGGGATATCCTGCTTCCTTTCTTAAACAAGAGAACAACATTGGCTATTCTCCAGCCCTCTGAGACCTCTCCTGCGGTCAAAGAGGATGTGATGATATCTGGTAAGGTTCCAGCTATTTCTCCCCTTGCCTCCCACAACAACCTGGGAGAGATCCCATCTGGTTCCGGGGACTTGTCTACCTTAATACAATTTAGGATACTCGACACTTCCTCCTTTGACATATAGACGATCACAAGAGCTTTCACACACCTATCCCTGACCTCAACATCCGTCATGTCCTTCTTCCTGGTGAATATCGATACAAAGTAGTCATTCAGGATTAAGAGTGGGAGAGGTTCTGGGGAAATCCACCCTGAGTTATTTATTTAGTCGCATTTAGTTGCAAGAAAAAAGACCTTCTGCACTGAATGACAATGTTTACCAGAGCAGTACCACCACTTTGCCATTTGGAGGTACTGTGAAATACAGATATAAACTAGGGATAGAAGTCAGCACTATCTCACAAAGCAGACATTACTTTCATGCTCCTTTCTGCTCCAGTCAAAGGCACCAAACACAGCCTATCTGTTGTGTTATGTAATTGGAATAACACAAGCTGCCACTTGATGCAGTTTTGAGTAAAAGATGCTCCAGATTTTGAAGTGAGTTCAATGTGTTTTATTCAACTATTAGCACAGTTCTCAATGAGTTCGGCTCTCTGCTAATCTAAATGTAGTAACTCAGTCTAACTGAACCAGCCTTGTTCTAAGCCACGTGCTGGGGTGCGATGCTGAGGATACACCCTGTCTCACTCTGTAGATGTTGGTCTGTGGGGTGTGAGTGCCTCATCCCTTTTATAGTGAGATGCCACCCTTGAGTGTCCTGATTGCTCATTGGTCGTGTCCTATTCGTGTCCTATGGGGGCAGCACGGTAGCACACATGGATAGCACTGTGGCTTCACAGTGCCAGGGTCCCAGGTTTGATTCCCCGCTGGGTCACTGTCTGTGAGGAGTCTGCACGTTCTTCCCATGTCTGCGTGGGATTCCTCTGGGTGCTCCGGTTTCCTCCCACAGCCCAAAGACGTGCAGGTTAGGTGGATTGGCCATGCTAAATTGCACTTAGTATCCAAAACAGTTGGGAGGGGTTATTGGGTTACGGGGATAGGGTGGAAGTGAGGGCTGAAGTGGGTTGGTGCAGACTCGATGGGCCGAATGGCCTCCTTCTGCACTGTATGTATGTTCTATGTTCTATTCTATGTGTTCATTAGCTGCATGTTTGCATATTGAGGCACAATCAATTTGACTGGCGACGAAGTTGAATCCAAACTGAGGCTTTATTAGTATCAGATGTGTGGCCTCCCACAGCAGCTGGCGAAATGGCTGCGAGTTGGAGGCCATGCATATTTTTACCCCGCCTCCTGGGAGGAGCTAGCATGCAGAGGCCACAGGTGAACCTGTAGTACAACCTCTAATATCAGAACACAGTGATTTACCACATTCACCCCCTGTTAAAATTGAGTCCGGCGGGGGTGGTGGATAACTATATACAATTAGAAATTTTAATATTTACAGAGCAGCAAAAAAATGTCTCTTGGCATCTGGCGGGCCGGTCAGAGGTTCAGCCGGTCCAGTGCCTTGATGGTTCTTTGAGATCGGCGAAGGGGTGACGGCGATGTTGCCGTCTGTCGTGGTCGAAGTTGACTCTGGGAGCATGCCAAAATCCTCTTCATCAACCGGGGTGGGCAAGGGGAGGGCGGACCGTCCTAGGGGGGATGATAGGAGCGGCGGGGGAGGGGAGGGTGGCGCCAGGGGTGGTGTGGGGGTGAAACCTGCTGGTGCCAGGTCCCTGAGGGAGACGGTATCCTGGCGGCCGTCGGGGAACGCCACGTAGGTGTACTGTGGGTTTGCGTGGAGTAGGTGCACCCTCTCCACCAACGGGTCCGCCTTGTGTTTACGGAGAAGCACGGATCCCGGAGCTGTAAGCCAAGTTGGGAGCGATACCCCGGATGTGGACTTCCTGGGGCAGGCAAAAAGATGTTCATGTGGTGTACTGTTAGTGGCAGTGCAGAGTAATGAGCGAATGGAATGTAGTGCATCAGGGAGGACCTTTTTCCAGCAGGAGATTGGGAGATTCCTGGACCGCAGGGCCAGCTGGACGGCCCTCCATACCGTCCCATTCTCCCTTTCTACCTGTCCGTTTCCCCGGGGGTTGTAGTTCGTCGTTCTGCTGGAGGCCATACCCCTGCTGAGCAGGAACTGATGTAGCTCATCACTCATGAATGAGGATCCCCTATCACTGTGGATGTCGGCGGGGAAGCTGAACAGAGTGAAAATAGAATTAAGGGCTTTAATGACGGTGGCAGACGTCATGTCGGGGCATGAGATGGCGAAGGGAAACCGGGAGTATTCATCGATCACACTGAGGAAATATGTGTGTCGATCGGAGGAGGGGAGGGGGTTTTGAAATCCACACTGAGACGTTCAAAGGTGCGGGAGGCCTTCACCAGGTGCGCGCGGTCCGGCTGGTAGGAGTGCGGCATGCACTCCGCACAGGCCTGGCAGTCCCTGGTGATTGTCTTCACTTTCTCGACGGAGTAGGGCAAATTTCGTGCCTAAATGAAATGGTACAACTGAGTGACCCTTGGGTGACAGAGGCTGTCGTGCAGGGTCCGGAGTCAGTCTACTTGTGCGCTGGCACATGTACCTTGGGATAGGGCGTCTGGGGGCTCGTTGAGTTTGCCAGGGCGATACTTAATCTCGTAATTATACGTGGAGAGCTCGATCCTCCACCGCAAGGTTTTATCATTTTTGATCTTGCCCCGCTGTGTGCTGTTGAACATGAAGGCTACTGACCGTTGGTCAGTGAAGAGAGTAAATCTCCTGCCGGCCAGGTAATGCCTCCAATGTCGCACAGCCTCAACGATAGCCTGGGCCTCTTTTTCGACAGACGAGTGCCGAATTTCAGAGGCATGGAGGGTGCGGGAAAAGAATGCCATGGGCCTGCCTGCCTGATTGAGGGTGGCGGCAAGGGCGACGTCCGATGCGTCGCTTTCTAGTGTTTCGACTACAGCGTGTATTCCAGCTTTGGCAATATCAGCTCTGATCCGGGCGAAGGCCTGTTGGGCCTTGGCCGTCAGGGGGAAGTGAGTGGACTGTATGAGTGGGCGGGCCTTGTCCGCATAGTTTGGGACCCACTGCGCGTAATATGAGAAGAACCCCAGGCAATGTTTGAGGGCCTTGGGCAGTGGGGGAGGGGGAGCTCCATGAAGGGGGCGCATGCGGTCGGGACTGGGCCCCAGAGCTCTGTTCTCTGTTCTGGACCAAAAAAAAAACAAACATTTTTTAGTTTTAATTTTAATTAATTGGCGCAATGTCAGTTAGAGGGGTGCTGTGCTCTGACTGTGAGATGTGGCAGGTCCGGGAGGTTTCCAGCATCCCGGATGGCTTCATCTGCAGAAAGTGCACCCAACTGGAGCTCCTCACAGACCGCATGGTTCGGTTGGAGCAGCAATTGGATGCACTTAGGAGCATGCAGGTGGCGGAAAGCGTCATAGATCGCAGTTATGTAAATGTGGTCACACCCAAGGTGCAGGCAGAGAAATGGGTGACCACCAGAAAGGGCAGGCAGTCAGTGCAGGAAATCCCCTGTGGTTGTCCCCCTCTCGAACAGATATACCCCTTTGGATACTGTCGGGGGGGATAGCCTATCAGGGGAAAACAGCAGCAGCCAGAGCAGTGGCACCGCGGCTGGCTCTGATGTTCAGAAGGGAGGGTCAAAGCGCAGAAGAGTAATAGTAATAGGGGACTCTATAGTCAGGGGCACAGATAGGCGCTTCTGTGAACGTGAAAGAGACTCCAGGATGGTATGTTGCCTCCCTGGTGCCAGGGTCCAGGATGTCTCCGAACGGGTAGAGGGCATCCTGAATGGGGAGGGCAAACAGGCAGAGGTCGTTGTACATATTGGTACTAACGACATAGGCAGGAAGGGGCATGAGGTCCTGCAGCAGGAGTTCAGGGAGCTAGGCAGAAAGTTAAAAGACAGGACCTCGAGGGTTGTAATCTCGGGATTACTCCCTGTGCCACGTGCCAGTGAGGCTAGAAATAGGAAGATAGAGCAGCTAAACACGTGGCTAAACAGCTGGTGTAGGAGGGAGGGTTTCCATTATCTGGACCACTGGGAGCTCTTCCGGGGCAGGTGTGCCCTGTATAAGAAGGACGGGTTGCATTCAAACCGGAGAGGCATAAATATCCTGGCCGCGAGGTTTGCTAGTGTCACAGGAGGGTTTAAACTAGTATGGCAGGGGGGTGGGCACGGGAGCAATAGGTCAGAAGGTGAGAGCATTGAGGGAGAACTAGGGAATAGGGATAGTCTGGCTCTGAGGCAGAGCAGACAGGGAGAAGTTGCTGAACACAGCGGGTCTGGTGGCCTGAAGTGCATATGTTTTAATGCAAGGAGTATTACGGGTAAGGCAGATGAACTTAGAGCTTGGATTAGTACTTGGAACTATGATGTTGTTGCCATTACAGAGACCTGGTTGAGGGAAGGGCAGGATTGGCAGCTAAATGTTCCAGGATTTAGATGTTTCAGGCGGGATAGAGGGGGATGTAAAAGGGGAGGCGGAGTTGCGCTACTTGTTCGGGAGAATATCACAGCTGTACTGCGAGAGGACACCTCAAAGGGCAGTGAGGCTATATGGGTAGAGATCAGGAATAAGAAGGGTGCAGTCACAATGTTGGGGGTATACTACAGGCCTCCCAACAGCCAGCGGGAGATAGAGGAGCGGATAGGTAGACAGATTTTGGAAAAGAGTAAAAACAACAGGGTTGTGGTGATGGGAGACTTCAACTTCCCCAATATTGACTGGGACTCACTTAGTGCCAGGGGCTTAGACGGGGCGGAGTTTGTAAGGAGCATCCAGGAGAGCTTCTTAAAACAATATGTAGACAGTCCAACTAGGGAAGGGGCGGTACTGGACCTGGTATTGGGGAATGAGCCCAGCCAGGTGGTGGATGTTTCAGTAGGGGAGCATTTCGGTAACAGTGACCACAATTCAGTAAGTTTTAAAGTACTGGTGGACAAGGATAAGAGTGGTCCGAGGATGAATGTGCTAAATTGGGGGAAGGCTAATTGTAACAATATTAGGCGGGAACTGAAGAACATAGATTGGGGGCGGTTGTTTGAGGGCAAATCAACATCTGACATGTGGGAGGCTTTCAAGTGGCAGTTGAAAGGAATACAGGACCGGCATGTTCCTGTGAGGAAGAAGGATAAATACGGCAATTTTCGGGAACCTTGGATGACGAGTGATATTGTAGGCCTCGTCAAAAAGAAAAAGGAGGCATTTGTCAGGGCTAAAAGGCTGGGAACAGACGAAGCCTGCGTGGAATATAAGGAAAGTAGGAAGGAACTTAAGCAAGGAGTCAGGAGGGCTAGAAGGGGTCACGAAAAGTCATTGGCAAATAGGGTTAAGGAAAATCCCAAGGCTTTTTACACGTACATAAAAAGCAAGAGGGTAGCCAGGGAAAGGGATGGCCCACTGAAGAATAGGCAAGGGAATCTATGTGTGGAGCCAGAGGAAATGGGCGAGCTAAATGAATATTTTGCATCAGTATTCACCAAAGAGAAGGAATTGGTAGATGTTGAGTCTGGAGAAGGGGGTGTAGATAGCCTGGGTCACATTGTGATCCAAAAAGACGAGGTGTTGGGAGTCTTAAAAAATATTAAGGTAGATAAGTCCCCAGGGCCTGATGGGATCTACCCCAGAATACTGAAGGAGGCTGGAGAGGAAATTGCTGAGGCCTTGACAGAAATCTTTGGGTCCTCGCTGTCTTCAGGGGATGTCCCGGAGGACTGGAGAATAGCCAATGTTGTTCCTCTGTTTAAGAAGGGTAGCAAGGATAATCCCGGGAACTACAGGCCGGTGAGCCTTACTTCAGTGGTAGGGAAATTACTGGAGAAAATTCTTCGAGACAGGATCTACTCCCATTTGGAAGCAAATGGACGTATTAGTGAGAGGCTGCATGGTTTTGTGAAGGGGAGGTCGTGTCTCACTAACTTGATAGAGTTTTTCGAGGAGGTCACTAAGATGATTGATGCAGGTAGGGCAGTGAATGTTGTCTATATGGACTTCAGTAAGGCCTTTGACAAGGTCCCTCATGGTAGACTAGTACAAAAGGTGAAGTCACACGGGATCAGGGGTGAGCTGGCAAGGTGGATACAGAACTGGCTAGGTCATAGAAGGCAGAGAGTAGCAATGGAGGGATGCTTTTCTCATTGGAGGGCTGTGACCAGTGGTGTTCCACAGGGATCTGTGCTGGGACCTTTGCTCTTTGTAGTATATATAAATGATTTGGAGGAAAATGTAACTGGTCTGATTAGTAAGTTTGCAGACGACACAAAGGTTGGTGGAATTGCGGATAGCGATGAGGACTGTCGGAGGATACAGCAGGATTTAGATTGTCTGGAGACTTGGGCGGAGAGATGGCAGATGGAGTTTAATCCGGACAAATGTGAGGTAATGCATTTTGGAAGGTCTAATGCAGGTAGGGAATATACAGTGAATGGTAGAACCCTCAAGAGTATTGAAAGTCAAAGAGATCTAGGAGTACAGGTCCACAGGTCATTGAAATGGGCAACACAGGTGGAGAAGGTAGTCAAGAAGGCATACGGCATGCTTGCCTTCATTGGCCGGGGCATTGAGTATAAGAATTGGCAAGTCATGTTGCAGCTGTATAGAACCTTAGTTAGGCCACACTTGGAGTATCGTGTTCAATTCTGGTCGCCACACTACCAGAAGGATGTGGAGGCTTTAGAGAGGGTGCAGAAGAGATTTACCAGAATGTTGCCTGGTATGGAGGGCATTAGCTATGAGGAGCAGTTGAATAAACTCGGTTTGTTCTCACTGGAACGAAGGAGGTTGAGGGGAGACCTGATAGAGGTATACAAAATTATGAGGGGCATAGACAGAGTGTATAGTCAGAGGCTTTTCCCCAGGGTAGAGTGGTCAATTACTAGGGGGCATAGGTTTAAGGTGAGAGGGGCAAGGTTTAGAGTAGATGTACGAGGCAAGTTTTTTACGCAGAGGGTAGTGGGTGCCTGGAACTCGCTACCGGAGGAGGTGGTGGAAGCAGGGACGATAGGGACATTTAAGGGGCATCTTGACAAATACATGAATAGGACGGGAATAGAGGGATACGGACCCAGGAAGTGTAGAAGATTGTAGTTTAGTCGGGCAGCATGGTCGGCACGGGCTTGGAGGGCCGAAGGGCCTGTTCCTGTGCTGTACATTTCTTTGTTCTTTGTTCTTTGTTCACGTAGCCGAGGATGGCTGAGCGGTTTGTGCGGAACACACACTTCTCCTTGTTCTACGTGAGGTTGAGGAGAGTGGCGGTGCGGAGAAATTTAGCGAGGTTGGCGTCGTGGTCCTGCTGGTCATGACCGCAGATGGTCACATTGTCTAGGTATAGAAACGTGGCCCGCAAACCGTATCTGTCGACCATTCGGTCATCCTCCCTTTGGAAGACCGAAACCCCGTTGGTGACGCCGAAGGGGACCCTAAGGAAGTGATATAGCCGGCCGTCTGCCTCGAAGGCAGTGTATGGACGGTCCGATTTACGGATGGGGAGCTGGTGGTAAGCGGATTTCAGGTCCACCGTTGAGAAGACCCGGTACTATGCAATCTGGTTAACCATGTCAGATATGCGTGGGAGGGGGTACGCGTCGAGCTGCGTGTGCCTGTTGATGGTCTGGCTGTAGTCCACGACCATTCGGTTTTTCTCCCCAGATTTAACCACTACCACTTGAATTCTCCAGGGGCTGTTGCTGGCCTCGATGATGCCTTCCCGAAGCAACCGCTGGACCTCGGACCTGATGAAGGTCTTATCCTGGGTGCTGTACCGTCTGCTCCTGGTGGCGACGGGTTTGCAATCTTGAGTTAGATTGGCAAAGAGGGAAGGAGGATCGACCTTAAGGGTCGCGAGGTCGCACACAGTGAGGGGTGGTAAAGGTCCGCGGAATTTAAGGGTCAGGCTCTGGAGGTTGCACTGGAAGTCCAGGCCGAGGGTAAGTGCAGCGCAGAGGTTAGGGAGGACGTAGAGACGAAAGCCGTGGAACTCTACGCCTTGGATCGTGAGCGTGACCGTGCAGTAACCCCCGGATCGCTACGTGATGGGATCCAGAGGCCAGGGAGATTTTTTGATGGGTAGGGTGTACCATAAGGGAGCAGTGCCCTACCGTATTTGGGTGTACAAAGCTCTCGGTGCTCCCGGAGTCCAGTCGGCAGGAGGTCACATGGCCGTTGACTTTCACGCTGGTGGATGCGTTGGTCAGAGTATGTGGTCGAGACTGGTCAAGTGCCAAGGAGGCGAGCCGTGGTTGATCATCGGGTAGTGAGGCGGCCGTTGAGTTGTGGTCTTGGAACGCCGTTGGTGTCCATGTGCTGCGGGGTGGACAAGATGGCGGCGCCCGGAGATCCTGGGGATTACAAAATGGCGGCAGCCATGGAACGCATGTTGCGGGGGTGGAGCAAGATGGCGGTGCCCATGAAACGCACATGGCCTGGGGAGGAGAGGAGGATGGCGGCGCCCATTGTCCGTGACCGGGGGAGTGGGGGCGACCGCGGCTGCTGAGCAGGCCTGGCACACCGCAGCGATGTGGCCCTTCTTCCCGCAGGCCTTACAAAGGGCAGTGCGGGCCGGCAGCGTTGGCGGGTGTGTTTGCTGGCGGCAAAAATAGCATCGGGGCCCCCCGGGGAACGCTGGCTGGCGCGTAGCGCAGGCCTATTGGGTGGGTAGCGCCCCCGCTGGGGCGGCTGCGTGTGGGGCCCATGAGGCATAGGAGGAGTGGGCCGCGCGGTTGGCGGCGTAGGACAGGACATTGCGCAGGGCGACCGTCATGGAGAGCGCTAGTGTTTTAGTCTCTGCGAGGTAGCGCATGGCCCCTTCTAGGAGCTGTTGCCTGATAATATCAGACCCAATCCCAGTCACAAAAGCATCCCACATAAGGAGATCTGCGTGCTCCTTACCTGTAACATCCTGGCAGTCACAGCCCCAAACTAGTGGGATCAGGGCCCTCCAGAAGTCCTCGATTGACTCACAAGGTAGTTGAGCACGAGTTGCGAGCGTGTGCCTGGCGAAGAGCGTTTTCGTCTTCTGTTCATAATTTTCTCTGAGTCAAGTCATTGCATCAGCGTAATTGGGCGCATCCTCGATCAGCGGGAAGACTTTGGAGCTGAGTCTGGAGTACAATATCTGGATCTTCTGAGCTTCCGGAACAGGGGTCAACGCCGCATTGATATACGCTTCAAAACAAGCTAGCCAGTGCTGGAAGTCCTTGCTGGCATCGCTTGAGTGTGGATCCAGCTGCAGGCGATCTGGTTTAATACAGAGGTCCATCTTCTGAATCTGATACTAATAAATTGAGGCATGATCAATTTGACTGGAGACGAAGTTGAATCCAAACTGAGGCTTTATTAGTATCAGATGTGTGACCTCCCACAGCAGCTGGCGAAATGGCTGCGAGCTGGAGGCCACGCATATTTATACCCCGCCTCCTTGGCGGAACTAGCATGCAGGGGCCACAGGTGAACCTGTAGTGCAGGTTCTACCGTACAAACTCTAATATCAGAACACAGTGGTTTACCACACATATCATGACATCTCCCCTTCTTTTTTATGTTTTGTTGGCGTATGTGAATGTATTTACATGTGAATGAGTCTGTCTAACGTGACTGACGGATGACATCAGAACCGAGAAAACAAAACAAACGTTCACAAGTCCAGTCTCTGAGACTTGCGTCGAATCCTGGTCGACTGCCGGAGAGGTGGCGGAGGGGACGACGGCGCCTTGACAGGCAGGATGGAAGCCTGACTGGTGGCCTCATGGTACGAGGTATTAGGAGGTGGCAATTCAACATATGGAAATGGAAGAGAAAGTGGTTGCGGGCAGGCAACTCTGCGCAGTGCCCGTCGATTCCTTCGCACGATGGAGCCATCAGCCATACGTACAATATAAGAGCGGGGCGCGGCCTGTCGAACAACAACAACTGCGGCAGACCACCTACCATCCGGTATCTTGATCCTGACGGTGTCTGCCGGGGATAGCGCGGCCTGATCGGTAGCATGGGCATCATAGCCCTGCTTTTGACGGTCTCTGAGCTGCTGCATCTTCTGTAGCACTGGGAGGTGATCCAGGTTGGGCAGGGGGTGGCTGGAAGCGTCATGAGTTGAGCCAGCGACATGCCAGTGGACAATGGAGTCGCCCTGTACGTGAGCAGTGCAAGGTGTATGTCAGAAGCAGAGTCCACGGCCTTGCAGATGAGCTGTTTCACAATGTGCACCCCTTTCCCGACTTTTCCATTGGACTGCGGATAGTGCTGACTGGAGGTGACATTTTGGAAATTGTATGACCTGGCAAACGTGGACCATTCTTGACTGTTAAGCAAGGGTCATTGTCGCTCATGACGGTGATTGGGATGCCATGCCTTGAGAACATCTCCTTACAGGCTTTGATGACGATTCGAGAGGTGAGGTCCGGGAGCTTCAGCACCTCAGGGTAATTCGAGAAATAGTCGATGATCAATGCGTAGTTGCAACCATTTGCATGAAAGAGGTCGATGCCAACCTTGGACCACGGAGACGTCACTATGTCATGCTGTTGGAGCGTCTCCTTGCTCTATGCTGGCTGGAACCGCTGACAGGTAGCACAGTTCAGGACTATATTTGTGATTTCCTGGCTGATGCCGGGCCAGTAGACAGCTTGTCGGGCTCTGCGTCTGCACTTCTCGACGCCCAGATGTCCCTCATGAATCTGGCACAGCACCAGCTCTGGAGACTGAGCGGAATGACAATCCTGTCCAGCTTGAGGAGGATACCCTCAATCACCGTCAGGTCGTCCTTCACATTGTAAAATTGTGGGCAATGCCCTTTCTGCCAGCCATTGGTGAGATTGTGGATGACGTGGGGGTCTTTGGCTATCTCATCACGGATGAGAGCTACCTTCTCATCTGTCGCCGGGAGAGTGCTGGCATACAGCTGCACCTGCGATTCGATGTGCTGGATGACCTCCACCGGCTCACTGTGCGAGGTGACGGAGCGGGACAATGCATCAGCGATGATGAGCTCCTTGCCAGGTGTGTACACTAAGTTGAAGTCATACCTCCTCAGTTTAAGCAGGATTCTCTGCAACCGAGGCGTCATGTCGTTCAGGTCCTTGTGGATGATGTGGACCAGAGGCCTATGATCCATCTCGACAGTGAATGTCGGCAAGCCGTAGACATAATCATGAAATTTGAGGATGGCGGTGAGAAGACCCAAGCACGCCTTCTCAATCTGTGCATATCTGGTTTCAGTGGGCGTCATCGCCCTTGATGCGTAGGCTACTGGTGCCCAGGATGATGTGTCATCTCGTTGAAGCAAAACCGCACCGATGCCATTCTGACTCGCATCTGTGGATATCTTTGTCTCCCGGTCCGGGTCGAAGAATGCCGGGACTGGTGCAGTGGCGAGCTTGGCGTTCAGCTCCAGCCACTCTGTCTGGTGTGCCACCTTCCACTCAAAGGCAGTTGACTTATTCACTAGGTTGCGTAGGGCCGTGGTGTGTGTGGCCATGTTGGGAATGAACTTGCCCAGAAAATTGACCCTACCCAAGAAGCGCAGCACCGCCTTTTTGTCCTCAGGGACCTTCATCGCCTCGATGGCCTTGATTTTGTCTGTGTCCGGACGCACACCATGCTGTGAGATCTGGTCGCCGAGGAACTTGAGTGTCGATGTGCCAAAACAACATTTGCACCTATTTAACTTTAGGCCATTGGCATGTACACGGCGGAATACCTTCTGGAAATGGGACACATGTTCTTCAGGGGTCGTGGACCATATGATGATGTCGTCCACGTACACTCGAACCTCTTCGATGCTTTCCATAATCTGCTCCATGATGCGATGGAATATCTCCGATGCCAAGATTATGCCAAATGGCATGCGATTGTAGCAGCATCTGCCAAAAGGCATGTTGAAGGTGCAGAGCCTTCTGCTGGACTCTTCCAGCTGGATTTGCCAAAATCCCTCTGATGCATCCAATTTGGTGAAGAAGCGCGCGTGTGCCATCTCACTCGTGAGTTCCTCCCGCTTCGGGATGGGGTAGTGTTCCCGCATGATATTCTTATTGAGATCCTTGGGATCAATGCAGATGCGCAGGTCCCCCAAGGGCTTCATTATGCACACCATCGAGCTGACCCAGTCAGTCTGTTCAGTGACCCAGTCAGTCTGTTCGGATATGATGCCATTTTGCTGAAGATCCTTGAGCTGTGCCTTCAGGCGCTCTCTCAGTTGAGCAGAGACTCGTCGTGGTGCATGGACCACTGGCTTGGCATCAGGTCGTAGCAGAATCTTGTATCAATACATAGCATGCCCATCCTGTTGAACACATCTGGGTACTGGGCGAGGATGTCGTTGATGCCTCCCTGAAGATCCACAAGGAAGGATGTCGTGGCGTAAACCCTTTGAATGAGGTTTAACTGCTTGCAGGCGTGCGCACCTCGTAGGGATGCCCTGTCCAGCTTAACAATTTTAAAGCGTAACCGTGCTTGTGTATGTCGGTTGGCTACGTGCAGATGGCAGGATCCCAGTGCCATGATGGCATTCCCGTTGTAATCCAGGAGCTTGCAGGCAGCTGGAAGGACCGTGGGGAGCTTCTTAATGCGTCTGAAGTCTGCCTGTGAGAGGAGGTTGGCAGAGGCACCTGTGTCCAGCTTGATCTGGATGGGGCAGTGGTTGACCTTCATCACTACTCGACATTCGTCCTCGGAATCCACAGCTAGGATTGATTGGACTTGCGATGTGTCTGGTGTGGCATATTCACACGTTGTAATAATGCCCACATGGTAGGCGTTGTCCAGGTATTCATCATCTGGATCCGTTACACTGCCGGGATCAGAATCCTGTAGGCCTTGTTGCACACTCCGGATGCACCATCTTCGGAATTGGGAGCGCTGGCTCCTGACTGGCGGTGCAGATCTGCACAAGACTGCATAGTGGCCTGGCTTCCCGCAGTTTAAACAGCGTCTGCCTCTTGCAGGGCAGTGTTTCTTTAGATGGGCGGTGCCACAGTTCGAAAACATCATGACGTCGGTGTCCTGACGCTCAATGCGTCGTTGCACATGTGCAGTGCGGTTCTCAGACGTCTGCACCTGCGCAATGCGGGTTCCGGCTGCTTCGTTATCCCGTTCGCATCGCGCATGCGTCGGGCCCCAGGAAGAGCGCGCGAAATGGCCGCTTTCGTCAATGTTGAGGCGCTGCATCCGGGAGATGGCCTGCACACTCTCCACCTCGTGGGAGGCTAGTTTATAATTTTCTGCCGTTTTGCACTGGGAATAGCGTTTTTTTGCGTGCTCATGCATGGTACATGTTTCAATCGTGACTGACAGGGTCATATGCTTGATCTTCAGTAACTGTTCTCTCAGAGGATCAGAGTGAACTCCAAAAACGATTTGGTCTCTGATCATGGAGTCAGTGATATCACCGAAGTTGCAGGATTGCGCTAGCAGTCTAAGGTTAGTTAAATATGAGGTGAAGGATTCGTCTTTACCTTGCAATCGCTGCTTGAATATGTAGCGCTCGAAGATTTCATTGGTGTCCACCTCACAGTGGCTGTCCAACTTGTCCAGAAGCACCATTGAGGTCTGATGCTTCGACGTAAAGCTAAAATTTCTGCTTGAATGTCCGCCAGTTGGCACTGAGATTGCCGGAGGTCCTGAGCTGGTAAGGAGCCTGAATCTTTTCCATTGTGCCGGTATACGTTCGCTGGTCATCACGGATCTTGCTGAGTTGAACTAACTAGATTGAACAGACTCCTGGTATCATGTTGTGTCATGTATTTGGAAGAACACAAGCTGCCAGTTGATGCAGTTTTGAGTAAAAGATGCTCCAGACTTTGAAGTGAGTTCAATGTGTTTTATTGAACTATTAGCACAGTTCTCAATGAGTTCGACTCTCTGCTAATCTAAATGTAGTAACTCAGTCTAACTGAACCAGCCTTGCTCTAAGCCACGTGCTGGGGTGTGATGCTGATGATACACCCTGTCTCACTCTGTAGATGTTGGTCTGTGGAAAGAGGCGGGGTGTGAGTGCCTCATCCCTTTTATAGTGAGATACCGTCCCTGAGTGTCCTGACTGCTCGCTGGGCATGTCCTACTCTATGTGTTCATTAGCTGCATATTTGCATATCATGACACTATCAACTTATCAATTAGAAAAAAAGACTTTAACCTTCCAACTCTGGAATTCTTACTGACTGTAAAAAGGTGCAGCCATGTATTACTGTCTTTAGCGTGGACAAGTAATTTATTATTTTGCTGCATATGCAAAGGTTAAACAATTTGTTAAGATGTTATGTACTGATGAGCTGTCATCTTTTTCATAACATTAGTTAGAAAACACACAGCTGAACACTAGAACATTTTTAGCAATTTGATGTGCAAATTGAGCTCCTATTTACCACAGGGATTTTTCTGTGCACCATTTAAAGGTCGCCATATTTGGAGCATTTGTGTTAAGCAAGAATTAGGTGCAAAACGTGATGGTGGCCAGGCCACTCTTAATTCTGACAACTTGCTGTGTGAATCTTATTGCTAATAGAGAGCTCGTCATTTGGGAGGGCAGGAAATCCAGGGGTAATGACATTTCTTAAGCCTGAGCCTCTGAAAGAGAAGGTAACCTTTTTGTGTTGGTTTGTGGAAAGTGCTTTTAGATACAATTAAGGAAGAAAATCGACAGCCATGGTTCCCCAAGTTGGTGTGGAGCAAATAAGATAGGGTGCTAGATTTTCCGTTTCAGCAGTAAGTGACGGCTGAAATGGACAATTCGTGGATGTTTTACAACGCCAAAATCGGCACCAAAGCCTCACCGATTCCGGGACAGGTGAGGGGCTAGCAGCGGAAACTGGGTAGAGAATGGCCATGTCCTGGCCACGCATGTACAGCGCGGCCGTGCCGTACAACATGGCACCGGCCGCACACGGATCTGACCCGCCATACGCGACCCCACAGGCCACCCCATGTCCACCCCCCACCAGTCCCCCCAGCCCTAGCAGAAGCCCCCCCAGCCATCGGCACGGATCCTGGCCGTATGTGGTGGCGCTGGTCACAGTCAGAACCGCCACGCCGGATGTCCAACTGTTCAGACCACCCATCAACCACACGGTCGGGAACTCGGCCCATCGGGGGTGGAGCAACGTGGGAGGTCCTGACAATGATGCGGCAATGCCATTGTAATGGCGAACGGCGTGCGACGCAATTACTCCACTCCCAAGGGGGCGGAGCATGGCTGACCAGCGTCAAACCGGCACAGGTTCTGATTTGGTAGTCAGAATGGATTCTCCGCCCAATCGCCAATTACAATATCGGAGCGGGCAACGGAGAATCCCGTCCAGGGAGACTTCTTACCTTCCAATTATAATTTAAGTCTTAATCTTTATTAGTGTCACAAGTAGGCTTACATTAACACTGCAATGAAGTTGCTGTCAAAAGCCCCTGGTCGCCACATTCCACTGAGGGAAAATTCAGATGTCCAATTCACCTAATGAGTACGTCTTTTGGGACTTGTGGGAGGAAACTCGAGCACCCGTAGGAAACCCACACAGACATGGGGAGAATGTGCAGACTCCTCACAGACAGTGACCCAAGCCGGGAATCGAAGCCAGGACCCTGGCACATTGAAGCAACAGTGCTAACCAGGGTGATACCATGCCACACCAGCTAATAGGAATGGAGATAGAGGGCTAAGTATGCAAAAGGCCCTATCAGCATTCTTGTCTGTCACAACTTTGCCCATTCACTTAACCGGAATATCCCTTTGCAGATCTCTGGTGTTCGACTCAATGATGGCTCTCGTTGACCCAAGGATGTGGCTTTTGTGCTGCCCAGCTGGGAAGCAGAGATTTAGACTATGCAGAGAAAAGCCATTGTCTTCATGGAGTACCTGACTTGCTGTGCAGCATCAAAAAATGGAAAGATTGAAGATTTAAAGCATCATGACAGCTGCTAGGAAACTGTGTATAGACTTGCACAATGCACTGTTGATCACACACCACAGCTAGAACTTAAACGGCATGACAAGGGTCTTCACAATAATGGGAGCTACCATGCCTTGGCTATTTGTACAAATCCTGGCCATATTTAATAGTCATTTGGCAGCTGTATTCAGGGTTCCTATCCCTTTAAAGAATGGCCGCATGTGCCACTGTGTGACACTACTTGGACTGCATCCAGAATAGAGGACGCCATGAGAATAGGCTGACCTTGCAAACAGTAAATGGAATCTGGGGTTGCCAGAGACACATCCATGGATCATAGAGTACCCATGTAGGAGTCCCCCTCCAACCCCAGACTTATGGTAGGTGACTCTGGTTTTATACATCCTACTGGGAGGGTAAGGACATCTGCCAATGCTCTTCTCTTTTGTGAACAACTTATGACACCTGTTCCACGAGGCCCTTTCACATGTTTCTGCTTCCCTTCCCAAGCAGCTCAAATGAAGTGCAGAGATAGAATTCACTATTTCTGATGTGGCCATTAGCTCCTTCAATTTTCTGAAGGTTGTGCAGTGAGCACAAAAAAAATATTCTACAACCAAGCTGCCTCTGCTGAAGATGCAGAGTTTTTGATTAAAAGACACACGTGGAATGATACAGTAAATGTTGAAGGAGTCTGCAATCTTGATATTAGTGCAGTCACGGAGGAAACCCAGTAGCTGTTAAAGTTATCAGACCATCCTTCAGCCAGTCTCCCAGTGCTCTATAAGTTCACTGTTTTGCCAGACCAAGTGAAATAGAGTTCAGCTTTATTTACATGGGATTTTCGCAGATGTTTTCAAGACCAGATTCTGCAATTTCTTGAAAAATGGGCTTTTATATGGAATGATGAAGACTTTCATCACAAAATTTTACGGCAAGGGTGGAGACACTCTGCAGTAAGAAGCAGGGACACCCATCTCGCTAATCTTCTTCCATTCTCTGAAGGAGGACAAATCTGACCACAATTTCCACCACAGACAGGGCAAGGAGAAAGGTCCAAATCAACCCAGACATACCAGGGAGTGAACGCCATGTTGGCAACAATTTGCTCCAAGCTACTTGCAGGTAGAGTTGTATGTTGTCACATCAACTTGGACTACGTGGGGCTGGTTGATTGGAGCAAATTGTTGCCAACATGGGGTTGTTTGCCCATGTTACAAACACACCTTTCTTGGTCATCAAGTCCTGATGTGGTACTTGAACCCGAAGCTTCTGGTTGAAAGGCAGTATGCTACCCACTACACTACAAGATCGCCACATTTCACAAATATCTGTAAGTAAATGCCTCTTCTTAAAAGCCTTCTTCAAAACATTCTGTGCACATAGTGCTTTAACATTCTGGGTAATATATGGTATTATTTGATAGGAGGAAATATGTGATTAATCATTTATCCGAAAAGGGTCCTTCGACGAAAAAGGTTTGAGAACCACTCTTCTACAGGGCATCTACTAAGTGGCCCCAGGAGAGTTCCTCTTTAAATTTTATTCTGTCTGGCACCACCCAAAAGCAATAGGCAGCTTTATGAATGATGGCACATCGATTAATTCCAGTGTCCTAAATACATAAATATGAATCAAGGTGCCAGGCATGCGTGCTTCCAACATGAGCTTCAGCCACCTAAATTGACGCCAGTCAATGAAATCACATAGATAATAAGTCAATAGACTTTTTTTTGGTGCGATATTTGCCCCACTGTTGCCTCATTCATGCAGAAAAATGGGGTGAATTAGGCGAAGCATTATTTTGACAGCAGAACACAATTTCACTTCACAGCCATGCGGAGAGTTCAGTCTATTTTTTAATTAAATATTGGAAAACACAGCGGCAATATTTGCCTTCATTTTGTATTAAAATGATCCTCAATACTAAGTATACATTCCAAGGAAATGCTAATTAGAGCATTTTCAATCCTGTTTCCATACCAGGCAAGCCATGAAAGCCTTGCCAGCATGGATTTCCGAGGTGCAGGAAAAGGTACGGACTTGGGTTGTATTCTCACTGTTTTCCTTTAGTTCTTTCAAGAGAGTTATTTTGTCACCATTCTATCTTGTGTCTGTGTTGACATATTAAAGTGACATCACAACTGCAGCCAAAGACGCAAGGGGTGGGTTTCTCCGTCCGCCAAGCCAGATTTCTGGTTCAGCTCGCCGCCGGGATTCTCCGTTTCGCCGACTGGTCAATGGGGTTTCCCATTGTGTGGCAGCCCCACGCCGCCGGGAAACCCTCGGGGCTGCCGGCAAAATGGAGCATTCCGACGGCAGAGAATTCAGCGCTAGATTCCTAATCCTGTGTTAATCTCACACTGCTTTCCACCCTTAGTTCAGCTCATGGATCCCAAAAAGACTAGGGGCGCAATTTAACACTCAAAAAACAGAGTACCATTTCGGGTATGAATAGCGGGGTGTTTCTCAGTGCCTGCAGCGCCGAGAATGACCCCACTATTTTTTGGGCCCCGGTGAGCAATGTACTCACTTAGCTCCGCTCGTCGGTGCAGGAAGCGAGCGGTGTGCCATTTCTAAATTCCGCCCCGATCTCTCAGCCCCCCTTGGACTCCCCACCGTGGCGCCAACGAACCTCTTAGGGGGTCCTCGAGACCCCCCCCTCACCCCACCTCTTAACAGCAGGGCACTCCCTTGCATGGGCAACCTGGCACCTGGACACCTTGGTACTGCCAGCTTAGCACCCAATCAGTGGCCCTGACAGCCTGGCAGTGCCACCCAGATACCCAGCGAGGGCGACGTTCAGATTGTGCTGTCTCACAATATCTCGTTCGATCTCACGAGGTTTTCGAAGCATTGCAAACCTTGTCACTCCACCAAGTCGAGTGCGATGAGGCCGTTTGATGTGCCATAGAAAAGCTTCATCTCAGCTGAGAAGAACTTAAAACCCAGTTGGTAAACCTATGAACATAGCAATTTTATGTGCTTTATTAAAAGCTTTATTTTTTTTTACCGAAGTGTGCTCTCATGATTTATGTTACGGAGTCCCTCAATTAGATTAAGGCCTCATAACTCACACTTTGCCATCCATTTTTCTGCAGGTATCTGGAAATGCTAAACGAATAATCGTAATATTCATAAATCTAATGTGATGCATGACATCTGTTGTCAGACCACAGCTTATTGTTTGGAAAAATATATTAACATTAGAAACAGGTGTAACAGCTGCAAATGAAGGCTCCATTACTCATGAATGCCACTGTTACACACTAATATTCTTTATTCGCAAGAGAAACCGACTGCATTATATCTCAATTCAAAATATTACCTAGCATTGGGTTCAAACTTGGTTCATATTACAAACCATCGAAACAAAGGACCATAGGCCATTTGGCCCAACAATCCTATTCACTATTTTTGTTTTGCCGTAAAGCATTTTGGAGCAGGATTGGAAAAATTGTTTAAACAGCCCATTATTTGATTTTAGGTCACATTATTGATTGGAAACGAGTAAGATGAAATGGGCGTGTTGGCACATCCAGTTTTGTTGTCTGAGTTCTCATTTCCCATGTCACCCTGCTGGGGAAATGACAACAGACGATAGAGGTAAATTATTACCAATCCTTGTTTTGCAAAGTTCAAAACCCAATTATACCCAATAGAATACACCACAGATTTTGTTTTTGGGCTTGCTTATGTGGATAATGGTCCTACAGTTATTATGTGGATAATGGAGTTCCAGTTTGATCCCGAATGTGATACCTTCTACCTATCTAGAGAAAAGGAACAAATTGGAAATCCCACACCATTTCTAAGAAAAGTTGTTACTGCAAAGTATATCAATTGTAATCCAAAAGGAAGAAAGAATGTGCATTTCCACAATTTCAAGGTCTCCCACAGCCTTTCACGATTAAAGTACTCCAAAAGTGTTACCACTGTTACAATGCAGGAAAATGCCCAATGGGAAGAAAACAGTATTCATATTTCCCAGTTTTTACTGGTGTTCCATTTTAAGGTACAGAAGAGCAGTTCAGACCCGCTTTATGGCAGCCAACCTGTGATTAGCAAGGCCGCACAAAAGCAATGAAATGATAGGCAGCACTTTCCAATTGCATTCGCCTGAGACCGGAAATTTCCACCAGAGGGCAACAAGCCTTTAAACGGACCTTCAAATGATCCATCCTGCCAGCAAGATTCCCGCAGCAGACGGGACCGGAATATTTATCCTGCTCGCTGCCGAAATGACTAGACAACATGGGCGGGATTTAACTAAATGGGAACAAAGTCTTTTAGCGATCTGATTTAGCTTGCAGCGCCAATGAACACAATGCTATGAAACGGCACCCGGGTTAGATAGGGGGCCTCAGCGGGGAATGCACGGCCGAGGCTGCATATGGCCCCATTTTATGCACCGGCGAGCGGAGCTCCTCAGTCTAGCAAGAGACCAGGATGCCAGTTTTAAAAGTTAAAATGGTGTCCTCATCTCTAGAGCCCCCCCCCAGCCTGAACACACTATGGGAGGGTTCCAGCTCCCACGTTCCCCCACCCATCCTCCCTAACACCTGTGCAGGTCACCCCTGGCCTGGTCACCACCACGCAGATAATGCCAGCTTGGCACCTTGGCAGTGCCAACCTGGTGCCTTGGCAATGCCCCTTCCAGCAGATAGTGCCACCAGGGCACCTTGTCAGTGCCAGGCTGGCACCCAGGTAATTTACATCGTATTGTCTCACAAGACCGCGTAAGATCTCGTGAAGTGTTGCGAGCCGAGTAGATCCCGCAGTGACGCTTTCATTGTCAGAAACGTGAAATATCCACCAAGTGAAGGATACTTTGAAACCTGGGATAAGCTGTCACTGAGGGAATTAGAAGTGGGAAATCATTTGGAAGTGAGTTGGTAATTCAACAAATTTGTTTTGGAAGATTATTTTCCCTGATAGGGAAAGGAAAGGAAGTGTTCCAATATGTTGCCTAATCGGATATAGCCTCAAAACAAATTGACACACTCAGGCTGACTGTATGAAGCTAAGGATTAAACAAATATTTTAAAAAACTTCATATTTAAATGAACACTTTCAATTTTCAAACACATGCATATTTTAACAGCCAGTGGTTGTGTGTTAAGCAGGATGTGCTGTCATTTGTAAAGGCTCTATCACATTGTTTAATTCATCTTTGCTGGGGTGTGAAATGGTTTATTTTAATGTTGAGCTTGTGAATTGAAATGTATTTCCACATTGTTTATCTTTCAGAACTGTGAAAATGGATGACTGAAGTAACCCAAGTGGAAATAAGAAAGGAAAAAAAGTCAAAATGCAGGTGGAAGGAGGGAGGGAGTGGGGGTGGTTGCTGGAAAAAGCAAAAATATCTAAAAGCTGTAAAGCTAAGTGCATGGAGTTACAGTGAGGCCCCATATGCCAAAGTGTCAAGCAAAATAATAAAGGTAGAGTTTCAGGAGAAGCGTATGCACGCGAAATGTGAGGAGACTACGAATACTGGAGGCAGAAAATTTATTTTCAGTGGAGATCTTGGGCCCTATCCAGCGCTGTCCCCTTCTTGCCTTCCACATGCTTTCAAACATTTTATTTTTAAACTTAGCAGCAATTGTGCAGGCAAATAATCAGTGGAAGCATGCAACATCTGTTATGATATCCAGATCAGCATATCATGGTGCAATCACACACACACTGATGGACAGGCAGTTGGACCAACCAGCACACACATAACATCGCAGTCAATCACCAGTGAGAGCACACGCACTATAAAACAGGGAACACCACAGTTCCCGCACATTCTACCCGGAGATAGCTCAGAGCACAGAGCTCACAGCGTGCCACTCAGACATAGACCATGTGCTGAGTGCCTCACTAAGATAGTGATAGGGCTGGGTCCACAGGTTAGCTGGTGAAGCACGTACCCAAGCCAGTAGTTAGTTGTTACCGTTGATTAGACAATAAAATAGAGTTGTACCATCTACAGCCGTGTTGGATCATTTGTGCATCAGAACACCCAACACGATAACATCTACACAATGAAAGAGAGGGGATAAAAGATCAACTGCAGTAAAGAGCTTTAGACGGGCAAAAACAGCTAACACATTGCAGTCACAATCACCATGATCATAGCCCTGGTTAAAGTCATAAACTGTCATGTTTATTACTTTCTCCAGAACCGGGCACTAACCTAACCACAAAGGTGTTCATTATGTAAATTATAGTGACTAACCGTAATAATCCTCACGAGGCCCACAGGGATACCCTAATTGATCTCCCCATGGAACTTGTGGAATGCCAGTTCCCCTGCGAGTGGGTGCAGGCACGCTCAGCTGGGGCTCATAATTAACTTGTATTAAAGCCGGCCCGGAGAGGGACCAGCATGTTGGTAACCCCGACTGGAACTTATACTGTGTATATATGTTGCCATAGCAGCCGTTTCCTTTGACTGAATAAACTAGTGTTTACTTGATTGCTCGGCCTCCTGGTTCTTTATATTATCTAAGATTTCCCAGATAACCCCTTTCCTGTCAATCAGAATATTTTAAATTATTTGTGCTTTATTCCCATTATAAAGGCAGCTGACTTCCTTTGAGAGATTTTTATACCAATGGTTACACGCTTCGAAAGAAAACACCAGAGGAGTGAAATTTCCACTTGTAATGACGCTCATAGTGATGTCATGGAGGCCTTTTGCAGCTTTGCATATACGGCCTCAAGTAAAGGGAGTAAAGGCCAAGATTTATGACAACCCAGACTCAACACCAAAGGTTTTCAGAGCAAGGCCTTACGCCCTATACCAAAAAGTGGAAACCGAACTCATTTTGGTTGACTTTCATTCAAAGTGGTTGGCTGTTCAAGAGATGGGAAGACGACCTTGGTGGCTACAACAGAGATCTTGCGGCGGGTTTTGCTACACAGGCCTCCTTGAAGCAATTTTGTTTGACAACGGCACTCCCTTCACTGGTGAGAATTTTCAGCACTTTGTCAAAACGAATGGCACTCACCATACCAGGACTGTCTCCTATCGCCCTGCCTCAAACAGGTTAGCTGAGAGCTGTACCAATATTTAAGGAAGCTATGGAGGAGAAATCTAGCAGACCACTGCGTCTTAGGTTGGCCAATTTTCTTTAGTCTTACAATCCAACCTCCCATGCTACAGGGATGGTGCAGGAGGGAGGGTTTCAGATTTCTGGATAATTGGGGCTCATTCTGGGGTCGGTGGGACCTCGATAAACGGGATGGTCTACACCTGGACCAGAGCGGTACCAATATCCTGGGGGGGAAATTTGCTAATGCTCTTCGGGAGGCTTTAAACTAGTTCTGCAGGGGTTTGGGAACCTGAATTGTAGCTCCAGTATACAGGAGGTTGAGAGTAGTGAGGTCATGAGTAAGGTTTCAAAGTTGCAGGAGTGTACCGGCAGGCAGGAAGGTGGTTTAAAGTGTGTCTTCTTCAATGCCAGGAGCATCTGGAATAAGGTGGGTGAACTTGCGGCATGGGTTGGTACCTGGGACTTCGATGTTGTGGCCATTTCGGAGATATGGATAGAGCAGGGACAGGAATGGTTGTTGCAGGTGCCAGGGTTTAGATATTTCAGTAAGCTCAGGGAAGGTGGTAAAAGAGGGGAAGGGGTGGCATTGTTAGTCAAGGACAGTATTACGGTGGCAAAAAAGACGTTTGATGAGGACTCGTCTACTGAGGTAGTATGGGCTGAGGTTAGAAACAGGAAAGGAGAGGTCACCCTGTTAGGGGTTTTCTATAGGCCTCCGAAAAGTTCCAGAGATGTAGAGGAAAGGATTGCAAAGATGATTCTGGATAGGAGCGAAAGCAACAGGGTAGTTGTTATGGGGGACTTTAACTTTCCAAATATTGACTGGAAATGCTATAGTTCGAGTACTTTAGATGAGTCTGTTTTTGTCCAATGTGTGCAGGAAGGTTTCCTGACACAGTATGTAGATAGGCCAACGAGAGGCGAGGCCATATTGGATTTGGTACTGGGTAATGAACCAGGACAGGTGTTAGATTTGGAGGTAGGTGAGCACTTTGGTGATAGTGACCACAATTCCATTACGTTTACTTTAGTGATGGGAAGGGATAGGTATATACCGCAGGGCAAGAGTTATATCTGGGGGAAAGGCAATTATGATGCGATGAGGCAAGATTTAGGATGCATCGGATGGAGAGGAAAACTGCAGGGGATAGGCACAATGGAAATGTGGAGCGTGTTCAAGGAACAGCTACTGCGTGTCCTTGATAAGTATGTACCTGTCAGGCAGGGAGGAAGTGGTCGAGCAAGGGAACCGTGGTTTACTGAAGCAGTCGAAACACTTGTCAAGAGGAAGAAGGAGGCTTATGTAAAGATGAGACATGAAGGTTCAGTTAGGGCGCTCGAGAGTTACAAGTTACTTAGGAAGGACATAAAGAGAGAGCTAAGAAGAGCCAGGAGGGGACATGAGAAGTCTTTGGCAGGTAGGATCAAGGATAGCCCGAAAGCTTTCTACAGATATGTCAGGAATAAACAAATGATTAGGGTAAGAGTAGGGCCAATCAACGACAGTAGTGGGAAGTTGCGCTTGGAGTCCGAGGAGATAGGAGAGGTGCTAAATGAATATTTTTTGTCAGTATTCACACAGGAAAAAGACCATGTTGTTGAGGAGAATACTGATATTCAGGCTACTAGACTAGAAGGGCTTGAGGTTCATAAGGAGGAGGTGCTAGCAATTCTGGGAAGTGTGAAAATAGATAAGTCCCCTGGGCCGGATGGGATTTATCCTAGGATTCTCTGGGATGCTAGGGAGGAGATTGCTGAGCCTTTGGCTTTGATCTTTAAGTCATCTTTGTCAACAGGAATAGTGCCAGAAGACTGGAGGATAGCAAATGTTGTCCCCTTGTTCAAGAAGGGGAGTAGAGACAACCCCGGTAACTATAGACCAGTGAGCCTTACTTCTGTTGTGGGCAAAATCTTGGAAAGGTTTATAAGAGATAGAATGTATAATCATCTGGAAAGGAATAATTTGATTAGAGATAGTCAACACGGTTTTGTGAAGGGTAGGTCGTGCCTCACAAATCTTATTGAGATCTTTGAGAAGGTGACCAAACAGGTGGATGAGGGTAAAGCAGTTGATGTGGTGTATATGGATTTCAGTAAAGCGTTTGATAAGGTTCCCCACGGTAGGCTACTGCAGAAAAAACAGAGGCATGGGATTCAGGGTGATTTAGCAGGAAGAAGACAAAGGGTGGTGGTTGATGGGAAATGTTCAGACTGGAGTCCAGTTACTAGTGGTGTACCACAAGGATCTGTTTTGGGGCCACTGCTGTTTGTCATTTTTATAAATGACCTGGAGGAGGGCGTAGAAGGATGGGTGAGTACATTTGCAGATGACACTAAAGTCGGTGGAGTTGTGGGCAGTGCGGAAGGATGTTACAAGTTACAGAGGGACATAGATAAGCTGCAGCGCTGGGCTGAGAGGTGGCAAATGGAGTTTAATGCAGAAAAGTATGAGGTGATTCATTTTGGAAGGAATAACAGGAAGACAGAGTACTGGGCTAATAGTAAGATTCTTGGCAGTGTGGATGAGCAGAGAGATCTCGGTGTCCATGAACATAGATCCCTGAAAGTTGCCACCCAGGTTCAGAGGATTGTTAAGAAGGCGTACGGTGTGTTAGCTTTTATTGGTAGAGGGATTGAGTTTCAGAGCCATGAGGTCATGTTGCAGCTGTACAAATCTCTGGCGCGGCCGCATTTGGAGTATTGCGTGCAATTCTGGTCGCCACATTATAGGAAGGATGTGGAAGCATTGGAAAGGGTGCAGAGGAGATTTATCAGGATGTTGCCTGGTATGGAGGGAAGATCTTATGAGGGACTTGAGGCTGTTTTTGTTAGAGAGAAGAAGGTTAAGAGGTGACTTAATTGAGGCATACAAGATGATCAGAGGATTGGATAGGGTGGACAGTGAGAGCCTTTTTCCTTAGTTGGTGATGTCTAGCACGAGGCAACATAGCTTTAAATTGAGGGGAGATAGATATAAGACAGATATCAGAGGTAGGTTCTTTACTCAGAGAGTAGTAAGGGCGTGGAATGCCCTGCCTGCAACAGTAGTGGACTCGCCAACACTAAGGGCATTCAAATGGTCATTGGATAGACATATGGATGATAAGGGAATAATGTAGATGGACTTTAGAGTGGTTTCACAGGTCAGCGCAACATCGAGGGCCGAAGGGCCTGTACTGCGCTGTAATGTTCTATGCCACCAAGGGAGTCGCACCAGCAGAATTACTGACAGGCCGTCATTTAAGGACTTCATTTTCTCTACTTTGGTGGGGAGGGTTGAGGCATCGGAGGCCTCCCAGAGGAAACATCACACTTCATGAAAAGGAGACAGATCGTTCCAAGTGGGCAACTTGGTCCTTGTCAGAAACTTAGCCTCAGGCCCATTATGGTTACCAGGCTGAATTGTGGCCAAGTCTAGCCCAGTTTCATAAGTGGTGGATTGTATGGTGGAACAGTATGGAAGCACGTTGACCACATTAGAAGCCGGGGGACCACAACCCCAATCTCTGAACAGTTGGAGCTGACAAGCAACACCCGTGCTCCTGTGGTGGAGCCGGAAAGAAGGGGATAAGCTTGAGGGGCCACCATCGATGATCCAGGAGAAAGCTACAGAAGGGAATGACCTTTCTGGGGTTGGTTTGCCCTCAGCGACATTCTGCTAAGGTTGAAGACATTACCTCGGAGTTGGAGGACAGCTTGGAGACTAAGGCAGTCCATGAGACAAAGGAAATCTGATAGATTAATGCTGCGATGGACTGTTTGGACTCTCTTCCTTTTTGTTACTCAGCCTTATCTTATAAATAGTTATTGTATGTTGCTTGCTTGTACATATGCTATTCAGGGAGTTAAGGGGTGGAGGGTGTCATAGCAAAACCCCATTAAGGGACGTGTCCTCAAAGCCCATGTGTCTGGCTCAGGGTCTATCATGCAGGAGTATACGAACCCCGAGCAATGAGGAAAATATGTGAGGCCTGGGGTGCGGGGTTCTAGTCAGAGTGAACCCGGGAGCCAGAGCCAGAGTGTTAATAGCTATATGGAGAGTCTGTGCCTGTTTATAAGTTATTCTTGTCAGTTGCCAAAAACACTTCATTCCTTCTTACTACTGCCTACCTAGCATTGCCTTGAACCACCACAAACAGACAAAATAAACACTAATATTCAAGGTCAGAAAGATAAAAGAATTTACCATGTCTATCTTGTACTAATCCTAAATGTAGAACATATATGAATTAACAGGCAAACTGTGGTCTGACACACCACACTGCACAATAAATGTGCATGCGACCTAGATAGATAACACAGATTTCGCAGAAACCCACCCGGACATCAGTGTTTACTGAGTTACACAAACTGTGAAACCTTTGACTCCCTTAGAAAATTGTAAGCCTCCACTCTTCCCTTTCGAAGACCTAGCATTGGAATTCTCTCTAAAGGTCATTCCACCTCAGACTGCCTCAACAACAGGTTTCAATCCCATCTCATGAGATTCCATTCCACTGGTTTCCTAGTCTGTGCTCCAGCACCAACTCACAAGCACAATTTCCGCTCTTCAGCCACGCCAAGCAGAACACTATTCTTCAAAGCTCCAAAGGGCCACAGGATGGAATTACCAACCTTCTGCTGCCATCTTCAATTTCCAGGGTTTCTCCCAAACCATTGGTCCCTAAAGTCTGTGAACAAAGAACAAAGAAAAGTACAGCACAGGAACAGGCCCTTCAGCCCTCCAAGCCTGTGCCGACCATGCTGCCCGACTAAACTACAATCTTCTACACTTCCTGGGTCCCTATCCCTCTATTCCCATCCTATTCATGTATTTGTCAAGATGCCCCTTAAATATCACTATCCTCCCTGCTTCCACCACCTCCTCCGGTAGCAAGTTCCAGGCACCCACTACCCTCTGTGTAAAAAACTTGCCTCGTACATCTACTCAAAACCTTGCCCCTCGCACCTTAAACCTAAGCCCCCTAGTAATTGACCCCTCTACCCTGGGGAAAAGCCTCTGACTATCCAATCTGTCTATGCCCCTCATAATTTTGTAGACCTCTATCAGGTCGCCCCTCAACCTCCGTTGTTCCAGTGAGAACAAACCGAGTTTATTCAACCGCTCCTCACAGCTAATGCCCTCCATACCAGGCAACATCCTGGTTAATCTCTTCTGCAACCTCTCTAAAGCCTCCACATCTTTCTGATAGTGTGGCGACCAGAATTGAACACTATACTCCAAGTGTGGCCTAACTAAGGTTCTATACAGCTGCAACATGACTTGCCAATTCTTTTTACTCAATGCCCCGGCCAATGAAGGCAAGCATACCGTATGCCTTCTTGACTACCTTCTCCACCTGTGTTGCCCCTTTCAGTGACCTGTGGACCTGTACACCTAGATCTCTCTGACTTTCAATACTCTTGAGGGTTCTACCACTACCATTTACTGAATATTCCCTACCTGCATTAGACCTTCCAAAATGCATTACCACACATTTGTCCGGATTAAACTCCATCTGCCATCTCTCCGCCCAAGTCTCCAAATGACCTAAATCCTGCTGTATCCTCTGACAGTCCTCATCGCTATCCGCAATTCCACCAACCTTTGTGCCATCTGCAAACTTACTAATCAGACCAGTTACATTTTCCTCCAAATCATTTATATATACTATGAACAGCAAAGGTCCCAGCACTGATCCCGGCGGAACACCACTAGTCACAGCCCTCCAATTAGAAAAGCACCCTTCCATTGCTACTCTCTGCCTTCTATGACCTAGCCAGTTCTGTCTCCACCTTGCCAGCTCACCCCTGATCCCGTGTGACTTCACCTTTTGTACCAGTCTACCATGAGGGACCTTGTCAAAGGCCTTACTGAAGTCCATAGAGCCAACATCCACTGCCCTACCTGCTTCAATCATCTTTGTGACCTCTTCGAAAAACTCTATCAAGTTAGTGAGGCACGACCTCCCCTTCACAAAACCATGCTGCCTCTCACTAATACGTCCATTTGCTTCCAAATGGGAGTAGATCCTGTCTCGAAGAATTCTCTCCAGTAATTTCCCTACCACTGACGTAAGGTTCACTGCCTGTAGTTCCCTGGATTATCCTTGCTACCCTTCTTAAACAAAGGAACAACATTGGCTATTCTCCAGTCCTCCGGGACATCATCTGAAGACAGTGAGGATCCAAAGATTTCTGTCAAGGCCTCAGCAATTTCCTCTCTAGTCTCCTTCAGTATTCTGGGGTAGATCGCATCAGGCCCTGGGGACTTATCTACCTTAATATTTTTCAAGACGCCCAGCACCTCGTCTTTTTGGATCTCAATGTGACCCAGGCTATCTACACACCCTTCTCCAGACTCAACATCCTCCAAATCCTTCTCTTTGGTGAATACTGATGCAAAGTATTCATTTCGTCCCTCGCCCATTTCCTCTGGCTCCACACATAGGTTCCCTTGCCTATCCTTTAGTGGGCCAACCCTTTCCCTGGGTACCCTCTTGCTTTTTATGTACGTGTAAAAAGCCTTGGGATTTTCCTTAACCCTACTTGCCAATGACCTTTCATGACCCCTTCTAGCCCTCCTGACTCCTTGCTTAAGTTCCTTCCTACTTTCCTTATATTCCACACAGGCTTCGTCTTTTCCTAGCCTTCTAGCTCTGACGAATGCCTCCTTTTGCTTTTTGACGAGGCCTACACTATCTCTCATTATCCAAGGTTCCCGAAATTTGCAGTATTTATCCTTCATCCTCACAGGAACATGCCGGTCCTGAATTCCTTTCAACTGACACTTGAAAGCCTCCCACATGTCAGATGTTGCGTTACCCTCAAACATCCACCCCCAATCTAGGTTCTTCAGTTCCCGCCTAATATTGTTATAATTAGCCTTCCCCCAATTTAGCACATTCACCCTAGGACCACTCTTATCCTTGTCCACCAACACTTTAAAACTTACTGAATTGTGGTCACTGTTCGCGAAATGCTCCCCTACTGAAACTTCTACCACCTGGCCGGGCTCATTCCCCAATACCAGGTCCAGTACAGCCTCTTCCCTAGTTGGACTGTCTACATATTGTTTTAAGAAGCCCTCCTGGATGCTCCTTACAAACTCTGCCCGGTCTAAGCCGCGAGCACTAAGTGAGTCCCAGTCAATATTGGGGAAGTTGAAGTCTCTCATCACAACAACCCTGTTGCTTTTACTCTTTTCCAAAATCTGTCTACCTATCTGCTCCTCTACCTCCCGCTGGCTGTTGGGAGGCCTGTAGTAAACCCCCAACATTGTGACTGCACCCTTCTTATTCCTGATCTCTACCCATATAGCCTCACTGCCCTCTGAGGTGTCCTCCCGTAGTATAGCTGTGATATTCTCCCTAACCAGTAGCGCAACTCTGCCACCCCTTTTACATCCCCCTCTATCCTGCCTGAAACATCTAAATCCTGGAATGTTTAGCTGCCAATCCTGTCCTTCCCTCAACCAGGTCTCTGTAATGGCAACAACATCATAGTTCCAAGTGCTAATCCAAGCTCTAAGTTCATCTGCCTTACCCGTAATACTTCTTGCATTAAAACCTATGCACTTCAGGCCTCCAGACCCGCTGTGTTCAGCAACATCTCCCTGTCTGCTCTGCCTCAGAGCCATACTGGCCTTATTCCTTAGTTCTCCCTCAATGCTTTCACCTTCTGACCTATTGCTCCAATGCCCACCCCCCTGCCATACTAGTTTAAACCCTCCCATGTGACACTCGCAAACCTCGCAGCCAGGATATTTATGCTTCTCCAGTTTAGATGCAACCTGTCCTTCTTATACAGGTCACACCTGCCCCGGAAGAGCTCCCAGTGGTCCAGATAATGGAAACCCTCCCTCCTACACCAGCTGCTTAGCCACATGTTTAGCTGCTCTATCTTCCTATTTGTAGCCTCACTTGCACGTGGCACAAGGGGTAATCCCGAGATTACAACCCTAGAGGTCCTTTCTGCCTAGCTCCCTGAACTCCTGCTGTAGGAACTCAGGCCCCTTCCTGTCTCTGTCATTAGTACCAATATGTACAGAACTCTGCCTGTTTGCCCTCCCCCTTCAGGATTCCCGCTACCCGTTCAGAGACATCCTGGACCCTGGTACCAGGGAGGCAACATACCACCCTGGAGTCTCTTTCACGTCCACAGAAGCGCCTATCTGTGCCCCTGTCTATAGAGTCCCCTATGACTATTGCTCTTCTGCGCTTTGTCCCTGCCTTCTGAACATCAGAGCCAGCTGTGGTGCCACTGCTCTGGCTGCTGCTGTTTTCCCCTGATAGGCTATCCCCCCGACAGTATCCAAAGGGATATACTTGTTCGAGAGGGGGACAACCACAGGGGTTTCCTGCACTGACTGCCTGCCCTTTCTGGTGGTCACCCATTCTCTGCCTGCACCTTGGGTGTGACCACATTTATATAACTGCTATCTATGATGCTTTCTGCCACCTGCATGCTCCGAAGTGCATCCAACTGCTGCTCCAACCGAACCGTGCGGTCTATGAGGAGCTCCAGTTGGGTGCACTTTCTGCAGATGAAGCCACCCGGGACGCTGTAAGCCTCCCGGACCTGCCACATCTCACAGTCAAGAGCACTGCGCCCCTCTAATTGACATTGCGTCAATTAATTAGTAAATTAAGTTTAAAAGTTTTTTTTAAAAAGTTACTGTTAACTATATGTTTCCTAGCACTAGATTTCTACTATAAATGTGAAAGCTAAATACAGTACTCTCCGATCTCTGGCTCAGATACCCCTCTAAATTATAATTAAGTAATTAAGAAATTATGTTTAATTAGTTTAACAATGCTTAATTTTTAAATTTAGTGCAGCTTTCCAACCAGCCAATCAGGTCACAGCTTTACTGTGATGTCACTTCAGTTTTCCCCCACACACACAATTTGAAAAGGTAATAAAAATAAATAAAAATCACTTACATTTCCAGGTTCTCAGATGCTATCTGGTTCTCTCCCTGCAGATTAAAAGTTACAGGCCAGAAGAAAGAGAGAGAACAAAACAGTAGGGAAAAAGCACCTTCTCCCACTCTGCACCGAATTACCTCACTGCACAAAATTACCAAGTTCCAAATTCCCACTCCGGCTGTGTCTCCTTGACTTGCGCAAAGCTTACTGAGTGCGCTTTCTGTCTGTCTTTTATACAGACCTCAGCTCACCAGGGTGACTCACAGTATTTAAGCTTCAAAGAGAAGAATACAATGTGCGCCTTTGTTCCCCTAAACAGGCCTCAGTTGACTGAAAGATAACTGCCTCTCAGCAATTAGGGTGGGGGCAGCTTCAGCCAATCAGACACTAATCTCCACACTGCACTTTTAACTGAAAAACAGCAGAATTAGACTTACCACTTACCTTTCCTGATTACCTCACTGCACCAAATTACCAAGTTCCAAATTCCCACTCTGGATGTGTCTCACTCCGGCTGTGTCTCCTTGACTTGCGCAAAGCTTACTGAGTGCGTTTTCTGTCTGTCTTTTGTACAGACCTCAGCTCACCAGGGTGACTCACACTACTTAAGCTTCAAAGAGAAGAATACAATGTGCACCTTTGTGCCCCTAAACAGGCCTCAGGTGACTGACAGATAACTGCCTCTCAGCAATTAGGGTGGTGGCAGCTTAAGCCAATCAGACACTAATCTACACACTGCACTTTTAACTGAAAAACAGCAGATTTAGATTTACCACTTACCTTTCCTGATTACCTCACTGCACCAAATTACCAAGTTCTAAATTCCCACTCTGGATGTGTCTCACTCCGGCTGTGTCTCTTTGACTTGCGCAAAGCTTGCAGCCCTTTAACTATTTATTTTCTCCTCTCTCTCTGTCCCCTCTTCCTGGTCTCTTTCTGAAACTCTTCTTGTATATGGTTCCCGGCTCCTCAATCACGTGATCACACAATCACATGCCATTTTATTTCCATGCAGGTGCACTGGGCTGCCCTCAGCCTGAAGAACTACAAATCGCTGGATTTCACATTGATTGATTGATATTTGATTAATATTTATTGTCACATGTACCGAAGTACAGTGAAAAGTATTTTTCTTCGACCAAGGTAACGTACACAGTACGTACACAGTAGACAAAAGAATAATCGACAGAGTACATTGGCAGTGGTGCATCAACAAATAGTGATTGGTTACAGTGCAGAACAAGGTCAAACAAGAGCAGCATAGTGTTGTGAATACTGTTCTTACAGGGAACAGATCAGTCCAAGGGAGAGTTGTTGAGGAGTTCAGTAGCTGTGGGGAAGAAGCTGTTACTATGTCTGGATGTGCGGGTCTTCAGACTTCTGTATCTTCTGCCTGATGGAAGCGTCTGGAGGAGGGCAAAGCCTGGTGTGAGGGATCTCTGACAATGCTGTCTGCCTTTCTGAGGCAGCAGGAGGTGTATACAGAATCAATGGGAGGGTGGCAAGCTTGTGTAATGCGTTGGGCTGAATTCACCACACTCTGCAGTTCCTGCGATCTTGGGCCGAGCAGTTGCCATACCAAGCTGTAATGCAGTCGGATTAGATGCTCTCTATGACACATCTGCAGAAGTTTGTGAGAGTCGATGCAGACATGTCGAATTTCTTTAGCTTCGTAGGAAGTAGAGACGTGGTTGGGCATTCTTGACTGCTGCGTCAACATGAGTGGACCAGGACAGACTGTTGGTGATGGTGACCCCCAGGAACTTAAAACTATCGATCATCTCTACTTCGGAGCCAATGATGTAGACAGGGGTGTGTGTCGTGCTGTGCCTCCTGAAGTCGATGATCAGTTCCTTGTTCTTTCCAGCATTTAGAGAGAGGTACACCATGCAACCAAGTGATCAATCTCCTTTTTGTAGTCTGATTCATCGTTGTTTGAGGTACGACCCACCACAGTCGTATCATCTGTAAACTTATAGATTGAATTGGAGTTGAATCTCGCCACACAGTCGTGTTTTTATAGGGAGTACAGTAGAGGACTGAGCACACATCTTTGCGGGGCCCCGGTGTTGAGGACGATTGTGGAGGAGGTGTTGTCGCCTATCCTGACAAATTGCGGTCTGTTGGTGAGGAAGTCAAGGATCCAGCTGCACAAGGAGGGGTCAAGTCCAAGGTCCCAGTCCATACCTGCTGGAAATTCCCTGGGCGCAAAAGGACTTGTTGTTCCCATTCTTCCTCTCTGCTCAATGGTAAGGTAAATTGAATCTCATTCATACATCGGCCGCAAAACTCACATTTCAAGATTAAGTGCTTCTCACCAGCGGGAAAACTGGAATGGTTCCCACTGGTCCTTGGAGCATTGCTGAGGCAGGATTCCCTCAACTTTCACATGCTAAAATATGAAAAATGGCTAGCACACTGGGAAACCTGCATTTACCAATCTCAGTCACCCCGATCCCAGTGTCCAGAGGCAGACCCCCAGAAGCAGAAATAGTGACCCCCCGCTGACAAGGAGAATACCCCCAACCCTTTAGCAAAGATGTGCATCCTCCTTCTCACCACGGAAATAATGGGGCACCCCCCATATCACACATGCATGAGGGTGACCCAACCCCCCCTTAGCCATCCCCCCTCAGCCAACCCTACATCAGCCCTCACCTCCAGGCCCCTCTTCAGCCCCTCCATTCAGACTCTGACACTTAGCATTGCTGATGGTACACTGCCTCCCCCGTACCCTCGCAGTTAGAAAAGAGGAACTTAAAGCACTTAACATTTTGAAGTTGCCAGCAGCTGTAAATCAGAACAAGGATATTTATAAACATTGTGATTAGAATCAATTCGGGTAATTTCAGATGCATTCAAGCATGAAGGGGAAGATAATTAAACAAACCTCCTGCCTGCTGTGGTATAAACCATTAGGCTGTCAGTCAAATGTTAGTCAAGGTACTGCACTGTGAGATTGAATGAATACAAACAATTTCACAGAATTTACAGTGCAGAAGGAGGCCATTCGGCCCATCGAGTCTGCACCGGCTCTTGGAAAGAACACTCTGCCCAAGGTCAACACCTCCACCCTATCCCCATAACCCAGTAACCCCACCCAACACTAAGGGCAATTTTGGACACTAAGGGCAATTTATCATGGCCAATCCACCTAACCTGCACACCTTGGACTGTGGGAGGAAAGCGGAGCACCCGGAGGAAACCCACGCACACACAGGGAGGATGTGCAGACTCCGCACAGACAGTGACCCAAGCCGGAATCGAACCTGGGACCCTGGAGCTGTGAAGCAATTGTGCAGATCGAAGGATCTCAGGGGATTTCAAAGCTTTTCAAGTGTTGTGAGATTTCTGGGAAGGCTCAGAAACTTCAAAAAGCTGCAGTGTTAAAAGAATGGGGCTGAGTGAGCAGATGTAAAGAAAGGGAAAGTGCTTAAAGCTTCCTGGCTTGTATTTTCAATAAACTGTCTAATCTGCTCATCAGCTGTTAGGCAGAACAATTCAAAATGAGAACACCACTTCAAAGTTTTCACCGGTCACAGAGATGAATGATGATTTTGAACAGAGAGCTGCCGAAAATCACCATGCCAAGAGTGATCTTCAAGTTGCTCCAGGGCTAGAAGAGGCAGTCCAAACATGGGACCCCTATTCTGGGGGAGAGTCCCAAGCTCAACCCCTTATTTGAGTCCACCCAACATCCAGGACCTTTGGGGACACTCCATCTGCAACCTGGCAACGTCAGAGGGGCAAATGAGCAATGGACCTAACTCCTTGGCACCCCCTTTGGTGCTTGCACCAAAGCCCATCCAGTGGAATTACCACCGATGGGGTGGAGCATTGCAGCAGGTCTGAGTATCAGGGTTCAAGCCCGCTAATGATAGTGAAAAGAAGAAATTTACATTATTGTAGGGGAATCCCATATTGGCCACGAGGGTGGGACCAGAGACCCGCAATGGGTCTGCCATCCGGGCCGACATGGGATTCTCCACCTTTGCCGACATGGGATTCTCCACCCGATCAGGATTTTCAATTCCAGTAGGCAGGAGAAGAGATTCACCCCCACCATTAATAAAATGAAAATTGGCCAGTAACCTGCGCTGAAGAAGAGATAACGTTAACCTCCCTGAGTATCATGAAGTTATTGCATTTACACATTAATTGGCCATTAAATTCTGTAGCATAGTTAAATTTATTAGTGCAAATACTACTTTAACAACATGACAGTTATTGGCGACTGCCAATTAACTTCTTTGGCTCAGAAAGTGAATAATTAACAGTCTGGAATCCCATTGCTTCAGTTAAATGAAGTATCATGGAGATTTTAAAAATGGCAATTTGATTTTTATTTCCGTCTGTCTCCTTTTTTCTCTCCCTGGCTCCTATTTCAGTTTCCCTCCCTATCTGATTTGACGTTAAATGTTGCCCTTGTTGCACCATTATCATCTTGCACTTCTAGCCGCTTAGAGTGAAAACAATTTTCAGCTGAAAAGTCGAACTGTGCAGATACACCACGGGGTGTCCTGTTGCAGCATAATCTTGTCCATTATACCAAATACATCTTTCAATTCATCTGTTTCTAGCCTCTAACTCATATTGGCCCTATCCCACAGCCAGCAACGTCAACATTTTACAGGGTGTGTGGGGCTCACACCTCTTGACCCAGTGAGATAAGGTCAGCCAGAAGCCAACTCATTCTGTGCCCCCCCCCTCCACAGCCATAACACGCTGAGGGCAGGCTAAATCGGTGAACAGTGGGACTTCCATGCTCATCACTCCCTGCAGTGTTGGAGCTCAGAGGTGGCCACAGCCATTACAGAAAGAAGGCCAAAGAGGAACGCGGCTGCCCAGAGAAGGTGCATCCTGGAGTTTATGGGTGGGGAGGGATCCCAAAGTCCAGGGACGGCAGGGGAAATGGAGAGCTTTGGAGATCAGGGGCGAGATTCTCCGACCCCCCCCGCTGGGTCGGAGAATCGCCGGGGGCTGGCGTGAATCCCGCCCCTGCCGGTTGCCGAAGTCTCCGGCACCGGATATTCGGCGGGGGCGGGAATCGCGCTGCGCCAATTGGCGGGCCCCCCCCCCCCCGCGCGGTTCTCCGGCCCGGATGGGCCGAAGTCCCGCCGCTAAAATGCCTGTCCCACCGGCGTAGATTAAACCACCAACCTTACCGGCGGGACAAGGCGGCACGGGTGGGCTCTGGGGTCCTGGGAGGGGGGGGCGCGGGGCGATCTGGCCTCGGGGGGTGCCCCCACGGTGGCCTGACCCGCGATCGGGGCCCACCGATCCGCAGGCCGGCCTGTGCCGTGGGGGCACTCTTTCCCTTCCGCCTTCGCCACGGTCTCCACCATGGCAGAGGCGGAAGAGACTCCCTCCACTGCGCATGCGCGGGAATGCCGTCAGCGGCCGCTAACGCTCCCGCGCATGCGCCGCCCGGAGATGTCATTTCCGCGCCAGCTGGCGGGGCACCAAAGGCCTTTTCCGCCAGCTGGCGGGGCGGAAATTCGTCCGGCGTCGACCTAGCCCCTTAAGTTTGGGGCTCGGCCCCCAAAGATGCAGAGCATTCCGCACCTTTGGGGCGGCACGATGCCCGACTGATTTGCGCCGTTTTGGGTGCCAGTCGGCGGACATAGCGCCGTTTCTGGAGAATTTCGCCCCAGGTTCGGTTGGGCAGGTAATGTGAAGGAAGGGATTGTGTCATCTTGATGGGGTGCCCCCATTTTATGCAAGGACCCTCCACGACTTCGGGCCCCTCCCCTGCTTCCCGCCATTGTTGATGTAGCCCTTTAAAAACAGCCTGCTCATTCCTGCCTGACTATCATGCCAACCATGTTATCGCATTGGCAGAGTATTAATTCTGATCAATAGGCTTGTTATCAAGCCTAAATGGCCCTTAATTATTCTGGCGCCTGCTCACCTCGCGCATTATGGGGGTGATCTCAAGAGTGGGCAAGGAGGTGGTGGGCTAGCCGTAATTATACCTGCCCCCTCCCGCTAATTCCAGCTGAAAATACGACAGTGGAGGCATGTAAAATCCAGCCCATGGTTAGTGTTAACATTCTTGGGCTAGATTTTCAGGCTCATGCCACTAGTTTTCGGTAGATCTGAGGCATAGAGACCTAAAAGTTTACTACGGTACCACTCTACACCTGTGCATCTCTGCCCCCTACTTCTCTCAGGGGAAGAGGAAATTATTGCTGGATGCACTCAGCCATATGTGGTGGACACATGTAAAATATACACACACACACATACGCAGACACACACACACACAGGCACACCATCCACTGGTGTCATCAGAACACTTAATGTTAAGCTTGTGTGTTCAGTACTGAAAAGTCATCAGAGGGGACAGTAAACCGTCTCCGTCAATCCAGGGCTATGCAATCACTCTGCGCATTGCCTTATCATAAAATGTAACAGAGGAATCGTTTTATCCTCTACTTTGACTAAATGTTAGAACATGACAATCAAAAGCACTGGCATTTTGCTACCAAAACTTCTCTTGCTAATGCAAATATTTTGCAAATGTTAGAGGGCAGACATTCCTGTTGGCAATGTTATGATATGAATACTTAACATGTTCAGATCAAATTCTTCACTGTTTGTTTAATGAAGGCATTAATACCATCAGCTGATGCTTTATGCATGTTGCTCTCTCCATTTTGTTAAATAGCAGTGACCCCTACCTCATGCCTGCCAAGCATTCTAATCAGATACATATGTCTGAAAATTGTCAATTACAGAAGCTAATATTTATTGGAAAAACGTTAACAAAGTGTATAAAAAATTCTTATTGCCATCACAATTCTTATGCAGACAAAGAAGGACTTGATTAATTGTAGCAACCACTTAGCAAGAAGCCTATTAGTCGGACCACCCTCTTTGGTCATGCACATTTTCTCAGTTTAGCAACCGATTCTCTAATTTCTGCAAAACAAATGTTTGCCTCTTGAATGAATAAGAAGCTCCTGCACAACAGGATCATTATTCTTTCAGAAATATTTTCAGTTGTTCAATATAATTGTTCACAAATCAGAAATATATGGAAAGTACCACTATATTAAAATAACTACTTTCACTGTCATTATTAGCTGAAAATACATGACTGATTTAATAATTCAGTAGAATAAATTGTAATTGGTTGGCATGACAATGATTTTGAACATAAACAGTGTTGATTGCACCTGACAAAATCAAGAAGTATCTTTAATTATGATTTTATCGGTCTAAACCATTGCTATAAATGCATGGCAAATATAAATAGTATATATCAACATTAACCACAGGGTCAATATTTCAATATTAAGATGATTGTTTTTCTTGTTTATATATATATATATTATAAATATATATTATATATAATTTCAACATTGTGAGTTCAGTTTTGAAGTTGGCAAATGAAACATGAAAACACAGTAAATACTGACCAATACAACAGCAGGTTTATAGGAGGACATAGATTGGGTAGACAATGGTCTATGAAATTTAGTGTCAATAAATTTGAAGTGAGGAACTTTGGGAGATAAAGAAAACCAGGAAGCTAGATTTAACGATCCCTTGTCAATGGGTTTGAAGTCTGCTGGGGCTCGTTAAATCTAGCAGGTTGCCTGCCTGCCACTTACGGACCCCTCCACACCACAATGATACCTGTAGCAGAGGTGGCGGTCAGTAGGCCAATTGAGACCCTTACATGGGTAATTAGCACCCACTCAAAAGCCTCAACCCACCATCACCAGGATTTAACCAGCAGCGGGAGATTCCCATGCCAAGCCCGCAGTATTCCCTACAAGGGCTGCTGGCGTGTGTATTGGGTCCCTTCGTAATGGACCCCTTGGATCCAATGGAGGTCCCCAAGGTTTTAGCTCCCCGCCCCACTATGTTTCCATCTCCTCCACATGGCCCCTCAAACTCCAGGCTCCAAAACCCCGCCCAGCACCCCCACCTCGCTAGGGTCTGGCACGCAGAAGAGAACAAATACTGATCTAATGCCACACGCTTCTGTTGCCAGTCGCTGATTGGAGTCTTCTCAGACATTCCGCCCCCAGCCTTAAATGGCTATGAGGCAACAGTGTTCTCATAAGCGTCCTCCCCCGTGCCCCCCCACCTGATATTTTTGCTGGGGCAGGATGCTAATGCGAGGAATCACATAACTCATACAATTCAGCAGATTGAGAGGCAATACCAATGTAATAATAACAATCTTTATTAGTGTCACAAGTAGACTTACATTAGCTCTGCAATGAAGTTACTGTGAAAATCCCCTAGTCACCACACTCCAGCACCTGTTCGGGTACATCGAGGGAGAATTCAGAATGTCCAATTCACCTAAAAAGCACGTCTTTCGAGGAAACACACACAGGCACGGGAGAACATGCAGACTCCGCACAGACAGTGACCCCAGCTGGGAATCGAACCCAGGTCGCTGGCGCTGTGAAGCAACAGTACTAACCACTGTGCTACCGTGCCGCCCAGGTGGGGAGGCAATGTAACCTAAAGGTACTATTTTGTGTATGTAGAAGAGAAGGTGGCCATTTGAGGCTCAGTTAGAAGGTTAAAAAAAAAACTCATTTGAGGCAATTGCAAGGACAGAGACAAAGATCTGGGGCGTCATTCTCCGACCCCCCGCCGGTTGCCGAAGTCTCTGGCACCGAAGATTCGGCGGGGGTGGGAATCGCGCTGCGCCGGTTGGCGGGCACCTCCCGCTCGATTCTCCGGCCCGGATGGGCCGAAGTCCCGCCGATAAATTGCCTGTCCCGCCGGCGTAAATTAAAGTACCTATTTACCGGCGGGACAAGGCGGCGCGGGCTGGCTCCGGGGTCCTGGGGGGGGGCGCGGGGCGATCTGGCCCCGGGGGGTGCCCCCACGGTGGCCTGGCCCGCGATCGGGGCCCACCGATCCGCGGGCGCACTCTTTCCCTTTCGCCCCCGCTACGGTCTCCACCATGGCGGAGGCGGAAGAGACTCCCTCCACTGCGCATGCGCGGGAAACTGTCAGCGGCTGCTGACGCTCCCGCGCATGCGCCGCCCCGACATGTCATTTCCGCGCCAGCTGGCGGGACACCAAAGGCCGTTTCCGTCAGCTGGCGGGGCGGAAATTCCTCCGGCGTCGGCCTAGCCCCTCAATGTTGGGGCTCGGCCCCCAAAGATGCGGAGCATTCCGCACCTTTGGGGCGGCGCGATGCCCGTCTGATTGGTGCCGTTTTGGGTGCCAGTCGGCAGACATCGCGCCGTTTCAAGAGAATTTCGCCCCAGGCAGTGGAGCTAATTAACACAAATTGTGAAGGCAGTGGAGCTAATTGATAAGATGGTTGAGCAAGCATATGGGATATTTGGTTGCAAATAGCAGCACTGAGTACAAAAACAAATTCCAGAAGTCATCTGAAATATGTATTAATCTCTGGTTATGTGTCAACTGGAACATTGTGCACTTTTGTAATAAAAAATGATGGGCTGATTTTATGGAACAAATAGGGAGAAACTATTTCCTCTGGCAAGTGGATTGATAAGCAAAGGTCATAAATTTAAAGTAATTGGCAACTGATTTGGAGGGGAAGCAAGAAGAAATGCCTTCACATTGCAGAATATTTTAATATTTGGAACGCACTACCTTAAAGGGTGGAGATAACAGATTCCATATAAATCTTAAAAGACAATTGGATGTGCGCTTTTAGAGGAGTTATCTGCAAGCTAATGGGGAAAAGCTGGGCTCTAGGGCGAAGTGGGACAGCTCGTATAAAGAGTTGGCATAGGCATGGTGGACTGAATGGCCGTAAGACTTTATAATTCTATGATAAATATTTGACAACTGAGCCTGCAATTAAACATTTGCAACTCTGGTACCAAATGAAACCAATTAGATGTCTGCAATGGACATTATATAATACTTAATAATCTGCAACTGTTAATTCATATGGCATCCTCATTTTCATGTTGCAATCATCCTTGGAGTTAGGTTCACTGTCATGCAGTGAGGAGGGTTTTAACCTTCTAATTGTGCTATTTGATTTCAAATCACTTGATCCTAATATTTGGTTCACATTCTAGTGCATGCAGATGGTGTTATTCATGTAATTGTACAATTGGGCAGCTGCCACTCATTCTGGAATGTATGCACAGCAATTCAATAACCCATTATGGTTGGAATGGGCTCCCAGGTTCTTATTTGTCTATCAAATGCCTGAGTGATTTAGGGCAGCACGGTAGCCTTGTGGATAGCACAATTGCTTCACAGCTCCAGGGTCCCTGGTTCGATTCCAGCTTGGGTCACTGTCTGTGCGGAGTCTGCACATCCTCCCCGTGTGTGCGTGGGTTTCCTCCGGGTGCTCCGGTTTCCTCCCACAGTCCAAAGATGTGCAGGTTAGGTGGATTGGCCATGATAAATTGCCCTTAGTGTCCAAAATTGCCCTTAGTGTTGGGTGGGGTTACTGGGTTATGGGGATAGGGTGGAGGTGTTGATCTTGGGTAGGGTGCTCTTTCCAAGAGCTGGTGCAGACTTGATGGGCCGAATGGCCTCCTTCTGCACTGTAAATTCTATGATAATCTATGTTGGCTGGGTAAATTGAATATAAGACCAAATATGCAGATAATATAGCTTGAGGCGTAAAACCAAGACTGGAAATTAACGTGCACTTCACAAACATAATTTGGTAGGAAAAACAACAATTGAAGACTGGGAGGCTTTCAAAAGAGGCGATAGTCTGGGTACAACTTGGGCACATTCCTGTGAGGGAGGGAGGTGGGTAAGGAAGTGCATCCAAAGTCAGAGCTCCATGTATGACGAAAGATAGACAGGAACGAGAAGCTTACGACAATCGTGAGGTTAACAATACAGTGGAGAACCACAATCACAGAGCAATTATGGTGCAGAAGGTGGCCATTCGACACATCGTGTCAAATGAGCACCAGCTCTGCGAAAGAGCATTATGACTTAGCGCTATTCCCCTGCCTTTTCCCCATACACTTGCACATGGTTTCTATTCAAATAATTATTTAATGTCAGCTTGAAGGTCCCGATTGAACCTTCCTCCACTACACTTCCAGGCAGTGGAACCACCTGCTTTGTGTAAAGTTCTCACATTGTGGACGAGATCTTCCCACTGTTCACGCCGATGGGATCTTTCCCAGTGGCGTGGGTGGATTCAGTTGGGAATCCCATTGACAGCGCAATGATGGACCGCTTCCCACGACTGAGAAACTTGCCGCAGGAAGGCCGGAGAATCTCATCCATAATCAACAATGATAAAATCGCCACACTCGCAGATGACCATAGGCTGCGGACCCCTTTGAGGAGGAGAGCTGTTTGGTGGTGATTTAACCTGAGGATCACCACACCTCAGATGAGGGACAAAGTTGAGAAAGCAGGCCTTCATAAATAACCATCTTTTCTAAAGTGTAGTGTCAAAAATTGAACACAATACACCAGCTGATGTAAATTTGCGTTTTATAAAGATTTAGTATAACATTCTTGTTGTTTTTACTTTCTTCCTCTTATAAAGAGAAGGGTCACATACAAACTTCTCAATTTCTCCTGCAATCTTTAAAAATGTGTGTACATACACCAAGTTCAAACTTCCTGGGTAATTCCCCCAGAGTTCAGTGGTGTGTTGGGTACCCTGCTACACAGACTAACCAACACAGTTGCGAATGGTACAACTCAGTTTTATTACTAACATTTATTTACAGCAGTAAACTGGTTACTGAGGTTCGATCATAACCCTAGAATCTGTGGACCTATTCCTAACACTATCTTGTAGTGGCACTCAGCACATGGTGGATGTCTGAGTGGCTTGCTATGAGCTCTGTGCCCTGAGCTGACTCCTGCTGGAATGCCCAGGAAGTGTTGTGTTCCCTGTTTTGTACTGTGTATGCTCTTGCCTGTGATTGGCTGTGGTGTTGTGTGTGTTGATTGGTCCGTTGATCTGTCCATCAGTATGTATGTATGTTTGTGCTATGATGTTTACCTGAATATCATGACAGTCAGTGCATCAGGATATCCACAGGGTCCCAATGTGGATCTTGGGCTGCACGTCGACGATCCGGTATCTGCAAGATTTGGGCCTATTCTTTTATTACACAGTGTGTTGTGGTGAGGAATAAGCTGACTTAAAGGGTGGTGGAACTAGATTCAATTACATTCAAAATGGAATTAAATAGCTGCTTGAAAACACAAAAAAAATCAGAGGTAATAGTGGAGGAGTGGGTTAGCACTGTGGCTTCACAGCGCCAGGGTCCCAGGTTCAATTCCCCGCTTGGGTCACTCTGTCTGTGAGGAGCCTGCACGTTCTCCCCGTGTCTGCATGGGTTTTCTCCAGGTGCTCCGATTTCCTCCCACAAGTCCTGAAAGACATGCTATTAGGTGAATTGGACATTCTGAATTCTCCCTCTGTGTACCCGAAAGGCACCGGAGTGTTGCGACTCGGGGCTATTCACAATAACTTCATTGCAGTGTTCATGTAAGCCTACTTGTGACAATAAAAAAGATTCTAGTGGAACAGCTACTAAAGAGCTAGCAAAAGCACATTGGGCCAAGTGGTTTCCTTCTGTGCTGCACCATTCTATAATTCTACAGAATTCCTCAGTTCTATTGTTTGTGGATGAAAATAGTGGGCAGCACATGGAACCCATGCTTATTTATGGTACGATATTCAGGTTATGTCTGTGAGTTGATGAAATTTAAAAGCAGTTGAGACAGAAGCTGAAACATAGATTAATGGACCATCTTGTTACATCTGAAGAACAGCACAAGTGCTGCATCCACACTTCATTCAGATAACCGCCCAGTCAATGCAAACCGACATAGGACAGGAGCTTGACAATTATGTTGAGTGCCGTGCATGGATTGGAAAACCAACAGGAATTCCCTATTTTAATTAAAGATTAAACAATAAGGTTTCCCTTAACCCTATAAAGTTTTCTTTTACATACACTGTACTACTAACTACAGTTTCATAGCTACTTAAAAAGAAGCTTTGAAATGTTTTTAAATAAGTTGCAGATCATATACAGACTTGCGATCTTGTAGTTAGCCCCATTGATATGAAGTTGCAAGTAGATATATTTTAGGTGTGTTGCTGTTTAATTTCAATGTTAAGATTTTAGTTCAAAGTAACATTTTTAACCTGGTTTCCTTGATTGACGATTCTCCTGTAAAATCTCAAATTTATCTGTTGAAAAATATGATTTTCGGCACCTCCTAAAAAGCATTTTTCTTTAAAACTGAAAGCTATCAGCAGAGTTAATGCATTTCGGATCTAAAGTTCATAATTTTAGCTATGCTTGTTCTGCAATATTATTTCACAGCATTATATGCTACTGCAGAACTTATAAACGTGTTTCCACTTTTTTAAAACAGCTAATTTAAATATGAATACAGAACTTCACTTACATTGAATAAAGATTATAAAATTATTCCACAAAAAATGATCAGAAAAATTATTGATGACATCAATAGTTCAGCCATGTACTCATTGCTTCAATTATCAGGAAGGAAAGAGAGAGAAGTGAAAAGCTGAGCTTATCATGGTACTCTTCAGTACGTAGTTCAAAACACTCAAGAAGCTCTACACCATTCAGGACAAAAAGCCATTCCTCCCCTGCACCACCCGTGCAAATTAGCTACAGTTTGTACCATCCACAAGATGCACTGCAGCAACTCACCAAGTTTTCTTCAACAGCATCTGCCAAACCCATGACGTCTACAACCTCGAAGGACAATTGCAGCAGGCACACCATCCAACTTGGAAATCTCTGCCTATTGGGATTTTCATTGAAGCCATCTTGCACCCCCATCCATGGGTTTCTCAGCGGCGTAGGGTGGCTTCAATTGAATATCCCATTGACAAGCAGCGGGTACAGAGAAACCCACCATCAGCAAATAACGCTGTCCCGAGAAAAACACGGCTAGGGGACAGGAGAATCCCGCCCCACATGCCCCTACACAATATGAACAGTAGTGATTCAAGAATGCAGCTCACCAACATCTTTTCAAGAGCAATCAGGGATGGAAAATAAATGTTGACTTTGACTGTGATGCCCACAAAAGGGCACCAAATAAACAAACTTTCAAGTGGTAAGAACCATGAGGAGGGGGAAGGATGGAACACAATAATGGAATAAATTGTTTTATTTACAAGTAAAAACAATGCAATGAAGATTGAATTTTAGTTTGGGTCTAATTTGAAATTTCACAGACTAATTGTCGTGCTATTTTCAATCAATATTTAGTTACCCCTTTACATTTTCTTACTACTGAAACATTATTCACCACAACTAAAACATCCACACAATCCTCAAAAAATGGTAGATAAAACAATCTTTAATTTGCCTGCTTGAGAAATGGCAGTGCAAATTCATTTGCTTTTCAACTTTCATAATGTATTACTTTCCAGTTTCTGTGCACCTTGGAACAATGTTGTTTTTTTATTCTGTGCAGCATTCATGTCTGATTTGTACTCTAAAGGTGACGCCTATTAAGTTGATAGGACTTTTGGAAGAATCTTTAGTTCCAACAGGCAATGTTGATATCTCTCCTTTACTGCTTTGGAAGTAGAACGGGGCAGTTAAAATTAAATAGTTAAGAGACAATTCTCCAAAATTCACAAAAGACATTCATGGAATATTGCATGTTGTTCTGGGTATTGGTTTGAATATCATTTTTATTTGTTTCTGGGATATGAATATCACAAGCATGACTAGTGTTTATTACCCATTCCTGATTGACATTGAGAAGATGGTGGTGAGCTGCTTTCTTGAATCCCTGAGGTCTGTGTGGTGAAGATACTCCCACAGTATTCTACCAGTGAGCTTCATATAACATCAGGGCCATGAAGGAGTAATTCCTATGATATCTGAAACTGACATGTTATCTCCTCTACAGGCAATATCCTTTATTTGAAATGGGGATCACAAAATAAATACTTTGAGAATATAATTACTTATTTGTAGCCTGTCATCAGCTTTATATTCCCTGCCTAACCAGCATTGAATCTGAATAGTTTCTGAACAATTTTCCATCCCTTTGCCAAGGAGTAAAAAAATCTGAAATATTTATACATAAAGCATAATTTAAATAAGCTATTTCAATTTGTGGAGTAATTGTTGGAGATGTCATCGTGATCATGTCTAACTTTTATCACTTCTCAAATGAAATAATTTCTGCTAAATTTATTTTTCCAATGAGATCTTTTTGGAGTAAGAATAATCATTCTCTTTAACCGAGTGCTTCCTTGTAAAACGAGTTAAATTATGGTAAGAATAATCATTTGTGTCAGAGCTTGTCCATCTGTTGACAAGAGTAATTCTTACACCAGATCCTTTTCTTAGCCCAGTAAAGACCTTTGAATACTCCCAATTCCACAGTTCAACATTTTGCACGAGTCCTGTCATTCGAAAAAACATTTTTACTGTAGGAGTGATGCACTAAGTCACCAGAAAGACTTAGCATCATAAATATTGTGAAATACCCAATTTGCAATATTTTGCTGAAGCATCTTACATGAGCATTCATTTCCTGAACCAGTATACACTTACTATTACTGAAATCTATTTGACATCAGTGCATTTATCAATGAATGACCTTCACACAAATGTAGCTCTTTCTCCTTCAGGATCAGAATTCAGTCCTAGCATTTGTTCTAGCCCAGAGTAAAAAGCAACCTTTCATCAATAATTTATATTTACTTTCATCTTTATCATAAAAAACACATCTGCAGGTGTTTGTGTGTTTGTTGCGAAGGAGAAATCTCAAATAATATGGCATTAATACAGGAAAATTAGTTTCAAAACCTGCGTAAACTCACAATAAAACTTATTTTAATTGGGACCAAAACCAGTCTGTAAACACAGCCGTGTTTCACAATGCCGTTCACACCGACACGAAGCTACTAATAAGAAATACACACACCTTAAAAAAAGGTATGCTATGCTCTTAGCTAACACACTAACACACTTCCTACAATATTCGCCCCGATAAGGAAACCCGCAAAACAGATAAATGAAACTCAAGGCCCCAAGTTTATTATCTTGCTGGACACAATAACTTGACTAAGCAACATTGACCAACGTGAATGTTCAGTTACAGGAATAAATTCAAAAGAATGGGATAATGGTGGGGGGCGGGTAGGTGGGGGAGTGGGGGGTTGACTCTCCGCTGCCCACCACCTGTAACATAGTTCCTGATGCGATGGGGAATCTCGTGTCGGGGAAAAAAACGTTTTCAATGCTCTGGTTCCCTGCTGGCGGCAAAGGGAGGATGCTAATTGATTATTTTAATCTAACCGCAATGTTTATAAACATCTAGCTATGATTGACTGCTCCTGACCACATCAGAGCAGTTACGTGCTTCCTGCTGAGAAAAAATGAAATCACTTAACACCTAGATGTTTTAAAATATTGTGGTTAGGTTCAAAACAGTGTACTTGAGATGTGTTCAAGCATGAAAGGAAATGAAACTCCAGATACATGGCTGTCTGGAAGCTATTACCCTGTCAGTTACAGCCTACTAAAGGCTATTTCTCTTTGAAAGTGAATAGAATCCTTGCAAATCAAAGGATCTGAGGGTGTTTAAAGCCTTGGGATGTGTTTTGCCCTTCGATTAAGTAACTGCTGTTGCTTTCTACACCTCTGTCGGAGGCAGCAGGTGTAAGGGGCAGGTAAGTGAAAAAGAAATGATTTATCACTATTTTTGCCTGGACTTTTCTTTAGCTTCGAGGCAGATGTGACTGATGGGGGAGGGGAGGTTCTCTGAAATGGGGCAGGTCTCTGATAGGGGCATCTCTGATGTGGTACTGAGGTCTCTGATGGGGGGGGGGTGTCTCTGATACGGGGGGCCTGATGGGGGTCTGATTGGGGTCTCTGATGGGGGGTCTGATGGGGGGTCTGACAGCGGGAGTGTGATGGGGTCTCTGATGGAGGGTGTCTCTGATGCAGTTTGAGTGCTGCTCAACCTTGTTAGTGGGGGGCTGGTGAGTGCGGTCCCGGTGAATCAGCTGATGAGGCGTTATTTGCGGCAAGACGCCCGTGAGGCATCGTTAAGTGGACCAATTAGTGTTGAATTGCGTTGCCCACCTCTGTCAATATTTATGTCATAAGGTTTAACCCTAGCGATTAAGCTCCAAAACTGCCTCCTACTGCCCCTCTCCATCTAAACATAACAACATATTCTCTGTTCTATTCTGTTATCCATCCAGACCAGGGGCTGAATTCTCCAATTTTGGGGCTATGTCAGGAGGAACCATGGCGTTTTACGTGGGGAAAATTGGTGAGGCCCCAGCACCGATCCTCCGACCGGTGCGGGGCTAGCAGCCGTGCCTTCCCGATATAAACACCTGGGGAATTGCCGGGTCCGTGACCACGCATGCGCACGGCGATGACCTGCAGCCGCCTCCCACCAGACCCCCAGCCCACACCGAAGCCCCCCCCCCCCCGGCCAGCAGCATGGCTCCCCCAATGACCGCTGAGACCATGAGTCAAATGCGTGCTCGGGAACTCGGCCCGTCAGGGGCGGAGCATCGGGAAGTGCTTCAGGTGATGCCCTGAGGCCATCCCAATGGCGTGCGTGCACCGTACTCCTCGATGACGGCGTTTTGGAGGGGGCGGAGCAGTTGAAAACAAGCACCGCCTCAATTCGGTAGTAAAAGGGGATTCTATGCCCGATCGCTGATTACAAAACTGGCATCGGCAAGCGGAGAATCCTGCCCCAGGGTTTTTATCCTCTCTAGATTGCATTGTTTATTAATCATCTCAAACCTTGCTAGATTAAATGGCTTTTGGTACTTTTCTAATCTCATGTCCACCATGTCAGTCTTCCTGGTAAAAACAGAGAGAAAGTAACTATTCGTAAGTTCTACCATGACCTGTCAGTTTATCATGTGTAACTCTAAAAATACTCACTATCCTGATTTAGCTTGTGTTATTTAAACGTCTGCAGCATATTTCCTGTTTCATATTCCTCAATTTCAAATTTACTTTGATTTGCTAATCTTTTTTAATTTTCTTTACTATCATGTACTTTAGACTTATGTCAGTTGCCCTAAATAACTGAAAATATGTGCAAATAAAGTATGCAAGTGGCTTTGACAGATATCCTGTGACTAAGAATTTGCCCCCACTAATTTAAGAGTTGAATACTCACATCATCATTTTAATTACTGGATCAGAGAGTTAATTCCTCCAGTACATTGCAGGAAAATGAGCAGCAAGACTCCACCACTGGCCCCGGTCCATCACAATCTCTTTCGCTCTGACCCAGGTGGTATCCTGTTCTAGAAGGTCCTCCATAAAATGAGTTTGCCAGGTCTTCTTTGGCCGGCCCTGTATTATTTTGTCTGGTGGTGTCCATTCCACTGCCATTCTGGCAATATGTCCTATCAGCCTTAGTTGTTGCTCCATCATGATGTCCCACAGATGCCCCTGACCAGTCCCCTGTAATAATTATTTTGTTGATGATGCTGTCTTTCCATGTGATGTCTAGGAAATTACATATGTAGCACCCAACTTACTCAATGCCTTTGCTGTTCTCTTCCATGTTGCACCACCATGGATTGCAGTTGGTATCACCATGGACATGTAGAGTCACAGCTTCATGGCCATGTTGAATGCCCAGACTTTGTGGAACTGGTGAAAGATCAATGTTGCTTTGCTGATTTTTGTTGGACATCGACCTCTACATTACCCTGCTTGTAAATATTGCTTTCTAAGTTCAAGAGGTTGTCAACGGCTTTGATGATCTCTTGCCCGAAGGTAATTGGAAGGCCTTTTTGCCGTCCATTTGTCATTATCATGGTCTTCTGGCAGCTGGTGTTTTGACAGACCTTTACATTGCTGCTCTCAAGACTGGTGGTCATGTCTTAAAGCATGTGCGATTTGTAGGCCGGCAAGTCGATATCTGCAAAATCCTAGGTCTGCTAACTGGTGCTGTTGTCACAGGATGCCGAAGTCTGCTCCCATCATCGCCTTCCTCATCACCTTGGTGGATGCCAACATTGACATCAGAGTTATTAAATTAACTAATATTTAACAGAAAACAACTTTGCTAATGCAATCTAAACAGTTAAAATGTAAAATTCTAGGGCGGCACGGTGTCACAGTGGTTAGCACTGTTACCTACGGCCCTGAGTCACTGTCTGTGTGGAGTTTGCACATTCTCCCCATGTCTGCGTGGGTTTCACCCCCACATCCCAAAGATGTGCAGGCTAGGTGGATTGGCCACGCTAAATTGCCCCTTAATTAGAAAGAAATAATTGGGTACTCTAAATTTATAAAATATAATTTAAAATTCTGTGGAATACAATTTGTATTTCAAATGACTGGATTACGGAAGAAGTGACAGAAAATAGTATTCTGATAAATATAATTGAACAGAATAGATTTGAGACTCTATAGTGCACATAGCCAGTACTAACTAATTAAAAAGAAATTACATCAAAAATAAATTAAGCACATGGCCATGCATGGACATGATTTACACAAATTGAAATAATTGTTTCAGCTTTGAACCACATATTAAAATTGTGATGTGTTGGATCTATTAAAACTCACGCTTGGATTAAAAAATGAGTTAGACTTCATATGAATATCTTTGTCCAATTAATTGGGTTGAGATCAGCAGAAAGGTAATTTTCTAAAGGTAGAAGCATTCTGACAGAGCAAGGATTTTCATGAAAAGTATTGAAAATTGCAAAATAGTGCAATATTGCAACCAGAAAAGTGTCAAAATTTCAGTGTAAAGCTGAGCACTCAAATTAAACTGCTGTTGTTAGAAATGAGTTTGCTTGTGCTCTTTAGGGAGAGCAAAACATAAGCTTGGAAGTGAAGCTAACTGTTGATGCCAAAAGCTATATTTCTATTCCTTTGTTTTAAAATTTAGAATACCCAATTCTTTTTTTTCCAATTAAGGGGCAATTTAGTGTGGCCAATCCGCCTATCCTGCACATCTTGGGTTGTGGGGTGACCCACGCAGACACAAAGAGAATGTGCAAACTCCACACGGACAGTGACCCGGGGCCGGTATTGAACCCAGGTCCTTGGCGCCGTGAGGCAGCAGTGCTAACCACTGCATCACCATGCTGCCCTAAATTTCTAATCCTGAAATTGCATGCCAACATAGTTCACAAGAACTTTATGACTTCACAGTTATAAAATAAACAAAATGATTACTTTTAAATTTGCCTTTGTTTTCCCCTTAATTAAATTAAGAGTAGGGTACATAAAAAGCAGGTGCACATATATATTAAGATTGTTGTAATACCAGCTGCTGTTAATACTGGACAAGTCAGATGCCAGAGTGAAGTCTGGCTTGATGGATACTAACCTTTTGTTTAGAAATCATGGAGGAAAATTACTAAACACATTTCCAGGAGATAGCTGATTCATTTTCATTACAAAGAATAAAGTAGTTATTACAACAGGAAAAGTGAACAATATTACATCAGACAAAAAGGTTTGAAAGATCTTGATACAAACACACTATCCGATTCCCACTATTCCTTTATCCCAACAATACTATTATAGATACATAAACCAGTGAAGATTTACCACTATCTTGACACAAAAGCTTACTGCTTTGGGCTGGAACATTTGCAATCAGTTTTCTTCCATGAATTCCTGCATATTCACTTGATGCCTCTCACCTAATTCATATATTATTTCCTACATGTCCCCAAACCACTCTCTAAATTCACCGGTTTTTCAACTGTTGAGCAAAAAAAATGTTCCCTAAACTCAGTCTCCAAATATCGCTTCTGCGAATCTGATCATTTTAATGAGTCCCATAATGAATTATTCAGTAAACTGCTATTGCATAAGCCTTGCAGTTTCTCATTTCAGAAACCAAAATAAATCTTTGTCTTCACTCTCTGACACATACCCTGAACTCCCCTTTCTCAACTCCTGTCTTTCCTGTGACTGTCTTCCTGGATCACCATTGCAAGGCAACAGTAACGTTTTTTTACTTCATGTTTTGTTTTCAGAAATACTGAACTTCCAACTCTTTTTAACCCATCACATTAACTTCAGTGGTTGTCAGACTGCATTAAAAATGTACATATACAAACAACCTCAAAATGAATGTATCTTTAACTCAAAGTGTAAAATAGAATTCCAAGTAAACAGCTCAGCTGGAGACATGGCCATGTGATCTGGTTACCATAGGTAAAGGAACTCAAACATAAATTTATTTAAGTAAGGTTGCAGGTTTAATACCTTGCAGTCCACAGAAATAAAATGAGAGCTGCTGGTCGAGAAGCAGAAACAAAAGAGCTACTGCTTTGGGAAAGTAGGAAGAATGATTTTGTGATAATAACTAAGCAGAGTGCTTGTAAGAGTTCAATTTATGTTCAAAAGAAAAAAGCTTAACAAAAGAGACTTAACATTGGACTTTGAAGAATTAAGGAACAGAGAGTCACCAAGATGTGTCATGCTGGTAGTAATTCAGGGAAACCTGAGCTGAGTGGAACAATTTTTAAAAGACACTGGAGATTTCAACCTGACATGTGGGGAAAGGTGAACCATCGTCGGTGAGCTTAGAGAGACTATTAACCTGTTCCTATAATGCTACATTTTGGTCAGAGCCATTGGCCAGAAGCATTGCATAAAACAGTTTTGGTTATGTTAGTTCGGGAACATGAAACTTATCTTTTCCTTTTGTTTGGTCTATGAGTTACCTGTTAATATACATTTCATCTATGCTGATTTTAGTTTGCTACAGTAAAAAATCTAAAAAGTGAAATATTTTCCATGCTTTATTTCCGCTGGTCATTTAGGGAAGTCATAGAATCATAGAATCATAGAATTTACAGTGCAGAAGGAGGCCATTTGGCCCATCGAGTCTGCACCAGCTCTTGGAAAGAGCACCCCATCCAAACCCACACCTCCACCCTATCCTTGTAACCCAGCAACCCCACCCAACACTAAGGGCAATTTTGGACACTAAGGGCAATTTAGCATGGCCAATCCACCTAACCTGCACATCTTTGGACTGTGGGAGGAAACCGGAGCACCCTGAGGAAACCCACGCGCACTGATCCAGGTATCCCTGGGGAAGGTTTAAACCAATATGGCGGGTGATGGGAGCCTATGTCAGGATTCTGAGCAAGGGGAATCAAGAACAAGAGCAAAAGACAGAGAAAGGAGAATAAGAAAAGTGATAGGCAGAGCAATCAAGGGCCTATATCAGATAATGACACTGTAAAAAATCGTAGGGACGGGATAAAGAATATTAAAGGGACTAACATTCAGGTTTTGTACGTGAACGCGTGGAGCATTTGAAATAAAAAGAATGAATTAGGTGCGCAGATAGATGTAAAAGGATATGATATAGTTGGGATTATGAAGATATGGCTCCAAGGTGACCAAGGATAGGAACTAAACATTGAGGGCTATTCAATTTTTTAGAAACGACAGAAAGGAAAAGGTGGTGGAGTTGCATTGTTAATTAAAGCAGATTTTGATATAATATTGAGGAAAGATATTAGTACACATGATATGTAATCCTCTCATGCTGGTCTCACTTTTGGAAAGATGGATTAGCCCGTGAAAACCAACCTACCCTCTGAAGAAACGCTCCATTAGACTTTTTATTCTGGCCTCATGTAAAATCATACCATCAGTGAACTTCTCCATTGGCGGAATCCTCCACTCTACCGGCAGTGCACACACCCCGCGGGTTTCCCGACGGAATGGGGTGGACACAATGGGAAATCCCATTGGCCGGCTGCCAAAATGGAGGAACACGCTGCCGATGAGGGCACACCGCGCAGGAAAACATATCTGGTGGACAGGAAAATCCCGCTCCATTTCTTTTATTGAGGTCTAGCCCTGGTCCCTTTACTTTCCCTTATCCCTCTTTTATTGCATGATGCAAAAAGGGCAGGATGTTGCAAAACCTCTTTCCCACGTTTTGTCTGTGTGTGAAATAAACCAACCCTTTTTGTAAAATTTTGCCTCGATTTTCCTGTACAGGTTATTCATAGAATATCGGAACTTAAGGGTTGGGGAATATATGACATCACTTTTAAAGAGGGAAATTAAAAATCAAAACACCTATGTGGTTATGAATGTGTAGTGAGTGGAGAAATTAGGGCTGTTCAAATAAACCCCCCTCTTGTCCATAACATTATTTTTATATGCGTTGTTTGGCATTTCGTACGCAGAATCCATTCGCAATAGGTTTTACTTGAAGCTGGTGTACTTGGTCACTGTCTTTGTCTCCTCCATGCTTAGACAGTTCCCCAGGCAAAAGCAGGTTCACGGCGGTCTGGATCTCCTGGGAGCTGATGGTGCTGTGCTTCTTCTAATGGGCCAGGCGGGAAGCTTCACCTGTGATGCGCTTAAAAATGTCGTTGACGAACGAGTTCATGATGCCTTGGAGGAGATGTCGGTGTCGGGGTAAACTTGCTTCATCGCTTTGCAGATGCGGATGGAGTAACTCTCCTTCCTGGATTCCTTCCTCTTCTGGTCACCTATGGCTGGTGCCCTCATCTAGGGCTTCTTGGAACCCTTTTTGGAGATTGATGTTTTGTTCCCATCAGCCATGGTCACAGCAAACTAGTCTCAGACCACTAATTCAATTAATTATCACTCATTTGAAATTGGTTGAAATCACAGATAATGAAACTCCAACATCGAACAGTACCTGAGGCTAAAGTAGAAGAGTGATGTTCCAGGCACAAAGACAGTGTTATCAAACAGAATTACTGCTTAATATAGTCTTGAAAACTGCTGATTAAATGCTGTTAAATGGCAATCCGCTTTTGTTATAGTACTACTAATAATGCAAAGGAAATTAATTTGTGTCTTTCTCTGAAAGTACATGCAACGGAGTGCTGATATGGACTGCTGTAATAGATGAAGATACAATAAAAGGAGAAACATAAAGAAAGTACGGAAAAAAATACTTTAATTTTCCCAAACCAATTTTTAAATATCTTCTTCCAACCTACCTTCTCTTACTTCCTCTTCTCCTGAAGATTGTTGTGTAAACAGCTCCAGAGGTGCTGTGTGCAAAATGGCAACTCCTTGAGCCTTGTAGGATCAAACCACACTCAAAACTGACCCTAGCTGACATCAACCAATATCGCAACATCTATACATTCCTAGAGGAGCTAATGCATAGCAATCAATAATAGCTCAGGATGCTGAGGCTAATTGCAACATCCTTGTGCTTTATAGCCAAGGTCAGCTAACTCAATGCATCTGAGATCAAAACTACAGCAGGCCAAGCCTTCATCCCTTAGACCAAGAGTGGTCCATAAAGCATTGCTATTTAACTTATGTTACACATATCATTTTGCTGATTTCTGACAGAGTCCAGCAATTATGAGCTATTAAGCCTTGCAGAAATTGTTTAACACGTGCCTAAAATAACCATTTGAACCTGAAATTGTAATAGCAATAAATTCCACGATTCATTATGGTTGAAGGCAAACAAAATAGATCTTGTCCTTTTGTTTGTCCAGAAATCCGTGGGCAGGATTCTCCGAAATGGAGGCAGAGTGTCAGCGTCGGCATGAAAGCCGTCGCGTTTCACGACGGCGCGAAACGGGCGCGGGCACTACCGATTCTGGCCCCCATAGGGGGTTCACGCTGCTCCAGCCTCCCTTCCCGGCGCCAACTGGGGACCGCGCCAACTCGTGCATGCGCAATGGCGCTGCGCAGACCCACGCATGCGTGGGGGACTTCCTCAATGCGCGAGGGACTTCCTCAACGTGCCGGCCCAGACGCACATGGCGCGGGGCCGGCCGCGTAACAAAATAGGGCCGGGGCTGGAGAGGCCGGCCCGCCGATCGGTGGACCCCGATTGCAGGCCAGACCCCATCGGAGGCCCCCCCGGTGAAGGAGCCCCCTACCACAGGCTGCCCCCCGACCATGCGCGCAGAGTTCCCGCCGGCTGCGAGCAGGTGTGGACCGCGACGGCGGGACTCTGCCATTTCCGCGCGGCCGCTCGGCCCATCAAGGCCAGAGAATCGGCGGCCCAGCCGCGGACGGCGGCCCAGCCGCGGACAGCGGCCCGCGACCGGCGCCATGCCAAACGAGCAAATGCCGCCAATTCTCCGCTCCTTGGAGAATCGCGTGCCGGCGTCAGGGCAGCGTGACGCGGTTGCGGCGATTCTCCGGCACGGCACGGGTTTTGCCTATTTCTCCTTTTACTCTTTTACTCTGTCCTTTCTGTGGCTCTGTTCCAATTATGGCAATCAGTCAATTTGCCCTTATCTATGTCCTAATGCTTAGAGTCGCAAGGTATCAAATGATACCACTACAAGTTTCAACCGGCTATCGATCAAAGAACCAAACACCAGTTAGTTAGTTCAAGGTCAAGGGTACTTTATTCACACACAATTCGTCATGCAACATAAACACTACTAGTTAACTACACCTATCAACTAAGACAACCTGTACTTAACTTCGAGCACCCGGCTTAGGTCAGAGAAACAGTGGTAGCTGTCAATTCTGGATCTATCGAGTCCGAAGGAATAACTGCTGCTCAGCTAGGCTCATCCGTCTAGTAGCGAGCATTGAACTTGGACTTGCTTCTGGTGTTGCTGCAATTGGAGCTGGCCGTGACCAGGGTACCAGGTCCACGAGAGGACAAACATGTGGCGAACTCTTCTTCTTATACTTGGGGTTTTTTGCACTCTTTTGGGCGGTCCTTCAATTTGTGCCTTACTAATTGGGTGATCCCTGATCACTCTGTTCGATTCCTAACCAATAAGTGGGCGGGGATCTGGATGGCTGGGCGTGCCCCAAACGGTCACTGACCCCGTTGTTTGCTTTTCCCTTGAACAGGGAGTGGTGCCGAAATGTCTGGGGCTGTACCGGTTGCTCGAGTATCAGTCCTTTGTTTTGGTGAAAATGGGCCATCAAATGCTAATCGGCTCCATTAAAATGCTAATTGTTCGGAGTTTCGATACCATCTGGACTTCTTGCTTTCAAATATGCATTTCAGGCTCTGAACCTGCCTGAGTCTTGGCTTGTTTATTTTACCCGCCAGGCTTTGCGAGTTTCTCTGTACCTAATTGGAAGTGACCATCCCAGATGGCTACACTCCGTCCTCTTGATTCTCAACGTGAAGTGTGAAGGATCACAATACTCGGTCTTCTTTGTTCTCTGAAATGCCGGGTACCCTCAATCAAGGATAGGTTCTCCGTACTCTGTCCGATGCGTCAGAAACATTTACCTAAATTTCCCTAATACAGCACACATCTAAAAATTCCTAAGGGGGCCATTTAACATTCAATAAATAGGGAACCTCTAACTGTCTCTAACTAGACTATACTCATGCTGCTACTTAACAATCAAAGAACTTATCTTACAATACCAAAAATCCTATAGCAGCATCACATCTCTTCTTATCACTAACATTCACATATAGAGGAATAACTTTATTAACAAAAACAACAACCGCGGAATTTATTGAGGAGAAAGGTTCAGAAAGAGTGTGGAGTGTGTTGGAGTCTGAGGAAAGGGGCTCTAAATGTGTATACTGGAGGGCGGGAGGCTCTCTGTCTCCATTTCCGCAATCTGATTGTCTGGATGACACTGCACAATATGGCTATCACTAGTATGGCTTCTACTGTATATGACAGGGAGTACCATTTAACAAGATTCTCACACCATGTGGGGGTATCGGTGGCTGGGTCTATGTGTGGTGTAGTGTCCGGGCTGGGGGTGTTGTGTTGAGTAGTCGTGTTCAGGGCCTGTGTGGTGAGGCAGCTGGAGGTAGGTAACGCGCGCAACTGGACTGTTCCAGTGATGATCATGATGCCAATCATCAGGGTCATCTTCATTTTGTTCAGGTTTTCCTTCACCTTTGAGTATCTTCATATCTTCCTAGGGGAACAAGCATAATATCTGTCATTATCTTGCCGCTTAACATCTCGTTTGTCTGTCTGTTTCTCCTTAATGTCAATTTCCCATTAGAATTGTCACCGTATGTGACTCCCTCCTTTTTAAAAAAACCAGCCATTTGCGGAGACATGACATCCGGAAAAAAAAATTGTCACAGTGCGAGCACTCTCGTAGCCTGTGTTTGATGGGCTGAGTGGGCAGACAATTTCTCCATCCCCTGCAAACTTCTTTTTCTAACCAAGTGATTCTGACATGTAAATAGTAGGTGGGGGATAGCAACTGAAGGGTTGCTGGAAAGGCCAAAAGTTGTGGCAAAATGCATTCTTTAAACCACAGGACTGAAAAAGAACAGCAAAAGAGTTTCAAAAACAATTATTCGAATGGGGTGGTGCATATGATCCGCGGCAGCGCAAGAAAGGGTGGAATCCCTATGTAGGACGGTGATCAGTGCCGTTGCTCCACTACCAGAGCTTGGCTGACCAAATGTATTGGGGATCCTCAGGCAGGGCGAGGGTCAGTGCCGTTACTCCACTGCCTGAGTGACCTTCCAAGAGCGGTAAGAATTTGTAAATATATGGGCTCCAACAACCTTGTTTCTTTAACTGCCATGTGGCGTCAGAAGAGTAGTTATGACTGTATCAAGAAAGCTTCCGTGAGGATGACACACAAAATCGTACAAGAGAGAACAAACAACATTTAAAACAAACTAAACATAAAAGCTGGCAGGTTCCATAGGACACCGTAAATCTCAATCGGTTCCTGACTCTCATCATCTGGACACCTCAAGATTCCATTCCAAAAAGATTTTCAAAGGGGTTACCATGGTGGGAGTCAGACTCGGAGTCATCACCATCTCCCGGGTGCCAAACTCGTTCATGGAGTTTGCGTGCTAACACGGCGTGTGCCGATGTGGGGTCCATTTCATCATTCCTTGTCAGGCGACAGGAATTATCACAGTGCCTGTGTTTCATGTTTCGTAGGGAGGTCGCAAGGGGGCTGTCGCTATCGTCGGGTGGCGGGTCAGGTTCCGGTGTGGGCAAATAGATCGTCTCAAAGAGGCTGAGCATATCCTGGTCGGAGTCTCTGGGGCTGTAGTGACTGGGGCTTGGTCTGTGTGTCCATTGTTCGGGTCTCTCAGGGGCTTCAGTTGTGCTGTCGCTGTCGCTGTGGCTAGCAGCCGAATCAAGTGTCAGGGTGAAATTTGATTCTGGGGGCGTGGTCAAGGTTGTGTCTGTGGACGTGCTGCTGCTGCTGGGGGTGGTGGGTATTGGGTTGTCAGTGGGCCGGACTTATTGTCTGCCATCGGCAACAAGAGGTGGTGCGAGTGGCTGCACTGTGTTCCATAAACCTTAAGCTGATTTACATGGAACCATCCTAATTTTCCGTTCGGATATGTGATTTTATAAACTGAGGGGCTTACTTTGTCCGAGATTGAATAGGGTCCTGCAAATTTAGGGGAGAGGAATGAGCCGGAGTTGTATAAAGTGATCATTACTTGCTGTCCGACTGTATACTCCGTCGGGTGTACTGTCTTATCAAAGTAGGCCTTACTCTGCTTTTGTTTAGCGCCTAGTCGAACAGCTGCAGCGAGCTGTGCTGCTTTAATATTTTCTACCATGTGCTGGACTGCTTTCTCATGGGTCAGAGCGGTGACTGCGGGGCTGGCCAAATCAAGTCCAAATAAACACTCGCTACCCTTCATGGGTCGTCCGGTCACGAGGGTATGGGGGGGTATATCCTGTTGAACTCGACACTGTGTTCCTAATAAACATCAGTGCGAATGGGAGCACTGTGTCCCATATCGTGTTGTGCTGCTGCACCATTTTTCTAAGTGTGGTCTTTAGTGCCCGATTCATACATTCCACAATGCCGCTGGACTGCGGGTGATAGGCAATGTGGAACTTTTGCTTAATACCAAATTTCGTCATCACATTTTTCATGGCCCTGCCCGTAAAGTGCGAACCTTGGTCTGACTCAATACTATGGGGGAGTCCCCATCTCGTAAAAATTTGCTCTGTCAAGATCTTTGCCGTGGCCTTGGCTGTATTTGTCTTTGAGGGGAAAGCTTCGACCCATTTTGTAAATGTGTCGATTACCACCAACACATATTTGTATCCATTTCTGCAGTGGGGGAGTAGACCAATATAATCTAACTGAAGGTTTGTCCACGGGCCATTTACAGATCGGGTGTGTCGAAGCTGGGCTTTTTTCATGTACCGACCTGGGTTGTTTTGTGCACAAATCAAGCCGTTTGTGACATAATGAGATACGTCGGTTTTCAAATCAGGCCACCAGCAGAGGGGTCTGAGGTGGGCAGGGGTGCATTCAATCCCTTGGTGTTCATGTTTGTCATGGAACTTACAAATTATCTCATTCCTGTCCTGGGTGGGGACTACATAAATTCCATCTTTTCAAACGATTCCCTCATGGATCTTTAAAGAATTCCTAAACTTTTCGTAGGGAGCTGAGAATTTTCATTTTAAAATTTCCCTCAATATATTGTCTTCCTTCTGTGCCTGGGCTAAGTCTTGGATGTTGGTCTGTGAGACCTGAACTGCGTGTACTGGAGCACTCTCGGGGGGGGGTTGCCAAAGGTGGCATTAGGCGTCAGCTTTCACATTACCGGGTGGGGAGGAACGGTGGTGACTTCTTACTTTGACGATGCCGTATTTCCTGCCTTTCGCTGTCTGAAGGATATGTTTGAGCAGTGGGGCTGAGGGGAGAGGTTTTCCGTCGGCGGAAATAAATCCTCTATTCCACAGGGGTAGGAATTCTGTTAGGCTGTTGCAGACGTACAAACTGTCTGAATATATGTCTGCAGGGGTTGGGATCGAATCGGGGTGCTGGACAATGTAAGCGATGGCTGCTAACTTGGCTGCCTGCGAACATAAGTGTCCAGGCATCTTCCAAGCAATTTCTTTTAAAGCGCGTCCCTGCGCATCCTCTACATAAATACCACATCCTGTTCTCCTTTTTCCATCAAGGACTGTGGAGGAGCCATCAATGTAAATTTGCAGTGCTTTGTCTGTGGGCTGGGTCGTCTGTGGTCCGATACCTGTCTTTTTTGGTACCGACTTGGGAATAAAGGGCCCTGTACTGTGCTTGGGGGCTTTGATTTCACACTCATGTGGGGTTCCTGCATAGTACAAATTATCGGCCCGAAACATGTGCATTTTTGTTCGTTTTATGGTAATGTCGCGTCCCTGTAGGGATAGTCACGTTGCTTGAATTTGGCTTACTGTGCCGCCCTTTAGTCTGCTGTCCAACAAAAGCTGTGTCGGGGTGTGCTCGGTCAAAATGGTGAGTGGGTTGAGTCCGGTTATGTATGAGAAGTACTGTACCGCCCAGAAAACTGCTGACAGGTGCTTTTCGCAGGCTGAAAATCCCTGTTCCATTGGATCTAAGACTCACGAGGCATAGACGATCGTGCCTTTCTTGGAGGAGTACGGCCGAAAGGGTTCGGTCGGTGGTCGCTACCTCTATCGCGTATGGGGATTGTGGCTCTGGGGCTTGCAAAGTGGGGGCTGTGCTCAGGGCGCGTTTCACGCATCCACGGCGTCCGTGTGCTGTGGACGCCGTTTCCATGGAGCCTGTTTCTTTAGGAGCTCGGAAAGTGGGGCTGCTTTTGTGGCGAATCCATCTATGTGGTTTCTACAATATCCAACCAGTCCTAAAAATGACCGGAGTGCTGTAACATTTTGGGGCAAGGGTAATTTGACAATGGAATCTATGCGTTTGTGTTCTATTTCACGCTTCCCATGCGTGATGACTGTACCTAAATATGTGACTTTTTCCTGAAGGATTTGGGCTTTCTTGGGGTTAATTTTGCATCCAATCGTTGTGAGCAGTTCTAATAATTCTGAAAGAAGCAAAATGTGCTCTTCCGCGCTGTCAGTCTGTAGGAGCAAGTCATCCACATACTGAACAAGGCATTCAGGGTGGGAAAATTTAGATAAGCCATTTGCCAATTGTCTGTGAAAAATGGAGGGGGAGTTGTGAAAGCCTTGTGGAAGGCACGTCAACGTGTAGTGCTGTCCCTGGAAAGTGAGCGCAAATTTATACTGGCATGCTTTGTCCAGTGGTATGGAACAAAAGCCATTGCTCATATCCAACACTGTGAAAAATTTTGACTGGAGTCCCTGTCTCAACATGGTCCTGGGACTCATGACAATGGTGGGGGCTGCTAATGGGGTCACTTTGTTCAATCCCCTGTAGTCGATGGTCAGTCGCCATGAACCGTCTGGTTTTCTTACTGGCCAAGTCGGGGCATTACTTGTCGATGCTATGGGTCGAATCACTCCTTGATTCAATAAACTTTGGATTACCTTGGCTATCTCTCCCTCAGCTTGCTGGGGGAAGCCGCACTGTTTATGGGGCTTAGGATCGGGACCTGTAATGTTTACTACTCCTGGGATTTTGCCGCAGTCGTGCTTGTGCTGGGCAAACGTTGCTTTATGTCTTGTCAAGACCTCTCTAACCGCTTTGTCGGTGGTAATGGTTTGTGGATCAAACCAGTACTCTCCTACTGAGCTGATTCTATGGGCATAATCTCCTACTGTGAGCGTGGCGGGGGCCCACGCTGCTCTAGCCATTTTCCATATGCATCGGTTAACTGGGTCAAATGAAAGGTTGTGTGCGCTCATGAAATCTATGCCTAGGATGTGTTCTGCTGCCTGGGGTAAATCTACTCAAACGACTGAGTGTTTATTTTAATATTACTGAGCTGTACGTCCACAGGGGCTGTGATTTGTCCCTGCTGGAGGTGATCTGTAAAGCCACTAAGGGTAATGGTGCCCGTAGTGGGCCATATCTCTCTTTGGTACATGGTGGAGGAGTTTAACGTGGTTCGGGACCCTCCTGTGTCCCAAAGGAACTCTACTGTGTGTCCCCGGACTGTGCCTGCAACTACCGGTCTTCCGGACTTATCACAAAGGGTATCGCAGACCCAAGTTGGGGAGCCCGAACACCGTCAATCGGTGCCATTCATGGCCAGATTATCTGATCGGGCGCTAACACTGTGGATGGGTCTGGCACTGTTCCTGGGGGGGGGTTTGGGTGCTGATTCCTTTGCTGCTTCAGGGGGGGGGCTTGACATTGTCAGGCATAATGTCCTTTCTGTCCACAATTATAGCATTCCTGTGTCTTGGGGTGTGGCGCTGTACCTCTGCCTTCATTTACCCATGCGGGGTTTTGGTGTGCCCTTACTGGATTCATGGTGGCGTCTACTCTCTCCTGCTCTGTCTTTCTCTGTATATACTGTTCCCAAGCTCTGGACAATCGTTTTAGAACCCACACTTCATTGTGTGCTGGGTCTGAGGGGTCGTAACTGGCACATGCCTTCTGTCCTGCTTCTGTGGCATGGGATACTAGCGTACGGGTCCATTTGGCCGTAACGTCTGCTGATTAATGGGCGCGGGCTAACTCACCAAATACAGCAGTAAAATGGATCCAGAGGCGTCCAGCAAACACTGTTGGATGCTCTCCCTTTTTCTGCCTACACCGGTTGAGTCCTTCTAACGGATCTCCTCTATTATAGCGTATGGCGTCTAAAATGGCCGTTTTCATTTCTTGGAGGCTACCTCCTCCTACATTTTGTGGGTTGGGAAGGGCGGAACTAACTGATGGGTCTAGGCTCATCACTATGAGCGTTACCTCTTCCTGCTCGTCTAAACCGTACATGAAGGTCTGTTGCTTTACTAATTCGAAAAAGTGGTGTGGTTCTGAAGTGGGGTGGAAGGTCTCGTGGGCATCTCTTAACTGGGTGATAGTTAATGGGGTTGTATACACAAAATCGGGTTGGCCTTCCGTGGTAAACCTGTGTTGCATGGTGATGGGGTTCATTGGGTTGGGTGCTGCCTATACAGTCGGAGGTGTGGGTGCTTTTCTTTTCGGGGGCCTGGGGGGCTGTATTTTGATTCTCGGTCACACTTACATACCGTTGGACCGTTTCACTGAGTTCCTGCCAATCGGGACCGTCTTCCTGATCTAGCTGTGGGCCAAAGGTGTCTCTAAACCCGTTTTGAACCGATAGCAGGGATTGCAACTTTGCAATTTGCTGTCTGCACTTGGCATGATCCACCAAACTCTGCCTCTGTTCTGTGGTGGAATGGTGGAGTGCTCAGAGGGCTGCCTTCAAATCGTCGCACAGTTTCCTTAACTGTTGTACCTGGTTCTCTGTCTCTTCTCTTACCATTACAGCACGTTGTGTGTCCTGGTAGGCTTTATCATACTGGATTTGGAAGCTGCTAAGGTGGGCGAGACAAGATTGATGTGCCCTCTTGACATCATCCATTGCCTTGTCCTTCGCCGCTAACTGCTCCCGGAGCTGTACATTTACTCTCTCGCTTTCACTAATACCTCCCTCTCTACTCCTCTCCTTCTCCTCAAGCTGCTTATGGAGCATCCTCATGACCTCCTCTGTGCCTCGCAATTGTGCCAGACAGGACACGATTGCCATCGGCTTACGAACCTTGCTTAAACTTTTCTTGTGAATCTCGGACAGTCTGTCCCACCAAGTCTGTCCTATGCTGCCAGGACCTGTTTTTTCATTTGCGCAAAATTCTGACCATAGGGGCCAACCTTTCCCCTTTAGGTATCTCCTAAGCTCTTCTTCCCATACGGGACACTGTTCTGATCTATTGGTCGCTGCGACCTCGGGCTCTTGTGGCTGCATAAGGCGTTCCATTGCCTTCATGGCCATCTCTACAATTACTTCTATCTACCGGAAATTTGGAACAAGACGAAATAAAACGGTGGTGCAAACATGGGTACGGTTCAAGCTATTTTCCGGTTTACACAACTCCCGAAAGTCTCACGCAACAAAATCTATCGCGTTCACCTTATATCCCTTTGTTAGTACGCAAATTACACACTTCCGGATTCTGGAGGTTTGACCGATACTGGTTTCGCTTGTGGTTTCTTTTACTTTGCCAATTTGGATTCTAATTCAAATGCTTTTGTGGGTTCTCTCGGAGTGACACGGTCACTTCTGGGTCGAATCACGTCAGATATCGCCAAGAACTGTTGCCTTTTTCTCCTTTTACTCTTTTACTCTGTCCTTTCTGTGGCTCTGTTCCAATTATGGCAATCAGTGAATTTGCCCTTATCTATGTCCTAACGCTTAGAGTCGCCAGGTATTGAATGATACCACCACAAGTTTCAACTGGCTATCGATCAAAGGGCCAAACACCAGTTTGTTAGTTCAAGGTCAAGGGTACTTTATTTACACTCAATTAGTCATGCAACATAAACACTTCTAGTTAACTACACCTATCGACTAAGACAACTTGCACTTAACTTCGGGCACCCGGCTTCGGCCAGAGAAACAGTGGCAGCTGTTCAATTCTGGATCTATCGAGTCCGAAGGCGTAACTACTGCTCAGCTGGGCTCATCATCTGGTAGCGAGCGTTGAACTTGTACTTGCTTCTGGTGTTGCTGCAATTGGAGATGGCCATGACCGGGGGTACCAGGTCCAAGAGAGAGCGAACATATGGCGAACTCTTCTTCTTATACTTGAGGGTTTTCGTGCTCTTTTGGGCGGTCCTTCGATTTGGGCCCTACTAATTGGGTGATCCCTGATCACTCCGTTCGATTCCTAACCAATAAGTGGGCGGGGATCTGGATCGCTGGGCGTGCCCCAAGCGGTCACTGATCCCATTGTTTGCGTTTCCCTTGAGCAGGGAGTGGCGCCGAAATGTCTGCTACTGTCCCGGTTGCTCTAGTACCAGTCCTTTGTTTTGGTGAAGGTGGGCCATCAAATGCTAATCAGCCCCATTAAAATGTTAATTGGTCGAAGTTTCGATACCGTCTGAACTTCTTGCTTGCAAATATGCATTTCAGGCTCTCAGCCTGCCTGAGTCTTGGCTTGTCCATTTTATCTGCTGGGCTTTGCTAGTTTCTCTGTACCTAGTTGTAAGTGGCCATCCCAGATGGCTACACGGGGCTCAGAGAATCCCGCCCCCTATGTTTCTATGTGGGAAGCCTGGAAGCCAAGTGTTCAGTTGTTCCCTCAGCCAAAGGCTGAAGTTGTGAAACACGCAAAGATTTGACTAATTATTACAGTTCCCTCAACAGCTACTGGAGAGTAGCAAAGACTTTAATTTCTAGCGGAGCAGCACCACTGACATAATTGAAGATGCCTTTAATATCACTCCTTGAAATCATCTAATGGGCCCATCACGCATGTTTCTTTAAGGCAGTGCCTTTCTGTCATTGAGATATTTGGCTGAGTTTACATGTTGCACTATAAAATAGTATCTATTTCATTTTGTGGTCATAGAGGAAATAATGTGCGGAGTCTGCACGTCCTCCCCGTGTGTGCGTGGGTTTCCTCTGGGTGCTCCGGTTTCCTCCCACAGTCCAAAGATGTGCAGGTTAGGTGGATTGGCCATGATAAATTGCTCTTAGTGTCCAAAATTGCCCTTAGTGTTGGGTGGGGTTACTGGGTTATGGGGATAGGGTGGCGGTGTTGACCTTGGGTAGGGTGCTCTTTCCAAGAGCCAGTGCAGACTCGATGGGCCGAATGGCCTCCTTCTGCGCTGTAAATTCTATGATTCTATAAGTGACAATATATTAACTTCTGTTAAAATGTCTACTCTGTTCTGAATTTAAAAGACTTAGACATCATTTCCATTAATACCTCTGAAACATAAATTTCATGAACAACAAGATTTCAACAAAGGTTCCAAAATATCCCATTGAAATACTTCAAAAGACTGGTCATATTAGAGTATTTATGTCTCTGTTGCACATTGAACACACGGTTCCATTCGTTTAACAATCTTGGCAGGGAAGATACAATTGCTGTGGCACTCAAACCTGTTTCATTGGATTTTATCATTAGCAGTCTGCTGGTTACTTTATTCATTTTTTTCAAGAGATTAGTACAGTAACATGAAGTATTAAAATAAGTTTTCAATGCCATTTTACAATGCTTAAACAACTCCTGCCTGAAAATGCAGCAAGGAATGACGACTAACTTGCAATGTAGCTAGATTTTCTACTATTTACTTAAGTATTAGTCACTGTATCAGTTATTTTACTTTTAAAAACAACCCTTAAGTCAGCAAAATAATGGTTAGTCACTCTAATCCTCTGCTCACTGAAAGGTGTTGAATGTTTGCCATTTATTTCAAGTCTTCAGGTATTCTTTTCTTCTCATTCCTTTTTTAAGTGCTATATCGGTTAACAGGAAACCAGTCATGATTCTTGAAGGAAATTTAAGCTTTGTGAATTGGCCATAATATTTTCCTGATCCAGCTTTGTATTTACTGTTGTAAATATTATAGATCTTTTAAAACCACAAAAGGCTACAAAAAGATGGCCACCTGAGGATCGCCCGATTGAAACACTCCCCTGTCTGAAAAGAGAACAGAAAGGAACTTTCCATCTGATGTTGACTCAATGCCTTTTCCTGAAACTAAAGCAAGAGGGTAAATTCAAATTGAATCGGTCATGTGGATACAAAGACCCTGGCTGTCTCAAACTCCCAAGATCAAAAGGTCATCACGTAGGATATATATTCCATACAGCGACCCACTTTGTTCGGAAAAGGACATTGACCTTGTAACAGGTCATATGGCGAGACATGTTTGCTGTCTGCTTCTAAAACAGCAAGAAGTTGTTCTGCAGACAGAAATCCATCTGGTAGCCATCAGCCAGCTGCAAGACCTCCAAGCAGTCAAGGTAATAAACCTTGAAAGTGGGAGAACAACTCTACCCAATCTGTTCAAATTTAAAGTTCACCTAAGAACCAATCTCCTGGAGAGTTAACTACGAGCGGCTGTGCAACTTACTGAAAATCCTCTGCTTTACAAGACCATCACTTCAACAAAAGGATCAACTCATCTAAGAAACTACAGCGCTGCCATGAAAGAGAAACTGAGACAATCATACATTGTAATTGTATTGTTTTCTCCTCATCTGCCTTTAACCTGAGTGTGAATGACAGTGTGGATGAGTTGAATGAGTGAAACATTGCATTTTAAAGTTCCTTATTTTAAAATTCACAAAAAGCTTGCTATTGAAATTATTTGAATTTGGACAATCATTTTTGACAGTAAGAAACAAATTCTGTCTGTGACATTGCATTAACTTAAAGTATAAATTTAATAATCTGCAAACTATGAGGCTATTGTCTTGCGCCACCTGTATACTTCCATTCTCACAAGGACCTTACAATTTTCAAAGAGGACACCATTTGAGATTTTCTGGGGACAATTGCAAAATAGTTTCACTTTGCCTACCATCCTTAGACCATTCTTAATGAGTATAAAGGAAGAAAGGCATGCATTTATGTATTGCCTTCCATAACCACGGGAGGTCTCAAAGTGCTTTACAGCTCTTGAAGCATTTTCAAAGTTTAGTCCCTGTTGCAATTTAGGAAATGCAGCCAAGACCTGTTTGAAGTCAATAGAGTGACGGGAGGGGGAAGGAGTCAGGGCGCATTGGGGGCTTGAGGACACTAAAGACTTGGAAGAGGGAGGAAAAGAAAAGGGGGGAAGAGTAGTAAGAGTGAGGGGGGCAGAAACAGCTGGAATAGACAATGGGGGGGGCAAGAACAAGGTCACAAAGTTAGGGCCCTATGGCAGGGACAAAGGGCTCCCTATACGAGGAGTGGCACAAACCCAATGTCGTCCCCCCCCCAAAAAACACCCCCCGCCCCCTCCCCACTCTTGGGCAGAAAAATCCATTCTAACTGACAAACAAGCAGAGCCAGATGCGTGACCTAGGGTTCTGCTGAGGTTGACACAAGTAAACAAGCAAAACGCTGTAAAGGTGCAAGACAAACCAAGATGCCAGGGGACCACCTAAACAGTGGAGGGGGAGGAGAGTGAGGGCGGGGTCATCTGACGGAGGGGGTCATTCCTATTATTCCTATGAAAATACATGATGATCTCTTTCTGTAAACTCAGCAAAAAAACTCAAAAATCTCAATAAAAATATTTTTAGATAAAGGAAGTACAGCAGCTAATTTTCATCCAGCAAGATCCCACTACCAGCAATGTGATAATGACCGGATATCTGTTTTAGTGATGCCGATTGAAGAATAAATACTGACTAGGACCCTGAGGTAACACACCTGCCCTTCTTTGAAATAGTAACATGGGATCTTTTACATTCACCTGAGGGGGCTGGCGCGGCCTGGTTTTGATGTTTCATTCCAAAGATGGTCCTTCCGTCAATGCAACACTCCCTGACACTGGAGTGTCAGCCTTGATTTTATATTCAGGATTTTGAGCGGAACCTGAACTCACAACCTTCAGACTTAAAGGCAAGACTAATACCAACTAAAGTCAAATTTACTAAAGTAAGAATTGTACAGAAGACAGACCCCAAATTATTGAGTTCAAAGCGTATCAACAAATATGCTGGATCCATCATTTCAAAACAGAAAGAAAAATTAGATCATTCACTGTGCTTTATTATTTGATCTTAAGGAGACTTTTATTATAGAAAGGAATGGACAATCTGTACTGGTAATCCCATTAAGTAAAAGAAAGATTTATTTTACATTGTCTGAAAGGCACGATATGAATGAAAGCCTGTGTCTCTTTTTGTTTCTTATGCAAGATCCACCAGGAAATAATGGTAGCATTACCAAGTGGCCTAGATCTAATAAGTCAGCAGGATATAATGAAGAGCAAGGTAAATAGCTTGTTGGTTTGCAAGCTGAATACCTGGAAGCTATACAGTGAACAATAAGCAAATATTAGTGACTAATATGTTTGAATCATAACTTGAACTTCATTACACAAAAACTAAAATAATTTCAAAACTCCAGAAATGGAAAATGCTGAATCTCTTCATTATATGATTTCTGCAACCCATTTCTTTCGGAAGAACCCCATCTTTAAAAAAGAAAATAAACATTATTTTAACAGGGAAATGAATAAATAAAATGAAAGTTAGTGGAAGTAGCAGAAAGGATTTTGTCAGATCTAAAAGTTGATTGGGAGAGGGTAGTATCCTTTCAGGCACAGTCACAGTACATCAAGGTATCTTCTCCCTAATTATTGTTATTCGGCCTCCATAGAAATAACTTGTGACAGTTCCCACAATATTTGAGACAACCATGCAAATCCAGTCGAGCAGATTTAAGAGGATCATCACTTGCATGATAAAAGTGAGATACATGTTTTGGTGAGGTGGCTGGGTTAACTTTTTCTTTATTTTTCCAATTAAGGGGCAATTTAGCATGGCCAATCCACCTACCCTGGACATCTTTGGGTTGTGGGGGTGAGAACCATGCAGACATGGGGAGAATGTGCAAACTCCACATGGACATGACCTGGGGCTGGGATCAAATTCGGGTCTTTGGCGCTGTGAGGCAGCAGTGTTAACTACTGTGCCACCGTGCAGCACTGTCAGAGATAACTCTTAATGCAGTGATTGAATTATATTCCCGCTTCAAAATTGTGTGTAGAGTTCTGGCACCACTTTGGAGCTCTGTGTCACATGTCAATGTGCAAATGTATCAGCAAGTGCATGGTGTGACAATTACATTATTAAACCTTATTAAAGACAGGTAATAGTTATTGACTCAACCTCCAAAAGAGTATAAATGGACATAGCTGGACAGTTGCTGTGGAATAATGGAGTTTGTATCTCTACCGAGTTGGATGTAGAATAAACTTGCTGAAGTTAAAAGACAAGCTGCTGTATTATCCCTCCATCTTATATTTACAGTTAGTGTTATCTTCACAAATCACTGAATACTAATGTATATATTCACAGAATTTAATAGCGATCTCATAAAAATAAACCTACATTTCGCCCCACGGTAGCAAATTGTACACAATGACAGAACCAACACGTTGTTAACAGAGCTAAGCCATCCTACGACTGCTTGAAGATTGTTCTTTGGTTAGCACTAGTACCATTAATTCAAAAACTTTAGATTGTCAAACAGATGAGTTTATTTAGAATGGACACATGCACGGTGTGTTGCATATTCCAATATTGAACCATTACATTTTTATCTCAGAAAAAAAAAATTCGGCCAAATGATTGACAGGTAATCTCCTAAATCTTTCCAGCAAAATAATGTTATGTGATTGTAATCAAGTAAATTTTCTGACTGAATTTGTTACTCTTCAGTTCTGGTATTGTATTTGTCTTGGTACATTCAAAATAGATTCAACAAAAAGTAGAATGATACAACTGATTTAGTAATATCATGGAATATCCATGAAGTAATGAATGGTACAATCACAGATTTGATTGACTTATTGCAAATAAGTTGAACCTGCAAATTTTTATTTATACATACTGCTCAACATTCACCATAAAGAGATCCTGGGTAGGATTCTCCGACTCTCCGCCGGGTCGGAGAATCGGCGGGGGCTGGCGTGAATCCCGCCCCCGCCGGCTGACAAATTCTCTGTGACTAGATATTTGGTGGGGGCGGGAATCGCGCTGCGCCGGTCGGCGGGCCCCCCCACCGGCGATTCTCTGGCCTGCAATGGGCCGAAGTCCTGCTGCTGGAATGCCTGTCCTGCCGGCAAGAATCAAACCACCTCTCTTCCCTGTGGGACTAGGCGGTGCGGGCGGGCTCCGGGGTCCTGGGGAGGCGCGGGGCGATCTGGCCCCGGGGGGTGCACCCACGGTGGCATGGCCCGCGATTGGGGCACACCGATCCGCAGGTGGGCCTGTGCCGTGGGGCACTCTTTTCCCTCCGCCTCGGCCACAGACTTCACCATGGCCGACGCGTAAGAGACACCCACCCCTGCGCATGCGCGGGGATGACGTCAGCAGCTGCTGATACTGCCGCGCATGCGCGGACTTCTGCCGACCGGCGGAGTCCTTTCGGCCCCGGCTGGCATGGCGTCAAAGGCCTTTTCCGCCAGTGGCGGCGCGCCAACCACTCCGGTGTGGGCCTAACTCCTCAAAGTGAGGGCTTGGCCCCTAAAGGTGCAGAGAAATCGGCACCTTTGGGGCGGCCCAACGCCGGAGTGCGTCACGCCACTCCATCCCGCCGGGATCCCCCGCCCCGCCGGGTAGGGGAGAATCCCGGCCCCATTTTGAGGGAACGCATTAAGACAGTGGGCGAAATTCTCCACCTCGCATCGCCGATAGTGGAGTTCCCAGTGAGGAGAATCCCACCATAGTGGGCTGGGATCAAACCCGGGTCCTCAGCGCTGTGAGTCAGCAGTGCTAACCACTGCACCACTGTGCTGTCCTCCAAATGGAGAACTTCACCCAGTGTTTATACGTCATTTTACGTTTGTGAAAGAATCTGATTAAATAGTTCCAAAAGTACGGCTGCAACATTCCCAAGATTCCATAGAGGCTAAATAAAAGTGTCACTTTGCAGGAGCTGATGATAACAGTACAATAAAATTTAGTTACAGAATTTATAACAATTAATACAATCCATTTTACTTTGCATTTTATCACTGAAAAATGTGATGGGACATGTTGATATGCGTCTTCTATTTTAATATTCTCCCTTTGTATCCCACTGACAGCCCACTATGACCTGTGATTGCACAGAGTGACAACAGCCGTATGGGTGCCCGCCCCACACCCACTGCCCAACCCTCCCTCCACCCCACCTCCACCTCACCGGCCCTCCCCACTCCACAACCGGACATTACCCGCTGGCAGGGCATCCCACAGCCCACACAAGGGCAATGTCCACGGTAACCCCAGGCTGAGGAGGAGGTGGGAAGGCGGCACTGCATGAGGCCTCGTGTATACGGGCAGTGCCTGTCATTCGAGGACCTGTTGGACCGAGCATGTCGTCGAAGACTCCGGCTGAGCAGGGGGACTATGTAGCATATCTGTCAAATCATGGTGTACCTGCAACCATGGATATGGTGGAGGACACCTGCTCCCAGTGGACGTCAAGGTGACGGTTGACCTGAATGCTTATGCAACGGGGTCCTTCCAGGTACCGAGTGGGGAACAGTCCAAAATCTCACAGACCCCGGTGCGCATGTGCATCCGTGCCAGCACAGAGGCCCTGAATGGCCGCTCGGCACAATGTATCAAATTCAATGTGGATCGAGCCCAGCAGGATGCCCGGGCAGTGGGGTTCGTCGCCATCATCGGGATGCCCCAGGAGTGATCGACAGGATGCATGTTCCCCCTATGAGCAACGGCCTTGACAGGCAGGTCTTCACAAACCAAAAGGTGTTCCACTCGATGATCATGCAATTGATGTGTGACCATGAGCTGCACGCCATGCCCTCCAGTATAGCGCTAGAAGGGTATTCCAAATTGTGGTGGTCTGCTACATCCACCACAACATGCGCAGCAGAGGGGTGACGTGCTGGTGGAGCAGGATGAACTCCAAGCCTTGTCCCATGAGGAGGATGTGGAGGAGTGCTGGGATGGGCAAGGCATGGGGTCTGGGCAGGCATTAGAGCCCGCACAACCTGTGTGCCGGTGCCGGTGGGCAGGGGACGCACTAATCGCTTCCAGGTTCACTGACTAGGGGGCACGGATATCCCATCCCATCCCCACAACGCCCCCCCCCCCCCCCGCCCCCACCCCCACCCAACCCCGTCTGTGATTCCTATTTGCGAGCGCGGTCCCTGGCTTGTCAGTAAAAGTGGGTCTGGTCCATGGGATGGAGGATGATGGCGAACCGCTCTGTGCTCCACTTTGTTTGACAACTTCTGACTCCTGCCCATGGTACCTCTTTCCACCATCCACCTCAGTGATCCCTGCATACGAGCTGGCCATTCCATCACTAAGTCCCACTGAACTCTTGGGATGGCAGAGGTGGGGACAATGTGGGGGTTAGGCGAGAGGAAGGGTGAAGGGTGGTGAAAGGTGCCTGGGGGGTCCGACCTGGGGGCTCCAGGCCATGTCCACTTCCACCGTCCACCCACATCCACCTGCAACCCCCGGTCCCCCCCCACCCCCCCCCCACCCCCGCCCCGCCCCGCCAGTGCCCTTCTGCAGCCAGCGGAGGCCAGCCGAGCCCAGTCCTTCCCTCATAATAATAATAATTTTATTATTGTCACAAGTGGGCTTACATTGACACTGCAATGAAGTTACTGTGAAAAGCCCCAAGTCGTCACACTCTGGCACCTGTTCGGGTACACGAAGGGAGAATTCAGAATGTCCAATTCACCTAACAGCATGTCTTTCGGGACTGTGGGAGGAAACCGGAGCACCCAGAGGAAACTCATGTAGACACGGGGCGAACGTGCAGATTCCGCACAGACAGAGACCCAAGCGGCAATCGAACCCGGGACCTTAGCGCTGTGATGCAACAGTGCTAACCACTGTGCTACCATGCCACGCTGCTGACAGAGCATGGGGGAAGGTTCGAACTTTTGTGCATAAGTGTTTATTTTACAAAGAATGTGAACATCACTACAACGGTGTGTTCCCTAGCCCCCAACACTATCTTATGTGCTGCACCCGTGCCATCTTAACTGGTGTCTAACTGTTTGGCCTTACGGCCCCTAACGTTTTGTCTAGGTGGATCCCCAGGTGGTACACCAGGAGTGGAGGTGGACTGTTGCGACTCCCGCTCTGTGACATGGGTCCCCTTTGGCGATCATCCTCTGGAGCGACCGGGCCTGGATGGGTTCTGCTGCCACTTGAGTCTCCAAGTGGCATGGTGTCACCCTGTTCTGCCTGCTGCCCAATGGATGAGCCAGGGACAAGGGGTGGAAGGGATTCTGAGGTACTGTACTGTTCCAGCACCTTCCCTGCGGAACTCACCGGCACAGGCCTCATCATCTCGTCCTTCCTTGGGGTGTCCGATAGTCCCCAGGCTACTCCGTGGGATGGGGGTGCGACTGGAGCGAATATTCGGATCGCCCCCATCAACTGGCACTGCCAGTCCTGGAGACCCACTCTCAACATGGGTCTCGGCGTTTGCAGTCATGGAGCGCAGGGACTGGGCCACCTCCCTCCGCGACTGTTTCAGGTTAGCCAGCACCTTGGCAATGTCGTAGATGCCCTCAGCCATGACCCGTTGTGACTATGCCAAGCTCTGGAGTGCGTTTGCAATGTCCAGGTGGCCCTGGTGAATAGCTGCCTGTTGACAGGGCAACCCAGTCCTATGCCTCGGTCACCACCTCGGGGGTTCCTACCTCCACCTCATGTACCGCAGCACATGTATGGTGCACACCAGATATTTCCCACAGGAAACTCTTCACTAATATGTCCAACTGAGGTGAGTGTTTCTGGGATGGTGGAGGATGTTGGAGACAGCTGTGAAGGGAAGTCAGTGTTGTCCCCGGACTGGTGCTCTGGGGTGTCTTGGGCTGGAGTTTGGGGGCTCTCTTCATTATCCGTCATCTCTTCTCGCTGGAATATCCTTGGGGTTGGGGTGATCCTGCAAAACACAAGCCAGGATGTATGATTGGATCGTGGGTTGGGATGGTGAGTGTTAGTGAAGGGTGGTGTGAGAAGTTGAGGTGGGGGTGAGGTGTGGGATGGGGGTGATGAAGGGTGGTATGGGTTTGGCATGGGGGTGGTGGAGGGTGGTGGGGTAGGGGTCATACCACGCTTGTCATGGGAAACCGCGACACAGCTGTGTCTCACTTTGTTCCCCGAGGCTGACCTTCGCCTCGGGGACTGCCCTCTCTCCTGTAAATGATAATGGGAATGGAGAATGTAGTTTGGAATAAAAGAAACAGAGTAAGGGTAAAAATTGGTAAAGGAACATACAAAAGGAAATGTCAGAGACCTTTTAAAAGTTGAAACTAGCACGCATAGAAGACGATGTTTAAAAAGAAAAACTGCGATTGTTTAAAATAAGACGGAGATAGCTGTCAATTCTGAGTAATGCTTTCAGAAACTTTACGGTTTTTGAAATGTTTAACAGCTTTGAGCAAAATGCAACAAGTGGTTTTGAAGGCATGGCAATTTTGAACAAAACATGTCTGCCTTGAGCAAGATGCAACAAGTGTTGGTGAAATGTATGGCAGTCTTGAGCAAGGTGCGACATCGCGGGTTTTGAAATGTAACACATCTAGAAAAGTAAAAATGAGACTATGCTTTGTAAGTGGCATGTGTTGGGGGGGCGAATTAAAAAGTATAAAGAATCGCCAGTTGCATCAAGCCAATTCGGTTATTCGATTCGATTTGAGTCGAGGCGAGCCCGCCATCTCATCGGCTCTTCGGTCCATGGGAATCAGAAGACGCTGGAAGACCGAAGAATAAGAAAACCACAAGCTATCAAGACAGAAGAAGAATTGTTGAAGAAAACTCTTGAAGTCTGATCAAGGAAAAGAGATTTGTCAGATACGAAGTAATTGGTTAAGATTTTGTAAAGCAAATAAAAATAAGTTTTAAATTTAAATCTAAACCTGAAATTGTGGTTTATTCAAAATCTAAACCTGAAGTAGTGGTTTACCCAAAAAAACTCACCTATACATCCTCAACAGATCCAGACCCTTAAAGGACATTGAGTGGTAAGTGAGTTAAAATTCTTCCTTGTAGATTTGGGATCCTATAATAACTTGAAACATAGTTTGAAGTAGATTACTTCCCATCTAGTATCAGCAAGGGCGTCTAAGGGATAGAAGACCTTAGAGTAGCCAACTAGTTAAGAAGGTAGAGGATAAAGTAATCCAGAAAGGATTAATATCTTTAGTTTAAAAAAAGTTGAGCATAAAGATACACTCCGGTTCATGAATTGCTCCAATTTAGTTGTTGTTGAAGTCCACTGGTTCAGTCCCGGTGTCAACATTTAATTTCTGAAACAGAGAATCTCGCCAGATGTTCTTAATGCTTCCTAGGTAAGATTTCTTGAAGGGTCACATATTAACTCAGGGATCAGTCCTCATCAGTTTGGGGCTGACATACTAGCTTTCAATCACCTTACTCGGCTTATGCAAAAACCCATTGTAGTAGGATTCATATTTGAAAACAATTAGCAAGCTCTGTGATTCATAATTGCACTTATTTATAAAAATAACTCAAGCTTGCTGTGGGGGGAACATAGAGAGCAAGAAACTAGGCCATTTTTAGGCATTAATCTGCCTTTGAAAGTTGAAAATTAAGTGCTAGATGGCTATGTAAGGGAGTCATTGAGGCTTTCCCGACTCAGATTTTTTTCTATTCATTCATGGAGCCTGGGCATCACTGACTAGGCCAGCATTTGTTGCCCATCCCCAACTTCACTTGAACTGAGTGAGGGCAATTTCAGAGGACATTTAAGAGTCAACCACATTGTTGTGGATCTGGAGTCACATGCAGACCAGGTAGGGATGGAAGATTTCCTTCCCTAAAGGGCATTAGTGAACCAGGTGGGCATTATTACTATCAACAATAGGCTTTTCATTCCAGATTTCTGTTGAATTAAAATTTCACCACCTTCAGTGAAATGAAAGAAACTTTACAAAAGTCAGAGCTATTGGTTCATTATAACGCCAAGATGAAGTTGCAACTCGCTTGTGATGCCTCATTCTATGGGGTTGGTGCAGTCATGTCTCACATCATACCTTCAGGAGAGGAACGACCGATTGCATTTGCTTCACGCGCTCTTATTAGCACAGAAATAAGTTATGCTCAGCTCGAAAGAGAAGGTTTGAGAATCATTTTCTGTGTAAGAGGTTCCACCATAATCTTTATGGGCATAATTTTACACTTTTGACGGATCATTGACCATTGATTAAAATCTTCAACAGTATAAAGATGTGCCTTCTTTGGCAGATAGTATATTGCAAAGATGGTCATTGATATTGTCGGTACACATTTACGATATCCAAAACTCTCGTCAGAGCTGCATGAAAATGCTGATGATTTATCACGAATGCCGTTACAAATCAAGCATGACCCTGAAGAACATTTCATCAATATTTTGTGATTCTCCATCTTGCCAGCCCCGTTTTCCGGTGCAGCGCACCCCTGCCGGCAGCGGGATTCTCCATTCCCATGGCCGGCCAATGGGGTTTCCCATTGTGGCGACCCCATGCCGTCGGGAAACCCATGAGCATCGGTGCGCTGCCGGTGAAGCGGAGGATCCCACCAAAGGAGAATCCCGCAACTTGTGTTTCTCATTCATGGGGCGAAATTCTCCCCAAACGGCGCGATGTCCGCCGACTGGCGCCCAAAACGGCGCCAATCAGACGGGCATCGCGCCGCCCCAAAGGTGCGGAATGCTCCGCATCTTTGGGGGCCGAGCCCCAACATTGCAGGGCTAGGCTGGCGCCGGAGGGATTTCCGCCCCGCCAGCTGACGGAAATGGCCTTTGTTGCCCCGCCAGCTGGCGCGGAAATGACATGTCGGGGCGGCGCATGCGCGGGAGAGTCAGCGGCCGCTGACAGTTTCCCGCGCATGCGCAGTGGGGAGAGTCTCTTCCGCCTCCGCCATGGTGGAGACCGTTGCAGAGGCGGAAGGGAAAGAGTGCCTCCACGGCACAGGCCCGCCCGCGGATCGGTGGGCCCCGATCGCGGGCCAGGCCACCGTGGGGGCACCCCCCGGGGTCAGATCGCCCCGCGCCTCCCCCAGGACCCCGGAGCCCTCCCGCGCCGCCTAGTCCCGCCGGTAAATAGGTACTTTAATTTACGCCAGCGGGACAGGCAATTTATCGGCCCATCTGGGCTGGAGAATCGAGCAGGGGGGCCCGCCAACCGGCGCGGCCCGATTCCCGCCCCCGCCGAATATCCGGTACCGGAGACTTCGGCAACTGGCGGGGGTGGGATTCACGGCGGCCAACGGCCATTCTCCAACCCGCTGGGGGGTCGGAGATGACGCCCATGGATAGTATACCTGTGACTTCAACTCAAGTTCAAAGTAGTTCAAAAACCATAGCAGCGATGGGGAAAATGAATGAATTGGTTCAAAAAGGAAAGCTGTCAGTTATTCATAGGAACATTCCAGTCCTCAAGCCCTACATCACATCAAGACTTGAGTTGACAGGACAGAATGGAGTTTTATTATGGGGAATCCGTGTGATTTTTCCTCTGTGCTTGCATAGTAGGGTCCTTGACCAACTGCATGAGGGACATTCTAGTATGGGTAAGGATGAAGGAATTGGCATACAGTTATTTTTGGTGGCCAGCATTAAAATTGAAGAGAAAGTTGGGCAATGCCAACCTTGAGCTAAACTTAGGAATACTCCACTATAACCATATGTGGGAATGGCTGACTCAGCTGTGGAAGAGAATACACATAGATCATGCTGGTATACTGGAGGGTCACATGTTCTTAGTGACTCTGGGCACACACTTGAAATGGCCAGAAGTCATGATAGTGAACAATGACTGAACAGACTATTGCGAAATATTCACAAGGTTTGGAACACCGGAGCAGACTAGCGATAATGGGATGAAGTCTACTTCAAAGGAGTTTGAGGACTACTTGAAAGGGAAAGGTATACACCATATCATCCAGCAACGGATAGATTGGCCGAATGTTTTGTGCAATCATTAAAGCATTCTGTCAAAGCACGGAAGGACATTATCAAGGAGAGTAAACAAACTCCTAATATCTTACCAGAACACTATACACACCACCATGTATAGTTCACTGGCAGTGTTGTTGCTCAATAGGAAACTAAGAACACAGTTTGATTTGTTACCTCCAGCTGATTCTTCAGAGATTGTCAAATGACAACAAGTATAAATTGCTAGGAGGGAGAAAATCTCTTAAAACTAGTGGAAATGGGAACTCGCTATGGTCCTAGCAAAGACAGATCCAATGTTGTACACCATGCAGATAGATGATGAAAGAGTTTGATGGCATCATGCTTATCAGTTGCTTGCTTCACGGAGTGAGTTCCCAGAAACACTTCAAGCGGTTCTTCCCTTGGAAAATCTATAGACCAATACTTTGGAACAGAGACCAGAGACAGTGACGAGTTCAGATTGTTTCTGAGGACTTTTCAATACCTATAGTTATAGATACTAAAATAATTACCCAAAAAGTACTATCTGCAGAAAGGAATGAAGACACTTCTGAGGACACAAGGAGCCAAGTTCAAGGATGCCAAATTCTACCAAAAAGGGATAGACATCCACCACAGAGGTGGCCTTATAGAATTGTGTACATCTATAGAAATAATACATAAGGGGGACTATTATTTAAATGTTAATTGTTGTCGTCCCACTAATGAAGTAAAGAGGTTGGGATGCTATGTATCTGGGAATACATTTCAGTTGGTTATGTATCACGTGATGTGCAGTGATGCCAGCAGAGTGATTGTTTGCGCCTTGAGCAGATCATCATCTTCATTGTACGAGCAAAACCTTTAATAAACCTCTCATCATGTTTTACAAGAATCCAGAGTGTGGGCACCTCCCTACATTTTCTTTTTGTGGCATCAAATACATATAACAATTTGTAAAGAAATTTTTATAAACAAAACCTGAATGGCTCCAATCCACCTTGATGGATCATCCACCCAGGGATTGACTGAGTCTCTTAACTGGCAAAATATGGGCCTCTTAGCACGTCCACTGGCATTTTATCAGATATTGGGTGGTAGGAGGGTGACCCTTGCCACATGGGGAGATGACCAGGTGAATCTTTTTCAGGCACCATGCCGTAGCAAGGGCACCTGTCCTTGGCAACGCCCCATCCCTTGCCAGGGTCTGCCTAACTGGCTCCAACTCTTCCAGGTCCCACTTACCTTGTTGCACGGGCACACATCTATCGCTGTGCTCTCCTTCTCTATTGCAACCACAGCAGCAGCCACTGCTTACATCTCCATAATAGGAAAGGCTGCCCTGCTGGTCACGGATCTTACTGGCTGCTGAAGCTGGGTTTCCATATCAACCCTCTATTATGATGGACACGAAGGATGCATGGGATCATCAATAGATCTCCCGATGTGCTTCATGGCATATGAATTCCCCTACTAATCGGGCAGAGGCTTGCTCAATAAGAGACACATGGTGGGAGTTTCAAACCCACAGTTCCAGCCTGGACCGGCATCGCCATAGGTCCCCGGGCTGGGATGCAAATGTTGCACGCCACAGCTGCAGCCCCTTTTTATTACTTGAACAAAGGGATTTATCATTAGAAAACTGGCCTGGGCAAAGTTATTGCACCCTCATTTATTTTTGGGTAGTCGCTGGGACTCACTGCCAGCACTAAATACAGTATCAAGGGTTGATTGATGTCTGAAATGCTCCCTTAATTAAACTTCAAAAGAGTATTAAAATTAACTTTAGACTTCACAGCAAGCACACTGAGCTCAAGTATGCCCTGTTTGGTTGACATGTTAGGATTTGGCATTCTTTTGGGAGTGAGTGTCAGAACATAATTTCTCAAGTTGTAAACATTAATGTGCAGCATTTTACTCAAGTGCGCAATGTTAGTTTTTCCACAACATTTGTTATGAAATAAAGCGTCAATGATTTTGCTGGCGTCTATTGCCAAGTAATGAAAGTGTGAATTGCAATGAGTAAGACTATAACACATGCTCAAATGCAGGCAGCCAATACTGAGCTAACTTTATGTACACCTCCCTAACAGAGAGGGCAGAAGGGCGGGCAATTTAGCAAAATGTTCAACTTTTTTCAGATGCTGCACTCTCTCCCCAGTTTATGTTAACATGTCAAATGGTGCATGTATATAATTTCTCAGAATACAATATGACTGAATCAACATCAACAATACCTACAAATTTAAAAAGTTTTGTTCATTCATTTTTTTTTCCTGTAATCACAATCAAAACATATGTAACATACTGCCCAGTTGTCCGCAAATTTGACTTCAGTGTTGCAGTAACCCAGTAAGAAGTCTTACAACACCAGGTTAGAGTCCAACAGGTTTGTTTCAAATCACTAGCTTTCGGAACACGGCTCCTTCCTCAGGTGAATGAAGAGGTAGGTTCCAGAAATATTAGTAATCCAGGAGACACAAAGATAAAGGTTAATCAAATTTATTTTAACTCAAAAGTAAAGACACACCCGTGGCGTACAACACTACTGTCTCAGCCTGGGACTAACAGGAACTCCCAGTCGGGGTGTGGGACAGTATTTAAAAGGCTCAATAACGAGTCCCAGCTAGATGGCCTCAGCCTGTTACCATGGGAAGTCGTACTCAATGAGCTCCGCAGGGTGATCAATGAGTAATTCCTCATGATCTTTGTGAGGGTTATCACAAGTGTCATTTTTTTCAATCACGTCCCATGTAGGCTCACTGTGTACCTGAAAATGATTGGTGTGCAGAGAAAACAAATCAGATTGTTCAGACCTCCTCAAAACCAACTTTTGGAGTTCTAAAAATGTGGCACAATGTTCTTCAGTCCTTAATTTCTCAAATGAAATGTAAAAAAATAAGCTATCCCACCCTCATGCCATCTTTCTCTTGTGCATTGCACTGAATAAGGCATGATCAACATCAGGCAGCCATTATTGAACAAACTTTACACCTCCCAAACAGAGAGGGAGCAGGGAGGGAAATGTAACTCCTGTTCAGATAGTGCAATATGCTGCAGAAAGAAAACAAAGATTTGAGTGTCCAAACATTAGAAGGAAACTGACGTGCACTTTGTAGCTTATGTGGATATGTAAATAAGATTGTTCACATCATTTCGGAGAAATAATGTAAAACCACATGACTATCATGATTAGGTTCTCTCTTACAGCCTCATTCGAGATGCAGTTATTCTTTGTTATGTTTTGAATAAAGTTGATGTCAAACTCCACCTCGTAGATGCCAACAATCGTCATTAATAATACCTCGAACAGAAGCACATTAGAGACTTATAGTCCCATCAGGAGATCATTTCTGAGAAAGTTTCCTTCATATTTAAATACCAGAGGCAGATTACTGTCATATAATCAGTAAGGAAATCAATGATAATGAAGCGTGGAACTCATACTCCTTTATGAGCAATTAAATGATAACTAATTTTGCCAGGACTTCAATTTTTCACTAAGTAGCAATTTGTGGATTTTCAAACTTTTTTGATTAAAGCATGGATATGAATATGAAGCAGAACAAGTCTGATATAATTTAAATGTTCTTTCACAGATCAGGAGAGGACCTAATGTGCATTTAAAATCCCACATGCAAGCAGGTACGTTCACTCAACAAAAATTGCTGTGGATGCTGGAAATGTGATTTTCAAAATGAAAATTTTGAAATGCTCAGCAAGTGGAGCGAGAAATGGAGTTACATTTTCAGGAAAACAATCACTTTTGGTGAAAACTTATTAAACCAAGATGTTGGGCAGAATGTTACAGGACGTGTACCGACTTTAAACACGGTCGCCAAGGAAAGTCAGACTGAATGGACCAACTTTAAACAAGGTCACCCAGCAGGTCATCCACAGGCTGGTGGTAGCCGTAAGTACCTGAGAGTGGGAATTCTGCCCCACATTGGGAATACTAGGTGATGGCAGCCACTGGGATTGCACATAGATACCGGAATGAAGACGACATAGATCCCAGAGACAAGCAAATCTGTTTTGGATTAGGGAGTAAAGATCAGGGGAGGAGATGACGGGAAAGGGTGGAAATGGTTTTTGCGGCTAGGTGGGAAGTGACAAAGGAACGGAAACACCTCTGGGGATGTGCTTTCGATGCACACAGGGCATGCAGCACCCCCACCCATCCTGTAGGGATGTACCCTCCTCTTCATTCTAACCTTTTCACTGGTGTTGTTAAATAAAATGTCCTTCCAACCCTGCCTCACTACCACTGCCACGCCTTCCCACTCCAACTGTATTACAGCTTGGCCAGCATAATATTTGGGTCACTTGGCTTGTTAAGAAACCCGTTGATTACTTTCTCAAAATGGCTGGCTGGCTGCTGATTTCAGTCCCTGCCTGACTAATGTTTTATGGGGAACAGATTAGGCATGGGCAGAGAGGTGGTAGGCTGGTCGCTTGTCATATTTTACATGCCCCTGCCCCACAACCAAAATCCACTGGTGGTTGGCCATTAAATCAAGCCTGTCAACTCTCTTTCTCTCCGCACATGGATACCGTCTGACCTGCTGAATGTTATCAGCATTGGGAGTGAGAATTGTAGCTCACCATCAACGAGTTTCACGGTAAGTTAAAAAAATCGTAAATATATATACGTTCAATTTAGTTTAAATGTATGCAGAAAAAAATACTTGTGTTCTGGGGGGCTACAAGTTTTACATAATACAGAAGAGGCCTTCAGGGGTTGAGAACTCTTGAGAACTTCCCACTGCAGCGGGAACGGAGAATCCCACCGGCATGAAGGAATGGAGGAGAATCAAAGGCTACAGCTCAAAAACAGGACATTTAGTTCAAATCATGCTCAAAATTAGCTTCTTCCTACCGTAGTTAAGCCTCTTAGCGTGCACTTCTATCCCTTTCACTCTCATGTCTCTCTCTGGCCTCCCCTCAAACACGTTTATGTTATGTTTCAACCACTCCACATTCTAACCATTCATTTGGGAAATACATTTTTGCTGAACTCCTTATTGAATTTACACCCAAGAGGGCAGAATTTCCATCTTGGAATTTGGTATTGCAACAAATTTGTTCTGCTGTGCTAATGGCTTTCCCGTCAGTTAGCAGAGACCAGAATAAAATGGCAACTCTGAAGAATTATAAAATCTGGGCTTTGTGTTTCTTCCCCTAGCGCACACAAGAGACAAAGAAAATCAAGTTGCAGGTGTAAAAAGAATGGACATACACACAGAAACCCATATAACGAGAATGAAACAACCATTTTCACAGTATCCAACAGTTTGGAAGGCTGTATTAATGATTTGGGGGTGAAGTTAGATCGTAGAAAATTGGTTGTCAATTTTACACTGAGTTCAAATTCATTCTGGAGAAATGTTTCCTCGATCTCTGACCTTGATTTTCACAGACTGAAGTCTGGTGCGCCATTGAATTCTCCGTTCACCTCGAAAGGACCGGAAAGATGGGGCGGCATGGTAGCACAGCGGTTAGCACTGTTGCTTCACAGCGCCAGGGACCCGGGTTCGATTCCCGGCTTGAGTCACTGTCTGTGTGGAGTCTGCACGTTCTCCCCGTGTCTGCGTGGGTTTCCTCTGGCTGCTCTGGTTTCCTCCCACAGTCGAAAGAAGTGGGTTTCCTCCCCGAACAGGCGCCGGAATGTGGCGACTAGGGGCTTTTCACAGTAACTTCATTTGAAGCCTACTTGTGACAATAAGTGATTTTCATTTTCATTTCAAGATGTGCGGTTTGCTGGTTAGGTGGATTGGTCACGCCAAAATAGGTGCGGTTGCTGGGTTACAGGAATAGGGTGGAGGTATGGGCTTAGGTAGGGTGCTCTTTAGGGGCCGGTGTAGACTCGATGGGCCGAACGGCCTCCTTCTGCACTGTAAATCCTAATATTCTGTGATTCTATGTCAGAAAGTTTGGAATTTTCAACATTTTTTGTTGATAATCCAGTTATGTAGAACAGAAAAATCAGATTAACTGTGAGTGAAGAGGGAGCACTTTCATCTCTGATCATTTTCTGCAGGTAATGAACCGTTACTTACTGCTAGCATTTTTATAGGGTATTAACAGCTGTAATAGAAAAAATATATAGATAATCAATATAAAATGTTAAAAAAAAGTCTTAAAATTAATTTTGCACAGTCCATCTTCCCATTTGGATTAATTTAGAGGTACAAATGGCTCCTTTCGTTTCAGTTGGTTAAAACCTTCGCAAGATGCAACCATTTAGTTTGAGGAAATTGAAATATAAATGAAAATGTCAGATCAGATTTAACAGTGAAATATCCATTTCAAGAATCATTTAATTAAAATGCAACTCTAGAATAAAGCTTGAATAAATATTGGAGTACATTTCATTGTCTCAGTTATAGTTTTAAAAAAGTAGGATTTCAATAACTTTACCCCAACCTACTAATATTGTTCATGATAAATACTTTGGGTGTGATGTTATAATGTTGTCTGGTCATATGTTCAAAATATTACTCAAAGCAAGCTTGCTATCACTGATACTGGGAGCCGTTTAACAGAAACATTTCTAAGTGTCGTTTTGGGTGTGATTAGTGGGGTGTTTCTCAATAGCCACGTTGGCGAGTCCCCACGAGATTCTCGCCATTACTGGCTGTCTCGCCGTCTGACTCACTAAACCTGCGCCTCAGCGTCTCGCCGCTAACAAGGGGAAACTGCTTTTAAACTCTCCCTCACCACTCACTCCCAGTCAACACACAAGCATTTCTTTTTAGAAATTTAGAGTACCCAATTTTTTTTTTTTCCAATTAAGGGGCAATTTAGCATGGCCAATCAACCTACCTGCACATCTTTGGGTTGTGGGGGTGAGGCCCACGCAGTCACGGGGAGAATGTGCAAACTCCACACGGACTGTGACCCAGGGCCGGGATTTGAACCCGGGTCCTCAGCGCCATAGTCCCAGTGCTAACCACTGCGCCACCTTGCTGCCCGTCAACACACAAGCATGGCAGTGCGCAGACCTGCTCCTTGCTTTGGGGATGCCGACCTGGACAGAATTCTCGACGGTGTGGATGAGAGACGGGGCATCCTTTTCCTCCGAGGGAGTTGGAGGGCCAGGACAGGGCCACCAATACTTCCTGGGAGGCAGTGGCAGTGGCTGTCAGTGCGGGCAGCATGACCAGGTGGACCAGCGTCCGATGTTGGAAGAAGACCATCAATCTCCACTGAGCTGAAAGGGTAAGTTACCACCTCTCTCCTGGCATCAGTTGTGCCTGCTGACCCTAAAATTCCCAACTCTCCACCTGCCCCCCCTCCCCCCACACACACAGATTACTGGCTGACACCTTGCACACTCCCTATATGGGTAGCTAAGGGAAATGTAAATGTCTAATGTCCACTATTAAAATCTGTTACACCTGATACATGTGAAGCCTCTGTTACATTAATCTTCACAGCGGGTCTGCCTGCACCCCCACGCACCCCCACCCCCTGTTGCCCTCTCCTCCCTCATCCCCTCCCCCCCAAGCACAGTGCTCCAAGATCAAACTTCCCCAATGCAGCCCCTGCCCAGAGGGTGGGTGTGAGCACGCTGTGAGCAAAAAGACAGGAGTCCGACTTTGGTGTAAACTGAGAAGCGCCAGAGGTTTCCTTACAGCGAGCGATCATCTCTCTCCTGCCTTGTATAGTGACCCTTTGTCAGTACCGACACAGGCCCATCACCCTGGGGTGATATTACGTAGACCCTGGGATTGTAGTCTGGGGGGGGGAGGGGTGTTGGAGGGTCGGAGAATGTGAGGGGGGGAGGAAGGAGGGAAATGGGCGAAGGAGGGGAATGCGAGAGCAGAAGGAGGGAAATGAGGGAAGGAGGAGATTAGGGTGAGAAGGAGGGGAAAAGGGGGGAAAGGAGGGAATGAGGGAAGGAGGGGAATGGATGGGGGGGGGGTGAGCTGACAGATAAAGCCTCGTCCTCTGAGAATTGAGTGAGGATGAGAGCCTCCCTGGTAGGCTCCAGGCATCCTCCTCAGATGAGGATGCATGTCCCTCCTCCTCCAGCATATTGCCCCACTGGGTGGTCGCACATAAGTTGCACTTTCAGGGAGTGGAACCCCATCCTGTTAATGAGGGGCACTCTCTGATGCCCAGGTGTGTGCAAGGCAACATGCATGCCATGAATGACCCCCTGGACCAAGCAATGGCGGAGAATCCTGCTGCCTGTCTATCTTGGTGGGGTTGGCCCTGCTCAAAGATGATATTATCTGCTGCCCGGGGATACAGGGAATCCGTGACCTCACGGATGACTTGTAGGCTGTAGCTTGGGAAATGCCACACAAGTCCCCGCTTGAGCCTTGGAATGAACTGCCTGCATAAAAGTTCAGAGCTGCGGTGACCTTCTTGGCCATCGGAGGTGGGTGTCCTCCTCCTTCACGGGGTATCAGGTCCGTGAGGACATGGTGATGCGATCATCAGTTCACACGAGACAGAGAGTTGAAGCGAACAGTGGTTTTAATCAGCTAGAACTGTGCCTGCCTGCGACTGCTCTGTACTGAGTGCTGCCTACAGGCTGTAGATCTATATACCTCCCCCGAGGGGGCGGAGCCAGAGGCGGAGCCCACAAGGGCACCAACATAATACAATGTAATGTAATGTAATACAATGGTGAATGGTCGCAGTAATACATTCACCCCCTGTTAAAAATTGAAGTCCAGCGGGGGTGAAGTAGGCTCATAGATTGAGCCTGTCCAGTGCCTTGATCGTTCGCTGCGATCGCCAAAGCTCTGGTTTCACTGCGGGCACGGGCGTTGAACTCGTCGCCACGGGCACGAGTGTTGAACTCGTCGCTGTGGGCACGGGTGTTGACTCTGGGAGCGTGTCTTCTGGAGCTTCATCCCTGTAGGTCGGCGATGAGGGGAGGGGGGGTGTAGGCCATGTAGGGGCGGGGGCGGTGTTCGGTGTAGGGTGGGGGGGTAGGTGATGGTCGCAGGGGAACCGGCGGGTGCCAGGTCCCGGAGGGAGACCGTATTTTGTCGACCGTCGTGGTGCGCCACGTAGGCATACTGGGGATTGGCGTGAAGGAGCTAGACCCTCTCGACCAGGGGGTCGGACTTATGGCTCCTCACGTGTTTTCAGAGGAGAACAGGCCCCGGTGTTGTCAGCCAGGACAGAAGTGAGACCCCGGAAGTGGATTTCCGGGGTAAAAAAAAAGGCGGTCATGAGGGGTCTCGTTCATGGCTGTGCAAAGGAGTGACCTAATAGAGTGGAGCGCATCGGGGAGGACCTCCTGCCAACGGGAAACTGGGAGACTCCTAGACCGTAGGGCCAGAAGGACGGCCTTCCATACCGTTGTGTTCCCCCTCTCCACCTAACCGTTTCCCCGGGGGTTGTAACTGGTAGTCCTGCTCGAGGCGATGCCCTTGCCGAGCAGGTACTGACGCAGTTCGTCGCTCATAAACAAAGAGCCCCGGTCACTGTGGACGTAAGTGGGGAAACTGAACAGGGTGAAGATGCTATGCAGGGCCTTAATGACAGTGGCCGTGGTCATGTCGGGGCAAGTGATTGCAAAGGGGAAACAGGAGTACTCGTCAACGACGTTAAGGAAATACGCGTTGCGGTCAGTGGAGGGGAGGGGCCCTTTGAAATCGATGCTGAGGCGCTCAAAGGGCCGGGCTACCTTCACCAGCTGGGCCTTGTCTGGTCGATAGACGTGCAGCTTACACTCCGCGCAGACTTGGCAGTCCCTGGTCATGGCCCTGACCTCATCGGTGGAGTAGGGCAGGTTGCGGGCCTTGATGTAGTGGAGAAGCCGGGTGATCCCCGGATGACAGAGGTCATTGTGGATGGCCCGGAGTAAGTCATCTTGTGCGCTGGCTCATGTGCCACGGGACAGGGCATCTGGGGGCTCGTTGAGCTTCCCGGGATGAGACACAATATCGTAGTTATAGGTGGAGAGTTCGATCCTCCACCTCAAGATTTTATCATTCTTGATCTTGCCCCGCTGTGTATTGTTGAACATGAAGGCTACCGACCGTTGGTCAGTGACGAGGGTGAACCTCCTACCAGCCAGGTAGTGCCTTCAATGACGCACAGTTTCCACAATGGCTTGAGCTTCTTTTTCAACTGAGGAGTGTCGAATCTCGGAGGCGCTGAGGGTACGGGAAAAAAAGGCTACGGGCCTGCCTGCCTGGTTAAGGGTAGCGGCGAGGGCGACCTCTGACGTGTCGCTCTCCACCTGGAAGGGGATGGACTCGTCCACCGCGCGCATCGCGGCTTTGGTAATATCTGCCTTGATGCGGCTGAAGGCCTGGCGGGCCTCAGCCGTCAGGGGGAAGATGATGGCTTTGATCAGTGGGCAGGCTTTGTCCGTATAGTTGGGGACCCACTGGGCATATTACGAAAAGAACCTGAGGCATCTTTTCCGGGCCTTTTCCACGACATAGCCGAGGATGGCCAGTCGGGTTGTGCAGAAAACGCATTTCTCCTTGTTATAGGTGAGATTGAGGGCTTGGGCGGTTTGGTGAAACCTCTGAAGGTTGGCGTCATGGTCCTGCTGATCATGGCCGCAGATGGTGACGTTGTCCAAGTACGGAAATGTGGCCCGCAGCCCGTACTGGTCCACCATTCGGTCCATCGTTCTTTGGAAGACCGAGACCCCGTTGGTGACATCGAAGGGGACTCAGAGGAAGTGGAAGAGGCGGACGTCTGCCTCAAAGGCCGTGTAGTGGTGATCTTCCGGGCGGATTGGCAACCGGTGGTATGCGGACTTCCGATCTACCGTGGAGAACACCCGGTAGTGTGCAATCTGATTCACCATGTCTGCTATCCGGGGAAGGGGGTATGCATCAAGTTGCGTGTACCGCTTTATAGATTGGCTGTAGTCTACAACCATCTGTTTCTTCTTCCCGGTCCTGACGACCACCACTTGAGCTCTCCAGGGGCTATTACTGGCCTCGATGACCCCCTCCCTCAAGAGCCGCTGGACCTCTGACTTGATAAAAGTCCTGTCCTGTGCACTGTACCGCCTGCTCCTGGTGGCGACGGGTTTACAGTCGGCGGTGAGGTTCGTGAAGAGCAGGGAGGAGCGACCTTAAGAGTCGCGAGGCTACATCTGGTGAGAGGGGGTAGGGGCCCGCTGAACTTCAGGGTCAGGCTCCTGAGGTTGCACTGGAAGTCCAGTCCCAACAGGAGTGGGGCGCAGAGGTCGGGGAGGACATATAGTTTGAAATTGCCGTACTTGGCGCCCTGTATCGCGAGGTTCGGGACACCGTACCCCCGGATCTGCACCGAATGTGATCCGGAAGCGAGGCAGATTGTTTGTAATGCGGGGGAAATTTTGAGAGAACAGCGCCTTACCGTGTCTGGATGTACAAAGCTCTCCATGCTCCCAGAGTCAAACAGGCAGGGCTCATTGACCCAGACGGTCATCATCGAGTTCCTGAGGTGCTTGGGCCGTGACTGGTCGAGGGTGACAGCGCCGAGCTGCGGTAGCCGGCGTGGTCGGAGGTGGTGGAGTGGTCCCAAGATGGCTTCCTCCGTCGGTCGCAAATGTCGGGCGGCGTTGGAGATAGCGGCCAAGATGGCGGCCCCCGTCGGTCGCACGTGTCGGGTGGCGTTGAAGATGGCGGCCCCCATGAGTCACACGTGTTGGGTAGGGTTAAAGATGGCTGCCCCCACGGACAGCACAAGGCTGATGACGCGTCAGAAGTGGAGGTACCGGCAGGCACGCAGCCACACTGCGGGGTCTGTGGGCCTGTGAGTCTGAAAGTCGGGCCTGTGATTTAGAAGATTTGGATTTGGCCAGACAGACTTTGGCAAAGTGTCCTTTCTTGCCGCAGTCGCTACAGGTCGTGTTCCGAGCCGGGCAACGCTGCCTGAGATGCTGGTTCTGGCCGCAGAAATAGCAGGGCAGCCCCCCGGGTTGGGCGGGCAGCCGCGCGGCACAGGCCTGAGGCACCCTCTGGTCGGGTGTCCACGACGGGATCGCGTGGTCGGAGGGGAAAGCATTGAGGCTCTGAAACGCTACTTCTAAGGAGGTGGATAGTTTTACCGTCTCTTTTTCGAGCAAGCATTGTCTGATGTAGTTGGACCGGACTCCAGCCACATAGGTGTCCCGGATGGCGAGTTCCATATGCTGCAAGGCCGTAACATCCTTATAATTGCAGTTCCGAGTGAGTACCTTCAGGTCGTGTAGGTATACCTCCAACAGGCCGAGGAGAAGGAGGTGCCAAGGAAGTGCCGATTGAGGCCTCGTGTGTACCGACAGCACCTGTCATTCAAGGACCTGCTGGACCTGGCATGCCATTGAAGACTCCAGGTGAGCAGAGAGACAGTGCAACATATCTGCCAGATCATGGCACACCTAGCACTGCGGAGGTATGAGGTAGGACACCCGCTCACGGTGGCCATCAAGTGGCGGTTGCCCTGAACCTTTACGCCATGAAGTCCTTCCAGGCGCTGAATGGGGCCCTGTCAAGGTTCTCGCAGACCTCGGTGCACAGGTGCATCCACACTGTCACGGACGACATATATTCCCAGGTGGCGCAATACATCCACTTCAATGTGGACCGAACCCACCAGCATGCCCGGGCAGCTGGGTTTGCCGCCATGCCCCAAGTCCAGGGGGTGATCGACAGGATGCAGGTCCCCCTATGAGCACCTGCAAATGACAGGCCGCTCCACACAAAACAAAAGGGGTTCCACTCGATGAACATGAAGCTGATATGTGATCATCAGATGCGCATCAAGCACGTCTGAGCCCATCAGCATACCCGGGCAGTGTGCATGACACCTTCACCTTGGCACATTTGATGATTCCTGACATGCTGGGGCTTTGGCTCCTGGGTGTCAGGGGCTGATGACACCTATCCAGAGGCCACAGACTATCGCAGAGACCTGCCACAACGACACCCACGTAGCGACCAGGAGCGTGATTGAGCAGTGCTTCGGCCTCCTGAAGATGTAGTTCAGGTGCCTGGACCGCTCTGGAGGGGCCCTCCAGTATGATGCTGAGAGGGTCGCCCGCATAGTGGTGGCCTGCTGCGTCCTCCACAACATCGCGCAGCAGAGGACGACGTGCTGGAGGAGGAGGATGAACACCAGGCCTCCTCTGACAAGGAGGATGCGGGGGAGGGGGAGGATGGGCAGGACATGGGGCCCAGACAGACACGGGTGGCCACATGACATGTGCGCCAGGGCTAACGAGCACTGGGAGCTCTGATCGCCCCCAGGTTCACTAACTGGGTGGGGGGGTGGGGGGATGGGACTGGCCAGCGTCTTCTGGGGAGACCGTGCCTAGATGGGGGCGGCTGCTTCTCGGATGCCCACTGCCCAACAGATGCAACAGGGTCAGGAAGGGGAAGTCCGAGTGACGTCTGTGCGGAAGTCACCGGCACAGGCCCCATCACCTCCGCCTCCATCGGGGTGCCCAATGGCTTCTGCGCTACTTACTGGGATGGGGTAAAAAAAACAGAGGGTGGGGAGGTGTTGTACCAGGGGTTAGGAGGGCGGCTGTGTCAGTCTGGGGGTTGGGGCTTCAGAGTAGGGGCAGGGGGTGTGGGACCTCTGGGTTTAGATTTTTAAAATTATTACGCGGGAGATCAAAGTGATTTTCTCTAACTCTTTCAGGGTAACCAACCGGGTAAAACCGGCAGAATCATAGGAAGTTAGCAACTTAAATTGCTTCTCTTGGATGGTTCCCAGGCCAGCACAATTGTCTAGAGCAAGTTAGCATTTCTGGACAATTGCAGGGTAAACCCTTGAATGGGAACCTCCTAAAGGGATTCCCCAGCACATCATTGGGGTACTCCCTAAATGCCATGTTGGGGAATGAGGAAGTTATGGACCAATATCAAAGAGGCCACTTAGAGAACTGGGGCAAAATTCTCCCCCAACGGCGCGATGTCCGCCGATTGGCGCCAGAAACGGCGCCAATCAGATGGGCATTGCGCCGGCCCAAAGGTGCGGAATGCTCCGCATCTTTGGGGGCCGAGCCCCAACATTGAGGGGCTAGGCCGGCGCCGGAGGGATTTCCGCCCCGCCAGCTGGCGGAAATGGCGTTTGGTGCCCCGCCAACTGGCGGAAATGACGTTTGGTGCCCCACCACCTGGCGCGGAAATGCGGCGCATGCGCGGGAGCGTCAGCGGCCGCCGACAGTTTCCCACGCCTGCGCAGTGGGGAGAGTTCCGCCTCCACCATGGTGGAGGCCGTGGCGGAGGCGGAAGGGAAAGAGTGCCCCCACGGCACAGGCCCGCCTGCGGATCAGTGGGCCCCGATCGCGGGCCAGGCCACCGTGGGGGCACCCCCCGGGGTCAGATCGCCCCGCGCCCCCCCCCAGGACCCCGGAGCACGCCCACGCCGCCTGGTCCCGCCGGTAAATACCAGCTTTGATTTACGCCGGCGGGACAGGCAATTTCTGGGCGGGACTTCGGCCCATCCGGGCCAGAGAATTGAGCGGGGGGTCCCGCCAACCGGCGCGGCCCGATTCCCGCCCCCGTCCAATCTCCAGTACCGGAGACTTCAGCGGGGGCGGGATTCACAGCGGCCAACGGCCATTCTCCGACCCGGCAGGGGGTCGGGGAATGACGCCCCTGATATAATGGGCGGGATTCTCCGACCCCGTGTCAGGCCGGAGAATCCGAGGGGCACGAATCACGCGACGCCGGTCCGCCAATTCTTTGGCGACCTGAGAATCGGCGCCAATGGCGCTGGTGCGGTCGCTGTGGCGCCGGTTGGGGGCCGCTTAACACGGTCCCCCCTGCCGATTCTCTGCCCTCGACGGGCCGTGTTCGGCCGAGTCCCGCCGGCGTTGGTTACGTGTGGTCCTACCCGGCAGGACCTCGGCGTTCATGCTGCGGGGGCCGTCCTGGTATGGGGGAGGGGGGAATCTGACTCCGGGGGGGGCCTCCACAGTGGCCAGGCCCGCAATCCGGGCCTACCGATCAGCAGGCGGACTTATCCCAGGGGGGGCCTATGTTCCTCTGTGCAGGGCCCCTGTAGGGCTCTGCCATGTTGCCCGGGGGCCAGTGCGGAGAAGGCAACCCACGTGCATGCGCGAACTCCGCTGGCCGTGCTGGCGGCCGTATCAGCAGCTGGAGCTGCATGAAGCGCTCCAGTGCCGTGCTGGCCCCCTGTGCAGCGCAGGATCGCTGCTCCTCGGGGCCAGATGACGCCATCGTAAAACGCACCGGCGTTTACAACGGCGTCAACACTTAGCCCCAGGATCGGAGAATCCCATCCAATGACTTTGAAAGGTTAAAATCCAGTGGGTTTGAATAAAACAATATGTACTGAAGAAAAAAATCAATGGAAAATGTTTACTCAGAGTTGGCAGAAAGGAAACGTTTCAGCTTCCAGTATTTATACCAAATGTAAGACACTGTGTCAAAGTTATCTTTTTCCATTTGCAACTCACCACATGGGGCTCAGCTTTTTAATTGACTTTTTACACACTAACAGCAATACAATTGTAGCTATCGGCTGGCCAGCATCCTTGCATCTATGAGAGACGATGGACACGCATCAAACAAATTTACTTCAGATGGGGTGTCTTCAAAGTGGCACACATTTGCTGATGGCCAAAGAGGCCAATCCTCGAGAGACAGGTTCTGCCACAAGTACCTCACATGAAGCTGCCAATTGTCATTGTGGGCTGTTGTTCTCAGCATTGGTGTCATTCGCCAAACCGTTGTAGCCACTGCCTGGTCATAATGCTGGTGCGTGCAAATCCACAGGCGGAGTTGCTCCTGTGGGTAATTATAATGACACATTAAAAAATTGTAGCGCTTTTGTTTAAATTATAAATGCCAGGGATAGCTTTCAGCTGCTTACAATATTTATTTATCCTACTTGTATTATACATTACAATTTTAAGAACTACACCCTTATAACTTGAAAAAGTTAGAGAAATCTATGTATTTTTGCCTTAAGTTTCAAATACAATTTTATTCATTTTTATTACTTTACAGTTCTGGGTTTCAGAGCTTGAGCAGCAGTAGTACTAGTGCAGTGCATTTGTGAGGCTGAGAACTATGTGGATGGTATGTTTCTAGCTATGTTTATGGATTTCCAGGCAGAAAGGAACAGGGTGACCACCAGACAATCATGCAGACCAGGCCCCACTTATACCAAAGTTACAATACAAGTGGTTAACCAATAATTCTTATACAATACCTGAAATCTTTGGCCCTTGGCAGTACAATAGTTGTAGTCACCAGGTCTGTAAGCTTAAACACAATTACTGTTTATTTATAACTAGAACAAATATGAAATATGTAGTGAATACAGCTGCTTAATGTCAAGCTAATATCTGACTCCCACTTTAACTGCTCCTCCCTCTACCCACACACACAAGGCAAACAAACACAGAGGAGTCAAAAGGGGTAAAAAAAAAGATTAAAATTAAAAGATAAAAGTTGTTGCTTCTTCAGTGCACTTTCATCACAGTATGAGCATGGTTTGAAGTCTTTGGTTTACAGCCCTTAATGATCTTCCTTGCAGCTAGCAATATCTTACTCACTGCTTTTCAGGAGAGGCCCCTGGCTTCACATCAGACTCTGCCTTTAGTTTGTGGTTTATTCCTATGCCTCTTTATTTCTTGAGACACTTCATCTCATATCAAACCTTGCCGTCAGCTCGTGGTTTGACCTCAAGCATTTGCAGTTCCAGAGAATGGCTCCCAGGCCTACTGGAGAAGGGGAGAGTCCTCACAGTGGCCTTATGGAGAGAGTTTAGATGGATCTTTTGGGAGAGAAATAGTTGGAATCCTCCACCCCGACGAAGAACCAAAAGTGAAACTGAAATGGACCTCGCGGCTCATAGAAACATTCCAGAGGGATCAGATCCAATCACTACCTGACAACAGCCACATCAATCAATCCAGGTCATCACTGATGTGAGTCTACAACAGCACAACCTTCTTGATCTTCCTGTTTGAATTAAGGGCTGCTTACAGGCCACTTTGTCTTAAAGTTACAGCTCCATTAAACATTCACCGATCAGAAATGTAACAGCAGAGATTTAAAAAAAGGCGAAATAAGGAAATAAACAGAATAACCTGGATCAAACAGGAAGGGCTCTTACATACCACCCCCCCCCCCCCCAAAAAAAAAAATTTTAACTTCATGGCATGGACATTTCACATACCCATCTAAACCATATCCATCATACAAGTCCCCTTCCCAGTCTCCACATTGGTAACTAGTCAGTCTTTACTGTCTTTAAACAAGTGCAAGAGCATCCACGATCATGTTAACCTTTCAGTGAATATGCACAATTTAAAAATTGAATTGTAACAATAATCTCCAAATAATCTTGTGTTCTGGGTTTTGAACTTCTCTATAAACACAAGTAAATCATGGCCGAGAAAAGCCTGGGGTGGCCAGAACCGGTTCATCCTCCAACAGGGCCATCATTCTCCCAAACTCTTCCTGCCGTTTTGTGGACCACAGTAGTTTTGCATGCTTCTACAACATGTCCAACATGCATTGTATTTCAGTCTCTAACTGAGTCAGTTTCTGCAGTTTTAGTCGAGGCGGATATGGCTTTGTTGGTTCAGAGTGTCTTATGACCACACCATGTGTAGCTAACAGAGTGCCCCCTGGTGTTTCCTTATAACTCTATCGATACTGTTTCTCGTGTAATTCAATCAGTCTTTCCTGTTTGTCCAATGAATGTTCAACCAAATTTCTGGGATCTCCTGTAGCTAAACTGCGCGTAGTATTGTTAATGCTGAGAGAAGTATTGGGTTCATGTTTAACCAATAAACATTCTTCAACCCCTCCCACTTTACATTCTCTCTTTTCCGTCACATGGTTACCTCCAGTGACAAGTACCGCTGCGATTTCAATTCTCTCAGATGTGACTCGCTTTATATGCACCCTTCTTATGTGACAACTTTTACCTCCTCATCGGAGTTTGCATAGTCACAGCTCTCATCTGCATTTAGTAATACGGATTTACGTAATTTGTGCTTTCCAGATTCCAACTTTCAGAATCAGAGGATGGCACATTATTGACCCCATGAACTTTCTGGTTGTTGTTAACACATGTGATGGCAGAACCACCACATGGTTCTCCATCCACCTTCCCTTTAATCTTTAAAAGGAATTGATTACCAATCATTTCACTTCCTTTGCTGTTTGCTTTCTTTACCTCGAAGAGACACTGTGGACATTTACAAGGATGTGGGTTGACCAGGAGTTCACTTGGTATAACTTCACAGTCCTACTGTCCTCATCCTGACTAATTGATGCCACACCATCATGTATACTTCCCTGCCAAGCGGGCATGCTTTGGTAAAATTTGGTATCTAGAATGAATGACAATGGGTTTACTGCAAGAGGCTGCAACAAATTACATTCAGAAAAGTTCAAGTCACTTTCTTCTTCTGGTTTGCTGTCTTCTTTACTCGCTTCGGAAGAATCACTTGCCATTTGTTTAAGAACAGTTAGTGATAGATATATTCCATAACAGCTGTTTATCATTACTTCATAATTAGAACCAAGATCGAATTCAAAACTTCATCACTGTCGCTACTATTATTGGGACTCCTGTTTCTTTGGTCACCTTTGGTTTTAGAATTCTCAGAATCTGGTTCAGTACCATTGTCATTTGATATGTGATCAATGTATTTCGACATTTCTTCTTTCTTTGAGTCACTTACCGCCCAATGGGCTTTCCTCACTCCCACATGCCCTGCCATTGGCATGTGCTATCTGCAGCACCTCTCTCAGACTCTCTGTAATCATAGGCGAAGCTACAACCTTCACTCCTGACAAATCATTCCCCAAAAGTAAGTCTACTCCTTCCACTGGGAATTCCTTAATCACCCTGACAACTACCGGACCTGAGACTAAATCACACTCCAATTGTACCTTATAGAATGAAACTGGGATCCAACCTCCACCTATCACATTCACAAATACCTCAGCTTTCATTGAGCTCACTGAAGGAAAAAAAAATCCTTCTCCAGCACAAGAGTTTGAGCACCCTCTGTGTCCCTTAAAACTTTTATGGGCTTGGCTACATCAGTTGAGGAAAATTGAGTGACCTTCTCCTTGGACAAAAACCCAGCATATCTCTCATCTACCTCATTTCTCATACCTTCTCCCAAAGCAGTGTTTAGCTCAGTTCTTCTAAGTCCAGTTAAAGCCACAGTCTGCCCTTTAGTGTTCTCTACTTTTGTTCTCTTTTCAGAATCCTCCTTTTGTACCTCCACGGATCCCATGGGCTTTCCTTGAAACTTCCAAAATGCTGACTGAACGTGTTCCACCTTGTTACAATGGTAACACCTATACTTCAAAGTCACACCTCCACCCTCTGTACCTTCTTTCATGGTTTGAGGAGGAGATCTAGGAGCATTCCCAACGATCCATTCTCTACCTTAGCTACATGCTTTCCTTTCACTCTCCCACTTCCTATCCTTTTCAAAATAATGGGGGTAATGGAACAGAGGTTTAAATTTACAGATTAACTCAAAATGGGAGTTATGGCAGCTTTCTATTCATTTGTAGTGTCTTAAGCTAGAAGTCTCTCTCTTTTTCTTTTCCTCTCTCTCTCTTTCTTTATCCTCTCTCCTCATTTCCATCTTCATTCCTTTTTGCATCAGCTCCTTTTCTTTTTGCTGCATCTCCATTTCCTTTTGCTACATCTCCATTTTTTCCCCCTTTACTTTTGCCTCAGCTCTCTTTCCTTTTGCCACATCTCCATTGCTATTCCTTTTAATTCCCTTTCATGCTCCAATGCAACCGTACAATCTCCAGCTCAACGTCCCCACCAGAAAAGGTCCCTGATGCTATACCACCTTGTGGGCTCATCTGTGTTCCTTTTTTAAAATAAATTTTAAGTGCCCAATTCTTTTTTTCCAATTAAGGGCCAATTTAGCATGGCCAATCCAATTAACCTGGACATCTTTGGATTGTGGGGGTGAGACCCACAAAGATATGGGGAGAAACTCCCCATGGACAGTGACCTGGGGCTGGGATCAAACATGGGTCCTCGGCACCATGAGGCAGCAGTTCTAACGACTTTGCCACCATGCCACCTGCTCATCTGCGTTCCTAGCATCTCTTTCAAATTTAAATGTTGATCAAAGACTTCAATTATCTCTGCCTTCCTCGCTCTGGCTGGTACCTCTATTATTAATTTGCCTACCAGTTCGACTAGCTTGTCTTTACAAAAAATCTTTTAGTAAACCAGAGTTAAGTCATTCACCTGAAGGAAACCCTTAGCAGCTTCCAAAGCTATCCTGTTATATCACTACAAAACTTTAAAAAAAAATTATACTGCAACCCAAATTCACCATCTACCATTCCAAAAATCCTGGACAAGCCCTCTATTTATATCACGACACCCTGGGCAACTGCACAGTCAATTCCAGCCCCACTCATCCCTGAGACACAGCATATGTGAATTAACCAATAATTCTTATAAAAAATGCACAGATTCTTTGGTCCTTGGCTGTCCAATAATTACAGTCACTAGGTGTGTAAGCTTAAACACTATTGCTGTTTATTTATAACTAGAACAAATACAAAATATGCAGTGAATACAGCTGCTTAATGTCAAACTAATACCTGATTCCCCCTTTAACTGCCCCACCCTCTACCCACACACACAGGGCAGATATGGTGCCCAGAGCTAGACACATTACACCACTTGTAGACTAACCAGGGTGCTGTACAACTGGAGGACACTTTGTATTTTAGTCTTTTAGTTATAAAGGCCAATATCCCAGCAGCTTTTTTCATTACTTACTGGAGTTATTGGGTTACATGTAATCATTTAAATTGACACCCTTTATGACAAACCACATGATGTCACTTTGTAATCCATATTCCAAATTTACTTCCAGTTCCTTTTATTCATCATCTTCATCATAAACTGTATTGAAAAAAACTGGAAAATAAATTTAAAGGCATGAAACTAGGATTTTTTAAAACTAGTTCAAATATCTTGATTCTTGTTCTTGAAGACATCAAGGATTGTATTAAAACAATTGCCGAAGAAGATATGACAAATTGACATCTTAATGTGATGGCGAAAATGTCGCAATTTTATGAAGTACTGTATGCCCACTCCAGGACCAGAATTTTATGGAGCTTGAGCAGATGCGCGACCGACCTACATAGAATCATAGAATCATAGAATTTACAGGCAGAAGGAGGCCATTCAGTCCATCGAGTCTGCACCGGTCCTTGGAAAGAGCACCCTAACCAAGCTCACACCTCCACCCCGTCCCCGTAGCCCAGCAATCCCACCCAACCTTTCTGGACACTAAGGGCAATTTAGCATGGCCAATCCACCTAACCTGCACATCTTTGGACTGTGGGAGGAAACAGGAGCACCCTGAGGAAACCCATGCAGACACGGGAAGAAAGTGCAAACGCCACACAGGCAGTGACCTAAGCCGGGAATTGAACCTGGGACCCTGGAGACGTGAAGCAACTGTGCTGACCTACTGCGCCCCCCCCCCCCCCCACTCATGCAAAATTGTGCAAGATGTCATGGTGTCATGATGTCATGGTTCCCTTGCATGATGTTTCATTTGGCGGGCGCACCAAAGAGTTGAAAGTGCACCCCTGACAATTGAAAGGGCAGTTAAGCCCATTAAGCATACACTTGGCCCTAATCTTACATAGACCGTGCCTTTTTACTCTTACAGCATGGGCTAATCAACCAGGCGGCATTCATGTCTTTTCACCATTCCCGATCCAGGGCAGCAAGAATCTGGGCTGAAATAAAATAAAATAAAATGTTTGTGGGTTGAGGTGTTATGTGTTATGCTGCCAGTTGCTTGATTCGGCATGATAGAGAGAGTTTGCAGCATCATTTTGGTGCATTCTGGAACAATACTGCAGCTTCCTGAGGCAGTCATCAAACCCAAGAAGCTCATTGGAAACACCCATCTGTACCATCACCTCTCTCAGCACTTGCCCTCTTCTCATCCTCCTCAGCAGCACTCGGTCTTTCAGAGCATGCCTTTCACACTGGCTGCCTCGTTAATTGCACAAACAATGTAAAATCACACTTTGGGCCAATCATGGCGGGAAGTGTGTTTCTTGACTGCTTTTGGGCCTGCTGAGGGCCTGCCTGACGGATGAAAAATCCAGGCCCTGGAGAATTTTATAGCATTCAAATGTGATGAAACTTGATCTGGAATGTAACCTGAAGTATTTGAAGTGAAATTCTTAACTAGATGTGAGCAGCTATCCTGTTGACATTTTGTTGTGCATTAGGCTTCAAAGGCAATGTTTACAATTACGTTGCAATAAAGCTGTAAATTCAGACAGGAAAGCCCCATTTTCTCTTCTGCTGAATCTTCTTCTCAGTCTAACTCTTGACGAGACTAAATGGAATAGGATTTCCACACAAAATTTACAAACAAGGAATGGTTTGAATAAATCCAATGAATGCAATTGTAAGAAGACTTGTTAATCACAATGCAATGTTATGTAATAGTATTCACTTTTATTATTAATAATAATAATAATAATAATAATATGCAGCTAATTTTTTTAAAGCAGTACGGAAAAAGACATCTTCATTACATAAAAACCCACATTCATATCCACTGCAATTTTGTCAGGCAGTCAAATACTTGAGTCAAAGTTCCCGGTTTTCAAAACAAATCGTAAAGTTCTTGCACTGCTAAATATAGAAGATGTTCTACCGTCTACCAGTTAATAGTTGTTTAGCAAACTTATGACCTGTCAACCATATTCTGGGAAAATATGTTGTATGTCCCCAATCATAATTAAATTAATATGACATTTCAAGCAATGTGTTGAGTTTCTCAGCCACAGACTCTCTTCTGTAAAAATGACAGGAAATTGTTTCACCTCCAGCCATTGCACTTGATGTTGCTTTTTTTAAGCAGTATGTACTTCCAACTAGTTAAGTATTTCCTTTCCTAGTTGCTATCTACATTTCTTTTGCAAAAGCTGGCTGCCGGTGCCTATTTTCAAACATTTGAGTGTGATGATAAGAGCAATTTTCACCTGGTTCATTACTGCAAAAATTGGATTCATTGACACAGCTGTAATGCTACCTCTTGGCTGTCTACTCATTTGGACATTATCACACCTCAACACCTCTAATCATCTCCACTTTGCAGGCTTCTCCCTCTAATCATGATCGCACTCACTGTGGTCCTGATGGTCTGATTCAATCAGTGTCATGTGGGTCAAAGGATTGCTCGCAGTCTCTGCAGAATAAATAGTTGTCCCTATTAAGTGCATAGATTCTTCTTGGCATTTTTGTTGTTAGAAAAATTATATTGGAAACCGGGTGCCAGGGGAGTATTAAACCCAAACTGTTATGGCAACACAGTCCTGTTGAATCAGCGACTATTGAGTGCATCCGTAATATTCCATTATGTTTCATGCTAAAATTAGAAATTGCACTGTTCTGTGAAAAGAATATAGTATTTCCATAGCTATCCTGACAATACTGTGATGGAAACTTCTCTTGCAGGGGCTTCACCTTCCCATTCTTAATGAAGCTTTCTAAGCTTGAGTGTTGACACAGCCAGCTGCACTCAACTCTGTGTGATGACATAGCTGGCAGAAAGATGTTATGAGTGGGCTGGTAGTTCTCTGCTCTGTTAGGTTCTTTTTTGGCAGTTCATGGCTAAAATTCCCTGCGGGCCAGAAGAAAAGAGAAACTGGGTACTGTTTCTAATTATTATCACTTGCAGAGCACAAGTTGACTTTTCATATGCATTCTCCCATTAATGCAAATGGGAGTTTTCAGAAAAATTCAATATAACGTAGAGATAGGCATGTCCTTGCAAAATTATTGGAAACATTCAAGTCAGCCAGCATCTTTGGAGAGAGGGAGAGAAGCAGTTAACATTTCAAGTCAACATCAGGTGTTAACTCTGTCTTTCTCTCTTCACACATGCTGCCTGACTTGTCGAGTATGAACATAGAAACATAGAAAATAGGAGCAGAAGTTTGGTCCTTTGAGCCTGCTCAGCCACTAAATATGATAATGGCTGATCCTCTATCCCAACACCATACTCCCACGCTCTCCCCATACTCCTTGACATAATTTAGAGTCTAGGAATTCTTCTTAAATATGTTCAATGGTTTGGCATCCACAGCCTTCTGTGGTAGAGAATTTCACAGGTTCACCAACCTCTGAGTGAAGAGGTTTCTCCTCATCTCAGTCCGAAATCATAGAACCCCTACAGTGCACATGGAGACCATTTGGCCCATTGAGCCTACGCCGACCCTCTGAAAGAACACTCCATCCAAGCCCATTCTCTTGGAAAGTCCCAATAACCCCTTAACCTAACCTACACATCTTTGTGCACTAAGAGGTAATTTAACATGGGCAATCCAACTAACCTGCACATCTTTGGACTGTGGGAGAAAATCGGAGTACCCGGAGGAAACCCACACAGACACAGGGAGAAAGTACAAACTCCATGCAGACAGTCACCGAAGGTCAGAATCAAACCCAAGTTCCTGGCGCTGTGGGGCAGCAGTGCCAACCATTGTGCCACCCACGGCCTACCTCATATCCTGAGACAGTGATCCCTTGTTCTAGACACCCCATCCAGACGAACTATCATCCTGGCATTCAGTCTGTCCAGCCCTGTCAGAATCTTATACTTTTCAATGAGAACCCCTCTCATTATTCTAAATTCCAGTGAATACAAGCCCAGTCGACCCAATCTCTCCTTATATGTCAATTGTGCCATCGCAGGAATAAGTCTGGTGAAACTTTGCTGCACTCTCTCTACGGCAAGTATATAATTTTTTAGATAAGGAGTCCACAATACTCCAGGGTGGCATGGTGGCACAGTGTTTACCATTGCTGCCTCACAGCACCAGGAACCCGAGTTCAAAATTCCAGCATTGGGTGACTGTGTGGAGTTTGCACTCTCTCCCTGTATCTACATGGGCTCTGTGTCCAAGGATGAGCAGGTTAGGTGGGGTTATGGGGTTGTGGGGATAAGGTGGGGGAGTGGGCCTGGGTAAGGCGCTCTTTCAGAGGGTTTGTGCAGACTCGATGAGCTGAATGGTCTTCTTCTGCACTGTAGGGATTCTAGGTGTAGTCTCACTGAGGCTCTGTACAGCTTCAGTAACAAATTATTGTTCTACTCAAATCCTCTTGCACTAAATGCCAACCTACTAATTGTTTTCCTAATTACTTGCTTTTCTTGCATGCTTGCTTTCAGTGACTAGTGCACTAGGACACCCAGATTCCTTTGTACGTCAACATTTCCCAATCTGTAATCAGTTAAGTAATACTTTGCCATTCTGTTTCTCCATCCGAAGTGGATAACTTCACATTTATCCATGTTATACTGCATCTGCCTTGTTTTTGCCCACTCAGTCAACTTTTGTAAATAACCTTGAAGCTCCAGAACATCCTGCTCACCACTCACATTCCCATAAATTTTGTATCATCAGCAAACTTGAAAATATTCCATTTGATTCCCTCATCCAAATTATTGATATATATTGTGAATAGCTGGTGCTCAAGCACACTGATCCCTGCGAGACCCCACTAGTTACCACCAGCCACTTTGAAGAAGACCTATTTATTCCTACTCTCTGTTTCCTGTCTGCTCACCAATTCTCAAACCATGCCAGCATATTGCCCCAAATCCATGCGCTTTAATTTTGCACACTAACCTCTTACATGGGACATTTTCAAGAGCTTATTCCCAGTAGTTTCTTCTTTCAAATCAGGAAACCGACATATGCTGTATTTTACTTCTGCTTGTGAAAATAGTTTTTGATTTTCCATTGACACGGTAGCACAGAGGTTAGCACTGTTGCTTCACAGTGCAAGGGTCCTAGGTTCGATTCCGGCTTGGGTCAATGTCTGTGTGGAGTCTGCACCTTCTCCCCATGCCTGCTTCGGTTTCCTCCGGGTGCTCCGGTTTTCTCCCACAAGTACCGAAAGACATGCTTGTTAGATGAATTGGACATTCTGAATTCTTCCTCTTCGGTGCTGGAGTGTGGCGACTCGGGATTTTCACAGTAACGTCATTGCAGTGTTCATGTAAGTCTACTTGTGACAATAATAACAATTATTATTAAAATTCATCCTTTTGTGGAAACAACTATTTCACTACAAAAAAAATGTTAAGCTACAAATAAGCAAAGGTAGTAGATATTCTTACAAGGGCAAACCTGACAGTATTTTGTGTTAACAGGCAGTTAAATAGAGCTTAATACTATTGCTGATGCAGGACACAGAAAGCCTGCGTTTATATTATGTCTCATCATACTTCTTAGACCTGTCTCCGAGCTCCATGCTTGTAATTAATTGCTTTGAATTGGAGTGATTATTGCTGCATAACATATTAATAATAACACTATTCGTCACTTTTATTATTCTATTATCAGGGTGACACTGTCTTGATTCAGCACACCTACTGTATAAAAATGTGTTAAAATATTATAACAGTGATAAATTATAATTGAATTCATGCTGGTGATTGGCCTGCAACAGTTTGCCAACAGCCTTATATCAAAGATACCCATCCATATCTGGCGGTACATTAATGTGGTAAAAATATATTTGATAAGTCACTCACATTCCTTTGATATCATGCTCTTGGAAACATTTCTGAATTTAGCCCAGCCTGCAGTTTAATTTTAGATCTGGATTTTAGACCAATGTTTATTTGTACTTGTACATGACCTTACCAAGATAAACTATCTAATTAGCGTAACCTTGACTAGTGTTTATCGGTTGTAATCATAAAAGTTATTCCACAAGGATTAGCTAAACAAATGTTATTTTTATAAACATGTTTAAGTGATGTTTTTACTTCTTGTGAGTGTTCAGGTTGGTGCAGTTCCTGAAAAACTGAAGTACATCATATCCATCATTTGCACAGCCTCTTCATTGTCTCAATGTTATTTAGCTTTAATTTTTTTGCTTTTTTAATTTTATAGAAGCAGTGATGTGATAGCCTCACTGATCTCATTATTTATTTTATTAATCTGGCGAATTGTCCCACAAGGAAATTTAAATAAATGTCAATTCCCTTTAGAATGACTTCGAAGTTAATCCGCAAATGTTAACTTTGAGAATTCTCTGGGAAAGCTGCCCTTGTCTGTGTGTCAGTGTTCTGCAATGGCCTAAAATGATTTGTGCATTAGATACATTGGAAAGATTTTGTAATCTAAAATAAAATTTTGATGCATGGCCAGTCCTGAAAACTTGTTGCATTAGTTTAAAATGAGCAATAGCGTTTTATTTCTTACACTGTTGAAAACTACAGGGTTGGGATTCTCTGTCCAATGATGGCAGCATTGTGAAACGCGATTGGGCAGAGAATCACACGTGAGCCAAAAATAGTGGCCGGCGCCAGGCGCCAATGGAATGCCATGCTCTAGTGCCTTTGAATTGGAGTGGCGTTGCATTCTGCTCCACACGTACAGTAAACACAGTTGGCATAACATTGACGGGCCCAACCCGGTCTCCGGGGATTCTATAATGCTCCGTCTGTGCCAGGAGGATTTACCGATGGTGAGGTTCACTCGTGGCTTTAAAATTGGGAAACAGGCGCCGTGGCTGCTGAGGGAGAGAGTGAAGGTAGGATATGTTCCCAGAGGCGCAACTGTGGGCTGCCGGTCCTGCTGATGGTATGGCTGGCTGAGTGAGGCAGAGGGCATCTACTAGGGCCAGGGGGTTGTAGCGGGGGTGACCAGGGATGGGCCGTGGCATTGGGCTGACCCTCAGGACTGAGGTGGTGTTTAGGCATGGACTGCCATAGCCACGACCTGCAAGGCAGCCATCTTGCTGCGCACCTCACTGACAGCCCACCACAGACCGTAGTTGCATAGAGCAACACTGGTCGTATGGATGCATCCACTCCAACCCTCCCCCCACCCAGATCCCTATCTACAGCCCATCTGCACCTCACCAACCCCCCCCACAAGCCCTCCCTCCACCCCACCTCCACCCCACAAGCCCACACTGCCCCAGCCAAAACTGGATGCCACCCATCGGCTGCCCATCACGTAGTCCACCAAAAGGGAACGCACATGGTAGCCCCTACTGGAAGGCAGCGGACGGGGGCCACAGAGCACACCTCTGGCATGGGTAGCCCAGCCACCTGTACCCCACTAGCAGGGATGGGTTCTAGGCCCAGAGCCCTGCGGTGCCAGGCACCGACGGGGCCAGGGGTGCGGTGCAGAGGGCACAGTGCCAGGGTCAATGGCTGGGGGTGGGTGCGGCGATGGGAGAAGAGAGAGGGGAGAGAGGGACCTGGTTGGACACGGGAGTGCGCACCATGTGAACATGTCTGCCTTTCATCCTCTGCAAATATTGGACTTCTGAATTCAACCAGGAATGGTTGCCATCATCCTAGCTGCTGCAGCCCTGGGAGAAGCACCGAGATTGTATGAGCAAGAGCTGTTTGGTGAGGACCCTGCAGTAGCGGAGCCTGCCTCTGAGGAACAGGAGGTAGCTGGTGAGGATAGAGTGCCAGCCACCCAACAGGCTGAGCAGGACGTGGGAAGGAGGCACCATATTAGGCCTTGTGTGTACCGGCAGCACCTATCATTCGATAACCTGCCGGGCCAAGCAGACCATCGAAGGCTCTCGCATATCTGCCAGATCATGGTGCACCTGGATCGTGGGGGTATGGGGGAGGACATCCACTCCTGGTGTCCGTTAAGGTGATGGTCACCTGATGTTCTATGCCACGGTGTCCTTCCAGGGGCCGAGTGGGGACCTGTCAGGGATCTCGCAGACCTCGGTACATAGGCGCATCCGTGCCATCACTGAGGCCCTATATGCCCACTCGGCACAATATATCAAATTCAATGTGGTCCGAGCCCAACAGAATGGCCAGGCTTTGTCCATCACCACATCGTGCATCAGAGTGGCGACATGCTGGAGGAGGGGGTTGAATGCCAGACCCCGTCCGACGAGCAGGATGCCGGGGCAGGCCAAGATGGGCAGGGCATGGAGCCCGGGCAGGTTCAGGAGGCCGCACAACATGTGCATAAGAGTTGGTGTGTAGGGAACACTCTAATCGCCTTCAGGTTCACGGACTAGGGGGCATGGCCACTGGCACGAACATCCCTCACATCTGCCTGACAGAGCACCGAGGCAGAATGAAACGTCTGTGCACAGGTGTTTATTGTGAAACTGTGAACATTTTTGTACAAGTCTGTGTCCTACCCCTAACGTTAGCCTATGTGCTGCACCCGTGTCAACCTAACTGGTGTATAACGTTCTGGCTATAGAGGCCCTAATGCCACATCTAGGTGGAACCCCAGGTAATATATCAGGGTGGAGGCGGCCTGCTGTGATTCCCGCCCTGGAACCTGGGTCCCCTTTGGCAGCGGTCCCGGCAGCCTCTCAAACGCCCCACGTGGCATAATGACGTCCTGTTCTGTCCTCTGCCTATTGGATGATCTAGGGATAGAATTGGGGGATTTTGAGGCACTGTGGTGTTCCGGACCCCTGCAGGGGTCACCGGCATGGGCCCCATCATGTCCTCCTACCTTGGGATGCCCGGTGGTCCCTGGGCTACTCCTTATGACGAGGGTACAGCCGGAGCAAGTTCTGGGGTCTTCCCCACCACCTGACGCTGCCAGTCATGGAGGAATGCTCTCATCTTGATCAGGATCTCCATGTTCGCAGCCATGGAGGGACTGGGCCACCTCCGTCTGAGACTGTACCAGGTCCCTCTGGGACTGGCTCAGGTCAGCCAGCACCCGAGCAATGCCGTTGGTGCCCACAGCCATGACCCGTTGTGACTGAGCCAATCTCTGGAGTGCCGCTGCAATGTGTAGGTGGCCCTGGTACATAATTGCCAGTGACAGTGACTGTCTGTGCTGTGGTGTTCTTTGTGATTCTTGTTATCAGGATGGATGTTGTGGTGTTCACAAAGGCCACAGAAGTTACGTTCAAGAACAAAGTTGACATTTATTTACACTTCTTGTTAAAGCTCGACCACTTACTCCCATAGTAAACAATAGTCTAGTAATCTACAATCTACACTCAACTAACACTAGTCTCTACACTCTATCTAGAACTGCATTGCCCTCTCTATCATTGCTCTCTGTAACTCTCCTCCAGCTCACTCCCAGAAGTTTGTGAGTCAGTGCTTTATATAGGTCTGCATCTAGCTCCATCTAGTGGTTAATTATGATATGACATTAACCCTTTGTATTATGAACATTGCACATAATGTCACATCGGCCACTGCCCGCACTGAGTGTCCCAGGCCTTGGACATCCTGACCCATGGCTCACCGCAGATGCCACCCTAGCAGTGTTGGCCTGGGTAGCATGCATGGTTGGCACCACCTCCCGCTAGATGGTTGCTGACAACCCCTCATGTAACCCCTCATGTATGGTGGAAGGGTGGCACAATGATTAGCACTGCTGCCTCACAGCAACAGGGACCCGGGTTCAATTCTGGTCTCGGGTGACTGTCTGTGTGGAGTTTGCACTTTCTCCCCATGTCTGCGTGGGTTTCCTCCGGTGCTTCGGTTTCTTCCCACAGTCCAAAGATGGTGGTGGGCTGGTGTGGAGGTGGTGTTGGGGTGGTTTGGGTGGTGTGGGCCGTTGTGCTACGCAGGCCATAGGGACACCGCAACTTAGTGGGGGCTCACTTGCTTGCCAGATGCCAACCTCCGCTTCGGTGACAGCCCTCTCTCCGTGTCCACTGACCGGGTTCAGTGCCCGCCGCTCCACGACAGTGAGGGGCCACAGGTCCAGCAACCCACCCTCCTTCTTTCCTGTCTTCCTGTGGTTTTGCGCCACCTTTTCCGGGGGTGGGGAGAGACAGAAAATGCAAAGTGTTAGACAGTCGGATGGGTTCAGCACAGCTGGTGGGCAGCTAGTGGACTTTGGGAACAGGGTACCCGGCCATGGTAGATGGTATTCATGTTGGCATGTGGTGCAGGGTGGGGTGCCAGCAGACAGCCGGAGGGTGGGGTCCAGTTGTCCTCCCGGTGTGGAGTTACGGGTGTATGGGATGGGGGTTGATGTCAGGAGCACGGTGTTGCCTTCTCATGCTGGCCGCCCTGAGGAGGTCGTGCAGCTTCTTTCGGCACTTCTGGTCAGTTCTGGCAGTGGGGCCCATGGCGCTCAGGGCCTTTGCCATCTACGCCCAGGCTCCTTCCCACCTTGAGGAACGGGGTGGCCTGCACCTTCTCCATGGCGTACAGTAAGGTCTCGAGGTGCGCATCCGCGAATCGGGGGCCGCTCTTCATGTTGTCAACTTGTTTGCTGGGATCAGTCTGTGTTGGGAAGTGGAATGCTTATATGCGGCTGCAAAAAAAATGTTAAGCTACAAATAAGCAAAGGTAGTAGATATTCTTACAAGGGCAAACCTGACAGTATTTTGTGTTAACAGGCAGTTAAATAGAGCTTAATACTATTGCTGATGCAGGACACAGAAAGCTTGCGTTTATATTATGCCTCATCGTGCTTCTCAGACCTGTCTCCGAGCTCCATGCTTGTAATTAATTGCTTTGAATTGGAGTGATTATTGCTGCATAACATATTAATAATAACACTGGTCGTCACTTTTATTATTCTATTATCAGGGTGACACTGTCTTGATTCAGCACACCTACTGTGTGAAAATGGGTTCAGTCTGTGTTGGGAAGTGGAATGCTTATATGCGGCTGCAGCTTGTCAGCCTCCTGAGTGGCAAATCCAACCCCAGCGCATCGAATACCGTTTGTCATTGGAATCGCTCGGGTTCCACATGGCACTAGCCCATTAATGGATCCTGAATTACTTGGGACCGACGGCACTTCTGATTCAGTCTTGGCGTCAACACTTAGGGTGTGATCCTCCAGCCACGCTGCGCCGGAAAATCATCTCGCCGCGGCGCAGCATGGCCAATGAAAGCCGACAGACTCTGGGCGGGATTCTCTCAGTCCAGGCCGGGCCAGAGAATTGCCGGGACGGAGAGCGGAGAATGGGCACCATTGGCGCCGGCGTGGTCGGCGCTGCGCCGGTTGAGGGCCGCTCTACGCAGCCACCCCTCCGATTTTCCACACGGGATGGGCTGAGCGGCCACGCAAAAAAAACCCGAGTCCCGCCAGTGCCGTGCACACCTGCTCTTGCCCGGCAGGACCTCGGCATGCATGCATCCAGGGGCGGCCTGATGGGGGGGGGGGGGGGTCAGAACCGGGGGGGGGGGCCTTCGTTGTGGCCTAGCCCACGATCAGGTCCTATTGATCGGCAGGCCAGCCTCTCAGGCCGGGGGGTCTCTTTTGTTCCGCGCCATGTTGCGTCAAGGCCGGCGCAGAGAAGGGAGCCACTGCGCATGTGCGCATTGGCGCCGGTTTCACTGTGCCTGCACAGACCCACGGCGCCCAACTGATGCCGGGATTGACAGCTGGAACGGCGTGGGTCGCTCCACTGCCATGCTGGGACCCTGTCGGGGTCAGAATCGCTGCTCCTGAGGCCATGTTGACGCCGTCGAGAAATGCAACAGCGTTTACGATGGCGTCAACACTTAGCCTCAGGATCAGAGAATCCCACCCTCTGTTCCTGCGATCTACCGGCTCGCAATACCCTTGCGAGATTCAACGCAATCTCGCAAGATGTTGCAAGGTGAAACCCTCCACAATGGACGGGGTCACTTTTTAGCAAATCTGCAGTAAGCCTTACTCTAATATGCAGATTCATGAGGTACCGGAGCTTTGCGACTCAATCCCTTTGCCTCGGGGATCTCGCGTGAGCGTCGTTTAGTACTGACCTCCATAACTGGGGACAAGACCGGATGGCACTCATTGGAGTCTCCAAGGGGATCAAGGCCGCCAGCTGCTTGCCCTTTGGACAGGGTGATGCCCTGGCACTTCCTGGCAGTGCCATCTGAGCACCTTGGCAGTGGCATTTTTGCACATGTGTGATCGGGCCGTTGTCACCCGCTGCGGGTGTTGTTTTGACACAAGCACTGCCATTATGGAGCCACAGATGGGTGAAAAAAAACCAGTTCACATGCCCCACAACATGACCCCCAATGATTTCTGGAGCAGAGCAATTCAACTGGTCCCTGTGATCCAGTGTTCCATTGTTGAACATACATTTTGCAGCTGGAATGATCTAGCCACCACTATCACTATTTAAAAGGATCAGCAAAAACTAACAGGTTTGTTGCTGGTAGATTTCTTCTGGCTATTATTTTGATTATACCAGTGTTTGGTGCTTCCTATTGCCATTTAACATTGAAAAGGTCTACCTGGATTGGTGGGGAGCATGCAGTATGACTTCTGCTGACAGTAAGGCTTTGAAAACTAGTTGTTCTCAGAAATGGGTTTGCTGGTAAACATTCCCTTTGGAATACAGAATGACTTGGAGGATGAATAGGGGCCACGCAGAGCAGGACAAACTGTTCTGAATAGTGTCAGATTTATTCAATGTTGTCGGAGCTGCACTCATCCAGGCTAAAGGAGTGTTGGGTCACACTGCTGACCTGTGTCTTGCAGATGGAGTCAAGAGGCGCATCATTCACCACAGAATTCCCAACCTCTGATCAAATTTTGTAGTCACAGTAGTTAAATAATTGGCGCAGTTAAGTTTCTTGTCAATGATAACCCCAGGCTGTTAATGGTGGGGATTCAGATATGGTAATGCCATTGAGCATCAAGGACAGCTGGTTAGGTTCGCCCATTTTGGAGATAGTCATTTCCTGACACTTTTGTAGCTCCAATGTTACTTCCCACTTATCAACTCATGTCTGAATGTTGTCCAGATCTATTGCACATGGACCTGACAGTTTCATTATTTAGGGAGTTGCAAATGGAACAACACTGTGCCATCATCTGCCAACAACTCATTTAACCTTCTGTTGGAGGGAAGGTCATTTATAAAGCAATTGAAAATGGTTGGGCATTGGACAGTACCCTGAGGAACTTCTGAACTGAAATGGTTGATCTCCAATAACACCCATCTTCCTTTGTGCTAATTTTCTCCAAATTGTGGATACTTTGCCCCCCTGAATTCCATTGACTTCAATTTTGCTAGAATTCCTTAATACCACACTTGGTCAAATTCAGCCCTTTTGTCAACAATTGGATATTGATGAGATCTGATGAATCTAAGCTGAATGTGGATGAGCAGGTTATTGTTGAGTAATTGCCTGTAAATATGCATTATGTTTGGTTCAGCAAGTGTGTGAATAGAGTCAGTCACTGCTTTCATGCTGGAAAGGCTAGGAGCAAAGTCCTGGGGCTGCATTCTCCGGTTGCCGACACCGAAATCACATTCGGCGATTCGCCGGAGAATCAAAGTTCCCAACCAAATCGGGTGCGGCGCCACTTTCAGGGTGCTCCACCCCCTCCAAAGCCGCGTACTCTTTGATATGGTCATTTTTAATAGATTAAACCCATCCTATGGGCAGCACGGTAGCGCGGTGGTTAACACAATTGCTTCACAGCTCCAGGGTTCCAGGTTTGATTCTCGGCTTGGGTCACTGTCTGTGTGGAGTCTGCACGTTCTCCCCGTGTGTGCGTGGGTTTCCTCTGGGTACTCCGGTTTCCTCCCACACTCCAAAGATTTGCAGGTTAGGTGGATTGGCCATGCTAAATTGCCCTTAGTATCCAAAATTGCCTTTAGTATTCGGTGGGGTTACTGACTTATGGGGACAGGGTGGAGGTGTGAGTTTGGGTAGGGTGCTCTTTCCAAGAGCCGGTGCAGACTCGATGGGCCGAATTCTGTGAATCAACAATGGCCTCATAAATAATGGTGAGAACTGCCTCTTCCACAGTGGTTAGGACATGCAGGTTTGCCTGTCCCCATTGGTTATCTCCTGCTGTCTTTTTATGCACCATCTTGCCTTGCAGGAAAAAGGGAAGCGTGTCAGCGAATGGAGCACAACTGTTTGGCTGCTGTGGTCGATTAGTTGAAAATGTGCGTAAACTGTGAGATACGTGTGTGTGAAGCTTGCTGCAGTGTTAAGTGCGTAAGGGTGTGGTGAAGTATACCAATATTAGGTGTGAGTGCTGATAAAGATTGTTGGTAGGTGATTGATAGGGGCATGATAAATTGAGCAGCACCTAAGGCTAATAGTGCATTTGATGGCAGATTGGCAGGAAGATCGATTCACTGAACTTTACTAATTGTATGAGGCCATTGAATCTCTTGAGACACGTCATTCAGATTAGCAGAGCTTGAATCCCTGCAGTGACCTCCATAGTTTTCTATCTCCACTGCCTTATGAGTGTGTGTCTGGATGTCCCTCACAGGATAGACATCTCCCCCTCATTCCACCTCCTCCACCATTTTCCTCTCCAGTGCAGTGTCTGAAAACACAGAGGCCAGTCTCTCCTTTCTCGTGCTATGCACCTTGCCAGCAATTAACCCCAAACTCCCATTTAAGAGTTGCAGATTAACATTAAGTTGTGCAGGTTAGTTTTAAGTGCTGCTAGTCACTCACAGTATTAGAAACATAGAGAGACATAGAAATTGACAGCTCAGAAAGAGACCGTTTGGCTCATTTGCCAGCTGAGAAAAAGCTATTCTTTTCTCTGGCCCATAGCCCTGTAGGTTATGACACTATGAATGCGAGAAACAAGGGGCAAAATTCTCCGTTATCGGCGGAAAGTCCGCCGATCGGCGCAAAAAACGGCGCAAATCCGACTTGCGTCACGTCGGAAAAATGGGTCGAACGTCTCCGGCCTGAAATGGGCTAGCAGCGACGTAACGGGATCCGCGCTTGCGCAGTGGTTCACGCCGTGCAGCGTCATACGCACTGCACGGCGTGACGGCTCATAAGGCCGCGCTGCTCCCCCCCACACGACCGGAACACTCGACCGGAACACCCGGCTGGATGGCTGGCCGCCGCTCAGCCCCGAGGTTCGAGTCACGGGATGTGGAGGCGCTCCTGGACGCGGTGGAGCAGAGGAGGGACGCCCTGTATCCCGGGCACGGCCGCAGAGTTGCCCCACGCCACAGCCGGCGTCTGTGGAGGGAAGTGAAAGAGGCTGTCACCGCTGCGGCCCTGACAACACGGACAGGCACCCAGTGCCGCAAGAAGGTGAACAACCTCGTCAGAGCAGGCAGGGTGAGCCTCCCCCATATCCCCCCTCCCCCATATCCCCCCTTCCCCCATATCCCCCCTCTACCATATCCCCCCTTCCCCCATATCCCCCCTCTACCATATCCCCCCTCCCCCATATCCCCTCTCCCCCATATCCCCCCTTCCCCCATATCCCCCCTCCCCCATATCCCCCCTCCCCCATATCCACCCTTCCCCATATCCCCCTCCCCATATCCCCCCTCCCCCATATCACCCCCCCCATATCCCCCTCCCCCATGTCCCCCTCCCCCATATCCCCCCTTCCCCCATATCCCCCCTCCCCATATCCCCCCTCCCCCATATCCCCCATATCCCCCCTCCCCATATCCCCCCTCCCTCATATCCCCCCTCCCCCATATCCCCCCTCCCCCATATCCCCCATATCCCCCCTCCCCCATATCCCCCTCCCCATATCCCCCATATCCCCCTCCCCCATATCCCCCTCCCCATATCCCCCCTCCCCATATCCCCCCTCCCCCATATCCCCCCTCCCTATATCCCCCCTTCCCCCATATCCCCCCCTCCCCCATATCCCCTATATCCCCAAGTGAATCCAGCCCTAACCTTAACCTCTGCAATGCACGCGCAACCGATGGCGTGCATTCATATACCTGCCTAACAGTGTTGCCTTTTACCCCTGCCACCCCCGCCCCCTCCCTCACAGGATAAGCGCGCACACAACAATAGGGAGCATGTGAGGACTGGAGGAGGCCCCGCTGATGAGAGGCCACTGACCGAACACGAGGAAAGGGCCCTGGAACTGGCTGGCGGACCTGACGACCGGGAGGTTACTGATGCAGAGATCGGGGGCGTACTAGCAAGTGAGCCACCGACAGCCTGTCCCCATATCCCCCCTCCCCTATATCCCCCTCCCCCATATCACCTGATCACTGCCTGATGTCTAACCATGCATGCTTCATTGTGTATCGCAGGAGCAAACGTCCAGGCACCCATCCCCGCAGATGCAGACCGCCCGCAGGATGCCCCTCGGAGACCACCGGAGACGGAGAGACCCGGACCCTCCAGCATGCGACGCCCGCAGGATGCCCCTCAGAGGCCACGGGAGACGGAGAGACCCGGACCCTCCAGCATGCGACGCCCGCAGGATGCCCCTCGCACACCACGGGAGACAGAGAGACCTGGAGCAACAGGGAGACGACACCCCCGTCACGTGCGGGAGCGACCACCCAGCGACGAGGGGGGCAGCCACAGGCCCCCGTCACATCCGAGCCAGGACACCACTACCCAGGACACCACTACCCAGGACACCACTACCCAGGACACCACTACCCAGGACACCACTACCCGGGACACCACTACCCGGGACAGCACTGGCCAGGACACCCCTATCCGGGACAGCACTACCCAGGAAGACGAAATACCGGACAGTGACTCAGAGTGGATGGGTGGAGACGAACCTCCACCCCAAAGTGCCATGGACTCAGAGTGGGACGAAAAGCACGACACAACGCCACTGCTGTCACCAACACCCTCCACCATCGCAGAAACACTCACCTCGGTTGGGCACTTTAGTGATGAGGCGTCTGGTACACTCACTGGTGCGCACAACACAGCCGTCCCGGTACAGCAGGTGGAGGTAGGAGCAGCAGAGGGGCCGGGCGGTCGGAGGGCAGCCCAGCCCAAGCGAACATCTGCTGCCCAGATGGATCCCAGGTTCCTGGAGTTACCACACCCACACATAGATCCGATGCAACCACCGACCCGGAGACGAGCGAAGAGGGTGACGAGCGGCTTGCGGCGGCTGCAGTCGCAGGTGGAGGAGTCCACCCGCGTCCAGGAGCTGGGAGTGGTGCCGGTCATGCGTGCCACCCAGGCTGACACCGCACGGGTGGCGTCCGCGGTGCAGGCAATGGGTGCGACGGTGTCAGACATGGGGAACGGTATGCGAGGCCTGGGGCTTTCCGTGCAGGCGGCGTCTGTGGCCCAGGACATGGCTGCCCTCTCACAGGAGGCCATGAGCCAGTGCCAGCGCCAGATGGCAGATGCGCTCAACGCCATAGTCCAGTCTCTGCAGGCCATGGCCCAGTCTCAGCAGGCCATGGCCCACTCTCAGCAGGCCATGGCCCAGTCTCTGCAGGCCATCGCTGAGGGCATCGGCGCCAGTGGCCATGTGCGAGCCGGCGTCGCACTGTCACAGACAGGGTTTGCCAATCCCCTGGGTTCCATGGCTGCAAACCTGCAGACCCCTGTTGATACCAGCACGGGCCTCCAGGACTGGCAGCGCCAGATGTCGGGGGGGGCGTCGGATGGCCAGTCCGTTCGCATCCCCCACCCATGTAGAGGCCTGGGGGCCATCGGGCGGGCACCCCGAGGGAGGAGGAGGTGGTGTGGTCCGTCCCGGTTCCCCCTGTAGGGGAGGTCCCGGTACACCGCGACACCTCAGACTCCCCCCCTTCCGTCCCAGGTGCATCGGGTGGGCAACGGGCAGGACAGGCTGGCAGCTCACCATCCCAGTCGCCCGGGCCGCAGTGTCCCGTGTCAGAGGGCAGGAATCACAGGAGTCCATCTCCAGTTCTGCTGTACCGTCTGGGGAACCACGTAGACGTAGTCAAAGGGCCCGTAAGGCCAAACAATTAGACACTGAGTAAGTTGGCACGGGTGCAGGGCACAGATGAGTTTTAGGGGCTAGGGCACGTGCATGAACTCCTTTGGTTATTAAAGTCAATGTTACACCTACAGAAGCTGCCTTTGTGCTCTGTCCAAAGCGTGCGGGGGGGGTCATGTACGTTGAGCGCAAGTGTGTGTGTGAGGGGTGGTCTTACCTCAGCCCCAGGTGAGTCTGCCCCCTTCCCCCTGGGACGCCATCAACATCCCCCGGGCAGAGGACGGGACCGTGCACTGCAGTATCACAGCCGCATACAGGGATGGTCCGGGTGGATGGTGGTACTGTGGCCATGGGTCAGACATAGTCCAACGATGTGGAGCCAGGAGCTCACCGCAGGGCGGGTTGCCATCATCCTCCATGGCCTGCAATAGACACGCGTCCACCCGCAACTGTGTGAGCCCGGCCCATTGTGCCGCATGTGGATCGGCAATGGGGGGGGGGTGGTGTGCATGCGGGTGGGGTGGGTGGGGTTGGGGAGGGGGGTGAGGGTGCTGGGTGGGTGGATGGGTGGGGGGTGTGGGTGGTCGGCTGTTGCCATGGTGTGCGGTCTGTGGCCATACTACCCGATTCCCACGCCCATCTAGTCAGTGAAGCGGGCGGCTATCAGTCTGTCCCGTGCCCGCTGGGCCAGCCGGTAACGGTGGACAGCCACCCGCCTGTGTCTACCCCGTCTGCCCTGACCATTACCCCCATCCCCCTCATCTGGGGAGGACTGCGCCTCTTCCTGCTGCTCCTCCACTCCGCCCTCCTCTGCCTGCGGCACATCGCCCCTCTGCTGGGCTATGTTGTGCAGGACGCAGCACACCACAATGATGCGGCCGACCCTGTCTGACCGATACTGGAGGGCGGCCCCAGAGAGGTCCAGGCACCTGAAACGCATCTTCAGCACGCCAAAGCACCTCTCTATCACTCCCCTTGTCGCTACATGGGCATCAAAGTAGCTGTTCTCCGCCTCATTGCGTGGCCTCCGTATAGGCTTCATCAGCCACGATCGCAATGGGTAGCCCCTGTCGCCCAGCAACCAGCCCCTCAGCCGGGGATGGCGTCCCTCGTACATGCCGGGGATGGATGACCGCGACAACACGTATGAGTCGTGTACACTGCCTGGGTAACGGGCGCAGACGTGCAGGATCATCATGCGGTGGTCGCAGACCACCTGTATGTTCATCGAATAGGTCCCCTTCCTATTAGTGAACACGGTCCTGTTATCTGCAGGTGGCCGCACGGCGACGTGCATCCCATCGATCGCGCCCTGGACCATGGGGAACCCGGCCACGGCAGAGAAGCCCACGGCCCGGGCATCTTGGCTGGCCCGGTCCACGGGGAAGCGGATGTAGCGGTGCGCCATGGCATATAGGGCATCTGTCACTGCCCGAATGCACCGATGCACCGATGTCTGCGATATGCCGGACAGGTCCCCACTCGGTGCCTGGAATGACCCCGTTGCATAAAAGTTCAGGGCCACCGTAACCTTGACGGACACGGGGAGAGGGTGTCCCCCGCCAGTGCCACGCGGTGACAGGTGTGCCAGCAGGTGGCAGATGTGTGCCACGGTTTCCCGCCTCATCCGGAGTCTCCTCCTGCATTCCCGGTCCATGAGGTCCTGGTATGACTTCCGGGGCCGGTACACACGGGGCGCCCTCGGGTGCCTCCGTTGCCGTGGGGCCGCGACGTCCTCCTCCCCCTCCTCGTCCTGTCGGTCAGGTGTCCCTCCAGCCTGGGCGGCTGCCGCCTGTCCCTCTGCGGCAGCCTGCGCCGCCTCTCTGGCACGCTCCTCCTCCTCCTCCTCATCCAGGGCAACATAGACATGAGCGGCTGCCGCCACAGCGGCCAACATCGCTGGATGATCGGAAAACATGACGGCCTGGTGGGGGGGAGGAGAACGACGACATGTCATCATTGCCCATATCCCCTCCTCCCCCCAGCCAGGTGGCATGGACCGCATGGGTCCAACTGTTGGAGGCTGGCACCTGGCCAGGTGGACCAACTCACTTGCCCTCGCATCCCCCTCCCCGGCACGGACCCTCCCCAACCTCCACCCCGGCACGGACCCCCCCCCAACCTCCACCCCGGCACGGACTGCTCCCCCCAACCTCTACCCCGGCACGGACCCCCCATCACCCTCCCCGGCACGGACCCTCCCCATCCCCCGCCCCGGCACGGACCCCCCCATCCCCCTCCCCGGCACGGACCCCCCAACCCCTCCCCGGCACGGACCCCCCCCCCAACCTCCACCCTGGCACGGACCCCACATCCCCCTCCCTGGCACGGACCCCCCCGCAACCTCCACCCCGGCACGGACCCCCCCAACCTCCACCCCGGCACGGACCCCCCCCCATCCCCCTCCCCGGCACGGACGCCCCCCATCCCCCTCCCCGGCACGGACCCCCCATCCCCCTCCCCGGCACGGACCCCCCCCCAACCTCCACCCCGGCACGGACCCCCCCCCCAACCTCCACCCCGGCACGGCCCCCCCCCCCAACCTCCACCCCGGCACGGACCCCCCATCCCCCTCCCCGGCACGGACCCCCCCCATCCCCCTCCCCGGCACGGACCCCCCATCCCCCTCCCCTGCACGGACTTCCCGTCCCCCTCCCCGGCACGGACCCCCCCCCAATCTCCACCCCGGCACGGACCCCCCATCCCCCCTCCCCGGCACGGACACCCCCCGCAACCTCCACCCCGGCACGGACCCCCCCCCATCCCCCTCCCCGGCACGGATCCCCCCATCCCCCTCCCCGGCACGGACCCCCTCCCGGCACTCCCCCGGAGCCCAGCCTACTCTAACCACCACCCCCCCCCCGGCCGCACACACAGACACACAACCCGAGACACACCTCTCCTCACGCATTCAGACTGCGACCACGCCATCGCCTGCCCAGAGCCAACCCCCCAGGCCGTCACTCACCTCCACGCTGGTCGGCGTGAGCCTGGAGCACAGGGTCACGCCGATGAAAAGGAGGTTTAATTTACGTCGACGTGAACGGTCATCACGTCGACGGGACTTCGGCCCATCCGGAAGGGAGAACATCGGCAGGCCGAAAATCGGCTGCCTTGCGCAGACCCGTGACATTCTCCGACGGCAGCGGCGCCATTGACGCCCCGCCGACTTTTCTCCCTTCGGAGACTTCGGCAACCGGCGGGGGCGGGATTCACGGCAGCCAACGGCCATTCTCCGACCCTCTGGGGGGCCAGAGAATGACGCCCAAGGTTTCTGCCTCTAGCACTTTTTCAGGTAGCCAATTCCAGGACTCCATCATGTTCCAAATTTCTTCTCAACATCCCTCTAATTCTTCTGCCAGTTATTTCAAATCCATCCATGATTGCACAACATTCAGCACCTATTGCAACTCCTCAGATATTAAAGCAATCCAGTGCAACAAGATTTGGACAGTATCCTGGCTTGTGCTGGCAAGCGGCAAGTCGATTTCGGCGGGAGAATCAGCTGGTGAGTCAGTTTCAGCGGGAGCAGTGCGGAAGTGGTTGCTGGGAGGTAAGTCTGTTCTTTAAAAGCACTTGTCTTTGCAGGGGCAGGCCAGTCGATTTCGGCAGGAGAATCAGCTGGTGAGTCAGTTTCAGCGGGAGCAGTGCGGAAGTGGTTGCTGGGAGGTAAGTCTGTCCTTTAAAAGCACTTGTCTTTGCAGGGGCAGGCCAGTCGATTTCGGCGGAAGAATCAGCTGGTGAGTCAGTTTCAGCGGGAGCATTGCGGAAGTGGTTGCTGGGAGGTAAGTCTGTCCTTTAAAAGCACTTGTCTTTGCAGGGGCAGGCCAGTCGATTTTGACGGGAGTGGAGCTGGCTGGTTAGTCAATTTCAGCAGGAGCTGAGAATTTTTTTTTTTTAAATTAGTGTTTTAGGCGGGAACAGGAAGTCGACCCGCGGACGTCTGGGAAGACCCTCACCAATAAATTCTGGTGGAGAGGAAACCCGAGACACTACACGTGTAGTGTCTCCCACCCGCCCTCCTCCTCTGACCTAATAATAAAACCCATTGGTCTGAGGTAAGTACCATATTTTATTATATTATTATTATTTTTTATAAAAAATGTAATTTAGTTGTTAGCCAGATCTTGGTAGAAAGTTAGAGGAATGGCAGGGAAGGGAGTGCAATGTTCCTCCTGCAGGATGTTTGAGGTGAGGGATGCAGTTAGTGTCCCTGCTGATTTTACCTGCAGGAAGTGCTGCCATCTCCAGCTCCTCCAAGACCGAGTTAGGGAACTGGAGCTGGAGTTGGAAGAACTTTGGATCATTCGGGAGGCAGAAGGGGTCATAGATAGCAGCTTCAGGGAATTAGTTACACCAAAGATTGGGGATAGGTGGGTAACTGTAAGAGGGACTGGGAAAAAGCAGTCAGTGCAGGGATCCCCTGCGGTCGTTCCCCTGAGAAACAAGTATACCGCTTTGGATACTTGTGGGGGGGACGACTTACCAGGGGTAAGCCATGGGGTACGGGCCTCTGGCACGGAGTCTGTCCCTGTTGCTCAGAAGGGAAGGGGGGAGAGGAGCAGAGCATTAGTAATTGGGGACTCTATAGTCAGGGGCACAGATAGGAGATTTTGTGGGAGCGTGAGAGACTCACGTTTGGTATGTTGCCTCCCAGGTGCAAGGGTACGTGATGTCTCGGATCGTGTTTTCCGGGTCCTTAGGGGGAGGGGGAGCAGCCCCAAGTCGTGGTCCACATTGGCACTAACGACATAGGTAGGAAAGGGGACAAGGATGTCAGGCAGGCTTTCAGGGAGCTAGGATGGAAGCTCAGAACTAGAACAAACAGAGTTGTTATCTCTGGGTTGTTGCCCGTGCCACGTGATAGTGAGATGAGGAATAGGGAGAGAGAGCATTTAAATACGTGGCTACAGAGATGGTGCAGGCGGGAGGGATTCAGATTTCTGGATAACTGGGGCTCTTTCTGGGGAAGGTGGGACCTCTACAGACAGGATGGTCTACATCTGAACCTGAGGGGCACAAATATCCTGGGGGGGAGATTTGTTAGTGCTCTTTGGGGGGGTTTAAACTAATGCAGCAGGGGCATGGGAACCTGGATTGTAGTTTTAGGGTAAGGGAGAATGAGAGTATAGAGGTCAGGAGCACAGATTTGACGTCGCAGGAGGGGGCCAGTGTTCAGGTAGGTGGTTTAAAGTGTGTCTACTTCAATGCCAGGAGTATACGAAACAAGGTAGGGGAACTGGCAGCATGGGTTGGTACCTGGGACTTCGATGTTGTGGCCATTTCGGAGACATGGATAGAGCAGGGACAGGAATGGATGTTGCAGGTTCCGGGGTTTAGGTGTTTTAGTAAGCTCAAAGAAGGAGACAAAAGAGGGGGAGGTGTGGCGCTGCTAGTCAAGAGCAGTATTACGGTGGCGGTGAGGATGCTAGATGGGGACTCTTCTTCCGAGGTAGTATGTGCTGAAGTTAGAAACAGGAAAGGAGAGGTCACCCTGTTGGGAGTTTTTTATAGGCCTCCTAATAGTTCTAGGGATGTAGAGGAAAGGATGGCGAAGATGATTCTGGATAAGAGCGAAAGTAACAGCGTAGTTATTATGGGAGACTTTAACTTTCCAAATATTGACTGGAAAATATATAGTTCGAGTACAATAGATGGGCCGTTTTTTGTACAGTGTGTGCAGGAGGGTTTCCTGAAACAATATGTTGACAGGCCAACAAGAGGCGAGGCCACGTTGGATTTGGTTTTGGGTAATGAACCAGGCCAGGTGTTGGATTTGGAGGTAGGAGAGCACTTTGGGAACAGTGACCACAATTCGGTGACATTTACGTTAATGATGGAAAGGGATAAGTATACACCGCAGGGCAAGAGTTATAGCTGGGGGAAGGGCAATTATGATGCCATTAGACGTGACTTTGGGGGGATAAGGTGGAGAAGTAGGCTGCAAGTGTTGGGCACACTGGATAAGTGGGGCTTGTTCAAGGATCAGCTACTGCGTGTTCTTGATAAGTATGTACCGGTCAGACAGGGAGGAAGGCGTCGAGCGAGGGAACCGTGGTTTACCAAGGAAGTGGAATCTCTTGTTAAGAGGAAGAAGGAGGCCTATGTGAAGATGAAGTGTGAAGTTTCGGTTGGGGCGATGGATAGTTACAAGGTAGCGAGGAAGGATCTAAAGAGAGAGCTAAGACGAGCAAGGAGGGGACATGAGAAGTATTTGGCAGGAAGGATCAAGGAAAACCCAAAAGCTTTCTATAGGTATGTCAGGAATAAGCGAATGACTAGGGAAAGAGTAGGACCAGTCAAGGACAGGGATGGGAAATTGTGTGTGGAGTCTGAAGAGATAGGCGAGATACTAAATGAATATTTTTCATCAGTATTCACTCAGGAAAAAGATAATGTTGTGGAGGAGAATGCTGAGCCCCAGGCTAATAGAATAGATGGCATTGAGGTACGTAGGGAAGAGATGTTGGCAATTCTGGACAGGCTGAAAATAGATAAGTCCCCGGGACCTGATGGGATTTATCCTAGGATTCTCTGGGAGGCCAGGGAAGAGATTGCTGGACCTTTGGCTTTGATTTTTATGTCATCATTGGCTACAGGAATAGTGCCAGAGGACTGGAGGACAGCAAATGTGGTCCCTTTGTTCAAAAAGGGGAGCAAAGACAACCCCAGCAACTATAGACCGGTGAGCCTCACGTCTGTAGTGGGTAAAGTCTTGGAGGGGATTATAAGAGACAAGATTTATAATCATCTAGATAGGAATAATATGATCAGGGATAGTCAGCATGGCTTTGTGAAGGGTAGGTCATGCCTCACAAACCTTATTGAGTTCTTTGAGAAGGTGACTGAACAGGTAGACGAGGGTAGAGCAGTTGATGTGGTGTATATGGATTTCAGCAAAGCGTTTGATAAGGTTCCCCACGGTAGGCTATTGCAAAAAATACGGAGGCTGGGGATTGAGGGTGATTTAGAGATGTGGATCAGAAATTGGCTAGCTGAAAGAAGACAGAGGGTGGTGGTTGATGGGAAATGTTCAGAATGGAGTACAGTCACAAGTGGAGTACCACAAGGATCTGTTCTGGGGCCGTTGCTGTTTGTCATTTTTATCAATGACCTAGAGGAAGGCGCAGAAGGGTGGGTGAGTAAATGTGCAGACGATACTAAAGTCGGTGGTGTTGTCGATAGTGTGGAAGGATGTAGCAGGTTACAGAGGGATATAGATAAGCTGCAGAGCTGGGCTGAGAGGTGGCAAATGGAGTTTAATGTAGAGAAGTGTGAGGTGATTCACTTTGGAAGGAATAACAGGAATGCGGAATATTTGGCTAATGGTAAAGTTCTTGAAAGTGTGGATGAGCAGAGGGATCTAGGTGTCCATGTACATAGATCCCTGAAAGTTGCCACCCAGGTTGATAGGGTTGTGAAGAAGGCCTATGGAGTGTTGGCCTTTATTGGTAGAGGGATTGAGTTCCGGAGTCGGGAGGTCACGTTGCAGCTGTACAGAACTCTGGTACGGCCGCATTTGGAGTATTGCGTACAGTTCTGGTCACCGCATTATAGGAAGGACGTGGAGGCTTTGGAGCGGGTGCAGAGGAGATTTACCAGGATGTTGCTTGGTATGGAGGGAAAATCTTATGAGGAAAGGCTGATGGACTTGAGGTTGTTTTCGTTGGAGAGAAGAAGGTTAAGAGGAGACTTAATAGAGGCATACAAAATGATCAGGGGGTTGGATAGGGTGGACAGTGAGAGCCTTCTCCCGCGGATGGATATGGCTGGCACGAGGGGACATAACTTTAAACTGAGGGGTAATAGATATAGGACAGAGGTCAGAGGTAGGTTCTTTACGCAAAGAGTAGTGAGGCCGTGGAATGCCCTACCTGCTACAGTAGTGAACTCGCCAACATTGAGGGCATTTAAAAGTTTATTGGATAAACATATGGATGATAATGGCATAGTGTAGGTTAGATGGCTTTTGTTTCGGTGCAACATCGTGGGCCGAAGGGCCTGTACTGCGCTGTATTGTTCTATGTTCTATGTTCTATGTTCTAAGTAATATTCGTGCCATACAAGTGCCAGATAATGACCATCTCAAACAAAAGAGAATATAACCATTGCCCCATGACATTCAATGGCTTCACCACCAATGAATTCCCCACTACCAGCATCCAGGGGGTTACCATTGAAACTCAACTGGACCAGCCGTACAGATACTGTGGCTACAAGGGCAGGTCAGAGACTAGGAATCCTGTGGTGCCTAACTCAACTCCTGTCTCCCCAAAGCCCATCACCATCTACAAGGCACTAGTCAGGAGTGCAATGGAATATTCTCCACTTGCCTGGATGAATGAAGCTCCCACAACACTCAAGAAGCTCAACACCATCCAGGACAAAGCAAGCCAGTTGATTGGCATCCACAAACATTCATTCCCTCCACCACCAATGCACAGTAGTAGCAATGTGCACCATCTACAAGATACACTGCAGGAACTCATCAAAGAACCTTTGGGAGCACTGTCCAAGTCCTTTACCGTCTAGAAGGGCAAGGGCAGCAGATAGATGGGAACTCTACCACCTGGATGTCCATCGCCATGTCACTCACCATCCTGACTTGGAAATATATCCATGATGTGGAAATGCCGGCGTTGGACTGGGGTGAGCACAGTAAGAAGTCTTACAACACGAGGTTAAAGTCCAACAGGTGACTTTAACCTGGTGTTGTAAGGCTTCTTACTGGAAGTATATAGCGGTAGTCCTTCACTGTCGCTGGGTCAAAGTCCTGGAACACCATCCCTAGCAGCACTATGGGTGTTACCTACACCACATGGACCGCAGTGGTTCAAGAAGGCAGCCCACCATCAACCTTTCAAAGGCAATTAGGGATGGGAAATGAATGCTTGGCCAGCAAAATCCATATCACTTGAATTAATTTTTAAAAAATCATCCTTGTTACCTTCTCTTGTGCAATCACATCCTTCCTGTAGTTTGGTGACCAGAACTACATGCAATACTCTAGCTGTGGGCTGGCTAAAGTATTACATTGTTCTAACCTAACCTCACTGCCCTTAAATTCAATGTCATGGCCAATATAGAAAAGTATCCTAATTGCCAAGTTAGACACTGTTTCTACCGGTCCTGCGAACTTCAGGAATCTGTGGAGATACACTTCAAGGTTTCTCTCTGTTCCATTACAATTCTCAGTATCTTAGCATTTATTGTTTATTCCCTTGTCTTCTTTGTCCTCCCCTAATACATTACCTCACACTTCTTCGGATCAAATTCTGTTTATCATTGTTCTGCCTCCCTGACCAGTCCATTAATATTTTTCTGTAATCCACAGCTTTTATCCTGACTATCAACCGCATGACAGATTTCTGTTTCATCTGTAAAATTTTCCAGAGCCTCACTGGAAACAGCCTTTCATTCACAAAAATACCTGTTTATCTTCGCACCTTTCTTCCAGCACACAGAGTCAATTTTGGATTCAACATGCCATGTTACTTTGGATCCCATGGAATTTTACTTTCCTGATTAGTCTGCTCTGTGGGACTTTGTCAAAAATCTTGCTAAAATCCATCAGGACTGCATCAAACCTCACAAACACTCCTTGTATTGCCTCAACAGTATTCAATCAAACTAGTCAGACATGACATACCCTTAAAAAACTCATGCACCTATGCTGACTGTCATGAATTGCACTCATGCACATAATGAGATACAGACAGGCAGTGACAGACACCCAGTACAGCCAATCAACACACAGGACAGAACACAACCAATCACCAGGCAGAACACTAGAAGGTGGTCTCCCACTATAAAACACACGAGGCATCACACTCTGCCTCTTTCCACTGGTGACAACTGGAGTGACAGTCAGGGTGTATACATCAGTTAGCACCTTCTACACGTGGCTCAGAGCTAGTCTGGTCTAGTTAGTTATAGTAAGCACGCTTAGATTAGTAGAGTTTCAAACCCACAGCGAACTGTGTGCACTGCTTAACAAGTTCAATAAAGCGTATTGAACCAACATCACAGTTTGGAGTCTACTTTCAAGTACAACTGCATCCAGTTGCAGTCCGTGTTACCCCAGGGTGATGAACATGACATGGTACCAGTGGTCTACTATCTCTAAGTGGTTTACCTCGAGTGATTCCGTGACGACCAGCAAGTGCCTTCCAGCGGCATGGAGAAGATCCAGACCCCTCCACAGCTACGGATCTTCGACAATCTCGGCGCCTACTGGCAGGTCTTCAAGCAAAGGTTCCTTCTCTACATTGAGGCCTCTGACCTCGAGGATGCGTACGATGCCAGAAAAATTGCGCTGCTCCTATCAACTGCGGGGGACCAAGCCATCCCGATTTTCAACTCGCTTAATTTTACCGATGGCCAGGACAAGACCAAATTCAAGACCGTTTTGGAGATGTCGACAGTCACTGTGAAGTCGAAACAAACAAGACCTTTGAGCGCTATATCTTCCAGCAATGCCTTCAGGGTGAGGATGAACCATTCCAATCCTTTCTAACTCATCTCTGTATATTAGCGCAGTTCTGCAATTATGATGCAACCGCTGATTCCATGATCAGGGATCAGATCGTGTTTGGGGTGCACTCGGATTCCTTGTGGGAGCAACTCCTCAAAATTAAGCACATGACCCTGCCAGCCGCAATCGAGACGTGTATAGTGCATGAGTATGCGAGGAATCGGTACTCCCGTTTCAAATCGGCAGAATATGAAAAACATCCTCCCACGAGGCAGAGAGTGTACAGGCCATCGCCCGGATGCAGCGCCTCAGAATCGATGAAAGCGGCCATTTCACACGCTTTTCCCGGGGTCCCACGCATGCGCAACACGAACGGGAGAACAAAGCGGCCGCAAACCAGACTGCACAGGTGCGAACGTTGGCTGACCGCACTGCGCATGGAGCGTAACGACGTCAACGTCATGACATGCCAGAACTGCGGAACTGCCCACTTAAAGCGGCAATGCCCTGCAAAAGGCAGGTGATGTTTAAATTGCGGGAAGCCTGGACATTATGCAGCCTTGTGCAGGTCTGCACCACCAGTCAAGGGCCAGCAATCCCAATTCCAACGCAAGCGCGTTAAATGTGTACAGCAAGGTTTACTGGATTCTAATCCTGGTAGCACTACGGATCCGGAGGACGACTGCCTGGAGTCCCCCTATTGTGTGGGCATCATCACTACATGTGAGTATGCCTCTTCAAATTCAGCAAGCTGCCTATCTATCCTCAATGTGGATTCCGCGGATGAATGGCGTGCTGTCATACAAGTAAATCAATGCAGCATCCCGTTCAAACTGGACACTGGTGCTTCTGCCAATCTCATATCTGAAACTGATTTTGACCGCATTAAAAAGCAACCCAAAATACTTCCGCCAGCCTGCCAGTTCCTCGATTATAATGGCAATGCCATAACTGCACTAGGATCTTGTCATTTATTCATCTCCAACAAGACCATCAATGTCACACTGCGATTCGAAAACGTCAAGCCTGATAAGGCATCCCTGCTCGGTGCCCATGCATGCAAGCTACTCAACCTCGTACAGCGAGTCCATGCCACGTCTTCTTCCAATGTGGATCTTCAGGCTGACATTGATGACATCCTTGCTCAATATCCGAATGTGTTTGATGGAATGGGCACTCTGCCATACTGCTACAAGATCCTACTCAGGCCTGATGCCATGCCTGTAATCCATGCACCACGCCGGGTGCCCGCTCCTCTGAAGGAACGTTTAAAGGCACAGCTACAGGAGCTCCAAGACCAGGGCATCATCTCCAAAGTGACGGAACCGACTGACTGGGTTAGCTTGATGGTCTGTGTGAAGAAGCCCTCAGGAGAGTTGCGGATATGCATAGATCCCAAAGATCTTAAACAGAATATAATGCGGGAACACTACCCGATCCCGAAGCGGGAGGAACTGACCAGTGAGATGGCACACGCCAAATTCTTCATGAAGCTTGATGCATCACGTGGTTTTTGCAGATACAACTAGACGAGTCCAGCAGGAAGCTCTGCATGTTCAACACACTATTTGGCAGGTACTGTTATAACCGTATGCTGTTCGGCATTGTCTCAGCCTCTGAAATCTTCCACAGGATCATGGAGCAGATGATGGAGGACATTGAGGGTGTGCATGTCTACGTAGATGATGTAATCATATGGTCCACGACCCCAAAGGAACACATATCTCGTCTCAAACAAGTCTTTCGATGTGTCCATGCAAACGGCCTCAAGCTGAACAAGGCCAAGTGCTCCTTTGGCATGTCCATAAGACCATAAGACCATAAGACCAAGGAGCGGAAGTAAGGCCATTCAGCCCATCGAGTCCACTCCACCATTCAATCATGCCTGATTTCAACTCCATTTACCCGCTATCTCTCCATAGCCCTTAATTCATCGAGAAATCAAGAATTTATCAACTTCTGTCTTAAAGACACTCAACGCCCCGGCCTCCACCGCCCTCTGTGGCAATGAATTTCACAGACCCACCACTCTCTGGCTGAAGAAATTTCTCCTCATCTCTGTTCTAAAGTGACTCCCTTTTATTCTAAGGCTGTGCCCCCGGGTCCTAGTCTCCCCTGTTAATGGAAACAACTTCCCTACATCCACCCTATCTAAGCTATTCATTATCTTGTAAGTTTCTATTAGATCTCCCCTCAACCTCCTAAACTCCAATGAATATAATCCCAGGATCCTCAGACGTTCATCGTATGTTAGGCCTACCATTCCTGGGATCATCCGTGTGAATCTCCGCTGGACCCGCTCCAGTGCCAGTATGTTCTTCCTGAGGTGTGGGGCCCAAAATTGCTCACAGTATTCTAAATGGGGCCTAACTAATGCTTTATAAAGCTTCAGAAGTACATCCCTGCTTTTACATTCCAAGCCTCTTGAGATGAATGACAACATTGCATTTGCTTTCTTAATTACGGACTCAACCTGCAAGTTTACCTTTAGAGAATCCTGGACTAGGACTCCCAAGTCCCTTTGCACTTCAGCATTATGAATTTTGTCACCGTTTAGAAAATAGTCCACGCCTCTATTCTTTTTTCCAAAGTGCAAGACCTCGCACTTGCCCACGTTGAATTTCATCAGCCATTTCTTGGACCACTCTCCTAAACTGTCTAAATCTTTCTGCAGCCTCCCCACCTCCTCCATACTACCTGCCCCTCCACCTATCTTTGTATCATCGGCAAACTTAGCCAGAATGCCCTCAGTCCCGTCATCTAGATCGTTAATATATAAAGAGAACAGCAGTGGCCCCAACACTGAACCCTGCGGGACACCACTCGTCACCGGTTGCCATTCCGAAAAATAACCTTTTATCCCAACTGTCTGCCTTCTGTCAACCATCAAGTTCTTGGGCGACCAGATATCCCAGCAGGGTGTGCGACCAGATTCGGACAAGGTCAAGGCCATTAACGCCATGAAGACCCTAAAAGACAAGAAGGCGGTACTACGCTTCCTCAGCATGGTGAACTTCTTGGGAAAATTCATTCCCAACTTGGCCTCACACACCACGGCTCTCAGGCACCTGGTCAAGAAGCCCACTGCATTCCAGTGGCTACCCACACATCAAGCAGAGTGGTTCGAGCTCAAAGCAAAGCTCACCACTGCTCCGGTACTAGCGTTTCTTGACCCGGACAGGGAAACAAAAATCTCCACGGACGCAAGCACCGCATTGGTGCGGTGCTCCTCCAGAGGGATGACTCCTTATCCTGGGCTCCAGTTGCTTATGCGTCAAGGGCCATGACTCCTACGGAACAGAGGTACACCCAAATAGAAAAAGAGTGCCTGGGCCTCCTAACCAGCATTGAAAAGTTCCATGACTACGTCTACGGTCTACCAACATTCACAGTGGAGACTGACCACAGACCCTTGGTCCATATCATTCATAAGGAATTGAATGACATGACGCCCAGGCTTCAGCGCTTTCTCCTTCGACTTCGAATGTACGATTTTGAGTTAGTATACACACCAGGCAGGGAGCTGATAATTGCAGATGCCCTGTCCCGCTCCATCACCTCGCCCTGTGAACAGGTGACTTCATCCGCCAGATTGAGGCACAGGTGCAGCTGTGTGCCAGCAACCCCCCGGCCTCAGATGAAAGAGTGATCAGCATTCGTGAAGAGACTGCCAAAGACCCTCTTCTGCAGCGTGTAATGCACCACCTCGCAAATGGCTGGCAAAAAGGGCAATGCCCTCAGTTCTTTAATGTGAAGGACGACCTGACAGTCATCGAGGGGATCCTCCTCAAGCTAGATCGTATCGTTATTCCTCACAGTCTGCAGAGCTTAGTGCTCAAACAAATCTACGAGGGACACCTAGATGTCGAAAAGTGTAGACGCAGGGCCCGGCAGACTGTCTATTGGCCTGGAATCAACAAGGGCATTTCCAACATGGTCCTCAATTGTGCGACCTGCCAGTGCTTCCAGCCTGCTCAGTCCAAAGAAACACTCCAACAACACGAGATCGTGACCTCTCCGTGATCCAAGGTGGGAATCGACTTTTTCACACCAATGGGCGTGACTATGTGCTCATCATAGATTACCTCTCAAATTACCCGGAAGTTGTGAAGCTGTCAGACCTCATATCAAGGACAGTCATCAAGGCCTGCAAGGAGACATTTGCCAGGCATGGTATTCCACTCACTGTCATGAGTGACAATGGTCCCTGCTTCCACAGCCAAGAGTGGTCCAATTTCACCAAGTCGTACCAATTCAACCACATCACCTCAATCCCACACAACCCGCAGTCCAACGGGAAGGTCGAGAAAAGGGTCCATATAGTGAAGCAACTGCTCTGCAAGGCTGCGGACTCTGCTTCTGACTTCAACCTTACGCTGTTGGCGTACAGGGCAACCCCCCTGTCCACCGGTATGTCTCCGGTTCAACTCCTCATGAATAGAGAACTGCGTACGACTGTTCCAGCCATACACTTACCAGACCTGGATCACCCCCCAGTGCAGCAACTCAGGAACCGCCAAAAGCTGACGTACGATGCTCATGCTACCGATTTGCCTGTGCTATCTCCGGAGGATGCTGTTCGGATCAAGCTACCTGATGGAGTCTGGTCAGCTCCAGCTGTTGTTGTTCGACAGGCTGCTCCCAGATCGTTTGTAGTTCATATGGCTGATGGCTCCATTGTCAGGTGCAACAGAAGGGCACTGTGCAAAGTTGCCTGCCCACCACCAAATCCTACTTTTCCATATGTTGTCGTGCCTCCTCCGGACACCTTGGTGCCCTGCAGTGCCACTGTACCTGGGTGCCCCTGCCAGCTGGCAGGAGCACTGTCAGGGTGCCAGGCTGGCACCCTGACAGTGATCGGGCTAGGAGTTGCCCTGTGTGGGTGTGGGGAGGGTGGAGAGGAAGGGCGGGGAGGCTCCCTTACAGTGAGTTGGAGTTTGAGCGGATTTGGGGGTTGGGCCATGCAAAATGGCGTCCTGATCTCTCCTTACACTGAAGAGTTTCGGCAAGTGGGGCTCCTCAGTGCAGGAAACTGGACTAAGCGTGGACTCGTGTGCATATTCTCCGCTGAGGCCCCGTATCTAATCGGAGCCACACTTGACAGCTTTGTGTTTCTCGGCACTGCGAGCACTGGGAAACAAGCGGCTAAATGTGCTTGCTATGGGACATAGTTCCCATTTGGTTCGACTGCACCCACACTGTCCTCAGAACTCTTTCCAACAGTTTTCCCAAAATCAAGGTAAGCCTGCAATTACTCGGTCTATCACTTTCCCTTGTTTGAACAATGGTCTGATGTTAGCAATCCCTCAGTCCTACAGCATTACATCTGTTGCCACCGGGCTTTGGGAAATGATGGTCAATGCCTGTGCTATTTTCTCCTTTACTTCTCTTAGATGCATGGGGAAACTCTCTTTTGGGCCTGCCAATTTATTCACTTTCAAAGATGCTAAACTTCTTATTGTTTCCTCCCACCTTATCTTTTATCCATTCCAATATTTCACATTCTTCCTCCTTAATTACACTGCCTGCATCATCTCCCAGTTTTCTGAAAACGGACACAAATTATTCATTCAGAAGCATACACATATCTTCTGCCTCCACACAAGTTACATTTTGTCACTCATTTAAGCTACTCTTTCTTTAATTTTCCTTTACTCTTTATGCATTTATAATATATCTTTGGTGTTTCCTTGATTTTACTTGTCAATGGTTTCATGAGCTCTCTATGTTTGCCTAATTCCCTTTTTAATTTCACTCCAGCATTTTCTCTTCTCCATGGGTTTTGCAGTCCTGAACTTTCGGTATCTGATGCAAGTTCCCCTTTTGTTGTCTTATCTTACTCCATATGATATTTGAGATCCAGGGGTTTCTAGATCTCATTCTTTTTATTCCTGGAAACATTGATTTATTTTAAAGTAGCTGACATCAGCCCACTTTTGTCAAATCACACCACAGCTTAGTAACATTGGTTTTCACCCAATTTAAAACTTTTACTGTTGATTTAATTGAGTCCTTTTCTACAACTACTTTGATTCTCACTAAATTATGATCGCTGCTGCTAAAATGCTCTCCCACTGATTCCACTTCCATCAGCCAAGCTACATTTTCCAAAGCTGCATCCAACACCGCCTTTCCCGTCTTGCTGTGTACTGGCATAATGTTTTCCTGAATACATTCTGTGCCCTCTATTTCTTCTACACAAATTTTACCACTTGATATTAGGGTACAATTACTACCCTGTTGTTTGACATGACATATTGGTCTCTAACCCCCTCTGACTGTTTGGGGGTCGGTCCATTAAACACTCTCCGGACGTACCACTTGTCTGTTTCTTTCTTCTGTCATGCGAGTGTCCCTTTAAGAAATGTGTTCTCTTATCACATGGCTTCAGTGATGTCTTTGTGTGGGTGGAGCTGGGCTGTGGCTCTGGGTTTTACTTTCGGTTTAGACTGTTGGAAGCTGGATTCAGAAAAAGAAGGCTTCTCCTCTCTCTCTGTATGTTAAATACTGTTTTGTTAAAAGGGTTTTCCTGGTTTTATGGATGTTGTTATCACGTTGAAACAGCAGAAAGGGAAGTTATTAAGGGTTTTATATATATATGAAGAGAACTGTAGCTGTGTGGGGAATTTATGTTTGTAGTTGATAAAAGTTGCTTACTGTGTGTGTTTATAAAATGTTAACTGAATTCATAGAATAAACTTTGTTTTGTTTAAAAGTGCTTAAGGCCTCTGTTAAAATAACATCTCAAAAGTAGGCCCTTGCGCTCCTCGTAACCAAAATCTATAAATAGTTGTGGGTCAGGTGAACTCCATGATATACTTTGGAGTTTTCTAAACCCTGGCCCATAAGACTTCAGCTCAACCAGTATGGCCTCATATAATAATCCTTCTAGCATTTCATCCCTTCTCACAGTTGTGATTGTTTATTTAACCAATATTGTAACACCCCCCCACCACCATCTCTTTTACCCAATTTCTATCCCATCAGAAAATCCTACAGCCAGGAATGTTGAGTCGCCATCCCTGCCCTTCTTAAAGCTACATTTTATTGAAAACCATGATATCATACGTCCAAGTATCCCTCTGTGCTCTCTGATTATCTGGCTTATTCACTCGGCTCTTTGGATCAAAGTTCGTTGTTGAACAATCATTAGCCTCCTGCTGATATGCCAACCAATCAATGAAATGATAATGTTGGTTGGACACTGATACCACTGAGATGAACAGGCAGCACAAATTGACCTGCTGCCTGTCTCGCAATCACCGTGCACAAGGACTTCCGGTTGCGGCTATGCGGAGCTAAGTCGCACATTCGGCGGCTCCCGCAAAAACGGACTTTTGGGCTCTTTTCAGGGCCCCCAACGGCACTTTTTCGACGTTTCCCGGTGTGGGAAGGAGTCTACAACAGCTCCCTGTCAGTATATGGCTTCAACTAGGAGCGGGGCGACAAAAAAGGTGGTGGTGGACCCGAAGAAGGTGCGGGGGAAGAAGGACAAAATGGCGGCGGGCGAAGACCAAGCAGCGTGGATGCAGTGGGCGGAAGAGCAGCAGGAGGGTTGCCAGTGCAGCTTCAGAGAGATTAAAACGGACCTGCTAGAGCCGATGACGGCGTCTATTGATAAGCTGCTGGAGACACAGATGGCCCAGGGAGTGGTGATCCGCGAGGCTCGACAAAAGATCTCTGACAATGAGGACGAGATCTTAGGCCTGCCGGTAAAGGTGGAGGCGCACGAGGCGTTCCACAAGAAATGGCAGGAGCGGTTCGAGGAGATGGAGAATCGGCCGAGGCAGAAGAATCTGCGGATTCTGGGCCTCCCGGAGGGGCTGGAGGGGCCGGACGTGGGGGCCATTGTGGTCACCATGTTGAGCTCGCTGATGGGAGCGGGGTCCTTCCAGGGGCCCCTGGAACTGGAAGGGGCCCATAGAGTGCTGGCGAGGAGGCCCAAGGCTAACGAGCCTCCGCGGGCGGTGCTGGTGAGGTTCCATCGGTTCGTCGATTGGGAGTGTGTACTCAGGTGGGCCAAGAAGGAGAGGAGCAGCAGGTGGGAGAACGCGGAGGTTCGGATATATCAAGACTGGAGTGCGGAGGTGGCGAAGGGGATGGCCGGGTACAATCGAGCGAAGGCGGTGCTGCACAGGAAGGGGGTGTAGTTTGGCATGTTGCAGCCGGCGTGACTGTGGGTTACCTACAAGGACCGGCATCATTATTTTGAGTCTCCGGAGGAGGCGTGGGCCTTTGTTCAGGCCGAGAAGTTGGACACAGATTGAGGGTCGGGACGGGCGATTGGGGACTGCGGTTGATATGCTATATTTATTTTTGTTTCGAGGAGGGGGCCTTTTTATTGCTCCGGGTTTCTTTTTCTTTGTGTTTTTTCTCTTTTGGGTCAGTGAGGGTGGCTGGGGCGGGTTGGGCACTGTTTTGGTTGGGTTGGTTGGGGGGGCTCTTGGAGGTGAATTGGGGCCCGGCGGGGGAGGGGGAGGCCCGAGTCGGGGTTGAGGGGAACGGGCCTGTAAAAGGAGCTGCGTCAGAGGTGGCAGGGCATGGTAGGTGGAAAGCGCGGGCTTTTTCCCGCGCTGAAGACTGGAGGGGGCGGGGCCGGGGCGGGGAAGCGAGGGTTGTTTCCCGTGCTTAGAACAGAAGGGGGAGAGGGAGAGCCTATGGATGGGGACGGGAGAGGAGGGTGTGCCACACAATGGGAGGAGTCAAAGGAGAGGCGGGAGTGGCCGGGGTCAGCAGGAGTCAGCTGACTTGCGGAAGTGCAATGCGGGGAGTAAATCAGCTAGGATGGGTCCTAGCCAGGAGGGGGGAGGGGGTGGGGGTGGGGGGGGGCCGGAATCGAGTTGCTGCTGCTATGGTCAAGGGGGAGCTGGAGCGAGTGGGGGGGTCGTGATGGGGGTATGCCGCTGTGAGGAACGGGCCGGGTGTGGGGTGCGGGCGCGTGGCTAGCCGAAGAGGGGTCATGGCTAGTCAGCGGGGGAGGGGGGGCAGGTAGCCCCCTGATCCGGCTGATAACCTGGAATGTAAGGGGACTGAATGGGCCGGTTAAGCGGGCCCGCGTGTTCGCACACCTGAAGGGGCTCAAGGCGGATGTGGTTATGCTTCAGGAGACACACCTGAAGGTGGCAGACCAGGTAAGATTGAGGAAAGGGTGGGTAGGTCAGGTGCTTCACTTGGGGCTGGATGCCAAAAATCGAGGGGTGGCGATCTTGGTGGGAAAGAAGGTCGTTTGAGGCGTTGAGCATTGTGGCAGATAATGGCGGCAGGTACATAATGGTAAGTGGTAAGTTGCAGGGAGAGAGGGTGGTACTGGTCAATGTGTATGCCCCGAACTGGGACGATGCGGGTTTTATGCGGGGTATGTTGGGTCAGATCCCAGACTTGGAAGTGGGGGGAGACTTTAACACGGTGCTGGACCCGGCACTGGATCGCTCCAGGTCTAGGACGGGTAGGAAGCCGGCGGCGGCTAGAGTGCTGACGGGGTTTATGGACCAGATGGGAGGAGTGGACCCTTGGAGATTTGCAAGGCCGGGGGTTCGGGAATTTTCATTCTTCTCACATGTCCATAAGGCTTATTCCCGAATCGACTTTTTCATCTTGAGTAGGGCGTTGATAGCGAGAGTAGAGGATACTGGGTATTCGGCAATAGCCATTTCGGACCACGTCCCGCATTGGGTGGACTTGGAGATGGGGGAGGAGAGAGACCAGCACCCGCTGTGGCGCTTGGAGGTGGGGCTGTTGGTGGACGAGGAGGTGAGCGAGTGGGTCCGAGGAAGTATAGAGAGGTACCTGGAGACCAACGACAATGGGGAGGTCCAAGTGGGGATGGTATGGGAGGCACTGAAGGCTGTGGTGAGGGGAGAGCTGATCTCCATTAAGGCCCACAAGGAGCAGAGGGAGCGGGGGGGGGGGGGGAGGGAGAGGCTGGTGGGAGAGATGGTGAGGGTAGACAGGAGATATACGGAGGAGCCTGAGGAAGAATTGTTGAGGAAGAGGCGTAGCCTCCAGGCCGAATTCGACCTGGTGACTACCAGGAAGGCGGAGGTGCAGTGGAGGAAGGCCCAGGGGGCGATTTACGAGTATGGGGAAAAGGCAAGCCCTATGCTGGCGCATCAGCTTCGGAAGCAGGACGCAGCTAGGAAGATCGGGGGAGTTAAGGACAGGGGAGGGAGTGTGGTGCGGAGTGGAGCTCACATCAATGGGGTCTTCAGGGACTTCTACGAGGAATTGTACTGATCCGAGCCCCCACGGGAGGAGGGAGTGATGGGCCGCTTCCTGGACCAATTGAGGTTTCCAAAGGTGGAAGAGGGACTGGTGGCGGGATTGGGGGTCCCGATTGGGCTGGAGGAGCTGATCAAAGGGATAGGGAGCATGCAGGTGGGGAAGGCACCGGGGCCGGATGGTTTCCCGGTCGAATTCTATCAAAAATGTATGGACCTGTTGGGCCCGCTGTTAGTTAGGACCTTCAATGAGGCAAGGGAGGGGGGGGGGCTTTGCCCCCGATGATGTCCCGGGCACTGATCTCCTTGATCCTGAAGCGGGACAAGGATCCCCTGCAGTGTGGGTCTTACAGACCGACTTCCTTGCTAAATGTAGATGCCAAGGTGCTGGCGAAAGTCTTAGCCACGAGGATTGAGGATTGTGTGCCGCAGATCATCCAGGAAGACCAGACGGGGTTTGTGAAGGGGAGGCAGTTGAACGCGAATGTGCGGAGGCTTTTGAACGTTATCATGATGCCGGCGAGGGAGGGGGAGGCGGAGATAGTGGTGGCGATGGACGCTGAGAAAGCCTTCGATAGGGTAGAGTGGGGGTACCTGTGGGAGGTGCTGAAGAGGTTCGGGTTTGGGGAAGGTTTTGTCAGGTGGGTTAGGCTGTTGTATGAGGTCCCGATGGCGAGTGTGGCCACAAATAGGGGGAGGTCCGAGTACTTTCGGTTGCACTGAGGGACGAGACAGGGGTATCCCTTATCCCCCTGCTCTTCGCACTGGTGATTGAACCCCTTGCTATGGCACTGAGGGAGTCAAGGAACTGGAGGGGGTTGGTGCGTGGTGGGGAGGAGCATAGGGTGTTAATAGTCCAATTTGCTATGTCAGGATGGTGGAACAGAAGATTTGGGCTTGTAATTGGACAGGTTCCTCTCCTTCTCCATGACATTGCAATAATATGCCAACAAGCAATATTTGGGTTGCACTTTCTGGTTGGGGTTGGCTGTGAAATATCGTTAGCAGAGATATAAGAGCAAACCTTGTAACCTGCATCTTGGACAAGGAACAATGCAGGGAACAATAGATTGCAAGGATTTCTATTTGTAGAATTTGTTTTATTTGAACAGCATAGCCTCTAGGAAACAGAGTGTGAGAGATACATCTTCAGGATTTTTGTAAAAGAAAAACATTTTATTTGGAATTAACCACCGTAGATTGCCATCATTCATCACCTTTTGATACTTGATGCCATTTCTTTCATCTATAATCAAGTTATTGTAATTTATAGTCTGGCATGTCACTGCAGGAAAGAAATTGAAGTACAGACAGTGTTATTTTTAATCCATGTGTCTGCACAACAGATTAGGCAGTCACAGGACACTCTGAGCTGCTTATCTGCCATTTTGCAAATGAGTTTTGAATTCAGCTCAACATAGAGAGATATCGCCTTACTCTAATTAGATCTTTTGGTTCAACACAATATAAACAAGGCTATCAAATAGTCAATCCATTTGAAGTGCTCCAAAGTATGCTTAACTGCGACATGTAATTAATCAATAGCCAATGTAAAAATGATAGCAGAAATTCTGTTGCTGTGCTGTTTATTTGGCTTATCTTAGAATGTCTCTCTTGTTCTAGTCCTTTGACTCCTCCAATGGATGATGGATCACTTGGACACATGGCAGGGACAACGTAAGTTTAACTCTGGAATGTATATTTGAACAGTCATGGACAGATCAATGACCAGCTAAATTCAAGTCCAAGAATGTCAATTTATTAAATAAACCAAAGAAAATTCTGCAATTTGATCATTCCTTAACAGTGTATGATGCATGTTTTTGAAACTATTGCTTGGACAGTGTTGTGTGTCTGGTCTAATATTACCGATGAAGTATAAACATAGAACAGCCAGATTTCTTCTGAGTTCCACTTTTGCTCATTTATTAAGTAAAGTAAATGACCATTTTTGCGGTCAGTAAAATCTGTTGAATTCTGTTTTGTCTGGATTATGTCATTCTGGATTTTAAGCACATGTTTCATATTTGAAATACAATGTAATCTAGATAAATACTTAGAAGTTTCATGGCTGCTCACATTTCCTCTTTGTCACATTGTTTCTTGTGCCACACTGGTACCATAATTATATCTCGTGTGACAGTATGGTAAACCCTGGATGGATCACTTACCTTTAACTAATTTAGATAATAGTACCGATGTCCCTTCAGTAGGTGGCTGTGTTGCATTTCTTCTGCCTATCTTTCAGCTGTTCTAGCCCTTCCCTACTGCCACTGACCCAATCTGTACCCACTTTTTGGCATTGGTAATCAACTTCCATCATTACCCAACTCCTCTTCCTTGTAGGCACTTTAACCTTTTTTATATCTCCATTTCCTACAACCAATCTGAAACCTGTGTTTGCCTGGTTCCCCCGTTTTTCCTGAAACTGCTTTACCCTCTTGTGCCCTCAGAGTTCCCTTTTTTTTTTGCTTCAGCCATAATGGCCGCTTTAATTCTTTTCCCTTCAATTTATTTTAACAGTCACTACAGCCTTCCCCCTTGATTCTATGCTCCCCATTCTGCTTGTGCACCTCAGACACCTTTTCCCCAAAGCATTTACAGTATTGGAACAAACCATTTGGCCCATCAGTTCCATGCCTGTGTTTATGTTCCACATGAGCCTCCTCCTGCTCCTCTTCAAATCACCTCATCAACATATCCCTTCTCCCTAATGTATTTAGCTAACATCCCCTTAAATGCATCTAGATTATTCACATCAACTATCCCTTGTGACCCACATTCAAACCTTTTTCTGGGTAAAGAGGTTTCCCCTGAATTAGCTTCTTCTTCTTGAATTCTGTACCAAAGGCGACTCAAACCCTCAGCATCACAATCTCCACCACATGGAGGACAAGGAGGTAGGTCCCGAATCCACCCTGCCTGGAACAGAGATCGAGCCCCATGCTGTTAGCAGAAATCTGGTCCACATAGTCAACTGAGTCAACCAGCTCTCCAAGGAGTTCAACTTGCTGTAGAAACATTCAATTTTACATGCATGCTGTACCCTGGAGCTGTGGATAGTGGCGTGTTGTGATCAAGTAAGGAGAAGTCAACTGGCTCCCCTCTATCCTCTCCTTGTTTGACCACAGCAGATTTTCTTACTAAAAGGATATACCAGCCAATTCCATAAATGTTTCACTATTTAGATGCGGTGACTATAAAATATATAATCCAATGGGTTTCCTTGCATTTTTAAAGAGAAAAGAGGATAGTTTTCATTGTATTTAATCGATTTAAGAAGAATAATAAAAACACTCCAATTTTCACATATACATATATTCAAAGTTCCCACACACACAAATAGATTGCAGAGTTGGGAGGATAGAGTAAGTAATTTAGAGTAAAATTAAAGGAGTATACATCTCTTAAAGGTGGGTAACTCAGCTAGTTTCAGCCTGAAATTAATGGTCCTCTTGCTTTCAGTCAGTGGTCCTGCTGCTTTTGGCATTAAGGCAGGTTCAGACTGTAGATTGAAAACGTATTTATTCATCTGGAGACAAAAGCGCTGGGTTGAATTATTTTTCAAAGTAATTGTATACATCACTTGGTTAGTCAAAATTAGCAGACGTGGTTCGACTTGCAAGTTGCATGGAGAGTGGAAAGGAACAAACCCACTCAGGGGGCGCGATCGAACAGTCACACTGCACCTGAAAAGCAGTGCGCCACGGCACTATGAGACCGAAAGAAGCCAGGAGACCCTGCCCCTGGGACCTATCCGGCTCACAACACCTTGCAAGATCTAACGCGATCTCAAAAGACATTGTAATGTGAATCCCACCCATTTTGGGTGGGATCACTTTTTGGCAAATCTGCATATTAGAGCGCGACAGCTAGTCTCACTGTAATATGCAGTTCCCTGAGGTAACTGAGGCATTGGTATTTATCTGGTCTCCATAAGCCGGAACCAGATGGAATGCCACTTGTGCACACCTCCTTGTGGAATGTGCCTTTGCAAAGAAGGTCTGGAGAGAGATGCAGTGGTATTTGTCAAGGTTTATCCCAAACAGATCTGTGACACAGGACTCTGTGCTCTACGGACTGTTTCCAGGGACACACACCGAGACAAACATCAACTGCGGCTGGAAGGTCATCAACTCGGTGAAAGACGCTCTTTGGTCTGCCCGAAACTTGCTGATCTTCCAGTGCAAAGAATTGTCCTCGACCGAGTGTTGCAGACTGGCACATTCCAAGGTCCAGGACTACGTGCTAAGGGACGCACTCAAGCTTGGGGCAGCTGCCGCCAAGGCGCAATGGGGAAAGACCACTGTGTAAGGTCTTTCCAGTAAATGTACACCGAGGGGCGGGTAACAGTGTAAACCCCCCTCGGTCTGGGCCACCAACACTCCAATGTATAAAACAAACATGACAATGTAAATATTTAAGAAGGAATTGTAATGTAAAGAGTGATATGTGTATAATAATATCAAAATTGAATGGAAGAAAGTCAAGGCAATGTGTAGCTCTGATGGAAATGTACAGTCAAGACAATTCAAAATGCTCTGTAATGCTTATGATATATTTTATGAATAAAGTATATTTTTTTGAATAAATTTTTTTTTTAAAAAACCTTTTCGGAAGGGTGGTATCCTGGCACTGCTGGTGCCACCCAGGCATGCTGGCAGTGCCAGCCTAGCACTGCCAAGGTGCCCAGTTGGCACTGCCAGCTGCTGGGGCATTGCCAGGGTACCAGGCTGGCACTGCGAATGGGCTGGGCGCCCTGTACCATTATTAAATGGCATCCTGATCTCTTGCTACATGGAGGGGTTCCGGCGGGCTGAAGTCCTCAGTGCAGAAAATGGGGCTATGTGCGGCTTCAGCCGCTCATTCCCCGCTGAGGCCCCCTATCTAACCCGAGTGACGTTTGATAGTATTGTGTTTCTCGCCACTGCGAGTTCCGAGAAACATTTGGCCAAATGAATTCACTATGGGACTTTGTTGTCATTTAGTTAAATCGCACCCAGGGTCTTGTTCCTTCAAAATCTCAGTTCTGCAGAGAAAACAGGTGGAAAATGGCACAAATGGTCGGCCTGTCACATGTCAACTTCTCGCTAACTGTCCATGGCTAGTGTATTCCAGTTACTTAATCAGACCTGGCAGCATGGTAGCACAGTGGTTAGCACTGTTTCTTCACAGCGCTATGGTCCCAGGTTCAATTCCCAGCTTGGGTGTACTATCTGTGCAGAGTCTGCATGTTCTCTCTGTGTCTGCATGGGTTTCCTCCGGGTGCTCCGGTTTCCTCCCACAAGTTCCGAAAGACATGCTGTTAGGTGAATTGGACATTCTGAATTCTTCCTCAGTGTACCTGAACAGGTGCGGGAATGTGGCGACTAGGGGCTTTTCATGGTAACTTCATTGCAGTGTCAATGTAAGCCTACTCGTGACAATAAAGATTATTATTATCAGATCATGGTCAGGAATTTCTCTCTCACCCAGAATCCCATTGTCCAATTGATCATACCTATCAGTTTGTCTTACCTAGTTGAGTACCCAGGTGATTGTCAGACACTTTGGGTGGAATTCTCCCAAAATATTTCTAAGGTAGTCTCCAGCAAAAAACAAGATGTGATTACCATCGGGTGGATTGGTGCAATCCAGATCGTATTCCACCCACACTTAGAAATACTTTTGGAGCGGGGGCGATTCGCACCGAAGAAGTGATTTGTGGGACCAAGGAAGCCGACAAGGAAAGATTCTCAGAGATCGGGTGACTCGATCGCAGAATAACCCTGCATCCTCCCCCCTTCCTTTTAGCAAAAACCCTCGCCCCCCCCCCTCCAACCCCAATCGCTGGTGGTCCCTATTGCTTGTCAGCCTGCTACAAGTTCACCAAAGTCCCCTTTTCAGGGCCCCACTTTATGTCCCACACTTCAACCCTCCGCCCACTCCCTCAGTATTTGGCAGTGTCAACCTGGCAGTGGAAAACTGCAAGTACAGGCATGCTGTTCAGGCAGCAGAGGTTGAAAAAGTCTAATAAGAAATATTGCTGTCAAACAGTGCATCCGGTCTTTCATGAAGCCCTTCAGAGTAGAAACAAACCCGCTGTAGAAAGAAAACTCTCAGACAGAGCACCTGCTGAAAGGAGGAAGCACTTCAGTGTTAATGGACCATGAAGTGCTATTAACATAAACAAAGCTAACCTTCCTTTGAGATATCCTTCAGCTGCCAATCAAGGCAGTTGTAAAAAGAAATTGGGTGAACAATTCAGTGTAAAAATCAAGTACAAAGGGATAAAAAAGGCATACTGCAACAGCGAAACCACACAGCCTAGAGAAATCGCCTTGTTTTTCACAGCAGAAAGCACTTAGCCGTGTTTGATGTTATGAGGAGCTGTAAATCATAGCAAGAGTGTTTATAAACATTGTAGTTAGCATCAAAGCAGGATTCAGTGAGGTGCATTCAAGTGTGAAGGAAAAGTCAGATAAACAGTCCACCAAGCACCTATATCTGGAGTAATACAACTGTAAATCACTGGTTAATGCAATATACTGCTGTGTGATACTGAATTAAAAATTAGCATTTCTTTTAAAATATTTTTATTGGAATTTTGCACTTAATATCAAAACTTTTCATTTAAAAATTGGGATTTTTTACATTTATTAATAAGAATGATGCACTTTACGTACATTGTTTATAATTACATTTGTTTTATTGTGGGACGGGGGGGGGAAGTCCTGTTTTCCACTTGAGTTCTCGAGGGACGTTAGAATTGTCTGTCCTCCTGGTTTGACACGTGTGGGAGGGATCTGTGACCCCTCCTGTAAATTGCCTTCCTCCCCGTTTCTCCTCTGTTATATGCGAGCTCCCTTTCATTCCAGCGGTACTCCCTGCACCTACTATCCCTCCCCCCTCTATTCCTATCTGCACTCCCACACCCCTGCTGGTTAGTTGCTGCTTGTGAACAGGTCTGAAAAGAGATTTGTGAACTTGTCATGCCACGTGTCGTGCAATCTTTCCTCGGCCTGGTCTGAGAGCCACTCCGAGGCCCTGGATGGCACTATCGACTTCGAACTTAGCAGAAGTCTCCATCTGGCGATCAGTGAGGTGAAGGCCAGGGCATCCACCTGTCCAGAGCTCTGGATGCTCTGACACCCCCAAGACCGTCACAGTCGGACACGGCTTCACCTCGACCCTCACAACCCTGGACATAGTCTCTAAAAAGGCTGTCCAGAACTCCCTGAGTCTGGGTAGGACCAGAACATGTGGGTGTGGTTGGTCGGGTTCCCTGATGCCGCTCGCACCTATCTGCCACCTCCGGAAGAACCCGTTCATGTGTGTCTTTGTAAGTTGCTCTGTGTGCACCACCTTGAGCTGCATCAGGTTCAGCCTGGCGCAAGATGAGGATCCTGTGTAGCTCCTTGATCGAGAGTCCTCCCCGATGTCCATGCTCAGATCCTCCTCCCATTTCCACCTGGTCCCGTCCAGTGCGATTCTGACCTTTTCTATGAGTTGTCTGTAGATGTGACACATTTGTCGTCCCCTAGCCAGTCCAACACTAATATTGTGTCCAGAAATGTGTGTTCATATCTCTGGGGGAACATTTTTGTCTCCTTGTGGAGAAAGTCGCGTGAAGCTCATTACCTTTCGGAAGTGGGAGCCACTTTGAGAGTCACCCCAGGGTTGGCAGTCTATCGTCCATGTACATGTCCTCCACTCTCAGTGTCCCTCCACATCGCAAATGCGGCGTCTATATTCGGTGGTGTGAACCTATAGTTGTTGTAGATGGGGGCCTCTATGGAAATCTCGCCAAGCTTGAAATGGCACCTGAACTGGTTCCATGTTCTTGGTGTAATCACTACCACCGGGCTCCTGGAGTGTGTGTATTTGGGGGAAGGGGAGGGTGGTCCAGTTCCCTTAATCACCCCCTCCGCATTTGCCGCCCTGTGGTAGAATAGGAGGGGTGGTAGGGCCAGGTCTTCCACGTTTTGCCTTCGCCCTCGCTGTAAGATGATCTTTTGTATTGTATGGACTTTTCACTGACCCATTTGCTCCCCCTGCCCCCATCACCACCAGACGAAGGTCATGATTAACATGTTGACTCGGTGAAGAAGGGTTCAGGGGTGATCTGAATACAAAGAAGAACCCAGGCAACATGTTCATTTTGACTGTCTGTACCCTTCCCACTAGCGAAATAGGGAGTGAATCCCATCTTTGTAGGTCCCTCTTCACCTCCTCCTCCACCAGGCTGGAGAGGTTCCACATGTGGAGCCTCATCCAGGTCTGGGCCACTTGTATGCCCAGGTACCTGAACTTGGTTTGGATCACTTGTAAATGGCAGTTATTCCATCTCCGCTGCTCCCTCTCGCGGGTTCACCAGGAAGATTTTGCTCATTTCCAGGTTGAGTTTGAAACCTGCGAAGGCACCGAACCCCCTAAGGAGTCCTGTTATCTTTTCCATGCTGGCTAGAGGGTTCAACACGTATAGGAGCAGGTCATCCACATAGAACGAGACCACTCTCTGCCCACTTTCCGAATGCCCATCCACCACTCTGCCGATCTAAGGATGATGGCCAGTGCGAACAGGAGCGGGGTAATGTTCCCCTGTGCAGCCAAAAGTATTCGGAGCTGGTGGCATTCGTCCACACACTCGCCATGGGACCACTGTACAGGAGCTTTACTCACGCGGTGAACCCTGCTCCAAACCCAAACCATTCAAGCACCTCCATGAGGTACCTTCATTCCACGGAATCAAAGGCTTTCTCAGCATCCAGGGAGACGATCGCCACTGATGTCCTCTCCCAGGATGGTGTCATTATTACATTCAGCAGACATTTGCAACGGGATTCTCCCTTCTGGGGACTAAGTCCCCACGTCGGCGGGAGAACCGGCAGCAACCACTCTGGCGTCAACAGCCCCCGAAAGTGCGGAATTCTCCACACTTTCAGGGGCTAGGTGGATGCCGGAGGTGTAGGCGCCGCTGCAACCGGCGCCGAAGGGACTACGCGAGTTCGCGCATGCACCGAAGGGTCGGCATGATCTTGCGCATGCGCGGAACCGCCGCCGTGGTTCCACGGATGCGCAGACCGTCCGGTGTATTTTGGCGCATGTGCAGGGGGTTGTCTTCTCTGCGCCGGCCATGGTGGAACCCTACAGGGGCCAGCGCGGAAGGAAGGAGTGCCCCCATGGCACAGGCCCGCCCACAGGACGGAGGGCCGTGATCGCGGGCCAGGCTACCCTGGGGTCGGATTCCCCCGCGCCCCCCCCGAGGGCCGCCCCAGCCCACTTACCTGCCACGTCCCGCCGCGTGGGACCATGCATAACCCACGCCGGCGGGACTGGCCAGAAACGTATGGCCGCTCGGCCTATCGGGGCCCAGAGAATTTTCGGCGGGGGGGGGCCTGCTGCCAACGGCCCCCGACTGGTGTGGCGTGAACCCCACCCCCCCTCGAAAACCGCCACCGGAGAATACGGCAACCGGCGTCGGAGCGGTGCGGCGGGATTCGCGCTGCCCTCCCCCCCCCCCCCCCCCGGAATTCTCCGACCCAGCGGGGGGGTTGGAGAAACCCGCCCCTGAAGTTTGCTGTTCGTTGTCTGCCCTTGACAAACCCGAGCTGATCTTCCACAATCACTTCTGGCAGGCAGCTCTCCAGGTGTCTCGCCAGCGTTTTCACTCGGATGTTTGCTTCACAATTTAAGAGAGAGGTGGGTCTGTATGCTCCACACTCAGTCGGGTCATGTCCTCTTTTGGTATCAATGAGATCGAGGCCTGGGCCAGCGTGGGCAGCAGGGCTCCCTTTGACAGTGAATTGTTGAACATCTCCCGCAAGTGCGGGGCCGGCCAGTACTGCTGCAAATCTTTTATATAAGTCTACCGGGAACCCATCCAGTCCTGGCTGGCCAGGGACTTTCCCTGACTGCGTGGTATTAATGCATTCCATGATTTCGCCCAGCTCTAGCGATGGTTCCAGCCCTTGTTTCCTGTCCTACCCCATCACCGTTATATCCAGTCTGTCGAGGAACTATTCCATCACCGAGTCCCCCTCCGAGGGTTCGGACGTTTATAGCCCTCGGTAAAAGTTTGCAACGGCCTCGTTAACCTCGTTTGGGTCTGCTACCATCCACCATTTTTGTCCCTAACTTGCGGCGGCTTTCTTTCTTAGCTGGTGTGCCAGCATCCAACTGGCTTTGTCTCCATGTTCGTAGAAATCCCCCGTGCCTGGCGGAGCTGGTGGACTGCCTTCCTTGTGGAGAGCAGATCAAATTCCAGCTGCAGCTTTTTCCTCTCCGGCAGCAGCTCCACGGTTGGGGCCGGGTTTACCGCCGATCCACCTCCAGTATGGGGATGTTGGGCCCGGCCCTTCTCCAACCTCACATCCATGTGGTGCGTGATCAGAGATTACAATTGTGAATATTCTGCCTGTGTTATCCCCGGAAGAACCCTTTTCCCTACTACAAAAAAAGTGAGTAGGCCATGTGCATGTGGAAGAAGGAGAATTACTTTCCTCACAGGTGACTGAATCTTCAAGGGTCCACCCCCCCATCTGCTTCATAAAGGTGTTCAATTCTCATGCCATACCTGACGTGGTACCTGTCCAGGGTTGGATCTGTCCATTGTCGGGTCCTATACACAGTTAAAGTCCCCCTCCATGATAAGTCAGTGGATGTCTAGGTCTGGGATTTCGGCCCTTGTTTTTTTGACACATATTGCGTTGTCCCCGTTAGGGGCATATATATTTATCAAGATTACCGGGATCGCTGATTATAACGTATCGCTCCTTCCTGTATCCGACACTGTGCTCGTCAGGTGAATGAAACTGTCACATTGATTAGTGTGGCCACCCCCTTGTCCTGATGTCAAAACATGAATTAAACTTTTGTACCACCCAGCTCTTCCTTACCCGCAGTCGATCCCTCTCTCATACGTGTCTCCTGTAGGCTACGTCCCCCTCAGACTCTTGAGATGGGAGAGAACTCTGGATCTCTTCACTGGCCCGTCGCGGCCCCTTATGTTCCATGTTAGGCCTGCCCTTGTTCAAGGGACATTCAAAATGGCCACTGACTATTTTCTCATTTCCACCATCTCCACGTGTTGTCTGCTGCAACCAAAGCTCTACCCTCCCTTCCCTCACCCTCTGTTCCGCCTCTGAACCCCCTTACCCTTGTGCTGCCTCTACTGGCCCCCCTCCCCCTTAGCTTTACCTCCTTCTCCACTTCCCTGATCCTCCTTTTTGCACCCTGTGTCCCCTGAAGTTCTGTTCTTCCTTGCCCCTCTTCCAGGTTCACCCTCCCTCCATCCCAGGAGGTGCGCCATGGCCTCCTTCATTGTTGTACTTCGACACACAAGCCTCCTTGCTACTATGGCAGTTCCCCTAACAGTCGGGTGCCCCTATTTAACCCCTATCTACTCTCTCCCCTTCCAGTTCCCTGCGTGCCTCTGCCTATGGTTGCTCCTGCCACTCTCAAATTCTTGCAGCTTGCCGTCTAGCCATTGCCCTCTATCATTTGTTGGGAGGGTTGAATGGAGGGTTGAGGGGGCTGTTTGCGTAGGCTGGGAGGGTTTCGGTTAGGGGGGGGGACAACCCGCACATGTGGCCTGGTGTCGGTCATTGACCTTCTTGCAGTACTGGAGGCCAGTCCTCCTGGTCACACTGCCCGAGCTGATGGCCATTGCCGTTTCATCCCAGGCAGCACTGGCTGCCCTGTGGCTCACCCTCCCGGACCCGCGGGGAACAGGATATCCCTCCTGACCTCAAGCGCATCTAGGAGTTTCTCCAAACCTTTTGGCTGGGGGTCTCGGTGCCATGGCTGTGAGGTGAGTGGGGTTGGCTGTGAAAGTGCTATTTAAAGTGCTGCTCGACTTTGCTAGTGGAAGGCTGGTGTGCGCGGTCCCGGCGAATCAGCTGGCAAGCCTTCATTTGCACACGCAACCTGTGGGGCGTCGTTAAGTGGACCAATTAACATAGTATTGCACTTCCAGCCTTGCCGGGCTGATGCTAGGAAGCACGCAACAGTTCCCGCTCGCTAGGAAATCTTAAAAATCTTTCTGGAGAAATGCGCCCTATGTTTAATTCAGCAAGGCGTATTCTCTCAAACTTTAATGAATCACATGGAAAAATATTGATTTGCATACCAAAGAGAAGTCATTGCACCCATAGTCAGTGTCATAATATACACCAGTATATCATGGTGCAGCCACACACTGATGGACACACAGTGGGACCAATCAACACACACAACACCGCAGCCAATCACCAGTGAGAGCACACGCACTATAAAGACATGGGACATCAGAGTTCCCGCTCATTCAAGTAGCAGCTAGCTAGGAGCACAGAGCTCACAGCCTGCAACACAGACATTCACCATGTGCTGAGTGCATCAACTGGTTAGGACAAGGCAAAGGTCTTTAGTTAAAGCTAGTATCGTATTTACCCACAGTTCAAGTATGTTTAAATAGTTAACCTTTTAATAAAATAGTGTTGCACTACTTCAAGTGTTGGTGACCTGTATGTGATCCAGAACACCCAACACATCATGATACCAGGAGTGGTTGCATACTAGCACTACCTGCAAGTGATCTGCATTCAGCCAGCATTCCATCATTCTGCAACATGGACAACATCAGCCCGCTGCCACCGCTCCGCATCGCCGTCAACCTCGGGGCCAACTGGAAGATTTTCAAACAGCGCTTCCAGCTCTTCCTCGAAGCCACGGACAGGGAGGGCGCGTCGGACACCAGAAAGATTGCTCTTCTCCTCTCCACGGCCGGGGACCATGACATCCATATTTTCAACTCTCTCACCTTTGCAGATGACGAAGACAAGACGAAGTTCAAGACGGTTCTCCTCAAATTTGACACTCACTGCAGCGTAGAGGTGAATGAAAGTTTCAAGCGCTACGTGTCCCAGCAGCGTTTGCAGGGTAAGGACGAACCTTTCCAATCCTTTCTAATGCACCTCCGCATCCTTGCGCAATCTTGCAGCTATGGGCCCACCTCCAACTCCATGATACGCGACCAGATTGTTTTCGGTGTTCAGTTGGACCCTCTACGTCAGCAGCTCCTCAAAGTAAAGCAACTCACCCTAGTGACCGCCATCGAGACCTGTGTCCTACATGAAAATGCCACTAGTCGGTACTCCCATATACAAGCGGCTGAAACGGCGTGGCAAGGTCCCCATGAGGCGGAATGGGTCCAAGTGATTGAGCACCTCCTTGGCGGCCATTTCGCGTGCTTTTCGCGGACTCCCGCGCTTATACGCACCAAACGAGGGGACGGCGATGTGGAGGAACGTAACGCGCAGGCGGGCACCAGCATGACCACACCGCGCATGCGCGGTGGCGCAGCGAACGTGCTGACGTCACGACGTGCGGCAACTGTGGCTCCGCCCATTTAAAGCGGCAATGCCCCGCAAAATCTGGACAATGCCTACGATGTGGAAGACTTGGCCACTATGCTGCCTGCTGTCGAGCAGCTCAGCCTTCCAATTCATATCGCTTCAGCCAGCCTCGCAGGAATGTTCGGGCAATTCAACCCACAGTCACCGAGTCCGATTCCGACCTCCCGCACAGCAGTGACACCAAGAACCCAAAGGCACCTTTTCAAGTCGGTGTCGTAATGAAAAACAGGCTATCCCCGAAGCAAAGACGAGCCGCTGTCGGTGTACAGCATCGATCCAGACGATGAGTGGTGTGCCACCCTGACGGTCAACCAGAATTCATCGTCCACCTCAGAGACTTAATTTGTGAACTTTGTGCACTAATGGACTCTCTGGTCTGTTCAGTTCTTCCGTTTAATCATTCAAGTGATTTGTACATAGTGTTCATCTCGTTATTTGTGTGACACACTGTTTTTTTGCACCAGGCACCTTCCCATGTAAATAGCTTAGTTTTATGTACATAGTCCTGTAAATATTTTGCACACACGTAGTCAGGAACATTCACCACACACTATTTATTGTCACGCGGGCACATTTTTTTATATAAAAGGGGGGAATGTCATAATATACACCAGTATATCATGGTGCAGACACACACTGATGGACACACAGTGGGACCAATCAACATACACAACACCGCAGCCAATCACCAGTGAGAGCACACACACTATAAAGACAGGGGGCATCAGAGTTCCCGCTCATTCGAGTAGCAGCTATCTAGGAGCACAGAGCTCACAGCCTGCAACACAGACATTCACCATGTGCTGAGTGCATCAACTGGTTAGGACAAGGCAAAGGTCTTTAGTTAAAGCTAGTATCGTATTTACCCACAGTTCAAGTATGTTTAAATAGTTAACCTTTTAATAAAATAGTGTTGCACTACCTCAAGTGTTGGTGACCTGTATGTGATCAAGAACACCCAACACATCACTTGCATACTAGCTTTTTGTGATTTATGCACACAGACCCCCAAATCCCTCTGGCCTACATTTTTCTGCAATATTTCTCCATTTAAATAATATTCTTCCGATCAAAATGCATAACTTCACATTTTCCTACATTATATTCCATCTATCAAGTTGTTGTCCATTCACTTAACCTGTCTACATCCCTCTGTAGACTCTTTGTGCCATCCTCACCACTTGCCTTCTCACCTATTTTTGTGCCATCTGCAAACTTGGCAATAGTGCATTCACTTCCCTCTTCCACGTCATTAATATATATTGTAAATAATTGTGGCTCCAGAACTGATCCCTGTAGCACCCGACTAGTTACAGGCTGCCATCCTGAAAATTCCCCTCTTCCCTCAAATCTTTGTTTTCTATCAGTTAGCCAATCCTCAATCCATGTTAATCATAGAATCATAGAATTTATAGTGCGGAAGTAGGCCATTCATCCCATTGAGTCTGCACCGGCCCTTGGAAAGAGCACCCTACTAAACCCCACGCCTCCACCATATCCCCTTTATCCCCGTAACCCCACCTAACCTATTTGGACACTAATGGCAATTTAGAATGGCCAATCCACCTAACCTTTGGACTGTGGGAGGAAACCAGAGCAACTGGAGGAAACCCACGCACACATGGGGAGAACGTGCAGACATCACACAGACAGTGACCCAAGCCGGGAATCGAACCTGGGACCCTGGAGCTGTGAAGCAACTGTGCTTACCACTATGCTACCGTGCTGCCCAAACCTACCACCCCCAACACCATGGGCTCTTAACCTATTAAGTATCCTTTTGTGCAGTACCTTGTCTACTGGAAGATCATAAATATAGTCTAGAAAAGGCTAAACACCAGGAGATAATTCATGCCTCCATGTTTCAGGCTTCCCCCCCCCCCCCCCACTCCCCAATCAATCACAAGGCCGCCCCGAAACCACTTCATGTGATTTACAGCCTACAGCCACCTGCCTCAGTCCTTGTTGAATGAAGGATATAAGTTTTAGTATATATGAGTTTTTTCAACTTCTGAGTTGAATGAGGACACAACCACATTATAGAAAATATAACGAGTGTGGGGAATGATTGCCACAAACCCTCATTGAAGTGTTGGGATGATAAATTATGTCAGTGAAGTATCAGTGAGTAGTTGTTATGTGAACACATTGTTATATTGTAGTCCCTCTCACTTAGTTTTCAGGAAATGTATACCACATTTGGCTTGTTGCTATTTAGAAGGTTTTTTTAAAATTTTCAGCAGTTAATGCCACACCTGACAGTGTAGAAGGTCCATTCAGTTGATGGGTGGTGACATTTTATTTTCTCATCCATGGGTTGTGGCGATTGCGGGCAACGAGGCCAGAATTTCTACCCATCCCTAGTTATTGTTGAGATAGTGGTGAACTGCTTTCTTGAACTGCTGCAATCGGTGTGATAAAGATACACCCCTGGTATTGTTAGGAAGGACGTTCCAGCGTTTTGACTGAACGATAAAATTCCAAGTCAGATTGAGGTGTGACTTGTAGTGTAACTTGGGGGTTTGGTGCTCCATCGTACTTAGAACATAGAATTTACAGTGCAGACGGAGGCCATTCGTTCCATCGAGTCTGCACCGGCCCTTTGGAAAGAGCGCTCCACGTACGCCCCACACCTCCATCTAACCTTTTTGGACATTAAGGGCAATTTAGCATGGCCAATCCGCCTAAATTGCACATCTTTGGACTATGGGAGGAAACCGGAGCACCCGGAGGAAACCTACAGAGAATCGGGGAGAACGTGCAGACTCTTCACAGACAGTGACCCAAACCGGGAGTCGAACCTGGGACCCTGGTGCTATGTAGGAACTGTGCTAACCACTGTGCTACCTTGATGCCCTTGTCCTTCTAGATGGTAGAGGTTGTAAATTTGGGAGGTGCTAATGAAGGAGCCTTGCATGGCCAGTTGCTGAAGTGCATCTTATAGGTGGTACACATTACAGCCACAGTCTGCCAGTGGGGGAGGGAGGGAATATTTTAATATCTCAATGAAAAATTAAAATTTGATGTACTCATTGCAATCGTATTGAAGTTAAATTTTAGTTGATTGCTGGAAAGTAGCTCCATAATTTGATATTCACGAAATAGAGTTCTTAAATTGTAATTCCAAACTTATTGCCGAACAGAAGGCAACGAGAAGCCTCAATGAAAATCTCTTTTCAGAATTCATATGTGAAATAAGACTCAGCATTCAGCATCAGTTACCTAGCTTCTGGCTTTCACCTTTGTATGGACAGAAGAGTTAATGAAATTTCTGCATTATGTATCTTGTGAAGGAAATACTTGGGACTGTAACATATTTAGAATCCACATACTGGGAGTTTAATGAAAATCCAATCCAAACTATTTTTGGCCCATAGGGACAACCTGGACCATCACAATTCTAGAGGACAGAAACTGAGTCTGGGGACTAATTCCCAGCGATGAAGCTGATATTGCTTTGAGAAGCCAGTGGCCTGTCTCAAAATCACATCACATTGTGACATTAACAACCTTTGAGAAGACTGCCACACAATTCATTCAAGTCAAGTGATGTATTGTAGCTCTCTTTGAGTGCGAGTAAAAAAGGTATAATTTGTACATTAAAAGTTAAAAGCTAACTGGTATTTGAAACTGAAGACATCCAGATGAACTCTCCCAGAGCAAATCAGTGACTATAGAGAGCATCTAATGTCTCTCAGGGTTGGAATTGTTGTGCAACTTGACTTTTGCTGGAATAGAATTACTGGTTTGTTGAAACAGTATCACATTTTTCCCTGGAACATAGATTGGTTCCTTATTAATCACTCCAGAGAGGAGCAGGCTGTTCCTCCTTAACTTGTCACCCAGAGCACCAAATATTGCATGTTTTCCAGAATTCAAGTGTGAGAACAATCAGAATGTTACCAGCATGCCGTGGGTCCTGCCGTTGGGACCAAATGCTGGTTCTGAGCCAAAGCAAGATGGTGGAAGGGATTTTACCAGTAGTAGCCAATTAAGTGGCCGCTGCCTGGAATGTTGTCCAATTCAGGACAGCTGCTTGCCTCTCAGGATGTAAAATCAAAGGGCTGGCGGATTGACCGTGTTGGCAGCAATACTGAGAGAGGTGGCTGCTGCTGGGGTTGAAGGGAGATGAAAAGGGCATTTTCATGTTGAAGCACCCTCGAAGGGCAGACAGCAATTGATTTCAATGCACCAGGGTCATGCAGGCAGGCCCTGGTGATCAGAGGGGTGAACTCTCCAGCAGCAACAACATAGCCATGCAGGGAGACATTTGTCACCAAGGGGAGGTGGGGGGCTTCCATGTCAGATGGAGCACCTGGGAAAGAAGGCTACCCCCTGGGAAGTCAACAGGAGGGAGGCAACTTTGATGTGTCTGGTTGTCTCACCACACGGCAAGGGACCATTCCAATGCTGGTGTGATATAAAATTACTGTTACTAAGACAGTTAATTGGATTAATTGGCCAGCTGCCTCCAGTTGTTGGGTGGTCAAGCCACTGCTATCCTACCTCATAAAATATTCTACAATACCTTCTGCCACCATTTCACCAGCCCTCCCTGTGAGGCTCTAATCCACCTCCACAGATCGGATTAAATCCCAGCCAATGCCTCTGAGGAACTTTGATTGAGTAAACAGTGCAAAACTGTTTCCAGAGGGCTGGTTGCCAGATGACACAGTTAAGATAATTGGCAAAGGAAGCAACAAAGAGATGAGGAGAATTTTTTTTTCACAGTTAAATATTATGATTTTAAAAATATTAAAAGGGTGGTGGGAGCAGACTCATAACCTTCAAAAGGGCATAATATATATACTTGCGTAGGAAAAGAAATGCTGGGTACTGGAGATAGGACAATAGAGGGAAATAAGTAAATAACTCTTTCAAGAAGCCAGCACGGGCACAATCGGCTGAATGGCCTCCTTCTGTCCTCCATTATTTTTAATTGCCCCAACATCCTCGCCATCAGAGCAGAAATCAAATCTAATAATCTTCAAAAAAAAGTATTTGCGTCAAACCTTTCTCTGGTTGCCATCAATTGTCAGATTGGTAATTTTGTGAACATGTTTCCATTGAACAATTTAACTTTAACTAACCCAAAATTGGCATTGAATTATCACTACAGCCTCAAAATGTCTCATCACTCTCAGCACCTCAACAATTTCAAATTTGGGAAAATTGGCTCGAAAACAATTTTCACCTGTTTTCTACCTCAAAACCCATGTGCCCAGATTTCTGATCCTGTCTTAAGTTTTTCTACTACCTATCTGCCATGTTGTGATGAAGTTGTTTAAATGTGCAGGAAGGTTTGTAACATTAACATTCCCCACTCTGCACACACAAGGAAGATGGACAATTTCACACTATTATATCCCCCCCAGGCTGTACAACCACACAAATAACGTACAGGCCAGATAAATCCTCGTCATAGTGCAAGGATCCTCCTGCTTAAACCCTGTTTGTTCCGTTTTCCCCTTTCTTTTAATTTTATTTTTGCTATTAACATTTTCCCTTTTGATCCATTGACGATCGATGGATTGTGCCTTTAATTTGAGCAGAAGCCTGAGCTGCCTTAAATTGAAGATTGGCATGTTACCTTAAGGTAAAGCAGCCTGCATGAAGCAGTCTTTAATTCAAACAAGCAGATTCGAGAACAGTTTGACTGAAATCAGTGTGAACTCAGATTGATGGACTTGCCTGCAGCCTATAAACTGGCTTGACATGCTGGGCTTTGTCTCTCTCCACAGTAAGGATGGGTTGTTTCAGTTTCGCTTTGAGTTCCGAAACTTCTCTGATTTGAAGAAATCCTTCTGAAAATCCAGTTTAAGAACTCTTCTCTTTCGCCAGTAAGGCTGGAGGCCATTTTAATGAAAGTGCAAGGGAGTGAGATTAAAAACCTGTGTTGGGAGCTGGGTTTGAGGTGAGACAAAAGAGTCTTAAGGCAAAAGTGGCCTGAAGGTGATCTTTTGAGTTGAAGGTCCAGTTTAATAAAGGTTAAAATGCCTCTCCAGAAGAGATCCTACTGCCTGTGAGTAATGAATGAATGTTTCTGCTGGAAGAACATCACCAGTTGTAAACCAATGGCTCCAATCACTCAGTGTGCTGGGAGGAAAACCGCGTGCAAAGAATTCAACATTGGAAGCAAGGACTTTTATCTCTTTTTTTTATCATAATATTTTTATTTTTACCCATTTCCACACCTTTGTGTTTGTTTGTCTTGTGTGTATGTGTGGGTAGAGGATGAGAGAGTTAAAGGAGGGGTTGTAGGTTAGCTTGCCATTATTCCATTCTAGTTACTGTATATTTAATCTTTTATTCTGTTGTAAATAAAGAGTAATTTCAACTTACAAACTTGGTGGCTATAAATGATTGGGCAGCCAAGAGCCAAAGATTTTGGAAAGGTTATATGAATTATTGCTTAATTCATGTTTGTTGGGACTCGGAGCCTTTAAGGCTGGAATCAACTGCGCACTTGCCCAGGGTGTTGTAGCTGTGGTGATGTACATTAATGTAAATGCATGTAGGCTAGCTAGACACTAGAGGGAGCACAAGTGACATCACACAAACACACTCAACCAATAGATCAGGTAGATAGGACACGACCAATGGACATTCACGATACACACGGAGGAGACACGACCACAGGGGGCATTACACCAACCCATATATAAAGGACACCACACACATGATCTGCCTCTTTCCAGTGGAGACTTTCAGTGAGTAGAGACACAGGGTTGATTCAATATTACACCCGCCACGTGGATTTCAGCAACTGGTTAGTCAGTCTGGGTAGCTATAGTAGGATTAGCAGTTGTGTCAAACCCGAGTAATAGAAGTGTAAATAGTTTAATAAACGTGTTGAACTTATCTCCATGTCTGAACCTTCCTTTGTCAAGTGCACCACAAGGAAGCCGCTTATGTTACACCTACAACATAACAAATCAGTAACAATATCGTGCTGCTCAAGGCTTTCTTTCACCTATTCTAATGTTTCTTCTTGCTTCATAATCAGCTGAAACCATTCCCTTTTCATAGCAGCATGCTCCTGGAAGACAACAGCAACTTGCTGGGTCCCTGGAGATTTCTACTAGGTAGCCGAATTGTCACTTCCCATGTTCCACTGCAGTGATTCTCTGGTGGAGAAGGTTTGATGCTGCCTTTTGCAATAATGCTGAACTCATGCATAACACCCTCAGATAGCGTTTTTATTTTGGATGCCATTTGCAGCTTGGAGCTTATTGTGTTTTTAATTGTGTTGTTTTTGAGAACTGACATTATGACCAGAGGTTTTGCCCCCTGATAGACTGTTACTGTTAGTTTTAGTTTGGTATGTGTTAGTCATGCTCCTGGACTTATGATAAGGTTGGAGGTGATACTATATTGAGCATTATGTGAACTATTTACAAGGTAGTCTTTATTCAAACCTATATTGCTCTCTATGCTCAACTATCTTGTAATTTTACACCATGCGAATGTTGGTTATACATTTTCATATTCAACATTAAGCCACAGGTAAGGTGAGTGAGGGTGTGGGGTGTGTGGAGATGGCCAGAATCCGAAATTTGCACTGTTTGCTGTCGTACTCTATTAATGGCACCATCCTGGACCATTTTCACAGAGTGGGATTGCAATTGGCAAGGTTACCCTTCCTCAAATTATATAGTTAATTAAGGGGTCTTCTAAGCCTATTAAAGGTCTATTGTCAGAGACCAACTGGAATTGTCCAGTCTCAAGGTAGAGGCAGTCTCTTACTCTTTCTTACCTGAACTGTAAACTACAGCCTCTTCCCAGCTGGAGGTTGTCTCATTGGACTGGGCAATGCTGTCTTTAATTGGATGGCGATCCTGTCCTTGAGACACAAATTAGACCATTTGGGGATAAGCTCTGCCCAAAGTCGAGCTCCTGATCTAAAACCTAAAATCCTGCCCTATGTTCCACAGTTCCACCAAACATATTTGTGTAATCACTGATGTAAAGCATTTCATAAACAAGAGAAATGTATCAGCATGTTGTAACATATTCATGGCTTTTCTGTGCATTAAAAATATTTTCTAATGTATTTCAGAGCAGTTACCTGTGTTAATTTTACCATTACAGCTAAATATCTAAGGGTGTGGTTGGTTTAGGGGTGTAAGCAGCCTCATGTGCAATTTGTTTTTAAAACCAACATTAAAGGTTGCGGAAACCTGCTTTACATTTGACATAATTTGCATTTAAAATCTGTGATCTTTTCTATTGGTTTGGCCAACTTCAGCTGGATTTTACTGAGAAAACCAATGCAAAGATGCATCAAATCTAGGCTATTGTGTAACATAGTTTCCCAACCTGTCTGCTGGATCAAGCAGAACAAGGCTACTTTAACCTTAATTGTTCAGTGGAAGATCAAAACTGCAGCTGAGAAAACTGCAGAGCTACTGCCAAAAGTGGCAGACGGTACATGGTCTCTGATAATAGCCTACAGATGGGAGTCACTAATTATCTTGTCATTAAACAGTCCACCTGTCAGTAACTGAAGAGTTAGCTGTTTCAGGTTGTTCATGATGTATCATCAGTATGGAAATATATCTTCATTCTTTTGACATGGGACAGTATCAAAGGCAGCTGGTATGCACTAATTCATGAAATAACTTTGTAAGCCATGTCGGTGCAGGACTTGAGGGCAAATTATAGCAATTTTATAAGAAACATTTCAGGCTGATTTTATTTTATTCCTTCTGAGAACTAATTTTTGCGTATTTTTCTTACGGGCGTTTGAAGATTTTGTTGCAGACCCACATGTGCAAATAGCAAAGAACAACAAAGAACAAGAACAAAGAAATGTACAGCACAGGAACAGGCCCTTCGGCCCTCCAAGCCCGTGCCGACCATACTGCCCGACTAAACTACAATCTTCTACACTTCCTGGGTCCGTATCCTTCTATTCCCATCCTATTCATATATTTGTCAAGATGCCCCTTAAATGTCCCTATCGTCCCTGCTTCCACTACCTCCTCCGGTAGTGAGTTCCAGGCACCCACTACCCTCTGCGTAAAAAACTTGCCTCGTACATCTACTCTAAACCTTGCCCCTCTCACCTTAAACCTATGCCCCCTAGTAATTGACCCCTCTACCCTGGGGAAAAGCCTCTGACTATCCACTCTGTCTATGCCCCTCATAATTTTGTATACCTCTATCAGGTCGCCCCTCAACCTCCTTCGTTCCAGTGAGAACAAACCGAGTTTATTCAATCGCTCCTCATAGCTTATGCCCTCCATACCAGGCAACATTCTGGTAAATCTCTTCTGCACCCTCTCTAAAGCCTCCACATCCTTCTGGTAGTGAGGCGACCAGAATTGAACACTATACTCCAAGTGTGGCCTAACTAAGGTTCTATACAGCTGCAACATGACTTGCCAATTCTTATACTCAATGCCCCGGCCAATGAAGGCAAGCATGCCGTATGCCTTCTTGACTACCTTCTCCACCTGTGTTGCCCCTTTCAATGACCTGTGGACCTGTACTCCTAGATCTCTTTGACTTTCAATACTCTTGAGGGTTCTACCATTCATTGTATATTCCATACCTGCATTAGCCCTTCCAAAATGCATTACCTCACATTTGTCCGGATTAAACTCCATCTGCCATCTCTCCGCCCAAGTCTCCAGACAATCTAAATCCTGCTGTATCCTCAGACAGTCCTCATCGCTATCCGCAATTCCACCAACCTTTGTGTCGTCTGCAAACTTACTAATCAGACCAGTTACATTTTCCTCCAAATCATTTATATATACTACAAAGAGCAAAGGTCCCAGCACTGATCCCTGTGGAACACCACTGGTCACAGCCCTCCAATTAGAAAAGCATCCCTCCATTGCTACCCTCTGCCTTCTATGGCCTAGCCAGTTCTGTATCCACCTTGCCAATTCACCCCTGATCCCGTGTGACTTCACCTTTTGTACTAGTCTACCATGAGGGACCTTGTCAAAGGCCTTACTGAAGTCCATATAGACAACATCTACTGCCCTACCTGCATCAATCATCTTAGTGACCTCCTCGAAAAACTCTATCAAGTTAGTGAGACACGACCTCCCCTTCACAAAACCGTGCTGCCTCTCACTAATACATCCATTTGCTTCCAAATGGGAGTAGATCCTGTCTCGAAGAATTCTCTCCAGTAATTTCCCTACCACTGAAGTAAGGCTCACCGGCCTGTAGTTTCTGGGATTATCCTTGCTACCCGTCTTAAACAGAGGAACAACATTGGCTATTCTCCAGTCCTCCGGGACATCCCCTGAAGACAGCGAGGATCCAAAGATTTCTGTCAAGGCCTCAGCAATTTCCTCTCCAGCCTCCTTCAGTATTCTGGGGTAGATCCCATCAGGCCCTGGGGACTTATCTACCTTAATATTTTTTAAGACACCCAACACCTCGTCTTTTTGGATCACAATGTGACCCAGGCTATCTACACCCCCTTCTCCAGACTCAACATCTACCAATTCCTTCTCTTTGGTGAATACTGATGCAAAGTATTCATTTAGTACCTCGCCCATTTCCTCTGGCTCCACACATAGATTCCCTTGCCTATCCTTCAGTGGGCCAACCCTTTCCCTGGCTACCCTCTTGCTTTTTATGTACGTGTAAAAAGCCTTGGGATTTTCCTTAACCCTATTTGCCAATGACTTTTCGTGACCCCGTCTAGCCCTCCTGACTCCTTGCTTAAGTTCCTTCCTACTTTCCTTATATGCCACACAGGCTTCGTCTGTTCCCAGCCTTTTAGCCCTGACAAATGCCTCCTTTTTCTTTTTGACGAGGCCTACAATATCACTCGTCATCCAAGGTTCCCGAAAATTGCCGTATTTATCTTTCTTCCTCACAGGAACATGCTGGTCCTGTATTCCATTCAACTGACACTTGAAAGCCTCCCACATGTCAGATGTTGATTTGCCCTCAAACATCCGCCCCCAATCTATGTTCTTCAGTTCCCGCCTAATATTGTTATAATTAGCCTTCCCCCAATTTAGCACATTCATCCTCGGACCACTCTTATCCTTGTCCACCAGTACTTTAAAACTTACTGAATTGTGGTCACTGTTACCGAAATGCTCCCCTACTGAAACATCTACCACCTGGCCGGGCTCATTCCCCAATACCAGGTCCAGTACCGCCCCTTCCCTAGTTGGACTGTTTACATATTGTTTTAAGAAGCCCTCCTGGATGCTCCTTACAAACTCCGCCCCGTCTAAGCCCCTGGCACTAAGTGAATCCCAGTCAATATTGGGGAAGTTGAAGTCTCCCATCACCACAACCCTGTTGTTTTTAATCTTTTCCAAAATCTGTCTACCTATCTGCTCCTCTATCTCCTGCTGGCTGTTGGGAGGCCTGTAGTATACCCCCAACATTGTGACTGCACCCTTCTTATTCCTGATCTCTACCCATATAGCCTCACTGCCCTCTGAGGTGTCCTCTCGCAGTACAGCTGTGATATTCTCCCGAACAAGTAGCGCAACTCCGCCTCCCCTTTTACATCCCCCTCTATCCCGCCTGAAACATCTAAATCCTGGAACGTTTAGCTTCCAATCCTGCCCTTCCCTCAACCAGGTCTCTGTAATGGCAACAACATCATAGTTCCAAGTAGTAATCCAAGCTCTAAGTTCATCTGCCTTACCCGTAATGCTCCTTGCATTAAAACATATGCACTTCAGGCCACCAGACCCGCTGTGTTCAGCAACTTCTCCCCGTCTGCTCTGCCTCAGAGCCACACTGTCCCTATTCCCTAGTTCTCCCTCAATGCTCTCACCTTCTGACCTATTGCTCCCGTGCCCACCCCCCTGCCATACTAGTTTAAACCCTCCCGTGTGACACTAGCAAACCTCGCGGCCAGGATATTTATGCCTCTCCGGTTTAGATGCAACCCGTCCATCTTATACAGGTCACACCTGCCCCGGAAGAGCTCCCAGTGGTCCAGATAACGGAAACCCTCCCTCCTACACCAGCTGTTTAGCCACGTGTTTATCTGCTCTATCTTCCTATTTCTAGCCTCACTGGCACGTGGCACAGGGAGTAATCCCGAGATTACAACCCTCGAGGTCCTGTCTTTTAACTTTCTGCCTAGCTCCCTGAACTCCTGCTGCAGGACCTCATGCCCCTTCCTGCCTATGTCGTTAGTACCAATATGTACAATGACCTCTGCCTGTTTGCCCTCCCCCTTCAGGATTCCCTCTACCCGTTCGGAGACATCCTGGACCCTGGCACCAGGGAGGCAACATACCATCCTGGAGTCTCTTTCACGTCCACAGAAGCGCCTATCTGTGCCCCTGACTATAGAGTCCCCTATTACTATTACTCTTCTGCGCTTTGACCCTCCCTTCTGAACATCAGAGCCAGCCGTGGTGCCACTGCTCTGGCTGCTGCTGTTTTCCCCTGATCGGCTATCCCCCCCGACAGTATCCAAAGGGGTATATCTGTTCGAGAGGGGGACAACCACAGGGGATTCCTGCACTGACTGCCTGCCCTTTCTGGTGGTCACCCATTTCTCTGCCTGCACCTTGGGTGTGACCACATTTACATAACTGCGATCTATGACACTTTCCGCCACCTGCATGCTCCTAAGTGCATCCAATTGCTGCTCCAACCGAACCAAGCGGTCTGTGAGGAGCTCCAGTTGGGTGCACTTTCTGCAGATGAAGCCACCCGGGACGCTGGAAGCCTCCCGGACCTGCCACATCTCACAGTCAGAGCACAGCACCCCTCTAACTGACATTGCGTCAATTAATTAAAATTAAAATTAAAATTTGTCTTTTTTTTAAATACTTTAAAAAAAAAATTTCAAAGTTACTGTCAACTATCTTTTCCTCGCACTAGATTTCTAATAGAAATGCGATAGCTAACTATAATACTCTCCGATCTCTGGCTTAGATATCCTCTAAATTATAATTAAGTTATTATGTTTAATTAGTTCCCAAATACTCAAATTTTTTTAAAATTTAGGTTAGAATCCCAACCAGCCACTCTGGCCACAGCTTTTCTGTGATGTCCCTTCAGTTTCCCCCCGACACACACAATTTGAAAAAAGGTATAAAAGTAAAAATAAGTAAAAATCACTTACTTACCTTCTGAGTGTCTTAGATGTTCTCAGGTTCTCTCGCTGACAGAGACTGCTCCTCCACCTCCGAACCTTGACCTGCACAATGCTAATAATATAATAATAATATAATATGGCACTTACCTTACACCAATGGGTTTAATTATTAGGTTAGAGGAGGAGGGCGGGTGGGAGACACTACACGTGTAGTGTCTCGGGTTTCCTCTCCACCAGAATTTATTGGTTGGGGGGGGGGGGGGGGGGGGGGGGGGGGGGACTTGCCAGAGGACCGCGGGTCGAACTTCCGGTTCCCGCCTTATATAAAAACACATAAAACAGAAAAGAAGAACAGACACGGGACCAGGTAAGGCTTTTTAAATTCACTACTCACCTCCCAGAAGGCCCCTGCGCACCGCTGCCGCCGAAATCCAAAGGGCTGCTCCTGTAAAGGTAAGAGTTTTTTAATTCACTACTCACCTCCCAGAAGGCCCCTGCGCACCGCTGCCGCCGAAATCCAAAGGGCTGCTCCTGTAAAGGTAAGAGTTTTTAAATTCACTACTCACCTCCCAGAAGGCCCCTGCGCACCGCTGCCGCCGAAATCCAAAGGGCTGCTCCTGTAAAGCATGGAATCAGTCAACTGCTGCCTCACAAAGCGCATGGGAAGATTCAAAGTAAAAACCCAGCACCCTTGAGAAGTGTTGGAGTCAGTGATATTTGTTTGAAGGGGAGCAACTGTCCAATTTGAAATGAACATCCAAATACTTTGGAAACCTACCAGGGGCTGGAATAAAGGGAAAATGGATCAAAATGTCTCGCCATCTGTCAGCGTACCAGATTGTTAGTAGTGTCATCTCTGGGTAATCTTTAAGGATGCTTGGTCAAGGGGAAGATGGCAGGTAGCCAACTGAGGCCATTAAGGGGTCTATTATGGCTCCTCTCCCCTGCCAAAGGTAGGCCCCCTGCAATGGTCGAAACACAGCCTGCTAGTGAGGGGAACGGGCCTCCTGATGACTGACCTTCATTTCACTATTTAAGCATTGCCCCATTGCAGCCAACATACAAATGGCCACAGGTCACACAGTGAAGGGATTCCCCTGTGGACAGACTGTCTGGCAGCCAAGGCCATTGATATTTTCAAAGATTTTAGAAGTGTTGAGAAGGTGACTCCTCTCTCCCTCATCTGTCACGGCAGGCTGCAACCTCCTCACAGCTGGAGGGCCTTCAGCGCCGGGAACTCATCATCTTTAGAATGGTAAGCATGTCTTCTGTCCATTATTTTGTCATCAATTGACAAAAATCGTGTCAGTGTCACTGAAACCATCCCTATGTTGAGACCCGAACCCTTAACAAAATACCTGCACATAATCTCTAATTTCATGAGAACCTAAACAAAATAACAGTAATCATCTGCCTTACTCCAAGTAACATATAGCACATCTAGTATGGAGACCAGATTTTATTGTGGATCATATGAGCACCTCAACATATTGAAATGTTGGGCGGAATCTTCCATTTGGAAGACTAAGGGTGGGTCTAATGGAAATGTTTCTAAGTGTGGTAGCGAGTGGAAATTGCTGGCTGTTTCCCGACGGCCAATTCTGCGAGGCCGCCACCGGTATTTACTTTTTATTAGGGTACTGCACATGGGCTTCATGCCAGAAAAGACTATCCCGCCAGCTAATTTCTCTGGACCGCGCTTGGCAGCTCCACACTAACAAGGGGGAGTAGCTCTTAAACTCATTTTGCAGAGCCCAGAGAGCATGCAGCCATGCCGCCATGCAGACCAGCCCCACGTTTCGGTGATGCCAACCTGGCCAGACTGTGGGGCATAGTGAAATCGCATCCCTCCCCCCGTACAATACCACACCTGTGCCCCAGCATACCCTGTTATCCATCCGCGTAATCCACCCAAGCGTAGTAGCGGTGTCCCATGGCTGGACCCTGTCATAGCCTCCCCTGACTCCGCCCCATGATGCATGAAACGTGCAGCTCATGATGCCCTCTCTCTGTTCCCGCAGGATGGGAGAGGGCCCAGTTGAGCCGCAGAGTGCCAGACATCAGAGTCCTCACCCCCTATGAGGAAAGGGTCCTGGAGGTTGTGGGGGTGACCAAGGACAGGTTAGTCACTAATGTCGAGATTGTCTTGTGCCGTACGTAGAGGTGAGGATCCACTGGCCCTCACCCAGATGGTGAGAGATCAGCAATCAGTTATGGCTTCCACCGCGGGACCCTCGCGTCCCTCAGGCCTCTCCACACCCTTTCATTCCCTGCCATCTCTCAAGGTGCCATCCAACAAACCCCTTGTGCTGGGAGACCCCGCCCTGCACATGCACCCTCACCATTTAATGACTCCTGGGCACCGCATCCCCGACCCCCACCAAGATCACGAGGTGGAGAATTTTGCCCATTGACTGCAAAGTATTATGTGGTCATCTGAATCCAACAATTTTATTGAGATACAATAAGGAGCTCATAAAATTTGAAGTAATTTTCAGGAATATACTAGAAGAATCTACATCTGGTGCTGAAGAGAGGAAGAAGATGGAAATATAGCAGAAACCCTTGGTGAAAAGCCACAGTTTATGCAAGTTCCTTAGTGCATTAGTGACTGACTTTCACCCTCTTCAGGTACAGACCAGCACAGTTTTTACTACGTTTTTCAGGTGCATGTTCTTTGTTATTAATAAACTACGACCCAATCATCAGCTCTCTTTGTCCTTATATTATGCTTGCTTTCCTCCAGAAACACCAATATTTATATTCATAGACATTGGAAGCAAGTCGCGCTGTAAACTTTGTGTTGAAGTTGATTAGTATTCAGAATTCTATCCAGATTATCTCTAACATACCATCATACAGTACGAATCTCAAAGTCTCAAGAGATGAAAGTTCGATCCATTTGATAAGTGTAAAATTAGAGGAGTATTTATTTAGCAGCAGTCTTTCGGGAAACAATGGAACCAAGTAAGAAACCTTGAATTTAGTTAGATTCTAAGGGAAACTACACGGTACAGAATAACTTTAGATAATCTTGATGCTTTACACTAAATGTAAAAGCAGAGCTCCAGTGTTTATTGGGACATTTTGGATAACACTGGTCCCAGGGATGGGAGATGTTACTGAAGAATTTTGCTTTAAGGATTCAAAGCTCCAAGTCCAAACCAATTGGCAAACAAAACATTATCATTCAAAATAATGACTGTGGTAAAGAACTCTTGCAGGATAGCTCAAAACCCATAATTAAATGTCAATGAATTTCTCACTGCTTGGAGCTTGTAACTCGGTGGAATCCGACTACCCCTGCCAGATTACGCCGTCTAAAATAGAAAGACCAGGAAAAATCTGGCATGCAAAATATACTAGTGTCTAGTTTGAAAATACAATTTTTAATTATTATTTGCCATCTTGCTTGAGCATGGTTTTCCTTTTTCTTTCATGCACAAAATGTATTTTTCCACTGGCCATGCATGTATTTTAACTTAACAGATTTAAGAATTGAAAAGTAGTCCTTCTGAAGACATTGGAACTCTAAATTTCCAAGCATCATTCTAGTTTCGATAGTTTTAAGAATTACAGAGCATTTCTTTGTCAGCGTCACGGCTTCAGCCAATGTTTGTTAGGCTACAAGGTATCTAGAACAGTGTCCTGTGCTGCAATTTACTGATTTAATTTTTTCTTCCCTGCCTGTTACTTTTTTCTTTCGTTGAGAGGAACAGCATTCGTGTCATTCTGATATCAAAATCTGACGCAATCCTGACTGAGATGTCGGTGCAGAGTCAGAATGATCAAGGTTGGAAACTAAATATACCACAGTACTTGACTTTTAGAAAAGACAGGCAAAATGGAGAAAGAGGTGAGGCAGTCTTGAGAATAAAAGATGATGCATAGGCCGCAGATAGAAAGGGTTTTAACCTTGAAAATTGGGGTGCAGATGGAGGCAGAAACAAAAAGCTGCTCAGTAGGTGGAATCTGAACAAGTACATATTAAGAGTGGTTCAACTGACAGATGAGTTGGAGAAGAAATTCATTTTCAGAAATGCTTACCCAAATCTGGCCATTATTCCATGTCTTCAGGTAAATGAACATGCATACATAAGGTGGCGTGGGGGTAGAATTTCACAAAACTTGGCATTGGGTCAGCGAGACAATGCATTCCACCTCCAGGCGATCTTCCCGGAGGCAGTTCAACATTGCCAGCATTATACACCCAGCAGCAGCAGACAGCCAATCTGGTCAATTAAATGGTGCTCTGGGGGCTGATTGGTGATTTGCCAGGACAAGAGGCAGCTTGCTAGCAACTTCTCCCCAGGGCCCATGGGACTCCCACACTCAACCTCCAGCAAAACCACAGTCATCGTCAAACCACAGCTGCATCGATGACAATCCTCTGGAGCGATTTTCCTCATCTTCTTCTGAGGGTTCCTCAAGATGGAAGTGCCATTGCAGTCTCCTACTTTGCAGCAACAGTAACTCGTGTAGCCACCTAAAATGGCTGATTCCCGATTAGAATGGTCAAACCCCGATCTAAAATGGCGAGCGAAAGAGGCTGATGGGAAAATCAGCCAACAGGACTCAAACGGACAGCTGCGGGCAAAACAGTGTATTCGGCTCTGGGGAAGTCAGCCCAGATCGATACCTGCAGCCATTAACATCACAACAACCCAGTCATCTGCATATTAAGCAGCCATCCCCGGAAACAATTGCTACACATGAGCAACATAAAGCCGATCCAGACCTTTCGCCGCCAGCAGGGCTGACACAAAGGAAGGTAGACGACCACTCCCCGATCAAGGAATCGCCCCATTATTGGAGCATATCGAACCAAGTGATTGGGACCAAGTCCAATCACTTGGAACCAGGTACGAGGTCCGCCTCAAGAGGCGGGAAGCCCCTGGGAACTATAAGAATAGAGGCCAAGTTCAGATCGACCCTTCTCTTCCTGCTCGCAACCTTCGAGACCCTTCGACAAAGAAAACAAGTAAGTCTTACTCCAGCGATCGCTACCAGATAGGTGCTCCTGACTATCGACTTGTACCAGCTTTGAATCCCGCAGGCTCAGACCCAATTCGAAAGACCATTTGTTTCCCTGACCTGGTGGGCCATTTCCAAAGTTATGTATTGGCCTTTAGTGGTAGGTAGTAGTCTAGAAGTAGGATTATTGTATAAGTATTTATTACTGTATATAATAAATGATCGTTGATTTAACTTTTACTAAGCCGTGTGCTGCATTATTAATCATTACTTGAGCTTGAACCACGTGGCGGTATCAGGAAGATACCTGGCGACTCGTGAGCAAAGGTGACAGAATTAGAGCTAATAAAACTAAGGCTAATAAGAGCAACACTCACCCCTGGGTGTAGGGCTTCCAACCTTCCAGGACGGCACGCCCTCTGCTTGGGCGTACAGCCCTAACCTGGCTGCCATCTTTAATTGCCTTTCTGAACATCTCCCAGGCAGACGCCCTCACAGCTAGTGTGGAATGGAGACCCGGAAATGACCTCGACCTGCAATTACGTTTTAAAGCACACAAGATTCCACCCATCATATGACTTTTAGGTTGTGAAATAGAACATTTCTTTTAATATCTCTGAGCAGATTGCATCATGTAGCATTAATGTTTAGCAGTCCGTTTCCAGCATAAAACATTTCTTAGTTACACATTTGACAACATTCCCTTGCCCAGCGTTGATTTTAATTGAACAGACCATTTTTCATCTTAACAATTATCGGTAGCTTAATTTTTGAACAATTTTTAAATTCAAGTCCCTTTGTAATGTGTATGTTCCCAAGTCCCTAATTAGGAATCATAGAGCTATACAGTCTGGAAGAGGCCCTTCAGCCCATAAATGTGCACCGACAAAAAACTGTTCTAAATCTACACAAATCCCACCTTGAATGCTATGACATTTCAAGTGCTCATCCAAGTACTTTTTAAATATTGTGAGGTTTCCTGCCTCAACTACACTTCCAGGCAGTGCATTCCAGATATCTACCACCCTCTGGATCAAAATGTTTTTCCTCAAATACCCTCTAAATCACCTGCCTTTCACCTTAAGTTTATGCCCCCTTGTTATCAACTCTTCAACTGAGGGGAGCAGCTGCTTTCTGTCCACCCTGTCCATGCCCCTCATAATCTTATACACCTCAATCAGGTCCCCTCTCATCCTTTTCTGTTGCAAAGAAAACAGTCCGAGTTTATCCAGTCTCTCTTCATAACTGAACTGCTCCATCCCAGGTAACATTCTGGTGAACTTCCTCTGCACCCTCACTTGTGCAATCACATTCTTTCTATAGTGCGGTGATCAGAACTGAACACAGTACTCCAACTGTAGCTTAACCAATGTTCTGTACAGTTCCAACATAACCTCTGTGCTCTTATAATCTCTGCCATGACTGACAAAGGCAAGTTTCCCATATACCTTCTTAACGACCCCATTCACCTGTCCTGCCGCCTTTAGGAATTTGTGGGCAAGCATCCCAAGATCCCCCTGTTCCTCTGAGATTCCTAGTATCCTGCAATTCATTAAGTACTCCCTTGTCATGTTACTCCTTCCAAAATTAATTGCTACAATAAAAATGACATAGAAGCCCTGTTGGAATTCCTACGGATGTCGTGGACCCAATGGAACTTAAAGGGCGACCTCTGTTTGCCATCAATTTAGCTTCAGCATGAGTGGAATGTGTGTACTGTTGTTGGCCTTAATGACATTCTATTAAGAAGGGAAAGACTGCCAAGGGATCTTTCTCATGTTGGCCATCATTCGCTTCTGCTTCTAATGCTTGTATGGATATTATTTGAGATTCAGGCTAAATATTGTCCAGAAAATTCCACATGGTTGCTTTTTCTGGATGGGAACATGAGTCAAAGAACAGGGGCTATTGAGTTGCCTGAAATCCCAGTGTGAAATTTCACTGCATATGTCTATGATCAAACTTACTAACTGATCTTTCATTCCAGGCACTCATGGAGAATGGACGTTTGAATGAGGACTCAAAAAATTGATGCTTTCCTTAGAACTGTCCCCAAATTTGTCTTGTTATTTCTGTTGCAGTTTGTGCGTATTTATGGCTTTTTGTTATGTTGTCCAATGCACACCATAAAATGTTTTTTTTAAATAAATTTTAAGTACCCAAATCCTTTTTCCAATGAAGGAGCTATTAAGCATGGCCAATCCACCTACCCTGCACATCTTTGGGTTGTGGGGCTAAATCCACGCAAAGACAGGGCGAATGTGAAAACTCCACACAGACAGTGACCCAGGAACGGGATCGAACCTGGTCCTCAGCACTGTGAGGCAGCAATGCTAACCACTGCCGGCACTGTATTGCGCATACCCATAAAATGTAAATGTGGCTCATTGTTTCAAGTCTGAATGATTATCAAAATAGACTTAAACTGACCAGGCTTAATAATTACTTAATCCTACAATATATAATGTTCGTCACTCCTTTTTGCCCTGAAGTGAATTTAAATTATCAAGATGCATGTCTTTAATTTCACTCACATTTTTGATGCAACCAGTAAGCCTCCATCAAAGGCCTTGCAATGAAATATGGCATGAACCCATAAATGATGAATGTGTTCTCTGAGATTCTTTGCAAAATTGCCTGTATTTTAATCTGTTTGTCACTTAAACCATTTCCCCAAGAAGTTAGAAAGTGAGTATTCGGAATATGAATTCAGAATCTATCCAACGTTCAAGCACTTTATTCAGATTCTATTTAGATCCTTTTAGATCTTTAGATCTAGATCTGGATCTTACTTCACAATCCTTTTCTTCCTTCCTTTTTCAAACATGGGGTCAACTCCCACAAGGATGCCGATGATGTCGTGTTAGGTACACTGGTCTAACACTGACTGCAACTGGATGCAGCTTGGATCAGAAAGATACTCCAGACCTTGAAGTTAGTTCAATCAGGTTTATTGAACTAATAGCACAGTTAGCACAGTTCTCTGTGAGTTCGACTATCTGCTAACCTAAGTGTGGTTACTGTGTCTGACTGAACCAGACTAGCTCTTAGCCACGTGGTGGGGTTGTGAGATTGTAACAACACCCTTGACTGACTCTCTAGATGTTCATCAGTGGAAAGAGGCAGAGTGTGAGTGCCTCGTGTCATTTATAGTCAGATCCCACCCCTGAGTGCCCTGCCTGCTTATTGGTCATGTCCTGTTCTCTGTGTCCATTAGCTGCTTGTCTGTATATCATTATGTGTGTGTCTGCATATCATGACATCTCCCCTTTTTTTATGTTTGGATGACATATGTGAAAGTATTTACAAGAATAGGCCAATATTAACATATATACATGCAGTGGATGTGAACATATGTGCATGTGAAAACAGTTGTCTGATGCGAGAACACAGAACATAGCAAACAGAACAAATGTTCATAAGTCCCATCTCTGTGGCTTGCGTCTGATCCTGGTCGACCGTCGGAGAGGTGGTGGTGGGGACGACAGCACCTTGATGGGTAGGATTGAAGCCTGACTGGTGGCCTCATGAGTCGAGGTATCAGGAGGTGGGAAAATAACAGAAGGAAACGGAGAAGAATGTGGTTGCGAGCAGGCAACTTTGCGCAGTGCCCGTCTGTTTCATCGCACAACAGAACCATCAGCCAGACGCACAAGCCCCAGACTGGGGCTGGTTTAGCACACTGGGCTAAATCGCTGGCTTTTAAAGCAGACCAAGGCAGGCCAGCAGCACGGTTTGATTCCCATACCAGCCTCCCCGAACAGGCGCCGGAATGTGGTGACTAGGGGCTTTTCACAGTAACTTCATTTGAAGCCCACTTGTGACAATAAGTGATTTTCATTTCACAACATACGAGTGGGGGGCAGCCTGTCGAACAACGACAGCTGGAGCTGACCATCGCCATCAGAGATCTTGACCCGAACAGTGTCTGACGGGGATAACACGGGCAAATCGGTGGCATGAGCATCATAGCCCTGCTTTTGCCGGTCTCGGGATTGCTGCACCTTCTGCAGCACTGGGAGGTGATCCAGGTCGGGCAAGTGTATGGCTGGAAGTGTCGTTCACAGATCCCTGTTCATCAGGAGTTGAGCCAGCGACATGCCAGTGGACAGTGGGGTCGCCCCATACGCAAGCAGCGCAAAGTGAATGTCAGACGCAGAGTCCACGGCCTTGCAGATGAGCTGCTTCACTATGTGCACCCCTTTCTCAACTTTTCCGTTTGACTGCGGAAAGTGTGGGCTGGAAGTGACGTCTTTGAACTGATACGACTGGGCAAACAGAGACCATTCATGGCTGCTGAAGCACGGGCCAGTGTCACTCATGACAGTGAGTGGGATACCATGCCTGGAGAACGTCTCCTTAAAGGCCTTGATGATGGTCCGAGATGTGAGGTCTGAGAGCTTCACGACTTCAGGGTAATTGGAAAAGTAATCAATGATTAACACGTAATCATGACCATTTGCATGAAAGAGGTCGATGCCAACCTTGGACCACGGAGAGGTTTCGATTTCATGCTGCTGAAGTGTCTCCTTATTCTGTGCTGGCTGGAAGTGTTGACAGGTCGCACAGTTAAGGATCATGTTCGCGATTTCCTGGCTGATCCTGGGCCTGTAGACAGCCTGCCTGGCTCTGCATCTGCACTTTTCCACACCCAGGTTGCCCTCATGGATTTGATGGAGCACCAAACTCTGTAGACTGTGTGGAATTACAATCCGGTCCAGTCTGAGGAGGATACCATCAACCACCGTCAGGTCGGCCTTTACATTGAAAAATTGAGGGCACTGCCCTTTTTGCCAGCCATTGGCTAGGTGTTGCATGACACACTGCAAGAAGGGGGTCTTTGGCTGTCTCCTCACGGATTCGAATCACCTTCTCATCAGATGCCGGGAGGGTGCTAACACACATCTGCACCTGTGACTCAACCTGTGACTCAATTTGCCAGATGACGTTTAGTGGTTCACTAGGCACGGTGATGGAGCGGAACAGTGTATCGGCAATGATGAGCTCCTTGCCAGGCATGTAGACCAGGCCAAAGTCATACCTTCTGAGTTTGAGGAGGATGCGCTGCAACTGAGGCGTCATGTCACTAAGGTCCTTGTGGATAATGTGGACCACGGGCCTGTGATCCGTCTCGACTGTGAATTTCAGCAGGCCATAGGCATAGTCGTGAAACTTGAGAATGCCAGTGAGAAGGCCCAGGCATTCCTTCTCGATTTGTGCACACCTTTGTTCGGTGGGCACCATTGCCCTTGATGCATAGGCAACCGGTGCCCAGGATGAGTGTTGCAGCAGGACCACACCGATGCCATCCTGGCTCGCATCTGTCGAGATTTTTGTTCCCCTGCCTGGGTAAAAAGTGCCAATGCGGGTGCCGTGATGAGCTTGGCGTTCAGCTCCAACCACTCTGCCTGATGGGCCGCCTTCCACTCAAAGGCAGTGGACTTCTTCACTAGGCTTCGTAGGGCCGTGGTGTGAGGCCATGTTTGGGATGAACTTGCCCAGAAAGTTGACCATGCCCAGGAAGCGCAATACCGCCTTCTTGTCTTCCGGGACTTTCATGGCTGCGATGGCCTTGACCTTGTCTGTGTTGGGGCACGCGCCCTGCTGAGAGATCTGGGGCGGGATTCTCCCCTACCCAGCGGGGCGGGGGGTCCCGGCGTGATGGAGTGGCGGGAACCACTCCGCCGTCGGGCCGCCCCAAAGGTGCGGAAGTCTCCGCAGCTTTAGGGGCCAAGCCCTCACCTTGAGGGGCTAGGCCCGCGCCGGAGTGGTTTCCACTACACCGGCTGGCATGGAAGGCCTTTGGCGACATGCCAGACAGGGGCGGAAGGACTTCGCCGGCCTTCGTAAGTCCACGCATGCACGGGAGCGCCGGCGGCTGCTGACGTCATCCCCGAGCATGCGCAGGGGAGGGGGTCTCTTCCGCCTCCGCCATGGTGAAGACCATGGTGAAGGCAGAAGAAAAAGAGTGCCCCCCACGGCACAGGCCCGCCCGCGGATCGGTGGGCCCCGATCGTGGGCCAGGCCACCGTGGGGGCACCCCGCGGGGCCAGATTTCCCCGCGCCCCGCCCCAGGACCCCAGAGCCCGCCTGCGCCGCCTGCTCCCGCCGGTAAGGTAGGTGGTTTAATCCACGCCGGCGGGAGAGGGTTGACAACGGCGGGACTTTGGCCCATCGCGGGCCGGAGAATCGCCGGGGGTGGGCCCGCCAACCGGCACGGCGCGATTCCCGCCACTGCGCGATTCCTGCCACCGCCAAATGTCTGGTGGCGGAGAATTCGGGACATGGCGGGGGCGGGATTCATGCCAGCCCCCGGCGAATCTCCAACCCGGCGGGTGTTGCAGCTTAGTGTTGGGTGGGGCTACTGGGTTATGGCGATCGGGTGGAGGTGTTGACCTTGGGTAGGGTGCTCTTTCCAAAGAGCCGGTGCAGTCTCGATGGGCCGAATGGCCTCCTTCTGCACTGTAAATTCTATGTTAATCCCGCTCCTGGTCTCCTAGGAATTTGAGTGTCGTCATGCTGAAGCAACATTTGGCCCTGTTCAGCTTCAGGCCATTGGACCACATGATGACGTCGTCCAAGTACAGACAAACCCTTCGATGCCCTCCGTCATCTGTTCCATGATGCGATGGAATTTCTCCGATGCCGAGACAATGCTGAACGGCATACGGTTATAGCAGTACCTGCCAAACAGTGTGTTGAAGGTGCAGAGCCTTCTGCTGGACTCATTCAGCTGGATTTGCCAGAATCCATGTGACGCATCTAACTTCGTTAAAACCGTGCATGTGCCATCTCACTGGTGAGTTCCTCCCGCTTCGGGATGGGGTAGTGTTCATGCATTATATTCTGGTTGAGATCCTTGGGATCAATGCAGATGCGCAGGTCTCCAGAGGGTTTTTTAACCACCACCATCGAGCTGACCCAGTCAGTCGGTTCGGTTACCCCGGAAATGATCCCCTGCTGCTGCAGCTCCTTGAGCTGTTCCTTCAGGCACTCCTTCAGCGGAGCTTGGACCCAGCGTGGTGCATGATCCATTGGCTTGGCATCAGGTCGCAGTAGGATCTTGTACCGATATGGCAAAGTGCCCATCCTGTCCAACACATCTGGATACTGAGTGAGGATGTTGTCAATGCCAGCTTGAAGATCCACGTTGGAGGATGTCGTTGAATAAACCCGCTGCACAAGGTTTAGCTTTTTGCAGGCATGCGCGCCCAGTAGGGATGCCCTGTCCGGCTTGACAATTTCAAACCTTAGCCATGCATGGGTACTCTGGTTGGAGACTAGTAGATGGCAGGACCCCAGTGCTGTGATGGCATTACCGTTATAGTCCAGGAGCTGGCAGCCTGCTGGAAAGACCGTGGGGGGCTTCTTGATGCGTTTGAAGTCTGCCTGTGAGAGTAGGTTGGCAGAAGCACCTGTGTCCACCTTGAACTGGACGGAGCAGCGGCTGACCTGCATCACCGCACGCCATTCGTCCTCCGAATCCACAGCGAGAATGGACTGAATGAGCGATGAGTTAGGTGTGGCATGTTCACGTGTGGTAATGATGCCCACTCGGTAGGCGGACTCCTGGCACTCGTTCTCTGGATCGGTTGTACTGCCAGGATCAGAATCCTGGAATCGTCGTTGCACAAGGACGCGCCGTTGTCGGAATTGGGAGTGCTGTCCTCTGACTGGTGATGCAGACCTGCACAAGGCTGCATAGTGTCCAGGCTTCCTGCAGTTTACACATCGCCTGCCTCTTGCAGGGCAATGTCCCTTTAAGTGGGCGTTGCCACAGTTCGGGCACGTCATGACGTCGGTGTCGTGACGCGGTGTACGTCGTCGCAAATGCGCAGTGCGGTCGACAGACGTCTGCACTTGCGCAGTGTGGGTGTCGGCCGCTTCGTTATCCCGTTCGCATTGCGCATGCGTGGGGCTCCGGGAAAAGCGCGCAAGATGGCCGCTTCTTCAATGCTGAGGCGCTGCATCCGGGAGATGGCCTGCACACCCACTGCCTCGTGTGAGGCAAGTTTCTCATTTTCATCCGATTTGTATTGGGAGTTTTTGCGTGCTCATGCACTGTACATGTTTCAATCGCGACTGGCAGGGTCAGATGCTTGATTTTTAAGAGCTGCTCTCTCAGAGGATCAGAGTGAACCCCAAACACGATTTGGTCTCTGATCATGGAGTCAACAATATCACCAGAGTTTCAGGACAGCGCTAGCAGGCGGAGGCTAGTTAAGAAGGCATTGAAGGATTCATCTTTACCTTGAAGACGTTGTTTGAATATGTTCCGCTCGAAGATTTCATTGGTGTCCACTTCACAGTGACTATCGAACTTGTCCAGGATGGTCTGAAACGTTGTCTTGTCCTGGCCTTCGGTGAAGTTAAACGAGTTGAAGAGTTTGATGGCTTGACGACCCACTGTTGAGAGGAGAAGCGCGATCTTTCTTGCATCAGACGCCCCCTTGAGTTCTGAGCCTTCGGTGTACAGCAGAAACATTTGCTTGAATATCCGCCAGTTGGCACTGAGATTGCCGGAGGTCCTGAGCTGGTGAGGAGCCTGAATCTTCTCCATGGTGCCGGGATACATTTGCTGGTCGTCACGTGTCATGGAAATCATAATAAAGACAAATTCCTCGAGGTTCGATTTAAGGAAATTTATTTACACAAATATATTTGCGGAGAGAGAGTGTTCCAGCTGCGAAGCCAATGCACGGCACTCTGAGATTCGATTGAAGAAAGCACATTTTTTATAGTCTGAAATAACAGTTTGAAGTAAACAGCCATGTTTATATTAAATAGACATTGGAAAGTACGTAAGGTAAAATACGTAGGACGTATGTTCTTGCCCTTGGCTAAAAACAACTCGAGTACACATTTTGTTATCTTTCGGAGGACAACGTGTTTTCATAATAAGGCTGAAACCAGAATATTTCAGCAGTATTTTGTTTATGTTACCTGACCTACTTATTTTCAATAAAAAGCAGTGTTAACTATAGTCAAGCATTTCCCAGCATGCTTCTGAATTGGCAACTTATTAATTTCCCTTCCACATTTCCCTCCTTGTTGATCTTTTGATCAATACCTTTTTGTAAATTATCGTGTAGGGTGGGTTATAATGTAAGGGGAACGGATGTATGACAGTTCCCTGCATGTTTTGAGCCTGGTAGCAAGGAGGCAAGGCAGCTAGGGCTGTTCCCCTGTGTTAGTACAATAAAAATATCTTGCGCAACATTAAAACAGTAACCATACGACTATCAAGATTGCAATGGCGATTATAGTCCAGAACACAATCCTCTGTCCTGACGATCCTAACCACCCAAAGCTAAAGTCCCATCCCTCATTTTCATGTAATCTTGTCACCTCTCTACGAATGTGATCCACCAGATTTTTCTGAGTTATCAGGGATGTATGTGCAACAGTCACTTCCAATCAGGGCACAAGTACCTCCCTTTTCAGCTAACAAGGAATCTATTCTATTCTGCAGGGCAACCGCTCTTATAGCAACCGTCTCAGTTTCTATCTGGTTAACAGCTTCTGCAGTATCATTAGCTACCTGCTCAAGGATGTCTCATAGTTTGCGTAGTTCATATGCATTAGTGGCTATTCCTAATGGTGGTATCATTATTCCCAGCATTTGTGCCCATGTCATAATACTTTGTGTAGTCCTGTGATGGGGATGGTCCTGCAGTTGCTGGACGTGATGTACATAAGGGACTACATATCCCAAATAGCAGGAGCCTTCCCAATTTTCTGGTAACCATGGGTATGCCTTACGTCCACAGATAAAATACGTGCCTTTATATGCAGTTTCCTTTATTATCAGTCATCATTAGTCTAATTGATCCCCTTCCCAGGAGCCTCCACTAGTTTGATTTTCAACTCCTGACCAATCAAAGATGAATAGTCCTTTAGCTGTAAGGTGGAACATAGGGGTTGCCAATTCAAGGTCTGATCACACTGACTCGGTCCCATATGTTTTATGATTCTCAAAGCATATGCTTCCTTTTGGGACTCCAGTATAATTGGAAAGGATCAACCAGGGCGGTTGACGTGTTACATTAAACCTATTATACCCCCACCATTCCTCAAACCTATTCATATCGTATCCAGCTAATCTCCAATCTAACATATTCTGTGTATCTTCACCATGTCCTGTACTATCTTGTCTTCGAGCCCATTCTGCTATCTCTTTACTGGTGAATGGGATAGGTCGCACAGGGATGCCCTCCCCCAAGCATCTGGGAATTTGTGCACAAAAACAACAACTGGATTTATTGACCTTCTCTGCGTATGAGTGAGACATGTATATCAAGGTGTTAGTGTTCAGTTTGCCCTCTACATGTTGGATTAATATGATAATATAAAGACATCAAGGCCGTCATTCTCTTCAGGTTAGCGTTTCGCTAGTTCTCTCAAAGTTCTGTATGATGTAGTTTACACGAGTTGCATGGATCCCATCTGGCTTTTCTTTTACTTTAATGGCTGTTCGGGTTGTTAGCGGCACTTGGTAGGGTCCATTCCACCGAGGAGAAAAATAATCTTTGTTTAGTGTTTTCACATATACTTGATCTCCAGATTTAAAGGGTGTGTATTTCCCTCTTTTGGATGCATCTGAGCCTGTCGCACCTTTTCATGTTTTATTTATTTATTTTCAGCGGTTTCACACATGGCCTGGGCATATTTTAGTCATGCCTCGTCTGCCCATATTAAGGCTACTGCCGCTGGAGTCATTGGGGGTTTAGTTCCAGGTGTCATGGGACGTTCCATTAATATCTCATACGGGGCTAAACCCATATTACGATTTCTCTGATTTCTCAGGGCATACATTACTATGGGTATGGCATCTGGCCACAGCAGCCCATTTTGTTGACACACTTTTGTAAATGCAGTTTTAATTATTCCACCCGCCATTTCCACCATTCCTGAGGATTGTGGCTGATATGGTATACGCAATTTCCAATCAAATCCCATGGCGTCCGTTAGGACTTTGCTCAGTTTGCTAGTGAAATGAGTTCCCCTGTCACTGTTAATACCCATTGGTATCCCAAACCTAGGTATTATTTCCTTTAACAGAATATTTACCACTGTTCTAGCATCATCTGTTTTGGGTGGAAAAGCCTCTACCCACCGTGAAAACATGTCCACTATCACCGAATATTCCTTTGACAAATCATACATGCACTTCAACTTCATCTTCACTCTTTGATTTCTCCTCTTGTCTTAACCTGTGACTTTGCAACCTTGTTACTACACAATCTGGAAAAATCCCAGGATATTCGTCCTTCAACACTTCAGTTGTCTGATTTTCCACTGGCTTATCAACCACAGTAGGCATCACTCCCACCTGCGATCCAGCTATATCATTACCCAAGATAAACTGTATTCCTGGACAAGATAGTTTCTCTTTTACTCCTACTACAACTTCACCGCTCTTACCTGGACTTTCCAACCTTACCTTACATAATGGAACACTACTCCTCTCACCCTGAATTCCACATATTACTACCTTTTCTGGCAACATTCTTCCCAGACTACATAACTCCTCATCTCTTACCATCAAAGATTGACTAGCTCCCCTATCTCTTAAAATTGTGACTTCTTTACCTGCTCCTCCTGATACACATGAGTAAACTTTACCCACACAAGTAAATTCTTTAAAGACATCTGGCACCTTCTTATCAATCATCTCTTGATCAGGCTGTACAATATTTTGCACCTCCTTCACTTCACTTGGGCTTTCCTTTACCACTTTAACAAACCCTACTGTCTTGTCCTGTTTTACCACATCAGTCTTCCCAGTACTTTTCTTCAACCACCAACACTGTGACTTTACATGGCCTAGTTTATTACAGTGAAAACATTTGAAACTTTTCATTTCTTTTCCATCTTCTGGGTTTCTTTTTTAATCTGAGGTACACTCTCCTTATTATCTCCCATCAGATCACCTTTGCCTTTACCACTATTTCTCATGTCCCCAGTTTCTATCCCTCACAGGCTGAAACTGATGTCGGAAACCAAACTTTGATTTATGAACTAATTCATAATCTTCTACCATTTCTGCTGCTAATTTCGCAGTTTTAACCCTATGCTTTTCCACATGAGTTCTCACTACATCAGGAATTGAATTTTTAAACTCCTCCAAAAGTATAATTTCTCTGAGAGCTTCATACGTTTGATCTATTTTCAAAGCCCTTATCCACCTATCAAAATTGTCTTGATAGCAACCTGTAGAGAGACTTGCTCCTATGCCTGTTTTAACTTTGGTTCTGTTATGGTGGATGGAAGTTCAACTGCAGCCGCTTGCAGTTGTGGCTGCTGTTTGAGAGCCACTTCCTTTGTTATTTTATCAGCAAAGTTATTGCAGCATGAGACTTCATCGTCTGCGGTAGTATGCGCTTCACACTTTAAAACGGCTATCTTTCTGGGCAGCTGAACAGCATCTAGTAAATTTAAAACAAATTTAGCATGTTTAATAGGTTGGCCGGAGGAAGTTATGAATCCCCTGCTTTTCCATAATTGGCCAAAATCGTGTATTACCCCAAAAGCAGATCGGGAATCATATAAATATTGACTGTTTTATTTTTAGCTAGAATACATGCTTTAGTAAGGGCAAACTATTTGGCCGCTTGAGCAGATGTTCCTGAAGGCAGAGCAAAAGCTTCCATTATCTTGAATGGAGTTACTATTGCATAGCCAGCCAGGAGGGTCATATCATTTGGTCGGTTTGCTGACCCATTGGTGAAAAAGATGATGTCTGGATTTTCTCGTGGGTGACTCAATAAATCAGTTCGAGGGGTTGTGGTGGCTTCAACCAATTGTAAACAGTCATGATCATACATATGTTCTGCTTCCGAGGGCGCGGGCAAGAGTGTAGCAGGGTTGACAGCTAGTGCTCGCTTGTAGGTAAAGTTGGTTTTAGAGAGGATTACTTCGTACCCAGTGTGTCGAGCCACACAATGCTGCATTGCGGATGAATTAAGCAGCAGCAAAACTGATTTTTTTTCTACTATGGCCGCTGCGGCTGCTACTGCACTTAAGCAATTTGGCATACCCTTTACCACAGCACATAGGGCCACCGAGTAATAGGCAAAGGGTCTTTTCCCTCCTCAATGCTCTTGGCCCAGGACCCCTGTTGCAAATCCCCCTGCTTCATTCACATAAAGAGTAAAGGGCTTGCTGAAATTAGGAAGTCCCAAGGCAGGGGCGCTAATCATGGCTTGTTTCAAATTACAAAATGCTTGCTCCCTCTCTGGGATCCAGGTAACAACTGAAGGGGCGAGCTGTAGGGTAGCCTTGCGCAGTACTGCGTCCATCTCTCTATAGTCCGGTATCCACTGCCTGCAATAGCCCGCCACGCCGAGGAAGGTAAAGGTTTCCTTTATCGTGCGCAGAGTTGGAACCCTTGCTACAGCCTGTATGCTTTCAGACCCAAGCCTCCGCTGTCCTTGCTGCAGCTGAAATCCCAAATACTGAACTGTCTCCTGACAGAATTGCAGTTTGTCCAATGAGACCCTATGCCCTCTTTCTGCCAGATGTGATAATAACAAAAGGGTATTCTGTTGACAAGCTAGCCCTCCCTCTGAGGCTATCAATAAATTGTCATCATATTGAAGGAATGTTGAGCCTGCAGACAACTGGCACACGTCCAAGTCTCTTTTAATACTGTTAATACTGATATGTAAAGGCAAATAAATATTGACTTTCCGGGTGCAATGGTATGGAGAAATAGGCTGAGAAAGTGTCCGTTGTTGGTGGTATAGGAGACAAAATGACATTTGTGTCCAGCACCAATGGAGCAATAGTGATAACAATTTTATTGATGGCTCTAAGATCTTGTCCAAACTACCACTCATTGGGTCTTCCTACCTTTGGAATGGGGAATATAGGGATGTTACAGGGGCTTTGTGTTCCCTTCAGCACCCTTTGCTGTAGTAGTGCCTTGATCACTCCCTCTATCCCTTTTTCTGCTTCCGGTGCCAACCTGTATAGTTTTAAGCAGGGCAGGGCATCGTTCGTCTGTAACTGCACCCTATGCGCTGGGGCAGAATGTACTTTTCCAACATGATTTTTATGTTGGTCCCATAGATGTGCAAGTACCTGGGCCAGGATTGAAGGGTGTAAATGATGGCTCTCTCAGGGAGGTTGTTGTCTTTCAAATGTAGCGGGCCATTGCTCCTCTTTCCAGGTCACTTTGCCCTCCTGTTTGCCATAAAATTCTATCAGGCAATTTCATCCGTCCATTTCAAGATAAATCCCATGTATTACTTTTTTCTTTTGGCCTCTTTGATCACTTCTCCTATTTGCTTTCCTTAGCTGGATGTCTTACGGCCAATGTTAAATGGGGTTCTGAAGTTAAACCCATCCTAAAAAGGTCCCTCTGATTATGGGTCAACTGTACTAACATTCCTGATCCCACAACACCTAAAAATAAAAAGGAGTGATATGCAATGAGATCTGCTTTCCTTAGTGACTTTGTGTTTGTAAATTGTATGCGTGCTCATCCTCACGAGCATACCAAGCCGTGCAATGGGTCACTACATTCTCTCATCTGGACTCTATCAGATGTTTTAATAGCTGTGCCCAAGTGTCATTAATCTTTTGTAAGACTTCCTGCAGTTTTTAAATGTTTTTTTTAATAGTGGTACTGTAAGGGTTAACGTTCAGCTGCCAGCATAGAACACAGACACAGAATGATCAGGCGCAGGCTCAGAAGTTATAAAATTTTGCAGCTGGTGAGCTCGTATTTGAGACAGTTCTATAAACATTCCATTATCAATGCAATGTATTACCGCTCCTAATTTGCAGAGTGTCTGTCTGCCTAATAGGGTCAGGTGTCGCTAATTGCGGTACATCCTTCCTGGCGGTTAAATGCTTCTTGGCCCCTTGCATGATTGCCTCTTTCCCTCTATTTGCTAATCAGTGTTCGAGGGACTCATTTCCTTCATTCGAATGATTATCATTATTGGAACCCAGCCCCCATTTATGCCGGGTGGGATTTCAATTCCATCCTTCAAAGCTGGCCAAGATGCACCATAAGAGTATTTTAGAAGCAGCAAAACATCCCCTGGGAGGGGGCTATAAATACCACACATTTAAGTCAATTTCCAATGATTGATTTTATAGGCATTAGGTATTCTTAGAGACGTATATTTTTCTTTGTCAATTGAGAAAATGTCAACTGTCTGCTGAAATGGTTAATGTTTCCTGCGGATAACTTGGAATGATGCCATTTACGTCTTTTCACGCAATCTAAAAACGTATTCATATTCAATTACTTTTATTCGTAAAGGCACTTTCTTTGTTTTAAACTGATTTTAATTTCCATATGTTTCAGTTCATTAGAGAGATCTCAACAAAAATCACTTAAGTTATAATCTCTGACTCACGATGACAGACAATAAAAAATACAACCCGCTTAGCACTTCATGCTTTGACTAAAATTAATTGGTTAAACAAAACACACAGATTCTCACAGCTCACAAATATCACTGTTAACCGTTAGCCTTATCTCACACACAAACCTGAATTCCCTTTTTCTACAGGAACCCATCTGTTACGCTTTTACCTTAATCTTCTATTTACTTTTACTCCCCTTTTTTTTTCGAGAGGGGGTCAGCTTCATTAGATTCCTGTGCGGGACATGTGGGTTTCCTACCTCATTCCGTTGCTTTACAATTGCTTTTTTCAACTTCTTACTCATTTTGACTCCCTTATCTGTCCTCTTTAAGGTGTTCACCTTCTTTCTCGCTCCGAATATCTTTACTGAGGCTTCGGGACGACCTGTGAGGGGGTGTCAAGTTTATTGCTCATCGTTCCTTCTGCAAAATACTTTAGAACATATATATAACAATAGCAATGATACGTGGAAATCATTTACAAATACTACAGGGAGCGCACACCGGTGTTTATCCTTTCACGAACCTCAAAGTCTTTAAAAAAAAATTTAATCTCTAAGGCACCTTTTTTCTTCCCATGCAGCTATCATTAATTTATCAATTAAGGTAACTCTCCTAGCATGAGTCACTGGCCAGTAATTAAGGCTGCCGAGCAGCAGACCCCCCTTTCAGCTGGTGTCGCGCTATGGCTCCCTCCCTTTCAGCTGAGAGAGCCCTGGTTAGAGAATCGTTTTGGGGTTCACGTCCCATTAAATTAGGGAAACTGCAAAGACTACGCCAATTTTGTCGTGGAAATCATAATCAAGACAAATTCCTCGAGGTTCGATTTAAGGAAATTTATTTACACAGATATATTTGCGGAGAGTGTTCTAGCTGCAAAGCCAATGCACTGCACTCTGAGATTCGATTGAAGGAAGCATATTTTTTATAGTCTGAAATAACAGTTTGAAGTAAACAGCCATGTTTATATCCCGGCCTCAACCGGGACCTGGGATTCATGTCGCATTACATTCATCCCCCACCATCTGGCCTGCGAAATCCTACCAACTGTCCTGGCTTGGTACAATTCACACCTCTTTAACCTGGGGTTACCCCATCTCTGGATCTGTAAAGATTTAATCACCTGCTAATGCTCGCATTCCAAGCATTGTTTGGCATCTTTGAATTTGTCTATATATGTGTTTCTGGAACAGACCTCTTCATTCACCTGAGGAAGGAGCAGCGCTCCGAAAGCTAGTGACATCGAAACAAACCTGTTGGACTTTAACCTGGTGTTGTAAGACTTCGTACTGTGCTCACCCCAGTCCAACGCCGGCATCTCCACATCATGTTTATATTAAATAGACCTTGGAAAGTACGTAAGCTGAAATACGTAGGACGTATGTTCTTGCCCTTGGCTAAAAACAACTCGAGTACACATTTTGTTATCTTTCAGAGGACAATGTGTTTTCATAATAAGGCCAAAACCAGAATATTTCAGCAGTATTTTGTTCATGTTACCTGACCTACTTATTTTCGCTGAAAAGCAGTGTTAACTATAGTCAAGCATTTCCCAGCATGCTTCTGAATGGGCAACTCATTAATTTCCCTTCCACATCACGGAATGGACTGAGGTAAGCCACCTTAAATTAGTAGTTTCCTGGTATCATGACGTGTTAGGTACACTGGTCTAACACTGGCTGCCACTGGATGCAGCTTGGATCAGAAAGATACTCCAGAGCTTGGAGTTAGTTCAATCAGGTTTATTGAACTAATAGCACAGTTAGCACAGTTCTCTGTGAGTTCAATTCTCTGCTAACCTAAGTGTGGTTACTCTGTCTGACTGAACCAGACTAGCTCTTAGCCATGTGGTGGAGGTGTGAGATTGTAACAACACCCTTGACTGACTCTCTAGATGTTCATCAGTGGAAAGAGGTGGAGTATGAGTGCCTTGTGTCTTTTATAGTCAGATCTGACCCCTGAGTGTCCTGCCTGCTTATTGGTCATGTCCTGTTCTCTGTGTCCATTAGCTGCTCATCTGTATGTCATTATGTGTGCGTCTGCATATCATGACAGGTGACAGTAAGATCTACCACTCCACTGCCTCTTTCTCCCCCCTCTAATGTGTTTCTGCTTTCAGACTGCTCTTCCAACATTCAAGGTGCTACAATTTCTATTGTCTTCAGTCCTGCTCCCAACTTCACAGTGTCTCTATATTTTTTTAGCACTATCCTTAAAATCTAACCTTGACCAAGCTTCAAGTCACCCCTGTTAATATCGCCTCCTTTGAGTTGGCATATTTTATTTGACTACAGGCAATATTTGTGGGCCTGGTTGAAGTTGGGAAGTGAGGCGGACAGAACTGTAAAGATATAGCAATGATAGAATTATATGGTAGAGAAGAGGCCCTTTTGCCTATCAAGCCTGCACCAACAAAAAACTATATAGCAAGCAGCAGATGTACCAATTTTTAACCTTTTCTCGGCATTGTATAATTCTGTCATTCTATGATACAAGCATATAGCTCCTAAATCAACAACCATGGTTTAAGTCAAGGCCGATTTATAGGAACTCAAGTGAATTCTCAGTTATTGCAAACAGTTAAACACAATCAATGTCAAATGAGAGGAGCAGTTTCAAATTTTGAACGAGAAGTGGTGGGTGAAAATGTGCCATCACATCCTTCCGATAGTGCAATGACCAGAACTGAGCACAGTACTCCAGCTGTGGTCTAATCAAAGTCCTGTGCAACTCCAACATAACGTCCTTGCTCTGAGAGTCTATACCATGGCTGATAAAGGCAAGGGTCCTGTATGCCTTCTTACCGACCCTACTCACCTGTCCTGCTGCCTTTAGGAATCTGTGGTCAATAACCCCAAGATCCCTCTGTTCCTCTGAGCTTCCTAATATCCTGCCATTCACTGAATACTCCCTTGTCATGATACTCCTTCCAAAGTGCAGCACCTCACACCTTTCAGGGTTAACTTCCATCTTCCACTGATCTGCCCGTCTGACCATATATCGTTTATATGTATCACAAACAATAAGGGACCCAGCACTGATCCCTATCTTATGCCACTGCACATCAGCCTTCAGCCACACAGTCTTCTACCACCACCCTCTATTCCCTACCATTAAGCCAGTTTTGGATCCAACTTCCACTGGACCCCATGTGAGACCTTCTGTAGCATTCTCCCATGTGTGACCTTTTCAAAGGCTTTGCTGAACTGTGAAGTGCTGAAATGCTGTAATATGTGACTATGTAAATAGATATTAAAGTATATAAAGATAGGCTCCAGTTCAGTCCTTCACCAATTGGCTTTCTGGAATAGAATATAGAATCGTAGAATCATAGAACTTACAGTGCAGAAGGAGGCCATTCAGCCCATCAAGTCTACACCGGTGCCTGAAAGACCACCCTAACTAAGCCCACACCTCCACCCTAACCTGTAACCCAGCAACCCCACCTAACGTTTGGACACCAAGGGGCAATTTAGCGTGACCAATCCACCTGACCTGCACACCTTTTAACTGTGAGAGGAAACCGGAGCATCCGGAGGAAACTCAGGCAGACACAGGGAGAACGTGCAGATGCCGCTCAGACAGTGACCCAAGCCGGGAATTGAACCCGGGTCCCTGGCGCTGTGAATCAACAGTGCTAACCACTGTGCTACTGTGCTACCCTGGTAACAGAGACTGATTGCTTACCAGAAGTAAAATCAAAAGTAAAATATTTTGTGAGCTGGATATTTGGAGAGTGATGAAGGTTCGGAAATTCTATTTCAGTTCTTTGATGAAATTTACAAGCGAACCCTGATCATGCAAAGATTAAAGAACTCAACGATTGCCAGATTTGGAGATGGTCTAGATACTGGACATAGGCTTCAATGTAAGAGTTAAGACAGTCAGAATAAGGATGAAAACAGCTTTAACAGATCTGGCTCTGAGAGGTGATAAGAACAAGTGATAAGAAAGCAAATTGTTTTAAGGTTGCATTGACAAAGATTAAAAATCCTATTGAAGAAAGCAGTTGTGTTGATAAAGAGTATAAAGGCTAATAGGGGATTTTCGTGAGAAGTGTGAAATCTGAAAAATGTATCAGTCGATGCCGCCATGTTCTATTGTAAACCTTCTATTTGGACATGTCTTTAACAAGGCGGTGCCACGGATCTAAAGATATGAGAGAAAAATGGAAATATTTTCATTCTCCATGTTGTAGACATGGTGACCAGTCAGTCTTTCGACAACAATACTAAGAGCAAAAGCGACATTAGACAGGGACTGGAATTGGGAACCTGCAAAGTTTCTGACTCAAAATTGCGGACATTTGTCAATAACATCTTCTGAGACAAGTGTGTGAATGGGAACCTCATGGTCCTAAATACCAGAGCTGAAAGTCCCGCGGGTGGTTCATGTCAACAATTCTCTCCAGTTGGTTGGAGGGTATAGTCCCTATCACTTAATCTGTGGGGAAAATCCTAAATTCATTTTGTGCTGTCTGATAGCCCTGCTGCTCCAGAAGATATGACAATTGGTTACATTTTTACTGCACGCTTTACATGCAGGGTAAAGGGCTTTATCAAGGTTGAGGTCAAGGGTTTTGTATAAGACCACCTGAAGCAGAATTTAATTCAAGAGATTAGATATATTATACAAAAGAGGGTCATAGGGAATGGAAGGGCCTGGTAAATTGGATTTGGATTTGGGTTTATTGTCACGTGTACTGAGATATTGTTCTGCGTTCAGTCCAGACAGATTGTTCCATACATGAAAAACATAGTAAGAAGTCTTACAACACCATGTTAAAGTCCAGTAGGTTTGTTTCAAATCACTAGTTTTTGGAGCACTGCTCCTTCCTCAGGTGAATGAAGAGGGAGGGTCCAGAAACATATATAGACAAAGTCAAAGATGCAAGTCGATACTTTGAATGCGAGCATTTGCAGGCAATTGAGTCTTTACGATCTTACCAACTATCCTTACCAACAAATCCTACCAACTGTCCTGGCTTGAGACAATTCACACCTCTTTAACCTGGGATTTCCCTCTCTCTGGATCTGTAAAGACCTAATTACCTGCAAATGTTTGCATTCAAAGTATCATCTTGCATATTTGACTTTGTCTATATATTTGTTTCATTCACCTGAGGAAGGAGCAATGCTCCGAAAGCTAGTGATTTGAAACAAACCTGTTGGACTTTAACCTGGTGTTGTAAGACTTCTTACTGTGCTCACCCCAGTCCAACGCCGGTATCTCCACATCTTGAAAAAAATAGGACATACGTTAGATACACAATGTAAATACATAGACACAGACGACGTCAGGTGAAGCATATGGAGTATAGTGCTACTCAGTAGAGAGGTTTCGTGCAGAGATCAGTTCAGTCCAAAAGAGGGTCAGTCAGGAGTCTGGTAACAGCGGGATCATGATAGTATGATAAACTTACCAGCGGGGAAGAAGCTATTTTTGAATCTGTTAGTGCGTATAATCATACTTTTTTATCTCCTGCCTGATGGAAAAGGTTGGAAGAGAGAATAACCCTGGTCGTGGGGTCTTTGATTATGCTGCCCGCTTTCCCAGGGCATCAGAAGGTATAGACAGAGTCAATAAATGGGAAGCGGGTTCACGTGATGGACTGGGCTGTTTCCATGGCTCTTTGTAAGTTTCTTACTATCTTGGGCCGAGCAGTTCCCATACCAGGCTGTGATGCAGCCAGATAGGATGCGTTCTATGGTGCATCTGTAAAAATTGGTAAGAGTCAATGTGGACCTGCTGAATTTCCTTATTTTCCTGAGTAAGCATCGGCGCTGTTGTGCCTTCTTGGCGTAGTGTCAATGTGGGTGGACCAGGACAGATTATTGTTGATGGGCACATCTAGGAACTTGAAGCTGTCAACGATCTCCACCCCAGCACTATTGATGCAGACAGCAGTGTGTACGATAGTTTGTTTCCTGAAGTCAATGACCAGCTCCTTAGTATTGCTGACCTTGAGGGACCTTGAGATAGAGATTGTTGTTGTTACATCACGCCACTAGGTTCTCTATCTCCCTCCTGTACTCTGACTCATTGTTGTCTGAGATTCGGCCCACTACAGCTGTGTCATCAGCAAACTTGTAGATGGAGTTGGAGCCAAATATTGCCACACAGTCATGTGCGAATGGGGAGTATAGTAATGACGAAGCCTTGTGGTGCCCTGTTATTGAGGACTATCATGGAGGAGGTGTTGTTTATCCTTTCTGATTGTTGTCTATTAGTCTGGAATTTGAGGATCAAGTTGCAGAGGGAGGAGCCAAGCCCTAGGTTTTGGAGTTTTGATATGAGCTTGGCTGGGATTATGGTGTTGAAGGTGGAGCTGTAGTCAATGAATCTGACATAGGAGTCCTTGTTGTCAAGATGCTCCCGGGATAAGTGTAGTGCCAGGGCAATAGTGTCTATTGTGGACTGGTTGTGGCAGTATGTGAATTACAGTGGATCAAGGTATTCTGGGAGTATGGAGATGATGTGTCTCATGACCAACCACTCGAAGCACTTCATAATGATAGATGTCAAGGCCATCAGATAGTAGTCATTGAGGCACATTCCTTGATTTTTCTTTGACGCTGGTATGATGGTGGTCTTCTTTAAGCAGATGGGAACCTGCTTAGAACAGAGGGTTTGAATTTAAGAGCCGTGAGGTGATGATGCAGCTGTACAAAACCTTGGTACGGCCACATTTGGAGTACTGTGTACAGTTCTGGTCGCCTCATTTTAGGAAGGATGTGCAAGCTTTGGAAAAGGTGCGAAGGAGATTTACCAGGATGTTGCCTGGAATGGAGAGTAGGTCTTACGAGGAAAGATTGAGGGTGTTAGGCCTTTTCTCATTCGAACGGAGAAGGATGAGGGGCGACTTGATAGAGGTTTATAAGATGATCAGGGGAATAGATAGAGTAGACAGTCATAGACTTTTTCCCCGGGTGGAACAAACCATTACAAGGGGACATAAATTTAAGGTGAATGGTGGAAGATATAGGTGGGATGTCAGAGGTAGGTTCTTTACCCAGAGAGTAGTGGGGGCATGGAATGTACTGCCTGTGGAAGTAGTTCAGTCGGAAACATTAGGGACCTTCAAGCGGCTATTGGATAGATACATGGATTACGGTAGAATGATATAGTGTAGATTAATGTGTTCTTAAGGGCAACACGGTAGCATTGTGGATAGCACAACTGCTTCACAGCTCCAGGGTCCCAGGTTCGATTCCGGCTTGGGTCACTGTCTGTGCGGAGTCTGCACATCCTCCCCGTGTGTGCGTGGGTTTCCTCCGGGTGCTCCGGTTTCCTCCCACAGTCCAAAGATGTGCAGGTTAGGTGGACTGGCCATGATAAATTGCCCTTAGTGTCCAAAATTGCCCTTAGTGTTGGGTGGGGTTACTGGGTTATGGGGATAGGGTGGAGGTGTTGACCTTGGGTAGGGTGCTCTTTCCAAGAGCCGGTGCAGACTCGATGGGCCGAATGGCATCCTTCTGCACTGTAAATTCTATGATAATCTATGATTAATCTAGGACAAAGGTTCGGCACAACATCGTGGGCCGAAAGACCTGTTCTGTGCTGTATTTTTCTGTGTTCTATGTTCTATGTTCTAATGGAGTAGGGAGAGGTTGAAGATGTCCGCGAACACACCCGCCAGTTGGTCCGCGCAGGACCTGAGAACACGACCAGGGACTCCGTCAGGACCCATTGCTGTCCAAAGGGTCACTTTCAAGAAGGCCGATCTGACTTTGGAAGCTGTAACTGTGGGTATGGGTGTGTCCAAGACTGCTGGGGCATCTGACAATGGTTTGTTGGTATCCTGCTCGAAACGAGCATAGAATGCTTTGGGTTCATCAGGCAGGGATGCGCTGTTGCTGGAGATTCTACTTGGCTTTGCTTTGTAGCCCATTAAGAGATCATGATAGTATGACAAACTTACCAGACATGGCAGCCAAACTATTAAGGATCATTCCTCATGTTTAACTGAAATTAGTTATAAAATCTCCTATTCTGAACAGCTGATAGAAGTAAACAAGGCGCTGTGCCCTCAAATGCTCAAGGGTTCTGTGATGAAGGTCCTGAGGAACAGAATACAATAGATCAAGGGCTGGATGGTGGTAATGTGAGTGATCTTGACACACAGGACAGAGCTATCACATCCAAATTAACCGAGGATGGCTATTCAAGTGACATACATTTCGAGATGCCCAGGATGGCTATTCAGGTGACATACATTTCGAGTGATCTAATGAATGGAGAGATATGAAAATTGTGAGCTTTGCAGGAAAAGATACTGACAATTTAAATATTGGTTGAATGTTCAGGCAAGAAAGCAATGTCCATGGAATGGCAGAATAGAGTGGAAGAATGGAGAGAAGGGAGTGTTGTGCAAGTTCTAATAGTGGGTTCGGAAGTGGTTCTTTCAGTAGAAAATAGTGATGTACTGCACAAAGAGCCTCGTCGAGTGTAAGAGGGAGATCTTATAGCAGCAGTCCCGAAAGGCATCGAAATACAAGTAGAGGATGTAGCTTGAATAACTTGCACAATGAAATGAGAACTAGGGAACAATCCTTCTCAAGGGCAGTTAGGGATGGGCAAGAATTGTTGACCAAGCAACTGAAGCCCACAATCCTGGAATGAATAAAAAGATGAACAAGAGGCAGAAATCCTCACAACTGGGACGTTTTGCTGGCTGCCCATAAACTTGAAGATTACAGTACAAAACAAAATGAATTAGATAGTTGGATAAAATTTGGAGATTATTCTGAGGGGCAGATAAAGGGCTTTGTCACAGATGGATTTCTACTGGAAAGTACTTAAAATTAGGGCTTAAAATGCTAAAGCAAAGATAGTAGCTGGGGTTTTGAAGAGCAGATGTTGGGCATGAATTTCCCAAGAGGCCTGTCGCAAGATTGGCGACGCACAAAACGTCTCACAAAATTCAACCAAACCTCACAAGACATTATGATCTGGATCTCGCTCTCCCTTAGAAATATTTCAGTTGAATCATGCCCCATGTTTGCGGGGGTGGGGTGACATTGTCCATGGGTAAAGAGTGTGGGGACCCTCAAGCTCACTTAGAGATCCGGGCACCCTTTCAAAGTGGTGGGCTGATCTCTGAGGGGTAGGTCTTGTTGGCGGATTCAGCTCTCCACTGTTGAAAACATTTCTAAGTGTGGGCTAGAATGGGGAGAAATTCCCCAAGGACCAAAAAAATGACGAAGGGCACGATTTAATGGAAACATTTCTAAGTGTCATTTTGGGTGCAATTGGCAGGGTGTTTCTCGCCGGCCGTGTTGGTGGGATTGTGGCACATATTTAACGGCACCTAGTGCCGGAAATGAGACCCCAGGAGTTTCTCACCATTACTTGCTGCCTCGCCAGACTCTCCAGACTCGCGCCTCAGCAGCTCTCCACTAACAAAGGGAAATTTAAACCTTCCCTCACCACTCACTCCAGTCAACACACAAGCATGACAGCGCACAGACCTGCTCCTCGCTTTGGCGATGCCAACCTGGTCAGGCTTCTGGATACTGTGGAAGTGATATGGGACGCTCTGTTCCCCCGAGAGGGTTGGAGGGCCAGCAGCAGGGCCACCAATTCTGTCTGGGAGGCAGTGGCAGCAGCTGTCTGTTTGAGCAGCACGACCAGGAGGACCGCCAATGTAAGAAGAAGACAAATTACCTCCACCAAGTTGCAAGGATAGGTTAGCACCATTCTCCTGGCATCAGTTCTATCTGCGACCATTCAATTCCCAACCCCTCCCCCCATACATCATTGGCTCACACCTCGCACCCTTCCCTTTTCCGATCTTCGTTCTTGTTCCTCAAAGCCGCATGACAGCCATCAGCACAACCCCTTTATGTCCAGTTGCAGTGCCCACACATGCCACCTGCCATAACCCTCCGATTCATCCAGCGTGCAGCTCACAATTCTCTCTCTTTGTCCCCGCAGGTGAAGATAGCCCATAATAGGCGGGTATAGGGCCAAGGCAGGGTACCAGAGATAAAAGTGCTAACCCCCTATGAGGAACAGGCACTGGAGGCCACGGGGTTGTCAGAGGAGAGAGCAGTCACCGACAGCGAGGTTGGCTCGTGCCACAGAAGTGAGACACACCTCAGTTAGCGACATTAGAGTACAGGTTTCTGGGGCACAGTCTGGTGATCACCACACAGTTGCTGATGCACATCAGGTGGAGACGGGAATATCCAAGGGAGTCAGAGTTGGGGATCTGCTGGATTCCAGGACTCAGCTGGGTCGACGGATGCTGAGCCTCTGGACAAGGTTATCACAGATCTGATGTAGATGCTAGGACACAGCTGTGAGATTCATGATTTATATCGGCAAGTGCATAGCCAACTGGAGGAGTCCCAAAAGCTATATGCGCAGGAGATGATTTCGACAATGCATGGCACCGAGGCAAACTCTGAAAATGTGGCGACAATAGTGGAAAGCCAGCAGTATGAGGTCAGCACCCTGAGTGGTGGTGTCCAAGGCAAGGCTCAATCTGTGATGGTCATAGCTGAGAGCCTTGACATCATGTTCCAGAAACAGTCAACAGTACAAGAAAGTCGTCAGCAATCTGCAAAAGCATTTCTTCAACACTTTCTCAAGTTGCTCAATCGAATCAACACAACCTCCAGGCAGCTGCAGCTGTATCTGGATCAATCCCCCTCCCTCTCTCCCTTTCCCACAGTTCCCAGTTGTATACTCTTAACAGTGGAAAGTAACACTGGAATGTCAAACTGTCGCAGAGCACAGCAGATGAAGAAAGAGGACCCCTTCCCCATCTCCAGCACTGGCAGCAGGTCATCTTACATCCTCTCTTTCATTACTCCAGGCCACAGAAACAAAAGAGGCAGCAAAAAACAAAAATGGCCTTCAGGCATTTGCAGCTACCAGCAGGAGCAAGCAGCAAACATAACCTACAGCACCACTTGAGAATATTTTGTTTATTAAATGGTCAACAGCAACAAAGATTTGAAAATCAACTACATAACATTTCACATAGCACACTAACTATTAAACAACAATGAAACATTACCGTTCCATATTGGTCCCAATACAAAGCTCTATCAGCTCCTTTTCACAAAGGAACCAAACACACGGGATCAGCCATTGCAGGTTCCTCAACAGAAACAGAGGATAAGCCTGAGAATGTGTTATCATGTCCAGACCTTTGTTGTAGAAATGATCTGTCCATCAATGTGTGACGTGTTCCACACATCAGTGCTAGTCTCTGTCCAGGAGCCATTGCTGTGCAGGCCCAATCTCACTGGAACCAAATCCTGGCATCCACATATTCCACTGCCCGTCAAGGTGCAATTGAAAATCCTTGACTTCCAGCGTGTTTAACCCGCAGTGACGTGCCAGTTACATGCAGCACTCATTACACCAGGAACAAAAGCATTCGCAATCTGTGAAAGAATTTAATCAATGATGTCATCAGATAGTCCATGTCGCGCACCAGGTCTCACAGCGTCTTCTTGCTTCTAAGCGGATTGCCTTTTGGACTCATACGTCCACCTGAGCCCAGACTTTCAGATCCCAGGCAGTGCCAACCTGTCAGAGCCCATGCCAGCTGTCAGTACCACCATGGCAGTGCCAGGCTGGCACACCAGTGGCACTGACAGGATGCCAGGCTGGCACTCCCAGAGTGCTCAGGTAGCACCAGCAATGCCAGAGAACCACCCTACCAAAAGGGCATGCAGCTGGGGGCGTCCGATCCACTTGGAGATCCCCATAAATGCCGTTCCGTCTGGTTCCTGATTGTGGAGATCAGTGCTGAATGGCCCTCACCCGAGGTCACCAAGGTGAAGGGAATGAATCCCAGAGCCTCAGATACGTCAGGAATCTGCACAGTAGAGTGAGATTACCTGTCTCACTCTAATATGCAGATTTGCCAAAAAGTGATTGTGATGATATGCATAAAACAATTTGTCCATAATGTTATGCACAATCCAATCACAAGGCGGCAGTGTAAACCCACCATGTAACTCTCTGGCAGGGGAGTTGGGAGTAGGTCGTGCTGGAGGATAGACGTATTTTGCAGTAGCTTAAAAATAGTTAATTAGTGTTTGTAGTTTGTTATTTTATTTATCCTAGTTATCTTATCTCGCAGTTTTTCCATAATAAATTATTTAAACTAGATGTTCTGTAGTTCAGCATTCATTTTGGCCAGTCTACAGAACATGATAGTGATCGCAACATCTCTGGGGGATCGACTTAGATCCCGCGAGGTATTGTGAGCCAGGAAGATATCGGGAGTGGTATCTCCTGGCTTTTATCAGCCATGCTGCGCCACTGTGAGCTGCTTTCGGGCAAAGCGTGGCCATTGGATCGCGAACTTAGAATGTTTTGGTTGAATTCCGCCTGTTATCTTTCTCACAAATTTCCCACATCTGGAAACATAGGGCGCGATACTATGGAACAAAGACAAAGTCCCGTTTCGGGCGCATTGAGCGGGGTGTTTCTCAGGCCCTGCAGCACCGAGAAAGACCCCATCATGCAGCTTGCCGTTTTTCAGGCCCGGCCGAGGCTGCACATACATCATTACCTGCACTGATGAGCTCAGCTCGTCAGTTTCGGACGTGCATTCGCAGATAGGACTGCCATTTCTAAAAGCCATTTTGTTTGACCCCCTCAGCTACCCGGAATACCCCTTCCAATGCATCCAACTTACCTCTTATGGGGCATTCAAACCCCCCTTCTCCGCACCACTTATGGCAAGGCACCCAGGGCCTTACCCCTGGCACAGACACCCGGTCACATGAGCAACATGGCACTGCCAGTCTGGTACCCTGGCAGTGTCCTGTCAGCCTGGCAGTGAGAGGATGGCACTGCCAGGCTGGCAAGGGAACTTCCAGGGTGCCAGGTTGGCAGTGCTAGAGTACCACAGTGCCAAAGAGAATGCCAGGGTACCACCCTACGCAAAGCCTGACATCCAGGGGTTTCTCATGGCCTGGGGGATCCCCCCTGGGATATCTCACCCCCCCCCCCCCCCCAGGTGCTGTGACACCTGGTCCACATTTGTGTGCATCAGTGGTAAACGACACCCTGGCGAAGTCTCCCAGGCAGGGCCATTAGACCTTGGGTGCCGGGAGAACTCACTGCAGACATATTTAAATGAGCCTAATAGCTCACTTAAATATGCCCTCAGGCAAGATCCAGATCGCAACATTGCGCAAGGTTTCATTGAGTCTTGTAAAATGTTTTGAGTGTTGTGTATCTCAACGGCGTCATCGCTCCAGCAAGTTGGGCACGATGAGGCCAGTAAATCGTACCCGCTGTCTTGAAAATCCTTCAGCTCTTTTGCTACATATTTATAGGTGTATCCACACATCAGTATAAAAGCCTTGTTTCAGCAGGGTAACACTTTTTATCAGAGAATATTTCTGAAACTTCCCAAAAAGGGGCAGCAGATGCAGAAGGAAAACCATGAAAACGAAAAAAGATATGTGTCTATGGCCTGAAATATGCTTCCAAAGTCCGGCATTTTTCAATGAGATCTGTATTTTCAAAGATAGATTGTATTCAACTAAAAGCAGATGTTGCAAAGTTTTACTAGCAACACAAAGCAAAACTTTCAGGAATCTTCATGATGAATGCTGACGATTCCTTATGGAGTGGTACTGCAGAATGTGAAAAATGTGGTACTCAGAAGATTTTGCATTTAAAATGATGGATCAGTCTTGTAAATGTATTGATTTAGATACTAAGCAGAATTCACTTAACCTAATTAGAGAGTGTTACTCCCATCTCAGTTAATCATGCCAGATCATCACAGAAAGATGATGCTATAGCTAAAAAGGAGCCAGAGCAATCCTGAAGTTTGATTCGGCAGTGGACTTGTTTGTGTACTCGACTGTGCCAGATGCTTGGTGTATCGAAGTTACACACTGTGATGAAACAATCTCATGTTAGGAATGCTTCCAGGTGAAATAAAACATGAAATGAAATTAAGGACGCGATTTACCCACCTCAACGCCCCCAGCTTGGTGGCGCGACAAGGCCGTTGAATCTTGCGAGAGGCCTCCCCCGAGATTCGCGACGTCTCGCAAAATTCAACAGAACCTCACGAGACGACACCATCTGGAATTCGCCCTGGCTGGGCGAGATCCAAATCAGCATATTTAAATAAGCCATTATGCACCCTGGCTCTCCCTCTGGCCCCCAGACACTTTTGCACTGCCAGCATGGTACCTTGGCACTACCACCCTGGCCCTGCCAGCAAACCCGGGTGGCACTTCCAGACTGGCAGGGCACTGCCAGCATGGCATCGCAAAGGATGGTGTCCTGCGGGAGGCCATGCGCATGAAGGGTGTGAGGAGGTTATGAAGGGTGAGGGGGGGAAGGGTGGGTATGAAAGGGCCTCATAAATGTTGAGGGGTGAAGCTGGGACCCTGAAACAGGGGAGCCTGATAGGGATGAGGGGAAGCCCGAAAAGGCGGAGACCCTCAGAGACCCCGTGGTGGCATGTCCTCACTTGGGGAGGGTGGGGTTGTGGGGTAATACACATTTGTGCGGGTGTTGACATTGCCCGTGGGTGAGGGATGTGGTGGACCCTCAAGCTCACTTTGAGATTGGGGAACTCTTTCAAATGGAGGGCCAATCTCTGAAACCCAGTGCTTTAGCTGCGGATACGGGCCCTCGCACTTCCAGTTTTGAGTCCATGCATGGGCACAGCGGCGAGCGCCATGGCGGACTCGGACCACGGAGGCAGACATAGAAATTAGACACCCCCCCCTCCCCCGATCGGCCACGCACCCGAGGATCTGACCACACGAATATTAACCCCTGCCGCCTATAAGGCCCCCCCCGGTGTCCGACCCCCATGCCCCCAACCAGGGCCGCCACGCGAGCATCCCGACCGGTAATAGCAGGTTAGTTCTGTCGGGACCTCGGCCGGTCGGGAGTGGCGGATTGCTGGGCGGGCCTCTGGCAATGGGCCCCCATCAGCGTTGAGTACTCCGCGAACACGCCGATTCTCGGGTCCCGGAGAATCACCAGACCAGCCCCGGGCCCTATTTTGATGTGAAAGTGGATTCTCCGTACCCACGCCGAACGTGATTTTGGCACGGGGCTGCAGAGAACCCAGCCCCCTTTGGTTTAATTCCACCCCAAATACTGAAATATCGGGCCCAATCTAACTGAATTGCAGTAGAGACTGTGTCATGCATGTTTATCCAGATGTTTCTCAGAGCCCCGCCGAGGCCGCACTCAGTCCTGTTTCCTGCATTCAGGAGCTCCGCTCACCAGAACTCCTCAGTGCAGGAGGAGAACGGGATACCATTTTTAAATGGCGACACAATCTCTCCAACCCCCCGGACCTCCCAAACCCCAACGCACCTATAAGGCGGTCCCCAGCGCTCCCCCCCCCTCTCTTGCACCCCACCTCACACGGACAGGGCACCCCCAGGCACGATTCCCAGCAAGGGCACAATGCCAGCCTGGCACCTTGGCAGTACCAGCGGGTCACCCAGCTGGAGGTCAACCACCCAATGGCCTCGGATCCCCTGGGAGACCCATCCCAATTGCTGTTCCACATGGTCCCAGTTTGTGCAGACCAGTACTGAACGGCGCTCGTCTATAGTCTCCGAGGTGAAAGGGTTCGATCCCAAAGCCTCGGGTAGATCAGGTGAGCTGCATATTAGAGCGAGACTAGCTACTCACTGTAAGATGTAGATTTGCCAAATACTGATCCCGCCCATAATGACGAGATCCAGTTTGTGACATCTCGCGAGACCCCATAAGATTTGGATAGGCATGGTGAACCGGGTACACCCCGGAAGTGACCACTCCCGGCATCTACCGCAGCACGCCCCCACTCGCCCGACCAGGGGCGCAACACGACCAGTACATCGCGCCTATCCTTACTTACGTTCCCATCCTTAGGTGAGCTCGGAAACAGGAAACTATTCATCTTAGTGACAGCACGGTAGTACAAGTGGTTAGCACTGTGGCTTCACAGCGCCAGGTCCCCAGGTTCGATTCGCTGCTGGGTCACTGTCTGTGCGGAGTCTGCACTTTCTCCCCATGCCTGCGTGGGTTTCCTCCGGGTGCTCCGGTTTCCTCCCACAGTCCAAAGACGTGCCAGTTAGGTGGATTGGCCATGATAAATTGCCCTTTGTGTCCAAAAAGGTTAGGAGGGGTTATTGGGTTATGGGGATAGGGTGGAAGTGAGGGCTTAAGTGGGTCGATGCAGACTCGATGGGCCAAATGGCCTCCTTCTGCACTGTATGTTCTATGTTCACATCTTAATCTTCCTGCTGGAACAGGAAGAAATTGCTAATACTCCCATCCCATGTTGCTACAGAAAATAGAGCAGAAAACGTTTTGTTGTGCAGGTTTCATTTATATTTCTCATGTGAAAATGTCCTTTTGATAGGGAAGCTAAGAAAACAAAAAGTCGTTACATTTTTCTTAGACGCTTGAACGGCGGCCAAATCGTTCCGGCTGTTCACAACAGCGGGATCGTCTAGTCTCGCCGACAGCACAACCCCGCCGCATCTTTCCCAGCTGTGAGGGGTTCACTCACCAGGAAATCCCATTGACAACAGTGGGACCAGAAGACCCGCCTCCACCTCCATTAAGCACACAGCCGGCTGCGCAGAAAATCCCGCCCACTGGCTTTTGTGGAGGGAGTGGATTCTACTTGTAAATTATACTGAGTGGGATCTTTACAAGGGTCATACTAAAGGTAGTGTATGTATTGAGTGTTTTGTAAATAATGGTTCACTGTGGCATGGTGTACACTCTTCAAAAAATGTGAGTTAAAACAGCTTAAAGATTGACCTTTTGAAACTAATGCTGTAGAAAAAAGAAATCTCTAAAATTAAATGGGCATATGCAAGTCATCAACTGCCTGATTATAAAAATAAGTGCGCTAACAAAACATTGTTAGAGGTCCTCGAAAGGGGTGCCTCGCAATGTAATACTTTGTCCAGAATATGGAGGTTTCTGAACTTGATGTGAAATTTTTGTTGTGCATATTAATTTCTATTCAAAGAGGTGTATGGGAACAAAAATAGAAAATACTGGAGTCATCCAGACTCGAAACATTAGCTCCCTTTTCTCTTCACAAACGCTGTCAGACCTGCTGAGATTGTCCAGTATTTTCTGTTTTTGTTTCAGATTCCAGCATCCGCAGTAATTTGCTTTCATCAAGGTGGAAAGGAATCTGTTATTACTCATGCAGGCAGTGGACATTAACTGGGCAGTCACTTGAGTCTCTATAAATACACATAAACTAAACCTGTGGTTGTGGTTGTTGGGTGAGGAAGGGTATGCTTGTAACATGTAATAATAATTAATAATAATAATCTTTATTGTCACAAGTAGGCTTACATTGCAGTGAAGTTACTGTGAAAATCCCCTAGTCACCACACTCCCGGCGCCTGTTCGGCTACACAGAGGGAGAATTCAGAATGTCTAAATTACCCAACAGCACGTCTTTTGGGATTTGTGGGAGGAAACCGGAGCACCGGGAGGAAATCCACGCAGGCACAGGGAGAACGTGCAGACTCCGCACAGACAGTGACCTAGCTGGGAATCGAGCCTGGGAACCTGACGCTGTGAAGCCACAGTGCTAACTACTGTGCTACCATGCCACCCCTAAACTCTGTCAATAAATATAAAAGTACAGAAGCAATTGTGGTGATGTGCATCAATGTAAATACATGTAGGCTAGCTAGACACTAGAGGGAGCACCAGAAACATCACACACACCCAGCCAATAGATCAGTTAGATAGGAGACGACCAATGGACAATCACGATGCACACGGAGGTAACACGGCCACAGGGGGAGACAGTCAGTGAGAACAGACACAGGGTAGATTCAATATTACACCCACCACGTGGGTTGCAGCAGCTGGTTAGTCAGTCTGGGTAGCTATAGTAGGATTAGCAGTAGTGTCGAACCCGAGTAATAGAAGAGTAAATAAGTTTAATAAACGTGTTGAAGTTATCTCCACGTCTGAACCTTCCTTTGTCAAGTGCACCACAAGGAAGCCGCTTACGTTACACCTACAACATAACAAATCATGGGACGAGGAGTGAACTGTTTCAATCCACATAGCTATACCTCAGTGTACAGTGACAACCAGCAACGATACCCAGGCAAGATGTTCGAGATCCGGGTTCCGCAGCAGCTCCAGTACCACGGCGATCTCCGCGAAAACTGGCGGGCATTCCGGCAAAAGTTTGAAATCTTCCTGGTGGCAGCCGAACTAGAAGAAGTGGCCGATCCTAAAAAAACTGAGCTTCTCCTCACCATCGCCGGTGCCAGAGCAGAAGAGATCTTTTAAAAATTCAAGTTCTCCAAGGGGCAAAACAGGAGCGACTTCCAGGCAGTCCTGGACACATTCGGCAAATACTGTGAGGAAAACACATTCCAACCAGCAAGAAAAGGTAAGAGAAGCGCCAGTACTCACCACGAGGCCGAGATCCCGGAGCAGAGAACAATTTTGGTCGGCAGCCATCTTTCTAAAGGGACTGCACTTGCGCAGTTGCGGGAGAAGTGCACAGAACGGGAAGGTCTGTTTGCGCATGCGCGCGAAGCTGCGACTGTGCAATCACGAAAAAGGCCCAATGTAAAGGAACAGCGATCTTCACCTGGAATGACAGCACAATGCCTCAAATTGAACCAGGGAATGAAATTAACCTCCGAAGAACCCTGCAACAAGCAGTCACCTAAGCCCAAACCGATGGTTCCGACCTTGAATACTTCGATACCGACCTTTTCATTTTCTCTGAACCTCGACAGCCCAATGGCAGCTCCGACGCAAACTGTGATGATATGGTCCTCGAAGTCTACAACTCAGACGAACCTTTCACTTTGGGAGGATACCCCAGTACCAAATCCGAACCGCAACTAGACGTGTTGCACATTGGCGACCCCCGTACTGAATCCGACACAGACGCAGATTCGTTCTTCAGATTTGAGGATCTTCAGCCCAGCATGTACAACATCCCGACTCGTGAGTGCGGCCTGAAACCAAGAGACAGAGAGCGGTACAAGCCCACAGAGAGCGGCCTGCTGCCACACAGAGCGTGGTCCATGCACCGCTCAGGGTTCCCGACTCTACGAAAGAAGACATGCAAGACTCCTCACCGCAGTCCTTGCATGAACAAGAAGTGACTCCAGTGTCACAAGCCTCCACAGCGAGCTCGTGGACAGACTCCACAATTGCAGAAACGCAAGACTCCAGAGCGCAGTCCTTGCACACACAAGACATGCCTCCAGTGTCACAAGCCTCCGCAGCGAGCTCGTGGACAGCCTGCACGATAGAAGCAACGCAAGACTCCGATGCGCAGTCCTTGCAGGAACAAGACCACGAGGGTCTAGCAACCTCCTCTGACCAACTAGCAGCAGACGATGCAAGTCTGCCATGCTCAAGAAAACAGCAAGAAGACTATGACAGTCTACCACGCTCCAGTGCACAGCAAGACGACCATGACGGTCTATCATGCTACAGTGAAGAACAAAGCGACGATGGCAGTCCAAGCCCAAATGAAGGACAACAGCAAGACAATGACAGTCCACCCACATTGGTTGCGCTACCAGATGAAGACTCTGACAATTTACCCAACCCAAGTGAACAACAAGCTGCTACTGAGGCTCTACCCACGGTATGTGAGACGAGTGACAACAACATCCCACTTCCCATGCAAGATGTGCAAAGTGACAGACCTTAGCTAGTGTGTACAGAGGCACTCGACGATCACTGTGAGACCACTGGTGACTCCAGTGACACCGTGATATTTCCACCTTCATTCGCTCAAACCTCTCCACAAGTCAATGCATTCCTGCATGTTCCGACTCAATTAAAACAGACCAGACTCCAGATGAGGAGCAACCAAACACCGACTCTGATTCACGTGAGCCGGACTTTACTCCAGTCAGGGAGTGCCGCAACTCAGTGATGGCACGCTCAGGGTGACAGCAGATACCACAACGACAGGAGATGGATTTCTTAACAATTACACTAGGTCAGTAATAACAGGCAGCGGCTACAGTCCAAGAGGAATATACCAATATTCACCACAGCTGTTTCCACACATTATTTCCACACCAGCAGTGCAGCCAATGACAGCTCATGCTGGACAAACCCAGTATTCAGGCATGCAGCAGCCAGCAGTCTATGTAGCATATTCTCAAACAGGCCAACACTACGGATTGCCCACTAATGGAATCAAGACCGAAGGAGGACTACAGCAAGCGCAATCTGCACTACTACTGGATGCCTTAGTTACAGCCCAGGATTTGCTATACCCCAGCCTGGCCAGACAGCATATTCCAATCAGATGAAAGGTTCTAGTTTCACACCATCACCAGGTATTTATGTGAGCAGCAATTCTGTCTCCAATTCAACAAGCTTCAATGGTTCTCAGCAGGATCACCCTTCCAGCACAGCATGTGGCCAGAACCAGTATGTACAGTCTTATCCAACTTCAACATATGGCACATCCATGACCTCGAATGATACTGTTGATGGTACCTCTTCAACGTCAACACCTTATCAGCCACAAGATGCCATCCGACAGCACCATCACAAACACCGGAAAAAGAAAGGGACTCCAAATCAGACAGCGAAGTGATTTGACCACTTCTTGGTTCCTGTGGCACAGGGACGTTGATGGCGTTCATAACCAAGAGAGACATTTGACCATGATGATTGATGGTTTATGGACTCACACGAATGGTTTGGATTTATTGTTTAATCACTGTTCCCATAACTTGTATATACCTTACCTGTTCTTTGTTCAGTTTTCTTAAAGTGTACAGAAAATATGAACATATGAAAAAGGAGGATGTGGTGATGTGCATCAATGCAAATACATGTAGGCTAGCTAGACATTAGAGGGAGCACCAGAAACATCACACACACACACTCAGCCAATAGATCAGTTAGATAGGAGATGACCAATGGACAATCACGATGCACACGGAGGTGACACGACCACAGAGGGGCATTACACCAACCCATATATAAAGGACAGCACACACATGATCTGCCTCTTTCCAGTGGAGACAGTCAGTGAGAACAGACACAAGGTTGATTCAATATTACACCCACCACGTGGATTGCAGCAGCTGGTTAGTCAGTCTGCGTAGCTATAGTAGGATTAGCAGTAGTGTCGAACCCGAGTAATAGAAGTGTAAACAGTTTAATCAACATGTTGAAGTTATCTCCATGTCTGAATCTTCCTTTGTCAAGTGCACCACAAGGAAGCCGCTTATGTCACACCTACAACATAACAAATCAGCAATGGTTCTAGCTCTATCCTTGATCCACCAGTGTTATAACCCACATGGGTCTTACCCCGTGGATCTGGCAGAATACAAGCTCCCCCGACAGGGGGGCAGGGGACGATAAACAATCTCTGGTACTGTATAAATAGAGTCAGCCAGTAAGGCAGTAGAGAAGACCAAGTAGGGAACTATTGGAGCTGTATAGAATAGTAATTGCAAAATGAAGCAAGTTTCTGTTTCAACCTACTCGGTGTGGTCTCTTTGTTGCCCTTATAAAAACTAGCTTCCTGGATAGAGTATTAATGATCTATGTGCCCAAACCTCCCAAGTCTCTTTGGACCTCCACTGTTTCCAGTTTTGCACTCTTTAGAAAGGCCAATGTTTGAAGAATTTTAGGTCCAGAGAGGATGATCTCATATTTACTTGCATCGAAACTCATTTGTCAGTTTTGCCTATTCATTTATTTCATTAATATCTCTTTGTAATTTTACCTTTCAGGTGGAACAGATGGACAGTATAAGGTATACACTTTCACAAACATATTCAAAGCAAATACTAATCAGAAAAGGTTAATTTTATGCAACTTAATGATTGCTGATTTGACAGCAAGAAACTTACATTCAATTAAATTCTGCCTTAATAAGGATGCAATAAATATTTCACTCGTTTTATTTTGAAATGAGGTTAACACGTGAAGTAAAGCCAGGGCAGTTTTAAATCTCAGGTGAAGTTTCCCTGTCCTAATCTAAAATGCACCAGAGGGTTAATTATAAGCATTTGTTAACATCATGATTTTTAATATCAGTTCTTGCGATTCATCAGCATAAACCCCATTAAAAAGTAGGATTTAAAAATCGGATGGCACAAAATGGAAACTTAAGCATCCATATTAAAGGGGCCATTAAAGCCATCATGGCAAAGGGTGTTCTTTAAACTGGTGCCACAGAATGCAAATTACAATGACCTTTTCTACCGAGCTGGGAAGGGATGTCTAGCAGACTTTTGCAGCTTACTGCTAGTCTAGTGTAAATGATGCCCTAGGCTCAGTAATGGATGTGCCTCAAGCCTAACCATTCCAGGGCAGGGATCATTCCTTTTGCCCTGTTCATACTGACCTACCGCAGTGTCATGTGATAATCATGGAGCGCAGGCTTTCATGGACCAATGGGAGAAAGTTCAGCTTTTTCCCACACCTCCTCAGACAACATTCACACAATTACACTACTACCTTTACAACCTCAATGGAAACTTTCCAATGGATGTTGAAATTACAGCCCTGGTGTTCACTCCTGCTCGGCAGTTGAAGAACAACATGTGTGGACGCCTGAGAACTGGTTACGTGTTAGGTCATCGTCTCCATCATGTCCGTGCTGGCAAAACACAAAAGAGATTTTTTTTTCCCCCATATAAATTCAAAATTTGGCATTGGCTTTCACCATCCATAAGTACCTGATGTCTCATCTGCTCGTGTGCCTTTAAAATCATTGCATTTTCTAACAGGAGCAACAGATGTTTTCTATTTCATTAAATTAGCACGGTCATCGTGTAAATCATTCATACAGATGTAGCCCTTATCTAAAGAGATTGCCAGATCTAACTAGCTTTGGCAAGGAGGTTGCTTTTCAGCAGTTTTTCTTGATATTGCTGTCAACATATGCAGAGTCCAGTGACCTATTCACACAACACTCAGGCTTGGAAGGAGAGCTGCCTCTAGGTTTGGTTGAGAGGTGTTTCCTGCCAGTAAATGGTTTGCTTGGTCTATCTCCTGCAGGATGTGATGCAACCCATTGAAAGACTTGTGCCACATTTCTTATTGAAGCTGAACCTTACAAGATACAATAATGAACAGTGGGCTATTTTAGAAAGATCAAGGCAAAACCAACTTTGATTATCATGTGTGGGCAGTAAGGACATTTCATAAAATCATAGTATCTCTACAATGCAGAAGGAGGCCATTCGGCCCAGCATGTCTGCACCGACCCTCTGAAAGGGCACCCATCCATCCCCAGCACCCTGTAATCCCGCCTGATCTTTGGACACTAAGGGGCAATTTAGCATGGCCAATCCACCTAACCTGCACATCTTTGGACTGTGGGAGGAAACCGGAGCACCCGGAGGAATCCCATGCAGGCACGGGAGAATGTGCAAACCCTACACAGACAGTCACCCAAGGCCAAGATTTGAGTCAGGTCCCTGATGCTGTGAGGCAGCAGTGCTAACCACTGTGCCACAGTGCCATCTTAGGCAGTTTACTTAGGCAATTTAGATCTATATCAAATCGTACCCTGTCAGAAACAAGGAAATGTATCTCCTAGGAAATGAAGCTGATGCCCATCTGAGGGGCTGGTTTAGCACACTGGGCTAAATCGCTGGCTTTTAAAGCAGACCAAGGCAGGCCAGCAGCACGGTTCAATTCCCGTACCAGCCTCCCCGAACAGGTGCCGGAATGTGATGACTAGGGGCTTTTCACAGTAACTTCATTTGAAGCCTACTTGTGACAATAAGAGATTTTGATTTGATTAATGATGCCACGTACGCGTGATTGTATTTCATTATAATCACGTGATTTGGATGCTGTGCAGTGTAGCCAGAGACGTGCAGCATGATGATTGTAGGTTTTACATCACTTGGTTCTGAGTAGAAATGAGGAATGTGCATATATTTTTATTGAACTCAATGAGTGTTTCTAACAATTTCTGTTTTACGTTTCAATTTTCCAGTGTTTTGTTTTTTATTAAACTCACCCATTAGAAACCAGTCTCGAGACAATTAAGGCCTGATTGCCTGCACGAATGATTTTCCAGCTTTCAGGCTAATCTCCCTAAACAGAAGAATAATACTTTTTCAATCTAGAAGGTTTTGTCATTAGTTTCAAATACAGCTCCAAGGTCACATGGTAATTCAAGATACCTGAAACATGAAATCACGATTATGCCTTTTGATCAACTATGGATACGCAAATTCCTTCCAGAGTGATAGCTTTAAAGGCACAATTATAATGTTTAAAGAACAGTAATAAGCGTGATTTTGGCTTAAAGAGATGGGAAAAGCTGAACGAGATTGATTCAGTCCCTTGTCATTGAAGTTACAATGCAGAAGGAGTCCATTCGGCCCATCGAGTCTGCACCGGCTCTTGGAAAGAACACCCTACCCAAGCCCACACCTCCACCCTATCCCCATAACCCCATAACCCAGTAACCCCACCCAACACTAAGGGCAATTTAGCATGACCAATCCACCTAACCTGCACATCTTTAGACTGTGGGAGGAAACCGGAGCACCCGGAGGAATTCCATGCACACACGGGGAGAACGTGCAGACTCCACAAAGACAGTGATCCAAGCTGGGAATCGAACCTGGGACCGTGGAGCTGTGAAGAAATTGTGCTAACCACTATGCTACCGTGCTGCCCTCTCATCTCTCTCTCAATTTTCATTTCCATTGACATCAATAGTTAATGAAAATCAGGAGAGATGTGTAACAGGCAGATGAACCAACATCACCCAGTTTACTTTATCACCCAAGTCAAAATTACCCCTACCCGTCAAGTTTTATACATGAACAGCCACTGCAAGATTACTACTGGTGTTCTGAATCTACAAGGCAATGTAAACACTATGGTTGGGATTTCAGAACAGGAACATCTTTTCATGTGTTGCAGAACTACTTTCTCTTTTAGGTTCCATGCTATAAATAGACAATATGCTGCTGTTTTGTTGGTCCCTACAGATCTCACACTGCATATTCACTTTGCCAGGCATGTCTGAGGGTGAGGAACAGTATCTGATATCTGGTAATGCAGCACCCAGGGTGTTTCATTGGTAATGTTGGCTGAAGTGACTACTGCTGATGGGATCAGAACTGTGGTTTTAGCTGGTTACAGTCAATTGTTGAACATTCTGAACTAAACCTCAATGGAGTTTTACGTCTGATTTCTCTTAATGTATAATGCAATAACCCTTCTTGGAGTAAACACCTATTTCAAAGGACTGTAAAGGATACTGATATGGGAGTTATGTCATACGTAATTAACTCAGTTGGTAAAACAAGTCTTTAAGGAAACACTTTTTACGTGGTCATGACACAAGACTTGTTTTACCAACTGAGTTAATTAAGTATGACATAACTCACGTATCAGTATCCTTTGCAGTCCTTTACAGTCCCAGCGGAGGTCACCTATCACAATGGCTGCTGTGGGGATCCGAGGAGGTGAATAGCCATTTTCAAAATCAGGCATGCAGCCCACGGGCACTGCTGGAGCTGCTGTCCCAGGATCCGGGGTGGGGGTGGTGGGGTGGGGGGGTGAGGGGCTCAGCGGCATCCCCCTGATTGTGTGTGTCCATAACAGGGGTAACTACAGCTGCCCTGCCCCATTGAATACCTCCAGGACAGATTATGTCTGTGGTAATATGGTGCAGGGCACGTTAACTCCCTCTGACTGTGAGCAGCCTCTGGCTGCACAGCTGAAGGCTATTGCTAATAGGGAATTGGCAATGTTAGTTATGCGAGCATTTCAAAAGAGCTCAAGTGGATTCTTGTGGGTACACATGTCATCTATCAGATGAGTATTACTGCCTACCATTCCAATCAAACTGTGAGGCATGGATACTCTGCCCAGATCCTGGAGGCATCAGCATCACAGAGGCAGCAGGCAACAATCAATCTCTCTGGAACTGGCATTCAGCACTGGGGCTTTCCCTGCAACCAGGGGGTGGGTGTACGGCCAAGGGGAGGGGACCTGATCTCTGTCCCCCTACTGTTCCCAGCAGGGGTCTGGGGTCTGGGGTCTAGAGGCCCCTGCAGTGGCCGGGGGTGCGTGTGCAGGGCGGGGTCACCGAGCACAACTGGCTCGTTGGATGGCACTCTGAGCGAAGGCAAGGCCCATAAGAACATAAGAACATAAGAACTAGGAGCACGAGTAGGCCATCTAGCCCCTCGATTCAATGAGACCATGGCTGATCTTTTGTGGACTCAGCTCCACTTTCCAGCCCGAACGCCATAACCCTTAATCCCTTTATTCTTCAAAAAACTATCTATCTTTAGCTTAAAAACATTTAATGAAGGAGCCTCTACTGCTTCACTGGGCAAGGAATTCCATAGATTCACAACCCTTTGGGTGAAGAAGTTCCTCTTAAACTCAGTCCTAAATCTACTTCCCCTTATTTTGAGGCTATGGCCCCTAGTTCTGCTTTCACCCGCCAGTGGAAACAACCTGCCCGCATCTATCCTATCTATTTCCTTCATAATTTTATATGTTTCTATAAGATCCCCCCTTATCCATCTAAATTCTAACGAGTACAGTCCCAGTCTACTCAACCTCTCCTCGTAATCCAACCCCTTCAGCTCTGGGATTAACCTAGTGAATCTCCTCTGCACACCCTCCAGTGCCAGTATGTCCTTTCTGAAGTAAGGAGACCAAAACTGAACACAATACTCCAGGTGTGGCCTCACTAAAACCTTATACCATTGCAGCATAACCTCCCTAGTCTTAAACTCCATCCCTCTAGCAATGAAGGACAAAATTCCATTTGCCTTCTTAATCACCTGTTGCACCTGTAAACCAACTTTTTGCGACTCATGCACTAGCACACCCAGGTCTCTCTGCACAGCAACATGTTTTAATATTTTATCATTTAAATAATAATCCCTTTTGCTGTTATTCCTACCAAAATGGATAACCTCACATTTGTCAACATTGTATTCCATCTGCCCCATAAGAGTGGGGGAGACTTGGGGGTTTGAGGGTCCCGGGGTGGAAGCCATAACTGATTGTTGGTCTCGTACCTTCCCAATTCCTTACAGATATAACAATATGGATGATATTGTCGACTCCGCAGAGGTTGCGCTCATCATGCTAGTGGCAGCCCAGGTGGCCAGAAAGCAGAGAATGCAACAGCAGCATCGACGCAGGCTCGAGGCCGCACCCCATGTGCCACCACACACCCTGCAGACCTGGTCACCCATCAGGCCGGGGAGAGACCCGAAGGGGCAAGCCAGTGATGGCCCAAAGATGTATAGACATTGTTGGTCGTTTAGACCATAAGACATAGGAGCAGAATTAGGCCATTCGGCCCATTGAGTCTTCTCCACCATTCAATCATGGCTGATATGTTTCTCATTCCCATTCTCCTGCCTTTTCCCTGATAATCCCTGATCCTCCTATTAATCAAGTGGAGATGTCGGACAGCATGTGCCGCAGGAGACTCCACCTCAACCACGGGATGGTGCGTCACCTGTGCAATGTCCTTCCGGACTTGACATCCTGTGGAGGAGGAGGATACCCACTCCCAGGGGGACGTTAAGGTCGCTGCAGCCCTGAACATTTATGCCACCTGTTCATTCCGGGGCTTGAGCGGAGACTTGTGTAGGCATATCATAAGCTACAGCCCACAAGTGAATCCGCGAAGTCACAGATTCTCTATATGCCCGGGCAGCTGAATATATAAACTTTGAGCTGGACCAAGCCCATCAAGATGTCCGGGCAGCAAGATTCTCCGCTATCACCGGGATGTCCCAGGTCCAGGTGGTAATTAATGGCAAGCATGTTGCCTTGCATTTCATTGCCTTCATTAATAGGAAGGGGTTCCACTACCTGAATTTTCAACTCATGTGCGACCACCTCCTCTGAATCATACACATGTGTGCATGCATCTAAGAGAGTGTGCATGGCAGCTATATCCTGGCATACTCGGAGATTAACAGCACCTTTGAGGACCACCCTAGGATGACAGGTTGGCTCTTGGGGGATAAGGGCTACTGATGCCAGTACAGTAGCTAGAGACCAATGCAGAGACCCCATATAACGAGGCATATGTTGCTACCCGTGCTGTCATTGAGCAGAGCATCAGACTGTTAAACATATGTTTCCAATGCCTTGACCACTCATGTGTTGCACTGCAGTACACCCCCCAGAGGGTCTCCTGCTTTGTGGTGGTCTGCTGTGCCCTCCACAACCTGGCACAACAGAGGGGTGACAGGCTGGAGATGCAGGAGGAGGCACATGCAACCTCATTTGAGGAGAAGGACGAGGTGGAGTCAGACCAGGAGGGGCTGGAAGATGAGCTCGGGGAGGACTCGCGGGATCAACCGGGGGAAGGAGGACATGCAGTGGCGGCAAGGGTTCAGCATGCTCTGCAAGCCAGGGAGGCCCTCCACCTTGCCTGCTTCTCATAGGATGAGGCTTCTTCCGTCATCTCATCCCCTACATTACTGAGCTCCCCTTCCCCCAAGACTCCCTACCCCCTCTGAGTCCCCCTCTCCCATTGACCATTCCCACGACATTGGGATTTCCGTGCCATCCTGTTCTGCCCGTTGACCTCTAGAAGCACCGTGGTAAGGGGGTGTTGCTCGGGAGAACTGGAGACCACCACCATTTCCCTGGTGGGAGGCTCCGGGCCGGCCTCCAGTTCTCCCTCCTCCCGGATGGAGTCTCCTTGGAACTGAGTGGTAGCTGGATTGAGCTCCAGAGGCCCCAGCGTCATCCAGCCGCGCTGGTCCTGGCACCTCCCCATTGTCTGCACCACGGTGCGACACCTTCAGCGATGCTCCTCAGTGACTGAGACATGATCTGGAGTGCCTCGGTAATGTCCACCTGCTCTGGGACATGTCCCCCAGCGACTGGAACATGCTGAGCCACGGCTTGGACACCACCACTCATGGCGCTGATGTCATGCTCCAGGCTTCCACTGCGCTTACCACCCTAACAGTGCTGGCCTTGGTGCCATGCATTGCCGATGCCACCTCATACTCCCGTAGCCTTCAGGACTCCTCCAATCGACTAAGCACTCACCGGAGTGTTGCTGACATCCCCTCCTGAATCTCCCGGCCATGTCCTAGCACATGTATCGGTCCTGCGATAACTTTGTCCAGACCTCAGAATCTGACTGGGACTCAGCAGACCTTTGATTGCTGACTCACTTGGATGTTCTTGCCACCACCTGATGTGCATCAGCAACTGTGTGGTGCTCACCAGATTGTGCCCAGAAGCCTTTCCACGAATGTCGCCCACCGAGATGTGTGTCTCTGCGCTGGAGGAGGGTGGGTGTGACAAATGTGACGTATTAATAGAGGCATCCTCGGAGGTGTTCGCCAGGGTAGCAGGGGGGATGGGGTGACCCCAGGTGGCCTGGCCCCAGCAGATGGAGATCCAGCGAGAGAATGGACATGTGGTCAGTGAGCGAGAAGGATCATTTTGCCAGATGTGCACAACCCACATAAGATAGGTCATTTGGGTGATGGGGCAGTGGACCCTCACCTCTGCAGCATAGGCCAACAATGCGGTGACTTCACTATCCTTGGTCAGTCCTGCAATCTCCAGGATCCGTCCCTCATAGGGGGTGAGTACTTTGATGTCCAGCACCCTGCTGCCCTCCTGGGCCCTTTCCCGTCTATTATGTGTCAGCTTCTCCTGCGGGGACAAAGAGAAGGTGTTGTGAGCCGCATACCTTTTGTATCAGAGGGGGTTTATGGCAGACGACATGTGTGGGCACTACTGTTGGACATAGCAGGGTCATTCTGGTGGGTGCCAGGGTGTGCTGGGGCACAGGCATAGTATTATGCTGGGAGGGGGGGGGTGGGCAGTGTGTTGTGAGGTGCCAGCTGTCAAGCAGTGGGGATGGGCGGGGGAGGTCAGGGGTTGGCAGGTGGAACCAATGTCAGGACGCCGGTATCACCTTTTCCATGTTGCCGGTGGTGGTCATTGGTCTTCTTCCAGCACTGGACTGAGGTCCTCCTGGTCACATTGCTCCAACTGACGGTCGCTGCCACTGCCTCCCAGATGACATTGGCGGCCCTGTGGCTGATCCTCCGAATCCATCAGGAGAACAGGATGTCCCACCTCGCCTCCAAGGCGTCCAGCAGCCTGGCCAGGGCAGCATCCTCGAAGTGTGGAGGGTATCTCTGTGGTGGCATGGCTTGCATGCGGTCTGGAGTGTGTTCAGAGGGAGTGGTTTATGTGCTGCTCTCCCTTGTTAGCAGGGAGCTTCCAGGTGAACCAGTTAGTGGGCCATTTCCGTTGTGAAGCCCATCGGGAATCATTTCCGGCCCTAATTCACGTTAGATACCGGCCGCGGTCTCGCCGGGTCAGACATCGGGAAGTTGGGCCTGTCGTGTTGTTCACCCTGGGGTAACACGGATTGCACACGATGCAATTAACTGATCAAGTATACACCAAACGAAGGCGCTGGTTCAATATGAGATTTATTGAACTCTAGTAACGAAACACACAGCTGCCTGTGGGTTGACTTTCTACTACCCTAAGTAACTAAAGCTAACTATCTAGACCAGGCTAGCTCTGATCCACGTGTAGAAGGTGTTGAATGCTTTGTACACCCTGACTATCACTATAGCTATCACCAGTGAAAAGAGGCAGAGTGCTGATGCCTCGTGTGTTTTATAGGTGGAAGCCCCCCTATGGTGTCCCGTCCTGTGATTGGTTGTGTTCTGTTCTGTATATTGATTGGCTCACTTGGGTGTCTGTCACTGCCTGCTTTTACCTCATGATGTGCATATTATGACATCCCCCCTTTTTAAAAAAAGTTTGTCGGCTGCTTATAGCAGAAACAACATATTTACAAGAGTAACTGTATACAAAAAAAATCGGTGAGTGGATGGATATGTACACGTAAGGTGTCTAGTGTGCAAAAACAGAACAACATATATACAAGGAATTATTTATAAGTCCAATCGTTGAGGCTGTCGTTGGATTCTTGTGGACCACCATGGAGGCAGAGATGAAGGTGTCTTGACCGGTTGACATGCAGCCAGGTTGGTGGTCTCGTGAAGCGAGATGTCCGGAACGGGCAGAAGGACATCTGGGAAAGTGAGATCTGGTGCTGGGCAGGCAAGTTTGTGTAGTGCCCTTCTGTTGCGCCTTACAATAGATCCATCAGCCATGCGAACCACGAATGACCTGGGAGCAGCCTTTCGAACAACAACAGCTGGAGCTGACCAGCCTCCACTAGGCAACTGGATGCGAACAGCGTCCTTCGGAGAGAGCACCGGCAGATCCGTAGCGTGAGCATCATATGTTGTCTTTTGCCGGGTTCTGATCTGCTGCATCTTTTGCAGCACTGGAAGGTGATCCAGGTCAGGTACATGAATGGCCGGAACAGTCGTCTGCAGGTTACGATTCATTAGGAGCTGCGCCGGAGACATACCGTTGGACAACGGAGTCGCCCTGTACGCCAGAAGAGCGAGATTGAAGTCCGAAGCTGAGTCCGCAGCCTTACAGAGCATTTGCTTCATGACGTGGACCCCTTTCGACCTTCCCATTAGATTGTGGGTAATGCGGGCTCGAGGTGATGTGCTGGAAGTGGTATTGCTTTGCGAAGTTGGACCATTCTTGACTATAGAAAAAGGGACCGTTGTCGCTCATGACCATGAGCGGGATTCCATGCCTGCCGAATGAATCTTTGCACGCCTTTATGATGGTCCTTGATGTTAGGTCGATAGTTTCACTACCTCGGGGTAACTGGAGAAGTAATCAATTATCAGGACGTAGTCACGCCCGTTGGCGTGAAAAAGGTCCACTTCAACTTTAGACCATGGAGACGTCACAATCTCATGCTGGTGGAAGGTTTCTTTGGGCTGAGCAGGCTGGAAACGCTGGCAGGTCGCGCAATTGAGGACCATGTTTGAGATGTCCTCATTGATGCCGGGCCAATAGACAGCCTGCCGGGCCCTGCGTCTACACTTCTCAATGCCGAGGTGTCCCTTGTGTATCTGCGTGAGCACCAAGCTCTGGAGGCTGCGTGGAATGACGATGCGATTCAATTTCAGAAGGATCCCCTCGATAACAGTCAGGTCATCCTTTATGTTATAGTATTGGGGGCATTGCCCTTTCTGCCAGCCATTTGTGAGGTGATGTATGACCCGCTGCAGCAGAGTGTCCTTGGCGGTCTCTTCTTGAATGATGCCGAGGCGTTCGTCGGATGACGGGAGGGTGCTGGCACACAGTTTCACTTGCGCCTCGATGTTGTGCATGAAGTCTACCTGCTCACATGGCGAGGTGATGGCACGGGATAGGGAATCTGCGATGATCAGCTCCTTCCAGGTGGGTAAACCAGTTCAAAATCATACCTGCGGAGTCGAAGGAGAATGTGCTGGAGCCTGGGTGTCATGTCATTTAAGTCCTTGTGTATAATGTGCACTAGGGGTCTGTGGTCCGTCTCTACGGTAAAAGTTGGGAGACCATACACATAATCGTGGAATTTCACGATGCCAGTGAGCAGGCCCAGGCATTCTTTCTCTATTTGAGCATATCGTTGCTCAGTGGGGGTCATGGCCCTGGACGCGTCGGCCACTGGTGCCCAGGACGAGGTGTCGTCCTTCTACAGGAGCACCGCCCCAGTGCCGTCCTGGCTGGTGTCTGTGGAGATCTTGGTCTCCTTTGCTAGGTCAAAGAAGGCTAGAACAGGAGCGTTGGTGAGCTTCGCTTTCAACTCAAGCCACTCTACTTGATGGGCGGGCAGCCACTGGAAAGTGCTGAACTTTTTCACAAGGTGTCTGAGGGCCGTGATGTGTAACGTGAGATTGGGAATGAACTTCCCCAGAAAGTTCACCATCCCCAAGAAGCGGAGGACCGCCTTCTTGTCCTCTGGAGTCTTCATCGTGTTGATTGCCTGAACCTTGTCTGAGTCTGGCTGCCCTGTTGTGAGCTCTGGTCGCCCAGAAACTTAATTGACGACCTGCCAAAGGAACATTTGGTTTTATTGAGTTTCAGGCCATTGGCATGTATGCGCCTGAAGACTTGCTGCAGGCGGGCAATATGTTCCTCCGGAGTCATGGACCAGATGATGACGTCGTCAACATAGACCCGTACACCGTCAATGCCCTCGAGCATTTGCTCCATTATTCGATGAAAGATTTTGGAGGCCGACACAATGCCAAATGGCATTCCGTTGTAGCAATACCTCCCGAAGGGAGTGTTAAATGTGCAGAGCTTTCTGCTGGACTCATCCAGCTTTATCTGCCAGAAGCATTTCGATGCATCCAGCTTTGTAAAGTATTTGGCATGCGCCATTTCACTCGTCGGCTCCTCCCGCTTCGGGATCGGATAGTGTTCCCTCATAATGTTGTGATTCAGATCCTTGGGATCGATGCAAATGCGCAGTTCTCCAGAGGACTTCTTGACGCAGACCATCGAGCTGACCCAGTCAGTTGGTTCCGTCACCTTGGATATTATTCCTTGATCCTGGAGATCCTGCAGCTGCGCCTTCAGACGGTCTTTGAGGGGCGCTGGCACCCGGCGCGGTGCATGGATGACAGGCGTGGTATCAGGCCTGAGCAGAATTTTATAGCGGTAGGGCAGCGTGCTCATCCCAGTGAACACACCCGGATATTGCAGTAGGAGCTCCTCAATGTCAGCTTGCAGAGTGTTGTTAGCTGAGGGCATGGCATGTACACGCTGAACTAGATGGAGGAGCTTGCACGCTCAGGCACCCAGCAGAGAAGCCTAGCCGGGCTGGACGATCTCAAACCGCAAAGTGGCCTTGACGGCCCTGTTGGAAACCTGCAGGTGACAGGACCCTAGCACTGTGATGGCATTCCCATTGTAGTCGAGCAACTGGCAGGCCGGCGGAAGAATTGTTGGCTGCCTTTGGATACAAGCAAGATCTGCTTGGCATATTAGATTGGCCAAAGCACCGGCATCCAGCTTGAACCGGATGCTACAATCGTTGACCTGTACTGTGGCACGCCACTCGTCCGCACAATCCACTTTAAGGATGGGCGTGTGTGTTGGTGAATGTGAGGAGGCCTTGTCATGCATGATGATGATGCCCACTCAATACGGGGACTCCGGGCAGTCGTCCTCTCGATCGGTGATGGGATCCGGTTCCATGTCCAGCAGCCCTTGCTGCACACTTCAAACTCGTTTTCGTTGGAACTGGTACCGCTGGCCCCCTGCACAGAGCAGCATAATGGCCAAGCGTCTTGCAGTTGAGACATTGCCTGCCTCTCGCAGGGCATTGCCGCTTTAAATGGATGGTGCCGCGGTTGGGGCATGTCATTACATCGACGCTGTGACGTTCGGCGCATCGTCGCGCCTGCGCAGTGCGGTCAGCCGCCGCTCGCACCTACGCAGTGTAGTCGTCGGCCGCTTTGTTTTCCCGACCCTGATGCGCATGCATGGGACCCCTGGAAAAGCATGCAAAATGGCCGCCTTCATCTATGCTCAGGCCCCGTATTCGGGCGATGGCCTGTACACCTTCAGCCTCGTGGGAGGCAAGTTGGTCCTGCTCTGCCGCGTTCAGGCGGGAGTAGCGACTTTTCGCCAGTTCGTGGACTTTGCATGTCTTGGTGGCCACTGGCAGGGTCAAATTTTTAATTTTTAGGAGTTGCTCCCGCAGGGCGTCGGAATGGATGCCAAACACGATCTGATCCCTGATGAGGGAGTCAGCGGTGTCACCGTAGTTGCAGGATTGCGTTAGAATGCGAAGCTGAGTAAGAAAAGACTGAAAAGGCTCGTCCTTACCCTGAAGGTGCTGCTGGAATACATAACGCTTGAAGCTTTCATTTATCTCAACCTCGCAGTGACTCTCGAATTTGGCGAGGACAGTCTGGAACTTGGCCTTGTCCTCACCATCGGAGAAGGTGAGCGAATTGAAGATTTGGATGGCCTGGTCCCCCGCAGCAGACAGCAGCAGGGTGATTTTTCGCGCATCGGAGGCACTTTCGAGGCCCGAGGCCTCAAGGTAAAAGCTGAATTTGTGCTTGAAGGCCCGCCAGTTGGCGCCAAGGTTCCCGGAGATGCGGACCTGCGGAGATGGCTGGATCTTTTCCATGCCACAGGAAGGCAATTGCTGGTCTTCAGAGAATTTTCGAAGGTAAATTACTTCGAGGCAGTGGCCATTTCTGGTATCATGTTGTGTTGTTCACCCTGGGATAACACGGATTGCACACGATGCAATTAACTGATCAAGTATACACCAAACGAAGGCATTGGTTCAATATGAGATTTATTGAACTCTAGTAACAAAACACACAGCTGCCTGTGGGTTGACTCTCTACTACCCTAAGTAACTAAAGCTAACTATCTAGACCAGGCTAGCTCTGATCCACGTGTAGAAGGTGTTGAATGATTTGTACACCCTGACTGTCACTGCAGTTGTCACCAGTGGAAAGAGGCAGAGTACTGATGCCTCGTGTGTTTTATAGTGGAAGCCCCCCTCTGATGTCCCGTCTTGTGATTGGTCGTGTTCTGTTCTGTATATTGATTGGCTCACCTGGGTGTCTGTCGCTGCCTGCTTTTACCTCATGATGTGCATGGGTGTATATTATGACAGCGCCCACAACTGCACTTAGTGCTTCTCCCATTAGATAGCGCCCGTGGTCTTGTTTATTTAGGAACCAAAAATATTTTAAAGATTTTGCTCGGGCATGAGTCAAAGGAAATTTTCTTGAATGTTGTGGATTTAGAGAACAAACAGTACTCACAGTAAATATTGAAATCACTAGGTTATTCAACAATGGAGATAGACCTTGGCATATACCTGGAGGAACATTAGGGTAAAAGTCAGCTCGGCTCTGAATCTGCTTGCCAATACATATATCTCCTATTAATGGAAATATATTTTCCAAGTTATTCTCGAATTGTTTGGATTGAAGCTAATGAGGTAATATCTTGAGGAATAACTTTAAATGAAACTGATTAATGTTTGGCAGTAGTGTCTTGTGGTCATGCACAGGAATTAATACTGGGTCTTCTGCAATTTGAAAATATTTTTAAATGACCTTGACAGGGATAGTAGGGAAAAGGTTCCTGTTGATGAGACAGAAACTGCTTACAAAGTCCAATGCAATTCCAGAGCAATCTAGTGGGTGAACAGGTGAACTGCAGCTAGCAATCAATAAAGGTAAATTGAGAATGCAGAGAAGTGCTCAAATGGGCACTCTGTTGCATATTTTGGGTTATTTCTGTCTCTCTTTCTACAGTTATGGACAGGAATAACATAGAACATACAGTGCAGAAAGAGGCCATTTGGCCCATCAAGTCTGCATCAACCCACTTAAGCCCTCACTTCCACCCTATCCCCGTAACCCAATAACCCCTCCTAAACCTTGTTGGTCACGAAGGGCAATTTATCATGTCCAATTCACCTAACCTGCACATCTTTGGCCTGTGGGAGGTATTATAACCTGCCTGCTTACCATTGGCTGGGGACTAATGACAATCCCACAATCCTGTGGGAGTATGAGCTTCCCCAAAGAGGGGGGCGGAGAAACCATTCGTAAACCCCAAGTAGAAATAAAGCTGGCCAGTTTGGAAACAGCAGGAAGGAGTGTGCAGCAAGGGAAGTTGCTGCTGCTGTTATATATATATATATATATATATATATATATATGTTATTGTAAATAAATGTTATTACTTTGTATCCTTAAAACTCGTGCTGGATTCTTCGTGGCCCTCACAAAACTGGCGACGAGGGTTAAAGTGAATAGCTGTCTACACTGCTGAAGCCACCTCCCTGGATTTTTGTTGGATACAGGTTGGAAGTTGTTTTCTATTATACCATGCCTTTGTATGGACGTTTGGATGTTTTTGATGCTGCGCTGGAAAGCTGGAACCAGTACACACAACGGATGCGTTACTATTTCCGGGCAAACAATATCACCGAAAACGAGCGCCAGGTGGTCATATTGCTCACCGCCTGCGGCCCGCATACGTTTGGGGTGATTAGGAGCCTTACGTACCCAGCTGCGCCGGACACCAAAACGTTTGATGAACTTGTGAATATAGTGGGGCAACATTTTAACCCAACCCCGTCCACAATAGTCCAGCATTACCGGTTTAATACCGCTGAGAGGACCCTGGAGAATCCCTTGCCGATTTTCTATCCAGGTTACGCAGGATTGCGGAGTACTGTGACTATGGTGAGACCCTGTCAGAAATGTTACGCGACCGTTTGGTTTGCGGTATTAACAATGCGGCCACCCAGAGAAAGTTGATAGCTGAGCCAACATTGACTTTTCAACGGGCCATTCAAATAGTATTGTCCCGAGAGAGCGCAGAACGAGGAGTGCAGGAGCTACAGGGAATGGAAGTGCATGCCTTGGGGCACAACACCTTCCATCTGAAAACGTCCCCCCGCACTCCTGCGGTACCTTGGGCGAGGCAACGTCCGGACCGACGCCAGTGGCCGTCGGACATTCCTCCCCGAAGGGAGCCTTCTCCAGAACCAATGGATGAGGAGCCATGTCCGTGTCAGACTTGTAGGCGCCGACCCCGTCGCGGACAGCAGTCCTGGGGGCGCCAGAGGCGCCATCGTTCCGACCGAAACTGGGACCAGCCCAGGGGCCGTAACTGGGACCAGCCCAGGGGCCGTACCTTCCATGTGGATGAACCTGCGGCGACTACTCCTGAGGACGTGGAGACGGAGGACGACTGCCTGCAGCTGCATTGTGTGGCAGCTCCCTGTGTGGCCCCCATTAAGGTGACAGTACGGGACAATGGCCACCCGCTTGAGATGGAGTTGGACACTGGTGCAGCGGTCTCTGTGATCGCCCAGAGGACATTCGACCGCATCAAGCAGGGTATACAGACCCTTACATTAACCGACTCACAGGCCATGTTGGCCACCTACACGGGGGAACCACTGGACATTGCAGGAACTACAAAGACCCCTGTTGTTTATGGACACCAGGAGGGGCGTTTCCCACTTATCGTGGTGCGCGGCATGGGCCCAGTCCGTTGGGTCGGGACTGGTTGCGCCATTTGCGGTTGCAATGGCAGCACATCCTCCAAACAGTTTCTGAAGGGTTGACTGAGGTGCTAGGACGATACCCAGGTGCATTCCAGCCTAGTTTGGGGAAAATAAAAGGGGCCGTAGCCCGTATCCAAGTCGAACCAGGAGCCACGCCGCGCAATTTCCTGGCGCGCTCGGTGCCTTACGCCTTGCTCGAGAAGGTAGAAGGGGAGCTCACTCGTTTGGAGAGTTTGGGTATTATCAGGTCCGTCCATTTTGCTGACTGGGAAGCACTAATTGTACCTGTAATGAAGCCAGATGCCACAGTTCGCTTGTGTGGCGACTATAAACTTACAGTGAATATGGCTTCCCGACTTGACCGATATCCAATGCCTCGCATAGAGGATCTCTACGTGAAGCTTGCAGTTGGACTCTCATTCACAAAATTAGATATGAGTCACGCCTACCTGCAGTTGGAGCTGGACCCTGCCTCCCGACCATATGTAACGATTAATACACACCGGGGCCTGTATGAATATACACGGTTGCCCTTTGGAGTATCCTCTGCCTGTGCAATTTTTCAACGTGTTATGGAGGGCATTTTGAGAGGTTTACCACGTGTTGCTGTCTACTTAGATGACGTTTTGATTACAGGGACGTCGGAGCAGGAACATTTGGAAAATCTGGAGGCTGTCCTTAGACGCTTTTCGGAGGCTGGAGTCCGTTTACGTCGCACAAAGTGCGTATTTCAGGCAAAAGAAGTCGTCTACCTAGGTTATCGGGTGGACCGCAAAGGTTTGCACCCCGTCGCAGAGAAGGTGCGTGCAATTCAACAGGCCCCCGCCCCGACTGACACTTCGCATCTTCGTTCTTTTCTCGGTCTCGTAAACTATTACGGGAAGTTCCGCCCCAATCTGGCAACTACGCTGGCCCGTTTGCACCTTCTGCTAAAGAAAAATCACACCTGGGTTTGTGGTCAGCCGCAAGAAACCGCTTTCCGGCGGGTAAAGCAACAATTGTCGTCGTCTGGGTTACTAACCCACTATGATCCTGGAAAGCCTTTGCTCGTCACATGTGATGCATCCCCGTATGGTATTGGGGCCGTCCTGTCCCACAAGATGGAGAACGGGGCCGAGTGACCGATAGCTTTCGCCTTCCGCACATTGACTGCAGCGGAGAAAAAGTACGCGCAGATCGAGCAGGAGGGCCTGGCAGTGTTTTTTGCCGTGAAACGCTTCCACCAGTACGTGTATGGCTGCCATTTCACTATCGTGACTGATCATAAGCCTCTGCTGGGACTTTTCAGAGAGGATAAGCCAATACCGCCCATTGCTTCCGCACGGATCCAGCGCTGGGCTTTGTTGCTTGCTGCATACGGGTATTCTCTGGAGCACAAACCAGGCACGCAGATAGCAAATGCCGACGCACTGAGCCGATTGCCTTTATCGACTGGCCCCATGTCGATCCCCACGACCGGTGAGGTGGTTGCAACACTAAATTTTATAGACACCTTGCCTGTCACGGCATCACAGATCCGTGAGTGGACCCAGACAGAGCCAGTCCTGTCAAAGGTTCGGCACATAGTCCTGTATGGTGGGCAGCATAGACATCTCCCAGGTGAGTTGTGGGCATTTTCCTCCAAGCTGTCAGAATTCAGCGTGGAAGACGGCATCCTCTTGTGGGGGACGCGTGTGTAGAGGGTTCCATCTCTGCTACTCCACTACTGGGCCGATATCTGGGGTTTGAGTATCTGTGTGTGTCTCCCTCCAGCTGGCACTGAAACTTCAGAGGCCAGGGGATGCCGCACTGGGACACCTCCACGGGAGAGAGCACTGAATCAAGCCTGCCGTTTATCCCTAACCGGAAGCCTGAGGCTTATATCACACAGATATCCAGACCCCCACCAATGCCCAGGTGATTCTCTCTCTTGCCGGTGGTACAACACCCACCCGGTTTCTACTTCGCTGGAGTAGCTTTCCCAAGAGAGAGAATAGGACACTGCTGTTTATTACCTAACCAGCAGCCTGTCCTGAGTGAACGGGTTTGAATCGTTCAAGATGACCCTAGATTCTCGACCCCGGAATTAAGGTGAGGAATATCTTAACAATGACTTGGTCAGAAATCGCTGGTGAGAGATTGAAGAATTGAAACGACTCCAATTATCAGCAAATCGGGGTTTATTGCAAAACCCAGGTCAAAATCATCAAACAGAAGAAATTATAATAAAATCTTAAACTCTAACACAAACTAAGTCTATTCAAGAAGTACTATAACGGACACAACGTAAAATCTTATTGTTACACAAATTTAGCAATGGCACAAAACACAAATCAAGTCCCCTTCCCCAAAGCCTCAACCACTATCAAAGTCAAGGGAGTTTCGCAAGCTGCTGCAGGGTACTTACGGTCACAGGCTGCAGGAGGTCAAGTCAAAGGTGGAGAGGTCAAGCCAAGAGCCCCTCAATCGCAACACAGCCCCTTTTATATCCGTTTTACCTGGCTTTGTCCTGTGTTCAGCCAGCCCCTTTTGCATTGAATTGGTAAGGTTTAAAGTTCCCGCTGGTCCCGCCCCCTTTGAGCCGGTCAGACCTGTCGACTTCCGGGTTTTCCTCCCCTTTGCGTTGTATCGGTCCAAGTTTAAAGTTCCCGCTGGTCCTGCCCCCTTTGAGCCGGTCAGACCTGTTGACTTCCGGGTTCTCCTCGCAGGTCCGCTCCTTCCAGCCAGGCAGACCTGCCGCGATTTGAATTTGGCGCCGACTCCGCCCCCTCCACCCAGTGAGTTCCTGCCGGTGGCTTCTGTCAGGATTGGAGTACCTCCCCCAGGTCCGCCTCCAACTTTGTTTTTTATACCGTTTATCTTCAAGGGGCTTTTCCAGCGCAATATACTGAGCCCAGACAGTCTGCTTTTTGGGATAACAAGGTTAAGCTCTCTTGTGAAGATTTTCAAAGTCTTCCATCTGCTTCGGAGATCGCTGCTATTCTCACCTTGCTATGTTGATGGGGTGTTGATTGGATTCTGCTCTGGTGGAGGCCAAGTCATTTACATCTGCATGGGGCTATGACCATCCCATTGTCCTGCTTGCAGGCAGGCCCCCTGTGTATTCCCGTGCCCCTTTGTCTGTGTTTTAATCTTATTTTGTTGTCTGGCTTCTTCTTCCTTGTAGCTCCGGGGGGGGGGTTTGTAAATACCTATGCCCCTACTCAGCTCAGCGGACCAAGCCTGCTGGGAAATTTGGTTACGTTCCTTTGGCTGAAAAGTGTCCAGTTTACAGTCTCTGGGTTTTATTCTTGGGCAGTCCAAAAAGGGCCGAATTGCCCGAAAACCTTACACGTGTGATTGTCCCGGAAAAAGGCCAGGAGCTGATACTAAGAGACTTGCACAATGGGCATCCAGGTGTGACCAAAATTTAAATGTTGGCCTGGAGTTATGTCTGGTGGCCAGGCCTCGACACCGACATTGAGAAGGTGGCCCAAAACTGCTCCATTTGCCAGGAGCATCAGAAGCTTCCGCCGGCCGCGCCCCTACATCACTGGGAATGGCCAGGGTGGCCTTGGGCACGCTTGCATGCAGATTTCGCAGGCCCTTTTCAAGGATCCATGTTCCTTCTATTAATTGATGCCCAGTCTAAATGGCTAGAGGTGCATAAGATGCAGGGGACAACGTCCTGCGCAACAATTGAAAAGATGCGTTTGTCGTTTAGTACGCATGGCCTCCCCGAGGTGCGGGTCACGGATAACGGCACTCCATTCACGAGTGAGGAGTTTGCGAGGTTCACGAAGATGAATGGCATACGCCATATCTGCACTGCCCTTTACCACCCGGCTTCAAATGGGTTGGCAGAGCGCGGAGTGCTGACATTCAAAAGAGGCCAAAAGAAGCAGTCTTCCGGATCAATGGACACGAGACTGGCTCGCTTTTTGTTTACGTATAGGACCACCCCCCATGCGGTGACTGGGGTAGCTCCCGCAGAACTCCTAATGGGACGGAGACTTCGCACCCGCCTTAGTATGGTTTTCCCGGACATTGGCGCAAAAGTACGCCGCACACAAGAACGGCAGGGACAGGGATTTTCTCAGCATCGGCCGATTCGGCAGTTTGCGCCCGGTGACCCAGTGTTCGTTCACAATTTTGCTGGTGGTGCCCAGTGGGTTCCTGGTGTAATCTTTCACCAAACGGGCCCTATATCTTACCAGGTGCAAGCCCAGGGTCGTCTCCAGCGCAAACATGTAGACCATGTTCGGTCCAGAAGACTATCCCCTCAAAAGATTCCCCGCCCCCGGAGCTCATTTCTACAGCCGCAGAGACCAGAGACAAGGGAAGGTAGTCCTCACAATCTTCCACTGGTGCCTCACTCGAAGCCTGCGCAGGTCGTTACAGAACCGAATGGAGATAGAGACGCTGGCATGACGGAGGCAGCAGAATCTGACTCCGAGATGGAGACACAGGATGCATCAGAGGGGGAATCCTCGGGTCCACGGGCCGTGGATGTACAACCGTGCGCCGTTCATCACGGAAGCGCCGGTCTCCGTCTCGTTACACGCCGCCTGATCCAGCGCCGCGTGCAAATGGTGTCCGGCCTGCGGCAAAACGAGTCCGACGCTCACCTTTGCCAGGGTCTTCGGTGGATTCCTTGGACTTTGGGGGGGAGGGATGTTATAACCTGCCTGCTTACCATTGGCTGGGGACTAATGACAATCCCACAATCCTGTGGGAGTATGAGCTTCCCTAATGAGGGGGGCAGAGAAACCATTAGTAAACTCCAAGTATAAATAAAGCTGGCCAGTTTGGAAACAGCAGGAAGGAGCGTGCAGCAAGGGAAGTTGCTGCTGCTGTTATATATATATGTTATTGTAAATAAATGTTATTACTTTGTATCCTTAAAACTTGTGCTGGATTCTTCGTGGCCCTCACAAAAGGAGGAAACCGGAGCACCCGGAGGAAGCCCACGCAGACATGGGGAAAACGTGCAGACTCCATTCACTCAGTGACCCAGCAGGGAATTGAACCTGGGAACCTGGCGCTGTGAAGCCACAGTGCTAATCACTTGTGCTACCGTGCTGCCCCAAAATAAGAGAGAATGGAAACTCTTGTTCCTTTCCCTTGCAGTCTGTCATCGGTGGGTATTTTGAAAAGAGTTGTGTGCTTTGTCACAACCTCCACAGGAAGCCATTATCGATCTCCCGGTGTGGGCTCATGGAGTACGAGCTTCCCACGCAGGGGGCAGAGGCCACCCAGCTGGGGCTGGACAGGACTGAACATAAAAGCCGGCCCAAGCAAGGCCAAGGCAGTTGTTGTTCCAATGGAGACTGTGATTGTGGATACTGTGATTGTGGATGGTTACTGCCTTGGGCAGGCTATTGCAAATAATTAAGATAAATCTTTGTTTCCGACCGCTGGCTCCTTCAAAGTTCTATTAAAGTTTCTTAACCGCAGAGTGTATGGTCAATTTGAACAACCAGCACCATCTTCTTGTGGGTTTAATTAAAAAGGGTTATTTATTCACGCATTCCCCTGAAAAGCCCAATGCTATGTCATTCATGCACCACTCAATGCTCACACGCATGCATGCACACAAACGCATACATGCATGCACACACAACGCATACATGCACGCACACATATACATGCATGCACACACATACACACACACACACATGCACTCATTGAAAAATATAGTTCAAGAAAATACTGCACTTTTACAAGTCATAAAAAAAATAATAGTTCCCTCCCGAGGACCCCGGAGCCCGCCTTGTCCCGCCGTTCAAAAGGTGGTTTAATCCACGCTGGCGGGAAAGGCATTCCAGCAGCGGGACTTCGGCCCATCGCGGGCCGGAGAATCGGCGGGGGGGGGGGCCCGCCGACCGGCACGATTCCCGCCCCCGCCAACCGGCGCGGTGCGATTCCCGCCCCGGCCGAATCTCTGGTGGCGGAGACTTCGGGACACGACGGGGGCGGGATTCACGCCAGCCCCCGGCAATTCTCTGACCCGGCGTGGGGTCGGAGAATCCCGCCCCTTAGTTTGTTGCAGTCACCAGTTTATTAAAGATTTAGGTGTTGCTGCCATTATTGCTAGTGTTGACTTTGCAGTAGTTATTCTGTATGCTGCAGACAGCACATCTTGAGCCTTTTTTAAAAATTGAGTGTCCAACAGGACTGTCTTCACAAATATGAGGTGGGATTCTCTGTTTCTGAGACTAAGTGTTGACACCGACGCAGTATTCATGGACTTTCACAACACAAAACTGGCGGCATGCCTGGACCGATACCGCTACTGTTAAGAGGCTAGCACCGGGGCCACGTGGAATACAATCAATTCTAATGAGAAATTGTGCCGTATTCAACAGTTTTGCAATTGACACTCAGGAGGCCGACTAGCTGCAGCTGCATATACACATGTCACTCCCCACACACAGCACGGTAGCATGGCAGCATGGTAGCAAAGTGGTTCGCATTGTTGCTGTGGTGAATGTATTATACCAATAATCCACCATTGTATCAGTATCATGCTTTGCCTTTGTATTTGCATCTATGCTTTGTTGTTGCCCTTGTGGGCTCCACCTATGGGCCATTGTATGGCATCATCCATAGGGGAACATGTTGGGACATGTATGGGCTCCGCCCATGGCTCCTCCCCTTGAGGGGGGGTATAAAGAGCAGTCGACCTGTAGGCGGGGCACAGTATTGTTTCAGTCGCAGGCAGGCACTGTTCTAAGTTGATTAAAGCCACGGTTTACTTTTACTCTTGCCTCGAGTGAATTGATGGTCGCATCAATTTAATCAACTTAAACACAACTATGGAATCGGCCCTCAAACCTGACGGACTGGAACTCGATCCGCAGGCCGCGGAGGCGAAAGAAATATTTTTGCACTGGCTTCGATGCTTCAAAGCTTATCTTGCAGCCGCCTCCACGCCTTCCGTCACTGACGAACAGAAGCTGAGCCACCTCCACGCACGGGTGAGCTATCGGATCTCTGTTCAACTCGACGAAGCCTCCTCCTATACAGATGCCCTTGCGAAGCTCGTACTCCTCTATGCACGGCCCGTGAATGAGGTCTACGAGCGACACATCCTCACCACTCGCCGCCAGTGTCCTGGGGAGTTGCTAGATGACTACCTACGGGACCTCAAAGCCCTCACACGCAACTGCAATTACCAGGCCCTTAAGGCCACTCAGCATATGGAACTCGCCATCCGAGACGTCTACGTGGCGGGAGTCCAGTCTAACTATGTGCGACAGTGCCTACTCGAAAAGGGGGCCCTGGACCTGGATGAGACGGTAAAGTTAGCCTCCTCTCTGGAAGTAGCGTTCCAGTGACTTACCGCGTTCCGCGCTGACCACGCGACCCCCTCGTGGACCCCCCACCACAGACTACCCCAGGCCTGTGCCGCGCGGCCGCCAGCCCATCATGGGGGGCTACCCTGCTATTTCTGCGGCCAGTCCCAACACCCACGGCAGCAATGCCCGGCCCGTAACGTGAACTGCAGCAACTGCGGGAGAAAAGGACATTTCGCCAAAGTCTGCCTGGCCAGGTCTAAGAACTCTAACTCACAGGCCCGATCCTCAGACTCACAGGCCCTCAGACCCCGTAGTGTGGCAGCGTGTCTGCCAACTCCGTCACCCTTATCAGCCTCGTGCTATCTGTGGGAGCAGCCATCTTCCAGTCCTCACAGCACGTGCGACTCATGGGGGCCGCCATCTTGGCCATCCTCCCCCACACGGCCGGCCACGTGCGACCCATGGGGGCCGCCATCTTGGACGCCACCTTCCTAGCCGCCCACCACGCTCGACCAATGGGGGCTGCCATCTTGGCCATCATCTGCTAGGCCGCCCGACGCGTACGATCAACATGGGCAGCCATCGCGGAGCCGCCACAGCACCTCCGACCACGCCGCCTACCCGCAACTCAGTGCGGTCACCCTGGGCCAGTCGCGACCCAAGAACCTCCGGAGCTCCATGATGACCGTCCAGGTAAACGGGCACGAGACGCCTTGCCTCTTCGACTCCGGGAGCACAGAGAGCTTCATTCACCCGGACTTGGTAAGACGCTGCTTGCTCCCAATTTTCCCAGCGCACCAAACTGTCTCCCTCGCCTCTGGGTCGTACTCGGTGCAAATCCAAGGGTGCACTACTGCAACCCTAGCAATACAGGGCGCCGAGTACAAAAATGTTAAATTATATGTGCTGTCAGACCTCTGCGCTCTTCTCATATTGGGACTAGATTTCCAATGGAAAACCTCAGGAGCCTAACCCTGAAATTTGGGGGGCCCCTGCCCCCACTCATCATATGCAGCCTTGCGACCCTAAAAGTCGACCCTCCCTCACTCTTCGCGAACCTCACCGCCGACTGCAAACAGTTGCCCCCAGAAGCAGGCGGTATAGCATACAGGACAGGACTTTTATCAAGTTAGTGGTCCTGCGTCTCTTGCGGGAGGGAGTCATCGAGGCCGGCAATAGCCCCTGGAGAGCTCAGGTGGTGGTCGTCAAGACCGGGGAAAAGTTTTGGATGGTTGTTGATTACAGCCAAACCATAAACCGGTACACGCAACTCGATGTGTACCCCCTTCCCCGGATTGCAGACATGGTAAACCAGATCGCACACTACCGCGTGTTCTCCACGGTGGATCTGAAGTCTGCATACCACCAGCTCCCAATCCACCCGGAGGATCGCCACTACACGGCTTTTGAGTCAGACAGCCGGCTTTTCCACTTCCTCCGGGTCTCCTTTGACGTCACGAACGGGGTCTCCGTGTTCCAAAGAACAATGGACCGAATGGTGGATCAGTACGGGCTGCGGGCCACATTTCCGTACTTGGACAATGGCACCATCTGCGGCCATGATCAGCAGGACCACGACGCCAACCTCCACCGATTTCTCCAAACCGCCCAAACCCTCAATCTCACCTACAGCAAGGAGAAATGCGTTTTCCGCACGACCAGACCAGCCATCCTCGGCTGCGTCGTGGAGACCGGGGTCCTCGGACCCGACCCTGACCGTATGCGCCCCGTCCTGCAACATCCCCTCCCTCACTGCCCCAAGGCCCTGAAGAGGTGATTCGGGTTCTTCTCACATTATGCCCAGTGGGTCCCCAACTATGCGGACGAAGCCCACCCACTAATCAAGGCCACCATCTTTCCACTGGCAACTGAGGCCCGCCAGGCCTTCAGCTGCATCAAGGCGGACATCGCCAAAGCCGTGATGCACGCGGTGGATGAGTCCGTCCCCTTCCAGGTGGAGAGCGACGCATCAGAGGTCGCTCTCGCCGCCACCCTCAATCAAGCAGGCAGACTGGCAGCGTTTATTTCGCACACCCTCACCACCTTTGAAATTCGACACTCCTCAGTTGAAAAAGAAGCCCAAGCCATCGTGGAATCCATACGGCACTGGAGGCACTACCTCGCTGGTAAAAGGTTTACCCTCGTCACCGACCAATGATCGATAGCTTTCATGTTCGACAATACGCAGCAGGACAAAATCAAGAACGATAAGATCTTAAGGTGGATGATCGAACTCTCCACCTACAACTACGATATAGTATATCGTCCTGGGAAGCTCAACGAGCCCACAGATGCCCTGTCCCACAGCACATGCGCCAGCGCGCAAGATGACCGACTACGGGCTATACACGATGACCTCTGCCACCCAGGGGGTCACCCGGCTTATCCACTATATCAAGGCCCGCAACCTGCCCTACTCCCCCAAGGAGGTCAGAGCCATGACCAGGGACTGCCAGATCTGTGCGGAGTGTAAACCGCACTTCTATCGACCAGATAAGGCCCACCTGGTGAAGGCATCCCAGCCCTTTGAGCGCCTCAGTATCGATTTCAAAGGGCCCCTCCCCTCCAATAACCGCAATATATATTTCCTCAATATTATTGATGAGTTCTCCTGCTTCCCCTTTGCAATCCCTTGCCCCGATATGACCATGTCCACCGTCATTAAAGCCCCACATAGTGTCTTCACCCTGTTTGGTTTCCCCAATTATGTCCACAGTGACCGGGGCTCGTCGTTCATGAGCGACGAACTGCGTCAGTAGCTGCTCGGTAATGGCATCGCCTCGAGCAGGACTACCAGTTATAACCCCAGGGGAAACGGGCAGGTGGAGGGGGAGAGCGCAACAGTCTGGAAGACCGTCCTACTGACCCTGCGGTCCAGGAATTTCCCAGTTTCTCACTGGCAGGAGGTCCTCCCCGATGCACTCCACTCTATTAGGTCCCTACTTTGCACGGCCACAAACGAGACCCCTCATGACCGCCTATTTGTTTTCCCTAGGGGATCCACCTCAGGGGCCTTGCTTCCGTCCTGGCTGAATACACCGGGGCCAGTCCTACTCAGAAAACACGTCAGGAGCCATAAGGCTGATCCTCTGGTAGAGAGGGTCCAGCTCCTACACTCAAACCCCCAGTACGCTTATATCGAACACCCCGATGGCCGACAGGATACGGTCTCCCTCCAGGCCCTGGTGCCTGCCGGTTCCACCACCACCACCACTACCACCACCACCGCCCCTCCACTATATCCCGCCCAACCTATCATGACGAGCGCCCCCGCCCCTATATAGCTCCCGCGCTCCCTCCCACCCGCCATCCCCCCTTCACCGGTCCACAGGAATGAAGCTCCAGAAGAGACGCGCCCGGAGTCCACGTCTGTGCCCGCACCGGCACCCCCACTACCATTGCCAGCACAGATGAGCTCGACAACCAGGCCAGCAGCAACGCCAGAGCTTCGGCGATCACAGCGCACGATCCGTGCGCCGGACCGGCTGAACTTATGAACCCGTCACCCCCCCCCGGACTTCATTTTTTTAACAGGGGGTGAATGTGGTGAATGTATGATACCAATAATCCACCATTGTATCAGTATCATGTTTTGCCTTTGTATTTGCATCTATGCTTTGTTGTTGCCCTTGTGGGCTCCACCTATGGGCCATTGTATGGCATCATCCATAGGGGAACATGTTGGGACATGTATGGGCTCCGCCCATGGCTCCTCCCCTTGAGGGGGGGTATAAAGAGCAGTCGACCTGTAGGCGGCGCACAGTATTGTCTCAGTCGCAGGCAGGCACAGTTCTAAGTTGATTAAAGCCACGGTTTACTTTTACTCTTGTCTTGAGTGAATTGATGCTCGCATCAGTTGCTTCACAGCTCCAGGGTCCAGGCTCAATTCCCGGCTTGGATCACTCTCTGTGTGGGGTCTGCACATTCTCCCCTAAATGTGTGGGACTCCTCCGGGTGCTCCGGTTTCCTCTCTCAAGTCCTGAAAGCAGTTAGGTAATTTCCCCTCTGTACCCGAACAGGCGCTGGAATGTGACGACTAGGGGCTTTTCACATTAACTTCATTGCAGTGTTAATGTAAGCCTACTTGTGACAATAAAGACCGGTTGGTTGGTCATCCCAGGCAACAAGATGGCAGCGAGGAGAGCAGCCCCTAGGCTCGCGAGCACAGAGCTCGAGACACTCCTGGACGTCATGGAGCAGAGCAGGATGACCCTGTTCCCTGGCCTGAGAAGGAGGCTGCCTGCCGTTGCCATTCGCCGTGCCTGGGCACAGATGTCAGAGGCAGTCAGGAAAGGGAGGTCGCCGAGGTGGGGCTCGGCTGCCGGCGAGGAAGTGAGACCCCGTTTAGTTGCGGTTTCCTGTGACACGTGTGTCAACCCACATACCCACCCACAAGCTCACCACCTCCAACCCTCCAAACCTGCGGTCTAATCAGTCTAATCATTCATCTTGTCTTATGTCTTGCAGGAGTTGCTGGAGATGGGGTGGGTTCATTTGGCGTCCCCCACCCCCAGTCAGTGCCACAGACAGAGCCCCCCCACCCCCCGCCACCGTGAGCCGAGCAGCATTGAGAGCAGCTCGGATGGCAACCCCTCCACCCGAGACTCAGGAGACTGATTTTCCGTCACAGCTGTCTCCAACACCCTCCATGATCCCAGGGCCACTCACCTCGGTTGGGCACTTTAGTAAACAGGCTCCTGGACACTGGTGAGCACCACACAGCTAATCCGGTACAACTGGTGGAAGTAGGAACACCCGAGGGAGCGACTGCTTGGAGGGCGGTCCGTCTCCAGAACTAGCTACCATCCAGATGGGTTTTGAAGCTCTGGAACTGACCGTCCCATCAATCATGGCAATTCAGTCGCAGAGCCTGGGACTACATAAGATCATAAGACCATAAGACATAGGTGTAGAATTAGACCACTCGGCCCATCGTGTCTGCTCTGCCATTCAATCATGGCTGATATTTTCTCATCCCCATTCTCCAGCCTTCTCCCTATAACCCCTTATACCATTATTAATTAAGAAGCTATCTAACTCTGTCTTAAAAACACTCAATGATTTGGCCTCCACAGCCTTCTGCGGTTAAGAGGTCCACAGATTCACCACCCTCTGGCTGAAGAAATTCTCCTCATTTCAGTTTTAAAGGATCGTCCCTTTAGTCTGAGATGGTGTCCTCTGGTTCTAGTTTTCCCTATGTGGTAAACCACTGTATTGTGTTGTTACATGCCTGGGCTTGGCCCGGCTGGCTCCTCCCCTCAGGTTAACGTATAAAGGTGGCTAGGCTCCGCCTAAAATCCAGTTTGGGATCAGAGACCAGGAGGCTTGCTGTTTAGTGTATTAAAGCCTCAGTTACGTTCATGACTCGTCGTGTGCTTATTGATGGCATATCAATTTAACACACTAAACTTCTAAGATGAATTCATCACTCAAGCCTGATCGCCTGGAGCTGGACCCACAGGCAGCCAATGCCACGGAAACATTCGAGCACTGGCTGAGCTGCTTTGAAGCGTACCTCGGATCCTTCACCGAAGACATCACAGACCTCCAGAAGAAGCAGATCCTCCACGCACGGGTGAGCCCACAAGTCTTTCTTCTCATCGGGGACGCCCCCTCGTACGTGAAGGCAATAATGCTGCTGAAGGGACACTATGTGAAGTCCGTTAACAAGGTGTATGCTAGGCAGCTCCTTGCCACGAGACGACAACGCCCTGGGAAATCACTTGCAGAATACCTGCGTGCTTTGCGGGTACTCTGCCGGAACTGTGATTGCCAGGCGATATCGGCTACCCAGCACATGGAGCTGCTGATCAGGGACACTTATGTCGCAGGCATGAAATCAAACTATATCCGCCAGCGATTACTAGAAGGGGATACACTCGGCCTCCCAGAGACAGTGCAACTCTCAAAATCGCTGGAGTTGGCCTCCCAGAACATGGAGGCCTACACCTCCGACTGCGCGGCACCGCCGTGGACCTCATGGGGGCCGCCATCATCCGACCCGGGTGCGACGCAAGCCTGTGCCGCGCAGCGGCCCGCCAACGCCGGAAGCCCGAGGTGCTACTTTTGCGGCCAGGGTAATCACCCCAGACAATGCTGCCCTGCACAGAACGCGACTTGCAATGGGTGTGGGAGGAAGGGCCATTTTGCAAAAGCGTGCCAGCCCGATCTCCCCCGAAAACATCTAGGCCCAGCAGCGCTGCCTGGTGCCTGTCAGGGCCGCCCCTAGCTGCTGCACCACCCGCCATGTGCGACCCGTGGGCGCCGCCATCTTCGCTGCCATCTTCAATTTAGGCCGTCACGTGCGACCCATGGGGGCCACCATCTTTAACGCAATTGTGTTCTCCACCCGCCACGTGCAACCCACGGGGCCCACCATCTTGAACGCTATCGCCGCTGCCACCCGCCACGCGCGACCCATTGGGGCCGCCATCTTGGATGCCATCGCCGATGCCTCCCGCCACGCGTTACTCATGGGGGCCACCATCTTGGGATCACTCCGCACCCTCCCGGGAGCCCGGCTCACCCGACCGTACGTTGGCCGCTGTTACCTCCGACCGGCCTACCAACCGCCTTCCGAAGCTCGCCTCCATCACACTCGACCAGTCCCGGCCTCATCACCTCACAAAGTCTACAATGACCGTACGGATCAACGGGCACAAGAAGGCCTGTCTTTTCGACTCCGGGAGCACAGACATCTTCATTCACCCAGCGACGGTAAGGCGCTGCTACCTCCCAATTTTACCCGCGACCCAGAAAATCTCCCTGGCTGCCAGATCCCATGCAGTAGAAATCCGGGGGTACTGTGTCGCGACCCTTACTGTACAAGGCGTAGAGTACGCTAACTTCAAACTCTACGTCCTTCCCCATCTCTGCGCTGCCCTATTACTGGGGCTCGACTGCCAGTGCCACCTCCAAAGCCTTACTTTAAAGTTCGGTGGACCCCTGTCCCCCCCTTCACCGTCTGTAGCCTCACTCTTCGCAAACCTCACCCCGGACTGTAAGCCCGTCGCTACTAGGAGCAGACGATACAGTGCCCGGGACAGGACCTTTATCAGGTTGGAGGTCCAGCGACTCCTGCGAGAGGGGATCATTGAGGATACTACGAGTCCCTGGAGAGCCCAAATGGTGGTTGTCAAGACTGGGGAGAAGCACCGGATGGTCATCGATTACAGTCAGACCATCAACCGGTACACGCAGCTCGATGCGTACCCCCTCCCCCGCATATCTGACATGGTCAACCAGATTGCGCAGTATCGAGTCTTCTCCACAGTTGACTTGAAGTCCGCGTACCACCAGCTTCCTATCCGCCCGGAGGACCGCCAATACACTGCCTTCGAGGCAGATGGCCGCCTCTACCACTTCCTCAGGGTCACCTTCAGCGTCACCAATGGGGTCTCGGTCTTCCAAAGAGAAATGGACCGAATGGGTGACCAGTACGTGCTGCGGGCCACGTTCCCGTACTTAGACAATGTCACTATTTGCGGCCATGACCAGCTGGACCATGCCGAAAACCTTCGGAAGGAAAAATGCGTTTTCCGCACAACCCGCCGAGCCATCCTCGGCTACGTCGTGGAACACGGAGTCCTAGGGCCCGACCCCCACCACATGCACCCCCATAATTGGGGTCCCCAATTATGCAGACAAGGCCCGTCCACATATCAAATCCACCATTTTTCTCCAGATGGCTGAGGCCCGACTGGCCTTCAATCGCATCAAGGCAGATATTGCCAAAGCCGCGATGCACGCTGTGGACGAGTCCATTCCATTCCACGTCGAGAGCGATGCGTCTGACTTTGCTCTGGCCGCTACCCTCAGCCAGGCGGGCAGGCCCATGGCTTTCTTCTCCCGTACCCTCCATACCTCCGAAAATCGATACTCCTCCATCTAAAAGGAAGCCCAAGCCATCGTAGAAGCTGTGCGACATTGGAGGCATTACCTGGCCAGCAGACGATTCACTCTCCTCACTGACCAACGGTCGGTTGCCTTCATGTTCAATAACACACAGCGTTGCAAGATCAAGAATGACAAGATTCTGAGGTGGAGGATCGAGCTCTCCACCCACTGCTATGATATCTTGTATCGATCCGGGAAGCTCAATGAGCCCCCAGATGTCCTAACCCTCGGTACATGTGCCAGCACACAAGTAGACCGACTCCAGGCCCTCCACAATGACCTCTGGCACCCAGGGGTCACCCGTTTCTTTCACTTCATCAAGGCTCGCAACCTGCCTTACTCCATCGAGGAAGTCAGGACCATGACCAGGGACTGCAAGGTCTGCGCGGAGTGCAAACCGCACTTCTATCGGTCAGACAGAGCACACCTGGTAAAGGCCTCTCACTCTTTTGAGCGCCTCAGCATCAATTTCAAAGGGCCCCTCCCCTCCACGGATCGTAACGTGTACTTCCTCAACATTGTTGACGAGTACTCAAGATTCCCCTTTGCCATCCCATGCCCTGACATGACCTCTGCCACCATCATCAAGGCCCTGCACAGTCTTTTCACCTTGTTCGGGTTCCCCATCTACATCCATAGCGATCGGGGTTCCTCCTTCATGAGCGACGAGTTGCGTCAGTTCCTGCTTAGCAAGGGCATCGTCTCCAGCAGGACGACTAGCTACAACCCCCGGGGAAACGGACAGGTGGAGAGGGAGAACACGACGGTCTGGAAGGCCATCCGCCTGGCGCTACGGTCTAGAACTCTCCCAGTCTCCCACTGGCAGGAGGTCCTCTCCGATGCGCTCCACTCCATCCGGTCGCTTCTGTGTACAGCCACCAACAAGACTCCTCACAAGCGTATGTTTGCCTTCCCCAGGAAGTCCACCTCCGGGGTCCACTGCTCCCGTACTGGCTGGCAGTCCCAGGGCCCATCCTTCTCCGGAAGCATGTGAGGAGCCATAAATCAGACCCCCTCGTCGAGAAGGTCCTGCTCATCCATGCCAATCCACAATATGCCTACGTGGCACATCAGGACGGTCGACAGGACACAGTCTTGCTTCGGGATTTGGCACCTGCAGGTTCCCCAGCGACCATCACCACCACCCCCGACCCCACACCGTCTTCCCCCACCTCTACCCACCTACCTCAAGAACTGGCACCCGTGGTCCCACCGGCGACCATCATCACCACCTCTGCCCATACATCGACCCCCCTCCACTGTCTCAACAACTGGGCCAAGAAGTGGACATCACGCAGGTCTCGACACCGGTGCCCACACCACAGCCGGGACTGAGGCGATCACAGCGGAAGGTCAAGGCCCCCGACCGACTTGACGTTTAAGACCACTTCACCCCCTCTGGACTCTTTTTTTTAAACAGGGGGTGAATGTGGTAAACCACTGTATTGCCTTGTATTGTGTTGTTACATGCCTGGGCTTGTCCCGGCTGGCTCCGCCTGTGGCTCCTCCCCTCGGGCTCATGTATAAAGGTAGCTAGTCTCCGCCTCCGATCCAGTTCGGGATCAGAGGCCAGTAGGCTTGTTGTTTAGTGTATTAAAGCCTCAGTTACGTTCATCACTCGTCATGTGTTTATTGATGGCATATCACCCTACAAGTGGAAGCATCCTCTCCACATGCACTCTATCTAGGCCTCGAAGTATCCTGTAAGTTTCAATAAGATCCCCCCTCATCCTTCTAAACTCCAACGAGTACAGACCCAGAGTCCTCAACTGTTCCTCATACAACAAGTTCTTCATTCCAGGGATCATTCTTGTGAACGTCCTCTGGACCCCTTCCAAGGCCAGCACATCCTTCCTTAGATACGGGGCCCAGAACTGCTCACAATACTCCAAATGGGATCTGACCAGAGCCTTATACAGCTTCAGAAGTACATGCCTGGTCTTGTAAACTAGCCCTCTTGACATGAATGCTAACATTGCATTTGCCTTCTTAACTGCCGACTGAATCTGCACATTAACCTTAAGAGAATCGTGAACAAGGACTCCCAAGTCCCTTTGTGCTTCTGATTTCTTAAGCATTTCCCCATTTAGAAAATAGTCTATGCCTAAATTCCTCCTTCCAAAGTGCATAACCTCACACTTTTCCACATTGTATTTCATTTGCTACTTCATTGCCCACTCTCCTAGCTTGTCCAAATCCTTCTGCAGCCCCCTTGCTTCCTCAATACTACCTGTCCCTCTGCAGATCTTTGTATCATCTGCAAATTTAGCAACAGTGCCTTCAGTTTCTTCTTCCAGATCATTAATGTATATTGTGAAAAGTTGTGGTCCCAGCACAGACCCCTGAGGCACACCACTAGTCACCGGCTGCCATCCTGAAAAAGACCCCTTTAGCCCCACTGTCTGCCTTCTGCCAGTTAGTCAATCCTCTATCCATGTCAGGATCCTACCCTTACCACCATGGGCTTTTACATGAGGGGTTGTCGGTGAGCATCCAGAATCTTCAGGTGCAGTTGGAGGTGTCCAACTGCGATAAGGAGCAGGAGGTGGTGCCGACTGTGCATGGCACCCAGGCCAACACTGCATGGGTGGTATCCGCAGTGGGGATGACGGTTTCGGCGATGGATCAGCATGTTCAAGGCCTGGGGCATTTTGTGCGGCCGCTTGCCGAGGCCCAGGGCATGGTTGTCACCGCACAGGCGACCATGTCCCAGAGCCACCTGGACATCGCAGCGGTGCTCCTGAGCATGGCCCAGTCACAACAGGCCATGGCTGGGAACATTGGCAGCATTGCCCAGGCACTGGCCGACGTGTCACAGATGCAGAGGGAGGTGGCCCAGTCTCAGAGGGAGATGGCACAGTCACTGGCTGATGTGACACAAACCCAGAAGGTGGTAACACAGTCAATGGACGATGTGGCGCAGTCCCAGGTGGAGATGGTCCACTCCCTGTGCTCCATGGCCGTGAGCGTGCAGACCCTGGTTGAGACCAGAGCGGGCCTCCGAGGGAGGAGGTGGTGATGGGGCCCGTGCCGGTGACTCTTGCAGGGAAGGTGCCGGAACACCGTTGTACCTTGCATTCCCCTCCTCCTATCCATTGTGCATCTGGTGGGCAGCGGGTGGAACAGGATGGCACCACGCCACCTGGGACATCGGAGCTCAGCCAGGCCCATTTAGGCCCAGTCGCCCCAGAAGACGCCTACCAACGGGGACCCAGGTCGCAGGGCAGGAGTCACATCAGGCCGCCTCCACTCCTGCTGTACCCTCTGGGGAACCACCTAATCATAGCGCTAGGGCCCTTAAAGCCAGAAAGTTATACATCAGTTAAGTTGGCACAGGTGCAGGCACAGTTTAGTTACAGGGCTAGGGCACAAACGTGTAAATATTTGTTCACAATAAACACCTGTCACCACTGTTACAACCTGTCTTGGTGCTCTGTCAGGTGGGTGTGAGGGGTGGGCTGGTCAGGGCTGGCCAGTGAGGGGGGAGAATGGACGGACATTGTGGGTGGGCTGTGCTTCCCATCCTCTATACCCCCACCCCCAGCCGTCCCCGCCACCATCACCCCAAGGATTCAATGGGACCGAGGGGGGGGGGGGGGGGAGTACCCATCGGACCGGTGTCACTGCAGAACCAGGGGCCAAGGTGTTGGCCAATGGAGAATCCCGCCATGATGTGTGTCTTAAATTAATTAGCCACGACCTGGGTTTTTGCGTGCAGACATTCACCCTGCCTGTCTGGAAATGTCTTTCGGAAGGTTTCAGGAGATGAATATTGACAATTCTTAATCTGGAAGGTGTTCTTTTGTCCTTTTGAGACAGTTCAGCATTTTGAATTCACAGATCAATAAGTAACACTTGGTGGTCATCTTTTGCAGAATTTGATGTCCATTTTTAAAGGAAAATTTAATTCCCAATGTTTCCAGACTGATTACAATTCATGTTTTAAAATTTATGGATAGGATATGCCTTTACTGGGCATGTATTTTTAGATTACACTCATAGGTACATTTTTAATGATTGTAGTGTAAAATTAATACCATAATTCCCTTGGAGGCAGTGACTGGAAATATGTTGCATAATAATCTTTTTTTTCACAAGTAGGCTTATATTAACACTGCAATGAAGTTACTGTGAAAAGCCCCTAGTCGTCACATTCCGGCGCCTGTTCGGGTACACAGAGGGAGAATTCAGAAGTCCAATTCACCTAACAAGCAGGTCTTTCGGGACTTGTGGGAGGAAACTGGAGCACCCGGAGGAAACCCACGCAGACACGGGGAGAACGTGCAGACTGCACAGACAGTGACCCATGCCGCGATTCGAACACAGGTCCCTGGCGCCGTGAAGCAACAGTGCTAGCCACTGTGCTACCCAGCCGCCCCCTGAGCTGCCATTTCTGTGCCATTTAATTCTGTGTGCGTTTACTTCAGAGAATGATTCAATAGTTACCGTCACTTTTGCCGGAAGAGCCTAGAAATTCAACAGCTGGCCGCGATCCAGTGGACTCTCCCTGATCAATTTCCTAGCCTTATCATTTGTGACAAAAATCGAAATACTTGTGCCTTGAACGAGTTAAAAGAAAATCTGTACCAAGCTGAAACTAAACATTATTTTTTAGTTGCACTCACAGTACAGTAAGGGATTATGACCTTCCAGATGATAATGATTTAGATCATTTGCACAAATGTTAAGCAATAATTGATGAGTTGACAAGCCTAGAAATTGGTTGATGTCTGTGACTGATTTACAGGCAAAGGATGAGATCAAAAGCATCTTATACGGTGGACTGAACATTCTGTACTGGAAGTGTCCCATCATTATCATCCTCGGCAATCCCTCATGTCGAGGATGATTCTTCCTTATGGATGGCTGGGTTTAATTGAGATGTCAGATTCAACTGTGGGTTTGCAAATGGTTTATGGGTCCTACCTGAGCATTGAGGGTTCTTCCACAGCTGCCGGGTGGTCGAGGTGGTAGCAGGTTGTTAACTCAAGCAACTGCCTCTCTTTCGATCGCTCTTGCTGTTCTCTTTCAGTGGTGGGTCGTGTTGATTGGAAGGTCCTGACACCATTTTTTACAATAAATTACCATTTTGATCATTATTGTTTCTATGTGTTGTTGTTAATGGAGCAGATCACCATGGAGGTTTTAAGATTATTTATGAAACATTTGGCCCCGATGTGAGAGGTCTCGCTGAGGTATCTCCAATTAGAGCACCTATTTGGGTGGTCTTGAAACGGGCATTCTGACTACATGTCCTGGCCAGCTCAACTGATGTGAGACTATCATGTCTTCTACATTTGACATGTCTGCATCTTGCAGGATACTCATGTCTGTTCTTTTACCCTTGCACCTAAATCACAAGATCGTTCTCTAAAACAGTATTGACGCTGATTTTCTAGACCCTTAATATGGCATTTATGTTCTTCAAGCTTCTGCACCACAGAGAACCATGGAAGAACCACAGTTTGGCAGACTTTGAGCTCAGTGTCACAATTCTCAAAAAATCCATGCACATAATTACCATAGGCTGAGCTAGCGCATTTAATTCTGTGGTGTACCTCTTCATCATTTGTCTCTGTTCCAAAGTGTAGCTCTCTATAACTTCTTGAGAAGTTTCTGCTAACTCACTTCTGCAGCAAGTAACTGATCAGTATGACGTCGCAAAACTCTGTCATCCTCCGTCTGTACAGTGTATGATATTGGACCTGTCATTGCTGGGATCACAGCAGGTACCCATTTCTCATTGGTGGTAGAATTGCTAGGTAACATTTTCTCTCCTTAGATGAATACTCATCTTTTAGGGATTCTCGCCCTCCGAGTAATTTGTGTTTGTTGTTGTCATTTGACAATCTCTGAAGTATCAGGAGGAGTTAAGAAATCAAACTATTTTCGTAGTTCTCTCTTGAACAACAGCATTGTTGTGAACTTTGCGTGGTAGCATGTACAGTGTTCCCATGCGATGTTATAAATTTGTTTACTCTTCTTGATAATGTTCCCTGGTCCTTCAATGCTTCAATAGAATGTTTTAATGATTGCATTATGTTCAGCCAATGTTCAGCCAATCCATTTTGTTGCTAGGTACTATAGAGCTGACTTGATATGGTGGATACCATTTTCTTTCAAGTAGTCCTCAAACTCCTTTGAAGTAAATTGCATACCATATCACGAACATTCTGATCCGGTGTTCTAAACCTTGCCAATATTTTGTCTAGTTTCTCAATGGTCTGTTCCGTCGTCGTTGATTTCATTATCGGAACTTCTGGCCATTTCAAGTGCGCATCCACAATCACCAAGAACATGGGACCCTCCAATGGACCAGCATTATCGATGTGGATTCTTTGCCATGGCTGAGTCAGCTATTCCCTCCCGTGTATGTAATGGTTATAATGGTGGAGTATTCCTTAGTTTTGCACAAGGTTGGCATTGCCCAAATTTCTCTTCAATTTGAGCATCTAATCCTGGCCACCAAAAATAACTGCATGCCAATCCCTTCATCCTTACCATACCAGAATGTCCCTCATGCAGTTGGTCGAGTACTCTACTACATAAGCTGGAGGAATAATAACATTGAATTCCCCACAATAGAACTCCATTCCGTACTGTCAACTCAAGTCTTTGTTTGATGTAGGGCTTGCGGTCTGGATTTTTCCTATGAACATCTGACAGCTTTCCTTTTTGAACCAAGTCCATCACCTTTCCTATCACTAGATTGGTTCTTGTATATCTTTGAATTTCAGATGAAATCAGAGGACTCTATCCACCAGCAAGAAATACAAAATATTGACAAAATTTTCTTCTGCGTCATGCTTGATTTGCAACGGCAATCGTGACATGTCATTTGCATGCTTCTCGGACTTGCGATATTGGATATCATAAGTGTATGCCGACAATATCAATGATCATCTTTGTAATCTGCTAACTGCCAAAGAAAATATATCTTTATACGACACAAATATTGTAGTCAAGGGTCGGTAATCCATAAAAAGGGTAAAATGACGGCAATATAGGTAATGGTGAAACCTTCTTACACAGAAAAGTGATACTCAAAGGTTCTTTTTCTAGCTGAACATGATTCATTTCTGCACTGGTAAGAGTTCTTGAAGTAAACACTATCGACTATTCCTCTCCTGAAGTAATAATGCGAGACATGACTGCACCAACCGCATAGGGTGAGGCATCGCAAGCTAACTGCAACATAATTTCACTTATAATGAACCAATAATTCTGACTTCAATAAAGTTTCTTTCACTTCATTGTATACATTTTCACATTCGTCTGACCAGTGCCATGCCTGTTTAACACATAGCAAAATAGGTAACGGCTTCAATCACGTAGCTTTGACAAAGAGTCATCCAGACTCGAAATGCTAGCTCCCTTTTCTCTCCACAGATGCTGTCAGACCTGCTGAGATTGTCTAGTATTTTCTGTTTTTGTTTCAGATTCCAGCATCAGCAGTAGTTTGCTTTTATCTTCCAGCCATAGAACATAGCGGATCTTTGAACACCTTCTCATACTTCTTCAGAAGTTGTTGTATTCCATTAATTGATTGCCTGTTTCCCAACTAAGTCAAATCTTGGGCAACCATGCTCTGCCAAATAGAGCAGGAAAGTTTCCATGGACAAGGCGAAGAGGCACCTTCGCCGTCTTCCCATTTGCTTCTACTTTCACCATAATGCATTCTTTTATTGTCACAACATCTACAGTGTACATCCCTAGGATCACATTTGATGGTTTTAATGGCAGATGCCTCGGCTTTTGATGATAAATTGTCTCAGGTATTAGTGATAGTGCTGCGCTACTATCCACTTCCATTTTAATCCCATGACCTTCACGTTTTGGATGTGCCCAAAAATATGGTTGATCTCCCTGCACTGACAAAACACCTTGCTTTAGCTACTGCAGTAGCTCACTTTGTTGTCTTTTGAGTGATCGTAAGCTTCATCTACGAATTTGTAGACACGACTAGACTGTTTACTTGTGCTTTTCTTCTTGCACTTTATTGGTGTAGAAGTTTTCTGAACCCAACACGCCTTGGCAATGCGGCCCTTCTTACACAGTTCTTGTAAGTATTTGATTTACTCAGCATTTCCCTGCTGAATGTCCAACCGTATACAACAATGACACGATTGCACTTTTGCAGCCCTGTTCCTGGAGGTATCCATTTTGTGGATCTGAATTGCTTCACTGCGTAACCCACAAACTAGCCTGTCTCGAAGAGTATCATCAAGTGTTATACCAAATTCACCATCTCTAGCTAATCTCCTGAAAGATGCTATGGACTGTAAAATGGTTTCAACTTCTTCTTGGGGGTGCAATCATTAACGGTTTCAGAAAGAAATGTCCCTCTAAAATGTTAATTAATTCACTGAAGCACTTGATTCCTGGTTTTGCTGGGTGAACAAGATTCTGTGGCAGATAAAGGTTTTACTGCCAAGCTAAGAAATGTTGCAACTTTTAGGTCCTCCGGTGTCTGATTAGCAATTATAAACAACTGGAATTTTTAATCATATGAGTTCCATGTTTCATGATCCTCATCAAAGGCATCTATAGCGCCTGTTTATCTTGCCATTTTTGGATCCCGGGTCCTATACTTTCTCCCTTCCAACTGTGTTGGAAAGTATGGCACAATAAGTCCCTTGAGACAGCAACTAGGAATTCTTTCCATTTTATGCCTGATTATTTTGACTTTTCTACCAAATAGTGGCCCATGATGAGTTGGGAGACTTTGAAATGCCCATTCCCTGCAGCACGTGTTGCTTCTCCATATGGGCGATCGCGGCAGCCCAGATCCCACTCATGTCAACTCAAAAACGTCTTCCTCAACTGTTGGTCTTCTTACTCATAGTTGCTGTCAAAAATGTTTGTTAAGTGACAGTGCTTCATCCCAAGTCTGTGTGCCTGTGACCCAAAAATCTTCCGATGTTGCCAATGCCATACCACAATTAGTCGATAAAAATCTTCTTTCGAGTGATTTTGCTGCTTCAATCCTCGTCGCCAGTTTGAGAGGTTTATTAAGGGTGTTGCTCAATACAATCAAGTTGGTGATCTGCTCAAAGCTCGTGCAAACACTTTGCTGATGTCACTACACATCACATGATGCAGAACCAGCAAAAACCCATTCAGAGGTACATAGCACAGTGGAAGTGGCCCATCGCCATAAAGAAGAGAAAAAGTAGTGCGGGTTCTATGCTAAACAGGTGTTAGGTCCTTTGAGTATGCAAATAAGGGGTCGAATATTAAATTGTGACTCCTTTTATCATTAGTCATCATTAAACTTTTAATTCCAGATTTTTATTGAATTCAAATTTCACCATCTGCTTAGTGCAATTCAAACCTGAATCCCCAGAGCATTATCCTGCATCTCTGAATTACTAGCCCAGTGACAATCCCACTACTCTACTGCTTCCCCATCAGCCAGATGATGCCTTTCAAACTCATCCTGGCCACCAGGACAGCAAAGTCAGCAGGCTGCCTCCAATGCTGTCGGCAGGGAGGTGGGGGTGGGGGGGGGTGGGGGGGGGGGGGGTGGGGGGGGGGGGGCACCAACCCACAGCACCCACAGACATAAGTTGAAGGCACCTTGAACAAAATAAGGCATGTAATAGATTACATTATTTTTGTCCATCGTTTTGAAGTTTGTGTTAAGGATGGCAAGTTTGTATGTTCTTTTTCTGTCCATGAACATAAACATTTATATTGCTTGAACCGCTTGAATTGGCTGAGTTGGCTGGATGTTTTGATTAGGTGCCAAATACAGCACAGACTCATAGCTGTATGGTATCATGCTTTGCTGGCTTTCTGAGTTGGGCTGACACTTAATGATTGTTTGCCAAGGAGACTTTGCCATTTGCATGAAGAAGCATCAATTCCTAGGATGTCTAGCTGACGGTTTGCAGGATCAAAGCACCCCTGGTGTTCCTGCCTCCCGGAATGTTCCTATTGTCCCCCTTGATGTCCTCACCCTGTGCCACCCAGGCTCTACCTCTGACCCATCACTGGAATCATCCATCCTGCCTGTTGAGTTGCCTAATTTTTCTCATCCTCCACTAAGTTCCCTGTGCCCCCCCAATGTCAGAGCTAGGTTGTACAGGGTGCAGTATGCCATGACTATAAGGGAGATACACTGGGGAGAATACTGCAATGCTCCCTCTGATTAGTCCAGGCATCTGAAGCATATTTTGACCAGTCAAGTAATCCTCTTTATGCTCCTGTTGTATATCTCCTCTGCCCCTGTCCGTGGGCGATGGAGTGGGGTCATGAGCCACCATTTCAAGGGATAGACCATGTCACCTAAGAGCCATCCATTCAATCGAGCAGGAGCCACCAACAGCCTTGGTGTCTTGGAGAGCCGCAATATGTATGAATCATGTGATCTCCCGGGGTAATGCACACAAACTTGGAGAATCTGTATCCTATTGTCATAGACAATCTGAATGTTCATTGACTGAAAACCCTTTGGATTTCCGAGAGCTTGCGACTCAACTGCTGGCGCCTGGATAGCTACATGAGTGCAATCTGTTACACCTTGGATGCGGGGGAACTAAGCAATCACCGTCAAGCCTCATGCTCTCTCCGACAGGCTCGCCTCGTCTGCCCAGTCATAAATAAATGTGCGGACGTGTCTGAAGATAGCATCAGTCACCAGCTTGACGTAACTGTGTGCTGCTGATTGAGAGATGCTGCACAGATCCCCCACTGAGCACTAAAAAGAAGCAGATGTGCCATAATTGAGGGGCCACTGTGACTTTCAAAGCCACTGAGATGAGTTCCACCCACACAGTTGGAGGTGTTTTCTGGACAAATCATGCTGCATTTTGCTGTCACTGTTTCCCAAAAGAGGCAGAGATTCCTGTGGCTCGGGGTCTTGTACATTTGAGGTAGTTGGCATCTTCGGCGGACATTCCCGTCTTGACTCCCCTGCTGTCCCTGCACCAACTGAGCCCATAGGCTGGATTCTCTGCTGACGGGATTCCCTGTTGCGCCAGTAAGGCACTCACACCTGTGCGTTTCCCAGCGGCGTGGGGTGGCACAAGGAGAAATCCTATTGGCAGTTGGCGGGAATGGAGAATCCCACTACCGGCGAGGGCACGCCGCTGAGGAACACGCAGCTGCCGGACCGCAGAATTCCGCTCCATGGCCGGGATTCTCCGACCCCGCGCCAGGTCAGAGAATCCCCGGGGAGGCGCGAGAATAACACCACGCTGCCCCGGCGCCGGCTCGCCGATTTTCCGGCACCGATTTCCGGGCGCTCTCAGGATTGCCACCGCGCCTATCAGAAGCTGTTGGAAGCGGCCCCCCAGGCGATTCTCCGGGCCTCAACGGGCCGAGTGCCCGTCGAGTTTGACCGAGTCCCGCCGGCGTGGGTTACTCAGGTCCCACACGACGGGACCTGGAAGCTGTGTCTATGGAGGCCATCCTGGAGGGGGAGCGGGGGTACCTGGCCCCAGGGGGGGCCTCCACCGTGCCCTGGCCCACGATCGGGGCCTACCGACCGGCAGGCGGGCTGGTTCCGTGGGGGCCTATGTTCCTCCGCGCTGGGCCCCTGTAGGGTTCCACCATATTGCCCGGGGGTCGGCGCGGAGACGGGAACCCCCGCGCATGCGCAGAATCACACCGGCCATGGCACGCATGTGCGAACTCGCGCTGGCCATGGCGCGCCGGCTGGAGCTGTGAGGACCACTCCGGCACCGACCTAGCCCCCGAGGAAGGGGAGCACACAGGACAATTGAGGACAGTTGACATCGGAGTGGTTCACGCCGCTTTTCCCGCCGCCATCAGAACTTGGCTGCGGGATTGGAGAATCCCGGCCCATGTCTCCCAGCTTACATTTTTCTCCCTGGAACACTGCCCGTGCTTACCTGGAGACGAGATCCTCTCCCTCCTGCCCTTCTCCTCTCTCACCAGCAGAATACACTACCCCATTAGATAAGAGGCAGAGGCTCAGTCTCTTGTAGATGTACTATAATCCTCAGGAAACCATTCCAGGGAAGACAAGGTCCTAAAACACAGAAAGGCAGGATGAAAAGCTAAGGGATTGCTAAGAAACGCAGAGACAACTCTGTACTCACACAGTGACACACTGGCAATGACAGAGATATAGCTTTTGCTCCAGGGGCCTTTTATCCTGCCTTTGGATGAGGAAATATTAACAACGTGTTCCCCACTGTTTTGTCTGTGCGACAAGCTGAAAATCATGCGTAGAATGTACATTTTTGTCTACTTCCTTACCAATGGCCTTAATTAGTCTTTTAATTGTCACTGGGCACACATCTGATTTGTGAATGTGGCTGCCCGCTGACCTCAAAATTGTGCGCATGAGCAATGACGTTGGGAAGCACGCCCAACGTAATTTGGTGTTATTTTACTTTGGGGTCAAGTCGAGCGCGCGGATAGAAGATTCTGGCCTTAAACTTTTCAGCTTTAATAGAGGAAGTCCCAATCATCTTTGTTAACATAAATTCCATTTTTGTACAGTGCTAGCCACTTTGTTCATGTTCTGTACAATTTGTAAAAAGACAAGGGGCGAAATTCTCCGGAAACGGCGCGATGTCCGCCGACTGGCGCCAAAACGGCGCAAATCAGTCGGGCATCGCGCCGCCCCAAAGGTGCGGAATCCTCCGCATGTTTGGGGGCCGAGCCCCAACGTTAAGGGGCTAGGCCCCCGCTGGACGAATTTCCGCCCCGCCAGCTGGCGGAAAAGGCCCTTGGTGCTCTGCCAGCTGGCGCGGAAATGACATCTCCGGGCGGCGCATGCGCGGGAGCGTCAGCGGCCGTTGACGGCATTCCCGCACATGCGCAGTGGAGGAAGTCTCTTCCGCCTCTGCCATGGTGGAGACCGTGGAGAAGGCGGAAGGGAAAGATTGCCCCCACGGCACAGGCCCGCCCGCGGATCGGTGGGCCCCGATCGCGGGCCAGGCCACTGTGGGCCCCCCCCCCCCCAGGACCCCGGAGCCCGCCTGCTCCGCCTTGTCCCGCCGGTAAGGTAGGTGGTTTAATCTACGCCGGCGGGACAGGCATTTTAGCAGTGGGACTTCGGTCCATCCGGGCCGGAGAATCGCTGAGGGGGGCCCGCCAACCGGCGCGGCGCAATTCCCGCCCCCGCCGAATATCCGGTGGTGGAGAATTCGGCAACCGGCGGGGGCGGGATTCACGCCAGGCCCCGGCGATTATCCGACCCGGCGGGGGTCGAAGAATCTCGCCCAAGGTTTATTATGAATATAAAATTGCGTGATGTCATGTTGTTTATCTTCTTTTCCTTAGTTCTAGGCGCATGTGTTCTAAGAGTTTCTCAGTAAAATTAAAAAATACAATCTAGAGTAGAGTTGAAAGCAGACCAAAGGAGGGAAGGAAGTTAGGAATTATTTTCACATATGAAAGAATGGGCAGAGTACCACTGTGGGAATTATAAAAACTTGGCAATCACTTATTTCCTCATTAGCCCACGCTTCCATTACCAAAAGTACAAGAACTTTCTCGTGTGAACATAGATTAAAGACGAGAAATAAAAAGTACACTTAAATCTGGCTTAAGATGTAGTATACAACACCATTTTATAAAAACCTCCAACTTTGATTATTGCTCGAATATAAAGAAAATGAAACACAAAAAAACACTTTTAATATTGCATGTGATTCTACAACAATGTTGCGCTCGACACCAATCTGAGCCATTAGACTCATTTAAATATGCACTGCCTAATTGAGGCCACATTCTCCTGGCGCCCGGGAGGCACCGATGAGGGCTCACTTGGACATCGATTAGTACTGGTGTCCACAAGTGGAGACTAGGTGTGATGGCCACTCTGGGGGTCTCGGAAGACATTGGAGCCCCCCGGGCGGTTGTGGATGTGGCACGGCAGTTCCCTGGCACTCCCCTGGTATCTGGGCAACCTGGAAGTGACAATTGGGCACTTTGGCAGTGCCAACCTGGTGCAAGCCCTTTAATTCAAGACATGCCCCAGTTATTCAATAGAAGATTTGAAGAATTCACATTTGTTGTTCCGTATTCGCAGTCCGTAATCTTCTAATCTCTGGAGTGTAGCATCTAAATTGTAAAAATGCTCTTCTTCATTCTTTCCACTAACAACAAAATTGTCAGCACTGGACTCTGACTAGTCTGCTTAGAATTTGATCCATGGAACAACACAGGTGCGGACTTGAAGCAAAATAAGAGTCAACCTTATTGAAATACTGGCCTTCAGCCAACCAAGCAAATAAATCAATAATTAAAGGCACACCCTGTCCAGATCTTTCCAGGAAGGGCACGTGGCAAAATAAATTTAGAGTACCAAATTCATGTTTTCCAATTAAGGGGCAATTTAGCGTGGCCAATCCACCTACCCTGCACATTTTTGGGTTGTGGGGGCAAAACCCACCCAAATACGGGGAGAATGTGCAAACTCCACATGGACAGTGACCCAGAGCCGGGATCGAACCTGGGACCTCGGCGCCGTGAGGCAGCAATGCTAACCCACTGCACCACCGTGCTGCCCCAGCGAGCTTCTTTTTGACGCGGCTTTCTCCAAAATCTACATTTAAGTTTCGGTTCCTTCAATGGCTGCTATTGATACTTGACACTCCTCCATGAGTGCCTTGGTGTAGCAAAGCTTTTAGCTCCTTTTCCTTTGTCTGTACATCGATGCACAATTTTTCTATATATTTTTACTTCTCTGGAGTCTGCCAGAGTGGTTCCGACCTCCTCGTCACCAGATTTCTTTGTGGTATTTTTAAAGGATAGGCCTGCTGACCAGAAATGTACAAACAATGAAGAGCTTTTTGGAAAGCTGTTTACTCTACAGGCTGTTAGAATAGACTGCCTGTTGGCCCATAGAAATGGCTGATGATGTCAACAATATGTTACATGATCAGAGTCTTAAAGTGACCTTGTTCCAACTAGGAACAAACATGAATACACAACAACATGGGCAAATGAAACTGTGTCCATTGCATGTGCCTGAACAAATAAAAATGGCATCACCCTGATGTCACACAGTCCACCAGCTGATGTGAGCCAATGATACCAAAATTGGACAACAGTAATAAACAATAATAATCTTTATTGTCACAAGTAGGCTTACATTATTAACACTGCAATAAAGTTACTGTGAAAATCCCCTAGTCGCCACACTCCGGCACCTGTTCGGGTACACGGAGGGAGAATTCAGAATGTCCAAATTGAAAATGAAATGAAATGAAAATCGCATATTGTCACAAGTAGGCTTCAAATGAAGTTACTGTGAAAAGCCTCTAGTCGCCACATTCCGGCGTCTGTTCGGGGAGGCTGTTACGGGAATTGAACCGTGCTGCTGGCCTGCCTTGGTCTGCTTTCAAAACCAGCAATTTAGCCCTGTGCTAAACAGCCCCTCAAATGAAGTTACTGTGAAAAGCCCCTAGTCGCCACATTCCGGCACCTGTTCGGGGAGGCTGTTACGGGAATTGAACCGTGCTGCTGGCCTGCTTTGATCTGCTTTCAAAGCCAGCGATTTAGCCCTGTGCTAAACAGCTCCTTTGACCTAACAGCACGTCTTTCGGGACTTGTGGGAAGAAACCGGAGCACCCGGAGGAAACCCCATGCAGACACGGGGAGAACGTGCAGACTCCACACAGACAGTGACCCAAGCCGGGAGTCGAACCTGGGACCCTGGAGCTGTGAAGCAACAGTGCTACCCACTGTGATGCCCCAGGACAGGTCCTGGTAATGCCTGCTCTTTTTCAGCAAAAGAAACATGAAGCAGGAAAGTTAGGCCCGACTGTAGCATTATTTAAAGGGCCAGACACCTAATTTTCAGATAACTAATATGTATGGAACTTTTTCTACTGGGAAGTGTCTGAAAGTAACCAAGTGTGTACTTGGAGGCTGTTGCCACAGCCTGACCAGGATGATTGGCAAGTAGCAAATTGTCCACACAATGGCTACAACAGGGTTGAAGATCAACAGTGCAATGGCTGAGATTTTTGGGATGTTTGGCTGTCCCGCCATATCCCTCGCATTGGGTGCTGCCATGGCAGAGCAGGAAAATCCCAGCCTACATCTCTGGATCAGCAGCAAGGCGGGGTGAGGGAGAGAGAAAGCACCATGCCGTGCGTTCCTTTAAGTTGGATCCGGACTTCTCCATCTGCCTAAAGGCTAGCAAATGCACTCAGTATCTTGGCAAGCACACCAATTCAATATTTCCCCGCACGCTGTCGCATTGAGGTGCTCATCTGAGATCTCTGCAATGGTATTTGTCTGCGACCTTGCCCTCAAAACCACCAAAAGTGGAATAAACTCATCCTGCCCCATCATCGTTGCTGAGAAGTAGGAAGTTAGCAGCAGTAGTACCTAGTGACCATGATACACAATCAGTGACATTGGACAGAATTCTGTGGTAAATGCAGGTAGGTTTGCAGGAGGTGGGCGTGGGGGCATAAAATTCCATGTGCACATTTCACACCATCTACTTCGCCCACCCCTGACCTGGCTGCAATTTAACGCGTCAGGTGGTTTGCCTGGCTGCAACTTCTTGGCTGTTGCAAGGAGGTCAATGCTAGGCAGGATTATAGGAGAATAGAAAATAGGGCTCCACCTGCTGGCTCTGAAATAATTGGGGTGCAGTTACATTTTTGGAAGTATTTTACACCATCTTTTGCAAATCCTTAGCATTTCTTCCTCATCTTTGAATCCATTTCAATGACAAAATTATATAGCATAATTTATTTGTTGCATCGCAGCTCCGCCTGATGGAAATAGGTAATAAACCTGAAGTCAATAAAAAGGATTGAAGGCTGACAGTTTCCGTATGATGTGCCAAGACCGAGCTTCCCAGAACAGCTGGAGTTTGAGATGAAGCATTAACTCACAGCTGCAGCTAATGAATAGATATCAAGAGGTGTTAAGGATAGGCTATAGTATTTAAAGACTATTTTCTTTAGGGAGTATTGATTTATGAAAGATAATTGAAGTTGATGTATCTGAGAGTCATAATATTTGACTATTTGGCCAATTCAATCAAATAGAGGAGGGTTGGAAATAGCAGCTGAAACCCTGTCAATTGTTTGCAATCATTTTGTTATAATTTCATCATAAAATCTCTTGGATTCTTCTCCCACTAGCACGGTGGCACAGTGGTTAGCACTGCTGCCTCACAGTGCCATGGACCCAGTGTGGTGATCCACTGTAATTAGAGATGTAAGGTAGGACCTGCACTACAGGTTCGCCGGTAGCTCCTGCCGGCTGGCTCCGCCCATGGAGAACTGTATAAATATGCATGACCTCCAGTGCCCTGCCATTTTGCCAGCTGCAGCAGGAGGCCACGCATCTGACTGTAATAAAGCCACAGTTGTACCCAACTTTAGCCTTTGTGCAATTGATCGTGCATCAATTTATTACAGTCAGATTTTCCACAGAATGGATATCCAAATTAAGCCCGGTCACCTGCAGCTGGATCCGCACTCGCCCAATGTCAGGAAAGACTTTACTCACTGGCTAGCATGTTTTGAGGCCTACATCAATGCGGCGGACCCCACGCCAACGGAGGCTCAGAACATAAACGTCCTGTACTCCAGACTGAGCTCCAGCGTGTTCCCGTTGATCCAACACGCCACGACTTACACAAAAGCGATGGAACTCCTCAAAGAACACTACACACAGAAGACGAACACGCTCTTCGTCAGGCATGTACTGGCCACCCGCTCGCAGCTACCTGGTGAGTCCATCGGAGACTTCTGGCGGGCCTTAATTCCACTTGTCCGGGACTGTGACTGTCAGGCCGTCACGGCTGCCAAACACGCAAATCTCCTCATGCGCGGCGATGCCTTTGTGACGGCGATTGCGTCGGACCGCATCCGAGAACGATTGCTGGAAGGGGCCACGCTCGAACTGGCGGAGATGAAAACCTTGGCGGTCTCCATGACGGTTGCAACCCGTAACGTACAATTGTACCTCTCCCGCCGTGCTGCCCATCCTTCTACCCCTTCATACCCCTCTTGGACCCCGCCGATTACCTCCTCAGCCGGGGCCCTGCCTTCGCAATGCGCCTGCGCCACACGCCAATCCACGCATCCCGGGGGTCCCCGCTGCTACATCTGCAGTCAGCAGAAGCACCCCCGCCAACACTGCCCGGACCGCACTGCGGTTTGTAAAGCCTGCAGTAAAAAGGGCCACTTCGCGGCTGTGTGCCAGGCCTGCGCAGTCGCTGCGATCGCACCCGCTATCGCCCCCTCCCCCACGCCAGACGCACAATGGGAGCCGCCATCTTCTCCTCCCGGGTCCATGTGCAACCAATGGGCGCCGCCATCTTGTTCCCCACAGGGTCCCCGGACATCTCGACATAGGAACCGCACCTGCTCGCCACTCGAAGCATCCGATGGCTACCCACAGCTCGCTTCAATGACGCTGGACCAATCTCTCCCGCACAACCTGGCCACCGCGTCGACGACGGTTAAAATCAACGGCCACGCGACCACGTGCCTGCTGGACTCCGGGAGCACCGAAAGCTTTGTTCACCCAGATACGGCAAGGCACTGCTCCCTCGCGGTCCACCCTGCTAATCAAAGGATCTCCCTAGCCTCCGGATCCCACTCTGTCCCGATCCGAGGCTTTTGTACAGTCACCCTCACGGTCCAGGGCGTAGAATTTAGTAACTTCTGCCTCTATGTCCTTCCTAATCTCTGCGCTGCACTCCTGTTGGGCCTGGACTTCCAGTGCAACCTCCAGAGCCTCACCCTCAAATTCGGCGGGCCCTTACCGTTTGCGGCCTCGTGACCCTCAATGTCGATCCCCCCTCCCTTTTTGCAAACCTAACTGTGGATTGCAAGCCCGTTGCCACTAGGAGCAGATGGTACAGCACCCAGGACAAGACCTTCATTAGGTAAGAAGCCCAGCGGCTGCTTATGGAGGGTATTATCGAGGTCAACAACAGCCCCTGGAGAGCCCAAGTGGTAGTGGTTAAAACTGGGGAGAAACACAGGATGGTCGTGGACTACAGCCAGAACATCAATCAGTACATGCAGCTCGACGCGTACCCCCTCCCACGCATATCTGATATGGTCAATCAGATTGCGCGATACCGGGTCTTCTCAACAATTAACCTGAAATCCGCCTACCACCAGCTCCCCATCCAGAAGTTGGACCGTCCATACATGGCCTTCGAGGTGAACGGTCGCCTCTACCACTTCCTTAGGGTCCCTTTCGGTGTCACAAATGGGGTCTCGGTCTTCCAAAGAGAGATGGACCGAATGGTCGACCAGTACGGTTTGCGGGCCACCTTTCCGTACTTAGATAATGTCACCATCTGCGGCCATGACCAGCAGGACCACGATGCCAAACTCGATAAATTCTTTCGCACTGCCACCCTTCTCAACCTGACCTACAACAAAGAGAAGTGTGTGTTCAGCACGACCCGGTTAGCATTCGCGGCTATGTAATCCAAAATGGCCTTCTCTGGCCCGACCCCGAGCGCATGCGCCCCCTCATGGAACTTCCCCTCCCCCACTGCCCCAAGGCCCTCATACGCTGCCTGGGGTTCTTTTCCTACTGCGCTCAGTGGGTCCCAAATTATGCGGACAAGGTCCGCCCACTCATTCAGTCCACCCATTTCCCCCTTGTGGCTGAGGCACAACATGCTTTCGCCCGCATCAGAGCAGACATCGCCAAGGCCGGGATGCGCGCAGTGGACGAGTCACTGCCTTTCCAAGTAGAAAGCGACGCTTCAGACGTCACCCTTGCTGCCACTCTAAACCAGGCAGGCAGACCCGTGGCATTCTTTTCCCGTACCCTTCATGCCTCTGAAATTCAGCACTCATCCATCGAGAAGGAGGCTCAAGCTATCGTTGAAGCTGTGCGCCATTGGAGGCATTACCTGGCCGGCAAGAGATTCACTCTCCTTACGGACCAACGGTCGGTAGCCTTCATGTTCAATAACACACAGCGGGGTAAGATCAAAAATGATAAAATCTTGCGGTGGAGAATCAAGCTCTCCACCTATAATTACGAGATCTTGCATCGCCCCGATAAACCAACGAGCCCCCAGATGCCCTCTCCCGAGGTACATGTGCCAGCGCACAAGTGGACCAACTCCGGGCCCTACACCACAGCCTTTGTCACCCAGGGGTCACTCAATTGTACCATCTGGTCAAAGCTCGCAATCTGCCCTACTCCGTCGAGGAAGTACGGACAGTCCCCAGAGACTGCCAGGTCTGTGCGGAGTGCAAGCCGCACTTCTACCGGCCAGACCCTGCGCGCCTGGTGAAGGTTTCCCGCCCCTTTGAATGACTCAGCGTGGATTTCAAAGGGCCCCTCCCCTCCACCGACCGTAACGCGTATATTCTCAGTGTGGTCGATGAGTACTCCAGATTCCCCTTCACCATCCCATGCCCTGATATGACGTCTGCCACCGTCATCAAGGCCCTCAGCACCATCTTCGCTCTGTTCGGTTTCCCCGCCTACATCCACAGTGACAGGGGATCCTCATTCATGAGCGATGAGTTGCATCAGTTCCTGCTCAGCAGGGGTATAGCCACCAGCAGGACGACCAGCTACAACACCCGGGGAAATGGACAGGTGGAGAGGGAGAACACGACGGGAGAGTGAGATGGTTTGGAGGGCCGTCCAGCTGGCCCTACAGTCCAGGAACCCCCCAGCCTCTTGCTGGCAGGAGGTCCACTCTGACGCTTTGCACTCCATCCGGTCACTATTGTGCACCGCCACTAATAACACACCCCATGAACGTGTTTTTACCTTCCCTAGGAAGTCCACATCTGGTGTGTTGCTCCCGACTTGGCTCGCTGCTCCAGGACCGGTCCTTGCTTTAAAGGCTACCTCGAGACGGCCGGAGGCACCCCCTCAGGAGAACAGAAAATGCATCTCCTGCACTCAAGGGTCAGCCCTGGGATCTACACCCTTATCGAGGAGGCGGAGGACTATAATGCCGCGATCGAACTGTTAAAAGGACATTATATCCGCCCTGTAAATCAGGTCTACGCATGACACCTGCTTGCAACTAGACGGCAAAGCCCCGGGGAATCGTTGGAGGATTTCTACTGGGCGCTACTGGTGCTGGGCCGAAACTGTGGCTGCCCGCAAGTTTCGGGGAGCGAGCACATGGAACTTTTAATCAGGGATGCCTTCGTAGCAGGTATGAGCTCCTCAGAGATCCGCCAAAGACTCCTAGAAAAGGACACCCTGGGACTTAGAGAGGCACGGACCCTGGCAGGGCCCATGGACGTAGCCTCCCAAAACGCGCAGTCCTAAGCGCCCGACCGCGCGGCCGCCCCCTGGGCTGCGTGGCACCCCGCAGTGGCAGCCCTACAAACCTTCCCCTGACCCTGCAGGCCTGCACTGTGAGACGGCCCGCTAACGCCGCCGGGCCCCGCTGTTTCTTCTGCGGGCAGGCGAATCATCCCCGCCAGCACTGCCCGGCCCATACCGCCACCTGCAAAGGGTGCGGCAAGAAGGGCCACTTTGTGAGGGTCTGCCAGGCCCGCGCCATGGCCGCAGTCTCCAGCGTCTCCGGACCGCCGCGGCAACCCCCCCTTCAGGCTCCGACCGGTCAGTGCTCACCGCCACCCCCCTATCCTAGAGCCATGTGCAACCCACGGGCGCGGCCATCTTGCCCCCCGGACACCACCCCGCCATTTTGTCCATCCCCGCCGCCATCTTGTCCATCCCCGGCCACCATGTGCGACCCATGGGAGACGCCATCTTGAATGAGGCCCCAGACCCTCAGCACGGCCGACTACACGCTGCCCAATCAGAACTCACAGCTGCTTCATCTGGCCTCGGTGACACTGGACCAAAGTCGACCTCGGACACTTGCAACAGCAACAACGACGGTCTTCATCAACGGCCACGAGACGTCTTGCCTGATTGACTCTAGGAGCACGGAAAGCTTTGTTCACCCCAACACGGTAAGGCGCTGTTCACTTGTTCCCCACCCTGTAAACCAAAGGATCTCCCTGGCCTCCGTGTCACACTAGGTGGAGATAAAGGGGTTCTGTCTAGCGAACCTCACTGTCCAAGGCAGGAGATTCAACAATTTCCGCCTTTTTGTCCTGCCGCACCTCTGCGCGGCTACACTCCTGGGGTTGGACTTCCAATGTAACTTGCAAAGCCTGACCTTTAAATTCGGCGGCCCTATAGCCCCCCTTACTGTCTGCGGCCTCGCGACCCTTAAGGTCGACCCGCCTTCCCTGTTTGCGAACTTCACCCCGGATTGCAAACCTGTCACCACCAGGAGCAGACGGTACAGTGCCCAGGACCGGACCTTCATCAGGTCAGTGGTCCAAAGGCTGCTGAGGGAAGGGGTCATCGAAGCGAGCAATAGTCCCTGGAGAGCTCAAGTAGTGGTGGTAAAGACCGGGGAGAAACATAGGATGGTCATCGACTATAGCCAGACCATCAACAGGTTTACGCAGCTGGACGCATACCCTCTCCCCCGTATAGCCGACCTGGTAAACAGGATCGCGCAATACAAGGTTTTCTCCATGGTGGATCTCAAGTCCGCCTACCACCAGCTACCCCTCCGTAATAGTGACCGCAAGTACACTGCCTTCGAAGCAGATGGGCGGCTCTATCAATTTTTCAGAGTTCCCTTTGGTGTCACTAATGTGGTCTCGGTCTTCCAGCGAGAGATGGACCGAATGGTTGACCGGTACGGCTTACGCTCAACGTTCCCGTATCTGGATAACATCACCATCTGCGGCCATGACCAGCAGGACCACGACACCAACCTCCGCAAATTTCTCCAGACTGCAAAAATCCTTAACTTAACGTACAATAAGGATAAATGCGTATTTAGCACCGACCGTCTAGCCATTCTAGGCTACGTAGTGCGAAATGGAGTTATAGGCCCTGACCCTGAGCGCATGTGCCCTCTTATGGAGTTCCCCCTCCCTCACTGCCCCAAGGCCCTGAAGTGCTGCCTAGGGTTTTACAGTTACTACACCCAGTGGGTCCCTAACTACGCAGACAAAGCCCGACCCCTAATCCAGTCCACAACCTTCCCCCTGTCGACGGAGGATCACCAGGCCTTCAGCCGCATCAAAGCAGACATTGCAAAGGCCACGATGCGCGCCATCGACGAGTCCCTCCTCTTCCAGGTCGAGAGCGATGCGTCCGACGTAGCTCTGGCGGCCACCCTCAACCAAGCGGGCAGGCCCGTGGCCTTCTTCTCCCGTACCCTCCATGCTTCCGAAATTCACCATTCCTCGGTCGAAAAAGAGGCACAAGCCATAATTGAAGCTGTGAGACATTGGAGGCATTACCTGGCCAGCAGGAGATTCACTCTCCTCACGGACCAACGGTCGGTTGCTTTCATGTTCGATAATGCACAGCGGGACAAGATTAAAAACGACAAGAACTTGCGGTGGAGGATAGAACTCTCCACCTACAACTACGAGATCTTGTACCGTCCGGGGAAGCTAAACGAGCCTCCTGATGCCCTCAAGCAGGACGACCAGTTACAACCCCTGGGGAAACGGACAGGTGGAGAGGGAGAACGGAACGGTCTGGAAGACTGTTCTACTGGCCCTACGGTCCAGGAATCTCCCAGTCTCCCACTGGAAAGAAGTCCTCCCGGTGGCCCTCCATGCCATCCGGTCGCTGCTCTGTGCAACTACCAATCAGACACCTCATGAACGTCTCCTTGTTTTCCCCAGGAAGTCCTCCTCCGGAACCTCGCTCCCAACCTGGCTAGCGACACCCGGACCCATCCTGCTTCGGAAGAATGTGCGGGCGCACAAGTCGGACCCGTTGGTCGAGAGGGTCCACCTGCTGCACGCTAACCCCCAGTACGGCAGGCAAGATACAGTCTCCCTTCGGGACCTGGCGCCCGCCGGAACCCCACGCGCACCCGAACCATTACCCCCCCCCCCCCCCCCCCACCCCCCCCCCCCCCTCCCCACAGCACCTCACTGGAGGGTCAGTACTCCCGCCGCTAATGCCTAGGCCTGCCCACCCACCGACGCCCCCTACAGGCGCCTCCCCCCCGTGTCAACCGTTTGCCCCAACAGCACCGCCTAGGGGTGACAAAGCTGCCAGGGAGGCCGAAGCCACGCTCACGGAGTCGCAACCACCGGGACCCACACCAGAATCACCCGATCGACTGATTGTTTCGCTGTGACTTTAACCGTGAACGAACACTTTGTAAATATTCTCGGCAGCTCTGTAAGGAGGTATCACGGTACCTCCATATCTGATCATACCATGTTAAAGGCGACTGTTACCACTGGCCACCAACCCCGCCGGACTCTTTTTTAACAGGGAGTGAATGTGGTATTATCAGGTATTGCGGTACCTAAGAGGCTGATGACCATTGGTTAAACCTAGGAGTTTACCATTGGCTGTTGATACGTAGCTCCGCCCTGACAGGCGGAGTATAAGAACCGGTGCCGTCCCAGCAGCCTTCACTGTCTGTGCCGAAGCTGCTGGGGAACAAGTTCTAGTCGATTAAAGCCTTCAGTTATGAAATCACTTCGTCTTGAGTGTAATTGATCGCGCATCAACTACTATTGAGCACAAAAGCAGTGAAATTATGCTGAACCTTTCTGGAGTCCTAGTTAAGCCACAACTAGAATGTTACATCCTGTTCTGGGCACCATGCTTTAGGGAAAATGTGAGGGTCCTTGAGAGGGTGCAGGGAAGAAATACCGGAATGGTGAAAGGGATGGGAATTTTAGCTATTAAGTTAGAGAAGCTGGAGTTGTTCATTTTGGAGAAAAGGAGATTTAGGGAGGGCTTGATTGCGTTGTGCAAGATAATGGCCCGTTTAGATAAAGGGAACAAAAAAACACTGTTCCTATTCGCTGATGGTACAAGGACTAAGGGCTCATATTTAAGGCATTGGGCAAGAGATACAGGAAGGGAAGTGAGCAAGAACATTTTTACAGAGCAAATTCTAAACCTTTAAAAATGGTCCAGGCTCTGTTAATCATCGGTAAAGGTTTATAAACATTTTTGTGTTACAGTCACAGCTAGGTACTTCAAAGTCACTCGCGCGAGAAGGGAGATGAATGAAACAATGCTGACAGCTGGGTGTTTGTGTAAGCTGTCAATCACAGACTAGTGAAATCATTTTCACAGAGAAATGAATGAAAGGCTTGCAGATCAAAGATCTGTTGGGATTTAAACACGGCTGACTAATTTTCTCTTTCTTCTGCCTGAGCCTGCAGCTATATTTCACAGGCGAATTTTAATGCAGTGATATTTATCACTCCCACTGTACGGACTCCTCTGTGGCTTCCAGGAAGAGGCTCTTTTATTGGGGGAGAGAGGGGGGGAGGCTTTCAGGCAGAGGTTTTTCTTATGGGAGGCTTCTAGGCAGGGTGTCTCTTATAGGGGGATTCCAGGGGAGGATCTCTGATGGGGGTTTACCTGGAGCCGATGTAGACCTAGGTTGTGGCCGGGATATTCAGAGGAATATGTCAGCGACACTCCAGCGGGTCCATAACCGATTCGAGGAGTCCCAGAGGCTAGTGGCGCAGGAGATATTGCCAGAAATGAGTGGCAATGAGGCCAAGACTGCTAGGGTGGAGTCCGCCGTGGAGAGTGCACGACGTCAGCAGCATTAGTCGAGGTGTCCAAGGCGTGACACAGTGGGTGACGGCCATGGCTGAGGGCTTCGGTAGATTGTCTGATTCACTGGGGAACATGACTTAGACCCAGGTGGGCATTGCTGAGGCACTGCAGAGCATGTCGCAGTCACTGAAGAGCGTTGCTGAGGGTGCCGAGACCATGGTGCAGACATTGGGGAGCTGCCAGTGCCAGCAGAGCCAGATGACTCAATCCAGCTGCCACTTCATTCCGAGGTAAACCCCAGGGCCCTCTGGGCAATGACCGGGAGGATAGGGCGCTGGGTGACAACCTGGAACCATCCTATGGAGTGGCGACAGTGGCTGCCATCCCTCTGATGAAGCCACGTCTTGCAGTCTGCATCCGGGACAGGGTGGTATAGCCGTGTATGTGCCGCCGTCAAGTGCACCGGGCCCTCCGGCCCCAGAGGACACCTGCCAGGGGTAAGGAGTGTGCGTGGCACATGACAGGGTGGCTTGGGGGGGAGCGTGGGGAGAGAGGGAGGGAGGGAGGGAGAGTGGGGTGGCACCATTGGAAGAGTGGGGCTGTGGTGTACACTTGTCCGAGCCACATTAAAACCCCTCACCACAACCAGTACGATGCCCGTTACTCTTTGTTCCGCGATGCGGGCCGACCACCAATCCCATGCCACATCCCCCCCAGAGATGTGGTCCTGGTCCCTCCCACAGTGGCCCCACCCCACCCGACATGCCCTGCCGACACACACCCGGTCACAGCAGGGGGGGGGGGGGGGGGGGGGGGGCGGGGGGGGGGGGGCGGGGGGGGGGGGGGCCCTGCCCACCGGACCACACACACTGCACCACAGACACCCGAACAGTACATTGTCACACCCTGGCCGCAGACCTGTGCCCGGGGCTGGGACCCATCCCCTGGGTGTTCGGATGTTGGCTGCTGTGACTGTGGTTCTGCCTCCCACAGTGTTCAAGCACAGTGTTCATGCATCAAGGTGTGATTGGGATGCTAGGCAATGAGCCCCACATGTTACATGGCCCACTCACCCACGGGGTTCCACTTGGAATGTGTTAAGTGCTCACTTAACCACGATTGCCCAATCCCTATTAGCGATAGCCTTCAGCCGCACGGCCAGAGGCCTCTTTGGTCATGGGGTTCATGGGTGGTCCGTGGGGCAGACAGACTAGGGTTGCCCCTCGGAACAGGGACACACGATCCATGGGTTGGCATGGAGGACCCTCGCAGAGCTATCCCCCTCCCACCCCGATATCCCCCAACCCCGATACCCCCAGCCTCCCATGGCGGCCCTCCCCAACTGGGGCTGCACCTTCCCTATTGCCCCCCATCCCCTCCAAGTACAGGGACAGCAGGCCCAATGCTCCTGGGCTCATTGCCTGTGAGCAAAGATGGCTACTTCCCTCCTCATCTCCCCAAAGAAGGTCTTCCACCGGGTTCATGCTTTTCAAAAGGAGTACTAATCAGCGTCACGTGACCACTTGCTGTGGGGGATGCTGGATCACGGGAGGCCATTGGATATGGGGTGCCTCTCATTAATTGTATGGAAATAGGGTTTAAATAATGATTATTGGTTACTCTCCCTATCTTGCCTATGGGAGTGGGCAGGTTGTTTCGCAAAAGGTTTGGCGTTTGGCGCAGTTCTCGTTTTTGGCCTCTCCCGTTATTCACCGGCCTCGTCGTGCTCTCAAGTGAAACCAGGCCAGTTAATTGTGCCCTAAATCTCACCCAAAAAGCTGACAGGAAATACCCCACCAAACCCAGAATGACATTTAGAAATGTTTTGCTGAATTCCGCCCCTTGGTTTCCCAAACTGAAAATCCTGCCCAATGTATTTTTAAGGAACTTAATAGGATGTGATAGACGATCACTTTCATTCTTCATTATTTAACGAAACCAAAGAAATGGAATGGGTTCTAACCCCACTTTTGATTTCATAAGATGATTATCAGATATTTTTATAGTTTCAATTGAGAAATAAAGAAACAGACGGCGGGATTCACCATCCGTTCAAGGCAGCAGGATTCTTCGGTCCCGCTGCACAGAATGGGAGATTTGGCGGCATGCCCAATTTTCCTTCTTTTCCAGCAGCGGTAGCGAGGCGGACTCACAATGGAGAATTCTGGCCATAGAAAAAAGGAGCAGGAGGAGGCCATTCAGCCCTTCAAGCCTGCTCCACCATTCATTCTGATCATGGCTGATCATCCAACTCAGTAACCTGCTCCGGATTTCTCCCCATATCCTTTGACCCCACTCGCTCCAAGAGTGGCCACTACATCCACTGGTGTCCCTGGGACGAGGGAGCTGCCAGTAATTTGATTGGCCGGCAGCTCCCAGAGGTGGGACTTCCTCCCCCGTGTGGACAGAAGTCTCACCTCAAGACAACTAATGGCCCAATGGCTGTTAATTAACTGTGGGATGAGCCAGTAAAGCAGGGGACGAGCTTTCCAACTACCTTTGTTAATGGGTGGGGATTTCTACTGTTACGTCATTCACCAACTGATTATCTGGGATTTGATATCTTGCAAACATTTGCAGACTATAATTTACTTGAACATTTCTATTGTAATAAATTGGGTATTTGCAGAACATGTGATTTGTATATGAAATAGATACGATTTTGCATTCACAGTGGATTTATCATTAGGCAACTGAAGATTGCTGAGGCCTTGACAGAAATTTTTGGATCCCCAATGTCTTCAGGTGATGTCCCGGAGGACTGGAGAATAGCCAATGTTGTTCCTCTGTTTAAGAAGGGTAGCAAGGATAATCAGGGAACTACAGGCCGGTGAGCCTTACTTCAGTGGTAAGGAAATTACTGGAGAGAATACTTCGAGACAGGATCTACTCCATTTGGAAGCAAATGGACGTATTAGTGAGAGGCAGCATGGTTTTGTGAAGGGGAGGTCGTGTCTCACTAACTTGATAGAGTTTTTCGAGGAGGTCACAAAGATGATTGATGCAGGTAGGGCAGTGGATGTTGTCTATATGGACTTCAGTAAGGCCTTTGATAAGGTCCCTCATGGTGGACTAGTACAAAAGGTGAAGTCACACGGGATCAGGAGTGAGCTGGCAAGGTGGATACAGAACTGGCTAGGTCATAGAAGGCAGAGAGTAGCAATGGAAGGATGCTTTTCTAATTGGAGGGCTGTGACCAGTGGTGTTCTGCAGGGATCAGTGCTGGGACCTTTGCTGTTTGTAGTATATACAAATGATTTGGAGGAAAATGTAACTGGTCTGATTAGTAAGTTTGCAGACGACACAAAGGTTAGTGGAATTGCGGATAGCGATGAGGACTGTCAGAAGAGACAGCAGGATTTAGATTGTTTGAAGGCTTGGGCGGAGAGATGGCAGATGGAGTTTAATCCAGACAAATGTGAGGTAATGCATTTTGGAAGGTCTAATGCAGGTAGGGAATATACAGTGAATGGTAGAACCCTCAAGAATATTGAAAGTCAGAGAGATCTAGGAGTACAGGTCCACAGGTCACTGAAAGGGGCAACACAGGTGGAGAAGGTAGTCAAGAAGGCATACGGCATGCTTGCCTTCATTGGCCGGGGCATTGAGTATAAGAATTGGCAAGTCATGTTGCAGCTGTATAGAACCTTAGTTAGGCCACACTTGGAGTACAGTGTTCAACTCTGGTCGCCACACTACCAGAAGGATGTGGAGGCTTTAGAGAGGGTGCAGAAGAGATTTACCAGAATGTTGCCTGGTATAGAGGGCTTTAGCTATGAGGAGCGGTTGAATAAACTCGGTTTGTTCTCACTGGAACGACGGAGGTTGAGGGGCGACCTGATAGAGGTCTACAAAATTATGAGGGGCATAGACAGAGTGGATAGTCAGAGGCTTTTCCCCAGGGTAGAGGGGTCAATTACTAGGGGACATAGGTTTAAGGTGAGAGGGGCAAGGTTTAGAGTAGATGTACGAGGCAAGTTTTTTACACAGAGGGTAGTGGGTGCCTGGAACTCGTTACCGGAGGAGGAGGTGGAAGCAGGGACGATAGTGACATTTAAGGGGCATCTTGACAAATGCATGAATAGGATGGGAATAGAGGGATACGGACCCAGGAAGTGTAGAAGATTGTAGTTTAGTCGGGCAGCATGGTCGGCATGGGCTTGGAGGGCCGAAGGGCCTGTTCCTGTGCTGTACATTTCTTTGTTCTTTGTTCTTTGTTGAAAAGGTGCCGGACTAATTGAGTTTTGACTTCTACGTGTTTTATGCAATCTGAAGAGAACTCGGGTAGATTTGTCAATAATTAAAAGTGATATTCCTTTAAAAATAAATTGATTTCAATGGAAACTTTCACAAACCGCTTTACAGTCAATGAGTTATAGTGATTAATATAATGCAGGAAAGGCTGACATGGCGATGCAGTGGTTAGCACTGCTGCCTCATGCCGCCGAGGACCCAGGTTCGATCCATTTGGAGTTTGCACATTCTCCCCATCTCTGTGTGGGTCTCAACCCCACAACCCAAAGATGTGCAGGGAAGGTGGAATGGCCATGCTAAATTTATTGCCCCTTAATTGGATATAAAAGATCAGCCATGATCTCACTGAATGGTGGAGCAGGCTCGAGGGGCCAGATGGCCTGCTCCTGCTCCTAGTTCTTATGTTCTTATATATAATGCAGGAAGAAGTGACATCCACTATGAATGCAGTAAGGATCACAAACATCAGTGAGGTAAACGACCCAAATCTGCTTTGCTGATGTTGGTAAAGGGATCATTATTGGTGCTGTGGTGCATTTATTTGAAAAAGATGGCTCTGTTTAGCAGTTTGTCTAAAAGGCAGCATCTCTTCAATAATGCAAGAAGTGCCAGATTGGAATAAGTGCTCAAGTCTCTCAAGTGAGCCTGGAACCCACAACTTCTGACAAAGAGGCATTGAACAATGGTTAACCTGTAAAATTACCTCTCAGGAGATACGTCTGTACATCCGACTCTTCTGCTTTTCATAAAAGTGCAGTTTTCCCTCCTGTGTCTGCTGGAATAAACAAGAAAGTATTGATTTTTGGGGAAGAAAACTATTTATTGGGCCAGATCATGATGTCAAAATTTAGTGTCTAAATTTTTAAAAATTCATTTACGGGATGTGGGGTCGATCATTAGGCCAACATGTATTGCACATTCCTAGTTGCCCTTCAGAAAGTAGTGATGAGTTGCCTTCTTGAATCGCTGTAGTCCCCGGGGTGCAAGTACACCCACTGTGCTGTTAGAAAGGGAATTCCAAGATATTGCTGAGAGACAGTGAAGGAACGGTGATATATTTCTAAGTCAGGGTGGCGAGAGACTTGAAGGGGAACATCCAGGTGGTGGGGTTCCCAGGTATCTGCTGCTCTTGTCCTTCCAGATGGTAGTGGTTGTTGTCATGATATTCAGATAAACATCATGGTGAAAACACACATACACACTGATGGACAGATCAACGGACCAATCAACACACACGCAACATCACAGCCAATCACAAGCAAGGGCACACGCACTATAAAACGGGGAACACCACAGTTCCAGCTCATTCCAGCAGGAGACAGCTCAGGGCACAGAGCTCTCAGCAAGCCACTCAGACATACACCATGTGCTGAGTGCCTCTCTAAGATAGTGTTAGGGCTGGGTCCACAGGTTAAAGGGTAAAGAACGAACCACAGTCATAAGTTTACAGATGTTGTTATTGATAGTAATAAAACAGTTGTACCATCTGCAACCGTGTTGGTTTGTCTGTATAGCGGAACACCCAACATGACATAGTACCAGGATTGGAACCCAGCAACTGTGAGACCTACCTACACATCTTCAGGAATCAGCCATCCTGCGTCATGGACAGCATCAGCCCGCCGCAGCCGCTCCAAATCGCTGGAAACCTCGGCGTCAACTAGAAGCTGTTCAAACAGCGCTTCCAGTTCTTCCTAGAAGCCACAGAAAGGGAGAATGCTTCAGACACCAGAAAAATCGCCCTCCTCCTCTCCACGGCAGGGCAACACTCCAACCACATCTACAACTCCCTGGTGTTCGCGGACGGTGAGGACAAGACGAAGTACAAGACGGTCCTTCTTAAACTCGAGCAGCACTTCAGTGTCGAGGTGAACGAGAGCTTCGCGAGGTACCTCTTCCAGCAGCGCCTGCAGGGTAAGGATGAGCCTTTTCAATCTTTCCTGACAACCCTCCGTATCCTCGCGCAGTCCTGCCGTTATGAGGCCACCTCCGATTCCATGATTCGGGACCAGATAGTTTTTGGGGTCACCTCGTGCACCCTATGCCAGCAGCTCCTCAAAATTAAGAGCCTCACCTTAGCCACCGCCATCGAAGCCTGCGTCCTCCATGAAAACGCGACCAGCCGGTACTCCCAATTCCAGGCGGCCGAATCGGCACGGCAGGGGTCCTACGAGGCCAAGCGGGTCCAGTCGATTGAGTTCCTCCTGGCCCGCGGCCCGGACGAGGGCGGCCATTTCGCGTGCTTTCCGCGCCTCCCGCGCTTGTACGCACCAAAAGAGACGTCGACGCAGAGGGACGCGATGCGCAGGCGCGCTCAACGTAGGACCGAACTGCGCATGCACGATGGCGCAACGAACGCCATGACGTCACGACGTGCGACAACTGTGGATCCGCACATTTAAAGCGGCAATGTCCAGCAAAGAATCGACAATGCCTCTGCTGTGGTAAGATGGGCCACTACACTGCCTGCTGTCGAGCAGCTCAGCCTGCCAACGCTCCCCAATTCCGCCAGCCTTGCAGGGACGTGCGGGCCATTCAGCCTCCATACACCGAATCATACCCTGACGATGTACAGACCGGTGATACCGACGACCGGGAAGCCTTCCGCGTCGCGGTCATTGACAGGAACCGGATGTCCCCAAGCAGGACCCACCAACCGATGCCAGTTAACAGCGTTAATCCAGGTGATGAATGGTGTGCCACCCTAACGGTCAACCGATCACCAATCATATTCCGTTTGGACACTGGTGCCTCCGCCAACCTTATAGCATGGTCAGCCTTCTACGCCTTGAAGGTCAGACCACCGATTCGGCCATCCCACTGTCAGATGTTCGATTACAGCGGAAATGTTATCCTGGCCATGGGATCCTGCCAGCTTGAGGTCACACACAATGCATACACAGCCACACTGTCCTTTGAGATAGTTGGATCATCGAAGGACTCCCTGCTAGGCGCACAGGCGTACAAGGTTCTCCACCTCGTTCAGCGGGTACACACTCTGTCTCCAGCAGGCACGTCCGATTTCCCGGATGCAGACTTTAGGGGACAGCTCCACTCGCTCCTCGCCCACAACCAGGAGGCTTTCGAGGCATGGGCACACTGCCCTACACTTACAGAATTCGGCTCAAACCGGACGCCACCCCGGTCATTCACGCACCTCGTAGGGTCCCAGCACCACTCAAGGACCGCCTCATGCAGCAGCTGCAGGATCTCCAGGACCAAGGAATGCTTTCCCGGGTCACGGAGCCCAAGCCATGGGTCAGCTCCATTGTGTGCATTAAAAAGCCCTCTGGCGAACTCAGGATCTGCATCGACCCGAAAGAACTGAACAACAACATCATGAGGGAACACTATCCCATACCCAAACGGGAAGCGATCATGAGCGAAATGGCCCGGGCTAAAATTTTTACCAAGCTTGATGCCTCAAAGGGTTTTTGGCAGATTCAACTGGATCAGTCCAGCAGGAAGCTGTGCACCTTCAACACTCCCTTTGGCAAGTACTGCTACAACAGAATGCCGTTTGGCACCATCTCGGCATCCGAGGTATTTCATAGAATCATGGAACATATGATGGAGGGCATCGAAGGGGTGCGCGTCTATGTTGACGACGTCATCATCTGGTCCACCACACCACAGGAGCACATCTGTCGTCTCCAGCAGATCTTTGCTTGGATACGAGAACACGGCCTGCGCCTCAACCGAGCCAAGTGTTCTTTTGGCCATACTGAGCTAAAGTTTCTGGGGGACCACATGTCCCGGTCAGGGGTGCGGCCGGATGCAGACAAAGTGACAGCTATTGCAGCCATGCTGCAGCCGGCGGACACGAAGGCAGTGCTACGCTTTCTAGGGATGGTCAACTTCCTGGGGAAGTTCATTCCCAACCTTGCCTCCCACACAACGGCTCTTCGCCACCTAGTGAAGAAGACCACGGAGTTCTAGTGGCTGCCCGCACACCAGAAGGAACGGGAGGAGCTCAAGATTAAGCTCACCACAGCCCCGGTATTGGCGTTCTTCGACACCTCTCGAGATACGAAGATCTCGACTGATGCCAGCCAGTCCGGCATTGGGGTGATACTCCTGCAACGGGACGACACTGCATCATGGGCCACGGTCGCCTATGCCTCGCGGGCCATGACCCCCACAGAACAGCGCTTTGCGCAGATCGAGAAGGAGTGCCTGGCTTTGTTAACCGGCATAGATAAGTTCCACGACTACGTGTATGGTCTCCCTCAGTTCACCGTGGAAACCGACCATCACCCCCTGGTCAGCATCATACAAAAGGACCTGAATGAGATGACCCCTCGTCTCCAGCGCATTCTGCTCAAGCTCCGGAGATACACCCTGGGAAAGGACCTCATCACCACGGATGCCCCGTCCAGAGCAGTGAGCACACCGCCCGATTTGGAGGGGTTCGTATGTCAGGTCGAAGCGCATGTGGCCTTCACATCGGCCAATCTGCCAACTAATGATTCAAGTCTGGCCCGTATTCACCGGGAGACTGCGGCTGACCCCCTTCTACAATGTGTGATGCGCCACATGACGGGAGGGTGGCTCAAAGGACAGTGCCCACAATTCTACAATGTCCGGGACGACTTGGCCGTCATTGACGGTGTCCTCCTAAAGTTGGACCGGATTGTGATTCCACACAGCATGCACAGGCTGGTCCTCGAACAATTACACAAAGGCCATCTCGGGGTTGAGAAGTGCAGACGGAGGGCCCGAGAAGCTGTATTCTGGCCGGGCATCAGCGACGATATTGCCAACATGGTGCTCAACTGCCCCACCTGCCAAAGGTTTCAGCCGGCGCAACCCCCTTAGACGCTTCAGCCCCATGAGTTGGTAACGTCCCCCTGGGCGAAGGTGGGTGTGGACCTTTTTCATGCGCTCGGCAGGGACTACGTCATCATTATAGATTACTTTTCGAATTATCCAGAGGTCATGCGCCTGCACGATTTGTCATCGCCGGTTGTCATCAGGGCATGCAAAGAAACCTTCGCTCGCCATGTGTGGTAGTATGCATTCGGGGTCATGTAGGACTGTGAAGCCATGATGTCATTGGCTGACAGATCCCGGGTCCTGGTTGGCTGTTGACCTCTAGCTCCGCCCTGAAGGCGGAGTATAAGAACCAGGAGTTCTCCCCCGCAGGCCAGTCTGTTGCTGAACTGCGGGGAACAAGTCACGCTTAATAAAGCCTCATCGACTTCATCTCTATTCGTCTCTCGTGAGTCTTTGTGTGCCACAATTTATTAAGCGTGCTTAAAGGACTATGGAGCTCAGGATCATCCCGGAATGCCTGAGGATCAGCCCCCACGCAGTGAACTCAGCAGCAGTTTTTAAACACTGGCAGACTTGTTTCGAAGCATACCTCCGAACGGCCCCCGGCCGGGTCACAGAAGACCAGAAACTACAGGTCCTGCACTCGAGGGTAAGCCCGGAAATTTTCCATCTCATAGAAGACGCAGAGGATTTCCAGACGGCGTTCGCAGCACTAAAAAGCATCTATGTTCGCCCAGTGAACCAGATCTACGCACGCTACCAACTCGCAACGAGACGGCAAAGTCCCGGAGAATCGCTAGACGAATTCTACGCCGCGCTGCTAATTTTGGGACGGGCCTGCAGCTGCCCGCCGGTAAACGCGATTGAACACACGGACATGTTAATTCGCGATGCGTTTGTGGCTGGTATGAACTCTCCCCAAATCCGCCAAAGACTTTTAGAAAAAGAGTCGCTAGGACTCTCAGAGGCACGGGCCCTTGCAGCCTCACTAGATGTGGCTGCGCGTAACGCCCACGCGTACGGCCGCGACCACGCGGCAGCCCCTTGGGCTCCGTGGACCCCCGTCGCGACAAACCACCCCCCCCACCCCACAGGCTTGCGCGGTTCAGACGCCAAGTCGTCCCGGGGGAGCCCGCTGCTATTTCTGCGGCCAGGCGAAACACCCCCGGCAGCGCTGCCCGGCCCGCGCAGCGATTTGCAAGAGCTGTGGGAAAAAGGGCCATTTCGCGGCTGTGTGCCGGTCCCGGGAGGTCGCCGCTGTCCCCGGAGAACAAGGAGTCCTGCGCGTTTCTAACGCTCCCCAACCCCCCCAGCGCCCCATGTACGACCCGCAGGCGCAACCATTTTGGGTCCCGGCCACCGCTGTCCCCGGAGAACAAGGAGTCCCGCGCGTTTCAAACGCTCCCCAACCCCCCCAGCGCCCCATGTGCGACCCGCCATTTTGGGTCCCGGCCACCACGAGGGGAGGAGGGGCGCCGCCATCTTGGGACCCCCCAGCCCTGTGCGACGCATGGGAGTGGCCATTTTGTCCACCCCCGCCGCCATCTTGTGACCCCCCAGCCATGTGCGATGCATGGGGGTGGCCATTTTGTTCACCCCCGCCGCCATCTTGGACGGCAACAATGGACCCCAGCATCGACGGCTCCACGGGGTTCGAGGAAGACGCTGAAGCACTACGACCACGTCTGGCCTCAATGACGCTGGACCAAGCACGGCCCCGGATGCTCCAGACGACGACAACAACGGTGCTGATCAACGGGCACGAGACACCATGCCTGGTCGACTCCGGGAGCACAGAAAGCTTCATCCACCCCGACACGGTAAGACGCTGTTTTTTGACCATCCGTCCCAGTGCGCAAAAGATTTCCCTAGCTGCAGGATCCCACTCTGTACAGATCAAAGGCTTCTGCATAGTGACCCTAACGGTGCAAGGGAGGGAGTTTAAAAACTACAGGCTCTACGTCCTTCCCCAACTCTGCGCGCCCACATTACTGGGATTAGACTTCCAGTGCAATCTGCAGAGCCTAACCTTCCAATTCGGCGGCCCAATACCCCCACTCACTATCTGCGGCCTCGCAACCCTCAAGGTTGAGCCCCCATCCTTGTTTGCAAACCTCACCCCGGATTGCAAACCCGTCGCCACTAGGAGCAGACGGTACAGCGCCCAGGACCGGACATTCATTCAAGTCCAGCGGCTACTGAAGGAAGGCATAATCCAGGCCAGCAATAGTCCCTGGAGAGCACAGGTGGTTGTAGTAAAGACAGGGGAGAAGCAAAGGATGGTCATAGACTATAGCCAGACCATCAACAGGTACACACAGCTAGATGCGTACCCTCTCCCCCGCATATCCGACATGGTCAATCGGATTGCCCAATATAAGGTCTTCTCCACCGTGGACCTCAAGTCCGCCTACCATCAGCTCCCCATCCGCCCAAGTGACCGCAAGTACACAGCCTTCGAGGCAGATGGGCGATTATACCACTTCCTGAGGGTCCCATTTGGCGTCACAAACGGGGTCTCGGTCTTCCAACGAGAGATGGACCGAATGGTTGATCAACAAGGGTTGCAGGCCACGTTCCCGTATCTCGACAACGTAACCATCTGCAGCCACGATCAGCAGGACCACGACGCCAACCTCCAAAAATTCCTCCAGACCGCTAAAGCCTTGAACCTCACATACAACGAGGACAAGTGCGTTTTTAGCACAAACCGGCTAGCCATCTTGGGATATGTAGTGCGCAATGGGATAATAGGCCCCGACCCCGAACGTATGCGCCCCCTCATGGAATTTCCCCTCCCTCACTGCTCAAAAGCCCTAAAACGCTGCCTGGGGTTCTTTTCATATTACGCCCAGTGGGTCCCCCAGTACGCAGACAAGGCCCGCCCCTTAATACAGACCACGACCTTCCCTCTGTCGACAGAGGCTTGCCAGGCCTTCAGCCGCATCAAAGCGGATATCGCAAAGGCCACGATGCGCGCCATCGACGAGTCACTCCCCTTCCAGGTCGAGAGCGACGCCTCCGATGTAGCTCTAGCGGCCACCCTTAACCAAGCGGGCAGACCCGTGGCCTTTTTCTCCCGAACCCTCCACGCCTCAGAAATCCGCCACTCCTCAGTGGAAAAGGAAGCCCAAGCCATAGTGGAAGCTATGCAACATTGGAGGCATTACCTGGCCGGCAGGAGATTCACTCTCCTCACTGACCAACGGTCGGTAGCTTTCATGTTCGATAATGCACAGCGGGGCAAAATTAAAATTACAAGATCTTAAGGTGGAAGATCGAGCTCTCCACCTTCAACTATGAGATCTTGTACCGTCCCGGAAAGCTGAACAAGCCGTCCGATGCCCTATCCCGCGGCACATGTGCCAACGCACAAATTAACCGTCTCCAAACCCTCCACGAGGACCTCTGCCACCCGGGGGTCACTCGGTTCTACCATTTTATAAAGTCCCGCAACCTCCCCTACTCCGTGGAGGAGGTCCATACAGTCACAAGGAACTGCCACATCTGCGCAGAGTGCAAACCGCATTTTTTCAGGCCGGATAGTGCGCACCTGATCAAGGCCTCCCGTCCCTTTGAACGCCTCAGTCTGGATTTCAAAGGGCCCCTCCCCTCCACCGACCGCAACACATACTTCCTGAACGTGGTGGACGAGTACTCCCGTTTCCCCTTCGCCATCCCCTGCCCTGGCATGACAGCGGCCACAGTCATTAAAGCCCTTAACACCATATTCACACTGTTCGGTTGCCCCGCATACGTCCATAGCGACAGGGGGTCCTCCTTCATGAGTGACGAGCTGCGCCAGTTCCTGCTCAGCAAGGGTATAGCCTCGAGCAGGACGACCAGCTACAACCCCCGGGGGAACGGGCAAGTAGAGAGGGAGAACGGCACGGTCTGGAAGACCATCCTACTGGCCCTACGGTCCAGGGATCTCCCAGTTTCACGGTGGCAGGAGGTCCTCCCGGACGCTCTCCACTCCATCCGGTCGCTACTGTGTACCACTAGTAACCAAACGCCTCATGAGCGCCTCCTTGTCTTCCTCAGGAAGTCCTCCTCTGGAACGTCGCTGCCGACCTGGCTGGCGGCCCCAGGACCCATCTTGCTCCGGAAACATGTGCGGGCGCACAAGTCGGACCCGTTGGTCGAGAGGGTTCACCTCCTCCACGCGAACCCGCAGTACGCCTGCGTGGAGTACCCCGACGGCCGACAGGACACGGTCTCCCTGTGAGATCTGGCACCCGCCGGCAACACGCACACCCCCCCGACACCAATCACCCCCTGCCTGCCACCGGCGCACCCCGCGACCGCCCCCTTCCCGGGAGGATCGGTCCTCCTCCCAGGTCCGACCAGAAGTGAAGCTGAAGCAGAAACCGTAAAGCTCCCGGAGACGACAACACTGGAACAAGCACCACCACCACCGGGGCTGAGGCGATCGACAAGGACGACCAGACCGCCCGGCCGACTTGTGGCATCGGTGTAACACTAGAATGTTGTGGACTTTAACGAGAATTTTTTTCCCCTTTTCCCTCTTACGAATACTGTAAATAGTTCAAAACAAAAAAAACCCTGTACATACTGTGATGACATGCAAAAGTTTTTCCTCCCAGGACCAGCCTTGTAAACCCCTACCACCATGCGAAGCACCACCCCGCCGGGTTCATTTTTAACAAGGGGTGAATGTGGTAGTATGCATTAGGGGTCATGTGGGACTGTGAAGCCGTGATGTCATTGGCTGACAGATCCCGGGTCCTGGTTGGCTGTTAACCTCTAGCTCCGCCCTGAAGGCGGAGTATAAGAACCAGGAGTTCTCCCCCGCAGGCCACTCTGTTGCTGAACTGCGGGGAACAAGTCACGCTTAATAAAGCCTCATCAACTTCATCTCTATTCGTCTCTCGTGAGTCTTTGTGCGCTACACCATGGCATTCCGCTTACTGTCATGTCAGACAATGGGCCGTGTTTTGCAAGCCAAGAATGGTCTTCTTTTGCTGCTTCGTATGGCTTCACACACGTGACGTCCGGCCCTCTGCATCCCCAGTCAAATGGCAAGGCGGAAAAGGGTGTCCATATCGTCAAGCGGCTCCTCTGCAAGGCTGCTGATGCCGGATCGGATTTCTGCTTAGCCCTGCTGGCCTTTCGCTCGGCCCCACTATCCACTGGTCTCTCACCAGCCCAGCTGTTGATGGGTCGGGCCCTCAGGACCACTGTGCCATCCATTCTTGTTCCTACACCCGACCATGCTCCAGTACTGCAAAGGATGCGACAGCAGTGTGCTCAGCAGAAGGTGGCACATGACACTCGGGCAACTGATCTTCCTGCCTTGGCGCCTGGAGACAACGTACACATCCACCTATAGAGGGTGGCTGGTCGGCAACTGCCGAAGTTCTCCGACGCGTGGCTCCCCGCTCGTTCCTAGTTCGCATGCCTGATGGCTCCATTCGCCGGCGTAATCGCCGGGCTCTTCGCCTGCTTCCGAACTCGCTACGTGGTCATACACCGGTGCCACACCCTCCTGTTGTTCCTGATGTCGACTTCGTGGAGCTTCCTGCCACCATGCCCATTCTTCTGTCACCTGTGGCCAGGCCCATTCCTCAGCCGGTGGATCCTGACCCACCCTTGAGGCGGTCAACCCGAATTCGTCGCCCACCTACTAGGCTGGACTTATGAGCCTGTTTGAACATTGGACTCACTAAAGTGTTACGCCACACTGTTAATATGTTTCTCTTTTTGTCGTTACAGGAGTTCGTTTTAATGTTTGATGATTACACTTGTTTCGTTTATGGTACAACCTCATTGCTATGTTGCACCTGACACCTTCCTATGTATATAGTTTAGCCTCATGTACATGTTGTAGATATTGCACACACACATTCAGCTGCACTCAGTACACATCTATATTTATTACCACATAGGCACATATTCTTGTAAAAAAAAGGGGGGATGTCATGATATTTTGATAAACATCATGGTGCAAACACACATACACACTGATGGACAGATCAACGGACCAATCAACACACACGCAACATCACAGCCAATCACAAGCAAGAGCACACGCACTATAAAACGGGGAACACCACAGTTCCCGCTCATTCAAGCAGGAGACAGCTCAGGGCACAGAGCTCACAGCAAGCCACTCAGACACACACCATGTGCTGAGTGCCTCTCGAAGATAGTGTTAGGGCTGGGTCCACAGGTTAGCGGGTAAAGTACGAACCACAGTCATAAGTTTACAGATGTTGTTCTTGATAGTAATAAAACACGAGTTGTACCATCTGCAACCGTGTTGGTTCGTCTGTATAGCAGAACACCCAAGACGACAGTTGTGGGTTTGAAAGGTGCTGTCTAAGGAACCTTGGCAAATTACTGCAGCGCATCGTGTAGATGGTACACACGGCTGCCACTGTTCTTCGGTGGTGGAGTGTTTGAATGTTTGTGGAAGGGGGAGCAATCAAGAGGGCTGCTTTGTCCTGGATGGTGTTGAGCCTCTTGAGTGTTGTTGGAGCTGCGCTCATCCAGCAAAGTGGAGAATATTCCATTAATCTCCTGACTTGTGCCTTGTAGATAGTGGACAGGCTTTGGGGGGTCAGGAGGTGAGTTCGTCACTGCAGGATTTCTAGCCTTTGACCTGCTCTATATGGCTAGTCCAGTTCAGTTTCTGATCAATGTTGACCTCCAGGATGTTGATTATGGGCAATTCAGCGAAGGTAATGCCATTGTATGTCAAGGGGCAATGGTTAGATCCTCTCTTGTAGGAGATGGCCATTGCCTGACACTTGTGTGGTGTAAATGTAACTAGCCACTTGTCAGCCCAAGCCTGGGTATTATCCAGGTCTTGCTGCATTTGGACATGCACTGCTTCATTATCTGAGGAGTCGCGAATGGTGCTGAAATGATATGCATTGTTATTTATGTGTAGATCAGCAGCAACTTGTGGTGAAGAAAAGCTGCCCGTTGAATTATGAATTATCACAAGTTGCTGGACGATTTGCATTGCTCCACTATTAGCTTCTTGAAATGGCATCTTGCCCTTAACCGCTCTGTAATTTCCGTGAGTTGCTGCAGTTGCACATTCAGTGTCCATTAACTGTCTCAGAGGGTGTTAAGTCGAGTGTAATGAGCCAGCAGATGGTCTCACTCAGGCGGCCTCAATATTTACTTTCCCATTGGGAGGAAGGGAGCGGGTAAACGGCATGGGGACAGGTGGGAGGGTGCAGGTGGAAGTGTGGACAAGAGTGAGTGCTGGTGGGAGGAGTTGGTTGGGATGGGAGGAGTAGGGGGAGAGGGGAGTAGGGAAGGAGGGGGGTGTAGAGGGGAGTGTGGGAGTGAGCACCGGGGCGGTGGGAGTGGACACCGGGGGGGTGGGCTGGGGTCTTATTCGGCACCGGGCTGGGGAAGAAACTGACTGCTGGTGGAGGAGATGAGATTGGCTGCTGATGTGTGTGTGTGACGAAGAGAGAATGTGTGTGAGAATGAATTTGTGTGAGAAAGAGAGTGTGTGAGAAGGAGAGTGTGTGCAAGAGAGAAATAGATTGTGTGTGAGAGAGACTGTGTGTGACAGAGAGCGTGGGCCATATTCTCAGCTTCAGAGACTGTGCTGATGCCTGGACTGAATGGCTTGAGTTCGACGGCCCCGAAAGCGACGCCGGGCCCAGAGCGATTCAGGACATCCTAATGGTCTTGCACCGGCACCACGTGGAACTAGCACAATTCCAACGAACGCTGGCATGAGATTCGCTGGGGTTGAGATTGACACTCGAGAGCCTGACAAGCAGGAGCTGCAGATAGGCATTCCACACCCTCATCCCAGCCAGGAAGATGGCACTGTTGCACTGGACTACGCCCATCCTGATGGGTCATCTGGGGCCAAAGAGTACCTGGAGGGGTGGTGTTAAGTTCAGGTGGGCAGTCAGCAGCGTGCAGGTGGGCGTGGGTGCCACATATGCCACGGGGACATCATGATCCATCACTTGCTCCTCCGATGCCGATCTATGCCTTGGCAATTGCCCACACCCCGGCCCCACCGACCAGATCCAACACCCAGCGTTCAGCGGCGATGTGGGGCCCTCGGTCTGCGGACCCCTTCGGTCTGCTGTCTCTCTGCGGTTGTGGGTTGCCGTCTCCTGGGGGACAGAAAATCCACAGTGTGAGACACTCGGCCGTGGGCAGCACAGGGGGTCCACGACTGGTGGCCGGTCTGTGCTGGGCACCCGGCCATGGCGGGCGGTACGGTTGTTGGCATGTGGTGCAGGGGGGAGGTTGAGGGCAGCCTGCCTGCAGATGGGATTGGATCGCCCTCTGGGCGGGGGTGTTGGTATGGGTGTGTGGGACAGGAGTTGATGATATGATGCTCAGGGCACAGTGGTGGTGGTGGCCCACCCTGGCTGGCCTGGGGGTTGCCCACCCACGCCCAGCACTGCCTAGCGGTCGGCTGGTAGGCGCTGTGTGGAGGGGGCGGGGGGGGGGGGGGTGAGGGGGTGGGAGGGGGCTATTGATGTGGGAGGTGTTTGTGTGTGAAAGAGAGTGTATGAGAGAGAGAAAGTTTGTGTACGAAAGTGTTTGTGAGTGACTAAGGAGATTGTGAAAGAGTGAGAGTGTTTGTGTGAGAAGGAGAATGGTGAAATAGTGGAGGTGAGAGAGAGATGGCGGTATTGGCATATCATTAGCGGGCCTGACACGGTATACTCCGGGGCCTCCGCGATTCACCACCTCCGATGAGCCGAGTTCCTGATGGCGCAGTTCATTTATGGTTTCAAAAATCGCACCTCACCCCCACTGTCCCACCGCCACCCCTGCCCCAAACACCCCACCCGCCACTCACCAGGCGACCACCAAGGGCACACTCATGGTGGACCCAGTGAGGACAGTGCCAGTCAACAGCATAGGCATCAGGGACGGGCACGAGGACCAGGGACCCCCAAGGTGCCAGCCGCCGACGGGGCAGGGATGAGGGGTTAGGGGGTGGGTCATGCAGAGCCGGAGCCCGCAGTGCCAACTGGGGCCACCATGTAGCCCATAGAGCCTGGTTGGGCACGGGATTATGCAGCATGCTAACATGTTGGCCTTTCACCTCCTGAAGACAATGGCATTTGGAGTTCGACCAGCACGGGTGGCAGCCCTGGTGGTCATCGCAGCTCTGCGAGATGGCCTGCGGCTGTATGAGCGGGAGCCGCTCGAAGAGGAAGTAGAAGATGCAGCAGCAGTCGCGCAGCAGCGGAACGGTCAGCAGCGGGACAGGCTGTAGAGGGCAAGTAGCAGCCGCACAGGCAAGTGGGATGGCCGCACAACAGGTCAAGGAGAGAGAGGTGCCACGGAAGCGCCGCATGAGGCCTCATATGTACTGGCAGCGCCTGTCATTCGAGGACCTGCCGGACCAGAAATGCTGTCGGAGGCTCTGGCTGAGCAGAGAGACAGGGTGACACATGTGCCATATGGTGGCACACCTGGCACCGCAGGGGTATGGGGGAGGACACTTGCTCCCGGTGACCGTCAAGGTGATGGTCCACCTGAACGTCTATGCCACGGGGTCCTTCCAGTCACCAAGTGGAGACCTGTCTGTGATCTCACAGACCTCGGTACACAGGTGCAATCGGTGCCATCACGGAGGCCCTATGTGCCCAGGCGGATCAATACATCCATTTCGATGTGGACCGAGCCCACCAGGATGCCTGGGCAGTGGGGTTCGCTGCCATTACCAGGATGCCCTGGGTCCAGGGGGCGATAGACAGGATGCATGTCGCCCTACGGGCATCTGCTGATAACAGACCGCTCTACACCAACCGAAAGAGTTACCACTCAATGTATGTCCAGCTGGTCTGTGACCATCAGCTGCACATCGTGCACCTCTGCACCCGAAACCCGGGCAGTGTGCGCAATTCCTTCATCTTGGTACACTCGCCGATTCCTGACATGTTCGAGGGGCAAAACCCCCACTCCCACCCCGGCTGAAGGGTTGGCTCCTGGGTGATAGGATTTACCCGCTGCGGCCATGGCTGATGAAACCTATCCGGAGGCCGCAGATCAATGCAGAGACCCGCTACAACGTTGCCCACGCAGCGACTAGGGGTGTGATTGAGCGGTACTACGGCCTCCTGAAGATGCGGTTGAGGTGCCTGGACCGCTCTGGAGGGGCCCTCCAGTACGAGGCTGAGAGGCTCGCCCGCATCGTGGCGGCCTGCTGCATCCTCCACAACATCGCACAGCAGAGGGGCGATGTGTTGGAGGAGGAGGATTAAGAGGAACGGCAGGCCTCGTCTGATGAGTGTAATGATAGGCTGACTGACATAAAACTAAGGGGTTAAACAGAACACCCGGCTGTGGCATTACCACTAGTGGGCACTACACAACTCATTATAAAACCGGACACACACGAGACCATCCCTCTCACTCCTGGCAGGGACTGCAGGATTAGCACCAGAATTGTTTAGATCTCAGGCTGGGTCACCACATGTGGCCTCGATCCCAGTTGTGCAGTTAGTCATTATCACTGAGTTACTAGAGTTAGATCAGCAGAGTGTCGAACTCATTTATCTAGTTGTTGTTCCTGAATAAATCCTTTCAACTTACTTCAAGGACTGGAGTGTCTTTCAACGTCGTCTATGGTCAGTAGCAACTTATGTTAATCAAACAGCATAACATAATAATGAGGAGGATGCGGGGCAGGGGAAGGATGGGCAGGACATGGGGCCCAGGCAGGCAGGGGAGGCCTCATGATGTATGCGCCACGGTCAACACGCACAGGATACTATGGTCACCTCCAGGTTCACTGACTAAGAGGGAGGGGTGGAGGGGGGGGGGTGGTGCGGCTGGCCAGGGGCATGACACCACATCCCAAACCCACACGTCTTTACTTTCCACCCCACCATACCCGCCGCTTGCACCCCCCCTCCGTTATACATACCTGCAGTGCTACGAGGTAGGAGTCCTGGGTTGGCAGAAACAGCGGGTCTGGTCCATGGAATGGAGAGTGATGACATCCCGCTCTACGATGAGCTCTGCATCACATGACAATGCCTGATTCATGGCCACGGTATCACCTTCCACCTGGGCGATCCCTACATGCGAGTGGCCACTCCACATCAATGTCGCACAGAATCCCTGGGGTGGGGGTGCTGGGGTTGGTTGGGGTGCAGGGGGGGGGTGGGGGGGAGGGGGTGGGAACATGATCCACAGGCAGGGCCTGCCCCCCCCTCCTCTCCGGCCAGCCTGGACCAGCCCACCCCACAGACATATCAGACAGAGCACCGAGTCAGTTGCAACAGTAGTAACAGGTGTTTATTTTGAACAAGTATATACAGTCTGTGCCCTAGCCCCTATAACTACGCTGTGCCCTGCAGCCATGCCAACTTTTAACTGGTGTCTAATTTTCTGGCCATAGGGGCCCTAACACTACATCTAGGTGGTTCCCCAGATGGTACGGCAGGAGTGGAGGTGGCCTCCTGTGACTCCTGCCCTACGACAAGGGTCCCCGTGGCGCGCATCTCCTGAGGCGACCTGGCCTAGATGAGCCCAGCTGCCGCTCGGGTGTCCCTGGTGCCGCGGTGTCAAGCTTTTCTGCCCGCTGTCCACCAGATGCGCCAGGGACAGGAGGGTTGGGGGGCGGAGTCCGAGGTGCTGCGGTTGGTGGTGGAGGATGAGGGTGAGTACGGTTACAGGTGTATTGGGGGGGGGGGGTGCAGGGTTAGTGCCAGGGGCACACAGTGCTGCCTACTCGCCCTGGCAGCCCTGAGGTGGTCATGAAGTTCTTTTTGGCTCTGCATGCAGGTGCGGGTGCCATTGCCCATGCGCTGACTGCCTCTGCCACCTGCGCCCAGGCACGACGGACTGTGGCACCTGGCAGCCTCCTACCCGGGCCGGGGTACATGGTCATCCGCCGTTCATCCACCGTGTCCAGGAGGGTCTCCTGTTCTGTACCCGTGAACCGCTTTCCTTACAGCCATCTTGTTTGCTGGGTTGGTGTGTGTGGGGGGGGGGGCGGTAGAATCATCAATGTGCGGCTGCAGCTTGTCAGCCTCTTGTGTGGCAATCACGGACCCGGCGAATCCCGCACCGTTTTTCATTAGAATTGATTGTGTTCCACGTGGCGTCGATGGAATCAATGCAGGTGTGGCGCCGATCTTTCTGTTGTGAAAATCAGCGTCAGCATTTAGGGCTGGATTCTCCGATTTTGGGGCTATGTCCAGAGTTTCCATGTTGCTTTGTGTGGGAAAAATCGGCACTGCCCCAGCACCAATTCTCCGACCGGTGAGCGGCTAGCAGCCGCGCCGCATGAAACGCACGACCTTCCTGACACACGCGCCTGGAGAATTACCAGGTGTGTGGCCGCACAATTGCACGGTGAAGACATGCAGCGGTCACTCAGTGTGGCATGACGCCAGCCGTTCTCGAACCCAACGTGCCAGATAGTGCCCTCCGGCCACCCCTCGCCACCCCTGGGCCGCCCCCCACCAGTTCCCCCAGCCCTCGTGGAAGCCCCTCCCCGGGCCAGCAGCACGGCTGCTGCCAACTGTGGCGGCGTTGGTCACAGTCCGCAGCCACCACGGCGGGTTCCCAACTGCTGAGACCACACGTCAACCACACGGTCGGGAACTTGGCACTCAATGGCTGTTATTTTGCTTAAAATGGGTGTTCGGCCACGTAATTCAGTAATCATCCTCCCTCGGCCAAATTGAGCAAAATCAGAAAGTGATGTGTTTATGGTGTAGCATTGAAGAGCAAAGTATTGGTTTGGACTTGCTTTAACGTGAAACTTGAAATAATTGTCAAGTTCCACCTACACAAGTTCCACCTACATCCACAGCAAATCTGCGGGTCACTGACAGACCATGTTCACTGCCCACCTTTCTCCCATTTTTTCATTTCTGTCCAATGATTTGGCAGTTCTCCTAAAAAAACTATCCCCTAGTCAGTAAGGCACGCGAGACAGCTGACTGGTCAAAAATTACAGCATAGTTTCATCCACGTTGTGTCCACGTATAAGCTATAATATTTATACTTAACAAGAACAAATTGAAAGCATCAGTAATTTATTGTTAGTGGGCCTCATTATATTTAGTAACAGGAGTAAACCATTCTCTGGAACATTTTGTCCTTACATAGCAAGACAATGAATCTGACCCTTGGCTCCTTTCCATTTCACAAATTATTGTTGACCTGAGGGGAATAAGGACAAAGAATTAGACATATATAAAATCAGAAACTTGCAATTACCACAACAGTAATTCATCCTCGACTATGATGAGCTCAAACTTGGACAGAGGCTTCACATTAAATAGATCATGGCTTAAAATTGTTCTTCATAACAGGAATGTGAGAGATGGATAATGGTTTTTTGAGTAGCTGCTGCTAAGAAATACACTGTGTCCTAGATCGAGAGTATTCCCGTATGGATTCCTTCAATATAAAAAATAACAAAGAAGATAAAATGAAGACTTATTAATGTGCACTTTCTCTCTTCATACTCACACTTCCTTTTTAATCATGAAGTTTAATCAAACCGATTTGCCAGATTTTACCTGCCTCCCCACCTACAGTTCATCTTGTGCCTCTTAACACAGTGTGCACAAACACCGCACATATGCACTGACATCACTGACGGACAGTCGTTAACTCTCCAAGTAATTCTGCAAGATAAAACTGTTAATATTAGTCAACAACATAATCATCAACAACGCACAGGCAAAGGTAAGAATCCCTGGAGATCAATGCCCCAAGCCGAGCCTTGACTATCACAGACACTGAAGGATATTGCTTGTCCCCTTCGTTTAATTCTGTAAATGTGCAGCAGCCTTTACAACCTTGAAGCTGTATTCTCACACGATCACCATAAATGTCCAGCTTCTACTTGCCATCCTAACTCTTGTCCCACTTCTCTTGTAGCATGCGATTGCTGCGAAAGACATCCTGAAGGGGAACAATCCTCCTGAGGAAGTACAGTCATCACTCCATCCCTCCCTGAAACATTCAGACTCCATATGGAGTAGATAGTAATGCAGAGGAATCCGCATGTTATGAAATACCCAGGACTGCAATGGGTGCAGATACAGCCAAAGAAAGAGGTCACCAGATTGTGAGATCCTCTCCCAGTTCTGCGGAGGAGCACGGAAATGAGAAATTAATTGGGCAATCATGAAAATAAAACTGCTGGCCTCTCTCAATCAGTTATATAGGTTACTGGAAGCCATGCTGAGGTGGTTCATCATCATTGTTGAAAGTACGCAGAAGTCTGTTCACCATCTGATGTTGACCATCAGCACTCTAACTTGGAGAGTGTGGTCATCTCTAAGCACATTGCAGCCACACCCTCACAATGATAATCAATGTCACTAACCATTGAATCTTTGGTAGAATCACAAATAGTTTCCATGCATGCCGGGCGCTATTCTCCCCCCCACGCCGGGTGGGAGAATCGCCGGGGCGCTGCGCGAATCGCGCCACGCCGCCCCGACCCCCGCACGCGATTCTCCCACCCCCCCGGAAACCAGCGGCGCGCGATTCGCACCAGGCCGCTCAGAGAACCGGTGAGCGCCGATTCTCCAGCCGGATGGACTAAGCGGCCGCTATGATACGACAGGTTCCCGCCGGTGCCATCCACCCCTGGTCACTGCCGGCGGGAACTCTGCGGGAATGCTGGGGGGGGGGCCTGTTGGGGAGGGAGGGGGGCTCCTTCACCGGGGTGGCCTCCGATGGGGTCTGGCCCGCGATCGGGGCCCACCGAATGGCGGGCCGGCATCTCCCCCCCCCCGGGCCTACCTCCTTCCGCGGGCGGCCCCAGAATACCGGCCCCATGTTGGTGAGGGGCCGGCGTGACGTTCCCCGCGCATGCGCAGGATGACGCGGCCCAACTGCGCATGCGCAAGATTGGGCTGCCCCAACTGCGCATGCGCGGGTTGGCGCGGTGCCCATTTGGCACTGCGTAAGGACGCTGGAGCGGCGTGAACCGCTCCAGCACCGTGCTGACCCCCTATGGGGGCCAGAATAGGTTGTGCCAGGGCCCTGTTCGCGCCGTCGTGAAACGCGACGGCTTTCACGACGACACAAACACTTGGCCTCCATATCGGAGAATCGCCCCCACCATCTTTGTACTCAGAATGGAGATATAATAATAATATTTATTGTCACAAATAGGCTTACATTAACACTGCAATGAAGTTACTGTGAAAAGCCCCTAGTCGCCATATTCCGGCGCCTGTTTGGGTATACAGAGGGAGAATTCAGAATGTCCAAATTACCTAATAGTACGTCTTTTGGGATTTATGGGAAGAAATGGGAGCACCTGGAGGAAACCCACGCAGACACGGGGAGAATGTGCAGACTCAGCACAGACAGTGACTCAAGCAGGTAATCGAACCTGGGTTCCTGGCGCTGTGAAGCAACAATGCTAACCACTGTGCTACCATGCTGCCCTGGTGAATTGAATGGTTAGGGGATAAAAGCCAAAACTGCTGGTAAATTGCTCAGGTCTGGCAGCTTCTCTGGAGAGAGAAACAGAGTTCAATGTGAATCTTCTTCGGAACTGAGTGGCTAGGCGGTTTGAAGGACCACTCATCTTCTGTGGTCAGCTGTCACACAGATCAGCAAAAGTGCTGAGATCCAACCCATAGGGCAGTGGTATGATGAGACAATTATTTATTGGCCTCGCTGGGGACATTAGCATGTTTGCTCATGCGTTACCTGTTCAATCCGATTATGACCTCCACCCCGGCGACCTCCCTTTTCTCCGGGCCGCCGACATGTCCAGGGTCCTCTGTTCTGTCACGGTGAGGGGCCACAGATCCAGCAGTCCCCTAGCAGTTTTCTACCGCAGGTTATGAGCAGCCTTCTCCTTCAGGGCGAGGGACAGATAATGACAGTGTTAGACAGTCTAGCCCAGGGGGTGGGTAGCTGGTGGCCTCAGTGGCCAGGGCATCCAGGCATGGTGGCTGGTATGGGTGCCGGCATGTGGTGCAGGGTGGGGTACCGGATGCCCTCCGGGTGGGGGAGGGGTCAGGTTGCGGGTGTGTGGGATGCGGGTTAGTGCAAGGGGAACAGTGCTGCCTACTCACTCTGGCCGTCCTGAGGAGGTTGTGCAGTTTCTTCCAGCACTGTTGGCCGGTTGGGACCTCCTTGCCACCTGCGTCCAGGCACGGTGAACAAAGGCGGCTGGCAGCCTCCTTCCCAGGCCGCGGTACAGAGTGAACCGCCTCTCATCCAACGTGTCTAGGAGGTTCTCCAGCTCAGCGACCATGAAACAGGGTGCTGCTCTCCTCATCTTGTTGGCTGAGATGGGGTGTATATGTGGCCGCAGCCTGTCAGCCCCCTGAGTGTCAATCTCGGACCGGATGAATCCGGCACCGTTTCCCATTGCAATCGATTGTGTTCCATGTGGTGCCGGTGCGAGCCCCTTAACGGTTGCTGAATCTGTCCAGGAGCGGCGCCAGTTTTGCTGTCGTAGAAGCCTGCGAAACCTGCCCTGGCATCAACACTTAGTCTCAGAAATGGAGTATTCCGCCGAATAGGTTTTAAACAAAGGATGGATGGAACCAGAATGTTCTAAAGTGCCTAATTGAAAGTTGACGTGCTATTGTTGTTGTTCCTCCCTCCTGCTCACTCATCACTCACTAATCCACTTACTCACAGGCATAGATTGTAACAGATTGTCATACACACATTAGCTACGTGTGTTCTAGGGATTACTTCCCATCCTGAAATCAGCAGCTCACATTGCTCTGTTCAACTCTTTCTACCAATAGTGAGTTCCAGTGCAGGGTACCTATACCTTGGGAACTTATGTAGGCAGCATGAGCTCAATTCAACAGGTAACAACACAAAGCTCTAGAAATGAATACTAGGTGATGGAAACCGAGGAGGGTCAGGGATTTGTTGGCCAGGAAGTGGAATCCTGTCTATCTTTCATTGCAGAGCTTGGGATTCTAACCAATATACTACCACTTGAACCATCAGGAACCTTTCACTCTGGACAGAGTTCCAATATGCATTTTTTGGAACTGTTTTAGAATTTCTGAAAATTGGTTAATATTGGGTGATATTGCCTGAACATTCTTAATTTTATGTTCAGTATTGTGGTGCTCAGTGCTTGTTACATGTCTTCTTTATCTGAGTAATTATTTGATTTGTAAACTTTTATTGTGAAATTAATGTGCCAGCAATATGAGATGTATTTCCTTTTGAAGTGGCAGGAGAACATGACTTACATTTCCTTATAGTCTCTGTATGATATCATGATTCTATCCCAGTATCTTGTGGTCTTCAAAATAAATTGTGCAACATCAAGTTGGCAAAAACGCCTTGCACATGAATAAAGTTGCATGCACGAAGGCTGACTGCAATTCCACATTTACCTTTTTACAAGCTGCATCTGTGATCGTTATCTCATCATTTAGACAAAATATGTTTCAGTTAATATCAAACTGGTAAATTATTAAAGCCAAGCCAATGTCAAAACTCATGTGAACTTAAAAGTGACAAATGGACGCGGTGATGGCTTCCACGGCTGTTCCTGCTCACCATCCAGCTAATCCCCATTATTTGCGAGCATGGAGCAAAATGCAGGTAAAGGTTAAACAGTCTGGAAGTCTAATCAAAGATATGGCAGAGGAATTATAACTGAATGAATTATACCTGAATACCGTAACAGCCTCCCCGAACAGGCGCCGGAATGTGGTGACTAGGGGCTTTTCACAGTAACTTCATTGAAGCCTACTTGTGACAATAAGCGATTTTCATTTCATGACCTGGACTAACATCATTTTCTCAACGTTTTTTGTCATCTGGGCATTTTCATAGACTGCACCATTATCTCAGAAATACTAGCAAACTACAAAGTCCACCGTTTAATATTGATTATCAGGAAAGACTAGAAACTCAACTTTGCACAGTGGTTAGCACTGCTGCCCCACAGCGCCAGGGACCTGGGTTCAATTCCGGCCTTGGGCGACTATGTGGAGTTTGCACATTCTCCCCGTGTCTCTGTGGGTTTCCTCTGAGTGCTTTGGTTTTCTCCCATAGTCCAAAGATGTGCAGGTTAGGTGGATAGGCCTTGCTAAATTGCCCCTTCGTGTCCAAAGGTTAGGTGAGGTTACCGGGATAGGCAGGGGAGTGGGCCCAGGTAGGGTGCTCTTTTGGAGGGTCAGTGCAGATTCGATGAGCCTCCTTCTGCGCTGTAGGGATTCTATGAACGATATGGCATTTATCAACACAATCCATGCAAGGCACAGCCCTTGAATCTTAATGACACTATTTCAACTAACAACTTCAAAACATAAACTTGAAAGTAAATTATTTTTAAATTATTTTAAAAGTGAACGAAAGACCTCCATTTATACAGCTTCTATCATGATTTCAGGATTTCCTGATTTTTATTATAGCCACTAGGGTGTGGTGCAGAGACTTATAGTGTAGGAGATGCCGCCCTCACTTCATAATCAACAAGGTCCCACAAACAACAAAGTGATAATTGTCATAATATACACCAGTATATCATGGTGCAGATACACACTGATGGACACACAGTGGGACCAATCAACATGCACAACACCACAGCAAATCACCAGCGAGAGCATATGCACTATAAAGACAGGGGACATCAGAGTTCCCGCTCATTCGAGTAGCAGCTAGCTAGGAGCACAGAGCTCACAACCTGCAACACAGACATTCACCATGTGCTGAGTGCACCAACTGGTCAGGACAAGGCAAAGGTCTTTAGTAAAAGCTGGTATCGTATTTACCCACAGTTCAAGTATGTTTAAATAGTTAAACTTTTAATAAAATAGTGTTGCACTACTTCAAGTGTTGGTGACCTGTATGTGATCCAGAACACCCAACACATCATGATACCAGGAGTTCTCCCAGTGAGCCAGAGAAGACACAGCCAGAGTGAGACAGAACCAAGAGTGAATTTGGGAATTTGAATCTAGGTGGGAATTAAATCAAATCAGTAAGGCAGCTCCTTTTAAATTTCAGGAGTTTAAATTAATTTAAACTAAGCTAGAATTGTGCAGTGTAGGTTAACAAGGGCTGCCCCACCCACTCACATAACTGGTTGGCAGTTAAGTGTCAGTCACTTAAATCTACCTTGATCTAAAATCAGGTGGGGGAGGGGAGTCAATTCAGGACAGTTTAAAAAGAGCAACTTGTAAACTCACTCCCAGTGAGTTCTCCCAGTGAGCCAGAGAAGACACAGCCAGAGTGAGACAGGACCAAGAGTGAGTTTGGGAATTTGAATCTAGGTGGGAATTGAATCAAATCAGTAAGGCAGCTCCTTTTAAATTTCAGGAGTTTAAATTAATTTAAACTAAGCTAGAATTGTTCAGTGTAGGTTAACAAGGGCTGCCCCACCCACTCACATAACTGGTTGGCAGTTAAGTGTCAGTCACTTAAATCTACCTTGATCTAAAAGCAGATGGGGGAGGGGAGTCAATTCAGGACAGTTTAAAAAGAGCAACTTGTAAACTCACTCCCAGTGAGTTCTCCCAGTGAGCCAGAGAAGCCACAGCCAGATTGAGACAGAACCAAGAGTGAGTTTGTGAATTTGAATCTAGGTGGGAATTCAAAGCTGGGTGAGGAGGAAGTGCTTTTTATCCCTGGGAAGTGACTAGTAAGTAGTGTTTCTGTTTTCATTTTCTTTTCATTGGTATATTTATTTATTTTTTTCTTCGTTATTTTTTTTTGGAAATTGTAATTGTTGAAGTTAACCGAAGGTTTAAGACATGGCAGGAGATCTCAGACCCGTGTCATGCTCCTCGTGTGCGATATGGGAGCTCAGGGACACGTCCACTGTCCCTGGCTCCATCACGTGCAAGAAGTGTGTCCAGTTGCAGCTCCTGTTAGACCGCTTGAGGGCTCTGGAGCTGCGGATGGACTCACTTTGGAGCATCCGCGATGCTGAGGACGCCGTGGATAGCACGTTTAGCGAGTTGGTCACACCGCAGGTGAAAGGTACTGAGGGAGATAGAAAATGGGTGACCAAAAGACAGAGCAAGAGTAGGAAGGCAGTGCAGGTGTCCTCTGCGGTCATCTCCCTACAAAACAGATATACCGCTTTGGATACTGTTGAGGGAGATGGCTCACCAGGGGAAGGCAGCAGCAGCCAGGTTCATGGCACCGTGGTTCATGGCTGGCTCTGCTGCGCAGCTGGGCAGGAAGAAGAATGGCAGGGCTATAGTGATAGGGGACACAATTGTAAGGGGAATAGACAGGCGGTTCTGCGGACGCAATCGAGACTCCAGGATGGTATGTTGCCTCCCTGGTGCAAGGGTCTAGGATGTCTCGGAATGGCTGCAGGACATTCTTGGGGGGGGGGGGGGGGGAGGTTGAACAGCCAGCTGTCATGGTGCACATAGGCACCAACGATATAGGTAAAAAACGGGACGAGGTCCTACAAGCTGAATTTAGGGAGTTAGTAGTTAAACTAAAAAGTAGGACCTCAAAGGTAGTAATCTCAGGATTGCTACCAGTGCCACGAGCTAGTCAGAGTAGGAATGTCAAGATAGAGAGGATGAATGCGTGGCTCGAGAGATGGTGCAAGAGGGAGGGATTCAAATTCCTGGGACATTGGAACCGGTTCTGGGGGAGGTGGGACCAGTACAAACCGGATGGTCTGCACCTGGGCAGGACTGGAACCGATGTCCTAGGGGGGGTGTTTGCTAGAGCTGTTGGGGAGAGTTTAAACTAATGTGGCAGGGGGATGGGAACCGATCCAGGAAGTTGGAAGGTAGTAAAACAGGAACAGAAACAAAAGGCAGTAAGGGGGAAAGTGTAAGGCAGAGAAGCCATAGTCAAAAATCAAAAAGGTCGACAGTACACATTACAGTGACTGAGGGGAGCTCAGTGAATAGGACCAGGAATACTAAAAGGAATAAAACGGGAAGTGAAAACATTAATGGTAAACGGCGCGGCAGGTTGTTACATGAAGATATGGGTTCAACGACAAGGAAAATTAGGAGAAAGGTTAAGAGAAAATATAACTTCGGAGAGATTACTGATCGAGGTGTTAAGATTCAGAACAGAGGTAAAAAAGCCAACATAAGTGTACTTTACCTGAATGCTCGTAGTATTCGGAATAAGGTAAATGAGTTGATGGCGCAAATCATCGTGAATGACTATGATTTAGTGACCATTACTGAAACATGGTTAAAGGATGGGCACGACTGGGAGTTAAATATCCGAGGGTATCAAACCATTCGGAAGGACAGAGTGGATGGTAAGGGAGGTGGTGTAGCTCTGTTATTTAAGGATGACATCCGGGCAATAGTAAGGGATGACATCGGTGCTATGGAGGATAAGGTTGAATCCATTTGGGTGGAAATCAGGAATAGTAAGGCGAAAAAGTCACTGATAGGAGTAGTCTATAGGCCACCAAATAGTAACATTATGGTGGAGCAGGCAATAAACAAAGAAATAACTGATGCATGTAGAAATGGTACAGCAGTTATCATGGGGGATTTTAATCTACGTATCGATTGGTTTAACCAGGTCGGTCAAGGCAGCCTTGAGGAGGAGTTTATAGAATGTATCCGCGATAGTTTCCTAGAACAGTATGTAATGGAACCTACGAGGGAACAAGCGGTCCTAGATCTGGTCCTGTGTAATGAGACAGGATTGATTCAGGATCTCATAGTTAGGGATCCTCTCGGAAGGAGCGATCACAATATGGTGGAATTTAAAATACAGATAGAGGGTGAGAAGGTAAAATCAAGCACTAGTGTTTTGTGCTTAAACAAAGGAGATTACAATGGGATGAGAGAAGAAGTAGCCAAGGTAGACTGGGAGCAAAGACTTTATGGTGAAACAGCTGAGGAACAGTGGAGAACCTTCCAAGTGATTTTTCACAGTGCTCAGCAAAGGTTTATACCAACAAAAAGGAAGGACGGGAAAAAGAGGGAAAATCGACCGTGGATATCTAAGGAAATAAGGGAGAGTATCAAATTGAAGGAAAAAACAGACAAAGTAGCAAAGATCAGTGGGAGACTAGAGGACTGGGAAATCTTTAGGGGGCAACAGAAAGCTACTAAAAAAGCTATACAGAAGAGTAAGATAGATTGTGAGAGTAAACTTGCTCAGAATATAAAAACAGATAGAAAAAGTTTCTACAAATATATAAAACAAAAAAGAGTGGCTAAGGTAAATATTGGTCCTTTAGAGGATGAGAAGGGAGATTTAATAATGGGAGATGAGAAAATGGCTGAGGAACTGAACAGGTTTTTTGGGTCGGTCTTCTCAGTGGAAGACACAAATAACATGCCAGTGACTGATGGAAATGAAGCTATGACAGGTGAGAACCTTGAGAGGATAGTTATCACCAAGGAGGTAGTGATGGGCAAGCTAATGGGGCTAAAGGTAGACAAGTCTCCTGGACCTGATGGAATGCATCCCAGAGTGCTAAACGAGATGGCTAGGGAAATTGCAAATGCACTAGTGAAAACTTACCAAAATTCACTGGACTCTGGGGTGGTCCCGGTGGATTGGAAATTAGCAAACGTGACACCACTGTTTAAAAAAGGAGGTAGGCAGAAAGCGGGTAATTGTGACGAATGTGATATAAAATAGTTACTTTAGAGATATTAGTTAATGTAATGTAGAGATAGGCCAGTTTAATTCTGGTTAGTTCACAGACAAAGGATTTCAGACCGCATGGAAAAGCAGGAAGAGGTGTGTCCACCAAAGTAGGAGAAAAGGATGCTGAGTAATAGGGGCCAGAGGAAGGGATTGGAAGTGAGCCAATCAGAATAGATCAAACAGGTCAGGAGGGACATAGGATGACCTATGGGCGTCGAGTATGTGAAACTTGATGCCATTTGAATGTATCAGTACAGAGCTCTTTGTCTTATATCCTCACTTGATTCCGGAGGTACAGAGAGCAAGATGTGATCTGTACTGCTGTGAACTGAGAAAGACTTGCAAGTCTAATAAAATAACTAATGCTGTACCTGCAAATCCATCTCGACTTTTATTGAGGCCAGACTGACGGGTAAAGAAACTGGGATTCAACATTTGGTGCCGTAAACCCGGATTTCTCAAGATGGTTCTGACCAACTGCAAAATCAGAATTAGACTGATTATGAACAGGAGGATGGGGAAAAAAGGGCCCACAATGTACAGCTGGAAAATGACCGCGCATTGATTTTTCCCCTCTTCTTATCGTCTGATTAGTCTGGTCACTCGTGGTTGGTACGGAAAGATCATCTCGACGAAATCAAAGGTCAGTCTGGGGATTAGCAATTTAATTGATGGGATTTCATATTGTTAATTCAGCTTGGGTTAGATTATGGAGTTGATGTGACATTTGAAATTGGAAATGGTTCAACTCCATGCGTGAGTTCTATTCGGCTTGGGTTAGGTTATGGAGTTGATGTGACATTTGAAATTGGAAATGGTTCAACTCCATGTGTGAGTTCTAATTCGGCTTGGGTTAGGTTATGGAGTTGATGTGACATTTGAAATTGGAAATGGTTCAACTCCATGTGTGAGTTCTAATTCGGCTTGGGTTAGGTTATGGGGTTGATGGGACATTTGAAATTGAAAATGGTTCAACTCTATGTGTGAGTGTGTTAAATATATAGTTGATTAAGCTAAAATTGTACCCTTGGACTGTGGTGGCGAAGGGCACAGTTCTGAGGACTAGTTGAGATTGTGGGGAATGCTGCATATTGGTTGAAGCAGAAGTCTCTCAAAGGGTTAACAGCAGCAGCCAAAGTTAAAAGACAGACAGTACTTCTCACTCAGGCTTTGAGATAACAGCAGCAGCCTGTAGTGTGATCGGATACCTTTCCTTTGAGTCAGTGAACCCCAGCAAAGTTACGTTTTGAATTAATTAAAGGAAACCAGTGGGTTTCTCCACCTCTTTGATAAAAGTTATTATTTTCGAAAGCAATTGATTGAAATTGCCAGAATCTTAAGTTTTACTTACTTGAAATAATGTTTATCTCATTTTATCTGGAGATTAATAGAAACTTAAAGAAGATCACGGACACCATTTTAAAAAGTGTAAATCTTGAGATGATAGTTGAATGTAAAAAAAAACTTGTTAAAAGAAAAATTGTTAAGATAAAGAATTAATTAAGTTGTAAATGTTATACAAGTTTGTGTTAAGCAAATCGTAAATTTAGTTCTGAGTTGAGATCAGAGCTAAGCTTGCAAGTTGCAGTAATTCAATTTGAATTTTCAAACATTTTTAAGTTTAAAAAAAACCACTGTTAGAACCTTTTCAATCGCTTTGCCAAGAAAAAAAACAAAAAAACGCGCAAGTAGAGACAGGAAAGGCTCGGGTGAAACAAAAGATGAGCTACGTAGTTCAATGGCTGGCCTTGAATTGACAGAAAATGATAAATTCAATAATTTAAAAAATGTTCACTAAAAGTTCCGACTGCACCTGTAGCATTGTCTGCACTAATTCCAGAACCACCAGAGTATAATAATTGATATCCAGTCACTGCTCCCAGATTCCAATTATGCCAGTAACTCAAGCCCTTTTGGGTGATAGTATGGGTCCTGATTTACCATCTTCACGATCAGTAGAGAAAGAGGAGCTCTGTTTCGCAAGCCCAGTTAGCTCTAGGACCAGATCTCGGACAGCGAGAGAGGGGCTTGATCCTCACCAGAAACAATTAAGTATACCACCTAAGTCCCTCCAAACTAAGGAGAAACCGCAAGGTTTGTAGAACAAAGGAAGCTGCAACAGATGATTTTGAAGAGAAAGAACTCCCTCTAGTGACATGGAGAGACGTTGAAGTCTTGGAACAACCAGGGGAAATAGCTAGAGTGCCCCATGGTGAGATTCGGAGACAGTTGCCGATTAGGAAGATACCAAACCCACCCAAAGTGACCCTCAGCTCCTTTTTATGGCCCACCGAATGCATCAACAGCTTTACAACCGCAGCCTCCTCTGAGGGGCCATTGGTCTACTGGGAGAAGAGGACGAGGCAGATATAGAGGGAGCAATGCATGTTTTCATTGCGGCCGTGCAGATCACTGTCAACAGGAATGCCCCTTTAAAAGACAGGCAGTAGAAGGAGATTATCCGACCCAAAGGAGGGGGTACCCACCAAGGGGAGGACAGACGAGATACACTGACTTCTCCCAGGAAAACCCTTTCCCAACACAGGATTGACTAGCTAATATAGTCATAAGGACTCTCCAATCGGACAGGGAACATATTATCTCTCTGCAGATAGGAGATCAACATCACCCACTTGTAATCGACACTGGAGCAGCCATGTCTTCTGTGCAATCAGAACATCGACTACCATTATCCGACCACACGCAGCAATTGTCGGGGTTCCAAGGACAGGTGTGTGAGTATCCTATTTCTGAACCTGTGACAGTCACTTACGAGAATAAGTCTGCAGATCATCAGTTTGTAGTGACTACTGGATTGGACTGTAACTTGTTGGCTCGAGATTTACTGTGTATCTTCCAGCTACAGCTAGAGTGAGCAGATGAGGGGGTAACGGTTAAATCATGGAGGATGAGACAACAGTGCTATATTTCTATCACCCCCCAGTGGTGGACGTTAGACATTGAACAGTCACTGCATCACGTTACCCTGGCCTATGACAGAATTGGACAAAACAGGGAGTTGGAGGACAAATACCGGCCATTAATTGGGACCGAATGGCCAGTCAAGGTTACAGCCACAGTCACGGGAAAAGAAGGTACAGCCGATTTTGTTACAATATCACCACATTTATGGCCACAGTCAGCTTCGGTAAGCCCTCATATTACACGTCAGGTCCACGACCAGTACCATGCCAGGGATATGGGGCGAATGGGAAGGAGAGCAGTGGATCATTCGGATCCAACAGAGTACGCACTTCAAGTCATGCCGGACGGCACTACCATAAGATATTTTGGTCCCTTGCCAATCAGAATGTAACACCCCCATACTTGCTATGCCTAAACCAGCCAAACCAGACCAGTACCAATTAGTACAGGATTTACGTTCAATCAATGCCATCGCATAGCCGTTACATGTTCTCACCCTCCAACAGGATATTACGGTGTATAGCTCCCACTCGGTCATCGCACTACTGAGGCAACTGCAGACTCAGCATCTTACTGCAGCTCGTCAGAATAGGTATGAGGTATACCTTTTGAACAATCCACGTCTGACATTTAACCACTGTACCACTATCAATCCAGCCTGTTTTCTTAGTGGTCCCCCTGTCCATGAAGACGCACCTGGCCACGACTGTTTAGCCTTGATTCAGGAAACTACCACAATAAGGGGCGATTTGAGTGACATTTCGTCAGAACAACCTGACATGATTATGTGTGGTCAAATATCCCACCGGGGTTTAGTTAATGACTTACTGCAGGCCCTCCTTCTGCCCGCGCAGATTTCCGTTATTAAATGCGCTGCCCACACGAATGGTAGGACCCCAGTTGACGTTGGTAATGAACGAGCAGATTGTGCAGCGCGGACAGCCGCGCAAATTCAGCAAGTGATGGTGCCTAAGATGTTAAGTCAGACTAAACGATCTACTATAAATATGTCTGCTTCTGACAAGTCAATGCCAACCATCCAAGACGTCATAAGGTTACAGGAGGACGCTCCTGAGAGTGATAAACAAATGTGGAAACGGTTAGGTTGTACATATGATTCTGTTTCCTCTTTATGGACCACGCCAGCACATCAGACTTGTATGTCTGATGTACTGGCTTTATGGGTCATTGAATGTGTACACTTTGCAACTCATTGTGGGGCTCGAGGGACTAGTGATTTGTTGCTGGACACTTGGTGGCACCCTAAAATGCAGGGGTTGGCCCAGAGTATCAGCAATCGGTGTTTGATTTGTCAACAATATAACACCGGAAAAGGTATCCCTTGTGGGATGGGGCAAACCCCGTTGCCCAGTGGTCCCTTTGAGACGCTCCAAATGGATTACATTGAGTTGGAAAGGTGTCAATGTTATAAATATGTTTTGGTCATTGTGGATGTGTTCAGCAGATGGGTCGAGGCGTATCCGACTACCGATAATAAAGCTGCTACTGTGGTTAAAGTTCTGATGCGGGAAATCATTCCCCGGTACAGTAGATCAGCTCAGTTGAGTTCTGATAACGGGACTCATTTTCTTGGACAGATTAACCTGCCTCCCTTCTCCAGTGCTATTTTACAGGTGTGGAGCATGATGGGATGGCTACGCACCGTCTGTGTGATATTTGGCCTCACTTCGCCTGGAGTGACATCGGTGACGGACATGGAAAAGGGGAATATTATTTATATTTGTAACCCCAACCAATCTACAAGGATACATCACCTATGCAAAGGTGATGTTCTTCGCTGCCCCCATATACGAGGACATGGTATCGACTCATGGAAGGTCGTCAAAGTTAAGGAGAATGCAGGACTCATGAAGCAATTGCACCGGTCCCGGCGATGGGAAGGGAATATTATATGGACATTGCTTGTTTTTGGAATACATGTAAATTTGATTTTGGATGTGTTAAGATTGGTGCAATAAAGGTAACATCAGGCCGTCAGGAGAGCGTAGGAAGAGGCTATGAGAAAGAGAGGGGGACTAGAGAGAGGACGGGGCGTGTGAGAAGGGAAGTACAGCTAGAACGTAGGTTACCGGGAGATACACTTAAGTTAGTTAAAGGCCAAACTGAGGAAAACCTGGGTAGTATGAATCTCTTCTACCAGAATCTCTTCTACCAGATTTACCACCGCTTGTATGGCCACGGACGGGTTGTCTGCTACCCGAACCCCGCAGCGGTGTCTAGGTTATTTTCTGTTTCACCGCTTTGGGGCACTCCCCAAACTGTGGTTCATTGTCAGCATTCCCAGCCACTGCCCGAGCAAGTCACTCTTCCTTATGATCCGGGTTCAGCACCACCAGCTATTTGCCTTCCCCTTCCTCGGGATAATTCCCATTCACAGTATGATAGGCTGCAACGGTGGAGGGCGTACATACCTAGCCACTTCACTCCCAATAGGGATTCCCGGTCGTACGAGAATTGTTTCCACAGTGAAGGATACGGCTGTTTGCTGGTAGAGGTGGAAACGAATATAACATGTCTGTTCCCCACCTGTACGGACAGGAAGTGCCATATCACCCAGGCGTCTGGCCAATGCGTTTGTTACAACACCACTTGCGTTCCATTGAACGCCGGCCTCCAGCTCCTTTGTGGCTGGGCGAATGTCTCTCATATCACTGTTGGGACTAGGGCTTTCCGCATTGCTAGGCGGCCCGAATGGGCGTTTCAAAGCTGGATAAACTGGGATACTGGGGGATCCTTACGCAACCGATATACTGATTGTGATGCTAGCCTGCACACGGAACAAGGATACTACTTTTGATTTAATGGCACAGCGACCAACGTTTTGTCACCCCCATTTCCCCGCCAAATTGCTATAGGGACTCTAGTCCCTACCACAGTCCCCTGCCCTTCAGCGTGGAAGCTGCATAATCAGTTAGCACGCCGGGCAGTCTCAGCTGAATTTTGTGAGAACTGGAAAAAACCTCAGGTTCCCGCACCCAACTGGGGCCACTCAGCCGGATGGGGGATTCTGAGCGTCTTGACACTGGGAGGTGTGGGGGGTTCCTTCGCTGTCAGCTATAGGAATTATTTTATTTGTGGCCTTACCATCTTGGGAAATGAAACCTTGGGAGCCCTCGGGGCAATAACCAAGGAATTGTCTCAGCTACGGTTGTTTGCAATGCAGAACCGGTATGCTCTTGACTATCTTCTGGCCCGTGAGGGTGGGGTATGTGCCATAGTGCAGGGCAAGTGTATCATGGGAGTTCAGGACTTGACCGCTAACATCACTAAATTATGGATCACATACGGGATCACCTGGACGGAATGCAGGATCCTGGCTCTTGGGGTAATTGGGGATTTGGGGGTTGGAAGGACTGGTTGATAAATATGGCCATGTATTTAGTGGTGGCTATCGGCTGCATCTTTGTGGGCCTAGCCATCCTTAAATGTGTGATGGGTAGAATGCGGGGTGCACTGGATCAGATCAACGCCCCTAAAAACTTAACTGTTAAAATCCATGAGGGTGCAGCAGATGAGGGGGGGGGCTAAGCCAGGAATTGGAAATGCAGCGACGGATCTCTTTAGATGAGGAACCGTAGCTGTGGATTGGATAGTCCGGTTATCATGGAATGATAAAAGGAGGGAATGACGAATGTGATATAAAATAGTTACTTTAGAGATATTAGTTAATGTAATGTAGAGATAGGCCAGTTTAATTCTGGTTAGTTCACAGACAAAGGATTTCAGACCGCATGGAAAAGCAGGAAGAGGTGTGTCCACCAAAGTAGGAGAAAAGGATGCTGAGTAATCGGGGCCAGAGGAAGGGATTGGAAGTGAGCCAATCAGAATAGATCAAACAGGTCAGGAGGGACATAGGATGACCTATGGGCATCGAGTATGTGAAACTTGATGCCATTTGAATGTATCAGTACAGAGCTCTTTGTCTTATATCCTCACTTGATTCCGGAGGTACAGAGAGCAAGATGTGATCTGTACTGCTGTGAACTGAGAAAGACTTGCAAGTCTAATAAAATAACTAATGCTGTACCTGCAAATCCATCTCGACTTTTATTGAGGCCAGACTGACGGGTAAAGAAACTGGGATTCAACAATTGTAGGCCAGTGAGCTTAACTTCGGTAGTAGGGAAGATGCTGGAATCTATCATCAAGGAAGAAATAGCAAGGCATCTGGATGGAAATTGTCCCATTGGGCAGATGCAGCATGGGTTCATAAAGGGCAGGTCGTGCCTAACTAATTTAGTGGAATTTTTTGAGGACATTAACAGTGCGGTAGATAACGGGGAGCCAATGGATATGGTATATCTGGATTTCCAGAAAGCCTTTGACAAGGTGCCACACAAAAGGTTGCTGCATAAGATAAAGATGCATGGCATTAAGGGGAAAGTAGTAGCATGGATAGAGGATTGGTTAATTAACAGAAAGCAAAGTGTGGGGATTAATGGGTGTTTCTCTGGTTGGCAATCAGTAGCTAGTGGTGTCCCTCAGCGATCAGAGTTGGGCCCACAACTGTTCACAATTTACATCGATGATTTGGAGTTGGGGACCAAGGGCAATGTGTCCAAGTTTGCAGACGACACTAAGATAAGTGGTAAAGCAAAAAGTGCAGAGGATACTGGAAGTCTGCAGAGGGATTTGGACAGGCTAAGTGAATGGGCTAGGGTCTGGCAGATGGAATACAATGTTGACAAATGTGAGGTTATCCATTTTGGTAGGAATAACAGCAAAAGGGATTATTATTTAAATGATAAAATATTAAAACATGCTGCTGTGTAGAGAGACCTGGGTGTGCTAGTGCATGAGTCGCATAAAGTTGGTTTACAGGTGCAACAGGTGATTAAGAAGGCAAATGGAATTTTGTCCTTCATTGCTAGAGGGATGGAGTTTAAGACTAGGGAGGTTATGCTGCAATTGTATAAGGTATTAGTGAGGCCACACCTGGAGTATTGTGTTCAGTTTTGGTCTCCTTACTTCAGAAAGGACATACTGGCACTGGAGGGTGTGCAGAGGAGATTCACTAGGTTAATCCCAGAGCTGAAGGGGTTGGATTATGAGAAGAGGTTGAGTAGACTGGGACTGTACTCGTTGGAATTTAGATGGATAAGGGGGGATCTTATAGAAACATATAAAATTATGAAGGAAATAGATAGGATAGATGCGGGCAGGTTGTTTCCACTGACGGCGGAAAGCAGAACTAGGGGCCATAGCCTCAAAATAAGGGGAAGTAGATTTAGGACTGAGTTTAGGAGGAACGTCTTTACCCAAAGGGTTGTGAATCTATGGAATTCCTTGCCCAGTAAAGCAGTAGAGGCTCCTTCATTAAATGTTTTTAAGCTAAAGATAGATAGTTTTTTGTAGAGTAAAGGGATTAAGGGTTATGGTGTTCGGACCAGAAAGTGGAGTTGAGTCCACAAAAGATCAGCCATGGTCTCGTTGAATGGTGGAGCGGGCTCGAGGGGCCAGATGGCCTACTCCTGCTCCTAGTTCTTATGTTCTTATACTCGCACTTCTTAGACCTGCCTGCAAATTATCTGCCTTCCGCCAGCATTCCGTCATTCTGCAACATGGACAACTTCAGCCCGCCGCCGCCGCTCCACATCGCCAGCAACCTCGGGTCCAACTGGAAGATTTTCAAACAGCGCTTCCAGCTCTACCTCAAAGCCATGGACAGGGAGGGCGCCTCGGACACCAGAAAGATTGCTCTTCTCTCCACAGCCGGGGACCATGCCATCCATATTTTGAACTCTCTCACCTTCGCAGATGACGAAGACAAGGCGAAGTTCAAGATGGTTCTCCTCAAACTTGACACTCACTGCAGCGTCGAGGTGAATGAAAGTTTCGAAAGCTACGTGTTCCAGCAGTGTTTTCAGGGTAAGGACGAACCTTTCCAATCCTTTTTAACGCACCTCCGCATCCGTGCGCAATCCTGCTGCTACGGACCCACCTCCGACTCCATGATACGCGACCAGATCGTTTTCGGTGTTCAGTCGGACCCCCTACATCAGCAGCTCCTCAAAGTAAAGCAACTCACCCTAGCGACCGCCATCGAGACCTGTGTCCTACATGAAAATGCCACGAGTCGGTATTCCCATATACAAGCGGCTGAAACGGCGCGGCAAGGTCCCCACGAGGCGGAACGGGTCCAAGGGATTGAACACCTCCAGGGCCTCAGCCTGGATGAGGGCGGCCATTTCGCACGCTTTTCGCGGACTCCCGCGCTTGTACGCACCAAACGAGGGGACGGCGACTTGGAGGAACGTAATGCGCAGGCACGCACCATGCAGGACCGCACCGCGCATGCGCGGTGCCGCAGCAAACCTGCTGACATCACGACGTGCGGCAACTGTGGCTCCGTCCATTTAAAGCGGCAATGCACGGCAAATCTCAACAATGCCTACGATGTTGAAGACTTGGCCACTATGCTGCCTGCTGTCGAGCAGTTCAGCCTTCCAATTCATATCACTTCAGCCAGCCTCGCAGGAATGTCCGGGCAATTCAACCCATGGTCACCGAGTCCGATGTGGACCTCCCACACAGCAGTGACACCGAGGACCCGAAGGCGCCTTTTCGAGTCCGTGTCGTAACGAAAAACAGGCTGTCCCCGAAGCAAAGACACCAGCCGCTGTTGGTATACAGCATCGATCCAGACGATGAGTGGTGTGCCACCCTGACGGTCAACCGGTCCCAAATACGATTCCACCTGGACACTGGTGCCTCAGCCAATCTCATGGCGTGGTCTGCTTTCCAAAGCCTTCGTGTCAAACCAACCATTCTCCCATCGGCCTGCCAGCTATTGGACTACAATGGCAACATCATTCCTGCTACCGGCTCATGCCAACTCGAAGTGACGCACAAGTCACGAAAAGCCATCCTTCCTTTCGAGATCGCGGGCTCCTCGAAGGACTCTCTGCTTGGTTGCACAGGCGTGCAAATTGCTAAACCTCGTTCAAAGTGTTCACTCTCTCTCTCCTGATGACACGTCTGCCTTCCAGGATGCTGACTTCGGGGCGCAACTCAACGCCATCATCGACCAGCACCGCGACGTCTTCGAAGGCATGGGCACACTCCCATATACGTACAAGATCATACACAAACAGAACGCCGCGCCGGTGGTGCATGCACCTCGCAGAGTCCCAGCACCCCTCAAGGACCACCTCAAGCAGCAGCTGCAGGACCTCCAAGACCAAGGAGTGATCTCCAGAGTTACGGAACCAACCGACTGGGTCAGTTCCATGGTGTGCGTAAAGAAGCCTTCCGGCGAGCTCAGAATCTGCATTGATCCAAAGGATCTGAATCGCAACATAATGAGGGAGCATTACCCAATCCCCAAGCGCAAAGAGATCACATGCGAGATGGCTCGGTCCAAGCTCTTCATCAAACTTGACGCCTCGAAAGAATTCTGGCAAATTCAACTAGACAGATCCAGCAGGAAACTGTGTACCTTTAACACCCCTTTTGGCAAATATTGTGACAACAGGATGCCGGTTGGGATCATATCGGCGTCAGAAGTATTCCACAGGATCATGGAACAAATGATGGGAGGCATTGAAGATGTTCGCGTTTATGTTGACGACATAATCATTTGGTCCACTTCCATATGCAAGAGCATATTAGTCGCCTCCAGCGCGTGTTCAAATGCATACGGGAGCAGGGCCTACGCCTCAACAGAGCCAAATGCTCCTTCGGCCAGACGGAACTCAAGTTCCTAGGGGACCACATCTCCCAGTTGGGTGTGCGGCCGGATGCGGACAAGGTGGCTGCCATCACAGCCATGAAAAAGCCAGAGGACAAGAAGGTGGTCCTCCGATTTCTGGACATGGTCAACTTCCTAGGGAAGTTCATCCCTAACCTCGACTCTCATACCACAGCTCTCAGGAACCTGGTCAGGAAGACGACAGACTTCCAAAGGCTTCCTGCCCACGAGCGCGAATGGAGAGAACTTAAAACCAAACTTACCACGGCCCCGGTATTGGCCTTTTTTGATCCAGCGAAAGACAAAAATTTCGACCGATGCCAGCCAATCTGGCAATGGGGCAGTGCTCCTGCAACGCGATGAGGCCTCATCATGGGCCCCCGTTGCATATGCGTCACGTGCCATGACCCCCATGGAACAGCGCTACGCGCAGGTAGAAAAGGAGTGTTTGGGCCTTTTGACCGGTGTCGTCAAATGTCATGATTATGTGTACGGCCTTCCCCAATTCACCGTCGAGACCGACCATCGCCCGCTGGTCAATATAATACAAAAAGACTTGAACGACATGACGCCTCGCCTCCAGCGCATTCTGCTCAAACTCCGGCGATACGGCTTTCAGCTCGTATACACCCCGGGCAAAGACCTGATCATAGCCGATGCTCTGTCCAGGGCAGTCAACACCCCATGTGACCCAGCGGGATTCGTCTGCCAGGTTGACGCCCATGTGGCCTTCGTGGCCTCCAATCTACCGGCCACGGATGAACGCCTTGTCCAAATTCGCCGCGAGACTGAGGCTGACTCCCTGCTACAGCGTGACATGGATTATCATAGAATTTACAGTGCAGAAGGAGGCCATTTGGCCCATCGAGTCTGCACCGGCTCTTGGAAAGAGCACCCTACCCAAGGTCAATACCTCCACCCTATCCCCATAACCCTGCAACCCCACCCAACACTAAGGGCAATTTTGGACACTAAGGGCAATTTATCATGGCCAGTCCACCTAACCTGCACATCTTTGGACTGTGGGAGGAAACCGGAGCACCCGGAGGAACCCCACGTACACACGTGGAGGATGTGCACACTCCGCACAGACAGTGACCCAAGCCGGATTCGAACCTGGGACCCTGGAGCTGTGAAGCAATTGTGCTATCCACAATGGTACCCTTGAGCCACCTAACAGACGGGTGGCTCAAGGGCCAATGCCTGCAGTTCTACATCAGAGACAACCTGGCGGTAGTCGATGGTGTCCTCCTGAAGCTGGACCGCATTGTTATCCCGCACAGCATGCGCCAGCTCATCTTGGAACAGCTACACGAGGGCCATCTTGGCGTGGAGAAGTACCGCCGACGGGCCCGAGAGGCAGTGTACTAACCCGGCATCAATGACGACATCGCCAACACAGTGCTCAACTGCCCCACCTGTCAGCGGTTCCAGCCGGCCCAACCACGTGAGACCCTACTGCCCCATGAGTTGGTCACGTCCCCTTGGTCCAAGGTCGTCATCGACCTGTTCCACGCGCTGGGTTCTGATTGCAGACTATTTTTCAAACTACCCGGAGATGGTACGTTTGCACGACATCACATCGTCTGCAGTCATCCGTGCCTGTAAGGACACCTTTGCTCGTCACGGCATCCCACTCACTGGGATGTCGGACAATGGCCCCTGCTTTGCAATCCAGGAATGGTCCAACTTTGCCAGGAGGTACAACTTTGTGCATGTGACATCCAGTCTCCTGTACCCCCAATCCAATGGCAAAGCGGAGAAGGGCGTCCACATAGTCAAACGGCTCCTCTGCAAGGTTGCCGATGCGGGGTCCGACTTCTACCTCGCCCTGCTGGCCTATCGCTCGGCCCCACTGTCGACTGGCCTGTCGCCAGCCCAGCTGCTCATGGGTCGCACCCTGAGGACGACGGTGCCATCCATTCACGTCCCAGACCTCGACCACGTTCCGGTCCTTCAAAGAATGCAACTGTTTCGTGCACAGCACAAGGCAGCTCATGACGCCCGTGCAGCTGATCTCCCTGCTCTGGCTCCAGATGACAATGTCCGCATCCAACTTCCGGATGGTGGCTGGTCTGCAACTGCTGTGGTTCTTCGGCAGGTGGCTCCCCGCTCGTTCCTGGTTCGTCTACCGGATGGTTCCATTCTGCGCCGTAATCGGCATGCCCTTTGCCTCGTTTCGTGCTCGCTACGTGATCCTCCGCCATTGCCACGCCCTCCTGTTGACCCTGACCTGGACTATGCAGAGATTCCGGTTACTCTGCATCCTCTTCACTCTGACGCAGTCCAGCCCGCTCCTCAGCTGAGGGCTCCTGACCCACCCTTGAGGCGGTCAACCAGAATTCGTCGCCCACCTCAGAGACTTGATTTGTGAACTTTGCACTAATGGACTCTCTGGTCTGTTCTGTTCTTCCGTTTAATCATTAAGGTGGTTTGTATATAGTGTTCATTTTGCTATTTGTGTGACACACTGTTTTTTTCTGCACCAGGCACCATCCCATGTAAATAGCTTAGTTTTATGTACGTAGTCCTGTAAATATTTCGAACACACGTAGTCAGGAACATTGACCACACACTATTTATTGTCACGCAGGCACATTTTTTAATATAAAAGGGGGGATGTCATAATATACACCAGTATATCATGGTGCAGCCACACACTGATGGACACACAGTGGGACTAATCAACATACACAACACCGCAGCCAATCACCAGTGAGAGCACACGCACTATAAAGACAGGGGACATCAGAGTTCCCGCTCATTCGAGTAGCAGCTAGCTAGGAGCACAGAGCTCACAGCCTGCAACACAGACTTTCACCATGTGCTGAGTGCATCAACTGGTCAGGACAAGGCAAAGGTCTTTAGTTGAAGCTGGTATCGTATTTACCCATAGTTCAAGTATGTTTAAATAGTTAACCTTTTAATAAAATAGTGTTGCACTACTTCAAGTGTTGGCGACCTGTATGTGATCCAGAACACCCAACACATCATGATACCAGGAGTTCTCCCAGTGAGCCAGAGAAGACAATGCCAGAGTGAGACAGAACCAAGAGTGAGTTTGGCAATTTGAATCTAGGTGGGAATTAAATCAAATCAGTATGTGATCCAGAACACCCAACATATCAGTAATGACCAGATATTCTGTTTATTCTTGATGTTGATTGTGAGACATGAATAGAGAATCCTCCTGGTCTTCAAAATAGTGGCAAGGGTTCTTTTACACCTACCCAAGGGGACAAATGGAGTATTGGTTTGACGTTTCATCTGAAAAATGGTACCTCCAGCAGCATAGCGCTCGAGTGCTAGCCCAGAACCTGACAATATTTATCCCTCAATCAACATCAGTAAAATAGATCATCTGATCGCTATCATTGATGTTTATGGGAACTCGCTGTGGACACTTTGGTTGCCATGTTTCCCATGCTACTATTGTGATAGCTCCCCTGTATTTCTTAATGAGCTGCAAACTGCTTTGGACATTCTGAAGTTATGAAAGCTGCTCTTTCCTTTCTTTCACATATTCCAAGGACTCTCGATTATTCTTCCGTATGATTGTAGTTTAGTCGGGCAGTATGGTCGGCACGGGCTTGGAGGGCCGAAGGGCCTGTTCCTGTGCTGTACATTTCTTTGTTCTTTGTTCTTTGTACACAGACTCAGCAATAAAAGCTGTGCATGTGACCTTCTCAAAATTATATCTTCTGTTATAAAGCTGCCCAAACTTACCATGAGACAACCAAATGGGATTCGCTGGCGATTCTAAAATGAATTGGGTCTCCTCATGTGAAAAGTATTAGATGTTGTATTCTAAGATTCAGCCAGTTGTACTCATTGTAAATATTTACGATCAAATATGCTGCTCGCTTCTAAGTCAGGGCATTATGAGGTGAAAGCTTTTAGACTGTCTTCCAGAGGATAACAGGATATTTCATTTGTAAACATCTGCACAGAATGTAGATCCTGACTTAAATAGCTGCATTTTCTAAGGCATTCAGCACTGTTCTAAATATTTCATAAGTTCCTTCAAACCTTCTGGTTGTATTTTGTTTACAATTAAAACTGCATTACTCAGGTGCACAGAATTTATACTGCCATGTCTCTATATATGGAGTGTAGGGGACTACGGGGTTGATTTCAACACCGCATTTGTTTTAGGTGGGTTTAGATAGAATGAGTGCAAGACACATTTGGCAGCCTAGGTTTTAGGTCTGGGGGATTTTATATCCCATACCACATTTAAATTTGACTGTTGGATTTCTCATCTATTTCCATCAAGATCACCAAAGTTGTCCATTCTCTAAGTCCAATTTCCAGCAGGTCTCCTTGTAAAGCAGGAATGTACCTCTTAAAGTAAATTTACAGAGAATCTCTCTGTGCCTACTCTATCAAAACACTCTTTGGTTTTAAAGGTCCCTATTAGGTCATCCCTCAACCTTCTTCTTTCAAGAGAAAAAAACTCAAACTATCCACCTATTCCTGATAAGGATAATCTCAGTCCTGGTATCACCCACTGAATCTATTTTACATTATCTCCTATGGGTGTGTCTGTACCCTTTTCATCCTCATAGTGTTTGTATGCGGCAGGGGCGGGGTAGAGGCCTGGGCCCTCCCACACCTCCAGTTCTACCACTGGACGGCTACCGCAGAAAGAGTGCGGGGATGGGTCAAGGAAACGGGAGCAGAATGGTCAGAATTGAGTGGAGTCCCTGCACAGGGACATCCCTCCGAGCATTGGCCATGACTGCACTCCCATCCCCCCTGGACAGATACTCATAAAACCTAGTGGTAGTAGCCACACTTTGAATGTGGAACCAAATGCAACATCACTTTGGTCTGACCCAGATGTCCACCATGGCTCCCATCTGCAAAAACCACAAGTTCACCCCTGCGACAATGGACGTCTCCTTCAAAAGGTGGAGACAGGACGAAGAGACTCTGACAGTTAGAGGCATGTACATAGAAGAGAGAGTAGTTCCCATGGAAAGTAACGGACAGGTTCCAGCTCCCGAAAGGGAACGGACTAAGATATAACCAAGTCAAAAACCTACTCCGCAAGGAAACAACGACATTCCCGCAGATACCAGGACACACACTACTGGACAAATTACAGACTGCGGCGAGCTAGGAGACGGGATCTGTGCGGACATGTATGGACAATTATTGGAAGAGATAAGCTCACCCCCAAATGAGACAAGGGAAAAATGGGAGGAAGAGCGAGGCAGAGAGAAAGGGGAAGGACCTGGATCGAACCACTGCCCAGCGCAAACTTCACTTCCACGTGTGCAGGGCTTAGCCTAACGCAACTAAATGTGGTGCACAGGGTGAGCGGGTTCTTCCCGAAAATGGAGGACAAATGTGAACGGTGCCAGGGTGGCCCGGTCAACTGCATCCCCATCGGGTACTGGACGTCCTTCTTCGAGGCCATGTCCAGGGTTGTGGGGGTGAGGGTGGGGCCTTGCCTGCTGGTGGCAGTCTTCGGCTTATCAGAACAGCCAGAGCTTTTCATGGGGAGAGAGGCCACGCAGTAGCCTTTGCTTCCCTGATCGCCCACCAAAGACTCCTGCCCAAGGCTGCAGATTGGCTGTCCAAACTTCCAGAATTTCTCACGCTAAAGAAAATAAAATATGCCATCAGAGGATCATAGGAAAGCTTCCACAAAACATGGAGGCTGTTCACCAACTTGCTCCAGGACCTGTTTCCCAGCGCCCAGTAAAGTAGAGAGGGAGGATGGGGGCGAGGGTGGAGGGGGACCCAGGACAGGCCAGCAGGTAAAGAAGAGAAGGGGGGAGGGAAGAGCAGGAAGAGAGCAGGAGGAAGGGTGTAAAAGCACCAAAGGAAAAGGTACAGTAAGTAGAAGGGGAGAGAGCCGTAACCGTCACAGAGCAACAAAAGAAAGAACGCATCCAGTGGACATGCCCCTCCCCCCTCCAGCATGACTAAGTGCCAGGAGGAAACCAGAGCAGGGGACAGGCAGCACAATTATAATGGGTGACCGTCGGGGGTTCCTAAGCAGGCCACCCCCCCCCCCCCCCGCACAACTGTATAAAAGCTCCCTCTCAGGGAAGGACAGCCAGCTACTGGCCCCACATGCCTGAGTGGGCACGGTCTGACCCAGCAAGAGCTCAGCAACATTTTAATTGAAAGCTACCTTTGTCTGTATCTTGCTCGATTACCATATGACCAAAGCTAGTATGTGCTGTGTGACAAGCTGCACATATCGAGAAGATACATCCTATGTAAAATAGCTAAAACTAAAGGTGCTGTAAATTCATGTAGATATATGGTTTGATTTTATCTTGTGGTTTAACGTATCATATAAAATGTCAAAATTACAATAAAAATATTTTTTAAAAACAAATAGTTTCTCCGGAAGAAAAATATTGCCTCTCCCCGGTAAACCCGAAGCCTGTGATGTAAGCCGAGAAGTCTGGGCCCAATACAGGGCAGGATTCTCCGACACCCCGCCGGGTCGGAGAATCGCCAAGGGGCGGCGTGAATCCCGCCCCGCCGCTCTGATGCCGGCTGCCGAATTCTCCGACGCCGGTTTTTGGGAGGGGGCAGGGTTTACGCCACGCCAGTTGGGGACCATTGGCAGCGGCCCCTCTGGCAATTCTCCGGGGCCCGATGGGCCGAGCGGCCGCCCGTTTTCGGCCAGTCCCACCGGAGTGAAATGAACATGGTCCACCACGGCGGGACCTGGCTTGTAGGCCGGCTAGGTGAGTACTCGGGGGGAAGTGAGGGGATCTGGCTCCTGGGGGGGCCCCCACATCGGGGCCCACTGATCTGCGGGCGGGACTGTGCCATGGGGGCACTCTTTCCTTCCGCACCAGCCTCTGTAGTGCTCCGCCATGGCCGGCACGGAGAAGAACCCGCCTACCCATGCACAGGAACACGCCGGCCGGTCTGTGCATGCGCGGAACCACGCCGGCGGTTCTGTGCATTCGGCAACTCGCTCCGGCCCTTCGCCGCCGGTTGGCGCGGCGCCAACCTCTCCGGTGCCGGCCTAGTCCCCAGAAGTGCGGAGGATTCCGCACCTTCTGGTCGGCCCGACTCCGGAGTGATTCGCGCTGCTCTTGGCGCCGGCGCCGGGCCATCCGTCCAGTTGCGGGAGAATCCCGTCCACAAGGAGCGCGTGTGGTACTTCTTTCGGGCTAACAATATCGAGGGAGATGAAAAGCAGAAAATAATTCTGCTGACAGCATGTGGAGCCGCAACATTCAGTATGATAAAAAGACTGACCTACCCAGATGCCCCTGATATGAAAATTTTTAATGAGTTGGTCGACTTGGTGTGAAACCACTATGAACGGAAGCCTCCAGAGATACCATTTTAATATGGCGGGGCGAAACCTGGGGGAACCCATCATCACATTTTTGGCCAGATTGCAGGAATTGGCAGACATTGATTATTCAGACCATCCCTGGCTGAAATTTCATAGAATTTACAGTGCAGAAGGAGGCCATTTGGCCCATCGAGTCTACACCGGCTCTTGGAAAGAGCACCCTACCCAAGGTTAACACCTCCACCCTATCCCCATAACCCAGTAACCCCACCCAACACTAAGGGCAATTTTGGACACTAAGGGCAATTTATCATGGCCAATCCACCTAACCTGCACATCTTTGGACCTTGGGAGGAAACCGGAGCACCCGGAGGAAATCCACGCACACACGGGGAGGATGTGCAGACTCCGCACAGACAGTGACCCAAGCCGGAATCGAACCTGGGACCCTGGAGCTGTGAAACAATTATGCTAACCACTATGCTACCGTGCTGCACACACAAATGTTGCCAGACAGATTGGTGTGCGGAATACGAAATGTGACAACTCAAAAAATTATTGGCAGCACCTAATCTGGATTTCTTAAAAAGCCATTGAAGTAGCTCTATCACTGGAAAATGCAAAAAAAGGGGCTCAGGTAAGAGTTTAAAACCCGCTGCTACAACCCGGGCCGGTGTACCTTAGGACCCTGGCTTGGTCTTGTGTGCCATAAGCTGCAGCGTCAGCATTTTTCATTACTTTCATTAAAGGGCTTGGTCCTGAAAGACTGACCTTGGCCAAATTATTACAATCAGGTTGGTTTATTTGCACACTTAGTTGTTGTACTATTTGTCAATGTACTCTGTTGATTATTCTTTTGTCTACTACGTACGTACTGTGTACGTTCCCTTGGCCGCAAAAAAATACTTTTCACTGTACTTCGGTACATGTGACAATAAATATCAAACAATCAATCAATCAAATACACTCACAACCCACATTGTTTCACTTGGTTCCAGAGACCAGAATCAAAATCCAATGAAGTATTCCTTCATGGATGTCGGCAAGCTAAAAAATGATGCTATATATTTAATTTTTCTGGGGGACTTGACTTCACATGAATGGACAGATACAGAACGCATTAGTTTTGTCGGTGATGGTGCAGAGGTTCCAGCGTATTCAGTGTGTATGGGACTGGATATTCCATCTGAGCAGAGCCCCTTTTCTGTGAGGCTGCTTGTATAAAGTAAAACGGCAGCCTGAGATTTTGCGGTGCAGCAAGGCATTATTATTGGTTACACAAGCTAGAGGCCAATGTCACATACTCCCAACTCTTCATAGTGCCTTTGCTAAACAGCTTATATCCCCCGTCTGGCTCACTGAGATGATGTTTCAAAATCAATAGTTTTAGTGTGACTATCATTTTATAGTTTGAATTAATATGTTTTTAAGCATTTTCTGCTAAAATTGATGGAAGCCATTTTAATAAAAGCTAAACCAGCATTATTGGAAACCACCCAGATTAGTTAAGTAGACAGAATTGAGAGAATTAAGGAACAAGTAATTCATTAATAGATATGTCAGAAAGGTTGGAAATATAATTCCGAACACATGTACATAGCTTTTATAATTATAAATGTATCAACACTTGACTATTAATAATTGTTCTATTTTATCTATCTTAACTAAGGGGCGGGATTCTGCGAGCCTCCGTGCCGAAATTTCGCTCGGCGCGGGGGCAGAGAATGGGGCGTCAGGCCTGCGATCGGGCCTGACGCCTTCACGCAATTTTCCGCGGACCGGAGAATCGTCGTCAGTCGCGTGCGGTCGACGCAGCGCTGATCGGGGGCCATTGAAAGAGGCTCCCGCGGCGATTCTCTGCCGACAACTGGCCGAGCTCCCGCCGGCGTGATTCCCTCATGGTTCCACCTGGCAGGAGCTCGGAGTAGCGGCTGCAGACCCAGTCCGTGGCCGCCCTGGTGGGGTGCGGAGTGATCCGTCATGGGGGAGGGGCCTCCAGGACGGCCAGGCTCGCGATCGGGGACCACCGATTGGCGGGTGCACGCGATCTGGGGAGTCTATATTTACAGGGCCGGCCCGTTGTGTGGGGCCACGGTGTTGCGCGGGGCCGCCACCACAGGCGGCCGCTGCGCGCATGCGCAGACCCGCGGCCGGAGGTGCTGGGCCCCATACCGGCAGCCAGAGCTGCGAGGACTACTCTGGGGCTCTGCTAGCCCCCTTCAAAACGGAGAATCACTCTCGACTTTCTCCAGAGTTTTCTCGCGGGCGTGGGGACATAGCCCCATTATCAGAGAATTCCGCCCAAGTTTTATGGAGTTCACTTGTTTGCAATAACCCCCCCCCCCACCCAAATGTAAATCACCTCAGGTTCTAAAGACTGAACAATGTTGTTACGACACCCTTGGCTAGTGCACGGTAAGTTCCAGCCCCACTTGACCTGGAGTCGTAACACAATTGAAATTTGATTTTATATTAATACCCTTGACTTTGGCTGAATTAAATTGACTACAGTCATCAGGTTTATAAAATAAACACAAGTAAGCTTTTATTATTAACAGTCATTATAAGTAAATAGACATGTGATTTCCAACCCCTCACCCTTTACATACAAGCCACTCAGCCCTATGATCAAGGGGCCTGGAACTCACAGAGTGATTTGTGCAACATTTCCCTGCAGATCACCTAGAGCATCACTATCATCACTCAGAAATGCTGTTCACAGTGTCAAGGACCTAGATTCAATTCCGGCCTTGGGTGAATGTCTGTGTGGAGTGTGCACTTTTCCCCAGTACAGTAGCACAAGTGGATAGCACTGTGGCTTCACAGTGCCAGTGTCCCAGATTCGATTCCCCGCTGGGTCACTGTCTGTGCGGAGTCTGCACGTTCTCCCCGTGTCTGCGTGGGTCTCCTCCAGGTGCTCCGGTTTCCTCCCACAGTCCAAAGACGTGCAGGTTAGGTGGATTGGCCATGATAAATTGCCCTTAGTGACCAAAACGGTTAGGAGGGGTTATTGGGTTACGGGGATAGGGTGGAAGTGAGGGCTTAAGTGGGTCGGTGCAGACTCGATGGGCCGAATGGTCTCCTTCTGCACTGTGTATTCTATGTTCTATGTTCTAGTACTGGTGCCAGTACCCCACACACAGGAACCCACTTCTCCCAGCCACACACTCATTTGTCTAATCCTATTTGCACTCTGCCAATTTGCATGTGGCTCAGGCAATAATCCAAAGATTTTTACCTTTGAGGTTCTACTTCTTAATTTGGTGCCTAGCTCCTCATACTAACTGTGCAGAACCTCTTTCTTTGTCCTGCCTATTTTATTGATACCAACATGGAACATGGCAACCCGACCCTTCCCCTCCCATTGCAGGTTTCTCACTAGCGTCTACAGATGTCTCAAGCTCTGACACCTGGCAGCCAACACAGCCTTTAGACTCTCACTCTTTACATTTAGGGAACGGTGGGGAGATTTTCCGCCCCAGTTTTCAGTGGGTGGGAATGGTGGAGACGGTGGAGATTTGGGGGGGGGGGAGTCCCAAAACAGCTTTTATGCCAGCGAGACATCCCTGCCCAAAAGTCCCTGACCCGACCTCCGCCAGAAATGTAACAGGGTTCCATTCCATGGAATGAAGGGAATCTTACTTGAATATGTTGTAATATAATTAGCGGGCCTCCCACTGCACCACCTTGCCATGTTGGCAAGTCAGCCCCGGTGGTGTGATGTCACTTCGGCAGGGTTTACAAAGGGTTTTTAAAAATGGGGAACTGGCAAACCGAATCTGCCGGGGGTTCACAAGTAAATACAACACCAGGGGGAGAGACTATGCCCGGGCAGCTACCCTGGCATTGCCCACTGTTATTTACCCTGGCACTGTCCCCTGGCATGGGATTCTGTGTGTGTGTGGGCGGGGGGGGGGGGGGGGGGATTCCATAATTCTATTATTACCTTTTTGTCACTGGGAAAATGGTTCCTGATCTGTCAATAACCAAGGTTGCTGGGGTCACTGTGACGTTGTGGGACCAACCTCTTTGATATCTCTTGACAATGATTAACAGCATGTAAAAAACATCTGCAGCTATGATCCATTCATATCCCTTTGCGCTTCAAACCCAAATGTTTGTCAACATTAACCACATCAAAGAGATGTAAGAACATTCCAAGTGCTCAGTGTTTACAAACACTGGCTTTCACCACTTATGCCACTGACGCATAAAAGAATATCAGCTAAGCTGCAGATGGTTTTTACAGGCTGTCAATCATAGACCACTACACGAAAGCTATGAACCAGGCGCAGATACAGCTGCTCTTCTATGAGGAATGGGCACGTTGTGCTGCAAGGAAAGTATTACAGCTTAACTTCTACCCACTGGCCCTGTCTTTACTGCTCTCTAGCTTCCAGACAGGGGTCCCTTTTCTGGTGGGGCTCTGTGTGAGGGGTGGTTGTGTGTGGGAGAGGGTCTGTAGAGGGGGTTCCTTTAGGCAGGGGGTCCCTGTGTGGGATCCCTCCTACTACAGTGGTCCCTGTAACTGTTCCCCTATTACAGTGGTCCTAGGGGGTTCCCCTTTTACAAGGGTCCTGGGGGAAGGCGGGTAAGGTCACCCCCACACTTGGGGGTGAGGGGCAGGGGTGTTGCTGAATGTTTCTCTCTTTATTTGGCTCTGAATATGGCAGTCAATATGGTCGCCATCCTTAATTTTAATTATGTTTGCTCTAGAGTCGCCAGGTATCTTTCAATACCGTCACAAGGTTCAAACCGAATACTGATCAAAGACTCGATACACCAGTTAGTTAGTTCAAAGTTAAATGCTTATTTATGTACACACACTGTTAGATATACTCATGCCCAAATACTACAGACTAAACTATCACTCCTGCTAAAGCCTATACTTAGCTTCGGGCGCCCACTCAGTCAGAGGAACAATGGCCGTTGTTCAGTTCTGAGGCTGCTGGGGTCGAAGTGGTGAAGGGGAACAGCTAAGGTTGTCTGCCTGGTAGCGTGCGTTGTCCTTGGACTTACTTGTTCTAGTGCAGCTGTTGGACAGGTGTCTCCTCGGTGAGAGCCGGAGCCAAGAGAACGATTCTCTCTTGGGGGGTTCCTTCTTATACCCAAGGGGCTTTGCGCGCTTTTGGGCGGGCCTTGAACTTGGCCCCAATCAATTGGGCCGTTTCTCGATCGTACCTATTGATTTCATCCAATAAAGGGGTGGGTGCCCTGATGGCTGGGGCGTGTCCTAGGTGGCCGTTGGCCTGCTTTGTTCTGGTTTCCTCTGGCGCCAGGGTGTCTGCCTTAGTATCGGTTACTCAAATGTTACTCTTTTGTTCCCGGAGATGGGCCATTGGTATGCTACAGTTGGTATGGGCCTACAGTTTTGATCTTGTCTGGGAGCTGCGGCTCCAATCAACAGACAAACCCTGAACCTGCTTGTTTTCTCAGTATTGTCCATTTTCCCTGCAATCTTTGCAAAGTGTCCATTTTGTAATCGGGAAGTGGCCATCCCAGATGGCTACAGGGGCGATGCCGATTTGCAATGCAAAGGGGGGCGGCCGCAGAACCTCGCTATTGGGCCGCCCACTCAAGATGGTGGCCTAATAGCTGGATTCCCTGGGAATCCTTCGTATTCCACGCCATGCATTAATTTGATGGCTGGAACACTGAATTGCATCCCACTTTACAACTGCAAAGGGATCATAAAAATGTTGCAATTCAGCTCCAGTGGGAGAACTTAACATAATACAAGGGCAGGGTATATTTCTGAGGCTATATAAGGCTCTGGTCAGGCCCCATTTGGAGTATTGTGAGCAGTTTTGGTCCCCACATCTAAGGAAGGATGTGCTGGCCTTGGCGAGGGTCCAGAAGAGGTTCACAAGAATGATTCTTGGAATGAAGATCTTGTCATATGAAGAGCGGTTGAGGACTCTGGGTCTGTGCTCCCTGGAGTTTAGAAGGATGAGGGGGTTCTCTTGGAACTGACAGAATACTGGGAGGCCTGGATAGATTGAATGTAGAGGGGGAGTTTCCACTAGTAAGAAAAACTAGAAGCCGAGTGTACAGCCTCAGAGTGATGGGACAATCCTTTAAAACTGAGATGAGGAGAAATTTCTTCAACGAGAGGGTGGTGAATCTGTGGAACTCTTTGCCGCAGCAGGCTGTGGAGGCCATTTCGCTGAGTGTCTTTAAGATAGAGATAGACAGGTTCTTGATTAATAAGTGGATCGGAGTTATAGGGAGAAGGCAGGAGAATGGGGATGAGAAACATATCAGCCATGATTGACAGAGCAGACTCGATGGGCTAAATGTCCTAATTCTGCTCCTATATCTTATGGTCTTAACATATGTAGTGTTACCTGCATGGTCGATAACACGTGTTACTCAATCCTTGGCTGATGGTAAGGTCCTCTGAATCTTGTTGAAGAAGACTCAAACTCGTCCAGTAACAACGAAGGTTTATTGAGTAACTATAACTATTAATGCGTGAGTTCTTCACCTTAACATGGGAACTAGGAATTGGATAACAAGATTTAACAATTGTAACTAAATGTAACTCCACTAGCTATCTATGTGATTCTGATGTTTCCCTGTTCACAGCACACCCGAGAGAGAGAGAGAGACCCCGTGTGGCTGCCCTTTATACCTCTGTTGGTCCAGCCCTCTGGTGATCATGTGGTGTTGCTATCTACCCATTAACCCCTTGTGTGCATGCACCTAGAGATCACCACATCTCCCCCTTTTTAATGTGCTACAGGTTTTCTGTATGGTGTAACAAAAACTAAACAAACATAATGAATTAAGTCAACTGGGAACAGATAAAACAAGTAACTCTGTGTACAGAATGGGATGGTATTAATGACTGTACAAAGTCAATCAACGTTTAAAAAGTCCAATTCTAACGAAAAACTTTGTGAGTCCAGACTGTATGCGTTTGATCAGGTGGGTTGATCCTTTCGCCTGTCGTCGAGGTGGCAGTGTTGATGTCGCCATGTCGTTGTGACCGACAGTGTTTATGTGTGTCCGTGAGGACATCATGAGACATCGGAATGGTCGAAGTAAGTTGACGTTAGTCGCGGACTTTCTTTTGTGCTTGCAGTGTTGACCCCGTGTGTCATCTTTTTTGCAAGCTGTGTTGGGTGATTGCTGCGGCGCAGACACAAAATCACGAGATCTGTTGTTGTTGTTGTTGTGGTTGTGGTTTTGTTCACTGCTTTGATCAACAGTGGGTAGACATTTAAAAATGTCTGCTGCTGGCTGCTTATACAAGGCAGATAGACCGTCATAGTCTTCCTCGTTCACGGCTGTCACTCTGGAGTCATCGCTTGTGGCCATTCTGGAGCCTGTCAATGAGCTCACTATGGAGGCCGGTATCACTCCCTCAGTGGAGTCAATCTGTGCTCTCGGTGTGGCGTCGCCTTCTGCTAGGATATATGACACGTGGTTGTCATCCATTTTGTCGACGAGCTGCCATGTCGTCATGGTACTGGATTCTCCCACCATGAGACTCGCATGGGACTTGGCATCCATGTTGCTGCTGCAATGATCATCAGATCCGGAGAACTGATCCATGGCTGAGTGGCATTCGTCAGCGAGTAAATCATCGCTTCTTGTCAAGGATGTGGCATGGTGCTCTATTTGTCCAATGAGGAACTCATCCCCTGAGTAATCATCGTCAATGAACAAATCTTTTGCAATGTATGTTATTCTCTAATTCTGAATAACGACTGTAGACTTACAGTTAACACAAACACTTTATTCAAAGGGTTCGTTCTGCTTCCAGAGCTCAACTAGATGTAGAACAGTCAAGAGGTATCACCAGTGAAACAAAAGTAAACTGCCTATGCTAAGCTATCCCTGTGTGCTGCTGCTCTCTAGCTCTGTGCTTCTAGAAGAGGTGGATCCTGCCTTGGGCTGGACCCTTTATACCTATCTCTGATGCTCCCTCTAGTGATGCTGTGGCTGTCACATCTGTGCTGCAGTCCATTGTGTATGTGCAGATGTATGTACAGATGTACAGATCACTACATCCCCCCCTTTTGACTTGATATGTTTTCTAGACTGGCCTCAAGAAAACTGTACATAACAAGTGGTAAGAATAAGCAAAGCTGCACACTGTGAAAATGATAAAGTAATACAGAAACAATTAACAGTGTTATGAGTCCATCGTGAGAAATGTTCATATTTGTCTTGTGGGCGTGTTGAAGTGTCTAGCCGGTCGGGTGCCTTACGGCTTCTGCTGGAGCATCTTAACGGTGGTGGTGGGGATGACGGTTTGATGTCATCATGAGTACTGTCAGGCGTTGTGTGGCGAGGAACGTCCTGTGGACAAATGGACTTGGTCAAGTCCAGTGTGGGAAACACCGGCGTTGTAGACCGAAGCATTAACAGATCCCGGCGGTTACAGCGAAAGAGTACTCCCGCCGCCTGCCTGATCACCGTGGCTGGCTCAGACCATCCGCCTTCTGGGTCCCTGATCCTGACGATGTCGCCCATGTTCAGTGGCTTGAGTGGGATCACATGTTGATCGTAGTATTGTTTTTGTTTGGACCGTAGTACCCGCCTTTTGTCAAGTACCAGAGCGTTATCGGGGTCTCGGAATTGAATCGCCAGGATGGTTGTCCGGATGTTCCTGCCAAAGAGCATCTGCGCTGGCGACAGTCCTGAGTTCAATGGGGTTGCTCGGTAGGACAACAGCGCTAGGTTGATGTCCGAGCGTGAGTCTGTTGCCTTGCTAATAAGCCGTTTAACAATGGGACACCTATTTCCACTTTCCCATTTGACTGTGGGTAGCGCGGACTGGACGTTACATGCCGAAAGCTGTAGCGGTCTGAGAACTCTTTCCATTCCCAGCTCGCGAAGCAGGGACCATTATCAGACATCACCGTGTGCGGAATTCCATGTCTCCTGGCACGCCTTGATGACAGATGAAGATGGGAGATCATGGAGTTTCAGTACCTCCGGATAGTTTGAGTAATAGTCCATGATCAAGACGTAATCACGTCCTGTGGCATGAAATAGGTCAATGCCCACTTTTGTCCACGGCGCCATTATGAGTTTGTGTTGCTGCAGTGGTTCTTTACGCTGTGCGGGTTGATGTCTTTGACAGGTGTCACATGTCATGACCATGTCTGTTATGTCTTGATTCATGCCGGGCCAGTACACAGCCTGTCGTGCTCGGCTTTTGCATTTCTCAATGCCTAGGTGGCCTTCATGAATCTTACGAAGCATCTCGGCGCGGTGTGTGGCCGGAATCACAATCTGCGCATTGCGTAGCAGCAGGCCGTCAACTTCAATCAGTTCTGACTTGACATTCTGAAATTGTGGACATTGTACCCTCGTCCAACCGAGCTGGAGTAGGTGCAGCACCCTCCGTAAGGTTACGTCTTTCTGCGTCTCCTGTCGGATTAGGCAAAGCTTCTCATCCGAAGCAGGCAAATTCTCCATGCATAACCGTGTTTGGGCCTCAATTTCTCTGATAGGGGCTGATGGTGCATTGTCAGTGCCAATTGATCGGGACAGCGCGTCGGCAATGGCAAGGTCTCTTCCCGGAGTGTATACTGGGGTGAAATCATACCTTCACAGCTTCATCATGATGCACTGCAGACGAGGTGTCATGTCATTTAGATCCTTGTCTATGATATGGACCAACGGTCTGTGGTCAGTTTCCGCTATGAACGTGGGCAGGCCGTACACATAGTCATGGAACTTCAGAATCCCAGTGAGGAGTCCGAGACATTCTTTTTCGATTTGTGCATATCTGCACTCAGTTGCGGTCATGGCCCTGGACGCGTATGCCACCGGGACCCAGTCAGACTGGTCGGCGCCAATCCCGTCCTGGCTGGCGTCAGTGGAGATCTTGGTGGGTCTGGTTGCGTCAAAGAAAGCAAGGGTCGGTTCCCTTGTAAGTTGCTGTTTGAGAGCCACCCATTAATTTTGGTGACGTTGTGTCCACTCAAACGCAGTGGTCTTTGGTATGAGATTGTGTAAAGCTGCCGTCCGTGCGGACAGGTTTGGGATGAACCTGCCGAGGAAGTTGACGAAGCCCAGAAATCGTAGCACCGCCTTCTTGTCGTGTGGCGCCTTCATGGTCCATATTGCAGTGATTTTCACCTCATCAGGGCTGACACCCTGAGATGATATGGTGTCACCCAAAAAGGTTACAGATTCCTTCGCAAATGTGCATTTTGCCCGGTTCAGTTTCAAACCATATTCATGAATCCTCTGAAACACCTTCTTCAGACGACAGAGGTGTTCTTCTTCAGTGGTGGACCATATGAGGATGTCATCCACAAAGATTCTGACGCCCTGGATGCCCTTGGTCCATTATCCTGTGGCATGTGATTGAAGCAGAAACGTCCACAGTAATCTGCTCGAGTCATTGAGCTGTATCTGCCAAAATCCCTGTGAGGCGTCGAGTTTGGTGAAGATACGCGCATTCGCCATCTGAGATGTGATCTCTTCACGCTTGGGGATGGGGTAGTGTTCCCAGCAAATGTTCTGGTTCAGGTCCTTCGGGTCTATGCATTTGCGAAGATCTCCAGAAGGTTTCTGAACACAGACAATGGAGCTAACCCAGTCAGTCGGCTGTGTGACTCGCGATATCACACCTTGTGACTGCAGTCTGTTGAGTTCCGCTTTCAACTTCTCCTGCAGTGGAGTTGGAACCTTCCTGAGCAGCTGAATGACGGGTTTGGCGTCTGTCTTCAGCATGATTTTGTATTGGCAGGGTACGGCGCCCATGCCTTTAAATATTTTGGGATATTCTTGTAGCATGCTGTGGACTTTAGCTTCCAGGCTTGCTGGATCCTGGGTGTGCATGTAAATGCGTTGCACCAGCCGCAGGTCTTTGCAGGCCTGAGCGCCTATGGTCGTTTACAATCTCGAATCGTAGCTGCTTGCGTATCGTCTTGTTATCCACCCGGAGATGGCAGGATCCCTTTGAGGGATCTGGTTGCCGTTGTAGCCCTTCAGCAGACATGCAGCGGGTATTATTTCATGGTCTCCTGGAATCGAATGGAGATCCTTACTCGTGAGGAGGTTAGCTGAGGCCCCCGTGTCAAGCTTGAAGACTAATGGAAAGTCATTGACTTGCACAGTCGCAGTCCACTCACTGCAGGAATCAATGCTGTTGACCGGGTGAGGCGTGGCGATTGTTGCCTCATGTTCCTCAATTGTCTCGATCGTGTCCGCGACAAACGAGTTGTCACAAGCGAGGTTGTCCTCATCCGAGGAATACTCATCATTGTTTTTTTTGTGCTCCGTTGAGTCTATGAATCCGGCAACCGGCAGGGGCGGGATTCACGCCAGCCCCCGGCGATTCTCCGACCCGGCGGGGGGTCGGAGAATCTCGCCCTGGTCTCTGATGAGGGAGTCACGGAGGTTTTCAAAGTTGCAGGATTGAGCTAGTAATTTTAAATCAGTTACAAAACTGTGAAAGATTCTCCCGGTTTTTGTAAACGCCTGGTGAACTTGAATCTTTCAAATATCTCATTGACTTCAGATTGACTGTGGGTTTCAAATGTTTTGATGATTATTTCCAGCTTGCCCTTGTCCTCCCCTTCCAGGTAGGTCAAGGAATTATATATTTCTAATGCCTGTGGACCTGCCAGGGATAAGAGCAAGGCGATCTTCCTGGCATCAGGCGCTGAGGTTAGATCCTTAGCTTCTAGATATATTTTGAACTGTTGTATAAATAGTTTTCAATTGGGTCCATCGTGCCGATTGGTATCTGAAGGGTCCGAATGCTGTGAGGCCTTCCTTGGTTGAATGTCTGGTTTAAGTTCTCTACTCTTGCTGGTGTCTAGATGGCTTGCTGAAACCACTCCTGGTACTGTATGTTATTCTCTAATTCTGAATAACGACTGTAGACTTACAGTTAACACAAACACTTTATTCAAAGGGTTTGTTCTGCTTCCAGAACTCAACTAGATGTAAAACAGTTAAGAAGTATCACCAGTGAAGCTAAGGTAAACTGCCTATGCTAGGCTATCCCTGTGTGCTGCTGCTCACTAGCTCTGTGCTTCTAAAAGAGGCGGATCCTGCCTTTAGTGATGCTGTGGCTGTCACATCTGTGCTGTAGTCCTTGGTGTATGTGCAGATGTATGTACAGATGTACAGACCATCACAGCATGGATTTGTCATTGTGCTCTTCTCTTTAGGTGTTGCAAACGGTATGTTTCAGGGTGCTGCAGCAGTGATTTTTAACTGTCAGCGGAGGCTCGAGCTTCATTCTGTCGCTGGGGAAAATAATTTTTTGTTTTGAGACTTTAAAGCCCTTTTTGTTCACTTTCGGGCATTTTGGATGAGGCGTGGTGATGTAAGGTTCCTCCGCGACTGTGACCGTGGCCACACGGTAGGAGCCGTCATAGGCAAGGTCATCGTTTTCGGACAGGTAATCACTGAATATTGGTTGGCGGTCCATAGATGCCACGTTCCGAACGTCGCAGGGTCTTAGTTGTTGTCCCGTGGAAGTCATCTGTAGTCCACACCTCAGGCACTGTTTGCCATAAGCTGGACATTGCCCTTTTAAGTGGGCGTGTCCGCAGTTATGACACGTCATGACGCCGTCCTGGCAGGTTCGCGCATGTGCAGTAGCATTCTCAGCCAGTTCCAGTCTCCGTGCGAACTGCGCATGTGTGTGGGCCACTTGCAGATTCGCGCGCGTGGGATTGCCGGTGGAGGAGCGCCTTCGAGAAGCCTGGGCCACCATTTTGACTGCTCCAACCTCGTGATGGAGGCCTTGGTCCCGGTAAGTAAACTGTTGACATTGTGCTTCAGTGATTTCATGAGCAGAACATAGTTGTGTAGCCATTTCACGATCTAGATTTTTGTGCTTAAGGAGAGATTTTCTGAGTCCCTCATCAGAAATGCCACTGACAATCTGGTCTCTGATGAGGGAGTCACGGAGGGTCTAATAATTACAGGATTGGGCCAGCAGCTTTACGTCAGTGAGAAAGCTGCTGAACGATTCTCCTGGTTTTTGTATACGCCTGGTGAACTTGAAGCGTTCAAATGTTTCATTCACCTCCGATTTGCAGTGGGTATCAATTTTTTTTATAATTGTGTCCCACTTATTTTTGTCCTCCCCTTTGGCATAGGTAAATGAGTTACATATCTCCAGGGCCGGTTTTCCTGCCGCAGCTAAGAGGTAGGCAATTGTTTTTTATCTGGCGCTGCGGTCATGTCCTTAATTTCCAGAAACAAATTAAATTGTTGCAGGAAAATCTTCAAATTATACTGGAGATTACCAGGGCTTCTGAGGTGTTCTGGAAGTGATTCCACCTTACCGGTTTGTGCCCAAGAGATCCGAGTGTAGCGATGCCTTCCTTGGCCGAATATCTTATCTGAGTTTTTTTTTCTCTTGTCTGTCGAACCTAAGCTAGCTAGTTTCTAGTTTTGTTGTTAAGACCAACACACTCCGTGGTACCACGTAGTGTTACCTGCATGGTCGATAACACGTGTTACTCAATCCTTGGCTGATGGTAAGGTCCTCTGAATCTTGTTGAAGACTCAAACTCGTCCAGTAACAACAAAGGTTCATTGAGTAACTATAACTATTAATGCGTGAGTTCTTTACCTTAACTAGGAATTGGATAACAAGATTTAACAATTGTAACTAAATGTAACTCCACTAGCTATCTATGTGATTCTGATGTTTCCCTGTTCACAGCACACCCGAGAGAGAGGGAGAGATCCCGTGTGGCTGCCCTTTATACCCCTGTTGGTCCAGCCCTCTGGTGATCATGTGGTGCTGCTATCTACCCATTAACCCCTTGTGTGCATGCACCTACAGAGATCACCACAACATAGTCTCTCAAGCAGAAAATCCCACCCCACTTTACCCAAAGAGTGGTGAGAATGTGGAATAGGTTGAAGTGAATAGTGTAAATAAATTTAAGGGGAAACGGGACAAGTATTTGTGACAGAAAGGAATAGAGGTTAACTTTGGCAAATGTCGGTGAGGAAAGATGAAATGGTCTCAAGTGGAACTTAAAACGGGCATGGACAGGTTGTGCCGAATGGCCTGTTCCTGTGCATTATATTCAAGGTACTGGTTTGTTTTCTATTCACATTGTTCCTTGATAATTTAATTTCTCTGTTGCTCTTTGCACCCTACTAATTTTTGTGACTTCTCTCCGAGCCCCTTCGCATGTTTTCTCCCTCGCCATGCTTTCCTCTGCTGCCTATGAACTTAATTCCTTACCTTCAGTTTTTCTCTATGTTTTTATTCATTCAATACCTCTCATTGTTTGTTCCTGTTTTAAGCGGAATGTGCTTTTCCTGGAAGGTGTTGAAATGTTGCCCATTGCTGTTCTACATTATTGTTTGCCAATACTTTTGCTTATTTCAACATCCCAAGTTCTATTCTCTGCCCCTCAAAATCAGTCTACTGCCGTGTTTTTGACATATTTATGCCCTTTTCAATTATTAACATAAACCGTATAATATTACGGTCGCTATTGCGGAGATTGGTTTTACCATTGCATTTTTTATTGACAGTACTGCCTTTTAGTGATGCAAACCGAAAGATCAGTCAGAAGTGAGCTTTGGGGTTCCCTGAGATTGCTCAAGTGGTTCTGATGGAAGAGGCAGCAGCTGGTTCTGAATACAGTAAGTAGCTAAAATGGTGACCAGCATGATAACAATGGGAGCAACCGGCAAGGCAACTTATTTAAGCTCCTTGCTCATTCTTGCGGGCCAAGTGAATGAAATACTATCCCTCTTTTTGATAAATGTTTAATAGAAAGTGGAGATTTGGGGGAAGCTACATCAGAAGGCTGGGGGAAAAGATTCTCATAAAATGGGTGTAGTTCCCAAAATTAAGAAATAAATTGGTCTCTGAAAATAGCAGTAATTTAAAGCCATGTATGGCCTCCTTCTTGGCACACAAATAAACATTTCTTTGTATTCTGCCAAATGCATGGAGCAAGTCTCGTTGGGCTGAAAATAACTGTCAGACCATTGGACCTAAAGAGATTGCCCATATTTAACTATGTCTTACTGAAGTAATGGATCCCTAGTGTTTGGAACTGGATGCTGGAACATGCACTGATTATTGATGACTGTTAAAAAACATTTGTACTGGAATTCAGAGGATCCAACTCTGAAGTTTAAATTACAACAACAGGGGACAGCCATTTCTAGATTGCTAGAAGACATCATTTCTTATCAGCAGCGCCCCAGAGAGTAAAAGCACCTGCTTTTCAAATCCATTCTGGTTTTGACCTACTACTGCACAGACTGGAATTCAATCTCTGGACAGCTCCAAGTCACGAATTCATCACCAGATTGCCAGGGGTTGTATGTACATCTTGACTAATCCTCAGCATTTCGATGCAAATTCACATTTTATTGCAAACTTCCCTCCACTATTTATCTCTCAACGAACATCATTGAAACAATGTCATTATGACATTGCTGATGGTGGGGCCTCACTGTGTTGCCTGCCACATTTCCAACATTACAACAGTGACGACACTTCAGAAGCATTCCATTGGCTGTAAAGCATTTTTCAATATTCTGAAATCACGCAGGGTGCTGTGTCAATGCAAGTTTGCCTTTCTTTATTTTGTGATTGAGGTAAATTTGCGCTCAATGTTACTGAAATAACCCTCGCCACAACCTCAAAGGCATAAAGGTGTGATGGTGAACCTCCGCCACTGGTGGGATTTAGTATGGTGGGGAGCAGGGAATTCCAGCTTCTGTTCTGTCTACTCAAAGTCTTACCACAATTTTCACTGTTCATCCATTTATTTCTCTTCCACTCGTTCTGAGCAGCGGCCCAATTTCTAATTTCTGGTCCTGCACAGCATTACCTACAATCATGAAAAACATCTTTGAAGGATGAGCATTCCCACCTCATATTGGGTGGGAGTCAAGAAGAAGGGATGGGAATAGGTCCAGGACCTGGAGGTACACATTTTACTGCAATTGTATAGGGAATTGGTGAGGCCACGCCTGGAGTATTGTGTGCAGTTTTGGTCTCCTTATCTGCGGAAGGATGTTCTTGCTATGGAGAGAGTGCAGTGAAGGCTTACCAGGCTGATTCCTGGGATGGGGGACTGTCATAAGAGGAGAAACTAAGTCGGTTAGGATTATATTCATTGGAGGTTAGAAGTGTGAGAGGGGAACTCATAGCAATTTACAAAATTCTAATAGGATTAGACAGGGTAGATTCAGAAAGAATGTTCCCACTGGTGGGTGAGTCCAGAACTAGGGGTCATAGTTTGAGGATAAGGACTGCACACAATATTTTTAGGACTGAAGTGAGGAAAAATGTCTTCACCCAGAGAGTGGTGAACCTATGAAATTCACTACCACAAAAAGTAGTTGAGGCCAAAACGCTGTGTAATTTCACAAAGGATTTAGATATAGCATTTGGGGCTAATGGGATCAAGGGATATGGGGGGAAGGCTAGATCAGGGTAACAGGCTGAAAGGGCGGAATGGCCTCCTCCTGCTTCTATTTTCTATGCATGTTCCTACGTATCTCAGGATTTCCCGACAGTTTGTGTGAGATCTTACTTGGTTTAGAACCTCTATCCCAAACATGGTCTGTAGCTTCAGAAGGCATCTGGCCAAGGGGAAGGAACTCCCAGCCTAAAGTTTCCACTTGCTAGCCTGGGAATCTACTGACAGCCTAGCATGCCCAGAGAAAGCAGGCGTGTTGGTTGCCAGCCAGTCCTAGGTCACTGTGGCGGATCACTGAAGTTTTTAAAAAGTTTTGAACTATGGTTTTCACCTAACCCAAAGCAGCCAAACAACCTCCCTCAATTCTTGTGTCTTTCTCCAACTGGCAGATTCATGAAGTACACTCAGGTAACACAGGCATCAGGCGTTCTCCAGCTCTCCCATATGCTCTTTCTGGGTTCAAAGGGAACTTATGCATTTGGACTTAGCAAGTGCTGCCTCCACAAACTCACATCTTCAGAAAGTGAGGAACAAATCTTGGTGAAAATAGTGCTGAGAAGGATGCTGAGAAGTGCTGTCTTGTTCTGGTCACCTGGTCTACAATGATAGGAAAATGATTGATGTTGGGACTCCACCTCAGCTATGCAATTTATTTGTACACATGCCAGTGTAAGAATGAATGAAAAGAGGGTGTGCAAGACACCATCCAATTCCCAACCCAAATCTCTGGGGTGGTGTGGACCTTTACTTTCACGGTCTCCTGCCATGATTATCCAGTGTAGACGTCACAAGCAAATCAGTAGCATGGAGTTTGACATGCTGAGGCCCTAAGCAATGTTAGTTTAAGAGACCTCATAGTAGTACCAAAATAAGTGTATTATTCTAACGGAAAATATGATGGAAAAATAAATATTAAAGCTAAAGCTAGAGGGTGGCATGGTGGCCGAGTGGTTAGCACTACTGCCTCACAGAGCCCGGGGACCCGGGTTCAATTCTGACCTTGAGTGACTGTCTGGAGTTTACCCTTTCTCCTCGTGTCTGTGTGGATTTCCTCTGTGAGGACTGGTTTCCTCCCACAATCGAAAGATGTGCGTGTTAGGTGGATTGGCAATGCTAAATTGCCCCTTACTGTCGAAAAGGTTAGGTGGGGTTACTGGGTTACAGGATAGGGTGGAGGCGTGGGCCTAGTTAGGGTGCTCTTTCAGAGGGTTGGGGCTGAGCCAATAGGTAGAATGGCCTCCTTCTGCACTGTAGGGATTCTATGATATTTACATATATACATAGGCAAGGTGCAACAAAAAATGAACAATTTAACTAACATATATATCTTGCAATAAGATTATACATTCTGAAATATTTACAGATTTTTAAATTAGCATGTATGAACATTTTTAATCTGCAAAAATGCAAGACCAATTAACAAGATCAACACTTACTAAGCGGAAGCAGCGATACAACCTGCACAATACGTAAAACATTTTTTCTGTGATTCTTGGGCATCAATGACACTGATAGTGTCCTCAAATGATAAGCTTCGTAGTTTATCATTTTCTATGCACATAATGCTTAGTGCAGACAACCTTTCTTGCAGCATTCTTGACCGCAGTTCATTCCTTGTGTTTTTCAGCTACGAAAATGGACTTTCTCCTGAGCAGTTTGTTACCATTAGACTCAGAAAGTGTCACAATATTGCTTCTCCATGAGGGAAAGCCAGTTGGTATTTACCTTGGACAATGGCTTGATACAGATCCTGATGGAACAAAGTTCCTTTATCTGAATAATCTTCCTTGATATAAGTTTGGAAGTGCTTTATTTCTCCAACCAGGTTAACATCAACATCATCAGGATAATTTTTCCCAGCTGTTTTCCGAGGCATCAACATCAACCAAAAACAAAATAAAATGCTTGCAGCTTTTTCTTATATGGCTGTGCTTTTCTTCAAGTTGGTTTTAAGTGCATCCATCATCGGAGTAAAGGATTTCACTCGAAACCTATCTCATGGAGAAAGTGTTTTGTCAGCTTTTGGTGCAGCACCATCATTGACTTATGTTTTTCTCACTCTTTTCCTTCTATTCACACATTTGTCATCTGCAGTGAGCAGGTTTTCTTTTGTTTTGAGTTCAATTTCGTCAAAGCTTCCTCAGGTCTCTTTCAAGAAGTGAGAGAGGTTTGCACATGTGCTGAGAGCTATCTGTGGATCCTGTTAGGCCTGAATGGTTTTATGGAACTGATCTACAAATCGATTCGAGCGTTCTAACATGAATACAAATTCCTCCATTCTCTCCTGCAGAATCCCAGCCTTTCTCCTGGTATCACCTTTTTCGTTGTCATCAATATGAAGGTGAGTCAGAACACCAATAATTGAACCATAACTCTCAGCCATGGCTGAAGTGGTGTGATGGAGATGTATTGTTATGATGGAATCAGGATCCAGTAATGATTTGAGTACTAACCAGTATTTTGTAGAAGCAGAGAGTAATGTGTATATTTGTTGCACAATAGCAAAATCTACTGGTGATAACTGTATGACTGATTATGATTGCGTCACATGTGTTATCACACTTTATTAAATTCTGTCTTTTTTTTAAAGAAGACACTTTAAAATAAAACTTTACTTTTATATTTATTATTGTCTTGAAAAAGCCATATCAGGCATTTTTTATGAGTAATCAAAGCATCTAAATGGATCATGTTATTGTCAGAGATCATAGAATTCATAAAATCATAGAATTTACTGTGTAGAAGGAGGCCATTTGGCCGATCGAGTCTACACTGGCCCTTGGAAAAAGCACCCTACTTAAGCCCACACCTCCACCCCATCTCCGTAACCCAGTAACCCCACCTAACCTTTTGGAACACAAAGGGCAATTTAGCACGGCCAATCCACCTAACCTGCACATCTTTGGGCAGTGGGTGGAAACCGGAGCACCTGGAGGAAATCCACGCAGACACGGGGAGAACGTGCAAACTCCACACAGACAGTGATCCAAGCCGGGCATCGAACCTGGGACCCTGGAGCTGTGAAGCAACAGTGCTAACCACTGTGCTACCGTGCAGCCTATCAGGGGAAAGAGTGGCAGGGCGGATATAATTTATAGTTTTTTTCAGCACAGAGCCAGAATCTCAATAGGATGAATAATTGTATCGCCATATCGGTATATTTTTGCAATATCAGAACCAAAATAGCCAGTTTAGACAGTCTTTGACAGCTTCCACAAACCAGCTGTAAGCCTGGCTTCAATCACCTTTTTCATGGATGATAACTCTAAGTGACCATAATGTTTACAAACATCAACCACATCAAAGAGAGTTAAGTGCTGTCAATTTCCAAATCGGCACTTCAAAATCACTCAAGCGTAATGGGGCATGATTGGAATGCACTTAATTCTCTTTGAGTTAGGTTGTCCCTGTGGAGGGTCCCTTTAGTTAGTGAGTCCCTGTGGGTCCCTATAGTTAGGGGCTCCATGTGTGTGGTCTCCCTATTTATGGGGTCCCCCTATTTAGTGGATACTGGGGGGAAGGATGGGTTAGGTCACCCCTGTACTTGGGAAAACGGGTGGCACCCAGAGGATTTGGATGTGGGGGCTGCTTTATGGTACGGGAGGGGGAGACCCTGGGATTTGTTATCGGGTCATCTGCTCAATGAATTGCTTTGTGGGCACAAATCAGTAACAATTCACTTCCGGTAGGAGAACCTCGGGCTGGATTCACCGTTTCAGCGGGTAAGTGCCGACTCGAATGGAGAATTCGCGGGAGGTTCTAGACCAAAGATTTGGCAACGACCCCTCACTGATTCTGGGACTGGTGAGGGGCTAGCTGCTGCGCCGGATGAAGCTCCCGTCTCACTCAGAAAACATCTGGAGAATGGCAGGCTCCCTGGCCTTGCATGCGGATGGCGATGACCTGCAGCAGTCGCGCTATACATACAAAATGTGCCGGCTGTGCACGGACCAGACCCACCACCCCAATCCCACAGGCCACCCCCAGCAGTCCCCCCAGCCCTCGCGGAAGCCCCCCCCCCCCCCCCCCCCCACCGCCAGTGGCACGGATCCCAGCTGAGTGTGGTAACGCTGGACACAGTCCACAGCCGCCACACTGAGCTCCCAACTGCTGAGACCACATGTGTCCCGTGCGGTCGGGAACTCGGCCCATCGGGGGCGGAGCATCATGGCTGGACCTGCCGATGATACGTCAATGCTGTTGAAACGGCATGCGGCGCGCAACGCAATGGTGCCATTTCGGAGAGGGCGGAGCATGGCTGACCGGTGTCAAACCGACGCCAGCCCCGATTTGGGCGTTGATTCTCCGCCCGACCGCCGATTATGACATTGGCGTCAGGCAACGGAGGATCCCGCCCATAGTCTCCCAAATGGAGAATTTCACCCATTGTGTTGTGTTCATATGTTCAGGAGCTAAGAATTCAAACTGATAGGTGTTGAGATTGAGTTGCTGAGGTGATTGTCCCTTTAAATGCGACCTATCAGGGTAAGAGTCACATGGTCAGTGTGATCAATGGGGAGTCAGAATGTGAGATCACCCCAGGGGACGGAGCCTTCTTAGGTAAAGAGACATTTTTGGGAGCTGGTTACAGTCATGAGGCTGCTGTACAATTCTTATTACTGTGGTAGTCACCACTGTTGTATTATATTGTATATACTGCACTGCATATGAGGGCATTACGGTAAGGCCCCTGTACTACAGGTACGGGGGTAAATCCCTGCCTGTTGGCTCCGCTCAGTAGGCGGAGTATAAATGTGTGTGCTCTCCGAACGGCAGCCATTTTGGCGGCAGCTGTTGGAGGCCACACATCTCTGTGTAATAAAGCCTCGATTACTCTCTACTCTCGTCTCGTCGTAATTGATAGTGCATCAATTAATAAATACTACCTTTTCAGCAATTCAGTAATGAAGTCTGTGAAAGCGCATCTTTACAGTTGCGCTTTACTTTGCCTAACCATTATATCAACACCAGATTAGACAAGTTCCTGATGGTATTTGTACAGCTGATTTCCTCTATAGTAGTAACACATGTTTGAAGGTGTTTTTTTTTAAAGAATTATATTTTAAAAAGCATTTTGTGTACCATTTAATCCAATTAAACAGGCTAGCTCGCACACTGCGGTCGGTGATGACGTGGGTGACCGACTGCTAGAGTTTAAAATTGACAGGACACTGGAGGCTGAGCCTAGACCAGCAGTGGCTATTCCTAGGCCTAAACTTTTTGCCTGTCAGATGCGAGCACTTGGCGGGACTCAGACGGGTGCGAAACGCACTTCCCGCCGCGAGCAGCCCTGGAATGTAATTGCATGCTGGCTGGCCAATTAACAAGCAGCCAGCATGAATTGCGTGCTGGAAAAGGCTCAGCGCTGCCCGGCATAGTGGGAAGAGGGCGGGCATTAAGAAAAGGGGGAGGCTGGGCTGGCGCTTTGAATGAATTCCCTCAGGGGCGCAGCTGCTGCGGAGCTGTCTCAGGGAGCTGCAGACTTGTAAAACGTAAATAGCGATGGGAAAACTATGCAGTGTCTAGACAGCACATTCAAACACTAACCTCAGACCACACATGCCTTTTAAAAGTTGCAGCTGAAAGTAAAGGTCACCTGGCCCATCGGCCCACCCTCCAACTAAAAAAGCAGACGGCCACGTAAAATCCAGGTCGCTTAGCCCCTTAATAGGTTAATTTTTTTGCTTGATTGTTGGTGGGCTCACTTCCAACTTTCGTGTGCGCCTGCCAACTGGAATATTGCGTGAGTGCACAATGGTGTCAGGATGCATCCCAATGTGTTTTCATGCAATTTCACATACATGTGGGCCAGCCACCTGTTCACCAAATCAACATAAAATTGTGGCCCTGCTCTTTCAGGATTTACAAAATCATTTCAAACTAACCCTTTAAATTATCTTAGCTTTTGGCTGCATATTAAATCAGAGGCCCAGGCTAATGTTCTTGGCTTTAAATCCACCGCGGTAATTATTTGAATTTAAATTCAATTAATAAAATCTGGAACATAAATAAAAGCTAGTTCCAGGTACAACTATCATCGATTGTCGTAAAAATCCACCTTGTTCACCAATGTCATTTAGGGAAGTAAACCTGCTTCCTTACCTAGTCTGACCTACACATGTGACTCCAGGCTCATGGCTGGCGGGTTGGCTCTTAAATGGCCTCTGAAGTGGCCGTGTGAGGTACCCTCAATAATGATGCTTAGAGATTAAACTGTAAAGAAGGCTTTATTAGGCTAATAACTATGCTACAGATTTGGACGAGAGCTGACTGCTATACAGACCATGAGGCAGGCCTTTATGTATGGCTCCCAGATGGGCGGAGCCAGAGGCGGAGTCCCCAGGGTTCCAAGCCTGGCCTTAAAGGGGACATCACCTTACATGATGATAAGGCAGTAACCGTTCATCACACCGTGAAAAGCCACTCAGTTCCAGGGCAATTAGGGACGGGCAACAAATGCTGACCGTTCTAATGATGCTCACATCCCAGAAAAGAATAAAGAGAAAAAAAAGGGAAAATCATAACAAGGAGGGAAACTTTAAAATTAGAGCTTCTCCTACTTCTATGCTATGTAGCTGATTAAAATGCATGTGGTGCACGCTCCAGCCAGTTCAATACTAAAATGACCATCAGTATCCCACATATATCATTGAATGCACATTGCCACTTTCTTCAGTGATCATGGGGTTGTAAGTCTCCTGACCACAGGGTCCTTATCTCCCTCTTAACACTTAGTGAAAATTGGCTCCCATAGGTAGGAAAGCTAGCAAAAAGAGATGTTTGGGTCACCAGCTTAAGTCTTCATTTGGGAATGGCATATGGCATGGAAGGATGAACTTCAAAAGTCAGGGAGAAATAGGAGTGGAATGCAAGCAAATAGAATGGACCTGTTAAAATCCATCAAAAGTAAACAGATGCTCCATTCGACATACAAATAGCTATGTACGGAAGAAAGTGAAAAGGACTGTAAGTACCTAGGTGTACGGAATTAATGAGCACAATAGACTGGAAATTTTACTTTATTAAGTACACTGCTCTTGATTTCAAGTTCTACAGATCTTACTCTCCAGTTACTTATGACCATAAAAGGAGCAATCCTACTTCTTGGTGTTCATTCAAATAAATGTTCTCTATCATGAGTAATCATTTCAGGTGCCGCTAACATGGTGTAAATGGTGCAAAAATTTCCACTGGCCTTCTTGATAACACGATCGTTATATCAGTGGTAGCAACATTGACATCTATACATAAATTACTTTCTTCCCATAGCCATAGTTGAACAGTTTATTCTTCATTCACGTGTTTTTTAATGCCCAGAACATGAGGAATTTCTGACATTCCCCAGGTGCTATTCAAATACTTTTAATTCTTTTAAACTGCATGTTCCAAACTATATCCTGTCAGTCATCAGCTACTCTATAAATCTCGCAATTCACCCCATTAGTTCCAAATAAGCCAACTCTGTCCTTTCTATTTTTCTTAATCGCTGGTTTCTCCTCTCTGTATTTCATAACTTTGGAAGTTTGAAAGGACTCTTTATAACCCTGTTCTTGGAGGCAAAATTAAAAAGCCAAACTCATACAATTTCAGATACAATGAAAATGGTGGGTTCAGGAATAACCACTGTGGATGCCACTAAATTAGAGAGGATGACCAGTTGTCATTACAGCTGTCCCTTGGTCAAGGGGCATCTACTCTGGTTTGAACGTTTCTGCCATGGGTCTTCATCTGACTGAACAGGTAATAATAATAATCTTTATTGTCACAAGTAGGCTTACATTAACACTGCAATGAAGTTACTGTGAAAATCCCCTAGTCGCCACATTCCGGCATCTGTTGGGGTACACAGAGGGAGAATTCAGAATGTCCAATTCACCTAACAGCATGTCTTTCGGGGCTTGTGGGGGGAAACCGGAGCACCCGGAGGAAACCCATGCAGACACAGGGAGAACGTACAGGCTCTGCATAGACAGTGACCCAAGCCAGAAATCAAACCTGGGACCTTGGCGCTGTGAAGCAACAGTGCTAACCACTGTGCTATCGGTTGATTCTTAACCGGCAGATCTTTGGGAAGATGGGGCAGGATGTCCCATGGATTACTGGAATTTCCTTCCTGTCCTTGCCCCCTCAACTGCCATTCTATCCTTCCCTGGAACACTGGCTATTTGAGAATTGAGAGAATAGAACTTGGCAAGGCAGACATTTTTAAACAAACCAGACACACTGTCCAGTCCATCAAAGCTGATTTTGCAGGAGTTTTGACTGATTGCTTGTGAAGCTGTCTTCAAGAAGGATACCAGCAATTGTTCATTGGTCCTCCCATTGAATCCAAAGGATTTGATGGAGGCATTACTGATGGAATTTCTCCAGCATTCGAAGGTGTTAGTGATACACAATCCAGGTCTTCCTGCAGTACAGGAGTGTGGTGACGCTAATTGCACTGTACACTAGGATTTTTGTTGACATCTTGAGGTCTTTGTTGTCCAGCACTTTTGTAGTTGTCCAGTGTTTTGTAGAAGGCTGACCTTGCACTCGATCCAGTGTTGGATCTCCTCAACAAATGTGAATTTTTGAGAGAGGTGGCTGGGCACAAAAAAGTACTCAACGTATTCCAGGGTCTCTCCTTCAACTTGTATGGGGGTGGCATATTTGGATGACCGGGTATGGTTGATATGAGTTTTGACAAAATTCAAGGATAGTCCGGGTTTCTTGTATGCAGAATTGAAAATAGAATGAGTGTGTCTTACAAATCTAATGATGGGAAGTGACACTGCAATCATCTGCAAACTGTAGGTTATATATATCTACGGTGGTCTGTTTAGTTTTGGCATGGAGGTAGCTGAGGCTAAAGAGTTTCCTAGCTAGACGGTACTTAATACTGACATCAGAGGGCCATTGATCTTTTATGAGGTAAAACGTCGCTGTCAAGTCGATTGTAAATCGTATGGAAGCTATCACAGACTTCTTGACCCTGATCCAAATCTTGAAGGTTCCTGTTTCAGGTCTTCAACTCAAGTCAGTGACATCATGAAACAATTGCAAGACTGTGATTAAATTTCTTGGATATCCAAATCTTTGGAGCTCAAACCATAGACCCTCATGATTTACTGGATAAAATGCTTTGGTCAGGTCGATAAAGCAAATTAAAAAGCCCCTGATATTAACTTTTATTAAATATTTTCCTTCGATTTGTCTGGCAATAAAGACCATGTTGGAGTGCCCTCTGGAACATCTAAAGCCACATCGTGTCCCTGGGAGAATGTCCTCAGCCACAGGAAGTATTGTGTGTGATTCAGCGAGTTTTATTCCCACCCAACTCCATTCGACGCTGTGCATGAAGTCTGGATGTGAGCAAACATCCACCAGCTTTGAAAACCTCAGCTTGGAATACCAGCTCACCCATTCGTGGTGGTTCACCCGTAGATTCTACACAGGGTGCTTGGGATAACTTCGAGAGTATCAGCTGCCACCATGGATTCACATTTGTTCAAAAAGTTATTTGCAGTATTGATGTGTGGCACATGTTATCCTTAAGAAGAGGAACCCTATCCTGTGAGTGAAAGATGATTTTGTCCATTTGACCTTGCGGCTACAAAAAAAAACATGTCATGATGTTCCGCGTATTGCTAGATGGCTTGAATTTTCTTTTCCCACTGTTTATCATCCAGATTCATCGTCCAGCATCAGCCTTGAGCTGATGGAATGCTGCCTTCTTGACTTGTGACCTTCAGTTGGTGTGCCAGGCAATGAAGGCTGCTCATTTCATTAATATGTTACATCTTGAATGGGAGTTGTTTCCCAGCTCTGACAAAGGTTCACAGACTTGACATGGTGGCCTAGATTTTGCAGGGGTAGCGATGGCCAGAGTGTCAGCATTCCCTGTCGTTACCATGCTGAAACTGGCATCAAATTCCAGAGTCTGCACATGCGCAGAAAGAAACGAAACCCCAGAGGTTGCTGGCAGTGATTCTACACTTCTCCAGAGGGTGCAATGTTGAGCCACCCCTGCTCCACCAGCTTCAGACTGCAATCAATGGGAAGTCAATTAAAAGGATCAGAAGTTTCACTCTTAGGCTATTAATTGCACTGTAAACATCCGTGAAAAATTTACAATTGACTGAATGAGGTGTATCTTCATTTTTAAAACCAGTCTAACTTCAATATTTCTGTTAAGTATTCACACAGGCTCTGATAATCAATTTAATATTTAAAGTTTCTTCATAATGATGAAAAGAATTCCACATATATCTAATTTGTTTAGCATTATTTTTGCTTCTACCGTAATTCAATCACACCCATTCACTTTACTATTTGAAAAATTAAATTAGAAGTGATGCAATTCAGTTCTTTAATCTTCCTCCTTAGCTATGTGTGAATACTTCAGTGAGTTATTAGTTGCTTACCTGCTTACTGAAATCAATGTGGCTGCACACTCATTGCCTTGACTTGGGGCCAGATTTAAACTGCCATCCAGAAGGGGGAAATCCATGCTGCAGAGACTGCTTTGTGGTCGGCCTTCTTCGAAGTCAGCGGCGAGCACCATTCTCTTGCCAGTGACTGTAAAATCATCCCTGTATCCCTTTCTACAGATGCTACCTGGCATGCTGAGTATTTTAAGTACTATCTGCCGACATACCAAGATGGCAGTCCTGCTCCAGGGCAACATCCTGGCGGGATGTGTAAGTGGTGAGCTTTTCGATCGAAAACAACATTGATGGGAACTTGTGGTTAGAATTCGAAAACTGTAATTGTGGGAAAATGCCATTTCCTCACTCTCTCAGATCGGTGCTATTTTTATTTATTGAGGATTTCTTTTAATAAATCCTACAGCAGGAAATCCAAATTGTCATCAGTTCAGTTGTTTGTTGCAATCTGAATTGAGAAAAGCAAAAAATCCCAAAATTATATAATCTTTTTTGGTGATGTTGCCAATGTGCCAAACTTGTAGCCAAATCAAGTCACGATTTATTGCTTCTGATATGTCTGCCCAATCCAATATATCTGTTGCTCAGCTTTGTTCCGTTACTGTGTGAGAAAATCTCTGAACACCCACCCCCCCCGCCCCCCCCCCCACCCCACCCACTGCTTCGACCAACAAAGTAGTTCTGTTTATTGCTTACAAGGCTCAGTGTTATTTTTACACCAGAGACATGATACATTAGCTGGAAATAGTAAACAGGATGTATGTTTGATACTCTGCCCAGAAATTTGTCTTCAGCCCAAAACATTAGAAGTGCAAGCATATAATTGTATTAGCACACCTTGACAAGGTATTCCAGTTGTTGCCATCATGATTATGCCTAGAAGAGGCTTGAAAGCCAGCACTAAACCATAATTCAACATTATGGGCGGAATTCTGCCATTTTGTAATGAAGTACGGTGGCGGGTAGTGCCGGTGGCATGCGTCCTACTGGCCAGAAATAGTAGGATTCACATTCCAGATTCTTGGAAGTTCATCAATTATGCACAAGCGTTACCTCCGAGTTTCCTAGCAGGTCAGCAGCAGTCACCCAGCTCTACCTGCGGATACCACTGGAGAATTGCTGGGTCCGTGGCCGCGCATGCGCACGGTGACAGTCAGCAGCGGTTGCGCCGTGCAACATGGCGCCGGCCACGCGCAGACCCGGCCTGCCAAATAGTGCCTCCCTTTAGCCAGGCTCACCAACCCGGACCACCCCCCACCAGTGGCCCCAGCCCTTGCCAGCGGATCGGCTCTCCCCCGACTGTGGCGACGCTGGACTCAGTCCGCATGTCCACCCCCCCCCATCCCTGCACCCCTAGCCCCGTCGGTGGCCGGCACCGTTGGAGCCTCCAGACCTGGCACCCGTCCCTTATGCCAGGGGTACCGTCGGCTGGCACTGCCCTCACCAGGGGTATGCACCGTGGCCTGTCTAGGGGCTAATGTGGGCGTAGCCCTGGGTGGGCCACCAACAGAAGGCGGCTGGGGGTGTGTGGTCCATATGGCTGCTGGTCACTCTGCAGAACCAGGGGCAAGGTGGGTGTTCAGTGGGTGCACAGCAATCTGGGATAGATGCCAACTGGCCCTGGGGATTTGTCTACCTTAATGTTTTTTAACACACCTAACACCTGGACACTGCCCCAGTCCAGTGGGGGGTTCACCCCGGCCACTCAGCCTGTACCCGCACCACCCCCTCCCTCCCTTGGCCCTGGCAGGGTGACCCCACCCCAGCCAGCGTCTGGCCCGGCAGCTCACAGTCGCTCCTCTCTGTGTCCTACTCCCTCTCCTTCATCAACCACCACACCGGTTTCACAATTTTTAAAAGCACAAGTGAACGGCACCATCAGGAACTCGGCCCATCAGAGGCGGAGAATCGTGGCGGCCCCAGAAAATACCTTGTCGGGCCCGCTAATGATATGCAAATAGTGTCCACTGGATGTGTTCCGGTACGCATTGACGCCGCTGTCGAGGTGATGGAGAATCGCGATTTAGCGTCAAATCAGCACCCGCCGAGAGTTTGCCGTCAAAACCTATTCTCCACCCAATCGTATTTTGCTTTTCGGCAAACGGAGAACCCGCCCCTTATCTTTAAAAGCATGAGTTTTTGTTGTTTCTAGCTGATTTGATGTTGATATCCAATTAACAGTGAGGCTCTTAAAATAATACTAATGATTGTTGCAAGTATTGTTTCTATTTAGAAGATTTCATGAAGGTTGAAGAACTGTGTAATATTTCCTTAAAGGCTTTCTTCATGCTTCACTTTTCAATTTCAATGACATCTTGAAGAATGGATTTTTTTCAGTAGAAAATGCTAAATAAAGATAAAATCCATGCAGTTTTCTTTTGTTTGGTATCTCCCACCCACACAGAGAGCAAAATCATTTACTGCCAGTCTCCCTTTGTTAGCTTCACTTCCCGTCCTCTGATTCCTCCCATACAATCCCGTCCCTTGTCTCTTCTTATTGCTTCTCCCTTCCCCTGTATGCTAACCTTCTCTCACATTCTGACAGCACCCCCTCTTTCCTCTCCTGCACCCTCTCATCCTTTTCTCTCCTCCTACCATTCCTACTTATTCCCATCTTATCCTTTTTCTTTTCTCGACTCTGCATCGCTACTCACATGTTTCTATTCTCTGCTTCCTACTCTTCTTTTATCTTCTCTCGTTCTCCCCAATTTTCACCTCTCCCTCATCTTGTCCTTTCTTTCCTGTACAATACTGTTGCAGATTTTTGAGTAACATATCCGATGTATACATGAAGAACATTTGGGCTGGATTCTCCGATTTTGAGGATATGTACGGAGCACGTGTCTGGTCTTATGACCAAAAAGTCAGTGCTGTCCCCGCCCCGATGCTCCGCCAGGTGGGGGCTAGCAGTCGCGCCACACCCTGCTTTACCTGCAGATACGGATGGAGAATTGCCGGGTCCGTGGCCGTGCATGCGAACGGCGGTGATCTGAGGCGGTCGTGCCGTACAACATGGCGCAGCTGCGCGGAGACCCAGCCTGCCAGATAGTGCCCCCCTGAAACCCCCTTGCCACCCCCTTGCCACTCCCCACAAGTACCCCCCAGCCACCACCGAAGCCCCACCCCGGACAGCGAAATGGTCCCCCCCCCCCCCCCCACCCCCCCACCCCCCCGCCCTCCCCTCCCCCGACTGTGGTGGCAATGAACACAGTCTGCAGTGGCCCAGCGAGGACCCCAAAAACGTTGAGCACACACACCCCACGCCATTGAGATATCGGCCCATCGGGGGCGGAGCATTGGGGGAGGACCTCTGGTGACGTCCTGAGGATGTCCCGATAGCGCGCGGCGTACTCAGCGATTACGGCATTTTTGAGGGGGCAGAGCTCCCAAAAAACGCACCTCCCCTGATTTTGCCGTAAAAAAGGATTTTCAGGCCAATCACCGAAAGCAATCGTCGGCACTCCGAGAAACCAGCCCGGAATTCTGAATCAAGTCTTTTGTGAAATTTACATGGAAGAAAATTTAATCTCGCCACCACGCGGTCACTAAATTGTGCTGCGTTGCAAAAATATTGTAATGCAGCACAGCTATATCAAAATATTGTTTAGTATAGTATCAGTATTTTAAAAGATTTTGAAAAAGACAGGGGGCTGATTTAACCAAATTGGAACTCAGTCCAGTGAGATGCGCGTTTAGCCGGGTGTTTCCCGGCGCTCGTAGCGTCGAGAAACACCACGCTATCCATTGGGACTCTGTTTCATTTCGGGGCTTCAATGGGGAATGCTCCATTGAGTCTGCACTTAATCCCGTTTCTTGCACTGAAGAGCATCACTCGCCGGAATTCCTCAATACAAGAAGAGACTGGGTCGTCATTTTTAAATGGCATCCTGGTCTCTCAACCTCCCCGTCACAACCTCCAAACCACCCAACTCATCTATAAGGGGATACTCAGACCCTCAAATTGGCAGGGCACTACCATGCTCAATTCCCACCATGGAAAAATGCCAGCATGACACATTGGCACTGTTAGCTTGGCAGTGCCCCTGCCAACAGATATGCCAGCTGGGTACCTTGGCAGTGCCAGGCACCCAGATGGCACTGCCAGAGTATTAGTCTGGCCATTCCAAGATGCCCAGGTGGCACCAGCTGTGCCAGGGTGCCACCCTGCCCAGAGGGTAAGCACCTTGGACCTCCAATCCCCTGGGAGACCTCCACAAGTACCATTCCATCTGGTCCCCATTTGTGCGGACTAGCACTGATCAGCACTCAGCCAAGATCTCGAAGACGAAGGGATTAGATCCCAGGGCCTTGGTAGATCTGGCGAGTGCATATTAGAGTGAGACTACCTGTCTCGATCTAATATGCATTTTTGCCAGATAGCGATCACACCCACAATGGGTGGGATTCTGATTGCTACGTCTCGTGAGTTTGCATTGGATCTTACAAAAGTGACGAGCCGGGCAGATCCCGGGAGAGGGATCTCCCGGCATCTACCGGATGTGGTGCCTTTCAGGAACAATGTCGTCACTATGTCGCGCCCAGGAAGTTTGGTTGAAAGTTTTATTGTTGCAAAAGACTAAACATTCAAAGGATAAATGCCAGAAAATTAGATCTCTTCTCCCGTCCCTTGCTGATAGATAATTAATCTACAGTTAGTTCCTTTCATAAAGCTGAAGGAAAATGTTGATGATCATCAAATGCAAATAAAATTCCACCCTTCAAAATCTTATTCATAATACTTTGAATGCTAAGAATCAGCTTCACAACAAATAGAAAAGCTAAAAGACTGCAATTGTCAATTTTAGGTTTTGTAATGCGCAATTATGGAGAATAAAGTGGTTTATTAATTCAGGATAAAATAGAACTTAATTACCTCCACTGAATTTTAAATCTAATCTAAAAGCAATACGTAAATTGTAATGTACCTAACCTCAATTCCGCACAGTAAATCCAGCACTAACCAAGATCACGGGTGCAATGCCAGATAATAGTATCTGTATACTCCTGACTATAATTTAATGTATGCAAAATGGGTGTCAAATGGCCCTTACTCCATTTTGTGGCGCTGCAATGTGAAAAATGAGCCAATGGCTTTATAACTGAGGTTCAATTACAAAGCAAAATAATGAGATAGAGCAAAATACTGCAGCTGCTAGAAATCTGAAATGAAATCAGAAAGTGCTGGTAAAACTCAGCTTACCTCGCAGCGTCTATGGAGAGGAAAATAAATGTTTTGAAGAAGGGTCATATTTGACTGAGTTTTTCCAGCACTTTCTTTTTTTAAATTACAAAACAGTAAGCCCTGCCACAGAAGCGGGTGTATTGCCATACAGCTACTAGTGAATCTTGCCCTAACTTACCTTACTGCACCCAAGTGGTTATTAGTAATTGGACAATACTTGCCTTGGTGTTGCCAAGATGCCCAGCTGGCACTGCCAGTTGACATGTGCACTGCCAGGGTGCCAGGTTGCCAATTTTTTGCACGTGCTATCGGGCTGGTGTCCTGCGTGGGTGTTGGGAGGGGTGCAGGGGAGGGGGGTTTCGAGGACCCTCCAATAGTGCTTTCGGGCTGGGGTGAGGGGGTCGGAGATCACTTCTGGGGCCATTTGAAAATGGCGTCCCGATCTCTTGCTACACTGGGGAGTTCTGCTGAGCGGAAATGGGATATTGTTCCCATTTGGTTGAATCGAACCCAAAATTCCTAAACACATCAGCCACCTGCTGGTCACTCTGCCCCTGTACAATTTGTACACACATTTTCACCCTTGTAGTTTGGTCTTTACTGTGTATAAACCCTTCTCTTGTCCTCCAGTCTCGGATTTAGTTGTTCCTTTCTAAAGATTTATAGCCCTAACCTGGCTTTCCACTTAGCCCCCAAGATAATGATTTGGTGTAGCCCAGTTTATTACAATGAAAACATCTAATTTTCCTCATATCTCTCATTCCCTCAGCACCATCTTTTTTTATTTTGAGGTAAAGTCTCCTTGGGATTTTCAACCACTCCCTCTCTTGCTTTATTGTCTTTTCTCACACCTTCCCATTTTCTATCTTTCTCAGATTTAAAAGTGTGACAAAAAAGGCTTTGACCTATGAACCAACGCATAGTCGTCAGCAAGCTCCACATTTGTCTTGTGGTTTTAACTAATTGTTCCTCCATGTAATTTTTTATCACTACAGGTAATGAATCTTTAAATTCTTCCAACAGAATTACTTCTCTAAGGGCCTCATAGGTTGCTTCTATTTATAATGCTCCCACCCGCCTATCAAAATTACTTTGCTTAACACTTTCAAACTCAATATAAGTCTGCCTAGACTGTTTCCTTACATTTCAAAACTATTATCTGTAAGCTTCCAATACTAACTCAAAGCAATCAATGTAACTTTATTCACTGTATCGTACTCCCCAGCCATTTCCTCTGATGGAGACACATAGGGCGGGATCCTCTGTTTCTGAGAAGTGTTGATGCCAATTCAGAATTCATGGACTTTCACGACAGAAAAACTGGCACCACATCTGGACCGATTCCGCTACTATTAAGTGGCTAGCACCGGTGCCATGTGGAACGCAATCGATTCCAATGAAAAATGGTGCGGGATTTGCTGGGTCTGTGATTGACATGGGAGGTTGATAAGCAGCAGCCACACATACACATTACAGTCCCCACACACACTCATCCCAGCCAACCAGATGGCACTGGAGTGTGCCCATGCACTGATCGGTCGATTGGGGCCAGAGGGCACCCGGGGGGGGGGGGGGAACCAGGGAGGACACCTATACGTCCCATGGCACTAAGTTCAAAGGGGGCTGTTAGCGGCGTACGCAACTGCATGGCTGCCTTGCCAGCTGCGCCAACGGTGTTCCGTGCCCGTCCACCCCAACCCCATACCCACTCCCCGCTACTCCCCCGGCCCTGCTGCCAGCAAACAACGCGCAACTGAGAAACACATAGCTCGGGGACCGGAGAATCCAGCCCACTGTCTTTAACAGTTCAATATAAGTTAGAGGTATTAATGATCAAATGGCATTGTGCTCTGGTCAAATCACACCATGAATACTGTAACCAGTTTTGGTTGCCAAGAAGCAATTTAGCCTAGCACAGAATTTCTGTAAACCAAGAAAACTACCCAGAGCTGGCTAAAAATAATAAGTTCCAATGCAATGTTCTCTTTCTCCTGCCAATTAAAAAAACCCAATACATTTGCCAAAATCTAAAATGGTTTGGTCAGAATTCTTGCTTAATTGGATTTAATTGACAATTGTTCACAGGAAATCCATGCTGGGTATTCAGAATCTCCAGTACTCATATTTTCAAGTTTAGCTCAGATTTTAACTATCCAAGAGTCAACAATATACCATCTGTTCAGCGTGTTACGACAGGGTGAGGAAGAATGAGCTGGGGCGCCCCTTTTTATTCAACCCTCTCGACTGGTTGGAACAAAGGTTTGTTTAAAATTCTTTCCCAATGGAAATCTTTTTCGAATGCAAACATATTTACTTTCCTATAAGGTGCCAATCAAACCAGCTTCTCTTGAGTCAACATCCAAGGAAATATAATCAAAGCCTTGAAACATACACACAGGACAGAAATAAGAAAGTTAGGAGTCCAAATATAAGTTAAAAAGAATATATGAATATGTCGTTCACTTGTCTGTGAGGGTGGTACTCTGATGGTGGTACTTTGCAGCCATTAAGTTGGGTGATTCCAGTTGAAATTTAGAGCTGTCCTTGTCTGTTTTGCAACCTATTGGAGACACTTATTGGCTTACCCCCAGAGGGAGAGATAACCTGCTTGTCTCTGCAGTGGTGACTGAGGAGACTGTCCTATTTCTTCCTGCTTGAGGTCTGTCTCTACTAAAATACATTTGCCTCCAGTGAGAGAGAGAGAGATCGCCTTCTTTTCTCTGCAGGGCTGACTTAGACTGTTGATCCTTCTTGCTTCTGTCACTGCCAACCACTGGTCTTCAGCTAGTTTTAACCCATTTTCTCGTTGTGTTCCTGGGAGGGGGAAATAGGCATGTCTTGCATACACAGTCCATTTTGCTTTCAACTCAGAAACCTTATCACACAGTCTGAGATATACAGGAGATGGGTTTATAGATGTCATATGAGTTGTAAGAAACAGTCTGATTTGTTTTCACAAACACAGGAGACGAAAGCCCAGCTTTTTGCATTTTCCACACCTTTCTTTCAAGTGTTCCTGTTTGAAATGGTCCTTGACACCTCTTCTGTGTAAAATGCCATGTTCTCAGCACAGATCTGCAGTATAACCAATGTAGGAATTTTCCAGAAAGTGGTCACTTTTCAGTATTAGCTGTCAGTGCCTTTCTTGTATTTTTTTAAAACGCAGGTCTTCCTTAAAAAGTCTAATATTCCCGCAGGTGTTTAGCGAAGCTGTAGCTAATTTTCGTGACAAGAGGGCTGATTTCGAGACATATTTGCGTGCCTCCATTTTTGCAGTTGAATTAACTTGTATTTGCATAAAAACAGGACATTTTTGTCACAAGCTTAGAAAGCTAGCTTCAATCTAAAAACTGTAAAACGTCTGTGACAATAATTTGCTAAAAATATTTCCATTTGAAATTACTTAATGGTCTTTCCAGCTGATATTACAACAATATCTGTTATTAAAGAAAAGCTAGAAACCATTGAAATGTGAAATAAACTAGTGAACTGTATTATGATACAAAGTGGGCGGAATTCTCCGAACCCCCGCCGGGTTGGAGAATCGGCACGTGCCGTGCTAATCGCGTCATGCCGTCCCGGCATCGGAGTGGGGTATACGCCGGTCGAGGTATGCACCGAATCTCCGGCATGGGCTAGCGCGCCGATTCTCCAGGCCGGATGGGCCGAGCGGCCGTCAACAAAAATCCGAGTCCCGCCGGCGCCGTTCTAACATCCTCTGAGCTGGCGGAACCTCAGCGTTGAAGGGTCCAGGTGTGGCCTGTGGGTTGGGGAGGGGGGGTCCGACACCAGGGGAGGGCCTCCGTAGTGGCCTGGTCCACGATCGGGGCCCACCGATCGGCGGGCCGGCCTCTCTGCCCCCCCGCCTCCTTTTCTCCGCGCTGGCTCCTGTAGCCCTCCGCCATTTGGCGTCAGGGCCACCGCGGGGAAGAAGGCCACTCCGCATGCGCTTGTTGACACCGGCACAACTGCGCATGCACTAGTTGGCGTCGGCTCAACTGCGCATGCGCGGACGCCGCAGCGCCGCGTTGGGGCCGGGATCGGCAGCTGGGGCAGCGGAGGCCGTTCCAGCACCATCCTAGCCCCCTGTGGGCCGCAGAATGGGGTCCCGGAACGGGCGCCAACGCCGGAGTAAAACACTCCCGTTTTTATAATAATGATCGCTTATTGTCACGTGTAGGCTTCAATGAAGTTACTGTGAAAAGCCACTAGTCGCCACATTCCCGCACCTGTTCCCGGAGGCTGGAATAGGAATTGAACCCGTGCTGCTAGCCTTGTTCTGCATTACAAGCCAGCTGTTTAGCCCACTAAGCTAAACCAGCCCCGTTTGCTAAACCAGCCCCGTTTTACTCTGGCGTCGGCACTTAGTCGCCCGTTTGGAGAATCGCAATATCTGTGAGCTGTTACTTCAGGATGAAGCCCAAAGGAATATGTAACTCATGCAGTTCTCCATTTGATGCAATAAATAGCCCACTGTGTACGATATAAACAAATATATAATATCAATCTCAATGTTCTCTCCCTTACATAAAGGGAAGAACAGATTAAACAAAATACATATAAGGGTAAACTTTCAGGTCCCATCAACCGCAGGAACTGGCATGGGTGGGACGGAAAATTAGGTGGACTATTTAAAGGTCCCTCGACCTTGGGCAGGAATTGTGACCGGAAAAATTAGGCTATAAAGTGATAAATTCTATTCACCTTACGAAAGTATGTATGTCCAAATATTAATATAGAAATGTTGAATGCATTCATGTTAAATTCCTTCGTCTGTTACTTCAGCTGAAGGCAATGATATGACCATTCCTCGAGTGTGCTTAGAAGGTGGATATTCAATACGGACAAGATGAAATGATTTTGTGCTCTCCTTCATTGATTACCTGCCCAACTGATAATTCTACTTTCATTAGAGATGCCAAGCGAGGATTTGCACTATAGATAGCAGTGCAATTTTTATACTTGATTCAAACTGATACTAAAAAAAAAATCAAAAATTACCTTTAAAAAATCACTCACAAACATGTAAACAAATGTCAATATTTTTAATCTCATTGCTCACCGTAATGAAAAGGCCAGGCCACAGGCTGAATTTAATGTAGGCGACGGGAGTCTCTCCCACCGACTGAAGAGCAGGCGAGACCCCAGCGTCACCTCTTCGAGTGAAGACCCATGGCTGGTAGGCAGTGGTGGGCCTTCCCTGAGATCATGGACCCCAGAGACCCTTGCCTACTGAGAGATACTGGCCAATCAGAGGCCAGCAGATCTCCATTGCTCAGTCGGGGCTGCTGATAGAAATCACCCAGCTGAAGCCCAGGATCACCGAGGGACCTAGGCACAGCGTGTGATGGCAGTAGGGTGTCACACGGTGGGAGTCACGGGGGAGAAAGGAGTGGGTCAGCAGCAAGCCTCCAAGCAACTTCAATGGACTCTCTGCATGGACTCCCTTCCACCGCTGGGTTAATATAGGTTGCAGCATTTGTTGTTATTGAAGTCTGATATCTAACAACTGGGAAGATCTTGAGGTGTATTTCCTTCACTATATTGATCAATACAGTAGAACACAGTAGAATATGAAGCATGGTTCCCTGCTTAGAATATACATCTACTTTATCTGCTGAAATTAATGAATAGAGAAATTGTCACAAGTGGAGAAGTTATACAAATTTTAAAGGAGACATAAATCAATAGGAGAGACTATGCTGAAGGGAAAGAATACATCATTTTCTAAAATGAAAAGGATGAAGAAATTAATGTTGATGGAATAATGGTATTTAAATTGAAGTCCATTTCAACACTCTTTTAGGTTTGATGTAAAGTCAAATGGCTGTATACACAGCAAAATCTGGGTCAGTGGTCAAACTACAGAGCCCTTGGGCGAGATTCTCCGACCCCCCGCTGGGTCGGAGAATCGCCGGGGGCTGGCGTGAATCCCGCCCCCGCCGGTTGCCGAAGTCCCTGGCACCGGAGATTCAACGGGGGCGGGAATCGCGCCGCGCCGGTTGGTGGGCCCCCCCGCGCGATTCTCCGGCCCGGATGGGCCGAAGTCCCGCCACTAAAATGCCTGTCCCGCCGGCATAAATTGAACCACCTACCTTACCGGCGGGACAAGGTGGCGCTGACGAGCTCCGGGGTCCTGGGGGGGGGGCGCAGGGCGATCTGGCCCCGGGGGGTGCCCCCACGGTGGCCTGGCCCGCGATCGGGGCCCACCAATCTGTGGGCGGGCCTGTGCCGTGGGGGCACTCTTTCCCTTCAGCCTCCGCCACGGTCTCCACCTTGGCGGAGGCATAAGAGCTCCCTCCACAGCGCATGCATGGGAAGCTGTCAGCGGCCGCTGACGCTCCCGTGCATGCGCCGCCCGGAGATGTCATTTCCGCGCCAGCTGGCGGGGCACCAAAGGCCTTTTCCGCCAGCTGGCGGGGCGGAATTTCGTCCGGCACCTTTGGGGCGGCGCGATGCCCGTCTGATTTGCGCCGTTTTGGGCGCCAGTCGGCGGACATCACGCCGTTTCCGGAGAATGTCGCCCCTTATTTCAGTTCTGATGAAAGATCATAGGCTAAATTCTCCCCAAACGGCGCGATGTCCGCCGACTGGCGCCCAAAACGGTGCCAATCAGACGGGCATCACGCCGCCCCAAAGGTGCGGAATGCACCGCATCTTTGGGGGTCGAGCCCCAACATTCAGGGGCTAGGCCGGCGCCGGAGGGATTTCCGCCCCGCCAGCTGGCGGAAAAGGCCTTTGTTGCCCCGCCAGCTGGCGCGGAAATGACATGTCGGGGTGGCGCATGCGCGGGAGGGTCAGCGGCCGCTGACAGTTTCCCGCGCATGCGCAGTGGGGAGAGTCTCTTCCGCCTCCGCCATGGTGGAGACCGTTGCGGAGGCGAAAGGGAAAGAGTGCCCCCACGGCACAGGCCCGCCCGCGGATCGGTGGGCCCCGATCGCGGGCCAGGCCACCGTGGGGGCACCCCCCAGTGCCAGATTGCCCCGCGTCACCCCCAAGACCCCGGAGCCCGCCCACACCGCCTTGTCCCGCTGGTAAATAGGTACTCTAATTTACACCGGCGGGACAGGCAATTTATTGGCGGGACTTCGGCCCATCCGGGCCAGAGAATCCAGCGGGGGGGCCCGTCAACCGGCGCGGCCCGATTCCCGCCCCCACCGAATATCCGGTACCGGAGACTTCGGCAACCGGCGGTGGCGGGATTCACGGCGGCCAACGGCCATTCTCCGACCCGCTGGGGGGTCGGAGAATGACGCCCCATTGATTTGGATCACCAACTGTTTTTCTCTCCACAGGTGTTGTCAGAAGTGCTGAGTATTTATAGCATTTTCTGGCTTACTTTCAGATTTCCAGCATCCACTGTATTTTGCTTTTAAATACATTTAGATTTTCAATCGAGTAAAGTTACCTGAAAAATGACTTTATCATCTCCAGACTCTTACCCCAATTTACAGAACATCTTTCTCCTCTCCCTCTTTTATGTCCTCTCGTCTAGCATTGCTCCGATCTGTGATTTGTCATCAAAAGTAAGGGAACATGGCCCCTGTCTACTGTCACTTTAACCAGAATGATTCCAGAAATGTAAACAATGATTCAGGAGGCATTTAAATGGCAGGAATTTTTCCACTTGGAACAGAAAAGGCTGAGAGGAAAGTTAATAGATCCTGTCTGTCAAATTTCTCTAAACTGCTGAAATTTATCTTTGGCTCCCTGACAAACCGGTTGGCCAGTTTTAAAGCAGCCACAGATACCTGCAGTTTGTTCACTGGAAGAATCCTGACACAACGAAATTCAAGGCCGCAGTCGTTCTTGTAGCTACCTTAGGCACTCTGGCCTTGGTCTGAGGCTACAGGTCTGGCTGCATAACGTGACAGAATTTTGTGAGTGCCTCCTTCATAAAATGTAATTAACATGTACACTACTCCTGTTTTCCTTTGAGAGGAGAGAAGTTGGTAATAATTACACTCCACCAACATTATGCGCTGACTGATGTCACAGCCTCCCTGCTCTTCATACAGTCAACATATGTCTCAAACACCAGCACTACTGACCTCCACAAAATGACAGCTGGTACAGGCTACACAGCATGGTTGTTGCAGGTCAATTAGTCCCAAGGACATCACTTCAGTAATTCCTCGGGGTAGTTTCCTAGGGCCAACCATCTTGAGCTGCTTCTTCAATGACCATCCCTCCAGCATAAGGTCAAAAATGCTCAACGATGATTGCACTGTGTTACATAGAATTACATAGAATTTACAGTGCAGAAGGAGGCCATTTGGCCCATCAAGTCTGCACTGGCTCTTGGAAAGAGCACCCCACCCAAGTCCACACCTCCATCCAACCCCCATAACCCTGTGACCCCACCCAGCACTAAGGGCAATTTTGGGCACTAAGGGCAATTTAGGTTGGCCAATCCACATAACCTGCACATCTTTGGACTGTGGGAGGAAACCGGAGCACCCGGAGGAAACCCATGCAGACACGGGGAGAACGTGCAGACTCCACACAGGCAGTGACCCAGCGGGGAATCGAACCTGGGACCCTGCAGCTGTGAAGCAATTGTGCTAACCACCATGCTACCGTGCTGCCCTGTTGAGTATCATTTGTGACCCATCACCGTTGACCTGAAATCTAATGGGACAAGCCATATAAATATTGTGGCTACAAAATTAGGTCAGAGACTTGGAATTCTGTTGCGAGTAACTCATTCCCTGTCTCTCCAAAGACTCTCATCTTCTACAAGTCACAAGTGTTATGGAATGCTTTCCACTTCCCTGGATATCAGTGCAACCCCATCCACTTACTCTCCCATCTACAACCTTACTTTGAAACCTCTACCACTAGGAGGAGAAGGATGGAATATGCATGGGAACAATATCATTGCAAATTCCTCTCCAAGTCACACACCATCCAGTCTTTAAACTTCATTCTTTCATTGTCGCTGGATCAGACACCAGGAATGTCCTTCCGAACTGCACTATGGGATTATCTATATCATAAATACAGCAGTGGTTTGAGAAGGCAACTCACCACCACCTTATCGAGGACAATAAGGGGCAAGCAACACACATCCCATGAATTAATACAACCAAATCAATGGTATTCCCTATTGTGCTGGCAGCGCTCCCATGCCCTTGGATTTCCTGGAGGCGTGGGGTGGCCACAATGGGAAGTCTCATTGGAAGATGATGGGAAGGGTTAGTCTGCTGCCGGCAAGGATACGCCACCCAGGAAATCTTGGTTGGCAGACCAGAGAATTTCTCTCTCCAAACATAAATATAAAGGTTTTCCTCCCCTTTACAATGACGGAGTATTGGGCATACACATTATTTAAATTACAGATCCCCAAACAATTACTTCATAAGCTTCAGTGTTGAGTTTTTAATTTTCTCGAGGCCGTGCTTTTTGAAGCTTTTGTCAGCTTTTGCTGTTAGCATCGGAAATGGATCAACGCTCGGTGCCGATCTAATTTTCTCCCCAACATTGGATTCTTTGCCTCTTCAGGAACTCCGCTACTGGCTGTGTGATGGGAAGAATTTTGCCTATTGTGTGGAATGTGGAAGTTGGCTGTATGAAGATGTGCCAAACACGTGACGTTTTGAAGATAAATTCTGGCTGCCACTTATTAGGATCCCAGTAAAGGCCAATATCTTTTAAAAAGATGTTTGAATTTCTGGTGTCTGACTGAAAGGACACAAAACAAGATTTCAAGTTTTAAGACTTTTACTGTAACAAACAAACTAAAAGCAACATGAAATAAACAATATTTAGATGACAACTTATACTCTAAACTACACATTACAAATTCCCCATTTAATTTTTAATAGAACTGAAAAACTCCTGCTATATATAGTCATACTTTACACTGTCCCTTCATTCTCCAGGAACCAGTAAAAAATTATTCAGAGGTCCTGATGGTTTGTTTCCTGCCTCATTTCTCACCTGAGTAACTTTTAATCCTGGAAATGACTTAAACTGTGACGAGATTCCTTCCTTGAGCCTAGGCTAGGCAAATCTTCTAGCCTCTTTTATATCCTTATGAAATTGGTCTCTTCAATCTGAGAGTAATTGCCCACCCACATCTGGAATGAGGGCAGTCCAAACGTTTCCCAATGACTGTCTAACTTGGTGATGAAGGGTGATCATTGCAGGGTAAGGTCCAATCATGTATCTCAACTAATTTTCTACAAGCACAAGGAGAGTGCAGAATGCAGGCATCAGACAACCTGCCCGATGGCCCCTCTTTGACAAGAAAGAGCACATGGTGGGAGGTAGAGATACCCGGTCCGCCTCTCACCTAACCACTAGGTGATCACTAGATGGATCGCAGTGATTGTGTGCAGGTCTGAGTGCATTTCCGGCATAAGCTGCCAGAGTCACAATGTCAGGCAGAATATGGATGGACACTTCCATTCTTCATTCTAATCTGGTGACTGCCTCTGGCAAATCTGCCAGCTGTTCCCCTGATTACCTTTGGAGCTCCAACATTTTCCTGAGGGATTATGCCAGAGACTTGTACATCAGAGTCAGTCTCAAGAGAGATTTGGCCTCTAGCAGTGGCTGTCACTGTCTCTGCCTGCATTGGGCATGTTTCTGTGCTGTGCTCACCAATTGGTGACCCCAGCCTGGTTCGTGAACTGGGACGTACTGGAGTGTGTGACTCTGTGTTGATGGAGCTTGCAGGGGAACGCAGCAACAGATCTTCATCGGATGTTTCCTCAGTCTCCTAATCCAAGGTGCTCTTGGGACTGGGGCTGATGGGCTGGCTCGCAGTATGTTTCCTCCTTTTCTTGCTGCTGGCTGTAATAAAGAGAAGAGATAATTAGTTATTGGCTAGACAACCGCCTAAATTAAATAGCACTCACAGTATCAGCGGTTGGGCAATTACTACTGGATGGAGTTTCACTGGCTTATTGGGAGACACTGATCTCACCCTTCAGTGCAGTAATGATCCCTGCCTTCACCAGTCACCTGCTCCTCGAAGTGGATGAGTGGCTTCAACTCTTTCAGCCTTCCTAAAGCCTGGGATCTCTCCTTATTGTTGCATGCAATCTTGTCCTGCGAAAAGACAGATGGATAGACTGTGAGCAGCATAGGTGCAAGATCAAATGATGAGCATACGAGCCTGCTGTGTGTGGTGAGTCTACTTAAGGGATGAAGAAGTTATATGTGCAGGATGATGATGTTAAAGTTTGTATGAGAGGATCAGTGGAGATGTCCCTTCTGCTAGTCGTGTGTTAGTTCCCTGTGGATTGTAACCATGCAAATGCCTGAAGGCCTTATGAGAATGCGAGTTCACAGTGAGGAGAAGGTTGACTTGGTGGAGAGGATGTGGTCATTCATCCTCTTCCTGTACTGCAGCGAAGCCCTCTTCTGAGCTCCCTATATGATGGCCTCCCTGCCGACCTCCCCACAAACTGGCGTGGTGAGGCTGATGGATCTCCTGCTGCCATCCCTGGGGTAGAGGACACCTTGCTGGCTCTGAATTCACTTGTCACTGACTTTGGGTGCATGGGGCTTGTTTATCCTTGGGGCCATCACTCCTCACAACAGTTCTATCTAACGCTTGCATGGTCCAAATTCCCAATTGCTTAATCAAATTACTAGATAACTGAAAATTTTGGTGCAAAGAAAAAAATCTCCTTTGAGTTAACAGGGGTGGACTGCTTTACAATCCTTCCCACTGGCTGAGTTAGATCGATTTCTGACAGTAAAATGTATTTGAGGCCACAATCAGATCAACCATACATCTTATCGAATGGCAGAGCTGGCTTGAAGGGCCAAATGGTGCACTCCAGCTCTTGAATCATATGTTCCCATGTTTCTACGATCCGTTTTTAAGCTAAATTCTGTTGGCTGCTATATGTTGATTTCCTTTATCAGTGATCTACTTCAGTGTACATTTACTTTACGTACATATACAATCTCACTCAAGGACATAATAGTTAATTCAGACTTTCATATATCAGTATGTTATTGTGGCTGCCACAGAGGACCATATTTCTTCAATGATTCAGTGTTCTTTGGCCAGATATTCATACAATAGACTCATTGAACTCTTTTATTCAATTATTTTGTGAGGCGTGGAGCACTTGGCTTCAGAGTGTTGTTTGTGTCAGAAATTGTATGCAAATGGGTCAGAGGCTCCATTTCAAAACATATGATTGTGGCGATCATCTGCAACCAGTTCCTCAATAGGCTGTAATATTGCTCATCGCTCATCCAGCCTTAAGAAATGACCATTGTGTCGACTGATTTTTCAATCTGTATTGACCATATCTGTGTATGTGCAGCACAGAGTGGAAAGTGAGGTTTCTGCTACATTAGGTGTGCAGGAAGAGATGCATCAAATGAGCTCTAACTTGGCTGCTTGCTTCTATTTAAAACTTAGCAAAAATACATAGTGAGCATATTTGTATGAGAGCATCAACATCATTCATTGTCAAAATAATTTAAAATAAGTTTTATAAAATCAAAGAAAATTGCAATACAGGAAAAACAATTCACATCTGTGCTAACACTTTGAAAGAACAGGCATGCTCAGTCCCATATTTGGTCCATGTAAAAGTGCTGGGTTCCCAAATAATGGTGACCAAGGACTTACAACAAACAATAGTTTATTCACCAGTTGAGCAGCTATGACATATTTACACTCTGCTTGCACTCTGGGGAGAACTCCCATGCTTCTGCCTTGTGACTCCTTCACTAACCGGGTCAGCATGTCGTGGCCACTTGGTCTACAGTCCAGAACACCATAATTTTCTCATCCTCAAGAACGTATCAAACTCCTGTTCGCAATTTCTATGGAATCAGCCTCCAATACCTTTTCAAATAGAGCATTTTCCATGCTAACCACTCTGAGAAAATTCTCTCTCCATCTCCCCTCTAGACATTTTCCCAATTATTTTAAATCCACTTTCCAGAGGGAATATTTTTCCCCTGTTTACTCTATCAAAACCTCCCAACATCTTGAAAACCTCTATTAAGTCACCTCTTAACCATTTTTTTTACAAGAAAAGTAGTCCCTAGTTTTTCTCCTCGGAACTGAAATCCTGAATCCCGGGTAATATCCTGTTAAATCTCCTCTGTACCATTTCTAATGCCTTTACATCTTTCCTGAAATGTTGTTTCCAGAATTGTCCACAATACTCAAGCTGAGGCCAAGTCAGTGATTTGTAGCCTGATCTCTCTGCTTTCTCCCAAGATTCCCAATGGTCATTATGCCTCGCATAACAAAATCTAACCAGATCTCGCGAGACATTGCGATCTGGATGCCACCCTCAATGGGCGGGACCCAGCCTTTCATAGTTAAGAGAGCTTAAAAGTCCACTTAACTATGTCTACGTCAGATCAAATGGCCACCCGGCATCGACCTATATCTACCACTGCTGAGACGAACTCAGCCAGATGCCATTTAGCACTGGAACGGCACTTGGGAGGGGCCTTCCAGGCGATCGGAAGCTCCTAGGTGGTCAGCCTCTGGGCAGGGTGGGACCATGGCACTGCTGGTGCCCCCCATGGCACCTTGGCACTGCCAGCCTGGAAACATGGCAATGCCACCATGGCACCCTGGCTGTGCCACCTGGGTGCCAGCCTGGCACTGCTAGGGTGCCCAGGTGGCATTGCCAGACTTGAAGGGGCACTGACAGGGTGCCATGCTGGCACTGGGGATCAGGCCCGGGATTGCCCTATCCATGTGAGGTGGGGTACACCGAGGGGGGGGGGGGGGCTGAGGACCCCTTTAGGTGAGTTGGGGCATTTGGAGGGGGGTGTGCCACTGTTGGTTATTTCCAGCAGTGTTGGGAATAGCGCTACATGCGGTCTCGGAGAGGTTTCCCCCTCTGGGCGTTGAATAGCAACAAAGTGCCGTTAGATAGCGGGGCCTGACGGGAATGGCCCCACTAAACCTGTCCAGAACAGGCTCTAATTTCTTGTGGTTAAATCATGCCCACTCTGTTTTCAGATTAGTACTCCCAAAGTGCACCAATTAACACTTTTCTGCATTGAATTTCAACGACCATGTTTTGGCACATTTCTGCCGATCACCCTGAAGCTTAAAACTATCCTACTATCAATCTACTACTTTGCCGAGTTTCATATAATCGACAAACTTTATTATGCTGCTCCGTTCATCTATGGTTGGGTCATTTATAAAAATTGCGAAGTGTAATGGATCCAAAACTGAACCTTGGGGAACATCGCAGCAAAACACCCAGTCTGAAAAACATCTGTCAGTCAGCAACATATTTTCTTCCTGTAACTGAGCCAAATTTGCATCCATACCACCACTTTCCCCTACATTTCATGGGTTTCCATCTTCTTAACAAACCTCCGATGTAGCGATATAAACTGAAAATGCAGGAAAGCAGCAGGTCAGTCAACATCTCCAGAGCGGAACAGTCTGTTGTTATAGGACAATGATCCTTCATGAGAGAGGATTCCAATAATTTCTCCAGCTCCGATATTCAGCTGACTGGCCTATTATTTCTTGCTTTATCTCTACCCCTTCCTTCAATCTTGTGCAGCCATTCTCTTAAGAGTTTGGCAATATTTTCTTGATGTTCATTTGTTTTCGATTTTCCTAACAACAAAAGTGAAACCAAAGCGCAGAAAATTGTTTCAGTGTCTCAATCCCTTTGCTTAAAGCAGGTTTAGTTCCAAGCTGAAATTATATATCTCACAGAACATTTGTTCATCCCAAATGTCCGTCTCATTAAATTGTAACAATATTCCTTCACTAGAATAATTACTTGCCATTGTGTCTGGAGAGATTTTATCTTCTCTGATGCGCGATCAATTACAACAAGACGAGAGCAGAGAGTAATTGAGGCTTTATTACACAGAGATCTGTGGCCTCCTACAGCTGCTGCTGAAATGGCTGCAGTTCGGAGAGCACACACATTTATACTCCGCCTACTGGGCGGAGCCAGCGGGCAGGGATCTACCCCTGTACCTGTAGTACAGGGGCCTTACCATAATACCCTCGTATGCAGTGCAGTATATACCATATAATACAACAATGGTGACTACCACATTCACCCCTTGTTAAAAATGAGTCCAGCGGGGGTGGTGGAAAACTATTTACATACAGGTTGTCATATACATTTCAGAGAAGGTTACAAATTTAGACGGTCGGGTACCTTGATCCATCATTGAGAGCGCCGCAGTGCTGGTGGCAAGTCAGGCGTCGGCTCGGTCGTCGGTGACTCCGGGAGCGTGTCGACATCCTCTTCATCCCCGGGTGGGAACAAGGGGAGGACGGATTGTCCTGGAGCGGGGGCTGTGGTGGGGTGGGCTGGGGGAAGGGAGGGTGGCACCGGGGCAGATGGGGGGAGGACCCAGCTGGTGCCAGGTCCCTGAGGGAGACTGTGTCTTGGCAGCCGTAGGCGTACTGCGGGTTTGCGTGGAGTAGCTGTACTCTCTCAACCAACGGGTCCGCCTTGTGGAGCCACATGTGCTTGCGGAGGAGAACGGGTGCTGGAGATGCCAGCCATGTTGGGAGCGAAACCCCAGAGGTGGACTTCCTGGGGACGGCAAAGAGACATTCGTGGGGGGTTTCGTTAACCGCCGTGCACAGGAGCGACCAAATGGAGTGAAGGACGTCGGGGAGGACCTGCTGCCAGCGGGAAGCCGGGAGATTTCTGGACCGTAGGTGATGCTCGATCAATAACTCCAGAAGCGAGATTGGATGACAATTGAAGGCTTTATTGGACTAGATGTTTCCCTCAGCAGCGCAGGTACAGAATGTGGCTGCTAAGGAGACACAGACTCTTATACTCCGCCTTACTGGGTGGAACCAGCAGGCAGGCTTCACCAATGATCTTCATGTCTCAGGTATCTCCCACACCAATGGTCTAACAGCCTCAACCTAGGTACCGTAATACCCCTAATACAGACTACCACATTCACCCCCTGTTAAAAAAAGAGTCCGGCGGGGGTGGTGATCTCGCGTCATACAGTGGTAGAGGTTATGATGATACCCGTCGGTGGTACAGTGTTTTGCCTTATTACATGTCACAACTATTTACAGTATTAATTTTACATCTACATATCAGACTGAAGCAATTAGTCGATCGGGGGCCCTGGTCATCCTTTGTGATCATCGCAGTTTCGGCGGTGATGCAGGTGCCGGCTCGGGCATCCGTGACTCCGGGAGCGTGACTTTGGTTTCTTCATTCGCTTCATCACCCCTGGGTGGGACCAGTGGAAGAACCGATCCACCTGGAAAGAGGGCAGCCGTGGGGTGCGCAGGTGGGAGGGAGGGTGGGTTTGGTGGGGGGGGGGGGGATCCAGCGGGCGCCAGGTCCCGTAGGGAGACCGTATCCTGCCGGCCGTCGGGGTACGCCACGTAGGCGTACTGAGGGTTAGCGTGAAGGAGGTGGACCCTCTCTACCAATAGGTCCGACTTGTGCGCCCGCACATGTTTGCGGAGCAGAATGGGTCCAGGAGCTGCCAGCCAGGTTGGGAGCGAGGTCCCAGAGGAGGACTTCCTAGGGAAGACAAGGAGACGTTCTTGAGTTGTTTCGTTTGTCGTGGTACACAGCAGTGATCGGATGGAGTGGAGTGCATCGGGAAGGACCTCCTGCCAGTGGGAGACTGGGAGATTCTTGGACCGTAGGGCCAGTAGGACGGTCTTCCAGACCGTTCCGTTCTCCCTCTCTACCTGTCCGTTTCCCCGGGGGTTATAACTGGTCGTCCTGCTCGAGGCGATGCCCTTGCTGTGCAGGAATTGACGCAGTTCGTCGCTCATGAAGGAGGACCCCCTATCGCTGTGTATGTAGGCGGGGAAACCGAACAGGGTAAAGATACTGTGGAGGGCTTTTATGACGGTGGCTGCGGTCATGTCGGGGCAGAGAATGGCGAATGGGAACCGGGAGTATTCGACAATCATGTTCAGGAAGTACTTGTTGTGGTCGGTGGAGGGGAGGCGCCCTTTGAAGTCCATACTGAGGCGTTCAAAGGGACGGGAAGCCTTTATCAGGTGCGCTTTCTCTGGCCTGTAGAAGTGCGGCTTGCACTCCGCGCAGATTTGGCAGTTCCCGGTAGCGGTCCTGACCTCCTCGAGGAAGTAGGGCAGGTTGCGGGTCTTGATAAAATGGAAGAATCGAATGACCCTTGGGTGGCAGAGTTCCTCGTGGAGGCCCAGAGTCGGTCCAGTTGTGCGTTGGCACATGTGCCGTGGGATAGGGCATCAGGAGGCTTGTTTAGCTTCCCGGAACGATACAAGATCTCATAGTTGTAGATGGAGAGCTCGATCCTCCACCATAAGATCTTATCGTTCTTTATCTTGCCCTGTTGGTCAGTGAGGAGCGTGAATCTCCTGCTGGCCAGGTAATGCCTCCAGTGCCGCAATGCCTCTACAATGGCCTAGGCCTTCTTTTCAACGGAGGAATGACGGATTTCTGAAGCATGGCGGGTGCGTGAAAAGAAGGTCACGGGCCTGCCCGCTTGGTTGAGGGTGGCCGCCAGATCTACAGCGGACGTGTCGTTCTTGACTTGGAAGGGAAGGGATTCATCGATTGCGTGCATCGTGGCCTTTGCGATGTCCGCCTTTATGCAGCTGAAGGCCTGACGGGCCACTGCCGACAGGGGGAAAACTGAGGATGTGGATAAGTCCGCATAATTGGGGACCCACCGGGCATAATATGAAAAAAATCCCAGGCAGCGTTTCAGGGCCTTGGAGCAGTCGGGGAGGGGAAACTCCATGAGGGGGCGCATGCGTTCAGGATCTGGGCCTATGACTCTATCATGCACTACGTAGCCGAGGATGGCTAGACGGTCGGTGCTGAACACGCATTTGTCCTTGTTGTAGGACAAGTTAAGGGTTTTTGCAGTATGGGGGAATTTGCGGAGGTTGGTGTCGTGGTCCTGCTGGTCGTGGCCGCAGATGGTGACATTGTCGAGGTACGGAAACGTGGCCCGCAAACCGTACCGGTCAACCATTCTGTCCATCTCCCGTTGGAAGACCAAGACTCCATTTATGACACCGAAGGGAACCCTTAGGAAGTGGTAGAGCTGCCCATCTGCTTCGAATGCAGTGTACTTGCGGTCGTCCGGGCGGATGGGGAGCTGGTGGTAGGCGGATTTGAGGTCCACCGTGGAAAAGACCTTGTATTGTGCAATCTGATTGACCAAATCAGATATGCGGGGGAGAGGGTACGCATCGAGCTGTGTATACCTGTTGATGGTCTGACTATAATCGATGACCATCCAGTGCTTCTCCCCAGTCTTTACAACGACTACTTGAGCTCTCCAGGGACTGTTGCTAGCCTCGATAACACCTTCCTTCAGTAGACGTTGGACTTCCGACCTAATGAAAGTCCGGTCCTGGGCACTGTACCGTCTGTTCCTGGTGGCGACGGGTTTGCAATCCGGGGTGAGGTTCGCAAAAAGAGAAGGTGGGTCGACCTTGAGGAGGGGAGGGGGGGGTATAAGAACGCCAAATTTAAAAGTTAAGCTCTGGAGGTTGCATTGGAAGTCCAACACCAGGAGCGTGGCAGTGCAGAGGTGAGGGAGGACATAAAGTCGGAAATTTTTTAATTCTCTTCCCTGGACCGTGAGGTTCGCTACGCAGAACCCCTTGATCTCTACAGAGTGAGACCCGGAGGCCAGGGAGATTTTTTGGTTAACTGGGTGTATGGGAAGAGAACAGTGCATTACCGTGTTGGGGTGTATGAAGCTCTCTGTGCTCCCGGAGTCGATTAGGCAGGATGTTGATGAGTACGGTCGTCGTCGCGGTCGAGAGCGTTCGGGGCCGAGACTGATCCAGGGTCACCGAGGCGAGTCGTGGTACAAATTGGAGATTTACCTTGGGCGGTGTGTGGTCCTGAGACTCCAGCCAAGATGGCGGTGCCCACAGGTCGCACATGGCTGGGGGTGGGCAAGGTGGTGGCGCCCACACATCGCACGTGGTCCCTGGGGAACAAGATGGCGGCACCGAGGCCCGCGCATGGCTGGGGAAAAAGAAGATGGCGGCGCCCGCGGCCCGCATATGGCCCATGGAGAGAGTTGTGGTGGCGGTCCCGGTTCGCCCCTGGAGACAGCGGCGACCACCCGGGCCTGGCTTACTGCCACGAAATGGCCCTTTTTGCCACAACCTTTGCAGGTGGAGGAGCGGGCCGGGCAGTGCTGCCGGGGTTGCTTGGCTTGCCCGCAAAAATAACAGCGGGCCCCCCCGGGGTTGCCTGGTAGCCGCGCGGCACAAGCTTGTGGGGGGATGGAGGATGCAACGGGATCGGCCGCGGGTGGGTTCCACGCTGCCCAAGGGGCTGCCGCGTGGTTGGGGACGTACGCGCGGGCGTTTCGGGAGGCCACATCCAGGGAGCTAGCAAGGGCCGTGCCTCCTTGAGGCCTAGTGTCTCTTTCTCCAGCAGCCACTGACGGATTTGGGAGGACAGCATACCTGCAATGAATGCGTCCTGGTTTAAAGGTTCTGTGTGATCGCTGGCTGAAACTTGCGGGCAGTCACAGTTCCTACCCAGTACCAGGAGCACGCGGTAGAATTCATCCAGCGATTCCCCCGGGATTTGTCGCCTTGTCGCGAGCAAATGTTGGCCGTAAAACTGGTTTACTGGGCGAATGTAGTGTCCTTTCAACAGGGCCATCACAGCCTCGAAATCGTCCGCATCCTCGATGAGGGTATAGATCTCAGGGCTCACCCTCGAGTGGAGAACTTGCAGCTTCTGGTCCTCCGTGGGTGCAGTCGTGACCGTCCTGAGGTACCCTTTGAAGCATGCCAGCCAGTGTTTGAAGGTTGCTGCTGAGTTTGGCGCGTGGGGGCTGAGTTGCAGACACTCCGGCTTGATTCGGAGCGCCATTCTTTAACATCTAGTTCAATAAATTGATGCTCAATCAATAACTCCAGAAGCGAGGTTGGATGACAATTGAAAGCTTTATTGGACTAGATGTTTCCCCCAGCAGCGCAGGTACAGAATGCAGCTGCTAGGGAGACACAGACTCTTATACTCCGCCTTACTGGGCGGAACCAGCAGGCAGGCTTCACCAATGATCTTCCTGTCTCCGGTACCTCCCACACCAATGGTCTTACAGCCTCAACCTAGGTACCGTAATGCCTCTAATACCGACTGCCACAGTAGGGCCAGCTGGACGGCCTTCCAGACTGTCCCATTCTCCCGCTCCACCTGCCCGTTTCCCCGGGGGTTGTAGTTGGTCGTCCTGCTCGAGGAATTGTCCCTGTTGAGCAGGTACTGGCGCAGTTCATCGCTCATAAATGAGGATCCCGGTCGCTGGGGACGTAGGCGGGGAAACCGAACAGAGCGAAAATGGTGTTGAGGGTTTTGATGACGGTGTCAGACGTCATATCGGGGCATGGGATGGCGAAGGGGAATCTGGAATATTCGTCGACCACATTGAGAATATACTTGTCGCGGTTGGTGGAGGAGAGGGGCCCTTTGAAGTCCACGCTGTGGCGTTCAAAGGGGCGGGAGGCCTTCACCAGGCACGCACGGTCTGGCCGTGAGAAGTGCGGTTTACACTCCGTGCAGATCTGGCAGTCTCTGGTGATAGCCCTGACTTCCTCGATGGAGTAGGGCAGATTGCGGGCCTTAATGAAGTGTTAAAAGAGGGTGACCCCTGGGTGACAGAGATCGTCGTGCAGGGTCTGGAGACGGTCCACTTGTGCGCTGGCACATGTGCCTCGGGACAGGACATCGGGGGGCTTGTTGAGCTTACCGGGGCGATACAAAATCTCGTAATTAAAGGTGGAGAGCTCAATCCTCCACCGCAAGATCTTATCATTTTGATCTTACCCCGCTGTGTGTTGTTAAACATGAAAGCAACTGACTGTTGGTCTGTGAGGAGGGTGAATCTCCTGCCGGTCAGGTAATGCCTCCAGTGCCATACAGCTTCTACGATAGCTTGGGCCTCCTCTTCGACGGAGGAGTGCCGAATCTCGGAGGCATGGAGGGTGCGGGAAAAGAATGCCACGGGGCTGCCTGCCTGGTTGAGGGTGGCGGCCAGAGCGACGTTTGATGTATCGCTCTCGACCTGGAAGGGGAGCGTCTCGTCGACCGCGTGCATCGCGGCCTTGGCGATGTCGGCCTCGATACGGTTGAAGGCCTGGTGAGCCTCGGCCGTCAGTGGGAAACCAGTGGAGTGGATGAGTGGGTGGTCCTTGTCCGCATAGTTCGGGACCTACCAGGCGTAGTACGAAAAGAACCCCATGCATCGTTTGAGGGCCTTGAGGCAGTGGGGAAGGGGGAGATCCATGAGGGGGCGCATGCGACTGGGGTCAGGCCCTAGAATGCCGTTCTGAACCACATAGCCGAGGATGGCTAATCGGTTTGTGCTGAACACACACGTCTCCTTGTTGTAGGTTAGGTTGAGGAGTTTGGTGGTGTGGAGAAATTTTGAAAGGTTAGCATCATGCTGGTCGTGGCCGTAGATGGTGATGTTATCCAGATACGGGAAAGTGGCCTGCAGTCCGTACCGGTCAACCATTCGGTCCATCTCCCGTTGGAAGACCGAGACTCTGTTAGTGACGCCGAAGGGAACCCTAAGGAAATGGTAAAGGTGGTCGTCCGCTTCAAACGCGGTGTACGGGCGGTCCACCTTTCGAACGGGGAGCTGGTGGTAGGCAGATTTCAGGTCTACTGTCGAGAAGACCCGGTACTGTGCAATCTGATTGACCATATCAGATATGCGTGGGAGGGGGTACACGTCGAGCTGCGTGTACCGATTGATGGTCTGACTGTAGTCAACGACCATCCTGTTTTTCTCCCCCGTTTTCACCACTACAACTTGGGCTCTCCAGGGCCTGTTGCTGGCCTCGATGATACCTTCCCGCAGCAGCCGCTGGACCTCAGACCTGATGAAGCTCTACCGTCTGCTCGTGGTGGCAATGGGTTTGCAATCCGGGGTGAGGTTTGCAAACAGAGAAGGCAGGTCGACCTTAAGGGTCGTGAGGCCGCATACAGTAAGGGGTGGTAGGGGCCCGCCAAATTTCAGGGTTAGGCTCTGGAGGTTGCACTGGAAGTCCAGGTCGAGTAGCAAGGCAGCACAAAGATTAGGGAGGACGTAGAGCCCCTTCTAAGAGGTGCTGGCGGATGTAGGCCGACCCTAAGCCCGTAATGAACTCGTCTCTCATTAGCAGGTTAGCATGTTCAGCGGCCGAAACGGCCTGGCAATCACAGTCTCTCACCAGAGCGAGCAGAGCACGACAGAAATCTTCCACAGACTCACCGGGAAGTTGCTGCCACGTGGACAGAGGTGCCTGGCGTAGATCCTGTTGGTCTGCTGAGCGTAGTTCTCCTTCAGTAGCGCCATGGCCTCTGCGTAGGTAGGTGCATCCTGGATGAGGGGAAAGACCTCGGAGCTCAGCCGCGTGTACAGAATCTGGAGCTTCTGTGCTTCTGGGATTGGGTCTGTCGCAGATCCGATGAATGCTACAAAGCAAGCTAGCCAATGTTGGAAGTCTTTTTTGGCATTGTCTGCTTGAGGATGCAACTGCAGGCGATCTGGCTTGATGCGGAGATCCATCTTTGTAAAATCTCTGTGTAATAAATTGATGCACTATCAATTACGACGAGACGAGAGTAGAGAGCAATCAAGGCTTTTATTACACAGAGATGTGTGGCCTCCTACCTATGTGTGATTCTCCGCTCCCGTGCCAGTTGGGAGAATCGCCTGGGTCGCCAAATTTTCCCGTGACGCTGGTCCCAAGCGGCGAGAACGGCCCCGTCGAGTTCCGCGCGGCGCAGGTCGGAGCATCGTCCGAGACACCCAAAATGGCGATTCTCCGGCACCCCTGCTATTCTCAGGCCCGGATGGGCCAAGCGGCCAGCCCAAAACGGCGGGTTCCCCCCAGCGGCGTCCACACCTGGTCACTGCTGGCGGGAACAGCGCGGGAACGCTGGGGGGGGTGGCCTGCGGGGGGGGGGGGGATCCTGCACCAGGGGGGGGGGCTCAAATGGGGTCTGGCCCGCGATCGGTGCCCATCGATCGTCCGGCCGTCCTCTCTGAAGGAGGACCTCCTTTCTTCCGCAGCCCCGCAAGATCCGTCTGACATCTTCTTGCGGGGCGGACTCAGAGAGGACGGCAACCACGCATGCGCGGGTTGGCGCCGGCCAACCCGCGCATGCGCGGGTGATGCCAGTTATGCAGCACCGGCCGCGTCATGTATGCGCCGCCGCCTTTACGCGGCGCTAAGGCCTGGCACGTGTAAATGACGCAGCGCCGCTTCTAGCCCATTATCGGGCCCTGAATCGGTCGGGATAGGGGCCGTTTCGCGCCGTCATGAACCTCGACGGCGTTCACGACGGCGCGAACACTCTGCCTCCATTTCGGAGAATCCCGCCCACTGACTTGGGGTTGTAATAAATAGATGACATTGGATGAGGAATTAGACTTGTTAGTGCCTAGTTTTGTCTGCTTCAAATGCCACCAGAGCTCTGAAACTGTATTTGTGATGTGTGTCCACTTGTGAGGCAAATTTGTCAGTGCCATATTGGTGCAAGTATCAGCACACATGCATTGAATTTGTTCCAGAAGTGTGCAGAGCAACTAAAAGTGGTACATAGAGCCCACTTAACAAGAACACGTCTGAGTAGGTTCTTCCCGGAGGTGGAGGATAGATGTGAACGGTGCCAAGGAATCCCGGCCAACCACGCCCACATGGTCTGGTCTTGCCCAGACTTGTGGAGTTCTGAACAGCCTTCTTCGAGGCAATGTCCAAAGTGGTGGGGGTGAGGGTGGAGCCATGCTCGAAAGTGGCGGTCTTTGGGGTTTCAGACCAGCCAGATCTATTCCTGGGGAGGAGGGCAGACGCCCTTGCCTTTGCCTCCCTGATCGCCCGCCGTAGAAACCTGTTCGGATGGCGGTCAGCAGCACCACCCAAAGCTGCAGACTGGCTGTCCGACCTCTCGGAATCTCTCCAAATGGAGAAAATCAAATTCGCCATCCGAGGATCAGACGACGGCTTCCACAGAACGTGGGAGCCATTCACTCAATTGTTCCGGGACCTGCCCGTGGCCAACAAACAAGCAGAAGAATAGCCAGGTAGCCAAGAACCAGGGGAAAGCAGCCAAAGCATGAGAGGGAGAGAAAAAGGGGGAGTTGGGGGGGGAGACAGCTAAATCTAAGAGGAAGGAAAGGCGAACCACAGGGAAGGGGGGGGGGGAGAAGAGGGAAGAGACAGGGAACAACAGAGGAGAGCCAGGAAGGTAAGGGTGGTGGAGGTGGGTGGGGGGTGGTAGGGAAACGTTAACGAACTTGGCATCCACAGGAACAGAGGAAAAGGAGAATACAGGTGGAAGACGGGAGGGCCGGCTGAAGCGGTAGTGAGCACAAGACGACAACGGCAGCGAAATCCGTCCGGGAGAAGCAAGGGACAACACCAGCATCAGACCCATTCGAGGATTGCCCTCCGGAATTGTCTCTCGCGCGGCACCCAATTGTATATCTACCCCCACACCCTCCCCCCTCACAAACAGATGCCTACTTATGTGTGTAAATAATGTTGCCAAGTGTACAGAGTTGCTGCGGCTGGGCGGGTGCATTATACCCCACCAGTGACATTATTTGATTTTGTACTTCTCTCGTATTGATACTGTTTTTTTTTTTCTTTTCTCCTCTCCCTTCGTGATTTGTGTATGTGTGCCCTTCTCTTATCCTGTGTACATAACGGCAAATATACTTTGTTCAAAAATCCAATAAAAAACATTTATAAAAAAAAGGAAGTGTGCAGAGGAGGCAGATCGTAACATCAATCATCTGTAACAAGGATTTGGCACCAGCAGAGCCATTGTGGAGCTCAACGCTCGAACCAAGTCTCTTCAGCTTGCACAGATAGACACATTCAGCAGCAGCAACAATCCCTCCCAGTCATATACACATTATTTAAAAGGAGTATTGGCTAATTTCAAGTTAGTTGCTGGTTGATTTCTTCCCTTTTGTTTCCGCAATTCGAGAAGTGATTGATGCTTTTTGTAGTTGTTTCAACTTTCAGTGGTCTATAGGGAGTGTCATAGCAGGTGCTGGGGCCTTTTTTTTACTAACTTCAAGACTTCTACACAAACCAGTCACTCCCAGATATGACTGTCGGATATTGACTGGAATAGAGCATGATTTGGAGGCTACTCAGAGCAAGTCAAGCTGCTGCAAGAAGCAGAAAGAAAAGGTCAAGAAGCATTCTCGAGAGAAATACATATTTACTATTTAATTCAATCAGGCAGAGGAAATATGGTTTTGTGAAAGAGAATTCATCATGGAAGTAACAAGTAAGATGGATAAAGGGGAACCTGTAGATGCAGTATATTTGGATTTACAAAGGCTATTCAATAAGGTGCCACATCAAAGGTTGCTACACAACCTAAGAGTTCATTGCATAGAATCATAGAATCACAACAGTGCAGAATCGTAGAATTACTACAATGCAGTAGGAAGCCATTCAACCTATCGAGTCTGCACCAACCCACTGAAAGAACACCCTACCGAGGCCCATGCCCTCATCCTATCCCCGTAACCCCACCTAATGTTTTGGACACTAAAGGGCACCTTGGCATTGCCAATCTATGGAAGCCCATGCAGAGACGGGCAAAATGTACAATCTCCACACAGACAGTTACCCAAGGCCAGAATCAAACCTGGGTCTGTGGCGCTATGAGGGATAACACATTAGCTTGGATGTAAGATGTCCAGGTGCAGTGTCGGAGAGCAGTGCCAGGGTGGTGGGGGAAAGAGGAGTGCCACATTGAGGGGAGGGTGCGGGTGGCTGCGAAGTTAACAATGGGAGTGAACTTAATTGCGTATGGTTCCTTCCTGGCCAGAGCGAGAAATATATACAACATCTTGCAGTTTGCCATCTAATTTTGTATAAGAGAGGTCACTGAGGCTCCCTAATCGAAGAGAGCTGATTATATTTTACTCTGTCTTGTGTGAAGAAAGAAGGTATTATTTTAAATATTTTGGGGGTTTATTGTGTTATTCAGTGCAGCAAGCTTATGGCTGTGGTTCTGTGTCTGTTTAGTTCGAGATGCAACTAATTTAAGCTGAGGTTAGTTTGTTTGCAATGGGAGGATATTAAGGAGGTCTAGGTGTGACAGATGTGGATTTGAAGTAAATATGGCCACGCTGAATTTTCTGCTGACGACAGAACTTTTCATTTCATATAGTAAAATTTATTTGACCCGAAAATGGCAGCAATAGGAGAAACATTAAAGATTTCTATATTCTGGGAAAGGCACATTTCAAGATACTTTTCAAAGAAGGATAAGGATAATGGACCAGAGGGGGAAAATGTCAGAATATACACCAGTATATCATGGTGCAGACACACACACACTGATGGACATGCAGTGGGACCAATCAGCATACACAACACCGCAGCCAATCACCAGTGAGAGCACACGCACTATAAAGACAGGGGACAGGAGAGTTTCCACTCATTCTAGTAGCAGCCAGCTCGGAGCACAGAGCTCACAGCCTGCAACACAGACATTCACCATGTGCTGAGTGCATCACCTGGTTAGGACTAGGCAAGGGTCAACAGTTAAAGCTGGTATTACATTTACCCACAGTTCAAGTATGTTAATATAGTTAACCTTATAATAAAATAGAGTTGCACCACTTCCAGTGTTGGTGACCTGTTTGTGATCCAGAACACCCAACACATCAGAAAATACTTAAAGTGAGATGTAACAGTTGTGTGGGGAGTTGGCACCTGGAGTTGCCTCCTGGAGTGTAAGACCTCCTGGTGTGTGCCCTGTGCTTGAAGAGAACTGTGAGAAAGCAAAGGGAGCATCAGCCAACCCAGGAAAGTGTATGTTCTATTAAAAAGCAGGGTTTTGTTTGAAAGTTTCTTGAATTCCACAGCAAGTAGGAGAGCGAGAGAAGCCTTGTGACCACCGCCACCCCCTCCCTTCCCCACTACCCAACCCATACAGAAACATTGAGTTTGCCTTATGGTAATATTACTGGATTTTTAAAAATATATTAAACATCTAGAAGGGATTGTTGCCCAAAGGGGGGGGGATACTCTGACCCCACGCCACGTCGGAGAATCGCCGGCGGGCCGCGCGGATCGCGCCACGCCGCCCCAATGACGGCAGGCGATTCTCCGCAGAGCGGAGAATCGGTCTCATTGGCACCGGCATGGTTGGACACGGCGCCGGTCGCGGGTCACTCTACGTGGTCGGCCCACCGATTCTTCGGCCCAGATGGGCTGAGCGGCCGTAAGAAAAGAGCCGAGTCCCGCCGGCGCCGTTCTAACCTGCTCTGGGCCGGCGGGACCTCGGCGTGTAAGGGTAAGGCGGCGGCCTTTGGAGGAGAGGGGGGGTCCGAACCTGGGGGGGGGGGGGGCCTCCGATGTGGCCTGACCCGCAGTCGGGGCCCACCGATCGGTGGGCCGGCCTCTGTGGCTGGGGGTCTCCTTTCCTACACGCCGGCCTCTGTAGTCCTGCGCCATGTTGCGTCGGGGCCGGCACATTGAAGGAGGCCACTGTGCATGCACCGCGCATGTGTGAACCGCTCCAGCGCCGTGCTGGCTCCCTGGAGGCGTGGACACTCTGCCGCGGGATTGGAGAATCCCGCCCAGGGTGTTTATTTGTGAGTCCAACCAAATGGAAATATTTTTGAGAGAATATTCTGTAAGACTAATTTAACTGTGTAAATGTAATCTTTTATGTTCAAGTTCACATTTATTTTGTTAATAAGTGTTTTCATTTAATACTTAAAATCTCCTAAAGTGTTATTGGAATTTCTGGCTTCTGACTTCAGTACATGCTTCTTCTTATCATAAAATACAAAAATAAGAGTTGTGATAGATATGCAAGTTTTCTTTTGGGATTTGGTTTGCACGGCACTTACCACCTGCCAGTTCATAACACTTGCTCGAGAAAAGAAGGTGAAGTGAGCACATGGCTTCACGAGGATCCCAGGCTTCTCTGTGCTGTGGGGTCCCACTGACTGCACACACATCACTTCATGGCTACTACAAATTCAATACTGGAATCAAAATTGATTCTACGCCTTCAAAGTCTAGCTGGTATGTGAACATAGGCAGCAAATCATTCACATCAATGTCGGGTATCCAGGCAGCAGTCGTGATGTCTTCATTCTGTGGCAGTCAATTGTTCCAGCTGCATCTGAGCCACCACAGAAAACTAAATAATGCCTGCAGGCCAACAAGACATAACTGCTGATGACTTTGGGGTGTAACCCAAGCACACCGGCACAGAATGCAGATGAAATAAAGCCAAGTTAGCATGTGACAGAGCAGAACATTGGCCTGCTGAAACAATGGCCAGAATTGTCCGGCCGTTGCGATTCTCCAGCAACGTACGTCCGCTCGCAATGTTCCCAGCAGCTTGGGGTGGTTTTAATGGTCAATCCCATTGAGAAGTGGCAAGAAGATAGAATCTTGCTGCCAGTGAATGGCACACAGCTGAGTAACACATAGCTGGGGAGCAGGATAATCCTACCCTATGCTTCTGCTGTCACACCCACTCTGTAGGAATCCTGCATTACTCGGGAGGGCGGTGTCATGGTCTGCTACATATTACACAACCTCACCAGCCATGCAACAAGCAGCTGAAGAGGTGGAGTAAGAGGAGGAAGTGTTGGAGGAGGAAGAGGAAAAAGGGGAGGAGAAGGCAGGAGGAAATCTAGACAGCCTCTTTGTGTCCAGGCTGTAAAGAGCCTATCCACGTGCGATGTCAGTAACAGCAAACTCAATTCCCCATTTACTAACACTCCCACACCTTACCTTACATCTGTTGGTCACCATCACAGCAACCGTTTGATCAGAACACAAAATTAACAGGTATCACAGAATAAACATTCCACACCAATTTAGAAATTAAATCATGACATATTGCATAAAAGTGTCACCTAATCAACTGTAGTGTATGTATTCCTTGAGCCTTTGTCTGTCCTAGTGCTTCTATGCAGTGCTAGAGCAGTGACTGCAGCATGGCTGATGAAAGGCTGTTGCCTTACAGTGGTGGAGACTGCCTTGGAGAATGACCTAATGCAGTTCTGGGCTTAGAAGGCGCAGCTTCATATTGCAGTACTTCAGCATGGCCAACAGCAGTCTGGGCTAGCTGGCTGACAGGCAGTGACAAGGGAGTGTCAGCGGTGGAAGGCTGAATGTGGCCATTCCCACAGGTAATACATCAGCAACCCTAGTAATTTGTCAGAAGACAGATTGCTGTGACACCCTGCAATGCCTTTACACTTGGTAATCCACAGTCATGGAAGGCAGCAGTCTAAGTTAACTTGGCAATAAGCTGACCATGTATAGTGCACCTTGATCTTCCACTGGAGCACTCAGACATTAGGTGGTTGTTTCTTATGCTGGAATACAAGCTGCAACATTGGTGGTCAGACCAATGCCTCAGGTTTGGGTTCACATATGCTCTCTTGGAGTTGAACACCACTTCCTTCCCGGAAAGGATGGAATCCAAGTTCGGCATTAAGCTTTGTGCCAAGTTATGGCTGGCTTCCTCCATGTTCCTTGATATCCATCACATGTTTTCTGGCAGGCTTTCTTCCCCATGCACTCAGCATTTCATTGTGCAATGCAACATCAATCTTCTTCTATAGGCTGCCCCACCAAAATGCTGATCTAAATCCTCTGCAGCAGTATTTGTGTGCAAGCTCACTCTCCAGCAAGCTGGCACACGTACTATCCTTGCCCTCTTGCCTTGGCTGCAGGTCACTCATGTGATCTGTCTGATCCACATTTAATTGCCGGCACGGTAGCACAGTGATTACCGCTGTTGCTTCAAAGCGCCAGGGTCCCAGGTTCGATTCCCGGTTTGGGTCATGGTCTGTGCGGTGTCTGCACGTTCCCCCCGTGTCTGCGTGGGTTTCCTCCGGGTGCTCCGGTTTCTTCTCACAAGTCCCGAAAGACATGTTTGTTCGGTGAACTGGACCTTCTGAATTCTCCCTCAGTGTACCCAAACAGGCGCTGGAATGTGGTGATTGGGGCTTTTCGCAGTAACTTCATTGCAGTGTTAATGTAAGCCTACTTGTGACAATAATAAAGATTAATTAATTAATCTATCATCTAAGATAAGTGTAGTTGGTGCCTGTTTCTGAACTGGTGGTTGAAAGTGAGAAATGAAGCGGCGGTTTTCTGTCTTCATTCTCTGTCTTCTGTTCTTAATCCAGTGCCTGGGGTTCTGGGAATAAAACAAGCAAAAGGGCAAGGTTATGGTTTGGGTAAGAGGTACATGCCACGCCACATATGGCTTACAAATATGAAGAGATTATGGGATGAGAGGGAAGTGAGATATGAGAACAGGGATGTGGATACTGTTTTCAGCCCTGCCATTGGTCACAGTCTCAGCAATGGCCATCTGAATAATTTCCAGAACCATCTCCTCCATGTTAAGACACTCAAACGCATCAGGTCCCTCCCCATCTTATTAATTTCACTTGCCTCAGGTTGTGTGTTATCTTGTTTTGCAAATGAGAAGCAAGTGTGTCATTGAGTGACAGAAAATCTGTTTGGCTGATGCCATTGCTATATAATAGTTGATTGTGAGTGAAAGTTGTGAGATGTGGATGTGAGTTTGAGATGAAGCATATGAATGTTAGGTTTTGATAGATTGTTGGTAGATGATTGTTGAGTGGTGGGGTGTGGTATTTTGAGTAGTGGCTGAGTCTGAAGACGCAGTTGATAAAAATTGGCATTTGAGGAAGGATTCACCAACCTTTATCATTTGTGCGAGGTCACTGGACGTCTTGTGGACTGCATACAGTTCCTCAGGCCTTGTCTCCTGGCACTGACTCTATGGTTATCTGATCCCACTGCCATTTGGGCTTGCGCCATCCACTTTATTCCTATACATAGAGGACATCTCACCTTCTTTTCACCAAGGCCTATGGTGCTGTGTCAGAAAATTAGAGTTATTCCTCATTCTTGTGCTAGGTACATTGTCCTGAACCACAGCTCTCCAAATCTGCTCCAGCCACAGTACACCTCTGCTTTAAGAGGTACAGACTAAACTTTAAGCAGTGTGTGGTGAATGTATTCACCTAATGCATGTATGATACTGTGACCTATGACCTATGACCTAGAAGTGGTGATACGAGCTGCTTCCAGGTACTGTACTGTAACCCTGGTGGGCTCCGCCTCTGCCTCCGCTCTCACCTGGACCATATATAGACCGGCCTCCTGTGGGTGGCATTCATCTGTACAACCGACTCTGGCTAGGCAAGTCCATGATTAATGAAGCCTAATGTTCACTCGCTCTCTCTGCCTCTCGGTGAATTGAAGGTATATCACAGTGCAAGCTAGTTTTAAGCAGCCATAGCCTCTCAAATATTTGCCCTTGCTGATGCATTCAGCCAATTGACAATGTGATTAGGCCTAGCTGGACTCAGAGATCACTCAAATAAACAATCAGCACCAAGTTGGCATGCTGCCTGCATGTAATCAAATGGCCTTATTTATTTAAATGGCTTTTCTATATCTATCTTGAACAGAAGCCAGGTTTAGAATTGATTTAAAATCTCTGTCGAAAAGGTTATATTTCATTTACTGTGAGTCATTGGGTTAAATAAGTTAAATACTCAGTGCTTTTTGGCTTTGTCGCTCATGGGTTTTGCCATCAACTTTATTTTGTCAGTCTCATCATTTTGCCCTGTCACTTCTCCGACCATAAATAAAAAGGCCTGGGATGAGAAAAACTCATTCACCCATCTGATTCCACAATCCATTTGGGGCTACCACAATCATGCATTGGGCGGGTGGGTGGGGGGCCGGGGGGTTAACGAGACTGAGTTTTCTCAGAGCTCCCCTCACGTCTGCTAGTTGTGACCGCAGGGGAAGCCTAGTGGAGGCCATATTTGTGTGGCAATGTTACAGCAGTAGTTGTAAGAAAGGAGGAAATCCATTCGCTAAACTCCTCTTATTCACGCTCTGCAACCATTTCCGAGATCTCTACAATGCCTTCCTCACCTTAATATGACCTCGCAATAGCTCTAGAATTTTTCAATCTCTTTATTTGTGACAGGTATTGATTATTTTAGAAGGCATCAATTGATTCAGAACTCATTACTTTTTCCTGGTAGTCTTACAAGCGCCCTCCAGCCTCAGGAGATCCTAATCTCTAATCTTACTTGCAGCTTGTGACTCTTTTTAATTATGTCCTTGGGTTCTTAGCTCACAGTGCAAACTAACTAGCTTGCAAAGTAACTGGAAGACAAACAGAGCAATGAAACAATACTGTATCATCTCTCTGATGAAAATAAAGGTATACTGTACATCAGGGCAGCAGTGTTCTATAATTATCCAAACCAATACCTTGGCCGATCCCATGCTGTGAAATGTAAAGTTTCAAATCGGTAACGATGCATGAACTGTGGGCGATATTTTCCCATGTTGGGATGGTGTGTGATTTGGAGGGGAACTAGGAGGCGGTGTTGTTCCCATGTGTCTGCTGCTCATGGTCCCCACAACACAAGTCTATTTTCAGCTGCAACCTAGTTTCTAGGTTCATTACTTCACAAATGGAAAGTTGAACTTATCTAGTATTGATATTTAAGCCAAAGTAAGAAACATCTTATTAAACCAGAGCAGAAGGAAAAATCTATCTTTAAAATGAAAGAATGTAGCACAAATAAACAACAAAAATAAGTTGCATTGATATAACTCCTTTCAGTGTAGTAAAATGTCCCAAATAAGTCACATCAGCAGTTTCAAACAACATTTGACACCAATCTGCATCGGAGCTACTAAGACAGATGTCCAAATGTTTAGTAAAATGGATAGAGAAAGAGGAGATAGCATCGATCGTGAGACATCGGAGTGATTTGAAAACGAGGAAGAGAATTTTGAAAACAAGGTGTTTATGAGTAAAAGGAGCAATTTAAATTTAATGTATTATTTTAAATAAGTCTCTCGTGCAATATTGATATTTCTGTTTGTTGAAACTATTGCTTTTGAAGGTGCTTTCATTAAAACAATTACAATTGAACAATCTGTCAAATAAGCATTGCATTTGAAATCATTGTATTATGCAGAGGAAAAAGGCTTTATCTAATGGGAATGGAAAAATATTTTACTGAAGTGTACCTTTTGTCATTTATTATTTTTATCATACATTTCATAGACGTTTATTGCTCATGTGGGATTTCAAAGTGAGCAAAAGTTTCCCAAACATTTTGAAAATACAAATGAGAATTTGAAAAATAGATGTATTTTTTCAATCAAAAGCAGATTGTGTACAGCTGCTGGATGATAAAGTAAGTTAATGTACTTGACAAACCAATTCCACATATCGTTTCTCTAGAAGGTATCTCTCAGTTAATTCAGTTAACATTTTAAATAAATATTATAAATCAACAATGACAACTTATACTTAGATAGCACCTTTAATGTAATGAAATGTCCCAAGGCATTTCTATGCAGCATTATAAAATAATGCAAAACACTATCTGATATTGTTTGTTGAAGCCTGTGAGTACTACGTTTGCATGCAATTTCTGTGCTGTTTTCAAAAAAAGTGTTTAGAAGATGTAATCCAGAATGTAGGAGAGAAATATAAAGGGAGATGTGTAACATGGTTTCACTGTTCACTGGGTTGGAAAATGAAGGAAAGGGACATGAATTCCAAGGCGCAATTTCTGGCAACTAATCTCCCCTTGAAGAAGTGCATCTATTACAACTGTTACACATATAAAGTGTGCACCAGGAATGTGCATCCATCATTTACAAATTGGGGTCCTAATGCCATTGAAGGATCCCAACTGAAATTTATATATGCAGCTTCCATTGTGCAAGATTTACTGCCTTGCTACTAGTCTTAATTGGACAAAGCAGCGGTGTTTAAAGAGACCACTGAAAAAAAGAGATCACTGAAAAAAGGGCCAAGAAACCATTGGTAGTTACATTTATGTAGAGATACAAGGAGGGAGTCAGGGAATGCTCCCTCCACTCTGCTGCTAATGCCCCCATCCCTTCTCCCAATCCTTGCCTCTGCCTTGGCTATGGTACTCCTATGCATGGTATTTCTCCATGTACATATTCCACAGCTGTGATATCCTCTATATTGCATGCAGTGACAGTAGCTAAGCTAATGGCTCCAAGAGAGAAATCAAATGAAGTTATCTTCATTATCATTGTCTCCTTGCTGCTCACCCTGTGCATGGCCAGTTTGAAAGGAGAATGGCACAAGGGTGAAGCTGTGATTTGGGGGTGGTTTGAAGCCCGGTTAGCTCAGCTGGTAGAGCATCAGGTTTATAATCTGAGGATCGAAGGTTCAAGCATTACTTTGACTAAGAGAGTAGTGGGCCTGCAGGAGATACACGACTAGGAGAGGCTCCACAAAGTCTGAGGAGTGAGGTCCACACCACTGACTCAAAGAAGAGAGGCAGACATCCACGAATGCTCTGAATTTATTTTTAAAGTGCACTGTGACACAAGGAACACGATGGAAAGGCCAAGCTGCACCTGTAAAGTAGCGCACCACAGCGCTAGGATGCCGAGAGAAACCGGGAGACCCCGTTTCTGAGATCTGCCCGGCTCGCAACGCCTCGCGAGATCGAAGGCGATCTTGTGAGACATCACAATGTAAATCCCACCCATTGTCGGCAGGATCACTTTTTGGCAAATCTGCATATTGGAGCGAGACAGCTAGTCTCACTGTGATAAGTAGTTTCCAGAGGCACCCGAGGTGTTGGGTTCTATCCCCTTCACCTTGGAGACCTCAGGCAAGTGCCGTTCAGTACTGGTCTCCACAAACAGGGATTCGACGAAATGGTACTTGTGGGGCCTCCCAGGGGAATGGAGGCTCCCAGGTGAATGCCCTCCAGTCAAGGTTGTACCTAGGCACTGCCAGCCTGGCACCCTGGCACTGCCAAGTTTCCCAGGTGGTGCTGGCAGGGGCACTGTCAAGGTACCAGGTTGGCACTGCCAAGCTGGCATTTTTCACTCGGCGGTGATTGGGCTGGGTGTGTCCTGTGTAGGTATTGGGTGGGGTGGGCGGTTGGGGGGATCACTTGCAGTTTCAATATAGGCAGGGAGAGAGGGAAGGGATTACCACCAGACAGTCAAAAAGAAACAGGAAGGTGGAGCATAAGTTCCCTGAGTGCATCTCACTCTCCAACCAGTGAATATTGAAAAGAGTGATGGCACATCTGAGGAATGTAGCCAGAGACAAGCCCATGATACCACAAGTGGCCCAGGTGCACAAGGAAGTCTGGAAGAGCAATGGTGATGGGTAATTTGATAATTGGGAGAATGGATAGTCATTTCTGTGGCCACAGGTGTGAATTCAGGATGGTATGTTGACTCACTAGTGCCAGGGTCAAGGATGCAACTGATTGGTTTCAGAGCGCCTTGAGGGGAGATGGCGAAGAGCCAACAGTCACCATCCACATCGGTACCAATGACATCATGTTACAATGCCAGTTAATGTTGGAACTGGAAGGGAAGATCATAGAATGGAACCCTGGCTCAAAAGACCATGGGCAGGATTCTGCATTCCTGAGACTGAGCGTTAACGCCGAGTAGAATTCATGGACCTCCACGACAGCAAAACTGGTGACGCATTTGGACTGATTCAGCAACCGTTAAGGGGCTAGCACTGGCACCACATGGAACAGAGTCGATTCCAATGAAAAACGGTGCCGGATTCGTCAGATCCGTGATTAACACCCAGGAGGCTGACAAGCTGCAGCCATATATGCACACTTCACTCCATACACACGCCATCCCAGTCAGCAAGGTGGCAACAAGACAAGTGGCCCCAAGGTTAACCGATGAGGACCTGGAGACCCTGCTAGATGCAGTGGAGGAGAATCTGGTGACCCTGTACCCCGGGGTGGGAAGGAGGCTGCCAACCGCTGCCATTCGCCAGGCCTGGAGGCAGGTGGCAGAGGCGGTCAGCGCCAGTGGGCAACACGGTCTGGACCGGCCTGCAGTCCTGGAAAAAGCTGCATGACTTCCTCAGGGTGGCTAGGGTGATTAGGCAGCACTGTGCTCTGGCACCAACCCCTGCCCCACACGCCAATAACCGCTTGTCTTGCTTCTTGCAGGAGCTGCTGGTGATGGGAGGGCCCTTCTGTTGACCCCCGCCTCCAACCTCAGCCACAGCCAGAGCCAGAACCCCAGGTGTCAACCAGTAATAAGGACGATACCGACACAGACTGGAGCCATGACCTGAATCCCAGGACACCTCGGAGTTTGAGTTCATAGATGACACAGATTTCCCATCACAGCTGTCTCCAACACGCGCCAGCATCCCAGAGATACTCACCTCAGTTGGGCACATTAGTGAAGATGCTCCTGGGATACTATCTGGGGCGCACCTTTACAATAGGTGTAGGTAGGAAATCCCAAGGAGGCAGACGGCCAGAGGACAGGCCGACCCCAGGGACTAGCTGCCATCCAGAAGGGTTTCGGGCTTCTGGAACGGATGGTCCCATCAACTGTGGAGATGCAGTCGGAGGGCCAGGGACTAAATGAGGGGTTGTCGGCAAGCAAGTGCAGTTGGAGGAGTCCAACCGCATGTAGAACAGGAGCAGGATGTGGTGTCAGCCGTCTCACCCACGCCAACACCACACGGGTGGTGTCCATGCTAGAGGCCTTGGGGGTGAGGGTTTCAGCCATGGATCAACAAGTCCAAGACCTGGGGCACTCTGTGCAGTCGGTAGCCAAGGCCCAGGACAGGGCTGCCCCCCACAGGCAGCCATGTGCTAGGGTCACCTGGAAATTGCAGCAGCGAGCTATGGCTGAGAGTGGCGGCGGCATTGCCCAGGCACTGGCTGATGTGGCACAAGCACAGAGGGAGGTAAGCCAGTCCCAGAGGAGGATGGAGCAGTCACTGGTTGATATGGGATGCACCCAAAAGGTGGTGGCAGAGTCACAGTGAGATATGGCGCAGTCCCAGACAGAGGTGATCCACTCTCTGTGCTCCATAAGTCGCAAGCATGCTGACCCTGGTCGAGACGGCAGTGGTCCTCCAGGACAGGGGGCGGGGGAGCTTCAAGGGTTAGCTCCAATGGAATAGGTTGGGGCCATTGCGCACCCGAGGGAGGAGGTGGTGATGAGGCCCATGCCGGTGACTCCCGCAGGGGAAGTGCCAGAACACTGCAGCGCGTTAGACTCCCCCTCCTGTTCCTGGTACGTCACATGAGCAGTGGGCAGGACAGGGTGGCACCATGCCACCTGGGACACCTGAGCAGCAGCCAGCCCCATCCAGGCCCAGTCGCCTCAGAGGACAACAACCAAAGGGAACCCAGGTTACAGGGCGGGAATCACATCAGGTCACCACCACTCCTGATATTTCATCTGGGGATCCACCTAGCCATAGCGTTAGGACTCTTCGAGTCAGAAAATTAGACACCATTTAAATTGGCATGGGTGCAGGGCACAGTGTAGTAACAGGGGCTAGGGCACGAATCTTTATATATGTTGTCACATTAAACACCTGTGCACAACGCTACTACCAGCCTCAGTGCTCTGTCAGAAAGGTGTGGAGGGTGGGCTGGCCGCAGAGGGGGTGTGGTGGGTGGGGGGATGGGTGGATGTTGGGGATGGGTTTGGCCCAGGGACTGGCGTTCAGCCAGCGCTTAGCGCTTCGCCGCCCCAGGGATTCAATGGGACCGTGTGATGGAATGGCCAGCTCGCATGCAGGCGTTATCCATGTGGATGATGATAAGTGCTACCATGGGCAGGAGTCAAACATTACTAACTGAATCGTTGCACCAGACCTCATCGCAGAGCATGGTGTCATCATCCTCCATCCCATGGACCATACGCATTGTTATTGCCAACCAAGGGTGCCCACCCCGTAGTGCGGCAGGTTTGCATCAAGGAGAGGATTGCTGGCGGTGACGGGGGGGGCGCTGGTGTGGGGGTGGGATGCGGTGTCTGTGCCCTGGGCTAGTTTCCCCCCCCCCCGACAGTCAATGAAACTGGAGGCAATCAGAGTGCTCCATGTGCGTTGGCCCTGGCGCACATGTTGTGTGGCCTCCCATGCTTGCCCGGCCCCATGTCCTGCCCATCATCACCCTCCCCCTCATCTTCCTCGTTGGACGAAGACTGACGTTCATCTTCCTTCTCCAACATGGCACCCCTCTGCTGCACGATGTTGTGCAGGACGCAGCAGGCCGCGATGTGGGCGACCCTCCCAGCGCTATACTCGAGGGCTCCTCCTGAGTGGTCCAGGCACCTGGACCACATCATCAGGATGCCGAAGCACCTCTCGGTCGTGCACCTGGTCGTTGCATGGGTGTCGTTGGAGCGGGACTCGACCTCGGTCTGTGGTCTGCAAATAGGTTTCATTAGCCACGACCGCAGCGGACAACCCCCCAGCTGGCGGGGCACATCGAAGAGACCAGGAAACGTTGAGTGTGCCAGGATGAAGTCATTGTGCACACTGTCCAGATATCGGGACAGATGTTCATGATCCGTAAGTGATGGTCACACACCAGCTGCACGTTCATCACGTGGACCCCTTTCGGTTTCTGAAGACCGGCCTGTCATCTGCAGGCGCTCGTAGGACGACATGCATCCCATTGATCATCCCCTGGCCCGGGCATCTCGGCGATGGCGGCAAACCCCACTGCCCGGGTATCCTGATGGGCTCGGTCCACATTGAAATGGATCTATGGTGCCGGCTTGTGACGGCATGGATACACCTGTGCACCGAGCAATAAGAGGTTCCATACAGGTCCTCATTCAGCCCCTGGAAGCAGCCCATGGCGTAAATGTTTAAGGCGATCGTCACCTTGACAGCCACCGGGAAAAGGTGTCCTCTCCCATTCCCCAGCTGATACTGCCCTTACCAGACGTACACCCTGCAGCCTCCTGTGTGCTGATGTGGGCGTTGCCCTTAAACGGGCTACGTGATGCTAGGGTACCCAGGTGGCACCAGCAGTTACAGGATGCTACCCTACCCAAAGGGCATGCACCTGGGAGCCTCCAATCCCCTGGGAGACCCCAATAAGTGCTTTTCCGTCTGGTCACCATTGGTGGAGACCAGTACTGAACGGCGCTCGCCTGAGGTCTCCAAGGCGAAGGCGATACATCCTCACGCCTTGGTTACCTCCGGGAACTGCATATTAGAGTGAGACTAGCTGTCTCACTTTAATATGCATATTTTCCAAAAAGTGATCCCACCGAAAATGGGCTGGCTTCACATCTCAATGTCTCGCGAGATCGTGTTAGATCTTGCAAGGCATAGTGAGCTGAGTAGATTTCGGCAGCCAGGGTCTCCCGGCAGTTACCGGCCACATTGCACCACAGCATGCTATGTTTCAGGTGCAGCGTAGCTGGTAGATTGTGCCCTTAGTCACTTTATTTGAGGCCTGGGCAGGGTTTCTCACTGGTTTAGCCCACACTTAGAATTACGTTAATCAAAGGGGAGCTGAGCTCGCTGGCCAGACCGGCTCCTCAGAGAAAGGTTGCCCCGATCTCTAAGTGAGCTTGAGGGTTCCCCACACCCCCCACCCATGAGCAATGTTACCCCACACACACATGGGCATTACCCCCCTCCCCCCCCAAGTGAGGACACCTCACAATGGGGTCCCTGAGTGTCCCCTCTTCAGGCCCCTCCATGCCCCCTCACAGGCCCCCCCTTCCTGGACACCCACCTTTCACATGCCAACCTCCCAGAAGTCATTATTTACTTGCCCTGCACTATCCCCCCACCCTTCGTATCCCTCCTCCACTCTCCTTTCACGGGCATGGCCCCCCTCAAACCCTGGCAGTGCCACCCTGGCATCCAGTAACCCTGACACTGCCACCCTGACACCCTGCCAGTGCTCCTACTGGCTGTTCTGTGCCACCCGACAACTTGGCAGTGTCAGGGTGGCAGTGCTATGGTGCCAGCCTGGCAGTGTCAAGGTGCCCAGGTTCCAGGGGGAGGGCCAGCGGCCACCCTATACTGCCCTGAACACCCAGGGTCCTCCCATGTCCCGGGAGACCTTAGGGTGAAGTTCCGCCTGGTCCACTTCTGTGTGGACCAATACTGTACAACTATTGGGAAGGATGTAGAAGTACAAATCTACTTGGAAATTACAACGGGCTGCAAGAATTATAGAATACTTACATCATGGGACCTTAATTATCCAACCATCAACTGAGATAAGAGTAATGTAAAGGGCAGGTAGCGGAAAGTGTTCCTGGAGTGTGTTCAGGGAAATTTTCTGGAACAGTGTGTTTTGAGTCCAACAAGGAAGGAGGCAATACTAGATCTGGAGGGGGATTCTACATTGGCCGACGCCGGAATGATGAAAAGCGATTGGGTGGAGAACTGGCCGTGAAGTCATAACCGTGGTGAGATCCAGGCGCACGCCAGAATGCCATCCACCGGTGCCCCACCAGTGGTGTCAATGCGTTCTACTCCACACGTACAGTAAATGCTGTTTGCATATCATTAGCAGGCCTGACCTGGTATTCTCCAGGCCTCCGTGATGCTCTGCCTCCGTCGGGAGGAGTTTCAAAAATTGGGAAACAGGCGCTGTGGCTGATGAGGGAGAGAGAGGAGGTAGGACATGAAGAGGATCAACTGTGAGCTGATGGTGCCGCCTCTGACAGAGCTGGCTGGGGTGGTGGTGATGGGGGGGGGGGGGGTCCACCGGGGGGGGGGGGGGGGTGACCAGGGTATGGGTCATGGAGTCGAGGTGATCGCCACAGGACCAGGGTGTCGAGGCATGGACCACCGTTGCAGCAGCCTGCAAGACAGCCATCTTGCTACGCACCCTACTAACCGCCATCCGTGGCCCATGGTTGTGCAGAGTGACACCGCCCCGCCCCACCACCCCCACATCCAACACCCCCAAATGACACCCCCCCCCCTCCAAACCAGCTACCAACTGCCAACGGGACAGCACGTGGCCCATCCAAGGCATCGCCCACAGCAACCCCAGCAGGAGGGCACCGACGTGGCCAGTGGTGGGGAGGGCAGAGTGCTGGGGGAAAGGCCTGGTGTGGGTGTGGGTTTGGGGCACCCATATGGCCGGTATCATCTGGGATTGGGGGGGTGGGGGGAGGGAGACATGTGGGGGCAGGGTCTGCAGTGCAGACTGCGGCCACTGTGCAGCCCAGTGCACCTGGTTGGGCACGGGGTTACGCTCCATGTTAGCCTGTTGACTTTCACCCCATACAGACAATGGTCTTTGGAATCCAAACAGAAATGGTGGCCTTCATCCTAATCACCGCAGCCCTGGGGGGTGCATTGAGGCTGTACAAGCTGGTGCTGCTCGAGGAGAACCCCGCAGCAGTGGAGCCTGCCCCAGAGGAGCAGGAGGTTTATGGTCATGTTGGAAGTTAAAACAGAGCAGATATCTTTTCAGTAGTTTCCCAAATTAGTTTCCTACTAAGTAGTGTTCAGTAATGTTGCTTTTAGTTGGTTTGTTACAGTAAGAATCTAAAAACTTGAAATTTTTTTGTAATGTAATTTCTTTAAGTTGGCCACCAGGAATTCAAATCTCTTGTTTAAAGCTTTAATGCTCTATGGTAATGGTAACAGTCATTATTGATGGGGGCTATTGGTAGATCAATGCTGGGACTGTGGTGATTTGAGCATTGCCTGAGGCTGGTGATACAGTTAGTAGGATATGGTATTTGATGATTATCATAGAATTTACAGTGCAGGAGGAGGCCATTCGGCCCATCGAGTCTGCACCGGCTCTTGGAAAGAGCACCTTACCCAAGGTCAACACCTCCACCCTAACCCCATAACCCAGTAACCCCACCCAACACCAAGGGCTATTTTGGACACTAAGGGCAATTTATCATGGCCAATCCACCTAACCTGCACATCTTTGGACTGTGGGAGGAAACTGGAGCACCCGGAGGAAACCCACACACACATTGGGAGGATGTGCAGACTCCGCACAGGCAGTGACCCAAGCCGGAATCGAACCTGGGACCCTGGAGCTGTGAAGCAATTGTGCTATCCACAATGCTACCGTGCTGCCCATGATGCAATCACTGACCTTGACCACTCATGTAAGACTCCTGTCAAAGTTTCTGGTGCAGAATCCACAAACCTTATTGCTCACTCACTCACACGTCCCATTCTTCAATGTTTCCCAGGTCAGAGTCACTTCGTGCAGTTATGTCAGCACCTATTCCAGCCACAAGATACCTCTGCTATAAGAAGAACAAACTAGCTATAACTGGTGCAAGCCATTGATAATACTAGACTCCCTTTCAAATGTCCAGCCAATGAACTGCACTATTACCATAGTTAATCATGCAAAAATTATATCTTCACCTTTTTTGGGGGAACAGTTAATTTTTGTAGCTAAGGAGTTGAAGTGTCACCATGAGTTTAAAAATATTATGAGCTGGCTTAGTTCTGGAATGTTTGAAAATCAGTTAATACATCAAGGGATAAAGTCTGAAGTCCACATTTAATCTGTTTAAAGAAAGTAGATATGGACAAACTGACATTTAAACACAGAATCAATGCCATCTACTTTAAATAGATAAATATTATATTGATTCAAATAGATTTTGCTGGCGACTGGGTGAAATTTTGTAAGCAACAGAATATTTAGCCACCTTAATCTGTGGTAAACCAAAGGAAGATCAAAGCACTCATCATAGAATTTACAGTGCGTAACACTCAGCAACGGAGAGAGTTCTAGCCATTAAGTACGGAACGGAATTGAAAAGAAATTACAATAATGTGGAAAAGGACAAACTTTGTTCATCAACAGTTCCTTTTTTTTCTCTCTCTTGGAGTACTATTTTTAGCATGTTATTACAACATTGGAACAAAATGAGTGATGCACAGATATTTCTAATTAGTGTGTGATATGTTGTGCAAAATTAAATTCTAGCATCCCCCGCAGAGTCTCTGTACAAATGCCAGACTCTACATGGTTTCTTAATGTGAACCAGCTGAGGTTATAAATCACCAGCCAGCTCACTATTGACGACACACAGTTGAATAATGCTGGTGCTGATATCATTTATGGAAGTTTGTGTGTAACTGGTAAAATATATTGGAAGCCACTTTTGCAGAAATATTTTTAAAAACACGTGTTTCCTGTTCAACCACTGTCTTCATTCTTACCTTTACATGTCCACTCTTCAGTAGAATGGTAAATAAAAAGGTTGTAAAGTCCTCCACACAGACAGGATATTTCCATAACTCATTTGATTGCTCCAAGTCGCCAAAAGTTGATAGAGTGTCAGACTTTCCTTAAGATGGACAGATTGTTTTACAGACCTTCTTCATGAAAATATTTGATATTGTTAGAGTCAAGTCCCAATCTGATCCCGAGTCCAAAACTTAATTGTAATAGTCTCCTTCTTTTCCAAGAATGGACATCATCCCCATCTCTTCTATTAAGGTACACTAATAGGGGAAACAATTCTGCATAAGTTGCTCATCATAGATGATCCTGAACAGTGAATGTCAACTGGCTGTTGAAGTGTGGAGATCAATTTGTATCTTCACATCCACTTGGAGCAGGAGTGACTAGATGCCAAGATCAATTATAGAGTTGTCCTCTTCCTTCCCAGCTGAAACTAATTTGTGAGGTGGTGGCACAGTGTCGTCAACACTGATTTTTCACACCCGTGACTAATTTAGCCTAGATTGTAGGTTGATGAAATGTAGTCACTTCACGCTGTTGGCTTTATGAAATGAGGACAGTTCCTCCTGGACATGAACCAATAGTACAAAGCTTTTAGTCCACACTAATTGCCAATCTTGGAGAGACCAAAAGATAGTGTGGTAGATGGAAAGGATATTGCCAATTGGGATACGTGTCTGAGTTTGCGCAGGAAGTGCACATTAGGTACAGATTATCGAGGCTTTTCTCGGCACCAAATTCTTGCTTTGCCTGGGCCAAGACTTTCACTCCCACATGGGAGAATTCACACTCCACGAACCCGATATTTAAACTGGCTGCTCAAACTTCTGATTTTCCTCCTAGGATAGGACTCAAGGCTGGTGACCACATAAGTAATGAGGGTCAGAGGCGGGCCCAGCGTAGGTTGGGCAACTTGGGTGCAGATAAAGGCCCATTTGAGAGCTATGTCATCAATGGTGAAGCTCCTGTGCCTTGGAGGAGGCATCAGTGCCCCATCAGGTGAGTGTCAAAGTTGTAAATGTCCAACTATTAGCTGACCCTGGAAAGCATGGCCAACCATGGGCTTTCCTGATGGTAGAATTGTCATTGCTGCTGCCTAATCAAAGTGTACTCAAGTGAACCACTGAAAGTATGGCATGGATTCTCAAGGCTCAGCCATGGTGCTGGCATCGTCTTGCCACAAATACATGGTGCAGACTTTATGGAGCCATGTACTTAGCTGCCAAGATTCAGTAGGTGGAGGAAAGATGAACAGTGCCATGCTCATTATCACATCTACTTGCCTTCTTGCCACCCATCTATCGCGATGCGCCCACACTGTTGACACTTGACCAGGTCCCTTACAGCTGCACACTCTCGCAGCATAAAAGTGTGATTAAGAAGGAGGAAACCAGTGGGGCTGTCAGCGGTCATACAAAGAACAAAGAACAAAGAAATATACAGCACAGGAACAGGCCCTTCGGCCCTCCAAGCCCGTGCCGACCATACTGCCCGACTAAACTACAATCTTCTACACTTCCTGGGTCCGTATCTTTCTATTCCCATCCTATTCATATATTTGTCAAGATGCCCCTTGAATGTCCCTATCGTCCCTGCTTCCACTACCTCCTCCGGTAGTGAGTTCCAGGCACCCACTACCCTCTGCGTAAAAAACTTGCCTCGTACATCTACTCTAAACCTTGCCCCTCTCACCTTAAACCTATGCCCCCTAGTAATTGACCCCTCTACCCTGGGGAAAAGCCTCTGACTATCCACTCTGTCTATGCCCCTCATAATTTTGTATACCTCTATCAGGTCGCCCCTCAACCTCCTTCGTTCCAGTGAGAACAAACCGAGTTTATTCAATCCCTCCTCATAGCTTATGCCCTCCATACCAGGCAACATTCTGGTAAATCTCTTCTGCACCCTCTCTAAAGCCTCCACATCCTTCTGGTAGTGTGGCGACCAGAATTGAACACTATACTCCAAGTGTGGCCTAACTAAGGTTCTATACAGCTGCAACATGACTTGCCAATTCTTATACTCAATGCCCCGGCCAATGAAGGCAAGCATGCCGTATGCCTTCTTGACTACCTTCTCCACCTGTGTTGCCCCTTTCAATGACCTGTGGACCTGTAATCCTAGATCTCTTTGACTTTCAATACTCTTGAGGGTTCTACCATTCACTGTATATTCCCTACCTGCATTAGCCCTTCCAAAATGCATTACCTCACATTTGTCCGGATTAAACTCCATCTGCCATCTCTCCGCCCAAGTCTCCAGACAATCTAAATCCTGCTGTATCCTCAGACAGTCCTCATCGCTATCCGCAATTCCACCAACCTTTGTGTCGTCTGCAAACTTACTAATCAGACCAGTTACATTTTCCTCCAAATCATTTATATATACTACAAAGAGCAAAGGTCCCAGCACTGATCCCTGTGGAACACCACTGGTCACAGCCCTCCAATTAGAAAAGCATCCCTCCATTGCTACCCTCTGCCTTCTATGGCCTAGCCAGTTCTGTATCCACCTTGCCAGTTCACCCCTGATCCCGTGTGACTTCACCTTTTGTACTAGTCTACCATGAGGGACCTTGTCAAAGGCCTTACTGAAGTCCATATAGACAACATCTACTGCCCTACCTGCATCAATCGTCTTAGTGACCTCCTCGAAAAACTCTATCAAGTTAGTGAGACACGACCTCCCCTTCACAAAACCGTGCTGCCTCTCACTAATACGTCCATTTGCTTCCAAATGGGAGTAGATCCTGTCTCGAAGAATTCTCTCCAGTAATTTCCCTACCACTGAAGTAAGGCTCACCGGCCTGTAGTTCCCGGGATTATCCTTGCTACCCTTCTTAAACAGAGGAACAACATTGGCTATTCTCCAGTCTTCCGGGACATCCCCTGAAGACAGCGAGGATCCAAAGATTTCTGTCAAGGCCTCAGCAATTTCCTCTCCAGCCTCCTTCAGTATTCTGGGGTAGATCCCATCAGGCCCTGGGGACTTAGCTACCTTAATATTTTTTAAGACACCCAACACCTCATCTTTTTGGATCACAATGTGACCCAGGCTATCTACACCCCCTTCTCCAGACTCAACATCTACCAATTCCTTCTCTTTGGTGAATACAGCATGCTAACTTGGAGTCAATCCAAATGGCAGCAAGCATTTGAACAGAGCCATTAACTCCACCAAACCTTTCCAGTAATCATTGGTGATAATGGTGAAAATGGTTAGTGCATGTAAGCACATAAAAGTGAATAATAATCTGAATGGCTCACAGCCCATTTTTTTTATTTTTATTAATTGAATGCCACCTAAAGGAGACATGGAGGAAGTGATGTGTCCAGTTGCCTCAGGCTTTGAGTAGGATCTTCAAGTAATGGTAGTGTGTGTCATGATATACAGACATGCAGATAATTATATACAGACAGGCAGCTAATGAACACAGGGAAGAGGACATGACCAATGAACAGGCAGGACACTCAGGGGTGGTCTCTCACTATAAAAGGCATGAGGCACTCACACTCCGCCTCTTTCCACTGATGAACATCTACAGAGTGAGTCAAGGTGTATGTATCACACCTCCATCACGTGTCTGGTTCAGTCAGACAGAGTAACCACACTTAGGTTAACAGAGGGTCGAACTCATTGAGAACTGTGCTAACTGTGCTACTGGTTCAATAAATCAGATTGAACTAACTTCAAGGTCTGGAGTATCTTTTGGTTAAAGCTGCATCCAGTTGCAGCCTGTGTTATCCCAGAGCACATAATACAACAGTGTGGGTGGTCCATCCTGATCTGGAACTATTTCACTGTTCCTTCACAGTCACAATCCTGAAACTCCCTACCTAACAGCACTGCGGGTGTACCTTCACCACATTGACTGCAGCAGTTCAAGAAGGCTTCTCAAGGATAACTAGCCATAGGCAATCAATGCAGGCCATTCAGCAACATCCATGTCCTGTGAAAGAATATAAAAAATAACCCTCCATCACCCAGTAATGGAAACCCTCAGGCTTTAGTTAAGAGGCAAAGTGGAATTTACTAAGGTGATATGGTAGCACACCAGAATCCACTGCCTCTATTACAATTAAGTTCAGAACAGAAAGTACCATGATAACCTTCCTGCCCCATTGTCAATAGAGGTCCTTAAGTGGCTACTTAATGACTACTTAAGGGCCTCAACCTGCCACCACTGGCATTAACCCAGTTTGCAGGCAGGCTTGTTGCCATGCAGTCATCTTGTCACCTCCGGGCTGGAGGGTGTACTTTGTGTCAAGGCACTCAGTGCCCGTTCGAAGGATGAGACATTGGAAAGGGAGGATAGACCTGCTCAGAGCCACCTCCATGCCATTGCTGCCGACCCCCCTGCCCCATCTACCTACAACACCTACCTCACGAAACACCATTCCTCCAACATCACTTAGCAGTCGAGGCTACTCCTTGATCGTGGGACTCTGCTACCTGTCCTTCCAGCAGCAGCCATGGGTTTCCCAGGGATGCTCCTCAGCATGAGTTGCTGCCATCTGATGGCTGGCAGCTCTCAATAGGTGAGACTTCCAACCCTGAGGTCTTGAGTCCAGGGGTAGGTCTGCCACTGGCCTCGACACTGCCTGATTGGCATGTGGTTTAATCGGCCATCCTAAATAGAAGCAGACCAGGCCTCTCAGTGGTTCTCCAGCTGTCGGGCGAGACTTCCAATGCCTCAACAGGGTTCCATCCAAAGTAAGGTGCTAATTGATAACTCTGTTTTGAAGAGTATAGAATGGAGAATTGTTACCTGCCTGAATTTTGTCAGTCCTTTGGCAATTCTCCCACAGGAAAAGCCTATGGCCGTCCATTCCACGGTCAGCTAATAATTGGGCAACATTTACAGCTTTGACACTCACCTGACAAGACAATGACATTCCCTCTGAGGCATAAGGGCTTCATTTTAATGACCGACCTCCGAGGGATCACTTTTTATCTGCGCCCCAGTAACCCAACCTGTGCTGGAACCGGCTCCAAGACCTCACTACATCTGCGGCTTGCCCCGACTCCATTTCAAGCCCACCCCCCAGAACAAAGATCAGGGGATGGATTCTCCATTTGGAAGTTCAGATGCTCCCACCAGTGGAGAATCAAGATTAGTCTCTGCTGACACGAGGAGCAGCTCCCAGGTGCAAGTCTCACTCGTAAAATATGAACATCTACGCATGACGGAGAGCATGCTGGATTCCATCAGGATCCCGGTATAGAGGCTGCCATTTTGAGCAGATGGCCTGATCAAAATGTCTGCCGGTAGGCCGCCCCTGCCGCCCACAAGGAAAATCATGACTCTCCACCCACCAAAGCAGCTAAGTGCTTTCTGCTGTGAGCAAAGAGTTAGTTAACCCACTTAGCTCCTTTGACGTGGTGAGGATCAGTCAATCATAGGAAGAGTGTTTAAAAACCATTGTGGTTAGCATCAAAGCTGGGTACGTGGGATGCATTCAAGCATGAAGGGAAAGATAAGTAAACAATCCACCAAGCAGCTGTGCCTGAACCATTAAACTGTCAATCATAGACTAGTGAAAGATATTTTGCTGTAAATTGAATGGATGTTTTACACTTCAAAGGATTTTGGGGATTTGACATTTTTCCATACGTTGTGGGCTTTCGAGGAAACATCTTGTCAAGATATGAAAACATGCAGCTAATGAACACATAGAACAGGGCACGACCAATGAGCAGTCAGGACACTCAGGGGTGGTATCTTGCAATAAAAGGGATGAGGCTCTCACACCCCGCCTCTTTCCACAGACCAACATCTACAGAGTGAGACAGTGTGTATCCTTAGCATCACACCCCAGCACATATCTTAGAGCAAGGCTGGTTCAGATAGACTGAGTTACTACATTTAGATTAACAGAGAGTCGAACTCATTGAGAACTGTGCTAATAGTTCAATAAAATATTGAACTCACTTTAAAGTCTGGAGCATCTTTTACTCAAAACTGAATCAAGTGGCAGCTTGTGTTATTCCAAATTACATAACACAACACGATACCAGGAGTCTGTTCAATCTAGTTAGTTCAATTCAGCAAGATCCGTGATGACCAGCGAATGTGTACCGGCACAATGGAAAAGATTCAGGCCTCCTCACCAGCTCAGGGCCTCCAGCAATCTCATTGCCAACTGGCGGACATTCAAGCAGAAATTTCAGCTTTACGTCGAAGCATCAGACCCCAATGGTGCGTCTGATGCACGCAAGATAGCTCTTTTCCTCACCACAGCGGGTGATCACGCCTTGGAAATATTCAACTCCTTTCACTTCGCCGAAGACCAGGACAAGACAAAGTTTCAGACCATCCTGGACAAGTTTGACAGCCAATGCGAGGTGGACACCAAAAAAATCTTTGAGCGCTACATATTCAAGCAGCGATTGCAAGGTAAAGACGAATCCTTCAACTCATATTTAACGAAGCTTAGACTGCTAGCGCAGTCCTGCAACTTCGGTGATATCACTGACTCCATGAGCAGAGACCAAATCGTTTTTGGAGTTCACTCTGATCCTCTGAGAGAGCAGTTACTGAAGATCAAGCATATGACCCTGCCAGTCGCGATTGAAACATACATAGTGCATGAGCACGTTGAAAATCGCTATTCCCAGTACAAAATGGCAGAAAAATGATAAACTAGCCTCCCACGAGGCGGAGAGTGTGCAGGCCATCTCCCGGATGCAGCGCCTCAACATTGACGAAGGCAGCCATTTTGCGCGCTCTTCCCGGGGCCCGACGCATGTGCGATGCGAGCGGGATAACGAAGCGGCCGAAAGTCTCACTGCGCAGGTGCAGACGTCTGAGAACCGCACTGCGCATGTGCAACGACTCACGGGGCGTCAGGACGCCGACGTCATGATGTGTTCGAACTGTGGCACCGCCTATTTAAAGAAACACTGCCCTGCAAGAGGCAGACGCTGTTTAAACTGCGGGAAGCCAGGCCACTATGCAGCCCTGTGCAGATCTGCACCACCAGTCAGGAGCCAGCGCTCCCAATTCCGACGACGGCGCACCCGGAGTGTGCAACAAGGCCTACAGGATTCTGATCCTGGCAGTGCAACAGATCCAGATGATGACTACCTGGACAACGGCTACAGTGTGGGCATTATTACAACATGTGAATATGCCACACCAGACTCATCGCAAGTCCAGTCAATCCTAGCTGTGGATTCCGGGGACGAATGGCGAGCAGTGATGAAGGTCAACCACTGCCCCATCTAGTTCAAGCTGGACACAGGTGCCTCTGCCAACCTCCTCTCACAAGCAGACTTCAGACGCATTATTAAGCCCCCCACGGTCCTTCCGGCTGCCTGCAAGCTCCTGGATTACAACGGGAATGCCATCACGGCACTGGGATCGTGCCATATGCACGTATCCAACCGACACACTCAAGCACGGTTACGCTTTGAAATTGTTAAGCTGGACAGGGCATCCCTACTAGGTGCACATGCCTGCAAGCAGCTGAACCTCATTCAAAGGGTTTACACCACAACATCCTCCCATGTGGATCTTCAGGCCGGCATCGACGACATCCTCGCCCAGTATCCAGATGTGTTCAACGGGATGGGCACGCTGCCGTATTGATACAAGATTCAGCTACGACCTGATGCCAAGCCAGTGGTCCACGCACCATGACGTGTCCCTGCTCCACTGAGAGAGCGCCTGAAGGCACAGCTCAAGGATCTTCAGCAAAAAGGCATCATATCCAAGGTCACCAAACCGACTGACTGGGTCAGCTCGATGGTGTGCATAAAGAAGCCTTCGGGGGACCTGCGCATCTGCATTGATCCCAAGGATCTCAATAAGAATATCATGCGGGAACACTACCCCATCCCGAAGCGGGAGGAACTCATGAGTGAGATGGCACACGCGCGCTTCTTCACCAAATTGGATGCATCACAGGGATTTTGGCAAATCCAGCTGGAAGAGTCCAGCAGAAGGCTCTGCACCTTCGGCACGTCTTTTGGCAGATACTGCTACAATCGCATGCCATTTGGCATCAACCCGGCATCGGAGATATTCCATCGCATCATGGAGCAGATGATGGAAGGCATTGAAGGGGTTCATGTGTACATGGACGACATCATCATATGGTCCACGACCCCTGAAGAACATGTGTCCCCTCTCCAGAAGGTATACCAACGGCCTAAAGTTAAACAGATCCAAATGTTGTTTTGGCACATCGACGCTCAGGTTCCTTGGCGACCAGATCTCACAGCATGGTGTGCGCCCGGACACAGACAAAATCAAGGCCATCGAGGCGATGAAGGTCCCGGAGGACAAAAAGGTGGTGCTGCGCTTCTTGGGTGTGGTCAATTTCCTGGGAAAGTTCATTCCAAACATGGCCACACACACCACGGCCCTATACAACCTGGTGAAAAAGTCAACTGCCTTTGAGTGAAGGCGGCACACCAGACAGAGTGGCTGGAGCTGCAAGCCAAGCTCACCACTGCACCAGTCCTGGCATTCTTCAACCCGGACTGGGAGAAAAAGATATCCACAGATGCGAGTCAGGATGGCATAGGTGCGGTGTTGCTTCAAAGAGATGACACATCATCCTGGGCACCAGTAGCCTACACATCAAGGGCGATGACGCGCACTGAAACCAGATATGCTCAGATTGAGAAGGAGTGCTTGGGTCTTCTCACCGGCATCCTCAAATTTCATGATTATGTCTACGGCCTGCCGACATTCACTGTCGAGACGGATCATAGGCCTCTGGTCCACATCATCCACAAGGACCTGAACGACATGACGCCTCCGTTGCAGAGAATCCTGCTTAAACTTAGGAGGTATGACTTCAACTTGGTGTACACACCTGACAAGGAGCTCATCATCGCTGATGCATTGTCCCGCTCCGTCCCCTCGCCCAGTGAGCCGCTGGAGCTCATCCAGCACATCGAATCGCAGGTGTGCAACTGTGTGCTAGCACTCTCCCGGTGACAGATGAGAAGGTAGTTCTCATCTGTGATGAGACAGCCAAAGACCCTCTCTTGCAGCGCGTCATCCACAACCTCACCAATAGTTGGCAGAAAGGGCGGTGCCCACAATTCTACAATGTGAAGGATGACCTGACGGTGATTGATGGTATCGTCCTCAAGCTGGACAGGATTGTCATTCCGCTCAGTCTCCAGAGCTTGGTGCTGCGCCAGATTCATGAGGGTCACCTGGGCATCGTGAAGTGCAGACGCAGAGCCCGGCAAACTGTCTACTGGCCCGGCATCAGCCAGGACATCACGAACATGGTCCTGAACTGTGCTGCCTGTCAGCGGTTCCAGCCAATGCAGAGCAAGGAGACTCTCCAACAGCACAACATAGTGACCTCTCCATGGTCCAAGGTTGGCATCGAACTCTTTCTTGCGAATGTCGCGACTATGTATTGATCATCGACTATTTCTCGAATTACCCTGAGGTGCTGAAGCTCCCGGACCTCACCTCTCGGACCGTCATCAAAGCCTGTAAGGAGATGTTCTCAAGGCATGGCATCCCAATCACCGTCATGAGTGACAATGGCCCGTGCTTTACCAGTCGAGAATGGTCCACGTTTGCCAGCATGTCACCTCCAGTCTGCACTATCTGCAGTCCAATGGAAAAGTCAAGAAAGGGGTGCACATTGTGAAACAGTTCATCTGCAAGGCCGTGGACTCTGCTTCCGACATACACATTGCACTGCTCGCTTACAGGGCGACTCCATTGTCCACTGGCATGTCACAGGCTCAACTCTTGATGAACAGGGACCTGCGGATAACGCTTCCAGCCATACACCTGCCCAACCTGGATCACCTCCTGGTGCTGCAGAAGATGCAGCAGCTCAGAGACTGTCAAAAGCAGGGCTATGATGCCCATGCCACCGATCTGGCCGCGCTATCCCCGGCAGGCACTGTAAGGATCCAGATACCGGATGGTAGGTGGTCTGCCCCGGCTGTCGTTGTTCGACAGGCCGCGCCCCGCTCTTATGTTGTACGTATGGCTGATGGTCCATCGTGCGAAGGAATCGATGGGCACTGCGCAAAGTTGCCTGCCTGCAACCACTTTCTCCTCCATTTCCATATGTTGAATTGCCACCTACTGATACCTCACAGCATGAGGCCATCAGTAGGCTTCCATCCTGCCTGGCAAGGCGCCGTCGTCCCCTCCGTCATCTCTCCGGCGGTCAACCAGGATCAGACACAAGCCTCAAAGACTGGACTGTGAACGTTTGTTTTGTTTGCTCTGTTCTGTTGTCCTCTGTCAGTCACGTTAGACAGACTCATTCACATGTAAATACATTCACATATGCCAAGAAAACATTTTTTAAAAAGGGAGATGTCATGATATGCAAACCTGCAGCTAAATAACACATAGAATCGGACACGACCAATGAGCAGTCAGGACACTCAGGGGTGGCATCTCACTATAAAAGGGATGAGGCACTCACACCCCGCCTCTTTCCACAGACCAACATCTACAGAGTGAGACAGGGTGTATCCTCAGCATCACACCCCAGCACGTGGCTTAGAGCAAGGCTGGTTCGGTTAGACTGAGTTACTACATTTAGATTAGCAGAGAGTCAAACTCATTGAGAACTGTGCTAATAGTTCAATAAAACACATTGAACTCACTTCAAAGTCTGGAGCATCTTTTACTCAAAACTGCATCAAGTGGCAGCTTGTGTTATTCCAAATACATGACACAACACTTCTGACACTTGTAACTTCTGCTGTTTTTAAGGATTGTGTCTGAGGAAGCAGATGTTAAGAAAGGGAAACTGTTTCTGCTTTGATTCCTCACTGGGCTGCCTGGACTGCTCTTCAGCTGTCAGGCAGAGCAGTTCAGGCTGAGAAGGCCACATTAGAATTTAAAAACTCAGACCAGGAGGATGCTGTTGAGCAGAGGGCTGCCTGGGGTCACCATACTAAGGGTGATCTTCAGGTTCCCCAGGGATGGAAGGGACAGACCAGACACAGGACTCCCATCCTGGGGGCGCATGGGTCCTGCGGTCAACCCCTCACCCACAGCTCAAACTCACCCAACTCCCCGGATCTTTGGCAGCCTGGTAGTGGCGGAGGGGCACATTATCAGTGCCCTGACCCCCTTGGCAACTGTCGGGCTCCATCACACCAGGGCTGCACTTGGCCAACCTTCCATCAAGACCCGCCCGGTGGATTTCCCGCTATGGGGGTCGGAGCATCATGGTTTGGCTGGGGTGGGGGTGGGGGGGGGGGGGGGAGAGAGGGGGGGGGGCAGAAACCGGGCTTCCAATACATTGGTTGCATGTTTATGCATGCCCAAACTGAATTTCCATCTTCCCACCAGTGTGGGGTGGACAGCGCACTACAGTGGGCAGCGGAGAACAGCAACGGGACTGGTGCCCGGTGCTGAACCCATTTTTGATTTGGATTTGGGTTTATTGTCATGTGCACTGAAGCCCAGTGCAAAGACTTGTTCTGCGTACAGTCCAGAGAGATTGTTCCAGACTTGTAAAAACATAGAACATAAGATAAATATGCAATGTAAATACATAGACACAGACATCGGGTGAAGCATAAGAAGTGTAGTACTACTCAGTAGAGAAGGTGTGAGGAGAGATCAGTTCAGTCCATAAGAGGGTCATTCAGGAGTCTGATAACAGCGGGAAAGAAACTGTTTTTTGAACCTTTTAGTGCGTATTCTCAGATTTTTGTATCTTCTGCCCGGTGGAAGAGGCTGGAATAGAGAATAACTTGGGTGGAAGGGGTCTTTGATTATGCTGCCCACTTTCCCAAGGCAGTGGGAGGTGTAGACAGAGTCAATAGATGGGAGACGGCTTCGCTGTGTTCACGACTCTCAGTGGTTGCTTACAGTCTTGGGCTGAGCAGTTGCCATACCAGGCTGTGATGCAGCCAAATAGGATGCTTTCAACAAAGAACAAAGAACAAAGAAATGTACAGCACAGGAACAGGCCCTTCGGCCCTCCAAGCCCGTGCCGACCATACTGCCCGACTAAACTACAATCTTCTACACTTCCTGGGTCCGTATCCTTCTATTCCCATCCTATTCATATATTTGTCAAGATGCCCCTTAAATGTCCCTATCGTCCCTGCCTCCACTACCTCCTCCGGTAGTGAGTTCCAGGCACCCACTACCCTCTGCGTAAAAAACTTGCCTCGTACATCTACTCTAAACTTTGCCCCTCTCACCTTAAACCTATGCCCCCTAGTAATTGACCCCTCTACCCTGGGGAAAAGCCTCTGACTATCCACTCTGTCTATGCCCCTCATAATTTTGTATACCTCTATCAGGTCGCCCCTCAACCTCCTTCGTTCCAGTGAGAACAAACCGAGTTTATTCAATCGCTCCTCATAGCTTATGCCCTCCATACCAGGCAACATTCTGGTAAATCTCTTCTGCACCCTCTCTAAAGCCTCCACATCCTTCTGGTAGTGTGGCGACCAGAATTGAACACTATACTCCAAGTGTGGCCTAACTAAGGTTCTATACAGCTGCAACATGACTTGCCAATTCTTATATGGCGGGATTTCTATGGTGCATCCTTACTGATTGTGGCCTATGGATTAGGAAGTTGAAGATCCAGTTGCAGAGGGAGGAGCAAAGTCCTAGGTTTTGGAATTTTGATATGAACTTGGCTGGAATTATGATGTTGAAGGCGGAGCTGCAGTCAATGAGTAGGAGTCCTTGTTGTCGAGAAGCTCCAGGGATGAGTGTAGGGCCAGGGAGATGACATCTGCTGTGGACCAGTTGTGGCGGTGTGCGAATTGCAGTGCATCTAGGCATTCTGGGAATATGGAGTTGATGGGTGGGATTCTCCGATCGCCAATGCCAAAATCGCGTTCAGTCAGAGAATCCCTCTTTGCACCGAAATCGGGGGTGGTGCCACCTTGGCGATGCTCCGCCCCCTCAAAAACAGCATACTCGAAGAGTACGCCGCACACCGTCGGGACGGCCTCAGGACATCACCTGAGACCCTCCCCCGATGCTCCACCCCCGATGGGCCAAGTTTTCGACGGCGTCGATCACTCATGGTATTTTTGTCGTGGACCCCGCGTGGCGGCTGAGGACTGAGTCCAGTGCCGCCACAATCAGGGGAGCAGCCATTGCTCAGGCAGGGGGACTTTGGTGGGGGCTGGGGGCACTGGTGGGGGGTGATTCCGGGGAGGTGAGGCTGGCTACAGGGGACAGTATTTGGCAGGCCAGGTCTGCGTGCGGCTGCCGCCGTGTGCCGCCACAGGCCGCCGGCGTGCGCATGTGCGGCCACGGACCTGGCCATTCTCCAGCCGCTTTTGGCGTGGGAGCCGGGAGCTTTACCCAGCTTGGCTGCATGCCCCCTAATGGTCCCGGAATCAGTGCAGCTATTGCGCCATTTTTTCTGGCGTAAAACGCCACTGTTCCCACACCAGCGTCAGCACTTAGTCTGCGAATCGGAGAATCCAGCCCAATGTGCCTCATGACCAACCTCACGAAGCACTTCATAATGATTGATGTCAAGGCCACCGGACAGTAGTCGTTGAGGCATGTTGCCTGATTCGTCTTTGGCACCAGTATGATGGTGGTCCTCTTGAAGCAGGTAAGAACCTTGGACTGGAGTAGGGAGAGGTTGAAGTAGTCTGCGAACACACCCACCAGTTTTTCAGGAGATGCTTCATTCTCCGCCCGATTGGGGTTCTTGATCACAGCGACAGGGAATGGAGAATCCCAGCCATGGAAATTAGTGTCACCCCCACATATTTCCGCCACTCCTGCCACTGACTGATCATTGGGGCCTGCCTGCCCTCGATGGGCTGGACTCTCCGATCCCCCTGCCGCGTGTTTATCGGCGGTGCCCCATTCGCTGGTGACGAATTCTCTACTCCCAACGCTTGTCAGTGGCATTTCCCATTGAAGCTGCCCCACGCTGCCAGGAAACCAGCGGGCGGGGTTTACTGCCAACGGGAACAGAGAACCTCAATGGCTGGAGAATTACAGTTGATATCTCTCAACCCACACAAAACCCACTTTGAGAGCACAAAACACAACAGTATATTTCTCACACTGCGCTGCTTAAATAGCGTGAGGTAGCCCTCTGGAGGTGTTTTGCATCTCTTGGTTTCAGTCCGTTTAGAAGTGACAACAGGACCAGATTCTAACTGATGGCTGAGCGACAAAGAGGAAATGGATTCCTTCTCTGCTGCAAATTCGTCCATTCTGCAATTCCCAGAGCTATACAGCAACTTTCACATCAGTTTTACTGCAGTCTAGCTGTCATGGACAAATATGTCAGTGGAGAACATTCAACTTCATTCTTGTAATCCGATGGGCATTGTAAGTATGTTGGGGTTATTTAAACAAATGCAGAAGAGTGCTTGTTTTAACAGCACCAAGCTATCGAGGAGAGAAATTGCATAATGATATTATAGGGTTGGGAGGCTCATCTGCAAAGCAATCATTCAAATTGCACAAGGTGTGTGGCGTGTTTAATTCTGAGATTTGCGGTAAATATCCTTTAATCAATTGAAGAGGTGATTGGTTTTATTTAGTCTGGAAAATTCTTTGATGTCATTGAGTCATTCATATCTCTTTCGTTCCTCACTCTTTCATTCCTTTCTTTCCTTTTAGCTGACATATTAGCAATCCTTGCATTTCTCAAATAATATGATCACAGTATTTCATCCTCTTGAACAATGTTGGCAACCTAAGCTGTCAGTGGCCAAGTACTGCCTATTGCTAAATGCTCATTTTGCTGTTCATACTCATCTCCTCATTCCATTATTTTTGTTTGTCAATGTATATGAATCAGTAGGTAATTATGTGTTGTCACCTTAAACAAATACTGTATCAATACACAGCAAAGATCTGCAGGGTAGAATATCTGATTATAAATTAGATGGTGGAATTTTCTTATCATCTGTCAATTCTCCACTCATAGATCTCTTTAATTTTCTTCCTGTTGGCTTTAATACTTTATGGGTGGCACGGTGGCACAGTGGTTTGAACTGTTGCCTCATAGCGCCAGGATACGGCCTTGAGTGACTGTCTGCGTGGAGTTCTCCCCGTGTCTGCGTGGGTTTCCTCCGGGTGCTCTGGTTTCCTCCACCGTCTAAAGATGTTCAGGTTAGGTTGGTTGGCCGTGATAAATTGCCACTTAGTGTCCAAAGGTTAGGTGGGGTTACAGGATTAGGGGAATAAGGCAGGGGAGTGGGCCTAGATAGGGTGCTCTTTCAGAGGGTCGGTGCGGACTCGAAGCCTCGAATGGCCTCCTTCTGCTCTGTAGAAATTCTATGATTTTATACAATTTTCCTACATTACGCAATATTTTGGCTGACAGGAAACATCCCAGCTTTCCATGACCTGTATTGTTATCAACAACTAAAGAATGTATCACATCACCCTGGTGTTACTAGCCCTCCTAGTTATCTCCCATTGTGAGAAGGAGCTTAGCTTCTGCAGGCATTCTCTATAAAGATTTAAAGCCATGTTTAACAGCGAGGTAGAGCTCCACTGACTCAGCCTCATGTATGCTATTGTATAATTGTGCAAAGTTCATGCTTCTCAAATCAAACATATATGAAGCAAGCAAAAGGAGAAATACTGTAAAAACAGGAAATACTCCTTCCAGGATCCTACATTAGACTCAATAAGAACTGAATGAACTTTTGTTCACCCTGAGTGAAAGCATTGGCTGGTGTTAGCCAGATCTGGGTGAACCCCTGTGGAGGTTTCTGATTTTAATCTTTCTTTTTTGGTTACCAGATGCTTCAAAGATGTTAGGATATTTTATGTTTTAATTTTACTGGAATGGAACAACACATGACAAACAAATAAACAGGCCTCAGAGATTTTTGAGATTCCCATCCCTGGGTATTCATTAACAAAAAACATATTTGACGATTCAAGATTTTCCTGTTGTCAGCTAAGTTGCAGTTGATACCGCAAGCAGAAGCAACAGCAATTAAAACTAGAAGGAAGCATTCAACAGAATACTGTACCAAGCTTCCACCCTCTGTGAAATTGGAATAATCTTTATGGAATAGACTTTCTGCCTCTTGACCCGGAGCCAGGGAGAAAGAAACAACATTCACATACTGACAGTGCAGCGTTCTGATGAGATAATCTTAGATCTTTGATGTCAACCTACATTTCATGACCCCCAGGCCTCTGGACAACTGAAACCTGCTGTATTCTCAAATTCCATTTCTTTTTTTTGTAGGACCACGAATTATACTTTTAATTTAAAAAAATATTTTAATACAATAGGTGGGTTAGACGGTTCTTATGTACATTTTACATGTTTCCCTTTCATCGGCCTTTCCCCCTCCCTTTCTCCACCCCCCTCCCCTCATCCTCCCCTTTTTGTTGTTGAGGCTCCATCTTGGGTCCTTTCTTCCGCAGTAGAAGTTGTAGGTTCTCTTTAATTTTGTATTTGTTGCTGTTTCCCCTAAGGCTTTGTTGGAGAGCCCTCTGGTCCCCTCCTCGGTCTTTCCCGTATCACCTCCTGATGCTCCCCTGGGTTCCTTCCATGCTGCCCCCTCCCCCTTTGTTCCTATCTGCTCTGTGTGCTCCAGTCTGCCCCACAGTTCCCTTTCTCCAATCTGTCCACGTCCCGCAGTTCCTCCAACATTGTGGGCGGGATTCTCCGCCAGCGGGAACTTTCCCGACGGCGTGGGGCTGCCCCACAATGGGAAACCCTATTGACCGGCTGGTGTAACGGAGAATCCCGCCGGTGTGGCGAGGCAGAAATGTGGTGTGGTGGAACGGAGCATCCCGCCCTGTGCCTTTCGGGGCCCTAGGGTACCTTGTCATCTCCGAGCGGGAGTGCATCCCATCTCTGAAGGTCCTTTTTGACTTCCTCTGCCAGACTGGTCCGGTTCCATTTGTGGATCTGTATCCAGTCATGGGTTATCCGGATTCCCAGGTAGCGGAATTTGTTTTGGGCTAGTTTGAATGTTAGATCCTCCAGCTCCATCCCTCCCCCATTCGGGCTCACCGGGAATGCCTCACTCTTGCCCAGGTTGAGTTTGTAGCCTGAGAAGGCCCAGATCTCTTCCAGAAGCTTCATGATTTCCTTTTAGCTGTTCTGTGGGTCCGAGATGTAGAGGAGAGGTCATCCGGATAGAGTGAGACTCTGTGCTCGCTGCCTCCTCATCGAATACCCTTCCAGACTCTCGTGTCTCACAGGCGATCACCAGGGGTTCAATTGCCAGAACGAACAGGAGCGGAGACAGCGGTGCCCCTGTGCAACTGGACATATTCAGAGCTGATGGTGTTGGTCTGAATGCTCGTCTTGGGGGCATTCAACAGGGGTTTTACCCATGAGGTGCACCCGATCCCTTGCCTAAACTGCTCCATTACCTCTAGGAGGTACTTCCATTCGACCCTGCTGAAGGCCTTTTCTGAATCCAGCGAGGTGATCACCTCTGGTGTACTCCCCTCGGATGGGATCAATATCACATTCAACAGCCATCTGATATTCGCGGTTAGCTGTCTATATGTAGCTATTTCCTCTCCACCAGAAGATCTACGGTCGGGGCCTTGGAGTACCTTCTTTCGATATCCAGGATGGAGTCAATCAGTTGTTGCCTGGCTGCCTATCTTTCCCCTATCTCTACGAGTCTTGTAGGCTATAATCTCTCCCCTAATCACCACCTTTAGTGTCTCCCAGAAAGTGGAAGGTGAGATTTCCCCATTCTGGTTGTTAATGATGTACTCGCCTGTGGCCTGTTCACCAGGGTGTAGGAACCGCCATGGGTCCACTGCCCCCATCTGCTCCATGAGTGCTCCCAGTTCCCTAGCCATGCCTGTCTTTTTCTCCATTCTGGGGTTTGATCAGTCTGTCAATGGGTCCTGTACACAGGTAAAGATCCTCCCCATGATCAGTCGGTGTGTGTCGATGGCGGAGATTTCCATCGTGGTCTTCTTTATAAAATCCATACCATCCCAGTTGGACAGGTATGCGTTCACCAGGACTACCGGTGCCCCATCCAGGACACCGCTGACCATGACATACCGTCCCCCTGGGTCCGTGACCATCTTTGTTGCCATAAACACCGTCCTCTTGCTAATCAGGATATTACCCCCTAGCCCTCATCCCATAACGTGAATAGTACGTCTGTCCCACCCAGCCATCCTTACCGCAGTCGGTCCTTCTCCCTCAGGTGTGTCTCTTGCAGGAAGACTATGCCTGCTTTCAAACTTCCCTATGTTAGGGGATCTGCCCCAGAATACTGAAGGAGGCTAGAGAGGAAATTGCTGAGGCCTTGACAGAAATCTTTGGATCCTCACTTTCTTCAGGTGATGTCCCGGAGGACTGGAGAATAGCCAATCCTTTGTTTAAGAAGGGTAGCAAGGATAATCCAGGGAACCACAGGCCGGGGAGCCATACGTCAGTGGTAGGGAAATTACTGGAGAGAATTCTTCGAGACAGGATCTACTCCCATTTGGAAGCAAATGGACGTATTAGTGAGAGGCAGCATGGTTCTGTGAAGGGGAGGTCATGTCTCACTAACTTGATAGAGTTTTTCGAAGAGGCCACAAAGATGATTGATGCAGGTAGGGCAGTGGATGTTGTCTATATGGACTTCAGTAAGGCCTTTGACAAGGTCCCTCATGGTAGACTAGTACAAAAGGTGAAGTCACATGGGATCAGGGGTGAGCTGGCAAGGTGGATACAGAACTGGCTAGGTCATAGAAGGCAGAGAGTAGCAATGGAAGGATGCTTTTCTGATTGGAGGGCTGTGACTAGTGGTGTTCCGCAGGGATCAGTGCTGCGACCTTTGCTGTTCATAGTATATATTAATGATTTGGAGGAAAATGTAACTGGTCTGATTGGTAAGTTTGCAGACGACACAAAGGTTGGTGGAATTGCGGATAGCGATGTGGACTGTCAGAGGATGCAGCAGGATTTAGATTGTTTGGAGACTTGGGCGGAGAGATGGCAGATGGAGTTTAATCCGGACAAATGTGAGGTAATGCATTTTGGAAGGTCGAATGCAGGTAGGGAATATACAGTGAATGGTACAACCCTCAAGAGTATTGAAAGTCAGAGAGATCTAGGTGTACAGGTCCACAGATCACTGAAAGGGGCAACACAGGTGGAGAAGGTAGTCAAGAAGGCATACGGCATGCTTGCCTTCATTGGCCGGGGCATTGAGTATAAGAATTGGCAAGTCATGTTGCAGCTGTATAGAACCTTAGTTAGGCCACGCTTGGAGTATAGTGTTCAATTCTGGTCGCCACACTATCAGAAGGATGTGGAGGCTTTAGAGAGGGTGTAGAAGAGATTTACCAGGATGTTGCCTGGTATGGAGGGCATTAGCTATGAGGAGCGGTTGAATAAACTTGGTTTGTTCTCACTGGAACGTCGGAGGTTGAGGGGCGACCTGATAGGGGTCTACAAAACTATGAGGGGCATAGACAGAGTGGATAGTCAGAGGCTTTTCCCCAGGATAGAGGGGTCAATTACTAGGGGGCATAGGTTTAAGGTGCGAGGCCACGAATTGGCCACGACCGCCACAGGGTACTCCTACACTGATGTCCTGGAGCTGAGGTGACTGAGCTTCACTAGCCACAACCATCTTCCTTTGTGCAAGGCATGATTCCAAACAGCAGAGAGCTTTCACCCAATTCCCATTGAGTCCAGTTTTTCTTGGGCTCCTTGATGCCATACTCGGTCAAATGCAGCCTTGATATCAAGGGTAGTTGCTCTCACCTTACCTCAGGGATTTAGCTCTTTTGCCCATGTTTGAACCAAGGCTGTAACTAGTCAGGAACTGAGTGGCCCTGGCGGAACCCAGACTGAGCCTCATCTCTGTTGTTCTCTCGCCGGCCTCCAATTCTTCAATTGGCAGTCATTCACTTTTTAGCTGTGAAATGGATGACCATCAGTAACAAAACACCCCCCTGATAAATACGGATAAAAATCTGCCACAATAGTAGGAAAAACAAGCGGGTCCTGTTCAAAATGCTTTTGAGTGCTACAACATGAATGAGTATTAAAGATCTGAATTCATTTTTGTGTCACTGACATTTCTTATTCTTAGTTAGCTTCTGCATCCCTGAGCTTAGAGAAGTTCTGGCAAGATTTTGCATTCCTGTTCAGTACCCATTGACACCTGGGTGGACTTTGAAGTATAAACCAGTTGGAACTCGGAACAGAATATTTGACTGGGTGCAACGTACACTGAGATTCACTGTTCAGGCTCACATACCGAGAATGGCTACATGGGTGAGATAATAGTAATGGACAGGTATATATAAATGCTGTGCAATTTAGTGGTTTCAAAAAACCTGGCGAGCAGTGAAATTGTTTTAAAGATTAAAAATTGTGACCTGTTCCTGTATGTGTGTCCAGCAGCATTCCATATTTAGTTATCAACAACAATTATATTTATCTCGAACATTGTAAAATATCCCATGATACTTCACATTAGTTTTGACACCGAGCTACATGAGGAGATATTAGGGATGAGACCAAGAGATTGGTTAAAGAGATAAGATTGGTTGGCGGGCAGAAAACAGAGTATGCATAAATGGGTCTTTACCTGATTGGCAGGATGTGACAAGTGGGGTCCTGTAGATGTCTGCGCTAGGGCCTCAGCACCACTCCAGAGAAGACACCAACGTGTTGTCACTGCTTTCCCCAGCACCATCGACCATCGCAGAGACTATCACCTCAACATTTGTGATCAGGCTCCTGGGTCATCATACGGTGAGCAGCACACACATACTGCAACACATCAGGTGGAGGCATGGGCTCCGCAGGGAGTCGATGGTCAGAGGGCTGCCCTATTTCAGAGAACAGCTGTCGTCCAGACAGGTGTCGTGTGTCTGGAAAATGTGATCCCATCACTGGTGCAGGTACAGAAGCAGAGCCAGAATTTAAAGGAAGGGGTGTCAGCAAATTTCCAGTTCTTGAAAGTACAGCTGGAGGAATCTAGCCACCTTCAGATGCAGGAGATGGTGCCAACAATGCGTGGCACCCAGGTCAACACTGAAAGGGTGGCGTCCGGGATGGAAGGCCTGGGGCAAGACATCAGAGTCATGTGTCAGGATGTCCCAGACTTGGGGCATACTGTGCTGTCCATGGCTGAGATGCAGGACAGGAGAGCCCAGTCGCAGGCGGACGTGGCCCGGGCACAGTTGAACATTGCTGCGGCGCTCCAGAGCTTGGCTCATTCACAAAGGATCATGGCTGAGGGCATCGGCAACATTGGCCGGGCACTGACGGACCTTGGCCAGTCACAGAGGGACATGTGACAAGCAGATGATAGAGAACAATGAGAGACATGACAGGCAATGAGGGACGTCACACTTGCTGAGGGACGTGTCCCAGTCTCAGTGCGCCATGGCTGAGAGCATCGAGACCATGCTCAGATAAGGGCGCACCTCCAGGATTGGCAGAGCAGGTGATGGTGGCTCCTCCTGAGGTCACTCTGACCTCACCTCCATCTCATGGAGTAGCCCGGGAGCCAGCCTGTTCCCTGAGAGAGGAGGAGGTGATGGGGCTCATGCCGGCCCCTCCCGCAGGGGAGGTGCTGGAGCACCTAAGTCCTTCCAAATCCCCCCAACTGACACTGGCGCATATCATGACAGCCGGCAGAACAGGGTGACACGTCATCACCTGTGACACACGAAAGTTGACTGAGCCCATCAAGTCCCAAGTCCTCCAGATGACTGCCGCCAAGGGCATCACAGGGCATAGGGTGAAACAAGCAGCAGGCCACCTCCACTCCTTTTTTTAAATAAGTTGAGGGTACCCAATTAATTATTTCCAATTAAGGGGCAATTTAGCGTGCCCAATCCACCTAGCCTGCACATTTTTGGTTGTGGGGGCGAAACCCACGCAAACATGGGGAGAATTTGCAAACTCCACACGGACAGTGACCCAGAGCCGGGATCGAACCTGGAATCTCGGCGCCGTGAGGCAGCAGGTCCAACCCACTGCGCCACCGTGCTGCCCCAGGCCGCCTCCATTCCTGATGTGCTCCCTGGTGAAACACGTAGAAGAAGTGTTTCGGACACATGGAAGAAGAGAGAGAGAGGTTTTGATGGAGGAAAAGAACAAAGAACAAAGAAAATTACAGCACAGGAACAGGCCCTACGGCCCTCCCAGCCTGCGCCGATCCAGATCCTTTATCTAAACCTGTCTTCTATTTTCCAAGGAAAGGTGGATGTTAGCCCTGGGCTGGCAGTAGATGACATAGATGACACTCAAGTTGGCATGGGTGTAGTAGATGGAAGATAGTTAGAGATAAAGGCACATCTTTTGCACATAATCACCATTAAACATTTTTGAACTACTGGTCCAAACTGCCTGTAACCTCTATTTGACGGGTGCGAAAGATAGACTGCGGCTGGGTGTTGTCCGTCTGCCGGATGGGACGGTGTTGGGGGAGGCGGTTGGGTGGGCGTCCATGAGGCAAGAAAGTTCCACGTGGTGATACCCTCACCAAGAGGTGGCAGAGCATTGGGGGCAGCAGTTGGAGCCGCCTTGTCTGACAGCATCCACAGTGAGTGAGCCCTAACCGTTCACCATCTCCCGCTACCCCTCCCCCCCCACACCCCCTCTCCCACTGCACGCCCTCCAAGATAGATGGGCCGCGGTGAGAAGAATTTGCCAGCACACATCCAGGGATCACTTGGGTGGATAGTGGTACGTTATCTTATCGACAGGAGTCAGACTTTGTCAAACAGCCCAGGGCTAACAGCCACCCTCTGTTCCTCTATCAAAACCTCTCTCTCTCCTTCCGTTTCTGCAATATTGCTGTCATGGTATCATAGAATCCTTAGTGCAGAAGGAGGCTATTTCTCAAAAAACGAGAAAAAACAAAGTAATATCTTAGGACCCAAATTTCTCCACGGTTTGTGAATCCAGAGGGTACAGCACTAACTCGCTAATGATTCATCCTTAAAGTTTAATAATTGAAGTAAAATGTTAGCTTGTTTGAGGTGGGTGATACCACCTCTGAAAACTGTGCACGATGCAAACACAATGGCGATCCAACAATCTCACCCAGAAAATATCCTTTTCTATAGCTCTCAGCCCAGAACATTGGGGTAGATTTGTTCATATTTCAGTCAGAATTCATTAGTGATACAGCAAGAATTTAACCACAGAATTTCCAAGATCTATTGGGACCTGGCGCGTTTTAAAATAAATAATAGACTTCGACAGCACTATCCTGTGGGAACCTGTAAGTCTGTGGGAGTAGTTTTATTTGAGTTTCCTCGAATGGCTTTGTTGTTTCCTGTGGGTCATTCTGACTACAGGATAGAATGACTAGAGTGCATTCTAGGGTGTTTCCTGTGGGCTCTTAACTTTAGGGATGAATGATTAGCGAGTTAGTGCTGTTCCCTGTGGATTCACAAACCTTGGGGAAACGTGGGTCCCAAAATAGTACTTTGTTTTTTTTTTTCATTTTTTCTGTTAAAGGGGGTGGGAAATTGTCTTCTCACTTCATTAAAATTTGAGTGGTCCAAAAATAATTCCTTATTTCCTTTCAGTTCTGTTGCAATTAAGTGACTGTATACTAAAGATTTTCCTCAAGTACTAAAGCCGGACTAGCCAACATCCAGTTAGATCTGTGGACGAGGATAACGTTGATATTAACTCCTAGTGGAGACAGCCCTTTGTGGGGAAGAGAAGCAAGGGCCCAGCAGATCTTGCCTGCCAGGTTTCCCTTAAATGTCAAGGCTAATCAGCTTTTTCAGACAGAAAGCAGCAACTCAGAATTCCATTGCCAGTAGCAAGGTCAATCTGGGATCGGAGTATTCCGATCACTTCAGAGGAGAAGACCTGGGACAGCAGAGGCCAGACTTTTCTTGTTGGGCTCAGAATGAGGACAGGGCTGGAGGTTAACTACCTTTATACTTGAGCCCGAGGGGCGGAGCCAGCAGGGACAAACCCAGACATGTAACAAACAGTAAGTACCATAAGTAAGAACAGTATGTACAATATAATACAGTGGTTCACCACATTCACCTCCTGTTAAAAAAGAGTCCGGCGGGGGTGAAGTGGACGGGTTGAATTAGAGATCAAGTGAGTCGGGGGCTTTGACCTTCCGCTGTGATCACGTCAGTCTCGGCTGTGGTGAGGACACTGGTGTCGGATGAAGTGTTGAGGCCTGCGTATCCAGGAGTGTGTCATCTTCCGGATAAGGAGCAACGGAGGGAGATGGTGTAGAGTCGTGAGTAGCAATGGAGGGAGACAGTATAGAGTCAGGGATAGTAGTGATGGTCGCTGGGGAACCTGCGGGCACCAAGTCCCGAAGGGAGACTGTGTTCTCCTGCCCGTCAAGGTGTGCCACATAGGCATATTGGGGGTTAGCATGGAGGAGAAGGACCCGTTCGACCAGGGGATCCGACTTGTGACTCCTCGCATGCTTCCGGAGGAGGACGGGCCCTGGAACCGTCAGCCAGGATGGGAGCGAGACCCCCCAAGGTGGACTTCCTGGGGAAGACAAACATCCTCTCATGAGGCGTCACATTGGTGGCAGTACATAGGAGCGACCGGATGGAGTGGAGCACATTGGGGAGGACCTCCTGCCAGTGGGAGACAGGGAGACTTCTAGACCGTAGGGTAAGAAGGACAGCCTTCCAGACCGTCGCGTGATACCACCTGTCCATTTCCCCGGGGGTTGTAGCTGGTTGAGGCGATGCCCTTGCTAAGCAGGAACTGACGCAGCTCACACTCATGAAGGAGGAACCCCGGTCGCTATGGATGTAATTGGATGTAAGTGGGGAAACTGAACACGGTGAAGAGGCCGTGCAGGGCCTTGATAACTGTGGCAGAGGTCATGTCATGGCACGGGATGGCGAAATGGAAACGTGAGTACTCATCAATGATGTTGAGAAAGTACACATTATGGTCAGTGGAGGGGAGGGGCCCTTTGAAATCGATGCTGAGGCGCTCAAAGGGGCGGGAGGCCTTTACCAGGTGTGCTCTATCCGGCCGATAGAAGTGCGGTTTGCACTCTGCACAGGTCTGGCAGTCCCTGGTCATGGTCCTGATCTCCTCGATGGAGTAAGACAGGTTGCGGGCCTTGATAAAATGGAAAAAAAGGGTGACCCCCGGGGGACAGAGGTCATTGTGGAGAGCCCGAAGTCAGTCTACTTGTGCGCTGGCACATGTACCGCGCGATAGGGCATCTGGGGGCTCATTGAGTTTCCCAGGTCGATACAAGATATCAGAATTATAGGTGGAAAGTTCGATCCTCCACCTTAGGATCTTGTCATTCTTGATCTTACCCCGCTGCATAGTGTTAAACATGAAGGCAACCGACCGTTGGTCAGTGAGGAGAGTGAATCGCCTGCTGGCAGGTAATGCCTCCAATGTCGCACAGCTTCCACAATGGCCTGGGCTTCCTTTTTGACGGAGGAGTGTCGAATTGCGGAGCCCTGGAAAATACGGGAGAAGAAAGCCACGGGCCTACCTGCCTGGTTGAGGGTAGCGGCCAGAGCAAAGTCAGATGCATCGCTCTCTACTTGGAACGGGATGGACTCGTCTACTGCGTGCATCGTGGCTTTGGCAATATCTGCTTTGATGCGGTTGAAAGCCAGACGGGCCTCAGCCGTCAGGGGAAAAATGGTGGATTAAATGAGTGGACGGGCCTTGTCCACATAATTGGGGACCCACTGGGCATAATAGGAAAATAACACCAGGCATCTCTTCAGGGCCTTGGGCAGTGGGGGAGTGGAAGTTCCAGGAGGGAGCGCATGCGGTCGGGATTGGGCCCTCTGACTCCATTTTCCACAACATAGCCAAGGATGGCTAGGCGGGTTGTGCGGAAAACGCATTTCTCCTTATTGTATGTTACGTTAAGGAGTTTGGCGGTGTGGAGGAAATGTTGGAGGTTAGCGTCATGGTCCTGCTGGTCACGGCCGCAGATGACATTATCCAGATACGTGAACGTGGCCCGCAGCCCGTACTGGTCAACCATTCGGGCCATCTCCCGTTGGAAGACCGAGACCCCATTGGTGGCGCTGAAGGGGACCCTGAGAAAGTGGTAGAGGCGGCCATCTGCCTCTAAGGCAGTGTATTGGCGGTCCTCCGGGTGGAAAGGGAGCTGGTGGTATGCGGACTTCAAGTCAATAGTGGAGAAGACTCGGTACTGCGCAATCTGATTGACCATGTCAGATATGCAGGGGAGAGGCTACGCATCGAGCTGCGTGTACCCCGTTGACGGTCTGACTGTAGTCGATGACCATCCGGTGCTTCTCCCCAGTTTTGACGACCACCACTTGGGCTCTCCAGGGGCTAGTACTGGCCTCTATAATCCCTTCCCGCACGAGTCGCTGGACCTCCGACCTGATAAAGGCCTTGTCCCGAGCACTGTATCGTCTGCTACTAGTGGCGACGGGCTTACAGTCCGGGGTGAGGTTAGCAAAGAGTGGGGGTGGGGCAACCTTAAGGGTCGAGAGGCTACAGACGGTGAGAGAGTGCAGGGGTCTATCGAACTCCAAGGTTAGACTTTTGAGGTGGCATTGGAAATCTAGACCTAGTAGTAGGGGGAGGACGTAGAGCTTAACATTTTTGTACTCGATGCCCCATACTGTAAGGGTTGCGACAAAGTACCCATGGACTTCCATGGAATGTGATTCGGAAGCCAGGGAGATTTTCTGGGTCGCGAGTAAAATTGGGAGGGAGCAGCGCCATACCGTATCTGGGTGAATGAAGCTGTCCGTGCTCCTCGAGTCAAAGAGGCAGGTCATCTCGTGGCCGTTGATCCGGACGGCCATCATGGATTTAGTGAGGTGATGAGGTCGAGATTGGTCGAGGGTGATGGAGGTGAGCTTCGGAAGGTGGGTGGGCTGATAGAGGGTAACGGAGGCCAGCGTACGATCTGGTGAGCAGGGGTTCCGGGAGGTGACGGGGTGATTCTAAGATGGCGGCCCCCACGGGTCGCATGTGGCGGGTGGCAACGAAGATGGCGGCCCCCACGGGTCACACGTAGCGGATGACGTGGAATATGGGGGCGGTCCCCGCGGGCTACACGCAGCGCTGCAGGGTTTCGAAACAGGTCGGGCCTGGCAGACTTTAGAGAAGTGGCCCTTCTTTCCACACCCATTGCGGTTCGCGCTCCTCGCTGGGCAGCGTTGTCTGGGGTGCTTGCCCTGGCCACAGAAGTAACATTTCGGAGTTGGCGGGACGCTGCGCGGCAGAGGCTTGCGGCGCCCCTGGGTTGGGTGATGGTGGCGCCCATGACGTCCACGAGGGTGCCGCATGGTCGGAGGTGTCGGCATCCATGTTATGGAAGGCCACTTCCAACGAGTCCGAGAGTTCTACTGTGCCTTGGAGGTCGAGTGTACCCCCTTCTAGTAGGCGCTGGCGGATGTAATTAGATTTTATGCCTGCGACATAGTGTCCCGGATCAGCAATTCGGTGTGCTTGACAGCTGATATCGCCTTACAACTGCAGTTCTGGCTGAGTACCCGCAAGGCGCGCAGAAATTCAGCTTGCGATTCTCCGGGGCGCTATCGCCTCGTGGCAAGGAGATCCCTAGCATACACCTCGTTGACTTCCTTAACATACTGCCCCTTCAACAGCGTTATCGCATCCTCGAACGAGGTAGCGTCTCTGATAAGAAGGAAAAATTGCGGGCTCCCCCGGGAGTTGAGGACTCGCAGCTTGTGGGTCTCAGCAATGGCAACGGCGGAGGAATCAATGTAAGATTCGAAGCATCTTAGCCAGTGTTCAAACGTGGCAGTGGCATCGGCTGCTTGGGGGTCCAGCTCCAGGTGATCAGGCTTGAGTGATGAATCCATCTTAAAATTTTAGCTGATTAAATTGATGTATCATCAATGACGACAGACGAAGGTCGGAAGAGTAAACTGTGGCTTTAATCAACTAAAAGACACCTGCTGGCAGCCGGTCCCAGAATGAGGGCAGGGCTGGAGGCTGGCTATCTTTATACTTGAGCCCGAGGGGCAGAGCCAGCAGGGACAAACCCAGACATGTAACAAACAGTAAGAACAGTAAGTACCATAAGTAAGAACAGTATGTACAATATAATACAGTGGTTCATCACAGATTTAAACTTACACCTGCAGAGCTGGATGGCTTTCCAACAACTTTACCTGGCAGGGTTGTCGACTCAGGAGCTGGTTAAAATTCATTGGCGTTCAAGTATGGCACATTATAATGGAGATACCAGCTTCATGATGCAGAGTACAGTCTTATTAGGCAGGTTTAGGTACTGCAGGTGTGCCTGTCCCCTTCCATTTTTTTCCTGCTCTCTAGAACACCTTCTCCTGCAAGAGAGAGCGAAGGAGGTCAGTGATTGTGTTGCAATGTTTTTGGGTGATGTGCCTGCCAAAGCTGAATAAATACACATATGGAGGTTGGGAGAGTCTGGCATCATTGTGTGTTGGTGAGGTGAAACATCTGAATGCTAGGCCCACGTTTTGGGTGCTCGGAGTTGCTTATGGGTGAGTGATGGGGGGGTGGTGCATTGGGAAAGTGGTGGTGGTGAATAAAGATGTTATGGAATTTTATTTTGTTGGCTGCTTTGATTGCAGGATTTTGACCAAGAGGGTGGTGTGATGACACATAGCTGACGGATGGAAAGGCATGGAATTCTGGAGCATAGCAGTGATGGAATCATGTATTAAAGGGATCAGGAGTTTCAGTAAGTGCACATGAACAGGCTGTCTGAAGATAAGGGGCAACATTTTCCATTCTGGACACTATGTGGCAGCAAGAAGATGCACCTACAAGGAGCTCAGTGCATTTACAAAAGTCAAGATACAAAAGTCTGAGAACACGCACGAACAGACTCAAAATACAGCTTCGTCCCCACTGTTACCAGACTCCAAAATGACCCTCTTATGGACTGACCTCATTCACACTTCACCCGTGTATGCTTCACCCAATGCCGGTGTTTATGTAGCTACATTGTGTACCTTGTGTTGCCCGATTATGAATTTTCTTTTATTTCCTTTTCTTTTCATGCACTTAATGATCTATTGAGCTGCTCGCAGAAAAATACTTTTCACTGCACCTCGGTACACGTTGTGATATTGGGTGCTCTGGTGCACAGATGAGCCAACACAGTTGTATGTGGTACAACTCTATTTTATTTTAACTCTTGTATACAGTTCGTTCTGGATACTCTGCACGTGCTGTCTCCCTGAGTGTGTTGTGTAACAGGTTTGTCCTTGTCCTTGTCTCCAGCTAATACTGACCACCAGGTGTCGTGTTTGTGCTTTTATATCTTTCTGTGATTGGTTGTGGTGTTGTGTGTTCTGATTTGTCTGTTGGTGTGTCTATCATGATGTGTGTGTTTGAATATCATGACATCCCCCCTTTTTACAAAGATATGTGCCTACGTGGTTATAAATATGATCGTGTCGTGAGTGCATCTAAGAGTGTGTGTGTGTGTTGTGTACAGCGTGTGTATATGACGTAACTATTTACATGGGGCGATGTCGGGTGCGTCACACTAACAAGGTTGTACCATAACAAAACATGAATGCGAGAAAAAAAAACTTGAACAGTGGTCCAGTCAGACGATATCTGGAACGATAAACAACAACAGGTTATAATACAGAAGTGTTTGACTTTTTGAACGTATGAACAGCGTTATAAGTCCAGTCTAATGGGTGACTGCCTCAAGAATAGGCTGGTCCTCAAGCCGGTTCAGCTGTGGAGATTTGGGTTCACACTGGTTCACCTTGGACTGTTGGAGGTGATGCTGTTGCCGAAGTCTCTACTTTTCCATTTGTTGTACTTCGTGCAGTGCTTGGTTTTCCATTCGTGCAAATATAACATTCAACATCTTTGTTAGTGTTGCTTTGGCTGTGGTTTGGTTCACTAAGTTTTTTTGCTGGCCAGGTGTATATTGTAGCGCGTTCTAAATGCCTGTAACACAGTTCCTTCGTGTATTTCTATGTGCTGAGATGTTACTGTAGTTAGTAAGGCCTTAATTATCTGCAACTGAACACCTTCGTCGGTTTGTGGTCCTTGAGAACAACCACATATTGTCTCTATAATTCTATCAATTAATTTCTGTAAACAGTCAGATGATGTGCTGACTATGCGGGGACATTTCGACTGGCATGCCAACTCAAAAGGGAGAAAATACTTGTCTGCTTCAATAAAGTTTGCCCTGGATTTGACAGGTGGCAAGGTCCAAGAAACAGCCTTAGCTTCTGCATGGGGAGGATTTTAGCTGCTGTGGCCTGGTCACGGGTGGCGATGGAAGGGGCATGATCCGTGGCATCTCCACGAAGTCATCCTTGGGAACCAGTGGAGGATCCGGCGTGTGCGTACGGTTCAGTTGCGAGCGTGGAAAGCGGCGCAAAGCTCGCTGATTGCGCCTACACCCCAATCCATCCGCCCTGCATGCCAGGAACAAGGTGGAGTCTTTTTCCTTTTTATGTTTGTGGTGGACGGCATCTTGTAGCCGATGGGTCGTTGCCATCGAAGAAGCACCATCACTAATATCATGCAAGGCGATGACTGTGCCAGATGTGGAAGTTGGCCGAGACCGTGCACGCTGGTTCCGGCCACCTGCTGTGCCGGAAGGGCGACTCCGCAGAGAAACGTCGAAGCATGGCGTCTTGGAGAGAGAATTGTTGCTCGCATCAACGTCTGGCGATGGCGCGAATTGGTGTGTCCGTCTTGGACCGCCGGTGCTGGTCGCCACTGCCGACCCAGTGGGACTGCCACGCGATCCATTCCCTGTCGCCATGGCATCCGCCGTCACCCTGAGCGTGCCATCGCCGAGGCCGCGACACCGCCCGTCCGGAGCAAGGTCTGGCGTGCGCGAATCAGAGTCAGCGCTTGGCTGCTCCCCATCTGGAGTCCGGTCTGCCTTCCGTCGATGCTCCCCGTCCGGAGTCCCAACAGGTTCACTGGAGGCAGCCGAGATTCCCTGAAGCTGCACTTCTGGGGCGAAATTCTCCCCCAACTGCGGGATGCCCGCCGACTGGCGCCAAAGCCGGCGCCAATCAGACGTGCATCGCACCAGCCCAAAGGTGCGGAAGTCTCCGCATCTTTGGCGTCCTCGCCCCAACATTGAGGGGCTAGGCCGACGCCGGAGGGATTTCCGCCCCGCCAGCTGGCGGAAATGGCGTTTGTTGCCCCGCCAGCTGGCACGGAAATGCGGCGCATGCGCGGGAGCATCCGCGGCCGCTGTCAGTTTCCCAGCGCATGCGCGGGAGCGTCAGTGGCCGCTGTCAGTTTCCCGCGCATGCGCATTGGGGAGAGTCTCTTACGCCTCCGCCATGGTGGAGGCCGTGGCGGAGGCGGAAGGGAAAGAATGCCCTCGCGGCACAGGCCCGCCCGCGGATCCGTGGGCCCCGATCGCGGGCAAGGCCACCGTGGGGGCACCCCCCGGGGTCAGATCGCCCCGCGCCCCCCCCCAGGACCCCGGAGCCCGCCCACGCCGCCTGGTCCCGCCGGTAAATACCAGGTTTGATTTACGTCGGCGGGACAGGCGATTCCTGGGCGGGACTTCGGCCCATCCGGGCCGGAGAATCCAGCGGGGGGTCCCGCCAACCGGCGCGGCCGGATTCCCGCCCCCGCCCAATCTCCGGGAGCGGAGACTTCGGCGGGGGCGGGATTCACGGCGGCCAACGGCCATTCTCCGACCCGGTGGGGGGGGTCGGAGAATGACGCCCCTGGAGTCGGAACATGCAGGAATGAACCGACCAGTGGAGAGGCTCGAGCCATCGAGGGTGGAAGCGGTGCGCCGCCACCGCAGTCGTCAGTGGTCCCACCGTGATCGTCGAGTGCCTCGGTACGCACTAGGCGAGGTCTGTCACCTTGCACCTTTTGCATGGGAAGTGGGATGCTGTCGTCACTCGTCTCACATCCCGTGGATAGATCCTCATTAGCAGCTTGCTGTTCACTAGGGTTGGGTAAATTGTCAGAGTTTTCATCTGGTGGTGCACACCATGTCGGTGGACTGTCATTGTCTTGCCGTTGTCCTTCATTTGGGCTTTTCTTCTTTGGAATTTTAAATCTTCCCCCAGACATTGCAGAACCTTGTTTATTACCCCCAAATTCTCCCATATGTATGGTCTCGAATATAGGATCCAATGTTTCTATCAACATTGTACTATTTTCCAAAGAACAGTCCGTTTCACTTTTCTTCTCAGGTACCTCATATGTATCTTTGTCTAATGTACATGCCTTCATGGTCTCTGGGTCTGATTTTGCTGGGACTGGCATGGTCACAGTCTCTCTTTTACTGTTCTCAATTGCCCACATTATACTCCCCATGCATAACTGCTTAATCACTGGGGTTAGTGTGGTTAAACATACAGGTAATTTCTTTAGCAAATCCTCAGTATCCTTCTGTGACCGTGCAGCATTATTAATCTCTGTTCGGCTACAATGATTCTGAAAGTCAGCGCATGAACCTTTTTCCTTCGGGCTTGGAAGAGGAGATTCCTTTGGCTTGTCTTCAGTTGGGCTTGAACAGTCATCAGCGCTGTGCCCTTCATTGTAGCATGAGAGACCGTCATGGTCATGCTGCTGTGCAGTGGAGCATGGTAGGCTGTCATAGCCTTCGCGCTGTTCACGTGAGCATGGCAGACTTGCATCGTCTGCCGCTGGTTGGTCAGGAGAGGTTGCTAGACCCTCATGGTCTTGTTCCTGCAAGGACTGTGCATCGGAGTCAAGCGTTTCTTCTATCATGGAGGCTGTCCACGAGCTCTCTTTGGAGGCTTGTGACACTGGAGTCACTTCTTGTTCGTGCAAGGACTGCGCTCTGGAGTCTTACGTTTCTGCAATTGTGGAGTCTGTCCACGAGCTTGCTGTGGAGGCTTGTGACACTGGAGTCACTTCTTGTTCGTGCAAGGACTGCGCGCTGGAGTCTTGCGTTTCTGCAATTGTGAAGTCTTTCCACGAGCTTGCTGTGGAGGCTTGTGACTCTGGAGTCACTTCTTGTTCGCGCAAGGACTGCGCTCTGGAGTCTTGCGTTCCTTCTATCGTGGAGTCTGTCCACAAGCTCGCTGTGGAGGCTTGTGACTCTGGAGTCACTTCTTGTTCATGCAAGGACTGCACTCTGGAGTCTTGCATGTCTTCTTTCATAGAGTCGGGAATGCTGAGCGGGACGTGGACCATGCTCTGTGTGGCATTAGGCCGCTCTCTGTGGGCTTGCACCGCTCCCTGTCTGTTAATGTCAGGCTGCAGCATCATCCGGCACTGATAAGTTGGGATGTCATATCTGCTGGGTTGAAGATCCTCAAATCCGAAAAATGAATCCGCATCTGCGTCGGATTCAATGTGGGGGCCGCCAATGTGCAACACGAAAGGTTCGTCCGAGTCATAGTCGTATAGGACCACGGAGCTATCATTGGGCTCGCGAGGTCAGGAAACACTGTAAAGATCGTCATCGAAGTATTCGAGGTCGGAATCATCGGCTTGTGCGTAGGTAACTGCTTGTCGGAGGGTTCTTCGGAGGTCAAATTCATCTCCTGGGTCAATTTGCGGCAATGTGCTGTCATTCCAGGTGAGGGAAGGTTGTTTTACAGCTTTAACAGATTTTTGTTTTTTTGATTTGGGACGTTTCCCTTTTAAATTGGATTTGGGACGTTTCCCCTTTAAATTGGTGCGGTCTGGGGCCTCTGACATCCTGACGCTCGGTATGTAGCATGTAGGAAGCAACTGCGCATGCGCAGATCGCGGTTCCTTTACCGATGGCCGTTTTCTTGACTGTGCATGCGCAGCATCTCGCGCATGCGCAAACGAAACTTCCGGTTCTGCGCACTGCTCGCGCAACTGTGCTAGCGTGATACCTTTAGCAAGATGGCCGCCGACCTCGACCCAGCCCTCTCTCAGGCCCGGGATTTCGGCCTCTGGGAATTCGGGCTCCGGGATCCCGGCCACGAGGTGAGTACTGCCGCTTTTCTTACCTTTACTTGCCGATTGGATTGCGTTTTCTTCACAGTACTTGGAGAATTTGTCCAGGACTGCCTGGTAATCGTACCTTTGCTGCCTCCTGAAGAACCTGAACCTTGTGAATATTTCTCTTGCCCTTGCACCGGCGATGGTGAGGAGAAATTCAATTTTTTCGCTATCATCCAGGTCTTGGAGTTCAGCTGCCACCAGGAACAATTCGAACACTTGCCGGAATCGCCGCCAGTTTTCGCGGAGATCGCCGTGGCACTGGAGCGGCTGCGGAACCGGGAGCTCTATCATTTTGCCTGGGCACTGCTGGTTGTCTGTGTATACTGAGGTATGCCAGCAGGTATCGATCCACTCCTGTACCATGTGATATTGGGTGCTCTGGTGCACAGATGAGCCAACACAGTTGTATGTGGTACAACTCTATTTTATTTTAACTCTTGTATACAGTTCGTTCTGGATGCTCTGCACGTGCTGTCTCCCTGAGTGTGTCGTGTAACAGGTTTGTCCTTGTCCTTGTCTCCAGCTAATACTGACCACCAGGTGTCGTGTTTGTGCTTTTATATCTTTCTGTGATTGGTTGTGCTGTTGTGTGTTCTGATTTGTCTGTTGGTGTGTCTATCATGATGTGTGTGTTTGAATATCATGACACACGTGACAATAAACAAAAATCCAAATCCATTTTGCGGCAAGCTGGCAGGAAGCCACCTTTCCCACTGCTACCTCAGAGTCAAAAGTCTTTGTTCCATATTGAAAGGGCACCCAGACGCACATTCACTCATTGCAGGTCAGGATGTCCACAGTACTCCCGGGGAGTCCTTGTGGCTGCAGTCCCTACTGGAGAAGCTGGCAAATGTGAGCAACCACATCCTGGTAGATACAAGGGCACCTCCAACATTGCCTCATGCTTATTTCTAGTGAAGGGCATCGCCAGCAATAAACCCATGGTTGATCCAATACTCACCGTTGCAGTGCTACATGTTTACCAGCCTTGTGCCCTATAGAGACTCTGCTGACTCTTGCTCTGGCCCTGTGCCAACCAGCAATGGGCCCACCAACTCTTCATCTGGATGAGAGCCAAAACCAAGGCAGAGTTGCCTGCAGCCTGCATCACCAACAACTGAGTAGATGTGTAAATGAATGAAGTGATAGGTTAAGTGAGCATGTCCATTACAGGTTTTCCTCAATTTCAAAGACTGCAGGCAAATGTTAAGCCCTTCAGCTGGCCTCCATCCGGATATGACACCCCACCCCTTCTAGTTAAGTGACACTTGGAGAATGAATGCGTTTGGAGGCATTGCTCTTTGAATAGGATGATGAGAGCCATGTGTAAAAAGTCTCACACAGATACCTTTCCACTTGTCTCCGCTATCCTCGAAACTCTATAGAAAGACCATTGCCTAAGCAGCGTAGAGAGACTAACCACATAATCCTTTGTCAGCCATGAGCATTCACCCAGAAGGATAGAGGTTTGGAGTCGTGAGTTACCTGCCTCCCACCAACACTGGTTTAGGTGTTGGTTTAGGGGGCTGGTTTAGGACAGGGCTAAATCGCTGGCTTTGAAAGCAGACCAAGGCAGGCCAGCAGCACGGTTCAATTCCCGTACCAGCCTCCCCAAACAGGCACCGGAATGTGGCGTCGAGGGGCTTTTCACAGTAACTTCATTTGAAGCCTACTTGTGACAATAAGCGATTTTCATTTCATTTTTCATTTCACACTGACCCTTGGCACCTTCCTCCCTCGCTTCATCTCTGTCTCTGACTGCAACTGATGGTAAATGGTGCAGAATAAATGGCAGCTCCACACCTTGCTGGGATCTCGATGTTATGAGACTCATGAGTCAGGAACAAACCTGCTGCCATGTGGGCTTCACCGTGGAGGGTAGAACGCAACTTAGCACCTTTGACATCCATTTGCCTCAAAATCATTAGGGTGTCCCTTTAGTTGGGACACCTTGCTAACTTTGAACACCACCCACCCGAAAAGAACTTCCTCCCACCCGTGGATTCACATGTCCAAAGGAACTATGTTGTCAAGAAAAACCTTGAGAAAATGGTGTGCGTAGCTTTTCCGACATGCTCCACCACGTTCTACCCTCCCTCAGTAACATACCAATTTCCCCCCTCCCATCATCCTTGGTTCATCCAATACTACCATTCCTCTTCCCTCTGCCACACTTAAACCTCCCCTCGTTACCCTGGGCCCTGTCAGGATCCGCCTCCACATATCATTCCTCCGCTCAGGTCCAACACCCATTGCCATCCCCATGCCCAACCTGACCCTTCCCCACTTGTTATCTGAGCCAAATGCCTTGCCTCCTCCATGAACCATCCAATGTGACTTTAAACTACCAGACTCTCACCCTGAACCTGCCACCCTACCAAATCCCACTTCCCGCTCTGACTGTGACGGTTCTCCCCTGCCATCGTGACCCTCAGTTCTTCCCTCAGGACACCACCGTCGACAATCTCCAAAACACCCTCCCTACATTTTCAGTCACCCCCATTCCCCGGACATCCTCTCAGTGTTCATCCATGAGACTCCCTTTCCTGTCCAGCGTTAATGCAAGCACCCAAAGTCTTGCAGGACCGCTCTTAAAGATAGGTGAAAGCTACGTCTATGTACTTCGAGATGAAGTGAAGCTTCAGAGGTGCACTCCACTTGCATAACAGATGGGAAACAAACCGTTCTAATAATCCACAGGTGGGATACTTAATTTGGTACGGGTTGTGATTCCAGCAAGTCAGCCTTTTAATGAACATTCATGAGATGCAAATGCATTTTCTGGTGTAGACCAGTGGGAAATTCGAGCCGCCTTAAACTGCTATCAAAGTCTGGAGAACAGAATTCCAAACTAATTTCCCACCTGCAAATAACTGACTTTTGCCATCATGCCAAATTGTATCCCTGCCGCCTGATCCCCACCACTGGTGGGAGCAATAAATTCTGCCTAACAGGTTCCAATGCTTCCTCCCTGCCTGCTTTTCTTCCTCTGCCTGAGATGGCCTCCGATGATATGCTTGGTGGCAATAACTGCACCCTATAATAGCGAGAACATGAAGCAAGCTGCAGATCACTACCAATTGGAGACTCCCTCTGTGGAATAATACAGGGCTCCACCCTGAGCAGTGCAAGTTATACCACTAGTGTGAGTCTGCAGGTCCTGTTGAAGGAGGGGGCACATTTCTGTGAACATTTCCTTTGTGAATTGCAGGTGTCTCAGGCATTTCTCCTGGCTGAGGAGAAAGTAGAAGAAATGCTCTCGAAAGGACCTCAATGGTAGGACGACCAGTGGAGAACCCTCCTCCTCCTCCCTCTCTACAGCTCCAGCCCCAGGAGAAATCATGCTTCTCCTCATTCTTTCTTTTTGTTAGAATGGTGCAGTTCCATTTCTCACCAACCTGCAATTCTAAAGCTGTTTTTATTTAGTGGTGGACGGGGATCTCGCTGGAAACCTTTGTATGCCTGTCTGAGGTTAGTGAAATTCTTCCAGCATTGTTACCAGATCCTTGGGGCCATATGGCAGGAATTGACCACCCTATTCTTCTATTCTTTTCTCAGGATGTTCTTGGAGGGCCTTCTAGCTCCCCCCCTCCACCTCCCCACCCCCGCCACCCCGCCAGAAACTTGGATTCTCTCCTCTTCTCAATCTCCTGAATTAAACCTCCAGTGTGGCATGTGGGAACCTCGGATCCCTCTCTCTTCCATTTTGGTACCTTTCTCCTTACAACTTCTTGCAGTGCCGGCAGACAGCAGTGACCTGTGCAATGATGCATCTCCTCTTTAAGAGCAACAGGCTGCCTTTAAGAGGTGCAGACTAAGTGAATCATTTGTTCCCCACACATGCACATGACCCTCTGTTGACTGTGCAGTCAACCAGCAGTGTGTTTGCATTGAGTTGCATTCTGAAATCATTGAAATTAGAAGCAGCCCCAAGTTTACATGCTGCCTGCCTCAAGGAGACTGGATGCAAGGTAACCACAATGATCATGCCCAAAAACAGGAGCATCCAGGTTTTGGTCCTCATTCTCTATATTTTTACATGCAGAAGGCAGCTGATAATTGCAGCATCTATGGAGCTGTGTCACTGATGACTTTTCAATCCCATGCTCACCATTGTGAAGAGACATCAAATGGAAGTGAGGCAGAAGCTGTTCTCCCGCAGTTCAAGCGATACAACATATTGGGGCCATGTTGTGATTTTTAATGCATTTTCCCTCATCAACTCATAGTCACCCCATAGAGGATATGATATACTTTCCCATAACAATGTTGACAGTTGTGGTGCCCTATATTTCAGTTGACTGCCTCAGCCCCCACTGTGTGACTGTTCTCACACACCCCCGCTCTCACATGCAGTATTCATCTCTGGACTTATTCTTGTTTAACCAAGGTCATCGTACCCTTTTTTATGACAGTGAAATGCATCCAATTTTTCAATTATTCGTCTCAGTATTTTGGCAACTATTCAAGTATGCAAAAGAATCAGCGACACAATCTAAAGATAAAATACAGGTTTTTTTTTTAATTCAGTACTTTGTGAAAATATTTTATTGTGTTTTACCTTCAGGGCTGAGTATGGTTAAAGAAAAGAAATGAGTACATTTGCAAGGAGTTCTGATGAAATGAAAATGCTCAAGTGCATAGGGTCTCACTCAGCATGTTAGTGGTGAGGAGGTTAAAGTTCACATCTGTAAAGATGTGCACACTAGCCTTGGTCTGAAGACAAAACATGAAATCTATGTTCCAAAGTGAAAGCAGTGTATAGACAGTACCAAACCCAATAAATGACAACACCAACGCACAATAACCTTTCCCATAACCTTTGTGATATTTTAGACATTTTTTGTTGTATGGTCAGAAGCTTTTTTTGAAAGTATTTTCTAAAAAGGCTGCGGAGAATATTTAAATCTTTTGTTTAATGTGCTGGCACTGCAAATGAATTCCTTGTTCAATAAAACTGGCAATATTACTTCTGCAATATCACAAAGACTGAAAAACAAGAAGTACTTCATAAACTGTCTATTTGTACAAAGATGTACGTTCAATTTTGATATAATTCATATTCCTGGGAGTATTGTGAAGATGTTGTTATGTTGCAGTAATGATTCGCATCTGGCATAAAATCCCTATGTGACACTCAATTATTCTTGCTTTCACATTATGTGATGTTTATCTTTACCGAGAGAAAAAAAAGCAGTTGAAAAAGCTGTCTATCCCATACCTGGATTCCCACTTAAACTATACAGTATAACACTGGGCATATTTTTTACCTTACATTATACAACATACAGTAAACTGAAATTCAGATAGCATCAGGAAATCTACCTGCAAGTAAATGGACCATTGCTAGAACAGGAAAGATTGCAATATTTGACTTACAAGTGATAACTAATAAACATTAAGTGAATTTCAGGCTGCAATTCAATCCTGAGTTCAGATAAGAAAAACTAAATCAAGTATCACGCTGACAAATTATGACGTCATCTGTGAGACTGCGATTGCATTATTACCGTGTAGTTCAATTAACAGACCCATTATTCACAGACATCAAATGAAACATTTTCCTTTAGTTTCATCATAGCTTACTAATTTTGTGTGGTGAATATGTATTGTCATCAAATTTAAGCGCTGGCTCTCAGCTTCGCCTGCGTGGTTTTCCATTTTCTTGTCAGATTAGTGCCAATGTGAGATTCTCCAACGTTCTCGTTCACCCAGTGTTTGCCTGAGCAATGTTTGATCATCTGGGCAGTGTAGAAGCCCATCATGATTGCCCCAAGCAGATTGATCAAACCAGACTCCAAAAAGCAGCTGTCTAAATAAGACAAATGTATTGTAGTTCCTCCATGTTCCCTGTGTTCTGCCTGAATAGATGTAGTAATTAATAGATGTAATAATTTAAATCAATTGTTACTCTAAAACTGAATGTGGTTACAAGTAGTTGGTATTCATATGACGATGTTTTTGCTTTAATGTATAATTAACAGTAAATGTACTTTTTGATCATGCAGATAGCCTTCAATTGCATTATTTTCAACAACAGCCAAATTAGTATATATTCTTGGATTATATAATGCCCTGAAACCAGGAAAAGTACTTTGATCAACAGGAACATTTATGTGTGTCATACCTCCCCTCTACTACCTGAAGCTATTTTAAAATGAAACAGGACATCTTCAAGGCTGCACATGTATTAGGTGAAGATTTATTTCGTTTGATCAGTGTTGACATATGAGTCTCACCATTAGGTGTCCTCATAAAAATCAGACAGTTGCAAAGATGAACTTGTAGGGTTAATAGATTCTTCAAGTGTTTCTGCTTATGTTTTAATTTGATCTGGAAAGGTTTCATGATTCCTTAGTGGTTGAACTAAAAATCCATCAATGCCGGTTTCTTCTGTTACCTGACTGGGTATATTAATTATCTTACTCACACCATGAATAATTCCTCTGAACAATATTATTAAGACATTAATTAAACCAAAAGCTTTCCCTTTTTCACTCACCTAAATCATTACGTGAGACAAAGATATTAGTCATGTCCAACAGTTTAAGTTTTAATAATAGTCCTAATGGTAAATACATTGAATCCTAATTGTGTTAGGCTGTTACAAACAGCTTCGCCTTTGGCAGGTAAAGTCTGAGCAGTTCTGAGATTAAGTAATAAAACTATTATGGTTGTGCAGGACAGTTCCATTCTGACTCAATTCTCAAGTTTGAAATGAGTTACACTGTTGGTTATAATTTGTACGAGGTTTACGGGAACGGTCCGACAGGGAATATAACCTCCCCCGCTAAAGTGGGGGGAGCTTCCTTCTGGAGCAGGATTAACCCGGATATAAAACCCTAGCCCGGTTGTGGGCCGGGTTGCGGGAGTCCCTCCGGGGAGCGGAGTATATTGTGTTGGCTTGTGTTATATTAAACCTCTTCTTGTTTCTTTCATGTGCTCGTGTGATCCCTGCCTCGAAACTTAACATTGGTGACGAGAGTAAAGTAGAGCTGCAGACGGCGTCATTTCCTCCGGACCCGATCCTGTTTTCGGAGGCCCCAGGAGGTTACCTTACCGGCCACAGGCATGATGTTCATGGGGAAACTGGAGGCGTTCAACACAGTATGAATTGGACACAGTATGTTGAATGGATACGGGTTTTTTTTCGTGTGGATGCCATTATTGAGGACAAACGGCAGACTGTTATCCTCCTCACGGCTTGCGGAGCAGACCGGATTCACAGTCATTCGCTGATTTGGTCACCCTGGTAGGGGAACATTTCAACCCTCGACCATCCGTAATTGTCCAGCGTTACCTGTTTTACACGGCTGAATGAACTTCGGGAGAGTCCATGACAGAGTTTATGGCCCGTCTCCGGAACCTCGCAGAATTTTGTAAATATGAGGCTTCGCTGACCAAGGTTCTGCAGAGCAGGCTCTTCTGCAAGATCAGAAGTGCAGATACCCAGCATGGGTTACTAGCCCATCCACAGTTGGACCTCAAGAAGGCTATGGCGATAGCCTTATCATGTGAAAGTGCAGAACAGGTCGTGCAAGGTTGCAGGGCACAGAGGTCCTTAATTGGGCTGCACTTCCCCCTCCACTGGAGGACGCTTCCTTGGCCGGGACATCCCGGCCCTCAACCCTGGGAGGGAAGTGGGGGGGGTGATGCCACTCGGTGAGAGTTGAACCAACCACAATGGATCCCAGGAGCTGGACAGGACCTCTCTCACGATCCCGAGGAGCCCAATTCTAGATGCTGCAAGGCTTGCGGTTGGCGCAACCATGGGAGCAATGTCCGCAGGCCAGTTCACCTGTCTGTCGTCCTGCATGGCAAGACTGCCCTCCCTGGTCCCATGCACACTTTGAGGATGAATCTGCGAACGAATGCCAGCAACAAAACTGCATCTCCACCAACAAAGATCCCGATCCGAGTCAATGGCCACCCGATCCTCATGGAACTGGACACGGGTGCCGCCATCTCGGCTATCAGCAAAAACATGTTTGAATGGATCTGGGCTGGGGCACAACCTTTGTCTTTACAAGACACCAAGGCCCTTTTGACCACCACGTACACCAGAGAACGGCTGGCAATTGCGGGTATGACAATCATCCATGTTACCTATGGACAGCAGTCCACCTGCCTGCCTTTCGTCATGGTACAGGGCAGTGCCCAGTTTGTTTGGATGTGACCAGCTACAATACCTCTGCCTCAATTGGCAGCAAGTATTTCAGATGTACTCACAAAATACCCTGAGGTTTTCCAGGCCAGCCTGGTTACCATTTGCGGAACCGCAGTACGAATTTGCATGGATCCATTGGCACAGCCACAGTAATTCTGTGCCCGCCCAGTCTCATATGCTTTGCGACCTAAGGTAGATGTGGAGCTCAATCACCTTGAAAATCTCGGCATTATCCACACCGTGAAATTCGCAGATTGGGCGGCGCTGGTCGTCCCCATGCTGAAACCGGATGGCACCATGCGCATTTGTGGGGATGACAAAATGACGGTAAACGGGCCTCCAAACTGGACCGTTACCCCATGCCTAGGATCGAGAAGCTCACTCAAAAAGTTCACATGAAACTCAGCAGGGGCTCTCTTTCATTAAACTCTTTACATGCCACGCATATCTCCATCTGGTGCTCGAGCTGGAATCCCGCAAGTGCATGACGGTGAATACCTATTTGGGTTATACAGGTTTACCACGTTGCCTTTCAGGGTGTCATTGGCCTGCGCAATATTCAACGCATAATGGCCAGGCATTGATGCAGAAATCAAATGGAGGGTGGCATGGAGGCGCAGCGGGTAGCACTGCTGCCTCACGGCATTGAGAACCCGGGTTCGATCCCGGTCCCAGGCCACTGTCTGTGTGGAGTTTACACATTCTCCCCATGTCTGCGTGGGTCTCACCCCCACAACCCAAAGATGTGCAGGTTAGGTGGATTGGCCACGCTAAATTGTCCCTCAATTGGAAAAAAATAGATGGGTACTGTAAATTTAAAAAAAAATCAAACGGCTTCCCCAGCACCACAAACTGTGCCAAGAGCAGCAGAATCTCCTACCTGCACCACCTCTCCATCCGTGGGAATGGCCAGAGCGCTCTTGGACTTGTCTTGCTGCTGACTTTGTCGGCCATTTCCAAGGTTCGATGTTCCTTATTCCAGTCGACACCTACTTGAAATGGTTGAACGTACACCGTATGTCGTTCACAGCCTCAGAGGCAGCAATTGAGAAGCTTTGACTATCTTTCAGAGTCCATGGCATTCTAGAGACTTTAGTCTCAGTTGGCGGGACGTCCTTTACCAGTGCAGAGTTTGGGGTCTTTATGCGGACAAATGGGGTGCACGACAGCTGCATCACTCCATACCACTCTGTGTCTAATGGATTGACCAAGCGGGTGGCCCAGGCATTCAAACGTGGGATGCAAAAACTAATGATGGGTTCTCTCGATACCCGGTTGGCACATTTTCTTTTTTGGTATCGGACTACAGCTTACACTATCACAGGCGTCACATCAGCAGAATTGCTCATGGGTCGTTGGCTACCGCCTTGCTTCAGCCTCCTTTAGCCCGATATTGGTGGGAAGGTTTGCCACAGACAGGAGTGGGTGGAGCGGAAAAATACCGCTCTGGCGGTTCGCACCCGGGGACACGGTCCACGTCCGAACCTTTGGCGATGGAGCTATTTGGGCTCTGGGTCAATTGGCAAACAGAGCCGGTGTCGTGTTCAATCCGCACACAGGACCAGGATTGAACCGACATCTGAACCATCTCCACAGCCATGCACCTGCGCTGCATGGCCCTCTTGAGGATGGCCCATTACAGTCTTTGGTGCCGCCCCTCTGCATGCCCCTGAGCATGTCGACACTGAGATCTACAAACTTGATGACTTGGACACCGAGTTGGAGACTCAGTTGCTGGACGGGGCCAGGGACGATGGCCCAAACGTTCAACCGCTAGAGGTGATTCCACCATGGCGATCGGCTCAGAAGGTCAGTCCCCTGATTGTAATACACTGCTGGGTCCCACTCTGCCAATACCTGAACAGCGCCATCGGGCGAAGAAATGCAGTGGCCCTGCCTCGTGCCCCTTCTTGGCGGACCCGGTTTTGAACTTGTGCAGGTAAGGGGTGTTATAATGTGTACAAGGGTTAAGGGACCGGTTTGATCCAGTTCCCCTCAACCCTCGGGGAATATGACCTCCCCCACTAAAGGGGTCGGAGCTTTCTTCTGTCGCAGCATCAACCCAGATATAAAAACCCTGGCCCGGATGTGGGCCGGGTCCGGGGGGTCCCTTCGGAGAGTGGAGTGTATTGTGTTGGCTGGTGTTATACTAAGCCTCTTCTTGATTCCTTCATGTGCTTGTGTGGCCGCTGCCTCAAAACCTAACACTGTTATTAGTGGTAGCAATGTGTAGCTGTTTACCATGTAATACATGAGTCAGATTTTCAAATAACATGCAGTAGAAACTGTTTTGTTATGCTTCTACCTATGCCTCATGGTGAGTATAGGTGCCAGTTTTACTGATTTCTTCTGTTGTGTTCACCTCGCAGTAGTTTTCAAACTTGTCCAGGACTGTCTGGAAGTCTCTCTTGTCCTGCCCTTTGGAATACCTGAAGGAGTTGAAGATTTCTGTTGCACTTTCACCCGGAATGGTGAGTAGAAGCTATATCTTCTCAGCATTGGCCACGCCATTGAGGTTGGATGCTACCATGTAGATCTCAAATCTCTGTTTTACTGCACGCCAGTTGAGGAACTGGAATCTCGAACATCTTGCCTGGGTGCTGTTGCTGGTAGTCACGAATCTTGAGTTGAACTATATAGATTCAACAGGCACTCACTGGTACCATGTTGTGTTATGCTTCTTAATGTAGCATAAGCTGCTTCCTTGATGTATGCTCTGACAAAGGAAGGTTCCAACTTGGAGATAGGTTTAACACATTTATTGAACAGTTAACAATTCTCCTACTTGAGTTCGACTCTCCTGCTAATCTTGCTATAGTAACTCAATCTAACTAACCCAATCTGCTCTAAGCCATGTGGTGGGTGTGATGCTTCGGATCTGCCCCTGTCTTTCTCTCGGAGTGTCGCTTGTGGAAAGAGACAGAGCATGGGTGCCCTGTCCTTTTATATGGGTTGCCCCCTTTTGGTAGTGTCACCTCTGGGTGTCTTGACTGCCCATTGGTCGTGTCCTATTCTATGTGTTCATTAGCTGTATGTCAGCATGTCATGACATCTCCAGTGCTCCCTCTAGTATTTACTTAGTTGTAGTGTATTTACATTAACTCTTTGTGTATATACAATGATGCATATCACCACATCCCCCTTTTTTCATGTTACATATTTTCTGTAGTGTTAAAGAAAATTGAACAAAATAGGTAGATAAGTGATGACATGTACAAATCATGGTGACAGTGATGATTACACAATACCAAATAATATTTATGAGTCCAAAGTTCATGAATTTATATAGTCAAGTGGCTTTCTTGTTTTGTTATGGTAGTGTCGATGTTGATGTTGTCATGTCTTTGTGAACGCCGTCAGTGTCCCTGTGCTCAAGGAACCAAGAAGTCATCAGGAGGTGTTCAAATGGTCAAATCACTTTGTTGTCTGATTTGTACTCTTTTTTCCCCAGTGCTTGAGGTAGCGATGTAGTATGTCATTTGTGTTGTCCGACCTGGACTGTTTCTTGTGATTGCGATATTCATACCGCATGTCAGCTGCCTTGAAAGCGTCTGCTTGTTTGTAGTGTAGCAAACGTGAATTTGTAAGATGCATTATCATGCCATGGTATGTCTGCACACTTGCCATTGTCTTGAGCTGTGCTGTCACAGTGTCCTGCATTGGCAGAGTTGTACCATGTCGTACCAGTCATTGTTCCATTGTTGTTGGTTTTGTCGTGCTTGGTATTGACGTTGGTGCCTTTGGTACGCTTCTTGTTGTTGTCTTTATTGTTGTCTTTATAGGGTTTGTTGTTGTGTTTGTTGCGCTCAATGACCACACCGAGTGGATAATGCGAGTCCTTCACAAAGTTCCTTGTGTCAGTGTCCTTTGTGGTATCTGCTGTTCCATTGAGCGTGCCGTCTCTGATTCCTCGGCGCTCCCCATCTGGAGTCATGTCCGGTTCACTGAAATCATCTTTGGCTTATCGATGCTCCCCGTCTGGAGTCCTTTCTGGTTCACCTGAACCAGCTTTGGTTTCTTGACACTCCCCATCCGGAGTCATTTCAGGTTCACTTGAATCATCTGAGGTGTCACTTGAATCATCTGAGGTGTCTTGATGCTCCCCGTCCGGAGTCAAAACGTTCAGGAATGCATTTTCTTGTGGAGAGGCTCGAGTGGATGAGGTTTGAGTTAACGTGGTGTCACTGGAGTCACTAGTAACCTCACTTTGATCGTCAAGTGCCTCTGTACATTCTAGCTGAGGTCTGTCAATCTCGCTGCAATGTCGCACATCTTGTATGGGAATTGTGAAACCTTTGTCACTTGTCGCACATACAGTGGGTAGACCTTCAGTGTCTTCTTGGCGGTTAGATGAGGTGGGTAGACTGTCAGAGTCTTCTTCTGGTGGCTCAAATAATCTGGGTAGAGGGTCATAGTATTTTTGTTGTTCACGTGAGCGTGGCGGACTGCCATAATCATCTTGCTGTGCACTTGAGTGTGGCAGACTTGCATCGTCTGCTGCTGGTTGCTCAGATAAGGGGCGTCATTCTCCGCCGGCGGGAGTCTCCGTTTTGCCGGCGCCCGGGGGTTTCCCGACAGCGTGGGGCTGCCCCACAATGGGAAACCCCATTGACCGGCCGGTGTTACGGAGACTCCCGCCGGCCGGTCGGGGCAGAAATGTGGCGGGGCGGGTAGGAGAATTTCTCCCCAGGTTGCTAGACCTTCATTGTCTTGTTCATGCAAGGACTGCGCTCTGGAGTCTTGCGTTGCTTCCATCGTGGAGTCTGTCAATGAGCTTGCTGTGGAGGCTTGTACCCCTCTCTCTGTGGAGTCTGGATCGTTTCCTGTGTGGAATCATGCAGTGGTCTCGCTGTAGAGTCGATCTGTGCGCTCTCAACAGAGTCGTGCAGTGGTCTCACTGTGGAGTCTGTCATCGCTTTCTGTGCGGAGTCGGGGACTCTTCGTGGTGCGTGGACCACTCTGTGTGGAGTCGGGGACTCTTCATGGTGCGTGGACCACCCTCTGTGTGGAGTCGGGGACTCTTCGTGGTGCGTGGACCACCCTCTGTGTGGAGTTGGGGACTCTATGTGGTGCGTGAACCACTCTTCGTGGTGCGTGGAACACTGGCGTGAGCGTCAGGCCGCTCTCTGTGGGCTTGTACCTCTCTCTGTCTCTTGGCATCAGGCCGCTCTCTGTGGGCTTGATCCTCTCTCTGTCTCTTGGCGTCAGGCCGCTCTCTGTGGGCTTGTACCGCTCTCTGTCTCTTGGCGTCAGGCCACAGCAGAATCCTGTACTCATGGGTCGGGATGTCGTCTATGCTGGACTAAGGATCCTCAAATTCGAAGAACTCGTCCATGACTGTGCTGGATGCTTCAATGGACAACACATCTCGTTGCGGTTCGGATTTGGTACTGAGGTCGCCACGTCCAATGATGAAATGATCGTCTGAGTCGTAATCTTCAAGGACCATATCATCACTTTTTGTGTCGGAGCTGTCACTGTGCTCGCTATGTCCAAGGAGGAAATTAGCATCTGAGTCGTAGTCTTCAAGGACTAAATCATCTCTTAGGGTGGTGCTAACAGGGTTCTGCAGAGGTTACTTTCAGTTACTGGTCAAAGTTTAGGCATTGTGCTGTCGTTCCAGGTGAAAAAATTGTGTTTTCCGGGTTTAAAATTTGTTTTCACTATTTTGGGACATTTCCCCTTTAAGTGGGCGTGGTCCAGGGCCTCTGACATCATGATGCTTGTGACGTAGAGCATAAGAATGGATTGAGCATGCGCAGATCGCTTTTCCTTTACTCTGCGCTCTTTACGCAACTGCTCAAAACACTGTTTTGCTGGTTCGCGTCTTCTGGGGAACTGCGCATGTGCGGCTCCTATCTCAAGATGGCTGCCAATCAAAACTGCCGTTTTCCTCTGCTGCAAGCCTACCTATGCCTCATGGTGAGTATAGGTGCCAGTTTTACTGATTTCTTCTGTTGTGTTCACCTCGCAGTAGTTTTCAAACTTGTCCAGGACTGTCTGGAAGTCTCTCTTGTCCTGCCCTTTGCAATACCTGAAGGAGTTGAAGATTTCTGTTGCACTTTCACCCGGAATGGTGAGTAGAAGCTATATCTTCTCAGCATTGGCCACACCATTGAGGTTGGATGCTACCATGTAGATCTCAAATCTCTGTTTTACTGCACGCCAGTTGAGGAACTGGAATCTCGAACATCTTGCCTGGGTGCTGTTGCTGGTAGTCACGGATCTTGAGTTGAACTATATAGATTCAACAGGCACTCACTGGTACCATGTTGTGTTATGCTTCTTAATGTAGCATAAGCTGCTTCCTTGATGTATGCTCTGACAAAGGAAGGTTCCAACTTGGAGATAGGTTTAACACATTTATTGAACAGTTAACAATTCTCCTACTTGAGTTCGACTCTCCTACTAATCTTGCTATAGTAACTCAATCTAACTAACCAGTCTGCTCTAAGCCATGCGGTGGGTGTGATGCTTCGGATCTGCCCCTGTCTTTCTCTCTAATTGTCGCCTGTGGAAAGAGACAGAGCATGTGTGCCCTGTCCTTTTATATGGGTTGCCCCCTTGTGGTAGTGTCACCTCTGGGTGTCTTGACTGCCCATTGGCCGTGTCCTATTCTACGTGTTCGTTAGCTGTATGTCTGCATGTCATGACATCTCCGGTGCTCCCTCTAGTGTTTACTTAGTTGTAGTGTATTTACATTAACCCTTTGTGTATATATAATGATGCATATCACCACAGAAACATTGTCAAGTGCTGGAACAAAGTCGACTTTTCTGGCTCCTGCAAGCTGACGACAAATCTATCCTCGCTCATTGAAATTATGTGAATAAGATTTCAATAAATCAATAAATTTCTTTTTGCATTTTAGCATGCGATTCTAATCCCTCATTTCACCTGGCACTCCTCCCGCTATTCCCGGAGAATAGCAGCAAAGCCCCTAAACAGGGTTCACGCCGGGTGTGGGATGGAGCCCAATGCGCTCTGCTTCATGCCCTTGCTGGATGTGAATCAGATGTGCATGTTTGAATGGGATGGATTCTCCGCTGTCCGTTGCCGGTAGTGAGATTCGTGATCGAGCGAAGAATTGAGCATCGGGCTAAAAATGGGACTGGCGCCGGGTGCCAATCCCGTTCTAATGCTCCGCCCTCTCAAAAACAGCGTCATTGCTGAGTGCGGCGCATGCCGTTGGGACGGCCTCAGGACGTCACATGAGGCACTCCCCGATGCTCCGCCCCCGATGGGTCGACTTCCTGACATGGTCGGTCACGTGTCCTCTCAGTTTTCGGGGCACTCGTGTGGCCTTTGGGGGTGTGTCGCTGGCCGGGGGGGCTTCGGTGGGGGCTGGGAGTACTGGTGGGGGATGGTCCGGGGGTAATGAGGGGGGTTACAGAGTGGCACTATCTGGCAGGCTGGGTTCATGAGCTGCCGCCGCCATGTTGTACGCCAGTGCGTGCACATGAGCAGCCACAGACACGGCCGATCTCCGTCCGTATCTGCAGGTAAAGCCGGGCTTTACATGGCTAGCCCGCCACCGGGTGGAGCATCGGTGCAGGTGCGGCGCCGGCTTTTTGGTCGTAAGACCAGACACTTCCTCCGGACATAGCCGCATGATCGGAGAATCCAGCCCTAAAGTGCTGATGCAGGGATTGAATTGCGTGAGTTCTATGGCCCCGTATGCGGCACCAGTCCCAAAGCGATTCAGGGCATCCTATTGGGCTAGCACAAGTGCCACATGGAACTAGTGCAAGTCCAACGAATGCTGGCGTACGATTTGCTGAACCATGCCCACCTGTTGATGGGTCGGCTGGAACCAGAGGGTACCTAAGGGGGTGGACTGGGGATGCACCCATATGACCCGTGGCGCTAAGTTCACAGTGGGCAGTCAGCGGCACAGTCTCATGGCTGCCTTGCATACTATGGTAATGGAGGTCCATGCAGCGGACACTTCCTTCTGGCTCACCTCCTGGCCACCCTCTGCTACTACCCCCAGCCCTGGCCGATGCCCCCCAGCCAGCAGCACAACTGTCAGCACACCATAACACTACAGAGATGTTGGATACTTTTCGTACCCACTCTCTCTCCATTGGCACTAGGCACCTTTTCCTGATTTTAAATACCACAAGTGAACCACGTCATCGGTAATTCCTCCTGGTGGATGCGGAGCTCCTCAGGAGGTGTAGAAATAGCTGGGTTGGACCCGATAATGATAAGCCAATGGCATTTAATGTACAATTTGCATGCCCTCGCCGGCCTGCAGCATGGTAGCATGTGGTTACCACTGTTGCTTCAGAGCTCCAGGGTCCCAGGTTCGATTCCCCGTTGGGTCACTGTCTGTGCGGAGTCTGCACGTTCTCCCTTTGTCTGCGTGGGTTTCTTCCGGCTGCTCTGGTTTCCTCCCACAGTCCAGAGATGTGCAGGTTAGGTGGATTGGCCATGCTAAATTGCCTTTTGCGTCCAAATAGGTTAGGTGGGGTTACTGGGTTACGGAGATGGGTGTGGAGGTGTAGGCTTGGGTGGGGTGCTCTTTCCAAGGGCTGGTGCAGACCCGATGGGCCAAATGGCCTCCTTCTGCCCTGTAAATTCTATGATTCTATGGAATTCATTCACGCTGCTGTCGAGGCAGTGGAGCATAGCATTCCGCCAGCCCCGATATTCGGCTGATGTGCGATTCTCCACCCGATTACATTTCCCGATTCTGGCATCCTTGGATGGAGGATCCCGCCCAGAATATTTCTACTTGTGGGGAGAGATCTAACTGGAGGGTATCAATTTAGATAGACTGCAAAAAATCCGACAGAATTCAAAAGAAACTCCGTTTCCCAAGGAGTGGTGAGAAGGTGGAACTCGCTACCGTTGTTAGATTTAGATGAAGAAAGATTGGAGGATGCTCAAGTGAAGCATAAACAGTGGATTGGTTGAGCCAACTGGCCTGTTTCTGTGCTGTATTTGCTGTGTAATATGATCATCTGGAATACCCAAAGGAATGGCGCAGAAGAGAAGGTTCCATTAGATTATAAATAGTTTGAAAAAATATAACTCTTTCTACATGGTGGGCTGGATTCTCCAATTTGGAGACTATGCCCTGAGGCCGGCGTGGGAACGGTGGCGTTTTACAACCAAAATATATGCGCAAATCAGCCCCCGATCATCCGTCTGGTGGGGCGCTAGCAGGCATGCAGCGTAGAGCACCCGGCTCTAGCTGCCGATATGGCCGGAGAATTGCAGCGTCCATGGCCGTGCGCGGACCAGGCCTGCAATAGTGCGCCCCCTTTGGTCAGGCTCTCCATCCCCGGACCACCCACCACCATTGCCCTCAGCCCCTGACAAAGACCCCTCCCCTGTCCATGGATAGGCTCTCCCCCGACTGTGGCGGCGCTGGACTCAGTCCGAAGCTGCCACACTGAGTTCCCAAAAAAAAATAGTATGAGAGACCCAGACCCTCGGGAGCTTGGCCTGTCGGAGGCAGAGCAATGGAGGGTGGGGGTCCTCAGGTAAGTCCTGAGGCCGTCCATACATCGTGCGGTGTACTCCTCGAGTATGCTGTTTTGGACTGGGTGTACATCGCAAAAGCTGCGCCACCGTGGATTCTCTGGCCGATCGCCAAATGCGATTTCGGAGTCGGTGACCGGAGAATCCCGCCCCATGTTTAACATGGCATTGTCAACATAACCCAAGATAGATTTACACAAGGTTTGGTTTTTGAACACAGCAAATCCCCTTTCCATAATTTGCATCAGATTCCACAGTACAAACTGGAACAAGTTGTGGTCTGCTGTAAATAGAAATGTGGCAAAAGAAAACTATCGCCCCATCAATGGGGTCACATGGATGGGGGTGGGATGAGGTGAGAATCTATCAGTTGTTGAAAATTGTTCATGACATTTCCTATAGGAAGGTTAATATTTCCTGAAATAGATGTAACTCAGTTTGATAAGAAGCCATGGTTTGGGAGATTTACAATTAGCTTCATCCCATAAAACATTCTAAAGTGTTGGAAATAGTCATCTATTACTTATGACACTCAGAAGCACACTTACATGAAGAGATCTGTCAACATTAGTATAACTTTCCAGAAAGACTGGAAATCATTCATAATAGCTAAGACATTTCTACAGCAAATATAATGTCTAATGAAACATATATCAGGAAAAATTAGCAAATGTTGGGTGAGAAGTACGACGGTGGTAATAATATGTTGGAAATGAAAAATTGCACACCGATTATGGCCTTCCTGCATCAAAGTAATGAGGGCCCGGCTCACGACCTGCTAGGCCGGGAGAAGAGCAGATTAGCCCCTAAATGAGCAGTGCACCGGTGCTGAACATAGCACGATGCTGCCGGTCCACTGCAGGTAACGTAATCTGGTTCACACCCAACATATTTAAATGAGCACTTAATGGACATGCTGGGCTGAATTCTCCGTCGTCGGGATTCTCTGTTTTGTCGGCAGCCCGGGAGTTTCCCGACGGCAGGGATTGCCCCACAATGGGAAACCCCATTGACCAGCCAGGGAAACGAAGAATCCCAATGGCATGCTGAACCAGAAATCTGGTGCGGCGGAACGGAGAAAGCCGCACTCTGTCACCATTTCAAGCTGGATTCTCCTGGTGTTCTCCCCTCTCCCACTGGCACAGCGTGAGGCGGGTGTGAATTACTACTGTTCTCCACCACTGGAGACCAGACATGATGACCATGCCAGGGGGCTCGGAAAACATTAGATCCCCAGGTGGTCGGGAAAATTGCTCTACCCCCTGGCGCTTTGGCAGTGCCCTGATATGGGGTCACCAAGGGCCCCTCTTTTCAGGCCCAACCCTTTCATGCTTCTGGCCGGAGGCACCCAAAGTGATCTGGTTCACGCCTTCACTGGCTGTCACCACTCTCAGGGTGAAATGTTTTTCCTCAAATCCCCCCTAAACCTCCTACCCTTCACTTTGAACTTGTGTCCCCTCGTAACTGACCCTTCAACTCAGGGGAACAGCTGCTCCCTAACCACCCTGTCCATGCCCCTCACAATCTTATACACCTCAATCAGGTCACCACCCCTCAGTCTTCTCTGCTCCAGAGAAAACAACCCAAGCCTACACAACTCTCTTTCTAACTTGAATGTTCCATCCCAAGCAACATTCTGGTGAATCTTCTCTGCACCCCCTCCAATGCAATTGCATCCTTCCTATAATGTGGCAACCAGAATTGCACATAGTACTCCAACTGTGTCCTCACTAAAGTTCTATACAGCTCCATAATGAAATCCCTGCATTTGTAATCTATGCCCCGATTGATAAAAGTGAGTTTCCCATCTGCCTTTTGCACCACCCTATTAACCTGCCTTCGGAGATCTACTTTGTTCTTCAGAACTTCCCAGTGTCAGACCTTTCATAGTATACTTCCTTGTCAAATTATCGTTCCAAAGTGTATTACTTCACACTTTTTGGGGTTAAATTCCATCTGCCACTTATCCGCCCATTTGACCATCCCGTCTATATCTTCCTGTAACTCAAGACACTCAACCTAACTGTTAACAAATGGCCAATCTTTGTGTCATCCGCAAAGTTACTGATCCTACCCCCCACATAGTCATCTATGTCATTTACATAAATTTCAAACAACAGGGTGCCCAGCACGGATCCCTGTGGTACGCTACTGGTCACTGGCTTCCAGTCACTAAAGCAGCCATCTATCATCACCCTCTGTCTTCTACCGCTAAGCCAATTATGAATCCGCCTTATCAAATCACCCTGTATCCCATGTGCATTTGCCTTCTTAATAAGTCTCCCATGTGGGACCTCGTCAAAGGCTTTGCGGAAATCCATGTAAACTACATCAACTGCACTACCTTCATCTACACACTTGGTTACATGCTCAAAAAATGGAATTAAATTTGTTAGGCATGATCTCCCTCTGGCAAAGCCATGCTGACTATTCCTGATCAAACCTTGTCTCTCCAAGAGGAAATAGATTCTCTCCTTCAGAATCCTCTCCAGTATTTTCCCAACTGCTGACGTGAGACTCACTGGTCTGTCGTTCCCTGGCTTGCCTCTACAATCTTTTTTAAATAATGGGACCACATTAACTGTCAGACAGTCCTCTGGCACCTTCCCAATGGCCAGAGAGGAATTAAAAATTTGGGTCAGAGCCCCTGCAATCTCCTCCTTCACCTGGAGACACTTTTAAGCCTGCCAATACCTCCAATAGCTTGTCACTCCCTATGACAATTTGCTCAAGAACCTCATAATCTCTCTACCCAAGTTCCATTCTTCCCATTCTTTTGGGTGAAGACAGATGTGAAATATTTGTTCAACACCCGACCAATGTCCTCTGGCTCCACTCACAGGTTTCCCCTTTGGTCCTTAATGGGATTGGATTGGATTGAATTTGTTTATTGACACGTGTACCGAGGTACAGTGAAAAGTATTTTTCTGCAAGCAGCTCAAAAGACCATTAAGTACATGGGAAGAAAAGGGAAGAAAAGAAAATACATAATAGGGCAACACAAGGTATACAATGTAACTACATAAGCACCGGCATCGGATGAAGCATACAGGGTGTAGTGTTAATGAGGTCAGTCCATAAGAGGGTCATTTAGGAGTCTGGTAACAGAGGGGAAGAAGCTGATTTTGAGTCTATTCGTGCGTGTTCTCAGACTTCTGTATCTCCTGCCCGATGGAAGAATTTGGAAGAGGGAGTAAGCCGGGTGGGAGGGGTCTTTGATTACGCTGCCTGCTTTCCCCAGGCAGCGGGAGGTGTATAGGTGGGTGTATAGGTGGAGGAATAAGACGGGTGAACTTGCGGCATGGGTTGGTACCTGGGACTTCGATGTTGTGGCCATTTCGGAGACATGGATAGAGCAGGGACAGGAATGGTTGTTGCAGGTGCCGGGGTTTAGATATTTCAGTAAGCTCAGGGAAGGTGGTAAAAGAGAGGGAGGGGTGGCATTGTTAGTCAAGGACAGTATTACGGTGGCAGAAAGGACGTTTGATGAGGACTCGTCTACTGAGGTAGTATGGGCTGAGGTTAGAAACAGGAAAGGAGAGGTCACCCGTTAGGGGTTTTCTATAGGCCTCCGAAAAGTTCCAGAGATGTAGAGGAAAGGATTGCAAAGATGCTTCTGGATAGGAGCGAAAGCAACAGGGTAGTTGTTATGGGGGACTTTAACTTTCCAAATATTGACTGGAAACGTTATAGTTCGAGTACTTTAAATGGGTCCGTTTTTGTCCAATGTGTGCAGGAGGGTTTCCTGACACAGTATGTAGATAGTCCAACGAGAGGTGGGGCCACATTGGATTTGGTACTGGGTAATGAACCAGGACAGGTGTTAGATTTGGAGGTAGGTGAGCACTTTGGTGATAGTGACCACAATTCGATTACGTTTACTTTAGTGATGGAAAGGGATAGGTATATATCGCAGGGCAAGAATTATATCTGGGGGAAAGGCAATTATGATGCGATGAGGCAAGACTTAGGATGCATCGGATGGAGAAGAAAACTGCAGGGGATGGGCACAATGAAAATGTGGAGCTTGTTCAAGGAACAGCTACTGCGTGTCCTTGATAAGTATGTACCTGTCAGGCAGGGAGGAAGTGGTCGAGCAAGGGAACCGTGGTTTACTAAAGCAGTCAAAACACTTGTCAAGAGGAAGAAGGAGGCTTTTGTAAAGATGAGACATGAAGGTTCAGTTAGGGCGCTCGAGAGTTACAAGTTAGCTAGGAAGGACCTAAAGAGAGAGCTAAGAAGAGCCAGGAGGGGACATGAGAAGTCTTTGGCAGGTAGGATCAAGGATAACCCTAAAGCTTTCTATAGATATGTCAGGAATAAAAGAATGGCTAGGGTAAGAGTAGGGCCAGTCAAGGACAGTAGTGGGAAGTTGTGCATGGAGTCCGAGGAGATAGGAGAGGTGCTAAATGAATATTTTCCGTCAGTATTCACACAGGAAAAAGATAGTGTTGTCGAGGAGAATACTGAGATTCAGGCTACTAGAGAAGGGCTTGAGTTTCATAAGGAGGAGGTGTTAGCAATTCTGGAAAGTGTGAAAATAGATAAGTCCCCTGGGCTGGATGGAATTTATCCTAGGATTCTCTGGGAAGCTAGGGAGGAGATTGCTGAGCCTTTGGCTTCGATCTTTAAGTCATCTTTGTCTACAGGAATAGTGCCAGAAGACTGGAGGATAGAAAATGTTGTCCCCTTGTTCAAGAAGGGAAGTAGAGACAACCCCGGTAACTATAGACCAGTGAGCCTTACTTCTGTTGTGGGCAAAATCTTGGAAAGGTTTCTAAGAGATAGGATGTATAATCATCTGGAAAGGAATAATTTGATTAGACATAGTCAACACGGTTTTGTGAAGGGTAGGTCGTGCCTCACAAACCTTATTGAGTTCTTTGAGAAGGTGACCAAACAGGTGGATGAGGGTAAAACAGTTGATGTGGTGTATATGGATTTCAGTAAAGCATTTGATAAGGTTCCCCACGGTAGGCTACTGCAGAAAATACTGAGGCATGGGATTCAGGGTGATTTAGCAGTTTGGATCAGAAGTTGGCTAGCTGGAAGAAGACAAAGGGTGGTGGTTGATGGGAAATGTTCAGACTGCAGTCCAGTTACTAGTGGTGTACCACAAGGATCTGTTTTGGGGCCACTGCTGTTTGTCATTTTTATAAATGACCTGGAGGAGGGCGTAGAAGGATGGGTGAGTACATTTGCAGATGACACTAAAGTCGGTGGAGTTGTGGACAGTGCGGAAGGATGTTACAAGTTACAGAGGGACATAGATAAGCTGCAGCGCTGGGCTGAGAGGTGTCAAATGGAGTTTAATGCAGAAAAGTGTGAGGTGATTCATTTTGGAAGGAATAACAGGAAGACAGTGTACTGGGCTAATGGTAAGATTCTTGGCAGTGTGGATGAGCAGAGAGATCTCGGTGTCCATGTACATAGATCCCTGAAAGTTGCCACCCAGGTTGAGAGGGTTGTTCAGAAGGCGTATGGTGTGTTAGCTTTTATTGGTAGAGGGATTGAGTTTCGGAGTCATGAGGTCATGTTGCAGCTGTACAAAACTCTGGTGCGGCCGCATTTGGAGTATTGCATGCAATTCTGGTCGCCGCATTATAGGAAGGACATGGAAGCATTGGAAAGGGTGCAGAGGAGATTTACCAGAATGTTGCCTGGTATGGAGGGAAGATCTTATGAGGGAAGGCTGAGGGACTTGAGGCTGTTTTTGTTAGAGAGAAGAAGGTTAAGAGGTGACTTAATTGAGGCATACAAGATGATCAGAGGATTGGATAGGGTGGACAGTGAGAGCCTTTCTCCTCAGATGGTGATGGCTAGCACGAGGGGACATAGCTTTAAATTGAGGGGAGATAGATATAGGACAGATGTCAGAGGTAGGTTCTTTACTCAGAGTAGTAAAGGCGTGGAATGCCCTGTCTGCAACAGTAGTGCACTCGCCAACACTAAGGGCATTAAAATGGTCATTGGAGAGTCATATGGATGATAAGGGAATAGTGTAGATGGGCTTTAGAGTGGTTTCACAGGTCGGCGTAACATCGAGGGCCGAAGGGCCTGTACTGCGCTGTAATGTTCTATGTTCTACGTTCTATGGAGTCAATGGATGGGAGGCAGGTTCGTGTGATAGACTGCACGGTGTGCACGACTCTCTGAAGTTTCTTGCGGTCCTGGGCCGAGCAGTTGCGATACCAGGCTGTGATGCAGCCAGATAGGATAGGCCCTACTCTTTCCCTGGTTATCCTCTTCCTATTGATACACTTATTTATACACTATTTGGGATATTCCCTACTTATCAGCCAAAGATTTCTCATATCCCCTCTTTGCTCTCCTAATTATTTTCTTAAGCTCCATCCTGCTTTTTCTCTACTCCACTAATGCCTTGCCAGACTCGCTCCCCTTATACTTGTTAAAAGCCTCTCTTTTCCTTCTCATTGAATCTTGATTGTCTTTGGTCATCCAGGGTTCTCTGGGTTTGTTACACCTTCCTATTACCTAAGAGGGAATATATTGACCTGTACCCTCCCCCTTTCATCTTTGAGCACCTACCACTGCTCTTCTGTAGATTTCCCCACAAATAAATCTTATTCTCAACCTTGGCCAGATCCTGCCTTATTTTGTTAAAACCTACTCTCCCCAATCCAAACCTTTTTTTGCAACTTATCTATTTCTTTGTACATAACAAATTTAAATGCTGTGGACGTTATCACTAAAATGCTCCCCCACTAACACATCAACCACCTGTCTGGCTTCATTCCCCAGAATTAGGTCCAGCACTGCATTATCCCTTGTTGGATCCTCTACATATTGAGCTAAAACGTTCTCCTGTATACATTTTAAAAACTCTACTCCATCTGAGCTTTTAACATGATGGCTTTCCCAATTAATTTTACAAGAGTTGAAATCACCTAATATAGTTACCTTCTTATTATTATTACACCCTGGCACTGGAAGAAGTCATCATGACCTTGAACTTTCTGGATACTTCGACAGTATCTGCAAAGCAGATTCAAGCATGGACCCAAAAGGACCCCAAACTGGCAAGCTTGCACCATTGGATCCTCAGTGGCAGAATCCGAGGACACCCCGCAGGTGATATAAATACCTTTCTTACTAAACGGCAAGAGCTGAGTGTAGAAGATGGCGCCAAGGTTGGTGCCCGATCCTTATGGAACTGGACAATGGTCACCCCGGGGTATCCAAGTTGGAAATGCTCTCAAGGAGCTATGTCCAGACTCGATACAGACATTGAGAATCTGGTGAAGCAGTTCTCCTTGTGCCAGGACAACCCCGAAACTCTTACCTTTAGCCACATTGCACCCAATGGAATGGCCAGGAAGATCATGGATACATATGCACATGGACTTCGCTGGTCCGTTCTTGGGACTGATGTTCCTTATTATGGTCGATGCCCACTCAAAATGGTTCAAAGTACATTGTATGTCCTCCACGACTTCTCATGCAACATAGAAAAACTCCAGCAAAGTTTCTGCACCCACAGCATACCATGGAGATGACGTCAAAGCAGGAGACCCCAAAAAAGGAACTGTGGCATCAGAAGACCCGTAAGGACCTTCAGAACAGGAGATGCCTGTATTGATCTGTCCCTTAAACACGATCGCCAGTTCACTTTAGTTCACTGTTGACTATGACTTCAAATGCCTTTAATTCTGGAATTCCATTCCTGAACCACAATTATCTCTATTTCCGTACTCCTTTAAGACACTCCTTAAAATCTACTCTTTTTACAAAGTGTTTGGCCAGCTGTCCTAATATTGTATTGTGACTCCGTTCTTTTGATAATGCTCCTGTGAATCCCTTGGGATCTTTTACTATGTCGAAGGTGCTATTTTAATGGAAGTTGTTGTTGTAAGCTGCCCACTATGCACGAGGGTCCTGGCAGTAACCGTGTGACTACAATATACAACACCAGTTTAGGTACAAATCTATACCCACGTTGAAGATAAATTCTGCAGATGGTTAAAGCTGTGAATAAGTCACCGGCATATGGTATTAATGTTAAAAATAAAGCCTGTCCAGTTGAGTGGAGCTGAGAAGCTATTGAACTGCCTCTTGAAAAGGTACACCTGAGGCGATTCATTATTATCATCAATCAAAGTCAGCGTACTGAAAGGGAAATTCAATTAGATCAGCTCTACTAATGTCGATGTGGCTGCTCACACTGAGCAACGTAATCCTTCCCTCTGCTGACTACGTGGAACTCATCAGAGTGTGTTTTTAAGCCTTCTTTTGTATAATTCTCAACAATAGTTCTGTCGAATACACAGGCTGGATTCTCCTTAGCCCAACGGCGAAATCGTGTTTGGCGATTGGGCGGAGAATGGATTTTCACGCCGAAATCGGGGCCGGTGCCGATTTGACGACAGTCCGAGTCCACCTGTTCCAAACCGCCGTCATTGTGACGCTTGTCATCGCCGTTTCAACAGAGTCCGCAGGCTCCCACACAGTTAGGACCACATGTGTCTCCGGCCTATCGGGCGGAGCATTACGGGTGGGATGACCGTTGAAATGACGCACAGTCCACAAGTACAATTGTGACTCCAACTATCCCTAGCCTCCGATGGTACTGCATTCCACTGCCCTAACAATGATCCTCAAAGTGTTTAGCTCTCTATGCTCTACCGATACGTCTAGGTGTGACCCCAGGATACATATCAGAGCAGAGGAAGCCTGCTGCCTTTGATGCCCCTGAAGGGCATTCTCTAGAGGCTCTGGGGCCAAAGGGACCCTGTCGCCCTGGTGGTGGCACATTGAATCATAGAATCATGGAGCCATGCAGAGAAAGAGGATATTCGGCCCATCTTATCCACGCCAGCCGAGGACACGCACATGCCCTTTCTAATCCCACCTTCCTGCATCCAGTATATAGCTTAATAAATATCATAACATGCCTGGCCAAACCACGCTATTCCGCAAGCTGATCGCGTGACGCGCAATGTTAGGGGGGTTGACTTGGTAGAGCTGGTTACTGCCATCAGCTCTCTGTAGGGAGGCTGCATGTTGGCCTCCACACTCCCTCCTCCCGATCGGTGTCCGTAGAGCTCTGGGGGTCACCTTGGGACGGAGGGGCAGCTGGATTGAGTTCCAGATGCCCCTGTGTCACCTGGCTCTGCCAGCTCTGGCAACTCCCTGATGTCCACACCATGGTGTCAATGCTCTTCAGGATGCTGTCTGTGACTGGGCCGCGCTCTGCAGTGCCTCGCCAATGTCCACCTGCTTCTGGGATGTGGTCCTTAGCAACATGGACATGTTGTGGAGCGCCTCAACAATGCCCACCTGAAACTGGGACATGCTCCACATGAGTCAAGAACACGTCCCCTGGATTCTGGGACATGCTGTCTAGGCCCTCTGCCATGGACTTCACTAACGGTTGCCACCATAGCAGTGTTAGCCTCTGTGCCACGCATTGCCGCCGCCCCGATGGTGGCATCCTCGGAGCTCTCCTCTGAGGTGGTCTCTTGGACGGCAGAGGGCGTGGCCAACCTGGATGGGCTGGCATCATCTGATGGAGATCATGTGGGAGAAAGGTCATGTGGTCAGTGAAAGGGAATGGGTCAGCATGTTGGGATGACCAGCTCACATGTCACAGGTCATTTAGGTGGGGACTGGTGGATATTCAACTCTGCAACACAGGCCAAACTCAATGTCGGTGACCCGGCTGTCCTCAGCCTCCCCACGACCTGCAGGATCTGTTCCTCGTAGTTGGGTGAGAAGCCTAAGGTCCAGCAACTCGCTGCCCATCTGGGGCCTTTCCTGCCAATTGTGTGCCAACTTATCCTGCAGGGACACCGAAGGGTGCATTGTTAGCCGAACACCGCATGCTTTGCAGGTGGGCGAGGGGAGCTAGTGGGGGACAGGCATGGGCGGCACTGCTGGGCATGGGTGGGGTGTGCTAGTGGGTGCCATGGTGTTCTGGGGTACAGGCGTGGCATTGTACTGGAGATGTGGTGCCAGGCACAGAGTCACCTGGGGGTGACAGGCGGGACCGGTCGGTGTAGGTCGTTGAGCTCCTTGTGGCACCGGGTGGCAGTCCTCCTGGTGACACTCCCGAGCTGACAGCCACTGCAAATGCCTTCCAGGTGGCACTCACTGCTCTGTGGCTGAGTCTCTGACCCCCTCAGGAGAACAACGTATCCCTCCTGGACTCGACCTCGTCCATGAGCCGGGCCAGGTCGGCATCCCCAAATTGCAGTGCTGGTCTATGCGGTGGCATGGCTGTGTGATGTCCGAGTTCTACTCTCCAGGATCGATTTAAGTGTTGCTCCCCCTCGCTCATGGGGAGCTGTCGGGTGCGGTCCCGGTGAATCAGCTGGCCGGACAGTCATTTGCGGAGGAAAACCCGTGGGACATCGTTAAATGGCCTACTTAACGTTAGATTCTGGTGACGGCCTCACCGGGTCGGCCGTCGGGAAACATCCGGCGATTCCCGTTCGCTACCACACATAGAATGAATTTTGTTTGATCGCACCTGTACCCTTTATTTCACACTGTCGCTCCACATTCTTCCTACTAAAATCAATTAATTCACATTTCTCCACATTGAACTTCATCTGCCCCTTGTTTATTTATTCCACCAGCTTATCTATATTCTTTTGCAGTTTTACCCTAGCCTTCTCAGAGTTCGATGCGTCCACGTTTTGTGTCATCTGCAAATTATACAATTGTGCACTATACACCAAGGTCTTGAATATTAATATACATCAGGAAGTGCAAGTGTTTCAACACTGACTCCCAGGGAACTCCACTACAACTACAGCCCAAAAATCATCCATTTACCATTACTCCCTATTTTGTGTCACTCAACCGATTTTTATTCATGTTCCTTTTATTCCTTGAGCAATACCTTTGTTCATAAATCTCGTGTTGTGGTTTTGTATCAAATGCCTTGTGGAAGTACATGTATGGCACATCAACAGCATTTCTCTCATCACCCCTCTTCAAAAAACTCCAGCAAGTTTGTCAAACATGATTTTCCATTAACAAAGCTGTGTTGGTTTTCCTTAGTTAACTCACATTTATCCATGTGACTTGATTTTGTCCAGAATTATTATCTCTAGATGTTTCCCCACCACTAAACTTAAACTGGTTAGCCTTTAGTTGCTGGGCCTATTTTTACACATTTTTATATAACATTTGCAATTTTCCAGATATCACCCGAGTCTAAGGATGATTGGAAAATTATGGCCAATGTCTCCGTAATTCCCACACTTTCCGCAGTTTGTGCAAATTCATCAGCCACTCACCTATCTGCTTCCCTGTGATATCAAGAACGGATTCTCGATTCCCCAAAGCCGATTTTGTAATTGCCGATCGGGCGGAGAATCCCTTTTGACGCGGAAATCGGGGGCGGTTCTGGTTTGACACAGGTTTCGTATGCTCCACCCCCTCCGAAATGGCGTAATCGCGGGGCGTGCCGCACGCCGTTGAGCCGGCCTCAGGGTGTCACCTGAAGGGTCTCCCCCAATGCTCCGCCCCCGATGGGCCGAGTTCACAATGGCGTAGTTCACTTTTGGTCTCAGTCGTGCGGGAACCTGGCGTTGTGGCTGTGGTCTGTGTCCAGCCGCAGCATCGGTGAGGCACGATCAATTTGACTAGAGACGAAGTTGAATCCAAACTGAGGCTTTATTAGTATCAGACGTGTGGCCCTCCACAGCAGCTGGCAAAATGGCTGCGAGATGGAGGCCACGCATATTTATACTCCGCCTCCTGTGCAGAGCTAGCATGCAGGGGCCACAGGTGAACCTGTAGTGCAGGTTCTACTGTACAAACCCTAATATCAGAACACAGTGGTTTACCACATTCACCCCCTGTTAAAATTGAGTCCGGCGGGGGTGGTGGATAACTATATACAATTAGCAATTTTTTATATTTACAGAGCAGTAAGAAAATGTCTCATGGCATCCGGTGGGCCGGTCAGAGGTGCAGCCGGTCCGGTGCCTTGATGGTTCTTTGAGATCAACGAAGTGGTGACGGCGATGTTGGCGCTGTCGTAGTCGAAGTTTACGCCGGGAGTGTGCCGAAATCCTCTTCATCAACGTGGGTGGGCAGGGGGAGGACGGACGGTCCTACAGGGGGTGATGGGGCGGCGGGGGAGGGGAGGGTGGCGCCAGGGGCGACGGGGGTGGTGTGGGGGTGGAACCTGCTGGTGCCAGGTCCCTGAGGGAGACGGTATCCTGGCGGCCGTCGGGGAACGCCACGTAGGCGTACTGTGGGTTTGCGTGGAGCAAGTGCACCCTTTCCACCAACGGATCCGCCTTGTGGAGCCACACATGTTTACAGAGAAGCGCGGTTCTCGGAGCTGTAAGCCAAGTTGGGAGCGATACCCCGGATGTGGACTTCCTGGGGAAGGCAAAAAGACGTTCATGCGGTGTACTGTTAGTAGCAGTGCAGAGTAATGACCGAATGGAATATAGTGCATCAGGGAGGACCTCTTGCCAGCGGGAGGCTGGGAGATTCCTGGATCGCAGGGCCAGCTGGATAGCCCTCCATACCATCCCATTCTCCCTTTCTACCTGTCCATTTCCCCAGGGGTTGTAGCTCGTCGTTCTGCTGGAGGTGATACCCCTGCTGAGCAGGAACTGACGTAGGTCATCACTCATGAATGAGGATCCCCTGTCACTGTGGATGTAGGCGGGGAAGCTGAATTAAGGGCTTTAATGACGGTGGCAGATGTCATGTCGGGGCATGGGATGGCGAAGGGAAACCGGGAGTATTCATCGATCACACTGAGGAAATATGTATATCGGTCGGAGGAGGGGAGGGGGCCTTTGAAATCCACGCTGAGGAATTCAAAGGGGAGGGAGGTCTTCACCAGGTGCGCGCGGTCCAGCCGGTAGAAGTGCGGTTTGCACTGTGCACAGACCTGGCAGTCCCTGGTGATTGTCCTTACTTCCTCGATGGAGTAGGGCAAATTTTGTGCCTTAATGAAATGGTACAACCGAGTGACCCCTGGGTGACAAAGGCTATCGTGCAGGGTCCGGAGTCGGTCTACTTGTGCGCTGGCACTTGTACCTCTGGATTGGGCGTCTGGGGGCTCGTTGAGTTTGCCAGGGCGATACTTAATCTCATAATTAAAGGTGGAGAGGTCGATTCTCCACCGCAAGATTTTATCATTTTTGATCTTGCCCCGCTGTGTGTTGTTGAACATGAAGGCTACCGACCATTGGTCAGTGAGGAAAGTGAATCTCTTGCCGACCAGGTAATGCCTCCAATGTCGTACAGCCTCAACGACAGCCTGGGCCTCCTTTTCAACAGATGAGTGCCGAATTTCAGAGGCACGGAGGGTGCGGGAAAAGAATGCCACGGGCTTGCCTGCCTGGTTGAGGGTGGCGGCAAGGGCGATGTCCGATACGTCGCTTTCTACTTGGAACGGAAGTGTTTTGTCCACAGCGTGCATTCCAGCTTTGGCAATATCAGCTCTGATCCTGAGCGAAGGCCTGTTGGGCCTCAGCCGTCAGGGGGAAATGAGTGGACTGTATGAGTGGGCGGGCCTTGTCCGCATAGTTTGGGACCCACTGCGTGTTGTATGAGAAGAACCCCAGGCAGCGTTTGAAGGCCTTGAGGCAGTGGGGGAGGGGGAGCTCCATGAGGGGGCGCATGCAGTCGGGATAGGGCTCCAGAACTCCGTTCTGGACCACATAGCCGAGGATGGCTAAGCGGTTTGTGCGGAACACACACTTCTCCTTGTTATACGTGAGATTGAGGAGAGCGGCGGTGCGGAGAAATTTAGCGAGGTTGGGGTCGTGGTCCTGCTAATCATGGCCGCAGATGGTCACATTGTCTAGGTACGGAAGTGTGGCCCACAAGCTGTACCGGTCGACCATTCGGTCCATCTCCCTTTGGAAGACCGAAACCTCATTGGTGACGCCGAAGGGGACCCTAAGGAAGTGATATAGATGGCCGTCTGCCTCGAAGGCGGTGTATGGCCGGTCCGATTTACGGATGGGGAGCTGGTGGTAAGCGGATTTCAGGTCCACCGTTGAGAAGACCCGGTACTGTGCAATCTGGTTAACCATGTCAGATATGCATCGAGCTGCGTGTACCTGTTGATGGTCTGGCTGTAGTCCACGACCATTCGTTTTTTTTCCCCAGACTTAACCACTACCACTTGAGCTCTCCAGGGGCTGTTGCTGGCCTCGATGACGCCCTACCGAAGCAACCGCTGGACTTCGGACCATGAAGGCCTTATCCTGGGTGCTGTACCGTCTGCTCCTGATGGCGACGGGTTTGCAATCTGGAGTTAGATTGGCAAAGAGGGACGGAGGATCGTCCTTTAGGGTCGCAAGGCCGCACACAGTGAGGGGTGATAAGGGTCCGCCGAATTTAAGGGTCAGGCTCTGGAGGTTGCACTGGAAGTCCAGACCGAGGATAAGTGCAGAGCAGAGGTTAGGGAGGACGTAGAGAAGAAAGCCATGGAACTCTATGTCTTGGACTGTGAGCGTGACCGTGCAGTACCCCCGGATTGCTACGCAATGGGATCCGGAGGCCAGGTAGATACTTTGATCGGTAGGGTGTACCTTAAGGGGGTAGTGCCTTACTGTATTTGGGTGTACAAAACTCTCAGTGCTCCCGGAGTCCAGTAGGCAGGAGGTCACATGGCCGTTGACTTTCATGCTGGGGGATGCCTTGATCAGATTATGTGGTCGGGACTGGTCGATTGCCATGGAGGCGAGACGTGGTTGATCGTCGGGTAGTGAGGCGGCCGTTGAGTTGAGGTCCTGGAACGCCGTTGGTGTCCATGTGCTGCGGGGTGGACAAGATGGCGGCGCCTGGAGATCCTGGAGAGTACAAAATGGTGGCACCCATGGAACGCACGTTGCGCGGGTGGAGCAAGATGGCGGTGCCCATGAAATGCACGTGTTGTGCGGGGGAGAAGATGGCAGCACCCATTGGTCGCACATGGCCTGGGGGGGGGCGGGGGAGGAGGATGGCGCGCCTATTGTCGGTGACCGAGGGGGTGGGGGCCTGGCACACCGCAGCGAAGTGGCCCTTCTTCCCGCAGGCCTTACAAAGGGCAGGGCAGGCTGGGCAGCGTTGGCGGGGGTGTTTTTGCTGGCGGCAAAAATAGCATCAGGGCCCCCCGGAGATCACTGGCTGGCGCGTAGCGCAGGTGTATTGGGTGGGTAGCGCCCCCGCTGGGGCGGCTGCCTGTGGGGCCCATGAAGCGTAGGAGGAGTGGGCCGCGCGATTGGGGGTGTAGGACTGGACATTGCGCAGGGCAACCGTCATGGAGAGCGCTAGTGTTTTAGTCTCAGTGAGGCTGCGCGTGGCCCCTTCTAGGAGGATTAACCTGGGGCTCAGTCAAGCTAAGGGCAGCCTAGAGATAGGTAGCAACTTGTAAGGACCTAGAATGGAGTCTTCTCCATTCTTTAATCCTCCACTGTAAATATGTACAGAGTTCAGAACTGTTAATAAAGACTTTGTGTAACTTCAAGAAGACGGCTTCACAGCGTCCACCAACTATACAGATCATAGGTAACGATAACAGAACAAGTCAGAGTCACACTGTGTTACATGGATCGCAGGTACTTCCCACCTTTCCATTATTTCCAGTTAGCTGAGAGCATCGTTCCTATGATTGATGATCGGCCAAATGTTCTTTACTAACTAAAGCATGACAACTAATTTGTTGCCGAATGAAATAACCATCCAAAAAGTTCTCATGATGAAGCTGCGGAAAGGAACAAAAGAATGTGAAGTAATATCTCGTCATGCGCTTTTGTTTTTCTGGTGTCTTGGGAGTCCTTGATTGTACAGACATTCCTTGCCCTAATTTGTTGAGATTCCATCCTTTACTGCAATTATCATCTATATCATTCAACACATATCTCAGCACAAATGGAACAAACTTCAATCATAATATCTGGTTTGTTGCTGGCCAGGAAGACCACAAGATGATGCCAGGATATGCACAGCAACAGAGTGTAGAAATTAGCTAAACCTTGCAGTTAAAAAAAACAATCTCTCTCAACAATACTCTCAACACCTGTAATGAATTCCATGACAGGATCAGAAAACTGTTCCATGGAACCTTGATATTGGCCAAAAAAGTCATTAATTAATGAAGGATAAAGTTCAGCAGTCTGCTTTGAATTAGCTAATCTCAACAACGACAATGGTAAGAATACTGAAATTGTCTGCACCATCTCTGCTTCAGTTAAGGGAAAAAGCAATCAAAAGCCCCTCATCCTGGTTGCTGAGCACTTACTGGAAATGCATAACTATGGATGCCCAAGAAGATCAGATTCAGGCTTAGCTATGATATGCTCCACAATCAGGTAACTTGCCAGTACACTGACAAGTATCACACCTGAAGAATACCCACTTAGATTAGGTACTAAAGAAAACATGTGACTGCTAAACTGCACACCAGTGAGGTTGTGAATGAGGAAAGGAGAATTGAAAAAAAAATTTTAAGTGCCCAATTCATTTTCTTTCCAATTAAGGGGCAATTTAGCGTGGCCAATCCACCTACCTCCACATCTTTGGGTCGTGGGGTGAGACCCACGCAGACACGGGAGAATGTGCAAACGCCACACAGTTAGTGATCCAGGGCCAGGATCGAACGCAGGTCCTCGGCACCGTGAGGCAGCAGTGCTAACCACTGCGCCACCATGCTGCCCTTCGGAGAAGGGAAATGGAAGGGTTGATTCTTCAATCAGTCACGTCCAGCATAGAACATTGTCGGGAATGATTGATCGAGAAATTACAGAGCAAAATTCCTGGCCTCTGGACTTTTCGGTCTGCAGTTTTCCAAGCAGTGCCTCAGTAAGTGCCACACCTTGTCAGGAGTGCTGGCTCAAGGAGTCAGCCTGTAGAATATATGGTAAAACATTGAATTGTTGGCAGGCACAGCCCCAAAAGTTCGGACCTGAAAGGTTTTCTGTAGTGAAATACAATGCGATGAAAGTACATTGTGTTCCTGTGTCTGCGTGGGTTTCCTCCGGGTGCTCCAGTTTTCTGCCACAAGTCTTGAAAGACGTGCTGTTAGGTAATTTGGACATTCTGAATTCTCCCTCTGTGCACCCGAACAGGCGCCGAAATGTGGTGACTAGGGGATTTTCACAGTAACTTCATGTCAGTGTTAATGTAAGCCTACTTGTGACAATAAAGATTATTATTATCATTATTTTGCAAAAAAGAAAAATTAATGAAAGTTTGTCATTAACTTTAAAAGATTATTGTTACAGATCAAATACATTTTTTAACTCCTTGTCGAGGCAATTAACTACATCTCTGACTTATTCCGAACAAAAAATCTAATCTTCTTTGGAATCTGAGGGGTGATTTCACCATCTGTTGTCGTCAGCGGGGAACTCACAGGGAAGTGAAGTGGTAACTTGTAAAGCCGGGAATTCAAAGTCAATTATCCTTCTGATTTCCCTTTAGAAAATAAACAAAATCTTAAGGAGAAGTCGGTTTACTACTGAGATTAGATGGCAATTAATTAGAATTAAACTCCTAAATTTGTGCTGAACCGAAACCTAGATGTTTTCCTTTGGGTCATCCTGCTTTGAGCATCATTCCAAACGGGTGGGCCAGGAAATTGCATGTTTGCCTCTCGATATGCCATGCTTCACGCAGTCGTTCCGTTAAGGGGTGTGTGGTTGTGAAGTGGATTAACTTTCCCTCTGGAATTCTCCTTCCTACATTCAGCGTCTCCCCCTGATGGTTCAGTCAAGACAGGTAGTTAAACATTTGAAAAAAATGTATCACCAGTTTCTCCCTCCTCCTGTTCTGTGACGAACTGGACTATATAGATAATGGGGTTGTATCTCTCATCTATGTTCTGTACTAACTAAGAAATCTTAAATTTGGATGCTAGTGGAGGCACTGCAGTTAACCACAATGCCTGGGTTCTGTAAAGGAAATTTAGTATCACTTTTCAACATGCATGCTGGAAGTCCACGCAGGTAATGTGATGACGTGTGACTCCATGCATTATAATGTAAGGTGCTCAGCAGAGCAAGGGTTAAAATGGGACTGGAGAGTAACACCATCAACCGTGTGATGTATATAGTCACATAATCAGAAACAGCCTAGAAGAACTCTAAGCAGCTAACCGATATGGTGGGAGCAACAACGTACTTGGAACTGTAAGTAGTTATAGCCTACCAATAACGCCGTTTATGCTTAAATTCACAAGCCTCAAGGTCTCATCAATGAGTCACCACAACAGCATAAATAACCCATATTATGACATAATAGCTAAAGACAGAATTGGAATTGGTTCTGAATCTACCTATGACAAAATACCCGAAAGGCAATCATTCTTAAGGTTTATACTTGAATAGAGGCCACATGGGTAAATTACCATAGACCACCTAAAAAAAATCAGTTCCATTAGAAGGGAAGAAGATAAGATACTCAATGGCAAAACAAAATCACAGCTGTGACTCCAAAATATAGGGTATTACCACATCTGCCCATTGATAAATTCCTCTCATTATTATGATAATCACGGCATAAATGCATTTTTTATGAAAGCAGTTCCAAGCTGTTATGTTCTCCACAGAGACTGTTAACTTTTAAGAAGAAATTTGAACTTCCAGTTTCTAACTGAAAGGATAACACAACAGGATTTCATGTTTTAAGACTTTTACTGTAACAGCCAGATGAAAGCACTCATGATTAACTGCATCTCTATCTTATTCCAAATAATTTAGCATGCTTTGGAAACCGAGGGGTGATTGCACCATCTGCCGTTGTCAGTGGGAAACTTACTGGGAAGTGAAGTAGGAACTTGTAAAGCCAAGTGTTCTGGGTCATTATCCTTTTGATTTTTCCTAGTTAAAACTGCAATATAAAACTTTCCCTTTTTACTTTTAACACAACTGAAAAATCCTACTTCATAGGTATATTTTACGTAATCCCTTCAGTAGTCATTTGATCGTCAGAGTAATTCTTAGTTCCCAGAGATTTATTTCAGATCATTTTCTTTCCGAGCCCAGTAACATTTAACCCCAGAACTGTCATTCATGTTGAAGGTTTTTCCTGGCAATCCTGCCTCTAGTGTCAACGAGGCGAATCTCCCAACTTCATTTCAATTCATCACAATTTTCAATATGAGGGCTGGCCTCCACCCACTTTCTCGCAAAATTTCTGTCTCTATCTGCTCCCTCCCTCCTGAGTCCTGACAACTAGCTCTGTGCATTTTACTGATCTCATAGGAATTCTTCCCTTCTCACAGCCAATCCCCATGGCAATGTGAGTCATCTGGGCCTTGTATCCAGTTAGAAATGCTGATCAGCTATCCTTGAGATCCCAAATTGACTTTATCTTGAAAGTAAATGGACATTTTAAAGCATAATTATTTACGATGTGACATTCTTAACATCGTGCTCGGACTTTAGAGACTGGCGGTCGAACTACTATAAACACGTATGCTGTTGTCATTGTATCTAAGTGTGAAAACCTGACAGCTTCTTCTCAGCAAAATTATTTGGGGCTTCCTTTAATCATAACGGTCCTCTAATCCAGCTCTGTTGTCAGGCAGACTCCAGAACCAGTCATATGACTCCTACTATTTTACCTTAAGTTAATGACACAGTCCCAAAATATAACAATCTTAGAAATATCATGATTGCAACAAACATTAATATACATAGTGAGTGGAGTAATTCTCTTTATCCCAGTCAACATTACATCACCTGGTTGCTACTAACACTGTCTTCTCCAGGACTATGCTTTGGTGTAATGGGAGAGCTTGTGTATTTCCATGATTTGTTTTTAAATTAATTTACAGGATGTGGGCAACGCTGGTTAGGCCAGAATTTACTGCCCATCTCTAATTGCTCTTCCAAAGCTGGTGGTGAGTTGGCTTATTGAACTGCTGCAGTCCCTGTGGTGTAGGTACATCCACAGTGCTGTTAGGGAGGGAGCCCCAGGATTTTGACACAGCAACAGTGAAGGAACGGCAATATATTTCCAAGTGGGATGTTGAGCCACTTGGCGGGGAACTCCAGGTTGTGGAGTTCCCAGGTATCTGCTGCTCTTGTTCTTCTAGATGGTAGTGGTTGTGGGTTTGGAAGGCTCTGCCTAAGGAACCTTGGCAAGTTCCTACAGTGCATCTTACAGATGCTGCACACGGCTACCACTGCTCGTCGGTGGTGAAGGGATTGAATGTATGTGGAAGGGGGAGCAATCAAGCGGGCTACTTTGTCCTGGATGGTGTCAAGTTTCTTGAATGTTTTGGAGCTGCATTCATCCAGCCAAGTGGAGAGTATTCCATTACACTCCTGACATGTGCCTTGTAGATGGTGGGCAAGCTTTTGTGGGTCAGGAGGTGAGTTATCTGTAATAGGATTTCTACTGTTTGACCTGCTCTGGTACCAACAGTATTAATATGACTCGTCCAGTTCAATTTCTGTTCAATGATAACCCCCCAGGATGTTGATTGTGGGGGATTCAGCAATGGTAATGCCTTTGAATGTCAAGGGGCAATGGTTAGATCTCTTTTCTAGGAGATAGTCATTGCCTGGCACTTGTGCAACACCAATGTAACTTTCCACTTGTCAGCCCAAGCCTGGATATTGTCCAGGTGCTGCTGCATTTGGACATGGACTGCTTCATTATCTGAGAAATCGCGAGTAGTGCTGAGCATTGTGCAGTCATCCGCAAACATCCCACTTCTGACCTTATCATGGAAGGGAGACCATTGATGATGCAGCTGGAGATGATTGGGCCTAGGGTACCACCCTGAGGAACTCCTGCAGTGATGTCCTGGAGCTGAGATGATTGACCACAACTACCTTCCTTGTGCCACGCATGACTCCAACCAGTGGAGAGTTTACCCCTTGATTCCCATTGAGCTATACCAACTGGGGTACAACTCTTGGTATGATCACCCTCGATCGCGGGACACAGGTTAGGAGACAGACCAGAGGCAGTTCACTGGTTAATCTGTTAGGGGGTTGTGAGTCAGGCTAATGAGTCGGTCCATGTAAAAAAAATACCCGTTGCTACAGAAAAAAAGCCAGAAAATATAAATATCAAAAATGGAGAATCACAATCTGCTGGATGTAAGGCAAGATGATATTCCAATTGGAATCAAGTAACTTGCTCTGAACAGACAGCAAGGGAAGAAGTAGGTTGCATCTGTGCCACTTATACTCTTTATTAGTGCCACAAGTAGTTTTACATTAACACTGTAATGAAGTTACAGTGAAAATCCCCTAGTCACCACACTCCAGCCCCTGTTCGGGTACACTGAGGAGGAATTCAGAATGTCCAATTCACCTAACAAGCACGTCTTTTGGGACTTGTGGGAGGAAACCAGAGCACCTGGAGGAAACCCACGTAGACACGGGGAGAACATGCAGACTCTGCACAGTCAGTGACCCAAGCCTGGAATCGAACCCGGGTCCCTGGCGCTGTGAAGCAACAGTGCTAACCACTGTGCTATAGGCACAGAGGACTCAAACAACCACATAACTTGATTAATAGGGGGATCAGGAGTGATGGGGAGAAGGGAGGAGCATAGGGATGAGAAACATATCGGGCTGAATTCTCTGCCGTCGGGATTCTCCATTATAAAGATAAAAGATAATGATCTTTTGTTGTCACAAGTAGGCTTACATTAACACTGCAATGAAGTTACTGTGAAAAATCCCTAGTCGCCATATTCCGGTGCCTGTTCGGATATACAGAGGGAGAATTCAGAATTCTCAGCTGTTACAGGAATTGAACCCGCGCTGGTGACCTTGTTCTGCATCACAAATCAGCTGTCTAGCCCACTGAGCTAAACCAGCCGGCAGCCCAGGGGTTTCCCAGTGGCGTGGGACTACCGCACAATGGGAAACCCCATTGACCAGCCGGTGAAACGGAGAATCCCGACAGTGTTCCGCACCATAAATCTGGTGCGGCGGGATGAAGAAACTCGCACATCAGTCATGATTGGCGGAGCGGACTCGCTGTGCCGAATGGTCTAATTCTGCTCCTATGTCTTATGGTCTTATAACTAACCAATACTGGCACCACAAATCATATTGGGCATGATTCTCTATTTGGGAATCTATGGGTGGGATTCTCCGCTGGAGGGATTTTCCATTGCGCCGGCTGTGCACCCACGCCCGGAAAATTCCCAACGGTGTAGGAGTGGCCACGATGGGAAATTCCATTGGTCGGCTGGCAGGACGGAGGATCCCGCTTACTGCGGGGGTGCGTCGCACCAGAAAACAGGTGCAGCAGGATGGAGAAACCCGCTCATGTTCTTCCACTGGAATGAATTGCCATTGATTTGCGCTCGCACTAGGAGTGCAAATCCAGAGGCTATTCCCTATCCCTTGCCGTGCAAATTTATGCATGACATGGATTGCAAACGATTCTCTCGCGAATCCACTATCAGGCTGCCATTTTGAGCGGGCGACCCAATAGCGCTGTCTGGCAGCTGCCCCTCCCTCTCCCCCCACCCTCTTGGACCACATCAAAGACAGTTAAGTGCTCTGACTTCCTCTTTTTTTTGACAGAAAGTACTTAACTACCTGTCAATCATAGCTGGATGTTTTAAACATGGTGTATTAGTGAGAAGCAGCATGGTTTTGTGAAGGGGAGGTCGTGTCTCACTAACTTGATAGAGTTTTTAGAGGAGGTCACAAAGATGATTGATGCAGATAGGGCAGTGGATGTTGTCTATATAGACTTCAGTAAGGCCTTTGACAAGATCCCTCATGGTAGACTAGTACAAAAGGTGAAGTCACACGGTATCAGGGGTGAGCTGGCAAGGTGGATACAGAACTGGCTAGATCATAGAAGGCAGAGAGTAGCAATGGAAGGATGCTTTTCTAATTGGAGGGCTGTGACCAGTGGTGTTCCACAGGGATCAGTGCTGGGACCTTTGCTGTTTGTAGTATATATAAATGATTTGGAGGAAAATGTAACTGGTCTGATTAGTAAGTTTGCAGACGACACAAAGGTTGGTGGAATTGCGGATAGCGATGAGGACTGTCAGAGGATACAGCAGGATTTTGATTGTTTGGAGACATGGGCAGAGAGATGGCAGATGGAGTTTAATCCGGACAAATGTGAGGTAATGCATTTTGGAAGGTCTAATGCAGGTAGGGAATATACAATGAATGGTAGAACCCTCAAGAGTACTGAAAGTCAGAGAGATCTAGGAGTACAGGTCCACGGGTCACTGAAAGGGGCAACACAGGTGGAGAAGGTAGTCAAGAAGGCATACGGCATGCTTGCCTTCATTGGCTGGGGCATTGAGTATAAGAATTGGCAAGTCATGTTGCAGCTGTATAGAACCTTAGTTAGGCCACACTTGGAGTATAATGTTCAATTCTGGTCGCCACACTACCAGAAGGATGTGGAGGCTTTAGAGAGGGTGCAGAAGAGATTTACCAGAATGTTACCTGGTATGGAGGGCATTAGCTATGAGGAGCGGTTGAATAAACTCGGTTTGTTCTCACTGGAACGAAGGAGGTTGAGGGGCGACCTGATAGAGGTCTACAAAATTATGAGGGGCATAGACAGAGTGGATAGTCAGAGGCTTTTCCCTGGGGTAGAGGGGTCAATTACTAGGGGGCATAGGTTTAAGGTGAGAGGGGCAAGGTTTAGAGTAGATGTACGAGGCAAGTTTTTTACACAGAGGGTAGTGGGTGCCTGGAACTCGCTACCGGAGGAGGTGGTGGAAGCAGGGACGATAGTGACATTTAAGGGGCATCTTGACAAATACATGAATAGGATGGGAATAGAGGGATACGGACCCAGGAAGTGTAGAATTTTGTAGTTTAGTCGGGCAGCATGGTCGGCACGGGCTTGGAGAGCCGAAGGGCCTGTTCCTGTGCTGTACATTTCTTTGTTCTTTGTTCTTGTTAGTTGCACAGCTGACTACTTGAAATCCACTCAAGCATGAAGGGCGATGAGATTCAACAATCCAGACAGCTGGGTGTGTGGAAGCTGTCAATCACTGCCTAGTAAAATCAATTTCACACAGATATGAATGAAAGCCTTGCAGATCAAAACTCTGAAGGAGCTTAAGCCTAGCTGATATGGTTTTCTCATTCTACGAATTGGCAGGCGCTGCTTCCTCTTCCTGAGTCAGCAGGTGTATTGCCAGGTGAACTTTAAAACAGTCACTGTATTTGTCTGGACTGCTCTCTAGCTTCCAGGCAGGGGTGTTTCTTTTGGAGGGCTTCCAGGCAGGGGTCTCTCCTATGGAGTTTTCTGGTGGGGGTCTCTCTTACGGGGAGGGAGGGGTCTCTGGTGGGTGACTATGTAATGGGGGGGTGGTCTCTGGTGGGACTTACTGTAAGGGTGGTTTCTGGTGGGGGTTTCTCTTAAGGGAAGGTCTCTGGTGGAGGTCTCTCTTCTGTGGAGGTCTCAAGTGGGGGGGACAGGATTTGCATCGTGGGGGGGAGGGTGGTCTTCCGATGAACTTTGGGGGCAACTCCCTTAATGAGTTACCCCCTTAGCCCACCACGAGGTCCACTGCGCCATGGCCAGACTGGGAAATGCCTGCAACAATTCTTGCCCTCGTGAATCCCGGTCCAGAAGAACAGAGATTCACGCAGGCTTTGAGAATCGAGTGTCCAGCCCGTTAATAGAATGCAAATGGATCAATTTGTCCTATTTGCATCCTCCCACTGGTGCAGGCTGTGAACCTCAATGCCACCGACAGCGGAGGATCAGAGAATCAGAACATGGGACCCGGGTTCAATTCTGGCATCAGGTGACTGTCTGTGCGGAGTTTCCTCCGGGTGCTGCTGTTTCCTCCCACGGTCCAAAGATGTACAGGTTAGGTGGATTGGCCATGATCATAGAATCATAGAATTTACAGTGCAGAAGGAGGCCATTTGGCCCATTGTGTCTGCACCAGCCCTTGGAAAGAGCACCCTACCTAAGCCCACACCTCCATTCTATCCCCGCAACCGAGTAACCCAGCCTACCCGTTTTGGACACCAAGGGGCAATTTATCATGGCCACTACACGTAACCTGCATATCTTTGGACTGTGGGAGGAAACCGGAGGACCTGGAGGAAACCCACGCACACACGGGAGGATGTGCAGACTCCACACAGACAGTGACCCAAGTCAGGAATCGAACCTGGGACCCTGGAGCTGTGAAACAACTGTGCTAACCACTGTGCTGACCACTGTGCTACTGTGCCATGATAAATCACCCCTTTGTGTTCACAGGGTTAGTTGTGGTTACTGGGCCACAGGCAAAGAGTGGGGGAGAGGGTCTCGGTAGGTTTCTCTTTCCAAGGATCGGTGCAGACTCGATGGGCCAAATTGCCTCCTTCTGCACTGTAGGGATTTTATGATTCTATTTTATGATCGTTGCCCGGCGCTGATACTATTTTTGCCCGATTATTCCGCCCATTGTGAAAGCAGCTAACAGTTAAAAACAATCAAAGCACTTCAACAAAACTCTGCATATACTGGTTGAGATCACAAAGTGACTCAAAAAGTAGAATGGCTCCTCCTACTGGAATTAACTGTACATTAAACATCTGATATGTGAGTGGAATAACGTTTTTTGTTTTAAAGATCCAATGAATACAAATATTTTACTCACATTGTTCATTTCCATTTCCTCGGAATTTAACCTTTCTACAGTAACTTTCTGCATGTTAAAATGAGTTGCTCTCTGTGTAAGATGCTGATGATTTACAAGAAACCAGAATCCTTCTGTTAGTTCAGTTATTTTGACCAAACTATATTGCAAAGTTCATTTTTCTTTAGAAAGTGCCTTCAAATTCCTGGAATTCATACAGTTACACTATCTCTCAGATTGATGAGGTTCAATGTGTTGTGTGAACTGAGGATCGTTCATAGCGTTACACAAAATACCTCAATTCTGCAGTGAGTAAGGTCACTGCTTAATGCAGTGTTAAGAAATATGTAGCAGTGGACCATCAAAATAAAATGTTAAAACCGTTCAGTTTGCTGCACCTCGACTTTCTGATCCTTGCTTCCTCATTTTATCCCAAAGAAGTGGCTTGCGTGTTGTCTTATGAGCAAAAATAGGACAGTTTAGGCTTGTATCCATCGGAGTCTAGAAGAAGTAAAAGGTGACTTGATTGAAACATATTGGGCGGGATTCTCTAATAATGGGGTTATGTCCCCACCGTCAGCATGAAAACCAGCGCCAACGGCTCCGGCGTCAACGGCCCCCAAAAGTGAGGAATTCTCACCTTTCTGGGGGCTAGGTTGCTGCCGGAGTCGTCCCCGCAGCTCCAGCCAGCACGGAATGGCCTGTGCGAGTCCACGCATGCGCAGAACGGCCGGTATATATTCGCCCATGCGCAGCACGACCGGCGTATTTTCGCGCAGGCGCGGAACTGCCAGCGTGATTCAGCGCATGCGCAGGGGTTCCCTTCTCCGTGCCGACCCCCGGGCAATATGGCGGAGCCCTACAGGGGTCCGGCGTGGAGTAAAGTAGGCCCCCACGGAACCAGCCCGCCCGCCGATCGGTAGGCCCCGATCGTGGGCCAGGCCACCGTGGGGGACCCCCCCGGGGTCGGATCCCCCTCCCCACTGCAGGAGCACGGGGATTCTCCGACCCGGCGTCAGGTCGGAGAATCCTGGCCATAAGATCCAGAGGTGAATATGGAAAGAATGTTTCCTTGTGTGGGAGAATCTAGCAATAAGGGGTCACTGTTTAAAAATAAGGGGTCACCATTTAAAATGAAGATGATGTGAAATTTATTGTCTCAGAGAGTCGTGAGTGTTGGAATCTCTTTTCCAGAAAAGGCACTGGATAGATTCTTTGAATATTTTTAAGGCAGAGGTGGATGGATTCTATGGGATCAGCCGTGATCTTATTAAATGGAGGAGCAGGCTCGAGGGGCTGAATAGATTACTTGTGTTTTTTGTTTGTATGTTTGGAAGAGACTTCATGGGGTCTGTGTCATGATATGCAAACATGCAACCAATGAACACTCAGAATAGGACACAACCAATGGGCAGTCAGGACACTCAGAGGTGGCATCACCACAAAGGGGCATGACATAAACACTATAAAAGGGATGAGGCACTCACATCCTGCCTCTTTCCACAGACAGACATTTAGAGAGTTAGACAGGGTTGATCAGCAGCATCACTCCCCAGCACATGGCTTAGAGCAAGCTGGTACAGTTAGACTGAGTTACTACAGTTAGATTAGTAGAGAGTCGAGCTCATTTGAGAACTGTGTTAATAGTTCAATAAACACGTTGAACTCATTTCAGAGTCTGGAGCATTGTTTAGTTAAGACTGCATCAAGTAGCAGCCTGTGTTATCCGAAGCAGCATAACACAACATGATACCAGGAGTGACTGTTCAGTCTATTTAGTTCAACTCAGCAAGATCCGTGACAACCAACTACTGAATACAGGCACAATGGACAAGATTCAGGCTCCTCATCAGCTCAGGACCACCGGCAATCTTAGTGCCAACTGGCGATCATTCAAGCAGCAATTTTAACTATACGTGGAAGCATCCAACCTCAATGGCGCGACCAATGCTCGGAAAATAGCTCTCTACTCACCACTGCAGGTGACCATGCGATAGAGATCTTCAACTCCTTTCACTTTTTCCAAAGGGCAGAACAAAATGAAGTACCAAACCATCCTGGACAAATTCGACAGCCACTGCGGGGTGGACAGAACAAAATCTTCCAGCGCTACATCTTCAAGCAGAGGATGCAAGGTAAAGACAAATCCTTCAACTCCTAACCAAATAACCTTAGACTGCTAGTGCAATCCTGCAACTTCGGTGATATCACTGACTCCATGATCAGAGACCAAATCGTTTTTGGAGTCCACTCTGATCCTCTGCGAGAACAATTGTTGAAAATCAAGCACATGACCGTGCCAGTCGCGATTGAAACGTGTACTGTGCATGAGCTCTCTAAAAATCGCTATTCACAGTACAAAACGGCAGAAAGTGAAAAACAAGCCTCCCACTTGGTGGAGAGTGTTCAGGCCATCTCCCAGATGCAGCGCCTCCACATCGCCGAAAGCGGCCATTTCGCACGCTCTCCCCGGGGCCCGACGCATGCGCAATGCGATCGGGAACACGAAGCGGCCGAAAACCGCACTGCCAGGTGCAGATGTCCGAGAACCGCACCGCGTCGTCATGACGTGTGCGAACGGCGGCACCGCCCATTTTTTAAAAAACTGCACTGCAAGAGGCAAACGCAGTTTAAACTGTGGGAAACCAAACCACTATGTAGCCTGTGCAGATCTGCACCACCAGTCAAGAGCCAGCGCTCCCAATTCCGACATTGGCGCATCAGAAGTGTGCAACCCCGAATGCATGACTCTGATCCAGGCAGTGCGACGGATCCAGATGATGAATACCTGGACAACACTTACTGCGTGGGCATTATTACGAAGTGCGAATACGCCACACTGGACACATCGCAAGTCCAACCAATCCTGGCCGTGGATTCCGAGGATGAATGGCATGCAGTGATGAAGGTCAACCACTGCCCCATCCAGTTCAAACTGGATACAGGTGCCTCCGCCAACCTGATTTCGCAGGTGGACTTCAAGAGAATCAAGAAGCCCCCCACAATCCTTCCAGCTGCCTGCAAACACCTGGACTACAATGGAAACGCAATCAAGGCACTGGGGTCCTGCCATCTGCAGGTGTCCAGCCGACACACACAAGCAAGCTTACGCTTCGAGGTTGTTAAACCAGACAGAGCGTCCCTGCTAGGTGCGCATGCCTGCAAGCAACTGAACCTCATTCAAAGGGTCTACACCACGACGCCGTCCCATTCAGACCTTCAGGCCAACATCAACGACATCTTAACCCAGTACTCAGATGTATTTAGTGGGATGGGCACCCTGCCGTACGAGTACAAGATTCTACTGCGGCCTGATACCAAGCCAGTGGCCCACACACCACGACGTGTCCCTGCTCCACTGAGAGAGCGCCTGAAGGCAGAGCTCACGAGTCTACAGCAAAAAGGCATCATCTCCAAGGTCACTGAACCAACCGACTGGGTCAGCTCGATGGTGTGCATAAAGAGGCCTTCGGGGGACCTACGCATCTGCATTGACCCCAAGGAACTAAACAAAAACATTATGTGGGAACATTACCCCATCCCGCAGAGGGAAGAAATCATGAGTCAGATGGCACATGTGCGCTTCTTCACAAAATTGGACGCATCCCAAGGATTTTGGCAAATCCAACTTGAATCCAGCAGAAGGCTCTGCACCTTCAACACGCCTTTTGGCAGATTCTGCTACAACCGAATGCCATTTGGCATCATCTCGGCATCAGAGATTTTCCATCGCATCATGGAACAGATGATGGAGGGAATGGAAGGGGTTTGTGTCTACGTTGACGATATCGTAATCTGGTCCACAACCCCAGAGCAACATGTGTCGCGACTCAAGAAAGTATTCCGACGCATACATGAACATGGCCTCAAGCTAAACAGGTCCAAGTGCTGTACTGGGACATCCATGCTGAAGTTCCTGGGCGATCAGATTTTGCAACATCCTGTGCGCCCGGACACAGACAAAATTAAAGTCATCAAGGCAATGAAAGTCCCTGAGGACAAGTAGGCAGTACTGCGCTTCCTTGGAAGTTCCTTGAATTTCCTTGGCAAGTTCATCCCGAATTTGGCCACACACACCACGGCCCTACGCAACCTGGTGAAAAAAATCAACCGCCTTTGAGTGGAAGGCGGAGCACCAACAGAGTGGCTGGAGCTGAAAGCCAAGCTCACCACTGCACCCGCCCTTGCATTCTTTGACCCAGACCGAGAGACCAAGATATCCACAGATGCGAGTCAGGATGGCATTGGGGCGGTGTTGCTCCAAAGAGATGACACATCATCCTGGGTACCAGTAACATACGCGTCACGGGCAATGACACCCACTGAGACCAGATATGCGCAGATTGAGAAGGAGTGTTTAGGCCTTCTCACCGGCATCCTCAAATTTCATGACGGCTTGCCAACATTTACTGTTGAGACGGATCGTAGGCCTCTGGTCCACATCATCCAAAAGGACCTGAATGACATGACGCCTCATTTGCAGAGAATTCTGCTCAAACTCTGGAGGTATGATTTCAATCTGGTGTACATACCTGGCAAGGAGCTCATCATCGCTGATGCAGTGTCCCGCTCCGTCAACTCACCCAGTGAACCACTGGAGATCATCCAGCACATTGAATTGCAGATACAACTGTGTGCAAGCACTCTCCCAGCAACAGATGAGAAGATCGTTCTCATCCGTGAAGAGACGGCCAAAGACCTCCTGTTGCAGCGAGTCATCCACAACATCAGCAATGTCTGGCAGAAAGGGCAATGCCCTCAATTCTACAACGTCAAGGACGACCTGATGCTGATCGACGGCATCCTTCTCAAGCTGGACAGGATAGTCATCCCACCACGTCTTCAGAGTATGGTGCTGCAGCAGATTCATGAGGGATACCTGGGAGTAGAAAAATGCAGACGCAGGGCCCGGCAAGCTGTCTACTGGCCCGGCATCAACCAGGACATCACGGACATGGTCCTGAACTGCGAAACCTGTCAGAGGTTCCAACCAGCGCAGAGCAAGGAGACACTCCAACCACATGACCTAGAGACCTCTCCATGGTCCAAGGTTGGCATTGACCTATTCCACTCGAATGGTCGCGACTATATTTTAATCATCGATTACTTTTTGAACTATCCTGAAGTGCTGAAGCTGCCAGACCTCACCTCACGGACTGTCATCAAAGCGCGTAAAGAGACATTCTCACGGCATGGCATCCCGAACACCGTCATGAGCGACAATGGTCCGTACGTCCACAGTCGAGAATGGTCCACGTTTGCCAAGAGCTACAATTTCAGGTATGTCACCTCCAGTCCGCACTAACCGTAGTCCAATGGCAAAGTCGAAAATGGGGTGCTCGCCGTTAAGCAGCTCATCCGCAAGGCCTCGGACTCCGCTTCCGACATACACCTTGCACTACTTGCGTACCGGGCGACTCCCTTGTCCACTGGCATGTCGCCAGCTCAACTGCTGATGAACAGGGACGTGTGGACGACGCTTCCAGCCATACACCTGCCCAACCTTGATCACCTCCCGGTGCTGCAGAAGATGCAGCAGCTTCGCGACAGCCAGAAGCGGCGCTATGACGCACATGCCTCCGATCTGGATGTACTATCCCCGGCAGACACGGTCAGGATCAAGATACCGGATGGTGGGTGGTCTGTTCCGGCTGTCGTTGTTCGACAGGCCACGCCCAGATCCTATGTCATACGTTTGGCTGATGGCTCCATTGTGCGAAGGAATCGAAGGGCACTGCGAAAAGTTGCTTGCCCACAACCACTTTCCCCTCCAATTCCCTATGTCGAATTGCCACCTCTAGACACCTCGAACCACGAGGCCACCAGTCGTGCCTCCCACTTGCCTGTCAAGACACCGTCATCCCCTCCACCACCTCTCCGGCGATCAACGAGGATTAGATGCAAGCCTCAGAGACTGGACTTATGAGCATTTGTTTTGTTTGTTCTGTTCTGTATTCCTCAGTCAGTCACATAAGACAGACACATTCACCTGTATATACATCTACAAAAAAAAAAGGGGAGATGTTATGATATGCAAACATGCAACCAATGAACACTCAGAATAGGACATAACCAATGGGCAGTGGGCAGTCAGGACACCGAAAGTGGCATCACCACAAGGGGGCATGACATAAACACTATAAAAGGGATGAGGCACTCACACCCTGCCTCTTTCCACAGTCAGACATCGAGAGAGTTAGGGTTGATCAGCAGCATCACACCCCAGCACGTGGCTCAGAGCAAGCTGGTACAGTTAGACTGAGTTACTATAGTTGGATTAGCAGAGAGTTGAACTCATTTGAGAACTGTGTTAATAGTTCAATAAACACGTTGAACTCATTTCAGAGTCTGGAACATCGTTTAGTTAAGATTGCATCAAGTAGCAGCCTGTGTTATCCGAAGCAGCATAACACAACAGTCTGCAGTCAATATTGAGGAATCCCAGTGCAACTCCCTCCCGAAGGTATGCTACTGTGCCACTGGCTCTGGTGAATCTAGCCTGCTGGTGGAACATAGCGTACCCAGGGATGACGATGGTGGTGGCTGGGACATTGTCTGGAAGGTATGATTCCGTCAGTATGACGATGGCAGTTTGTTGCTTGACTAAACTGTGGGGCAACTCTCCCAGTATTGGCTCAACCCCCCAGATATTAGTGGGAATCACTTTGCAGTGTGACAGGGCTGGGTTTGCCATCGTCCTTTCCTGTACCTAGGTCGATGCTGGGTACCTCGTCCGGTATCATTGCTTTTAGACTTTGTAGCAGTTTGATACAAATATAAATATCAAGGGAATGTAATTAGATTCACTGTTGGAAATGGTCGCTACCTGGCCATTGAATGGTGCAATATTTATTTGTCACTTGGTCAGTCCAAGCCTGAATGTTGTTACTGAATGCGATTGCCTCATTACATCAGGAATTGTGAATGTAACTGAACGCTGTTTAATCCTCAGTGAACATCTGACCTTGGGCTGGATTCTCCGATTCTGCGGCTCTGTCCCCATGCCGCCATGGAACGATGGCGTTTTACACGAGAATAAAATAACGTAAAATGGCCACCAATTTCCCGTTTTGCTGGGGCTAGCAGAACGGCAGCGTAGAACACCGGGCTCTAGTTGCCGATACACCCCAGAGAATTGCTGGGTCCATGGCCGTGCATGCACACGGCGGTGGCCTGCAGTGGCCACGCTGTGCTACATGGCGGAGGCCACTCGCAGACCTGCGCGAAATAGTGATCCCCCTTTGGCCGGCCCGCGCGCCCCGGACCACCTCCCCCCCCCCTATAGTGCCCCTAGCCCCTAATAAAGTCCCCCAATGGCCTTGGATCAGCCCTCCCTTGACTGTGGCGGTGCTGGACTGAGTCCGCATGGCAGCGAGTTCCTGACGGATGAGGCCACACATGACCGACGCCATCACCAACGCGGCCGGTCGGGGGCGGAACATCGGGGGCAGGCCTCAGGCAATGGCCGGGTGCTCTAAGCTGCCATCCTGCTAGCCCCCAGCAAAACGGGGAATCGGTGGCCATTTTATATGGCATAAAACACCACTGTTTCCACGCTGGCGTAGGGACATAGCCCCAGAATCGGAGAATCCAGCCCAAGGTCTTTGATGAAGCAGCTTGTGGTAAACCACTGTTGCACCTCTGTTAGGTGATGTATGGTAGGACCTGTACTACAGGTATGTTGGTAGTCCCTGCCTGCTGGCTCCGCCCAGTAGCCAGAGTATAAATATGTGTGTCCTCCGTGCAGCAGCCATTTCGCCAGCTGCTGTAGGAGGCCACACATCTTAGAGCAATAAAGCCTCAGTTGTACCCAACTCAGGTCTTTGTGCAATTGATCGTGCATCAATTTATTGCTCTCCGATTTACAAACGATGGACCTCCATATCAAACCGGATTGCCTGCAGCTGGATCCGCATTCAAGTGACGCCAAAAAGGACTTTTAACACTGGCTAGCTTGTTTAGAGGCGTACATCAACTCGGCGCCCAGCCCTGTCTCGGAGGCTCAGAAGATACAGATCCTGTACTCAAGGTTGAGCTCCAGTGTCTTTCCACTAATCCAGGACACGCCGGACTACGCCGAAGGCATGACGCTTCTCAAAGAGAATTACGCTCAGAAGACAAACACGCTCTTCGCCAGACACATACTCGCCACTCACTCTCAACTCCCTGGTGAGTCCATAGAAGACTTCTGGCGGGCCCTAATCCCACTCGGCCGGGACTGTGACTGTCAGGTCGTTACGGCCACCGAACATTCAAACCTCCTCATGCGGGACGCGTTTGTTACGGGGATTGGGTCGGACCACATACGCCAGCGACTGTTAGAAGGGGCCATGCTCGACCTGGCAGAGACAAAGAAACTAGCGCTCTCCATGACGGTCGCCTCGCGCAACGTTCAGGCCTACACGCCCAGCCGCGTGGCCCACCCCTCCTACGCATCATGGACCCCACAGATGGCCGCCCCAGCAGGGGCCTTACCCAGCCAATATGCCTGCGCCACGTGCCAGCCAGCAAACCCCGGGGGTCCCCAATGTTACTTTTGCGGCCAGCAGAAACACCACCGCCAACACTGCCCGGCCCGCGCTGCCCTTTGTAAGGCTTGCGGCAAGAAGGGGCACTTCGCCACGGTGTGCCAGGCCCACGCAGTCGCCACTATCGCCCCCACCCCCCTCGTTTATTGACACTTCACCTCCCCGGACCATGTGCGGCCAGTCGGCGCCGCCATCTTCTCCCCCTCAGACCACGCGCAGCCAGTGGGCGCTGCCATCTTCTCCCCATCAAAGCAAGCGCGGCCAGTGGGCGCTGCCATCTTTCCCACCTAGCAACACGTGCGGCCCATGGGCGCCGCCATCTTGTTCAACCCCCACCAGTCAGCATGGCTTTGTGCGTGGAAAATCATGTCTCACAAATTTGATTGAGTTTTTTGAGGGGGTGACCAAGAAGGTAGATGAGGGCAGTGCAGTAGACGTTGTCTACATGGACTTTAGCAAAGCCTTTGACAAGGTACCGCATGGTAGGTTGTTGCAGAAGGTTAAAGCTCACGGGATCCAGGGTGAGGTTGCCAATTGGATTCAGAATTGGCTGGACGACAGAAGGCAGAGGGTGGTTGTAGAGGGTTGTTTTTCAAACTGGAGGCCTGTGACCAGTGGTGTGCCTCAGGGATCGGTGCTGGGTCCACTGTTATTTGTGATTTATATTAATGATTTGGATGAGAATTTAGGAGGCATGGTTAGTAAGTTTGCAGATGACACCAAGATTGGTGGCACAGTGGATAGTGAAGAAGGTTATCTAGGATTGCAACGGGATCTTGATCAATTAGGCCAGTGGGCCGACGAATGGCAGATGGAGTTTAATTTAGATAAATGTGAGGTGATGCATTTTGGCAGATCGAATCAGGCTAGGACCTACTCAGTTAATGGTATGGCGTTGGGGAGAGTTATAGAACAAAGAGATCTAGGAGTACAGGTTCATAGCTCCTTGAAGGTGGAGTCGCAGGTGGACAGGGTGGTGAAGAAGGCATTCGGCATGCTTGGTTTCATTGGTCAGAACATTGAATACAGGAGTTGGGACGTCTTGTTGAAGTTGTACATGACATTGGTACGGCCACACTTGGAATACTGTGTGCAGTTCTGGTCACCCTATTATAGAAAGGATATTATTAAACTGGAAAGAGTGCAGAAAAGATTTACAAGGATGTTGCCAGGACTTGATGGTTTGAGTTATAAGGAGAGGCTGGATAGACTGGGACTTTTTTCCCTGGAGCGTAGGAGGCTTAGGGGTGATCTTATAGAGGTCTATAAAATAATGAGGGGCATAGATAAGGTAGATAGTCAACATCTTTTCCCAAAGGTAGGGGAGTCTAAAACTAGAGGGCATAGGTTTAAGGTGAGAGGGGAGAGATTCAGAAGGGCCCAGAGGGGCAATTTCTTCACTCAGAGGGTAGTGAGTGTCTGGAATGGGCTGCCAGGAGTAGTAGTAGAGGCGGGTACAATTGTGTCTTTTAAAAAGCATTTAGATAGTTACATGGGTAAGATGGGTATAGAGGGTTATGGGCCAAGTGCGGGCAACTGGGACTAGCTTAATGGTAAAAACTGGGCGGCATGGACTGGTTGGGCCGAAGGGCCTGTTTCCATGCTGTAAATTTCTATGATTCTATGATTCTACGTGCGGCTCATGGGTGCCGCCATTTTGTCGTCCTCAGGATCTACAGGCGCCGCCATCTTGTCTCCCCCATGGCACATGGGCACCGCCAGCATTCCAGGAACTGTGCCGCCCGGGCTCTCCATCATCTGACACCAGCGACGACCGACCACGACTTGCCTCAGTGACAATCGACCAGTCTCGTCCTCACAACCTGGCCACCGCATTGACCAGCGTTAAAATCAACGGACACGTGACCTCTTGCCTGCTGGACTTCTGGAGCACCGAAAGCTTCATCCCCCCAGATACGGTAAGGCGCTATTCCCTCGCGGTACACCCCGCCAACCAAAAAATTTCCCTGGCCTGCGGATCCCATTCCGTGGTGATCCGGGGGTACTGTATGGTCACACTCACGGTCCAGGGTGTAGAATGCAGCGGCTTCCACCTCTATGTCCTCCCTAACCTCTGCGCTGCCCTACTACTCGGCCTGGACTTCCAGTGTAACCTCCAGAGCCTAACCCTAAAATTAGATGGGCCCCTACCACCCCTCACTGTGTGCGGCCTCGCAACCCTAAAGGTCGATCCGCCTTCCCTCTTTGCAAATCTAACCTCAGATTGCAAACCCGTCGCCACCAGGAGCAGACGGTACAGCACCTAGGACAGGACCTTCATCAGGGCCGAGGTCCAGCGGTTGCTTCGGGAAGGCATCATCGAGGCCAGCAACAGCCCCTGGAGAGCCCAACTGGTAGTAGTTAAAACTGGGGAGAAACACAGAATGGTCGTGGACTACAGCCAGACCATCAATCGGTACACGCAGCTCGACGAGTACCCCCTCCTACGCATATCTGATATGGTCAATTAGATTGCACAGTACCGGGTCTTCTCAAAGGTAGACCTTAAATCCGCCTACCACCAGCTCCCCATTCGTAAATCGGACCGTCCATACACTGCCTTGGAGGCAGACGGTCGCCTCTATCACTTCCTCAGGGTTCCCTTTGGCGTCACCAACGGGGTCTCGGTCTTCCAAAGGGAGATGGACCGAAAGGTCGACAGGTACAGTTCGCGGGTCACCTTCCCGTACGTAGACAACGTCACCATCTACGGCCAATATCAGCAGGACCACAAAGCCAACCTTGCCAAATTTCTCCACACCACCACTCTCCTAAACCTCACCTACAACAAGGAGAAGTGCATGTTTAGCATGACCGGCTCAGCCATCCTCGGCTATGTGGTCCAGAACGGAGTTCTGGGGCCCGATCCAGACCGCATGCACCCCCTCATGGAGCTCCCCTTCCCCCACTGCCCCAAGGCCCTCAAATGCTGCCTGGGGTTCTTTTCGTACTACGCTCAATGGGTCCCAAACTATGCGGACAAGGCCTGCCCACTCATACAGTCAACCCATTTCCCCCTGAAGACCGAGGCACAACCGGCCTTCGCCAGTATCAGAACTGATATTGCCAAGGCCGGGATGCACGCAGTAGACGAGACACTGCCCTTTCAAGTAGAGAGCGACGCATCAGACGTCGCCCTAGCCACCACCCTCAATCAGGAAGGCAGATCCGTGGCATTCTTTTCCCGCACCCTTCATGCCTCAGAAATTCGGCACTCATCCGTCGAAAAATAGGCCCAAGCTATCGTTGAAGCTGTGCGGCATTGGAGGCATTACCTGGCCGGCAGGAGATTCACTCTCAGGAGATTCCAACGGTCGGTAGCCTTCATGTTCAATAACACACAACGGGGTAAGATCAAGAATGATAAGATTTTGAGGTGGAGGATCGAGCTCGCAACCTACAATTACGAGATTTTGTATCGCCTCGGTAAGCTCAACGAGCCCCCAGAGGCCCTATCCCGAGATATATGTGCCAGCGCACAGGTAGACCGACTCCGGACCCTGCACGACAGTCTTTGTCACCCGGGACTCCATACCAGGCAACAATCTGGTAAATCTCTTCTGCACCCTCTCTAAAGCCTCCACATCCTTCTGGTAGTGTGGCGACCAGAGTTGAACACTATACTCCAAGTGTGGCCTAACTAAGGTTCTATACAGCTGCAACATGACTTGCCAATTCTTATACTCAATGCCCCAGCCAATGAAGGCAAGCAAGCTTCTTGACTACCTTCTCCACCTGTGTTGCCCCTTTCAGTGACCTGTGGACCTGTACACCTAGATCTCTCTGACTTTCAATACTCTTGAGGGTTCTACCATTCATTGTATATTCCCTACCTGCATTAGACCTTCCAAAATGCATTACCTCACATTTGTCCGGATTAAACTCCATCTGCCATCTCTCCGCCCAAGTCTCCAAACAATCAAAATCTGCTGTATCCTCTGACAGTCCTCATCGCTATCCGCAATTCCACCAACCTTTGTGTCGTCTGCAAACTTACTAATCAGACCAGTTACATTTTCCTCCAGATAATTTATATATACTACAAACTGCAAAGGTCCCAGCACTGATCCCTGCGGAGCACCACTAGTCACAGCCCTCCAATTAGAAAAGCATCCTTCCATTGCAACTCTCTGCCTTCTATGACCTAGCCAGTTCTGTATCCACCCTGCCAGCTCACCCCTGATCCCATGTGACTTCACCTTTTGTACTAGTCTACCATGAGGGACCTTGTCAAAGGCCTTACTGAAGTCCATATAGACAACATCCACTGCCCTACCTGCATCAATCATCTTTGTGACCTCTTCGAAAAACTCTATCAAGTGAGACACAACCTCCCCTTCACAAAACCATGCTGCCTCTCACTAATACGTCCATTTTCTTCCAAATGGGAGTAGATCCTGTCTCGAAGAATTCTCTCCAGTAATTTCCCTACCACTGACGTAAGGCTCACCAGCCTGTAGTTCCCTGGATTATCCTTGCTACCCTTCTTAAACAGAGGAACAACATTGGCTATTCTCCAGTCCTCCGGGACATCACCTGAAGACAGTGAGGATCCAAAGAGTTCTGTCAAGGCCTCAACAATTTCCTCTCTAGCCTCCTTCAGTATTCTGGGGGAGATCCCATCAGGCTTTGGGGACTTATCTACCTTAATATTTTTGAAGACGTCCAAACCTCGTCCTTTTGGATCTCAATGTGACTCAGGCTATCTACACACCCTTCTCCAGACTCAACATCCACCAATTCCTTCTCTTTGGTGAATACTGATGCAAGTATTCATTTAGTACCTCACCCATTTCCTCTGGCTCCACACATAGATTCACTTGCCTATCCTTCAGTGGGCCAACCCTTTCCCTGGCTACCCTCTTGCTTTTTATGTCCGTGTAAAAAGCCTTGGGATTTTCCTCAACCCTATTTGCCAATGACTTTTTGTGTCCCCTTCTAGCCTTCCTGACTCCTTCCTACTTTCCTTATATTCCACACAGGCTTCATCTGTTCCCAGCCTTTTAGCCCTGACAAATGTCTCCTTTTTCTTTTTGACGAGGCCTACAATATCTTTCGTTATCCAAAGTTCCCAAAAATTGCCGTATTTATCCTTCTTCCTCACAGGAACATGCCGGTCCTGAATTCATTTCAATTGACACTTGAAAGCCTCCCACATGTTAAATGTTGATTTACCCTCAAACATCCACCCCCAATCTAGGTTCTTCAGTTCCCACCTAATATTGTTATAATTAGGCTTCCCCCAATTTAGCACATCACCCTCGGACCACTCTTATCCTTGTCCACCAGCACTTTAAAACTTACTGAATTGTGGTCACTGTTCCCAAAATGCTCCCCTACTGAAACTTCTACCAACTGGCCGGGCTCATTCCCCAATACCAGGTCCAGTACAGCCCCTTCCCTGGTTGGACTGTCTACATATTGTTTTAAGAAGCCCTCCTGGATGCTCCTTACAAACTCTGCCCCATCTAAGCCCCTGGCACTAAGTGAGTCCCAGTCAATATTGGGGAAGTTGAAGTCTCCCATCAACACAACCCTGTTGTTTTTACTCTTTTCCAAAATCTGTCTACCTATCTGCTCCTGGATCTCCCGCTGGCTGTTGGGAGGCCTGTAGTAAACCTCCAACATTGTGACTGCACCCTTCTTATTCCTGATCTTTACCCATATAGCCTCACTGCCCTCTGAGGTGTCCTCCCATAGTACAGCTGTGATATTCTCCCTAACCAGTAGCGCAACTCCGTCACCCCTTTTACATCCCCCTCTATCCCGCCTGAAACATCTAAATCCTGGAACGTTTAGCTGCCAATCCTGCCCTTCCCTCAACCAGGTCTCTGTAATGGCAACAACATCATAGTTCTTAGTACTAATCCAAGCTCTAACTTCATCTGTTTTACCCGTAATACTTCTTGCATTAAAACATATGCACTTCAAGCCACCAGACCCGCTGTGTTCAGCAACTTCACCCTGTCTGCTCTGCCTCAGCCATACTGTCCCTATTCCCTAGTTCTCCCTCAATGCTCTCACCTTCTGACCTATTGCTTCCGTGCCCACCCCCCTGCCATACTAGTTTAAACCCTCCCGTGTGACACTAGCAAACCTCGCGGCCAGGATATTTATGCCTCTCTAGTTTAGATGCAACCCGTCCTTCTTATATAGGTCACACCCTGCCCCGGAAGAGCTCCCAGTGGTCCAGATAACGGAAACCCTCCCTCCTACACCAGCTGTTTAGCCACGTGCTTAGCTGCTCTATCTTCCTATTTCTAGCCTCTCTGGCACGTGGCACAGGGAGTAATCCCGAGATTACAACCCTAGAGGTCCTGTCTTTTAACTTTCTGCCTAGCTCCCTGAACTCCTACTGCAGGACCTCATGCCCCTTCTTGTCTATGTTCATTCACCCCCTGTTAAAAAAGGGTCCGGGGGGAGTGGTGGCTTAGCATTACAACATGGTAACCTGGTAGAAATTATAGTTATGGAGATACCGTAATACCTCCGTACAGCGTTTTGTAAACTATTTACAGATTCACAATTAACTATATACACTTTAAAATGAAGCAATCAGTCGATCGGCGGCCCTGGTCATCCTCTGTAATCGTCAAAGCTTCGGTGGTGACTCCGGTGGAGGCTCGGGCATCTGTGACTCCGGCAGTGTGGCCTCGTTCTCTGTGGCAGCTTCAGCACCCCTAGACAGCGCTGGTGGGGAAAACGGTTGACCTGGGAAGGGAGCGCCTGCGGGGTGCGTCGGTGGGTGGGGGGGCCTAGATGGGGCCGGCGGAAGGACCGACCGGTGTAAGGTGCACCGGTGGGAGGGATGGTGGAACTGGTGGCTGGGGTGTGCGCGGCGATCTGGCGGGTGCCAGGTCTCGTAAGGAGACCATATCTTGTCAGCCGTCGGCGTACGCCACGTAGGCGTACTGGGGGTTAGCGTGGAGAAGATGGACCCTCTCGACTAACGGGTCTGACTTGTGCGCCCGCAAGTGTTTTCGGAGCAGGATGGGTCCGGGAGCTGCCAGCCAGGTCTGGAGCGAGATCCCAGAGGAGGACTTCCTGGGGAAAACAAGGAGGCGTTCATGAGGTGTTTGGTTGGTCATTGTACAAAGCAGTGACCGGATGGAGTGGAGGGCATCCGGGAGGACTTCCTGCCAGCGGGAGACTGGGAGATTCCTGGACCGTAGGGCCAGTAGGACGGTCTTCCAGATCATTCCGTTCTCCCTCTCTCCCTGTCCGTTACCACCGGGGTTGTAACTGGTTGTCCTGCTCGAGGCGATGCCCTTGCTGATCAGGAATTTACGCAGTTCGTCACTCATAAAGGAGGACGCCCTATCACTATGTATGTAAGCGGGGAACCCGAACAGTGCAAAGGTGCTATGGAGGGCCTTGATGACGGTGGTTGCGGTCATGTCGGGGCAGGGGATGGCGAATGGGAACCAGGAGTACTCGTCAATCACGTTCCGGAAGTACGTGTTGCGGTCGGTGGAGGGGAGGGGGCCTTTGAAGTCCATGCTGAGGCGTTCAAAGGGACGGGAAGCCTTTATCAGGTGCACTTTCTCTGGCCGGTAGAAGTGCGGTTTGCACTCCGCGCAGATTTGACTGTCCCTGGTGGCTGTCCTGACCTCCTCGATGGAGTAGGGCAGGTTGCGGGTCTTGATAAAGTTGAAAAAGCAAGTGACCCCCGGGTGGCAGAGGTCCTCGTGGAGGGCTCGGAGGCGGTCCACTTGGGACAGGGCATCAGGAGGCTCGTTTAGCTTCCCGGGACGATACAAGATCTCATAGTTATAGGTGGAGAGTTCGATCCTCCACCGCAAGATCTTATCGTTTTTTATCTTGCCCCACTGTGCATTATCGAACATGAAAGCAATCGACCGTTGGTCAGTGAGGAGAGTGAATCTACTGCCGGCCAGGTAATGCCACCAATGTCGCACAGCTTCTACTATGGCCTGGGCCTCCTTTTCGACTGAGGAGTGGCGGATTTCTGAAGCATGGAGGGTACGTGAGAAGAAGGCCACGGGTCAGCCCCCTTGGTTGAGGGTGGCCGGCAGAGCTACGTCAGACGCGTCGCTCTCCACCTGGAAGGGGAGGGACTCGTCGATGGCGTGCATCGTGGCCTTTGCAATGTCTGCTTTGATGCGGCTGAAGGCCTGTCGGGCCTCTATCGACAGGGGAAAAACTGTGGATTGGATCAGGGGACGGGCCTTGTCCGCATAGTTGGGGACCCACTGGGCATAGTAAGAGAAAGACCCTAGGCAGCACTTCAGGGCCTTGGAGCAGTGAGGGAGGGGGAACTCCATAAGGGGGCACATGCATTCAGGGTCGGGGCCTATAACTCCATTTCGCACTACGTAGCCGAGGATGGCGAGGCGGTCGGTGCTAAACATGCATTTATCCTTGTTATACATAAGGTTAAGGATCTTTGCGGTATGGAGGAATTTTCGGAGGTTGGTGTCATAGTCCTGCTGGTCGTGGCCGCAGATGGTGACATTATTGAGATACGGGAATGTTGCCCGTAAACCGTACCAGTCAACCATTCGGTCCATCTCGCGCTGGACGACCGAGACCCCGTTAGTGACACCGAAGGGAACCCTTGAGACATGGTAGAGCCGCCCATCTGCCTTGAAGCCAGTGTATTTCGGTCACTAGTGCGGATGGGGAGCAGGTGGTAGGCGGACTTAAGACCCACCGTGGAGAAGACCTTGTTATGCGCGATCTTGTTTACAAGGTCGGATATGCGGGGGAGAGGGTATGCGTCCTGCTGCGTAAACCTGTTGATGGTCTGACTGTAGTCGATGACCATCCTATGCTGCTCCCCTGTCTTTACCACCACTACTTGAGCTCTCCAGGGACTGTTGCTAGCTTCAATGACTCCTTTCCTCAGTAGCCTTTGGACCTCTGACCTAATAAAGATTCGATCCTGGGCACTGTACCGTCTGCTCCTGGTGGCGACGGGTTTGCAATCTGGGGTGAGGTTCGCAAACAGGGAAGGCGGATCGACTTTGAGGGTTGCGAGGCTGCAGACAGTGAGGGGGGGCCGCCAAATTTGAAAGTTAGACTTTGGAGGTTACACTGGAAGTCTAAACCCAGGAGTGTGGCCGCGCAGAGGTGGGGAAGGGCATAGAGCCAGTAATTTTTAAACTCCCTTCCCTGGACCGTGAGGTTTGCTACACAAAAGCCCTTTATCTCTTCTGAGTGGGAACCGGAGGCCAGGGAGAATTTTTGATTAACGGGGTGGACGAGGAGAGAACAGCGCCTTACCGTGTCGGGGTGTATGAAGCTCTCCGTGCTCCCAGAGTCGATTAAGCAGGATGTCTCGTGCCTGTTGATTAGGGCTGTTGTTGTAGCAGTTGAGAGTGTTCGAGGCCGGGACTGGTCCAGGGTCACCGAGGCTAATCGCAGCAGTGTCCTCTTCGGGTCAGCCGAGCTGGAGTCCTGGGAGTCCATCCAAGATGGTGGCTCCCATTGGTCGCACATGGCTGGGAGTGCACAAAATGGCGGCGCCCATCCATCGAACGTGGCGTCCGCGGGACAAGATGGCGGCACCCGGGGGCCGTACATGGCCTTGGAGGAGGAAGATGGTGGCGCCCGCTGGCTGCACGGGGACCGTGGAGCGGTTTGTGGTGGCGGTCCACATTCGCCACCGGAGATCGCGGCGACCGCACGGGCCTGGCATACCACCACGAAGTGGCCCTTTTTACCGCATCCCTTGCAGGTGGATGCGCGGGCCGGGCACCGCTGCCGGAGGTGCTTTGCCTGCCCACAAAAGTAGCAGTGGGGCCCCCCGGCTTGCCAGGCCACCTTGCAGCACAAGCTTGTGGGGGGATGGGAGATGTCTCGGGGTCGGCTGTGGAGGGGTTCCACGCTGCCCAGGGAGCTGCCGCGCGGTCGGGAACGTAAGCGTGGGCATTTCGGGAGGCCACGTCCAGGGAGCCTGCAAGGGCCCGTGCCTCCATGAGGCCTAGGGTGTCTTTTTCCAGCAATCGCTGGCGGATTTGGGAGGACAGCATACCTGCCATGAAGGCGTCCCGGATCAAGAGTTCTGTGTGGTCGCTTGCCGAAACTTGCGGGCAGCTGCAGTTTCTCCCCAACACCAGGAGCACATGGTAGAATTCTTCCAGCGATTCCCCAAGGATTTGTCGCCTTTGTGCTAGCAGATGTCGGGCATAGACCTGGTTTACCAAATATAATGTCCTTTTAGCAGCTCCATTGCTGCACCGAAGTCGTCCGCGTCCTCGATGAGGGTGTAAATTTCCGGGCTCACCCTCAAGTGCAGGTCTTGCAATTTCTGTTCTCCCGTGGGTGTGTTTTCGGCCGTTCCGAGATATCCTTTAAAACACGCCAGCCAGGGCTTGAAGGTTGCCGCTGAGTTCGCCGCGTGGGGGCTGAGTTGCAGACACTCCGGCTTGATTCGGAGCTCCATCCTTTTAAATCTAGCTTATTAAATTGATGCATGATCAATGACCACTAAAGCGAGGTTGTCGTCCAACTGAAGGCTTTAATAAGCTAGATGTTTCCCCCAGCAGCTCAGGTACAGAAAGAAGGCTGCTGGGGCAACACGGGTTCTTATACCCCGCCTTGCAAGGCGGGGCTACCATACAGCTTGACCAATAGGAAACATACAATATCTACCAATGGTGTTCCAGCATTACCAGCTTCCATAATACCACTACACAGACTACCACAGTGACTAAAGGAGTGGTGTGGGAAGGAGCAGTTTCACTTCATGGGCATTGGCATCAGTATTGGGATAGGAGGGATCTGAACTGTTGGGATGGTCTCCATCTGAGCCGATCTAGAACCAGAGTTCGAGAAAAGAATAAATAGGGTGGTCTTCAGAACTTTAAACTAGCAAGGGGGGAGGAAGAGAAGGGTAACACTACGTGAAATAAAATGGTTAATGGGAAGCAAAACAGCAGGTTAGCACATGGGGAGGTGGATTCAAGTACGTCAAAAGTTATGAAAAAAGATAAAGAGAAAAAGAACTCCGGCGATGTTATTAATGGAGGTGTTGGGATTCAAAAAGAAGGTATTAAATCGAGCATAAAGGTACTTTACCTGAATGCTCATCGCGTTCAAAACAAGATAAGTTAGTTGACGGCACAAATCATACTCAATATAGTATGATTTAGTGGCCATTGCAGGGACATGGTTGCAGGATGGTCACGACTGGGAGTTAAATATCCAGGGGTATCAGACTATTCAGAAGGACAGACAGGAAGGTATGGAAAGTGGGACCATTGAGGAACTGCGGAGGACTTTCAAAGCAATTTTTCACAGTGCTCAGAAAAAGTCGATACCAGTGAAAAGGAAAGACTGTCGTAAAAAGATAATCAGCTTGGATATCTAAGGGACTAAAGGAGAGCATCAAACTGAAAGAAAATGCATTGAAAGTGGCAAAGAATAGTGGGAAACTGGAGGATTGGAAAATCTTTAAATGTCAAGAGAAAGCCATGAAAAAAGCTATAAAGAAAGTAAGATAGATTATGAGAGTGAACTTGCTCAGCTTATAAAAACAGATAGCAAAAGTTTTTACCAATATATAAAACGAATAAGAGTAGCTAAGGTAAACATGGGGCGGGATTCTCTGATCCTGAGGCTAAGTGTTGAAGCCGCCGGAAAGGCAGTCGTGTTTCTCGACGGCGTCAACATGGCCTCAGGATCAGAAATTCTGGGCCCGACAGGGGGCCAGCACGGCACTGGAGAGGCCCACGCGGCTGATCTCGGCATCAACTGGGTGCCGCGGGGTCCGTGCATGCACAGTGGCACCGGTGCCAATGTTCACATGCACAGTGGCACTGGCACCAACGTTCGCATGCGCAGTGGCACCGGCGGCAACGCATACATGCGCAGTGGCTCCCTTCTCCGCGCCGGCCCCGACGCAACATGGCGCACGGCTAAAGGGGCCGGCGCGGACGAAAGGAGGCTCCCAGCCCGAGAGGCCGGCCTGCCTATTGGTGGGCCCTGATCGTGGGCCAGGCCACAACTGAGGCCCCCCCGGGTCGATGCCCCCCTCCACCCCCACAGGCCGCCCCGGACCCTTCCACGCCAAGGTCCCGCCGGCTAAGAGCAGATTAGAATTGCGCCGGCGGGACTCGGGCTTTTTATTACGGCCGCTCTGCCCATCCCGGGCCAAGAAACAGCGGGGGGCCACTTAGAACGGCCCCCGACCGGCGCCGCGCCGGCGCCAATGGCGATGATTCTCCGCTCTGTATAGAATCACGTCGGTGCGGCATGGCACGATTTGCGCCAGTCGCGGTAATTCTCCGGCCCGACCCTGGGCTGAGAGAATCCCACCCATTGGTCCTTCAGAGTATGAGAAGGGGGTTTTAATAATGGGAAATGAGGAAATGGCTGAGGCATTGAATAGGTATTTTGTGTTGGTCTTCACAGTGAAAGACACAAATAACATGCCAATAATTGTTGGCAAGGAGGTGAGAACCTATAAACAATCATTATCACTAAGGTGGTCGTGTTGGGAAAGTTAATGGGGCTAAAGGTAGACAAGTCTCCTGGCCCTGATGGAGTGCATCCCAGGGTACTAAAAGAGGTGGCGGGGGAAATAGCAAATGCGCTCATGGTAATTTACCAAAATTCTCTGGACTCTGGGGTGGTTCCGGCAGATTGTAAAACAGAAAATGTAACGCCACTGTTTAAAAAGGGAAGTAGACAAAGGCGGGTAACTATAGGCTGGTTTACTTAACTTCTTTAGTGGGGAAAATGCTTGAATCTATCATTCAGGAAGAAATAGGAGACATCTGGATAGAAATTGTCCCATTGGGCAGACACAGCTTGGATTCATGAAAGGTAGGTCAGGTTTGACTAATTTAGTGGAATCCTTTGAGGACATTACGAGTGCAGTGGATAACGGGAAACCGGTGGATGTGGTGTATCTGGATTTCCAGAAGGCATTCGATAAGGTGCCACACAAAAGGCTGCTGCATAAGATAAAGGTGCATGGTATTATGGGTCATGTATTAGAATGGATAGAGGATTGGTTAACTGACAGGAAGCAAAGAGTGGGGGTAAATGGGGTTTTTCTGGTCGGTGATCAGTGGCTAGTGGTGTGCCTCAGGGATCAGTGTTGGGTCCACAATTGTTCACTATTTACATAGATGATTTGGAGTTGAGGACCAAGTGTCATGTGTCAAAGTTTGCAGATGACACTAAGATGGGTGGTAGAGCCAAGTGTGCAGAGGAAACTGAAAGTCTGCAGAGGGATATAGATAGTTTAAGTGAGTGGGCAAGGGTCTAGCAGGTGGAGTTCAATGTTGATAAATGTGAGGTCATCCATTTTGGTAGGAATTACAGCAAAATGGGCTATTATTTAAATAGTAACAAATTACTGCATGTTTCATGCTGCTGTGCAGAGGGACCTGGGTTTCCTTGTGCATGAATCTCAAAAAGTTGGTTTGCAGATGCAGCAAGTAATTAAGAAGTTAAACAGAATTCTGTCCTTCATTGCTAGAGGGGTGGATTTAAAAAACGTGGACGTTATGTTGCAGCTGTATAGGGTTCTGGTCACACCTGGAGTACTGTGTACAGTTTTGGTCTCCCTACTTGAGAAAGGATGTACTGGCACTGGAGGGTGTGAATAGGAGATTCATTAGGTTGATTCTGGAGTTGAGAGGATTAGCTCATGAGGAGAGACTAAGTAGACTGGGACTATACGCATTGGAATTTATAAGAATGAGGGGAGATCTTATAGAAACATATAAAATTATGAAGAAAATAGATAGGTTAGAAGCAAGGGGATTATGTCCACTGGCGGTGAAACTAGAACTAGGGGGCATAGCCTCAAAATAAGGGGGAGCAGATTTAGGACTGAATTGAAGAGATTTGTGAATCTGTGGAATTCCCTGACCAGTGAAGCAGTTGACGTCACCTCATGGAATGTTTTCAGGCAAAAGTAGATAGATTTTTGAACAGTAAAGGAATAATATGTTCCGGTGAGCAGATGGGTAAGTGGAGCTGAATCCACAAAAAGACCAGCAATGATCTTATTGAATGGCGGAGCAGGCTCGAGGGGCCAGATGGCCTACCCCTGCTACTAGTTCTTATGTTCTTATTTATGCAACTGATTGGCTTGCTATGCCATTCCATGGAGCACTAATTATCAACCATTTTGAATTCCATATGGACTAGACCAGGATTTCCTGCCCTGAAGGATATTAGTGAACAATTTGGATATTTCTTTACAATAAAACTGATAGTTGCATGGTCTGATGCTAGATTTTTATTCCATATTTAATTTACTGATTTTAAATTCCCCGTCTGGTGGTATTTAAACTCATGTCTCCATAGCATCAACCCAGTAATATAACCAATATTGATTGATTGATTGATATTTGTTGTCACATGTACCGAAGTACAGTGAAAAGTACTTTTCGGCGGCCAAGGGAACGTACACAGTGCGTACATAGTAGACAAAAGAATAATCGGCAGAGTACATTGACAGTGGTGCATCAACAAATAGTGTTTGGTTACAGTGCAGAACAAGGCCAAACAAGAGCAGCATGAGGTGTCGTGATTAGTGTTCTTAGGGAGCAGATCAGTGCAAGGGGGAGTCATTGAGCAGTCTAGAAACTGAGGGGAAGAAGCTGTTCTTATGTCTGGATGTGCGGGTCTTCAGACTTCTGTACCTTCTGCCTGATGGAAGGGTCTGGAAGAGGGCAAAGCCTGGGTGTGAGGGGTCTCTGACAATGCTGTCTGCCTTTCTGAGGCAGCGGGAAGTGTACACAGAATCAATGGGAGGATGGCAAGCTTATGTGATGCGGTGAGCTGAGTTCACCACACTCTGCAGTTTCTTGCGATCTTGGGCCGAGCAGTTGCCATACCAAGCTGGAATGCAGCCGGATAGGATGCTCTCTATGGCGCATCTGTAGAAGTTTGTGAGAGTCGATGCAGACATGCCGAATTTCTTTACCTTCCGTAGGAAGTAGAGCCGTTGTTGGGCTTTCTTGACTGTTGCATCAACGTGACTGGACCAGGACAGACTGTTGGTGATGGTGACCCCAAGGAACTTAAAGCTATCGACCATCTTCACTTCGGAGCCATTGATGTAGACGGGGTTGGGGGGGGGGGGGGGCGGGGGGGTTCGTGCTACGCTTCCTGAAGTCGATGATTAGTTCCTTGGTCTTTCCGACATTTAGAGAGATGGTGTTTTCAGTACACGAAGCAACCAAGTGATCTATCTCCCTTCTGTAGTCTGATTCGTCATTGATGGAGATATGGCCCACCACAGTCGTATCATCTGCAAACTTATAGATTGAATTGGAGTTGAATCTTGCCACACAGTCATGTGGGTACAGGGAGTACAGTAGCGGACTGAGCACACAACCTTGCGGGACCCGGTGTTGAGGACTGCTGTGGAGGAGGTGTTGTTGCCTGTGTCCCGTACATCGAAGCTGACAAATTGAGGTGGTGCATCACCAACTTTCATACTTAGAAATAAAGGAACAGAACTGAGATAAATAGAAAAACATTAATAATGTTTATTTCCACACTTGGGAATAGGAAAATAATTTACTAATTTACAAACATTATTCTGCAGAGATTCCACTTTTATTAGTCATACTTTATATCTGTCAGTAAATTAGATTTACTTGTGAAATGACAAGTCTTAGTCATTATTTCCATTTTCAAAAAATGATAGTGTCAGTTATGTGTTTTGTTCAATAAATATTCATAACATGTTCCAAAACCTTTGCTCTCATGTGATAGCATAAAGTTACTTGATTGATTGCCGTGCATTAAATAAGACCATCAGTTGCACTAAAAGTATTGCTTGAGGTAAGACAGCTTTATTGCACTGCAATGGACATTATTCAAAAACACACTGCAACAAAACCTGCACAGCATTATATCTCATTGGGATCCAGTACTTTCTCTTCTGAGTTTCTAGTCAATTTTTGCACGTTGCGGTTGAAAGATTAACAATCTGTTACACTTGCCACTTTAATTCATGTTCCATCAGTCATGCAGTATTATAATCAGTACAGAATGAGGGTAAAAGCAATTCCTCATAATGAACAACGCTGTAAGAATGCCTAAAACCCATCATGCTGCAGACAGTAGTCCAAAGTGTTGTGCTGGGGAATAGACGTTAACCCACTGAACAATCTAGATCTCTATATAATTAATATAATACGTGTTGTACCTATTGTAAGGAAAACAAAGGTATTTTTAAGGGATTATTTACTGGTAAACATTAGAAATGAGGTATAGTTTTAAGTGGGTTTAATTTAATGCTTCTGTGCCTGGAAAGGTAACATCTCTGGTTAGATTCATGCTGGAGAATGGTGTTTGTGTGTGGGAGTTGGTCTCAAATCCAATTGTGATTCTATTGTACTTAGTGTGGTTATGGTGTGAAGAATAAATAAAAGGCATTATCATGTGGGTGCTGGTTAACAATTGGGGCCTTGCAAGGTAGATACAGTTTTAAGTTTTAGTTCAGCTTTGCAGTTTGCAATTTTCAGATTGAAGTTGAAGAAAGGTAGTGATAGAGAAGGCAGCTCACACAGCTCTGCTAGAAGCAATTGGTTTATAATTTAAGAGAGGGAACATCTCTCTCAGTTTTGCTAGAAGAAAAAACATACCATGTAATGGTTCAGAAATCAAGTGCAGAGAACAGAAGAACAGCTAGTTAAGGAAGCTAGAGGAATGAAGAGAGGTTTCCAAGAAGTCTGAGGTTAAAGGTACTAGAACAGAGAAGGGTTCAGAAATGCCACAGAGATTTGAAAAGGCATTGGATCAAGAAAGGCCACAAGGATAACTGGAGTGATTTTCATGTTTATGAGATTTTACTACAACCTGGGCAACGTGAGTTGAAATAACTATGGAAATCGGTGACTGGATCTCGGGGTTTGTGTAAAAGCTGTGAAGGCAAAGGAAATCTGAAAGGCAAGGTGTGAAATCCTGGACTGGATTCATTGTTAAAAGTGGAGTATAAGCTCTGGGTGCAATCTACCGGCCGCATTGTGCCCGAAAGGCAGTGCGGCCGGTAAATGATGGGAGATCCCTCTTCCAGAATCTACGCAGCTCACCACGCCATGCGAGATCTGATGTGATCTCCCTATCTTAATCTCACCCATTGAGGGCAGGATCACTATCTGGCAAATCTGCATACGAGAGTGAGGCAGCCAGTCTCACTCGAATATGCACTGACCGTATCTACCGAGGCCCTGCAATCTAACTCCTTTGTCTCAAATAACTTGAGTGAGTGCCATTTAGTGCTGTTCTTCACAAACGGGGACCAGATGGAACGGCACTTGGGGGGGGCGGTCTCTCTGGGGATGGGAGGCCCCCAGGTGGTTTCCCACTTGGCAACGTGACTCCCCAGCACTGCTGGTGCCATCTGGGCACATTGGTACTGCCAGCCTGGCTCCCTGGCAGCGCCAGCTGGGAGCCATCCTGGCATTTCTCAGGTGCCAGGCTGGCAGTGCCTTAGTGTCAGGTTGGCATTATTTCCATGTCAGGCATCGGGCCCAGAGGTGCTCTGTCCTTTCCCCCACACCGTCCCAGCCAACGAGATGGCAGGAAGGAGAGCAGCGCCACGGTTCAGGGACGCTGAGCTGGACACCCTCCTAGATGCTGTGGAGGAGAGAAGGATGACCCGATACCCTGGCCTGGGAGGAAGGCCGCCAGGGGCCACCGTCCACCGTGCCTGGGCACAGGCTGGAGAGGCAGTCAGTGCCGTGGGCAACATCGTCCAGGCTGGCGTGCTGTGCCGGAAGAAACTGCACGACCTTCTCAGGGCGGCCAGGGTGAGTTGGCTGCTCCATGCCTCTGGCAGTAACCTGGCCTCTTCCCCCTGGGGGACAGCCAAACCCCCCATGCCATCCGCCATGGCCGGGTATCCTCGTCACTGAGGCCACCATCTACCCAACCCCTGGCTTGCATGCGTCGGTCCATCTAACGGTTTCACTGTTTGTGTTTCCCCCCCCCAGGAGAAGGTCACACACAGCCGCCGGGAGCGGGAGAAGACCAGAGGGGGACCACAGGCCTATGGCCCCTCACCGTACCCAAGCAGAGGGCCCTGAGTGTGGCTGGTGGCCCAGAGGAAAGGGATGTCGCCGAAGTGGAGTGCAGTCCTGGGTGAGCAAGTGAGACCCGGCTGAGTATCGTTTGCCCATGACACGTGTGTGGGCACCCCCCCCCCACATCACCACCCCCCCCAACCCCCTAACCCCGCACACCTCCTCAACCCCTCACCCCCCACCCCCTCAACCCCCTCACCACCCTCACACCACCCCCAGCCAACCCTCACTCCCCCCACCGGCCCACCGTCTAATCATACATGTCGTCTTGTATCTTATAGGACCTGCCGGAGGTGGTGCCGGTCCATCCGGAGTACCCCACCCCCAGCCGGTGCCAGAGCAGGTGCCCCCCAGACTCCCCGCCCCCAGCCGGAGCTCAGGTCGGAGGATGACACTGACTTTCCGTCACTGCTGTCTCCTACACCCTCCACCATCCCATAGACGCTCACCTCGGTTGGGCACATTAGTGAAGAGGTTCCTGGGACACTATCTGGTGCGCACCACACATCGCATCCGGTGCAGCAGGTAGAGGTAGGAGCAGCCGCGGGGCCGGACAGTCGGAGGGCAGCCCAGCCCCAAGAACCAGCTGCCGTCAAGACAGGTCCCAGGCTTCTGGAACATCCAGTCCCAGCCACAATGCAAATGCAGTCAAAGAGCCAGGGACTACAAGAGGGGATGTCGGCGAGCATCCAGCACCTGCAGGCTCAGGTGGAGAATCCAATTGCATGCAGGAGCAGGGTGTGCTGCCGGCCATGCGTGCCAGCCAGGCCGACACCGCACAGGTGGCATCCGCCGTGGAGGCATTGGTGGCGAAGGTTTCGGCTATGGATCAGCATGCCCAAGGCCTGGGGAATTCTGTGCAGGCGGTGGAGTAGGCCCAGGACAGGACTGCCCTCTCGCAAGAAGCCATGTGCCAGAGCCACGTTGGCATTGCAGCGGCGCCCCTCAGTGTGGTCTAGTCACAGCAGGCCATGGCTGGGAACGTCGGCACATTGACCAGGCACTGGCCAACGTTGCGCAGACACAGAGGGAGGTGGCTCCGCTCGCACCCCTGTCCCATGGAGTAGCCGAGGACCATCGGGCACCCCGATGGAGGAGACTGTGATGGGCCCGTGCCGGTGACTCCCGCAGGGGATGTGCCGGAACACCACAGCACCTCGGACTGCCCCCTCTTGTCCCTGATGCATCTGGTGGGCAGCGGGCAGAATAGGGTGCTTGATGAGCATGTAAAGCAATGTATCATAGTTACGTAATTGAACAGTCTATCTTTTAGATTTATTGTCAGGTGTACCGAGGTACTGTGAAAAGTATTGCTTACGTACAGTCCAGTCAGATCATACCATACATGTAAAGCATATGACATACGATAGATACACAATGTAAATACATAGACATCAGATGAAGCAGACAGAGTGAAGTGCTACATAGTAGAGAAGATGCGAGGAGAGATCAGTTCAGTCCATAAGAGGGTCATTCAGGAATCTGGTAGCAGCAGAGAAGAAGCTATTTTA